>NC_092708.1:208146357-209559154 GCF_047496885.1 Scyliorhinus torazame | reverse complement strand
TAACTCAAAACAAATGCCCCCACCCCCTCAATCCGCACCCCTTAGCAGCTGACGGTAACCAACTTGTTAAAGTGTCATATAATCAGACCCCATCTCTTGTAGAACTCCTCACTCTCTCTCCCCCCCCCCCCCCCAAACTCCTCATTTGCCCCCCTCAAAATGAACTTCACTTTCTCTAAGTACAAAGACTCCATCAAGTCTCCCAGCTATACTGAGGCACTGGGCAGAGATGCTGACCTCCATCCCAACAGGACCTACCTGCGAGTAATCAGCGAGGTGAAGACTAAAACATCTGCCCCCGCTCCTGTCAGCAGCTCAGGCATGTCCGACACACCAAATATGGGCCTCAGAGTACTGGGCTCTAAATCCACATGCAGGACCTCCAACATGGTGCTGAAAAATGACCTCTAGAATTTCTCTAGCTTCGGGCAGGACCCGGACATATGTACATGATTGTCCGGACCCCTCCCACACCGTTCACAACTGTCCTTCATCCACTCAAACAACTTGCTCATTCTCGACTTCGTCTGGTGCGCTCTGTGTATCCCCTTTAGCTGTATCAACCCCAGCCTCGCAAACGAGGTTGAGGCATTCACCCTCTGCAACACCTCACACCACAACCCCTCCTCCAGCGCCATCCCAAGCTCCTACCATTTAGCCATAATCCCCTCCAACGATGCCATATCCTCCTCAAAAATCCTTCTGGAGATCACCGAGATGTCTCACCCTCCAGCCCCATCACTAACAACATCCCTCCAACGCCACCACCAAAAAAGCCGGGGAACCTCCTTTGCAAAACCCCACACCTGCATATACCTAAAGGCCTCTCCCTGCCGAATCCCAAACTTCTCCGTCAACTCCTCTAAAGCCGCGAACCGCCCTTCTAGAAATAAGTCCTTCATTTCCATCACCCTCTGCTCCTCTCATCCCCGATCGTGCTGCCCCGATCCAACCTCCACACTGGCTTTTCTGCAGGCCCTTCTCCAAGACAGGCCCCTTCTCCAAGACCACATCACCAAATGCGGAGCATGACTTGACATAACAATCGGCAAGTATTCCACTTTTCCCGCCCTCGACAATAACAACTTCCCCATAATAAAGAGGTTGATCTTTGAGTGCACGTTATGCACGTGCGAAAAGAAGGAATACTCCCTACCCCGGATGCAAAACCTCCCATAGATTCGCTCCCCCCATCTCATTCATAAACACAGCCCACACCTTTGCACCATCCCCCCATTGAATTGAACCCGGGTGCCTGGCGCCGTGAGACAGCGGTGCTAACCACTGTGCTACCTGCTGGGATTTTCCAAAAAATTCTGTTTTTATTTTACGATTACCAATCACCTTGTGGAATTTATCCTCCAGCCCAGTCACAATATTTTACATGGGGAGTTGGGACCCGGTGTGGGGCAAAAAGCAGTTTTCGCAGCTCCACCTACTGGCCCCCTAATTTTCCATCTGTGGAATCACCATTCAATTATGAATAGTCCAATCAGAGGACCAATAGCTCTGAATCCTCCAAAAAATCAACAGGAGAGTTGGGTTCTGCTGAGGAATGCAGGACACCAGGAAGTAATTGAAGAAAGAAATAAAAATAATAGGGCCACGTGTTGGAGGGGAAACTCCTTTGGGGAAATTGTGGGGACCACAAGGGCTCCTTGCCTGTGACCCCTCTACATTCCATGACATCACCACTCCCTCAGACTGGCAGTGGGAGGTCGCCAGATAAATGCAGGCAGAGTCAGAGGGTCATCCGGAGGAGTCATTTCATTGTCGGCAAAATAGTAATGGTGCCATAAAATGGCCTCAAATGGACCTTTAATTATGGAAAGTGGCTGGCTGATTCTTTCATAGACTCATAGAATTTACAGTGCAGAAGGATGCCATTCGGCCCATCGAATTTGCACCGACCCTTGGAAAGAGCACCCGACTGAAGGGCACACCTCCACCTTATCCCCGTAACCCAGTAGCCCCACCAAACCTTTTTGGACACTAAGATTAATTTAGCATGGCCAATCCACCTAACCCGCACATCTTTGGACTGTGGGAGGAAATCGGAGCACCCGGAGGAAACCCACGCAGACACGGGGAGAATGTGCAGACTCCGCACAGAACGTGCAGACTCCGCACAGACAGTGACCCAAGCCAGGAATCGAACCTGGGACCCTGGAGCTGTGAAGCAACAGTGCTAACCACTGTGCTACCGTGTCACCCTAAGCACGGCATGGCCCAAGCAGGCAGTTTCCCCACCTCAGAACAAACTGTCAAACAAATGCCCAGAAGGTGTGACTGGGTCGGCGGGCATTTCTAATATGGTTGCCCATGTTTTTACCAGCCCCCCCTGCCTCACAGTCTGTCTCCCAGGGGCCAGTTAAACACCTCCCAATGTGAATTACTAGGACCTATCTAAAATTTCCAGAGCTGCCTTTTCTAATTGGACAAGGTTGTGAATTATTGGTGACCCTCATCCTGCCCAAGACTGCTGTTTTTAAGTGTGTGGCAGCTTCTCCTGCAAGAAGAAAGAGGAGTATGTAAATTGTATGCCCTGGTGAGAGATTGTTTATGTTGGGGTAGAATAATGTGATGGTGTGTGTGCTGGCAGTTTGCAAAACCTATTCAAATGGACCACATGTTTCACTTTTGCAAGTATCTCTCACCAACATCATAATGCACACATGTTGTCTGCTGTAGCTATTTTTAATTGCCTTTTGGTGCAAATTGAATTTCTCCATCATAGATCTTGCATGTAGGAGGGTGACATTAGACAAAAAGAGTGCAAGAAAAGTTATGTCATAGGAGAAGGAGAAAATTGTATTTTGATGTAAAATTAAACATTCACAAATTTGAAAATGTGGGATCATAGAAATCCATTTACATATTCAATAACTTGTGGTTTATTTTCTGTGCTGTGTTGTAATTTAGTATTGACTTTCAGTAGAATTGAAAACAGGAACAATTCGGAGCTGTGGTGAAATGTCAAGTGGGTAAATAAAATTATTTTTGTGTGTATTTGAAGACTATGAAGAATGGCCAGTCATTTTCTCATGGTCAGTTATCTTCCTTGATGATGACACAAGTTTACATGCTAAGTATCAACAGTGGGGCCTCAGCTTTGAACTACTGTCAGCAGTGTACTCAACAAGTGATATTGTAATTTGTCAATGTAAGTACAAAAATGAGTTGGTGGCTCGCAGGATTACATTAAATAAAATTCTATGTACATAGCTAGATCAGCTGATTTAAAATCAATAAAGGAATCAACAGGGATAAAGCAGAAAAGTAGAGTTGCAGAATATCATTTCAGATCAGTCATCCAGAGCAGGCTGGATAGGCAGAATTGCCTGCTTCTCATCCTATGTCTTATGGTCCTATTTGTAGTCATAGAGAATAGTGACATTTTTTTATTTAAAAAAAATAAATAATTTTTATTAAAGGTTTTCATAAAATATCAATAACAAAATGAAAAAGGAACCCAACAGGGTTAAGTACAAAACACAGTCCAGAAAAACAACCCTCCATACCCCCCTCACCCTGTACATAAATAATAAATTAACATGAACACCCCGACTTAATACAACAAGTATATACACCCCCTCAGACCCTCCAGTGTAAATAAGAAAAACAAAAAATAAAGTGACCCCCCCCCCCCCCCCCCCCCCGCCGGAGTTGCTGCTGCCATTGACCAATATCTACCGCTCTGCCAGGAAGTCTAAGAACAGTTGCCACAGCCGAAAGAACCCTTGTACCGACCCTCTCAAGACGAATTTCACCCTCTCCAACTTAATAAACCCCGCCATATCGTTGATCCAGGATTCCACGCTTGGGGGCCTCGCAAGCTTCCACTGAAGAAGAATCCTTCGCCGGGCTACCAGGGACGCAAAGGCCAGAATTCCGGCCTCTTTCGCCTCCTGCACTCCCGGCTCCTCTGCCACCCCAAATATTGCGAGCCCCCAGCCCGGCTTGACCCTGGATCCTACCACCCTCGACACCGTCCTCGCTACGCCCTTCCAAAATTCCTCCAGCGCTGGGCATGCCCAGAACATATGGGTGTGATTTGCTGGGCTCCCTGAGCACCTAACACACCTGTCCTCACCCCCAAAAAACCGACTCATCCTTGTCCCAGTCATGCGTGCCCTGTGTAGCACCTTAAACTGTATGAGGCTGAGCCTCGTGCACGATGAGGAAGAGTTCACCCTCCCCAGGGCATCTGCCCATGTCCCTTCCTCAATTTCCTCTTCCAATTCCTCCTCCCACTTACCTTTTACCTCCACCACCGAGGCCTCCTCCTCCTCCTGCATCACCTGGTAAGTTTCCGAGATCTTCCCCACTCCCATCCACACCCCCGAGAGCACCCTGTCCTGTACTGTATGTGGCCGTGACTCGTACCCACACAAGACGCTGTCTCCAGCCTCTTCCATGCAGCCCCCTCCCCCTCCATCGCCCACCTGCGCACCATCGTCGCATTGGCGGCCCAGTAGTATCCACAGAGGTTGGGCAGCGCCAGTCCCCCCCCTATCTCTACTCCGCTCCAGGAACACCCTTCTCACCCTCGGAGTTCCTCGTGTCCACACAAACTCCATTATACTCCTGTTAACCTGCCTGAAAAAAGTCTTCGGGATAAACACGGGGAGGCACTGGAACAGGAACAAAAACCTCGGGAGCACCGTCATTTTGATTGACTGCACCCTACCCGCCAAGGACAGCGGCAATGCGTCCCACCTCTTGAACTCCTCCTCCATTTGCTCCACCAGCCTTGTAAAATTAAGCCTATGCAGGGCCCCCCAGCTCCTGGCCACCTGGACTCCCAGATACCTGACGCTCCTTCTCCGCCTTTTTTAGTGGGAGCTCGCCAATCCCCCTCTCCTGGTCCCCTGGATGAACTACAAACAGCTCGCTTTTCCCCATGTTGTACCCCGAAAAGTCCCCGAATTCCCTAAGAATCCTCATTACCTCCGGCATTCTTCCCACCGGGTCCGCCACATACAGCAGCAGGTCGTCTGCATAAAGTGACACCCTATGCTCCTCCCCACCACGCACCAACCCCCTCCAGTTCCTTGACTCCCTCAGTGCCATAGCCAGGGGTTCAATCGCTAGTGCGGAGAGCAGGGGGGATAATGGACACCCCTGTCTCGTCCCTCGGTACAGCCGAAAGTACTAGGACCTCCTCCTGTTTGTGGCCACACTCGCCATCGGGACCTCATACAACAACCTAACCCACCTGACAAACCCCTCACCAAACCCAAACCTCTTCAACACCTCCCACAGGTACCCCCACTTTACCCTATCGAAGGCTTTCTCAGCGTCCATCGCCACCACTATCTCCGCCTCCCCCTCCTTCGCCGGCATCATGATAACGTTCAAAAGCCTCCGCACATTCACGTTCAACTGCCTCCCCTTCACAAACCCCGTCTGGTCTTTATGGATGATCTGCGGCACACAATCCTCAATCCTCGTAGCTAAGACCTTCGCCAGCACCTTGGCATCTACATTTAGCAAGGAAATCGGTCTGTAAGACCCACACTGCAGGGGATCCTTGTCCCACTTCAGGATCAAGGAGATCAGTGCCCGGGACATCGTCGGGGGCAAGGCGCCCCCCTCCCTTGCCTCAATGAAGATCCTAACTAACAGCGGGCCCAACAGGTCCATATATTTTTTGTAGAATTCGACCGGGAAACCGTCCGGCCCCGGTGCCTTCCCCGCCTGCATGCTTCCTATCCCTTTGATCAGCTCCTCCAGCCCAATCAGGGCCCCCAATCCTGCCACTAGTCCCTCTTCCACCTTTGGAAACCTCAATAGGTCCAGGAAGCGGCCCATCCCTCCCTCCTCCTGTGGGAGCTCGGATTGGTACAATTCCTCGTAGAAGTCCCTGAAGACCCCATTAATGCCAACTCCACTCCGCACCACATTCCCTCCCCTGTCTTTAACTCCCCCGATCTCTCTAGCTGCGTCCCGCTTCCGAAGCTGATGCGCCAGCATCCGGCTTGCCTTTTCCCCATACTCGTAAATCGCCCCCTGGGCCTTCCTCCACTGCACCTCAGCCTTCCTGGTGGTCACCAGGTCGAATTTGGCCTGGAGGCTACGCTCAACAATCCTTCCTCGGGCTCCTCCGCATACCTCCTGTCTACCCTCACCATCTCCCCCACCAGCTTCTCCCTCTCCCACCGCTCCCTCCGCTCCATGTGGGCCCTAATGGTAATCAGCTCTCCCCTCACCACCGCCTTAAGTGCCTCCCATACCATCCCCACTCGAACCTCCCCGGTGTAGTTGGTCTCCAGGTACCTCTCTATACTTCCTCGGACCCGCTCGCTCACCTCCTCGTCCGCCAACAGCCGCACCTCCAAGAGCCACAGCGGGCGCTGGTCCCTCTCCTCCCCCATCTCCAAGTCCACCCAATGCGGTGCGTGGTCCGAAATGGCTATTGCCAAATACTCAGTATCCTCTACTCTCGCTATCAGCGCCCTACTCAAGATGAAAAAGTCGATTCGGGAATAAGCCTTATGGACATGTGAGAAGAATGAAAATTCCCTTGCCTCCGACCTTGCAAATCTCCAAGGGATCCTTGTCCCACTTCATCTGGTCCCCTCCCATCCGGTCCATAAACCCCCTCAGCACTCTAGCCGCCGCCGGCTTCCTACCCGTCCTAGACCTGGAGCGATCCAGTGCCGGATCCAGCACCGTGTTAAAGTCTCCCCCCATTATCAGGCCCCCCACTTCCAAGTCTGGGATCCGACCCAACATACGCCGCATAAAACCCGCATCGTCCCAGTTCGGGGCATACACATTGACCAGTACCACCCTCTCTCCCTACAACGTACCACTTACCATTATGTACCTGCCGCCATTATCTGCCACAATGCTCGACGCCTCAAACGACACCTTCTTTCCCACCAAGTTCACCACCCCTCGATTTTTAGCCTCCAGCCCCGAGTGAAACACCTGACCTACCCACTCTTTCCTCAATCTTACCTGGTCTGCCACCTTCAGGTGTGTCTCCTGAAGCATAACCACATCCGCCTTGAGCCCCTTCAGGTGCGCGAACACGCGGGCCCGCTTAACCAGCCCATTCAGTACCCTTACATTCCAGGTTATCAGCCGGATCAGGGGGCTGTCCGCCCCCTTCTCCCGCCGACTAGCCATAACTCCTCCTTGGCCAGCCACGCGCCCGCACCCCACACCCGGCCCGTTCCCCACGGCGGCATACCCCCGTCTCGACCCCCCCCCACTCGCTCCAGCTCCTCCTTGACCCCCGGCTAAGACCCATCCTAGCTGATTTACTCCCCCCATTGCACTTCCGCAAGGCAACTGACTCCTGCTGACCCCGGCCACTCCCGCCTCTCCTTTGACTCCTCCCATTGTGTGGCACACCCTCCTCTCCCGTCCCCATCTATAGGCTCTCCCCCTCCCCCTTCTGTTCTAAGCGTGGGAAACAACCGTCGCTTCCCCGCCCCAGCCCCGCTCCCTCCAGTCTTCAGCACGGGAAAAAGCTCATCTTTCCACCTACCAGGCCCCGCCACCCCTGACGCAGCTCCTTTTACAGGCCCGGTCCCCTCACCCCTGACTCGGGCCTCCCCCTCCCCCGCGGGGCCCCATCTCACCTCCAAGAGCCCCCCTGACCAACCCAACCAAAACAGTACCCAACCCGCCCCAGCCACCCTCACCCACCCAAAAGAGAAAAAACACAAAGAAAAAGAAACCCGGAGCAATACAAAGGCCCCCCCTTCGAAACAAAATAAACATAGCATATCAGCCGCAGTCTCCAATCACCCGTCCCGACCCTCAATCTGTGTCCACCTTCTCGGCCTGAACAAAGGCCCACGCCTCCTCTGGAGACTCAAAATAATGGTGCCGGTCTTTGTAGGTAACCCACAGTCGCGCAGGCTGCAACATGCCAAACTTCACCCCCTTCCAGTGCAGCACCGCCTTCGCTCGATTGTACCCGGCCCTCCTCTTCACCACCTCCGCACTCCAGTCCTGATATATCCGAACCTCCGCGTTCTCCCACCTGCTGCTCCTCTCCTTCTTGGCCCACCTGAGCACACACTCCCGATCGACGAACCGATGGAACCTCACCAGCACCGCCCGCGGGGCTCGTTAGCCTTGGGCCCCTTCCAGCTCCAGGGGCCCCTGGAAGGACCCCGCTCCCATCAGTGAGTTCAACATGATGACCACATAGGCCCCCACGCCCGGCCCCTCCAGCCCCTCCGGAAGGCCCAGAATCCACAGATTCTTCCGCCTCGACCGATTCTCCATCTCCTCGAATCGCTCCTGCCATTTCTTGTGGAGCGCCTTGTGCGCCTCCACCTTTACCGCCAGGCCTAAGATCTCGTCCTCATTGTCAGAGATCTTTTGTCGAGCCTCGCGGATCGTCACTCCCTGGTCCGCCTGTGTCTCCAGCAGCTTATCAATAGACGCCTTCATCGGCTCTAGCAGGTCCGTTTTAATCTCTCTGGAGCAGCGCTGGATACCCTCCTGCTGCTCTTCCGCCCACTGCATCCACGCTGCCTGGTCTCCGCCCACCGCCATTTGGTCCTTCTTCCCTCGCACCTTCTTCGGGTCCAACACCACCTTTTTTGTCGCCCCGCTCCTAGTTGAAGCCATATGCTGACGGGGAGCTGTTGTAGACTCTGTCCCACATCGGGAAACGTCGAAAAAGTGCCGTTGGGGGCCCTGAAAAGAGACCAAAAGTCTGTTTTTGCGGGAGCCGCCGAATGTGCGACTTAGCTCCGCATAGCCGCAACCGGAAGTCGAAAATTTTGTTTTAGTTGTATTTAGTATACTGTTTGAAGTTAACTATCAACATGACAATTCTTAGCAATTAGTTTGAACTTTTTTTTTAACGGGATTAAATAAATAATTGGATGTGTTTGCACACTGGTTCGAGAAAATCAGAAAATTAATTTATTCCCTTTTTATGAATAGGATTCTGAATTTCCAATTGACACAAGAGTGAACCCATACCTTGCTCAAATGAAAGGCTCTCCCAGTAATTTGCTCAGATCAGGTGGATGCAAAATGACAAAGACTTTGAAAGTACACGAGCTGGCAGTGAGCTGGTAAGTAACATTATTTATATATTGAGTAATTTTCACCAAACAGAATTTACTTTGATATTGTGAGTATTGTGAGATAGATTTGGGAAGTTGATTTTTTAATGTCAATGCAAAGCAAGTCCTTTTTCAGATTTCGGCCTCATTTCAATTTTCGTGTTGAGCTGCAGGTACCAAACACAGGTTACCACTTTGAATGGCAGAAAATCAACCAACATTTTGCATGAAGCTGGCTGTTAGAAATAGGGGAATGTGGACCCAGGAAGGAGAGGAAGAGTAGGCTATCAGCGAGTCAGCGAGCAGGAATACTCTTCCTGACCCCACAAAAATATATTTTGAAACTGACTTTGTCATGAGTGGCCTCTAGCAGTCCCTTTAAGATTCAACACCCAATACAACTGGGGCATGCACACATAGCACAAAATTCTCATACAATCCGTGTACTTATTTAGATGTAAAATTGCAAGACTTTTAACCTTGCAGCAACAGAAGCAGAGATCATTAGTGTATTTTATGCATAAATGTGTGATCTAATTGACGTCTTGGAAAGGCCATTTTGTGGCCTTGTGCTATATGTAACAACTAAAATATTGACATGATATAAATATTTAAGTAATGTTTGCTTTAAAATATTGCCAACCTCCAAACATATTTTAAAAAGTCAAAGAAAATTGTAGCATATTTAGAAGATCATGTCACTGAAAATATGAATTATGTGAGTTGTTTCTATTTGCAGTTACAAGTAGCCGATATAAATGATACTTCAGAATTGCCTATTTGTATATTCTAGAATTTTTGTACCTCGTACCTTGCTCGTATTTTTAAGTTTTTATAATTATCTATTTATGCCAACTTGACGTTATCCTTGTTGCCATAAGATCTGTATATTGAATTCCATTCCAGAGATTACCCTAAAACTTTGTAATAGACAATAACAGAAAAGATTGTTCAATGGCTTAAATTCATTACAAAGTATTTGTATCTGAGAAACAGATCATTTCATTCAACAGAACCATGTTGGTGTTTATGCTCCACATGAATCTCCTCGCACCCATCTTCATTTCCCTTTGTCACCTTCATTATTTCCTACAATTTGGAATGCATTTGTTTTTTGTGCTGTATGTGAAGGACATTTGTGGCACTAAAATGCAATATCAATTTCAGTTCAAGAAACCTGTGTACTTTCTAAGCTGTTTGATGCAAAATTAGTGCTACAGGTAGATAAACCCATGAAGAAAACATGGACAATACTCAAAATAATACTGAGATTAACACACATGGTGGTTTAGTTTGTATTTCGTGTGTGATTGCATTGATCAATAACTAAAAAGAAATAATTTATTTGGCCTTGATTGATGTAGCTTGCAGATTATTTAAAAATACATTGTGTGTCTCCAGGATTCTGTCATGAATTCACTACAAATTTTGTGGAGAATAATGCAGCAAAACTAGAGAATCTGTCTTGGAATGATTGGCATTTGCACTACTATTCAATAAGAAAGGTTTCATCTGTTACATGTTCAATTGTAATGAAATCAGAACTCAGTTCTTTTACGAGCAATTAAGTCAAATTACAAGTAAGTGTAAAAATTCTGAGTAGGCAAATAACAGATTAACAGGAATAATATTTGTTTATTTAGTTTTGCTTTTCAGTTAACAGATGCAGTAGAAAATAATGTAGTAGTTGATATGGGCTAAGCACCACCTTATAGATTTTCAAAAACCACACTTGTACAAACTGTTAGATATTGTTGACTTTCACTATTGTCACTGCAATATGTCATTCTGTGAGAACTAATTATCTTTGGAAACCTCATTTATTTAACAATTAATGCACAGTAGCTGCATGATGAATATAAGAATTTCAGATATATTCTATCATTGGTATTTGGTGCAGTATGGGTTAAACATCTGAGTTACTACGTGACTGCTGCAGTCATGTTTTAAATGAATCCTGGTTTGAAAGGTTGAGAGTCAAGGGTGCAATTAAGGTATCATAAAAAAGCTTGGAATAATACAGTTTTGTTTGGATTAAGGGGCGATTCCCTGTGGACTTAGTTAGATTTCAGCTTGGTAAACTGATGTAGTTACTGGGTGGAGCTAAGGTATCAGGCATTTTGAGGAAAAGCAGGTCAGTTGAGTTCTAGATGGAGCTATGATCAGAAGTCCAGCATTTTGCTCTCACTGCTGTTCAGTTAAATATGTGCCAGTTATAGAACATAGGACACATATTTTCAAGCAGTCTTTTCAAGCAGTTCAGAATGGCCTTGGGTCTAAAGGGATCAAGGGCGAGTGGGGGGAGGCAGGATCAGGGTATTGAACTTGAAGACAATAATCAATGGTGGAGCAGGCTCGAAGGGACGAATGACCTTCTATTTTCTATATTTCTATGTCATTTTAAAGGGTGAGCTGAAACAAGCTGAAACAGCTTTTGAAGAAATACAGGCAGAGTTTCTACATGGTTCTGAAAGGATTCAGATTTTTTTCTTTGAAACAGCCTCAAAGAACAGCTCTGTACAGCAGGTATTCCTGAGTGCTAATTGCCTTTAACAGTGTTTTAAAGCTGAGGGGCGGGATTCTCCATTGCCCGATGCTGAAATCGGGAACGGCGATCGGATGGAGGATAGCTCCTGATGCCAAAATCGCAGTTTGACGCTATGTTGCGATGTTCTGCCTCCTCCAAAACGGCATCATTGTGACGTGAGACGCACGCAGTTGCAACCACGTTCACATCTCATTATCGGGCCCACCCGCGATGCTCCGCCTCCGATGGGTCGAGTTCCTGAGGGCGCTGTCCACGTGTGGTCTCAACAGCCGTGAACCTGCCGTGGCAGCTGCGTAGAGAGAGAGAGGGTGTACAGACAGTGTCCAGTACCACCATACTTTGCCGGCAGTCGTGCCGCTGGCTGGGGGGGGTTCTGCCGCTCCCGCCAGGGCTTCTGGCTGGGGGGCTTCTGCCAGGGCTGGGGGGAGTGGTGGGGGGCGGCCAGGAAGTGGGCTGTGGTGTCGGGGAGGATGAGTATGAGGTCCAGCACAATCGGCGCCATCTTTTTGGAAGCGATCCGTGTGGGGGGGTGTATGCAGCTTGTCAACCCTGTGCATGTCCAGCACGGACCCACTGATTCTCCACTGTTTTCCACGTGTTCTGCGGATGTTTCACGCGGCGCCGGTGCTAGTCCCTCACTGGGAGCGGATCTGGTGCGGGTGTGGCGCCGATTTTTCCATCGTGGAACTCCACGGATCCTCCGTTGGCGTCAGCACTTAGATTCAGGAACGGAGAATCCAGCCCGAGATGTTTATTTTTGTTGCTTCAGTGGGAATAAACACAGTAGTTAGGGGTTACTGTATTCACTGTATTAATTAGCATTGTTTAAGGGTTAATTATGAGTTATTATCTGGGGTGGTGTTAAAGATATTTTAAATTGTGTTAGTAATAAAGTTTGTTTTAATATACCATATCCCTTTTCTTTGTGAAATCACTCCTGGAGCAAGATATACTTTGTCTTTCAAAGTTAAAATAAAATATTGGTGTTTCTGTCCAGTATCCTAGCCACTGTTGGGGTCTGATCCAGGATCGTAATAACTGACAAACTGAAGAGGTTGATTATTATTCTGTTATTTTCCTGTTCCATCTGCTGGGAATTGCCTATTTTATATTCCATTCTGTTATCCAGAACTATTTTTCGATTGAAGTTTCATTTCAATTCTGCGAGCAACCTGTGTGTGAAAATGGGTATCCTAGACAGTGGAAACTGAGATGATCATTCTCTGAGACCTGTGTGGCACAAATATTACTTGCTGCTGATCAGCACAGGCCTGGATGATGTTGAAGTCATGCTGAAATGCTGGAATGGACTGCTTCATCATCTGAGGAATTGTGAAAGGAGTCAAACATTGTGAAATCATCAGCAAATGCTCGGTAGGCATGATCTTATGATGGAAGAAGGTATTTAATGAAACAACTGGAGATAGTTGAGCCTAAGATGATTCCCTGATGAAATCCTGCAGCGATGTCCTGGAGCTCAGATGATTGATCTCTATCAACCAGAATCATCTTCCTTTCTGCTAAGTATAACTCCAGCCAACATCTGTATTAACTTCACTCAGTTTCGTTGGTATCATACTCGTCAAATGAGGCATTGATGTGAAGGGCAATCATAGATCATAGATCATAGAATTTACAGTGCAGAATCAATCTGACTTCACCTCTGGAAATCAGATTGTGTCCACATTGAGACTGAGGCTGCAATGAGGTCTCAAGTCACTGGTTCTGGCAGATCACAAAGTGAACATTAGTGAGCCCAGAATGTGTTAAAGAGAAATTTTCTATGTTTCTTTCACTATTGGCTCTAATAGAAGTTAAGTAGATTTAGGTGGAGGGTAGGCAGTATCTAGTCATGATGTTTCGACCGTTGTGAATGGGGGAGAGTAAAGAGCAGCACGTGGCGCAGTGGTTAGCACTGATGTCTCACGGTGCCGAGGTCCCAGGTTTGATCTTGGCTCTGGGTCACTGTCTGTGTGGAGTTTGCACATTCTCCCCTTGTTTGCGTGGGTTTAGCCCCGACAACCCAAAGATGTGCAGGCCAGGTGTATTGGCCACGCTTAATTGCCCCTTATTTGGAAAAAATTAATCGGTTATTCTAAATGTTTAAAAAAAAGTGAATGGAGGAGACTTAAGGGACCAGCTAATATTTTCCTGCCCATTAGTTTTGTTTGATTATAGGCAAAGCTCTGGGGCGGGATTCTCGGCCGGCGGGATCTCCGATTTGCCGGCGCCGGGGTTTCCTGACAGCGTGGGGCTGCCCCACAATGGGAAACCCCACTGACTGGCTGGCAGAACGGAGAATCCCATCGGTGGGTCGAGGCAGAAAAGTGGCGCGGTGGGGCGGAGAATCCAGCCCCTGGAGTATCTGAATAAGGCTTCAAATTCTGGCAATTTACATTTGGATTACACCGCTTTGCACAAAAAAACATGTTCTGTCGGTATATGAACATGTTGTTTTCAGCTAATGTACACAAAATACGCCGCAATTCCTGTTTATTTTTCAATGCCTGCCGATTTTCCTACCAAAGGCATTTTTCAGAGAGATTGAAGGGATGATTATCTCGTTCATATGGGGAGGGAAGGTGGCCAGAATTAAGAAGGTGCTACTACAGAGAGGAAGGCAGGCAGGGGTTTGGGTCTTCCGAACCTGATGTATTATTACTGGGCGGCGAATGTGGAGAAGGTGCGGAGCTGGGTCAGAGGGGTTGACTCCCAATGGGTCACAATGGAGGAGAGTTTGGGTAGGTGGTCAGGATTGAAGGCACTAACGACATCGCCACACCCGACGGCCCTGGGAGATACTCAGTGAGTCCGGTAGTGATAGCGTCATTGAGAAGTATGGGCTGGAGCATGGGGAAATATTTAGATAGATGCAGGTTCGAGACTTTGCCAGAAAGGAGATACAGAGCTTCCCAGTAGAGCTGGCTTCCGCATTGCTGGAGGCGGTGCTGACGACAGGGGGACTGGAGAAGGGGGTAGTATTGGCGGTTTACGGGGCTATTCTGGAGGGTGGGAAGGCACCGCTAGAAGGGATCAAGGCAAAGTGGGAGGAAGAGTTGGGAGAGGGTATGGAGGAGGGGTTCTGGTGTGAGGTGCTCCGGAGGTTAACGCCTCCACCTCGTGTGCGAGGTTGGGGCTGATACATCTGAAGGTGGTGTATCGAGCACCCCTGACAAAGGTGAGGATGAGCCGGCTCTTTGAGGTGGTAGAAGGTGTGTGTGAACGTTGCGGTGGGGGCCCCGCAAACCACGTTCATATGTTTTGGTCCTGTCCAAAGCTGGAGGATTACTGGAAGGAGGTTTTAAGGTAATCTCTAAAGTGGTGCAAGTGAAACTGGACCCGGGCCCTCGGGATGCCATATTCGGGGTGTCGGACCAGCCGGGGTTTGAAACGGGTGCGGAGACAGATGTTGTAGCCTTCGCCTCATTGATCGCCCGAAGGCGGATCCTGTTAGGTGGAGATCAACCTCTTCACCCTGTGCCCTGGTGTGGCATGAGACCTGCTGGAATTTTTGATGCTTGAAATGGTCAAATTTGAACTGAGGGGAAGGATGGAGGGGTTCTACAATTCATGGGCGTTATTCATTATGCACTTTTGAGAATTGGATCACATCAAACATTGGGGTGGGGGGCTGGGAGACGGTATGCGTTGATGGTGACTATGGATGATTCCTGATTCCTTTTAGTCATTTATTTATGTTAACATGCGGCTAATGTTTGGGGTTTGGTGGGAGGATGGGATCGTTGTTATTGATATGGGGATTGACATTACATTCGTTACTGATTATTGTTTATTGTTGGGTGTAAATTTGGGAGAAAATGTGAAAAAGGAGAATAAAAATATATATTTTTTAAAATGTACACAAAATACAAGGAATAAAGAAATTGAGACTATTTAGCCAATCTAGAAAATACAAATTAATACAGCAAGTGAAAGAAATATATGTTTCAGCAGATGATGGGAGCATAAAAGATGGGCAGCTAATTTATTCATATATTTACGAAGTAGCTGCAACTATCACTCTTACACTTCATGGACCAATTTCAGGTCAGTGTAATAGAAAAGTTAGGAGAAAAAGAGCAGCTTTTGCAAAATGAAACAACTCTTTCCTAAATTGTTGGATTGAGTGGACATGTTCCATTAAATTGGAAATGACATAAAATAAAGGGCCCTGTCAATTTATAGTCTTTGTTACTTCATGTATGGCCTTTGATATTGGCTGTCCATGAAAAAATAAATCCTGTAGAACAGGACCATTTATTTTTTTCATTTGTGTTTTAGTAACACCACAAAGTAAAACACTAATGTGAATTCAAGAGCTTTTTATCTGATGGAAATGATGAAACTTTAAGAACTGTTTGGTTTAATTGATGTTTATAAATTAATTCATGGAATGTGAGCATTACTGACAAGGCCAGCATTTATTGTCCATCCTAATTGCACATGAAAAGGTGGTAGTGAGCTGCCGGCTACAATGCTGTTTGCGAATGAGTTCCACGTAACAACGAAAAAACGATAATATACTTCACTGACAGTGTTGCCACTGCTGCTGAGATGTACAGTGGTTCGGGCATGCGCAGAGCGACTGCAGACGTAATTCCAATCGCTATTATCAATTTGCGCATGCGTGATTACATCATTGGGCATTATCAGGAAGCATGAAGTAAGATGTCTGGTCCATTGGGTGATGATTCAAGGGTGGCCTAATTGTTAAGGCATTTGACTTTGGTATACATCATGATGTGGTCAGAAGATTGCAGATCCCAGGCCTGCTACGGTAATTTTACACAGATATCTGGTTAAATCTCCATGAAACCGGCCCACCTTCCCACTCATGAGTCAACGTGCTGATTTTTCTGCCAAACATTGCCGGGTTCTTTAGTAAAACTGCATTTCCTTTCTGTGCCGTGCATTTCATTCTCACTCATCTTTGTATTTTATTTTGTTTTGAACAAATAAAATCGAATTCATCATGATAAATTATTAATTATTAGGATGTGGCCATGCCACAGTTGGCAGCACACGCACCTTAGTCACAATTGAACAATTGAGGAGCCCCATTTTCTTACTGGCAGCTGCCTGAAATGTTGCATTCAGGTTTGGTACTGTCAAAGAGTATTATTGAGTTGCTGCAGTGCATCGTTTAAATAGCACACACTGCTGCCAGTGTATGCCGGTGGTGGAGGGAATGGATGCCCAGCAAACAGGCTGCTTTGTCCTGAATTGCGTTGTTCAATGTTGTTGGAACTGCAGTCATCTAGGCAAGTGTAAGAGTATTCAAAAATAATTCTGACTTTGGTCTTGTAGATGGCAGATAGACTTTGGTGAGTCAGCAGGTGAGCAATTCACCACAGGTTTCCTAGCTTATGACCTGCTGTTGTGGATCTATGTGTTTGCGGACGAGACGACTGTGGTGGGTCGTATCTCAAACAACGACGAATTAGACTGCAGAAGGGAGACAGATCACTTGGTTGCATGGTGGACCGAAAACAACCGCTCTCTAAATGCCAACAAAACCAAGGAACTGATCATCGACTTCAGGAAGCATAGTATGACCCCCCCCCCCCCAATCTACATCAATGGCTCCAAAGTGAAGATGGTTGATAGCTTTAAGTTCCTGGCCACCTTCACCAACAGTCTGCCCTGTCCACTCACGTTGATGCAACAGTCAAGAAAGCCCACCAACGTCTCTACTTCCTATGGAACCTAAAGAAATTTGGAATTCCTGCATCGACTCTCATAAACCTCTACAGATGTGCCATAGACAACATCCTATCCAGCTGCATCACAGCTTGGTATGGCAACTGCTCGACCCAAGATCGCAAGAAACTGCAGAGTGTGGTGAACTCAGCCCAAAGCATCACACAAGCTTGCCACCTTCCCAAAGATTGTGACTACGCCTCCCGCTGCCTCAGGAAGGCAGACAGCATTGTCAGAGACCCCTCGGACCCAGGCTTTTCCCTCTTCCAGATCCTTACCTCAGGCAGAAGATACTGAAGTCTGAAGATCCGCACATTCAGACATAAGAACATATTATAGCCTTTTCCTCACAGCTACTAGGGGCTGTTTAGCACAGGGCTAAATCGCTGGCTTTGAAAGCAGACCATGGCAGGCCAGCAGCACGGTTCGATTCCCGTAACAGCCTCCCCGAACAGGCGCCGGAATGTGGCGACTAGGGTCTTTTCACAGTAACTTCATTTGAAGCCTACTTGTGACAATAAGCGATTTTCATTTCATTTCATTTCATACTAGCTTCCTCAACGGCTCTTCCTCGGACTGATTTGTTTCCTGTACGAACACTATTGACAATACCCTATGCTGTTCTTGCTCATGTTGCATTTGCTTTGTTTGGCCCTTTGTTCCCCACTGTAACCAATTACTTATTTGTCGATGTACTTTGTTGTTTATTATTTATTGCCTATTATGTACATACTGTGTATGTTCCCTTGACTGCAGAAAAATACTTTTCTCTGTACATCGGTACATATAACAATCAATCAATCAATCACCGTAGTAGTAACTGGTCCAGTTATGTTTCTGGTCAATGGGTGTCCCCAGTATGCTGATGGGGATTCAGTGATGATAATGCCAATGAATGTCAAAGGGAGATGTTTACATTCTATCTTGTTGGATATGATCATTGCCTGCATTTGTATGGTAGGAATACCAGTTGCCAGTTATCAAATACAAGAGAGGTGGATTCATATCTTGCATGCAAAAGACTTCAAGATGTTATTCTTTATCAACTAATTTACAAGTTTATTACAGAATGATTTAACTACACTTTAAAGTGGATAAGTACACCACAATTCCACATCTCAATGTTAATAAGTATAAATTATAAATAAAGCTGCAGTGCTGAGAAACACCTGCTCTTAAACGGCACTTTACCGGTTTGTTTTGGCCTTGGGGAGATTCCGTTCGCCAAGGACGCCATTAGCAGGATTTCCTGCTAGCGAGCTGGTGGCCCTGCCAAGGTTCTGGGTGGCACTGCCAGGGTGCCAGCCTAGCAGTGCCAAGGTGCCTGGATGCCAGGGGGAGGGCCAATGTGCCAACCTTCCCTGTCCCAACCTCCTGGAGGTCTCCAATGGCCTGGAAGACCCCCACAGGTGCCGTTACACCTGGTCCACGTTTGTGTGGACCCAGTACTAAATGGCACCCTGGCGAGGTCTCCCAGGTGCAGCCAATGAGCCCCGAGCGAACTCATC
The DNA here is from genome assembly GCF_047496885.1 of Scyliorhinus torazame. Lineage (NCBI taxonomy): Eukaryota > Metazoa > Chordata > Chondrichthyes > Carcharhiniformes > Scyliorhinidae > Scyliorhinus > Scyliorhinus torazame. The sequence goes on along the minus strand of NC_092708.1, from coordinate 209,540,354 downwards.
CGGTGAGCCCAATGGCTCATTTAAATATTCTGATCTGGATCACGCTCAGTGAGGACAAAGTCCAAATCGCAACGCCCTGCGAGATTCCATTGAATCTCATGAGACATTTCGAGGATCGTGAATCTCAAGAGAGGTTTCTTGCAAGTTTCAATGGCCTCATCCCGGCACCAAGTTGGGCGGATTGAGGCCGTTGAATTGCGCCCACAGCTTTAGTTCTAATACAGAATCAAATAAAACTTTAAAAATACAATGTCACAGCTAAAATCAATTTAAGAATGCCCATCAATATTCAAAGTAATGTCTTACCTGAATCCAGAGTGAATCTGTTATTGGGGCAGTTAGACTGAAAAGCTGTCTGCTTTACGATGTCCACAACTCAACAACTGGAGCAACATTGAAAGGGTCCTTTCAGTACCCTTCTAGAATGTCTCTGATGTTCTGAAAGGAAACTGGAACAGTTGTACCTCCCTAAATCAAATCACATTATTCTTTAGCAGCAATAGGTGTTACCTTTTTGATTAACTCTCCCCCTTGACAAATGTTGAATTCTTTACCCGTCAGTCTGGCCTCAATAAAACTCGAGATGGATTTGTAGGCATAGTATTATTTATTTGTAATCAACTTGCAAGTCTGACTCACTTCTCAGGGACACAGAACCAGTCTCCTGGACCCCTTGGAAACGAATGAGGTCCGAGACAAAGGGATCTCTGCAAATACATTCAAATGGCATCAAGTTTCACATACAGATTCCCATAGGTCATCCTATACCCCTCCTGACCTGGCCATACATCCTAATTGGCTCACTGCTCATTCCTTAACCCTGGGCCTCTTGTTACCCAGTATCCTTGTCCCATCCTCTACCAGACACCCCTCCCCCTTTCCTTGCTATGCTTTCTGAAATCCTTTGCGCTTTGTCTTTTGTGAACTCACTAGAATTAAACTAGCCTACATCTACATTACTGTAACTAATATTGAAACTAACTATTTTATATCACATTCGTCATTCCCTCCTTTTATCATTTCATGATAACCTATCTATTCAATCCGTAGCTACGCCTCTCATCTAAAAAGATTAGTCGCTGCATTTCCAATTCCTGGTGCAGCCCCCCTTCATCCGCTGCACCCTCGTGGATCCTAACAGCCGAGATTCTAGGGGCGTCTATCTGTTCCAGTGTACCCCGCATTCTACCCATCACACATTTAAGGATGGCCAGGCCCACAAAGATGCAGCCGAGTGCCACTGCTAAATACATGGCCATATTTATCAACCAGTCCTTCAAACCTCCAAATCCCCAGTTACCCCAAGAGCCAGGGTCCTGCATTCCGTCCAGGTGATCCCGTATGCGATCCATAAATTTAGTGATGTGAGCGGTTAGGTCTTGAACTCCCATGATACACTTGTCCTGCACTATGGCGCATACCCCACCCTCATGGGCCAGAAGATAGTCAAGAGCATACCGGTTCTGCATTGCAAACAACCGCAGCTGAGACAATTCCTTGGTTACTGCCCCGAGGGCTCCCAAGGTTTCGTTTCCCAGGATGGTAAGGCCACAAATAAAATAATTCCTATCGCTGACCGCCAAGGAACCCCCCACACCTCCCAGTTTATCCCTCTTTGGAATGCCCATTCGGGCCTCCCAGCAATGTGGAAAGCCCTAGTCCCAACAGTGATATGAGAGACATTCGCCCAGCCACAAAGGAACTGGAGGCCAGCGTTCAATGGAACCCCAGTGGTGTTGTAACAGACTCATTGGCCAGACGCCTGAGTGATATGACACCTCCTGTCCGTACAGGTGGGGAACAGACATGTTATATTCGTTTCCACCTCTACCAGCAAACAGCCGTACCCATCACTGCCGAAACAATTCTCGTACGATCGGGAGTCTCTATTGGGAGTGAAGTGGCTAGGTTTGTACGCCCTCCACCATTGCAGCCTATCATACTGTGAGTGGGAATTATCCTGACGAAGGGGAAGACAAATAACCGGTGGTACGGAACCCGGATCATAAGGAAGAGTGACTTGCTCGGGAGGTGGCTCGGAACGCTGACAATGACCACCGTTTGGGGAGTGCCCCAAAGCGGTGAAACAAAAAATAACCTAGACACCGCTGCGGGGTTCGGGTAGCAGACAACCCGTCCCTGGCCATACAAGCGGTGGTAAATCTGGTAGAAGAGATTCATACTACCCGGATTTTCCTCAGTCTGGGTCCTAAATGAATTAAGTGTATCTCCTGATAACCTACGTTCTAGTTGTACTCCCCTCCTTACACGCCCCGTCCTCTCTAGTCCCCCCCTCTCTCTCACAACCTCTTCCTACCCTCTCCTGATGGTCTAATTTTACCTTTATGGCACCAATCTTAACACATCCAAAATCAAATTTACATGTACTCCAAAAACAAGGCAATGTCCATGTAATGTTCACTTCCCATCGCCGGGAACGGTGCAATTGCTTCATGAGTCCTGCATTGTCCGTTAACCTGATAACCTTCCATGAGTCGATACCATGTCCTCGTATATGGGGGCAGCGAAGAACGAAATGTCCTTGTAGTTTGGTTGGGGTTACAGATGTAGATGATATTTCCCTTTTCCATGTCCGTCGCCGATGTCACTCCAAGCGAGGCGAGGCCGAAGATTACACAGGCGGTGCGTAGCCACCCCATCATGCTTCACACCTGTAAAACAGCGCCGAGGAAGGGAGGCAGGTTAGTAACCAACCTTTTTACAGTGGTAGAGGTGGACCCAATTTACAGTGGTGGAGGTGGACCCAAGCACTCCGCCCCTCCACTTTAACTGCAGCGGGGGTGGTAAGGAGAACTTGGAAGGGCCCCTCCCATCGTGGCTTCGACCCTTTCCGAGTCCAATTTTTGACCATGACATAACTACCGGGCTGCACTGAAAGTGAGCTAGGTAATGGGGGCAGTGGCGGGTGAGCCGCGCGGACCTGGCCATGGAGCTCTTTGAGGACCTTAGTGAGGGCTAGAACATAGGTGGTCATTCCTTCAGTCATATGGTGAAACTGAACCAGTCTGGGAACATGCGGGTTCCAGGGAGTTGTAAGGGGCCTGCCATAAAGGATCTCGGCAGGAGAGAGCCGGGCCGGTCCCGCAGGTGTAACCTGTAGCTGGAAGAGGGCAACGGGGAGCAACTTAAGCCATGTCAGTCCCGTGTCTGCTCTTAATTTAGCCAATTTAGTTTTGAGGGTCTGATTGTGTCTCTCAACCAACCCGGCCGCCTGCGGTTTGTACGCACAGTGTAACTGCTGGCGTATGCTCAACTGGGAGCAGCTCTCTATTAATCTGTCCAATAAAACGAGGCCTGTTATCAGAACTTAACTGAGCTGGTATACCGTACCGGGGAATGATTTCCCTCATCAGAACTTTCACCACAGTAGCAGCTTTATTATCGGTAGTCAGATACGCCTCGACCCATCTGCTAAACACATCCACAATGACCAAAACATATTTATAACATTGACAACATTGACACCTTTCCAACTCAATGTAATCCATTTGGAGCGTCTCAAAGGGACCACTGGGCAACGGGGTTTGCCTCATACCACAAGGGATACCTTTGCCGGTGTTATTTTGCTGACAAATCAAACACCGATTACTGATACTCTGGGCCAACCCCTGCATTTTAGGGTGCCACCAAGTGTCCAGCAACAAATCACTCGTCGCCCGAGCCCCACAATGAGTTGCAAAGTGTACACATTCAATGACCCATAAAGCCAGTACATCAGACATACAAGTCTGATATGCTGGCGTGGTCCATAAAGAGGAAACCGAATCATATGTACAACCTAACCGTTTCCACTTTTGTTTATTAGTCTCAGGAGCGTCCTCCTGTAACCTTATGACGTCTTGGATGGTTGGCATTGGCTTGTCAGAAGCAGACCTATTTATAGCAGATTGTTTAGTCTGACTTAACATTTTAGGCACCATCACTTGCTGAATTTGTGCGGCTGTCCGCGCTGCACAATCTGCTTGTTCATTACCAACGTCAACTGGGGTCGGAAATCTGCGCGGGCATAAGGAGGGCCTGCAGTAGGTCATTAACTAAACCCCGATGGGATATTTCCGTGCCGGCCGAGATAAGGAATCCCCTATTCTTCCAGAGCTGTGGGTTGGCTGAAGTCAAGTGTTAATTGTTTCAGGGACCTCAAAATATTTTATGGAAGTGCCGTCTGGCATGACTTGAAGTGCGTACTCTGTTGGATCTGAATGATCCACTGCCCTCCTTACCATAGGCCCCAGATCCTTGGCATGGTACTGGTCGTGGACCTGACGTGTAATATGAGGGCTTACAGAAGCTGACTGTGGCCATAAATGTGGTGGTATTGTAACAAAATCGGCTGTACCTTCTTTTCCCGTGACTGTGGCTGTAACCTTGATTGGCCATTCGGTCCCAATTAACGGCCGGTATTTGTCCTCCAACTCCCTGTTTTGTCCGGTTCTGCCACAGGCCAGGGTAACGTGGTGCAGTGAATGCTCAATGTCTAACGTCCACCACTGGGGAGTGATAGAAATATAGCACTGTTGTCTCATCCTCCATGATTGAACCGTTACCCCTTCGTCTCCGCACTCTAGCTGTAGCTGGAAGATACACAGTAAATCTCGGGCCAACAAGTTATAGTCCAATCCAGTAGTCACCACAAACTGATGATCCGCAGACTTATTCTTGTAAGTGACTGTCACAGGTTCAGAAATAGGATACTCACACACCTGTCCTTGGAACCCCGACAAATGCTGGGTGTGGTCGGATAGTGGTAGTCGAAGTTCTGATTGCACCGAAGACATGGCTGCTCCAGTGTCGATTATAAATGGGCAGTGTTGATCTCCTATCTGCAGAGAAATAATAGGTTCCCTGTCCGAGAGTCCTTATGATTAAATTAGCTAGTCAATCTTGTGTTGGGAAAGGGTTTGCCTGGGAGAAGTCAGTGTACCTCGTCTGTCCTCCCCTTGGTGGGTACCCCCTCCTTTGGGTCAGGTAGTCTCCTTCTGCTGCCCGTCTTTTAAAGGGGCATTCCTGTTGCCAGTGATCTGCACGGCCGCAATTAAAACATGTATTGTTCCCTCTATATCTGCCCCGTCCTCTTTTCCCAGTAGACCAATGGCCCCTCAGAGGGGGCGGGAGTTGTAAAGCTGTTGGTGCATACGGTGGCCATAAAGAGGAGCTGAGGGTCCATTTGGGTGGGTTTGATATCCTCCCCCGTGTTGATCCACCCACCCAAGGTCACAATATTGGGGTTCCAGCTGGTAAGCCACCGTATCTGCCGCTGGTTGGGGTCTCAGATCATCCTTTTTCATTACATACTCAGTCTTAATCTTTGTAACTGAGCCTCCTTCCTAGCCTACACACTCCTTCCAATAAAATCTGACTGCCCTGGCCATCTGAGAAGGGTCGTTCTCTGTCCAATTCATGTTATTACATTTCACGGCAGTAGCCACGGAAGGTGGTAGGCAATGCATTAACATAGCACAATATTGAGGGGAATTTGGACCATTTTGGTACGGCAAGTCGCCTGACTGCCCACGGTAGATTTCATTAAAACGTTCCAGAAATTCCTCTGGCTCTTCAGTCTTTTTAGGTTTGAGGTCTAAGATAGCAGAAATGTTTATGGGCTTTTGAAATGTGACATTCAAAGCATTCAGGATTTGTGCCCGTGTATCACCGTCCAAAGCATGGGCTTGCTGAAGTGCGGTGTGGCTAGCATAATTCAAGTGATTGAGATGATTGCGGTACTCTGCTGGGGATAAAACCTGCTGGACTAGGGCCCAGAGGTCCCTTGAATCAGCTTGATAAACTGAGATGGTAGTTCTCAGATAATCCACAAAAGCAGCGGGAGATTTCTTCCCGTCTGGGATTGCAGCTAGAATAGCCATCATCTCACTGGGTTTCCATGGGAAATAAATGTCTATTGTGGGCTGGGCGGCTGCCGTTACAGCATCAGGGTTTGGTATTTTCCTAGTCAGCAACTGTCTCAGAGTCTCACTAGGGGGCGCTCTAACGTATTCCTCTGGCTCTTCAAAAACTTCAACGTCCTTCCCTTCCACTAGGGGGAGCTCCAGCTCCTCAGAACCATTCCCATCCTCTTTCTTTGTTCTCATACTTTTCTGTCCTACCATATCGGTCTGAAGGGATCTAGCTGGTATGCGTGATTGTTTCTGGATAGGATCAGGCCCCTCTCTCATTGTCCGAGTTCGGGTCTGAGAGCTAACTGGGCTTGTTGAACACCGCTGCCCTTCTCTAACAAATGGTGAAGATGCTGAAATAGGACCCAAGCTATCAATTGAAGGGGCTGGAGAGGCTGGCATGATTTGAATCTGGGGAGCAGTGACTGGATATAAATTATGATACCCTGGTGGTTCCGGAATTAGTGCAGACAATGCTACTGGTGAAGTCGGGACTCTGGCCGACATTGTCCAATTCTCTGGGTCCTCATCTCCTTCTGTCAATGCAAGGCCAGCCATTGAACTACGTAGCTCATTTTTTAAACTCGAGTCCACCCTCTCTTTAATTGCGCGTTTTTTGAATGCACACTCCTTTTTCAAGATCTTAGAGTTTTCTGGTTCTCCCTTTCACTAATTGGAATCCCCATTTTAAGGGCATTTTCTTGCCAACTAAATAACATGATCTTATCCCTCTCATGTTGACAATATTGTCTCCATAATCTAATTAACTCTTTAGCTTTCATACTTTGGCTCTCTTTTTAAAAATGTATTTGCCTATTTATAACCAATGGCAATTTTTGCTACTTGGCAAAATTATTTAAAAGGTTTTAACAGTGTTCTTTTAAAACTTAAATGTTTGAAAATTCAAATTGAATTACTGCAAACTGCAAGCTTAGCTCTGATCTCAACTCAGAATTGAATTTACGATTTGCTTCACACAAACTTGTATAACTTTTACAACTTAATTAATTCTTTATCTTAACAATTTTTCTTTTAACAAGTTTTTCTTACATTCACAAAAATGTTGGCTGCTATCAATGAGGGAGCAGTTAGCTGCGGTGATTTATACCGGAGCAAAGTCAACTGTCATCTCCAGATTTACACTTTTTAAAATGGTGTCAGTGAGTTTCTTTAAGTTTCTATTAACTCACAAATAAAATGAAAAAAACTTTATTTCAAGTGATTCAAATTTAAGATTCTGGCAATTTCAATCAATTGCTTGCAAAAATAATTAACTTTTATCAAAGAGATGGAGAAATCCACTGGTTTCCTTTAATTAATTCAAAATATAAATTTGCTGGAGTTTCACTGACTCGAAAGAAAGGTATCCGATTACACCACAGGCTGCTGCTGTTATCCCAAGGCCCGTGTGAGAAGCACTGTCTGTAGTCTTTAACTTTGGCTGCTGTTAACCCTTTGAGAGACTTCTGCTTTAACTAACATGCAGCATCCAGTTCTATGGATGTTCTTTTGTTTTGAAATTTATCCAAACATTTCCCCATAATCTCTAACTAGTCGTCAAGACTGCGTTTCTTGCCACTACAGTCCAAGGATACAATTTTAGCTTAATCAACTATAGATTTTAAAACACTCATGGAACTGACCCCTCCTTTCTGAGGTACCATCAGTTCATCAAAAACACTCACACATGAAATTAAACCATCAATTCGATGTCCCATCAATCCCAAAACTATACACATATGGAATTAAACCATCAATTCGATGTCCCATCAATTCCAAAACTACACACATATGGAATTAAACCATCAATTCAATGTCCCATCAATTCCAAAATTAACCCAAAACCGAACTATCAATTTACGATATCCTATCAGTTAAATTTTCTAATCCCCAGACTGACCTTTGATTTCGTCGAGACGACTTTTCCGTACCAACCGCGAGTGACCAGACCAATCAGACCATGAGAAGAGGGGAAAACCAATGTGTGTCATTTTCCAGCTACACACATTGTGGGCCCGTTTCCACTTTCCTTGTCCAAAATTAGTTTAATTCTGATTTCGCAGTTGGTCGGTAACCGTCTGGAGAAATCCCGGGTTTCGGCACCAAATGACAAATGTTGAATTCTTTACCCATCAGTCTGGCCTCAATAAAACTCGAGATGGATTTGTAGGCATAGTATTATTTATTTTTAACCAACTTGCAAGTCTGACTCGCTTCTCAGGGACACAGAACACTGAACCAGTCTCCTGGACCCCTTGGAAACGAATGAAGTCCGAAACAAATGGATCTCTGCAAATACATTCAAATGGCATCAAGCTTCACATTCAGATTCCCATAGGTCACCCTGTACCCCTCCTGACCTGGCCATACATCCTAATTGGCTCACTTCTCATTCCTTAACCCTGGGCCTCTTGTTACCCAGCATCCTTTTCCCATCCTCTACCAGACACCCCTCCCCCTTCCTTGCTATGCTTTCTGAAATCCTTTGTGCTTTGTCTTTTGTGAACTCACTAGAATTAAACTGGCCTACATCTACATTACTGTAACTAATATTTAAACTAACTATTTTATATCACATTCGTCACTCTCAGATGTGTCCTGACTATTCTCTGTTATTTACTTGTTAAAATTCTTTTAATTTTCTCGCTGTAAGCCAGTATATGGTCACCATGTTCCAAAATATACCTTTAATATCTTTACTGTTTACCTCCAATTGTTTTGATTTCCATAGAAGGGATTTTAAACTTTTTGTGGAAGAATAGATTTTTAAAGTCGGATTTTCTAATTTGCTGAGGTAAGACTTAAGAATGGCTCCTGAATAAATAAGGAGGAACAGTACCGTCATTAAAGCTTTTAATGTTCCTTTGAAAATGGCTTTAAAGAGCTTTTTCTGATCTTTGCTTAGTGTGCAGAAAACCTGAAAGGCCTGGTGTTACTTTATGCGTGGTACAGATGAGGTCTGTTGAAACCAAAGCTGTCAGCAAGTGCTGCCAATGTATATTTTAGGGCTTCTAGGAAAAAATATTGATGCTTGAACTTTCTCAATTCTAAAGTATAATACCCTAAATACGAATGAATTCTATCTATTCATTCTTATATATCCTTCACACCACAACCATCTTATTCTGTGCTAAGTATGACTCCAATCAGTTGAGAGTTTCCCTTCTGTTTCTCATTGACTTCAAATTTGCCAGGGGTCCTTGATGTCACATTAAGTCAAATATTCCTCGGGAATTCAACTCCTTATTTGGACTAAGATTGCAATGAGATCATCCTGGCAGAACCCAAGCTGAGCCTTACACGCTCTTGGAGGTGGTCACCCCACAGGCAGTAAGAGTTTAAGATATTAGATGAATGGCCATCTGGAAGAGTAGGAAGAGGCATGAAGTGCAGGAGCCTTTCTGCTGGTACTTGACATTGAAGACTGCTGAGAGTGATGATCCCTTGAAGGAGTGCATTCCATAGCACCACTGTTAGGAGGACAGACGGGCTTTTCTGTAACTGTTATCATGTTCTGCCTGGTGTGTTACTTCTCTGGTGCCAGGGTAAAGAACATCTCAGCGAAGGTGCAAATTGCAGACCACGGCAGGCCAGCAGCACGGTTCAATTCCCGTACCAGCCTCCCCAAATAGGCGCCGGAATGTGGTGACTAGGGGCTTTTCACAGTAACCTCATTTGAAGCCTACTTGTGACAATAAGTGATTTTCATTTCATTTCATTTCAAATTTGTTGCAAGGGGAGGAGAATGTGCAAGAAGTTGTGGTACATGTCAATACTAATGACCTAGAGAAGACAGGTATTGAGGTCCTCGGATCAAATTTTCAGCTTGGTAAAAAACAGGACAGCAAAGGTAGTAATCGCTGGATTACTTTCAGTGCTGCATTCTAGCAAGAGCAAATATAGGAAAATAGGGAGGATCAGTGCGTGGCTTGAAGCTTGGAGAGAGAGCTTCAGATTTCTGGGGCATTCGGACCAGTTCTGGGACAGGAGGTGCCTATTCAAAAGGACAAGCTGCACTTCAATAGGACTGGGACCAATATCACCGCAGTTGGTTCACTAGTGTGGTTATAGGACTCCTGCATATGGAAGTAGAAAAGAGAATTAAAGTGCATAAATTTACAATATTCCATAGGAACTGACGAAGAAAGACTGAGGAATATAAAGAGAGGTTCAGACTGTACATATGTAAACTCATAAAGTATGGTGAGTAAGGTTATCGAGCTGCAAGCGCAAATAATGGCTGATGTGACACAAACCCAGAAGGTGGTGGCACAGTCAATGGGTGATATGGCGCAATCCCAGACGTAGATGGTCCATTCCATGGCCATGAGCATGCAGACTCTGGTCGAGACCAGAGCGGCCCTCCAGGATTGGCAGCACCAGGTTGGGAGGGGGGGCCTCAGGGGTTAGCTCTGCTCGTACCCCCATCCCATGGAGTAGCCTGAGGGCCATCGTGCACCCCGAGGGAGATGGGGAGGTGTCGGAATACCGCAGCAGCTCAGACCCCGCCCCCCTCCTGGCCCTGGTGCATCTGGTGGGGCCCGAACACCAAAGAAGATGACCGCCAATGGGGACCCAGTTTGCAGGTAGGGAATCACAAGGCCAGTTCCACTCCTGCTGTACCGTCTGGGACCAACAAAACATAGCATTCGGGTCCGTAAGGCCAGAAAGTTAGACACTAGTTAACTTGGCATGGGTGCAGGGAACATTTAATTATAGAGGCTAGGGAACATATCTGTATACGTTATCACATTAAGCACCTGTTCACACTGTTACAACCTATCTTCGTGCTCTGTCAGATGGGTGTGAGGGGTGGGTTGGTCTGGACTGGCTGGGGGGGGGGGGGGGGGAGTTTTGGGGATGGACAGACATTGTGTGGGGAATGGGCGATTGTTGTGGGTGGCCTGTGCCCCAACCCATCCCCCCCCCCCCTCCCCTCAACTGTTCCCACCACCGTCACCACAGTGATTCCATGGCATCGTGTGACCCCGTTGCGTAAAGGTTCAGGACGATCGGCACCTTGACAGCCATGGGAAACGGATGTCCTCCCCCACATCCCCGCGATGACAGGTGTGCCATGACCTGGCAGATACGTTGCACTGTCTCCCTGCTGAGCTGGAGTCTATGGTGGCATGCCCGGTCCGGCAGGTCCTCGAATGTTAGGTGCTGCCGGTACATGCAAGGCCTCATGCGGCGTCTCGTTTGCACCTCCTACTCCTCGGCCTGTTGGGCAGCTGGCTCTCCATCCTGGGCGGCTACCTCCTGTTCCTCTGCAGCACACTTTGCTGCTGCAGCTTCCTCCTCCTCCAGCATCTCCAGCTCATACAGCCGCAGGGCATTCCTCAGGGCTGCAGTGACTAGCAGGAAGGCCACTATTGTTTGTTGAATTCCAATATCCATTGTCTGAAGGGGGTGAAAGGCTGACTTGTTAGCACGGTGCGTACCCCCATGCCCAACCAGTTCGAACAGGCTACATGGTGGCCCCGGTGACACTGCGGGCGCTGCCCCTGCATATTCCCCCCACCCCCCCATCTCCACACACTTGGCCCCATTGTTGCCCGGCACCATGGGGACCTCTGGCCCTGGAGCCTGTTCCTGATGCCAGGGGTACCGTTGGCTGACACCGCTCTTGCCAGCGGTAGGTTGCGCGGCCCCCACCAGGCACCCTCATAGGGGCTACAGTAGGCCTTATCCTGGGTCCGCTGCCAATGAGTAGGGCCCGTTGGGGTGGGACTGTATGGCGGATGGTTGGGTGTGAGGGTGCGGGATTGGGGCACCCATATGGCCGGTGTCACTCTGCAGAACCAGGGGCCAAGGTGGGTGGTCAGTGGGATGCGCGGCAGATGGCTGCCTTGCAGGCCGTGGTAATGGCGGTCCATGCCTGGGCACCGCTCCAATTCCGTGAGTGGTCACCCCGACCACTCAGCCTATTCCCCCATCACACCCCACTTCTCCAGGCCCCCCAATCCCAGCCAGCCAGGCCACTGTCCAGCTGCACCTCTTTGTATTCTACCTCCTCTCACTCTCCCTCATTAGCTATGACGCCGGTTTCACGATTTGTAAAAGCACAATTGAACCGCACCGTCGGGAACCCGGCCTATCGGAGACGGAGAATCGCGGAGGCCCCGGAGAATACCAGATCAGGCCCACGAATGATATGCAAACGGTATTTACTGTACATGCGTTCCGGACTGCATTGACGCCGTTATCGAGGCGATGGGAATTGCGATTTTCGTCGGAGCCTATTCTCCGCCTAACCGTGTTGTGTGATTTTGGTGTCAGCCAATGGAGAATTCCGCTCACAATGTTTTGGCCTCAACTGCTCCCTATCCTCAGACTGTGACACCTGGTTCTGGACACCCCAATCATCGGGAACATCCTTCCTGTATCTACCCTGTCTAGTCCCGTTAAAATTTTATAGGTTTCTATGAGATTCCTCCTCGTTCTTCTGAACTCCAGCGAATACAATCCTAACCGACTCAATCTCTCCTCGTATGTCAGTCCTGCCGTCCCAGGAATCAGTCTGTTGAACCTTCACTGCACTCCCTCTAGAGCAAGAACATCCTCCTCAGATAAGGATACCAAAACTGCTCAGAATATTCCAGGTGTGGTCATCGTGGCCCTATATAATTGCAACAAGACATCCCTGCTCCTGTACTCGAATCCTCTCGCAATGAAGGCTAGCATACCATTTGCCTTCTTTACTGCTTGCAGTACCATATGCTTACCTTCAGTGACTGGTGTACGAGGACACCCAGGCCTCGTTGTCTGCTCCTAATTTATGGCCATTCAGATAATAGTCTGCCTTCTCATTTTTCCCACCAAAGTGGATAACCTCGTATTTATCCAAATCATACTGGATCTGGCATTCATTCGCCCACTCGCTCAACATATCCAAATCACACTGAAGAATCTCTGCATCATACTCACAGCTCACTCTCCACCCAACTTGGTGTCATCTGCAAATTTGGAGATATCACATTTTGTTCCCTCATCTACATCATTAATATATATTGTGAATAACTGAGGTCCGAGCACTGATCCACTATCATTATTCACTGCCTGCCAATTTGAAAAAGGCCTGATAATTCATACCCTTTGTTTCCTGACTGCCAACCAGTTTTCTAGCCATCGAATATACTACCCCTGTCCCATGCGCTTTAGGTTTGACCCGTCCCAACACCTTCTTTACCCGTGGGGATTTCCCCACCCACACACCCCGAGATCAAATTGTTAATTTCCCTAAAACAATTTCTCTACTAATATTGATCTCCTTCGGTTCCTCCCTCTCACCAAATCCTGCATTCCTCAACATTTCTGTTATCTTATTTGTGTCCTCATTTGTGAAGACAGAACCAAAGTATGTATTTAGTTGCTTAGCCATTTCTTTGTCCTCCGTTATAAATTCCCCTGTTTCTGACTATAAGACCATAAGACATAGGAGTGGAAGTGAGGCCATTCGGCCCATCGAGTCCACTCCACCATTCAATCATGGCTGATTTCAACTCCATTTACCCGCTCTCTCTCCAGAGCCCTTAATTCCTCGAGAAATCAAAAATTTATCAACTTCTGTCTTAAAGACACTCAACGTCCCGGCCTCCACCGCCCTCTGTGGCAATGAATTCCACAGACCCACCACTCTCTGGCTGAAGAGATTTCTCCTCATCTCTGTTCTAAAGTGACTCCCTTTTATTCTAAGGCTGTGCCCCCGGGTCCTAGTCTCCCCTGCTAATGGAAACAACTTCCCTACGTCCACCCTATCTAAGCCATTCATTATCTTGTAAGTTTCTATTAGATCTCCCCTCAACCTCCTGAACTCCAATGAATATAATCCCAGGATCCTCAGACGTTCATCGTATGTTAGGCCTACCGTTCCTGGGATCATCCGTGTGAATCTCCGCTGGACCCGCTCCAGTGCCAGTATGTCTTTCCTGAGGTGTGGGGCCCAAAATTGCTCACAGTATTCTAAATGGGGCCTAACTAATGCTTTATAAAGCTTCAGAAGTACATCCCTGCGTTTATATTCCAAGCCTCTTGAGATAAATGACAACATTGCATTTGCTTTCTTAATTACGGACTCAACCTGCAAGTTTACCTTTAGAGAATCCTGGATTAGGACTCCCAAGTCCCTTTGCACTTCAGCATTATGAATTTTGTCACCGTTTAGAAAATAGTCCATGCCTCTATTTTTTCCAAAGTGCAACTTTGCCCACATCGCACTTGCCCACGTTGAATTTCATCAGCCATTTCTTGGACCACTCTCCTAAACTGTCTAAATCTTTCTGCAGCCTCTCCACCTCCTCCATACTACCTGTCCCTCCACCTATCTTTGTATCATCGACAAACTTAGCCAGAATGCCCCCAGTCCCGTCATCTAGATCGTTAATATATAAAGAGAGCAGCTGTGGTCCCAACACTGAACCCTGTGGGACACCACTCATCACCGGTTGCAATTCCGAAAAAGAACCTTTTATCCCAACTAATTTGACTTCACCAATTATTTTCTCTTCACATACCGATAGAAACTTTAAAAATGTTCCCTACAGCTTACTTTTTTACTCTATTTTCCCCTTCTTAACCAATCCCATGGTCCTTTGCTGAATTCTAAACTGCCCCCATTCTCCAGACCTGTTGTTCTTCTTGGTCAATTGGTATGCTTCTTCCTTGGTTCGAATACTGTCTCCAATTTCCCTCTTAAGCCATTGATTGACTACCTTTCCCATTTTACTTTTGTGCCAGACAGGAATAAGTAATTGTTGCAGTTCCATCATGCACTCCTTGAATGTTTGCCATTGCCTATCCACCGACATCCCTTTCAGCAAAGCTTGTATTTCGATCATAGCTAACTGCCGCCTCATATCATCGTTATTTGCTTTATTAAGATTCAGGACCCTAGTCTCAGAATCAACTACTTCACTCTCTCTCCATCTTGATGAAAAATTCTATCACATTATGGTCGCTCATCCCCAAGGAGTGTCATACAACTAGATGATTCCTTTCTCATTACACAGTATCCAACCTAAGATGGCCTGGTTCCTCAACGTTTTGGTCCAAAATAAACCATTCCGTATACACTCCAGGAATTCCTCCTCTACGGTATTGTGGCTAATTTGATTTGTACAATCTATGTGCAGATTGAAATCACCCATAATTACAGATGCTCCTTCGTCGCATGTGTCTCTAATTTTTTGTTTAATGCCATTCCCAATATCACCACTGCAATTTGGGGGTCTACATTACATCCACTAACGCTTTTTGCCCCTTGGTGTTTCTCAGCTCTACCCACACAGATTCTACATTTAAAAAAATATATTTTTATTAAGGCATATATATATACAAATATATACATTAAACACAACCAAAACCAAAAAGAGAACAAACAGGAAATCTTATAACAGATAAATAACACCCCACCGCCCCACCCTCCCTGCCGTTTCCCTCCACCCACCCTGCCTTCCTCATTTTTAATCCCTATATATGCGCCCCCCCACCCCTCCTCCCCAACTCCGAAAATTGCCACTTCTGGACTCAGGACCACCTTCAGCCTTCCCGCACCTTGGACGTTATATCTGCGAACCTCTGCCAGAACCACTTCAGTTTCAGACAAGCCCAAAACATGTGGCCATGGTTCGCAGGCGCCCCGGCACATAGCCCACACCTCTCCTCCCCCCCCCACCCCATCAAAGAGCCTGTTCATTCTGGCCATCGTCATATGTGCCCAATGGACTACTTTGAATTGAATAAGGCTAAGCCTAGCACACGAGGAGGATCCATTCACTCTCCTCAGACCCTCCTCCCACATACCAGCCAGCCTCCATTTCCCTCTCCAGCTCCTTCTCCCACTTCCGTTTAACTTCTCTTATCGGGGCTCCCTCCCTTTCAATTAACTCCTTATTGAGCTCCGACACCCTACCTTCGCCAACCCCTGTTTTCGACACTAACTTGTCCTGCAGTCCCGGGGGTGGCAGGTCGGGAAAGGACAGCACCTGTTTGCTGACATAGTCCCGCACTTGTAAGTACCGGAACCTATTCTCGCTGAGCAGCTCATACTCTTCTTCCAATTCCTCTAGACCCGAAAAGCTGCTCCCCACAAAAGATCTCCAAACCGTTCGATCCCCGCACGCTTTCACCTCCGGAGCCCTGCGTCCAACACCCCGGAGCAAGTTTGTGTTTCCGACATATCGGTGCCCAGACTAAGGCACCCTCCAACCTCGGATGCTGCCGCCACTGTCCCCACACCCTCAGGCCAGCACCACCACTGGGCTCGTGGAGTCCCTGGTCAGCGAGAATGGCAGAAGCGCTGTCAACAGTACCCCAAAGCTTGTGCCCTTAAAAGAGGCTGCCTCCAACCGCTCCCACACCGACCCCTCCCCTACTGCCCACTTCCTCACCATGGCTACGTTCGCTACCCAGTAATAATTCATGACATTTGGCAAGCTAATCTGCCCCCGCCCCCCCCCCCCCCCCCCCCTCCCCGTTCCAACAGCACCTTTGTTACCCGTGGGGATTTCCTCACCCACACACGCCCCGAGATCAAAGTGTTAATTTTCCTAAAAAAGGCCTTTGAAATAAAGGTCGGAAGGTTCTGAAAAACAAATAAGAACCTCGGGAATGCTGTTATCTTGACGGCAGATTCCACATTGTCTGAGCTAATATCCTTCTTCACTAATGCGTTAATTTCCTTTTTAACCAGCACTGCAACTCCACTACCTTTTTATTTTTGTCTGTCCCTCCTAAATACTGAATACCCCTGGACATTCAGTTCATCACTGGTCACCTTTCAGCCATGTCTCCACAATCCCGATCATATCAAGCCCATTTACGTCTATTTGAGCGATTAGTTCACCTACTTTATTGCGAATGCTCCGCACGTAAAGACATTAAGTATTTAAGCTTGTCTTTTTAACATTACTTGGCTTGCTCCCAATATTTTTCACTTTGGCCCTATTTGAATGTGGCCATTGATTTCTCTGCCTATCAATTTTTTTATTCCCCTTTCTTTTTTTAAATGTTTCGTATTGGTTTTTCATTTTCATACATAGCAAGGTTGTATAGTTACACATGAAATGTAAATCACTTATTGTTACAAGTAGGTTTCAAATGAAGTTACTGTGAAAAGCCCTTGTCCGCCACATTCCGGCGCCTGTTCGGAGAGGCCGGTACGGGATTCAACCCGTACTGCTGACCTTGTTCTGCTTTACAAGCCAGCTGTTTAGTCCACAGTGCTAAACCAGCCCTTCAATACATAGCCCATGGTGCTAAACCAGCCCCTCAATATATATTACATAGTGATAAATGAATCCTAGTCTACTGAGCATATTTACAAATTTTCTATCGTCGTGGGGGGGGGGGTCTTTCTGTGTGCCCCCCTACCCTTGTGGAAGCCCGCTTCCAACCCCCGGATGGCAAATTTGATTTTCTCCAGATGGAGTAAATCCAACAAGTCGGCCAGCCAGTCTGCAGCCTTATTCCCCCTATCTGTCCTTTGTTTATGTCCTTGTTTCCTATTCCTCTGACTCCTTGCATAGGTTCCCATCCCCCTGCCTTTTTAGTTTAAATCCTCTAGCACTCTAGCAAATACTCCCCCTTGGACATCAGACACGGTCCTGCTCAGGTGTAACCCATCAAGTTTGTACTGGTCCCACCTCTCCATGAACCGATCCCAAGGAATCTGAAACCCTCCCCCTCACACCATCTCTTCCGCCACGTATTCTTTCAATATATCCTGCTATTTCTACTCTTGACTAGCACGTGGCATTGGTAGTAATTCTGAGATCACTACCTTTGAGGTCCAACTTTTCAACTTTCTTTCTAACTCCCTATATTCTGCTTTTAGGACCTAATCCCGTTTTTTTTTACCTATGTCATTGGTACTGATGTGCACCTCGACAACTGGCTGTTCACCCTCCCCCTCCAGAACGTCCTGTAACCGCTCCGAAGCATCCTTGACCCAAGCACCAGGGAAGCAACATATCACCTGGAATCTCATTTGCGGCCACATAAATGCCTATCTATTCCCCATACAAGTGAATTCCCTATAACTAGTGCATTTCCATAGTTATTACTCCTCCCCTTTGCAGAAAACCAACCATGATGCAATGAATTTTGCGATTGCTGCTTTCTTCTGAGAGGTCATTGTCGGTACCTCCACCGCCTCTTGGAACGCTCCATAGCCTGCTGTTGTCCAAGGCTCGGAGCGTCAAGATGATGATGACTCAGGTTCGGAACGTTCATGGACAGCGTCGTGTCTGGAGCTGAACCCCTGCAGTGTCCCTCTATTAGTCAGTCTCGGAAAAGGGGATTAACAAATCGTTAAAAGCCACCCACCCCAGACCCACCGCTGGCAGAAGCACAAGCATTTGTGAAGTGGCGCAGAATCCTCAAAAAGCTGCAGAGGGGGATCTTTTGCACTGAGGGTATGGGGTATAATAACCCCCTCAAGGCCCATGGGGCTACCCAGATTGATCTCCCCATGGGAGTCGTGAAATATGAGCTTCCCTGCCCAACATAATAATCTAGTATAAAGGCCGGCCCAGATAGGGACCGGCATGTTGGTTGTCCCAAAGGGACTTACATTGTGTGTGTAATTACTGCCTGAGGGCAGAATCTTATGACCATGAATAAACCAGCATTCACCCTACTGTTTGGATTCCTAGGTCTTTATAGCCTTTATATATCCCACAGAAAATATTGCCTAGAAATTCAACTCCACAGGGCTCCTTTTTCCTAAACAACTTTCTGAAATTCCAATATTGCAGGCTGGATAAAAACGTTCATTCAGAGTCAGAAGTGAGTTATTAATGGTTTCCCCATGGCATTAAGAACATCTGCCAGAATAATGCAAGTTACTGCAAAAGACTTTTGAATTAGAGTCCTCCAGTTCTTGCAGAAGCCTTTGTGATTTTGATATGTCTCAGTGCATGACTTGCCTTGTGCTGAACTTGCCCAGCAACACATATCTGGCAAGTATGTCCCCTCTCCAGCTCTATTTAAAGGTTAGTTGCTGGTATGTCATTTCAGGCTATTGGTTAACTGGTGTATTTTCTTACTCAGGATAATTCACTATCTAAAAAGGACAAAAAAATCTTGCTGATATAACAAAGAAAGAGAGACAGAGAGAGCATAACACCTGTTGTTAGAGAGAGGAGGAGGGCATTGCGCAGGAGGTCAGATGCTCAGCGGATATTCAGGTGGCCCTTGTTCAACATTAACTTTACTGAAGAGGAATGTATTAGATGCACTTGCATAACAAATGAGGTCGTCACTACAGCCATAACTTGAGTCTCAAAGCAGGGCATGGCCAGCATTGCCTGTAACTGTCAAGTTCAGTATGACCCTTAACGTATACACAGTGGGCTCTTTCCAGATTGCAGCAGAATATCAGTGACCATTATGCAGTCCACAATTGTATCAGTGAGATGATAGGGGCTCTCTATGCCAGAGGAACAGTGACGTTAACTTCACAATCAATAGAGAAAGCTACATGAGGGGGCTCTATTTTTTTCTGTATGGCAGGTTTCCCCAACCTTTATCACCACCTTTATAGCAACAATTGCAAGAGAAGAACCAGGAAGAGCCGGAGGAAAGGCATGACCTCCAGTTCCTACTTGCCAGCGATTGGAGACCAGTCCATCGTGAAGTACATCAACTAAATCAACTTTCCTATTCCCCATTCAAAGTGTCACAGTCTTCTTCACTTTCCTTACAGCCACAATCCACAGAGGGTAGTGGGTGTCTGGAACGCGCTGCCGGAGGAGGTGGTGGAAACAGGGACGGTAGTGACGTTTAAGGGGCGTCTTGACAAATACATGAATAGGATGGGAATAGAGGGATACGGACCCCGGATGTGAAGAAGATTTTAGTTTTGACGGACAGCATGGTCGGCGCAGGCTTGGAGGGCCGAATGGCCTGTTCCTGTGCTGTACTTTTCTTTGTTCATTGTTCTTTAATCCGATTGCCTTCCTTCACTCTTGATTATAGTCTTGTACTCTAAATGAAAGTGTCGATGGTGCTAATATCTGAGGTGCTTGCAAGAGTCAGATTGAGTGATGGTGCATCTTCCAGAAGGCTGGACTTCTCTTATTCAACTGACTGGGGGTATCAACATTATTTTTAGCTGAAATTAAAGAAAAGGGCCAAAGATTAGCTTGAGACTTGAGGGAGAGCAGAAAGAAAAATGTTTAAAAACAGCTTGTTGTGTACACTGCGCATCTTCTCCAGCACTGCCAATTGTTCCAGCCACTATTCTATCCCAGCCCACAATTGCCAGCACGCTCTAAGAGGGTGAGGATCAGATAGTGGGCTGTTCCTCCTTTGGTGCCAGTCGGTTATCTGGTGTTGTGGACAACTTTCTCCTTCAAGAAAGAAGGGAGTGCATTAATTGGAGTCTTGGGAGATATTTGGAGATTGTGGTTGTCATTGTGGAAAGCTGGTAGTCTATATATAAAATCCGAGTTATGGGTATGTGTGGGTTGTTTGTTGAGTAGGTGAGGATAAAAAGAAGTTTAAAAAGTATAGCAGTAATTGTAGAAGTCAGTTTTGTGAGTACTGTCATTGTGTTATTAATGAGGACGTGCATGATACAGCTGTGATTAGAGTGTATGAACCACCTTTTTACCTTAATAACTCTTGTTTAATCATTAAATTCTAAAGACAATGTCTTGGGTGCAGTGCTCCTGACATTGATGTGCTTGTTGATGTCTTCCTATTGTCAGCAAAATAGATGCCTGGAGGGCTTGAGGGAAGATAATATTCCCCCTCTTTTTTCTGCTTGCCAGAGCCTCAAAGGCAGTATCAGACTGTTGCATGATTTTGTGCAATGGCCCAGCAAATAAATTGCAATATTCATGACAGCAGTAACTGTATTTTAATGGGTTCAGCAGAACAATAATCAGGGAGAGGAGAGAAGCAGGAGAAAGAATTGAGATTGCATTCATGGCTGTTGTTATAGTCTAAATGTTAAGGGAGAAAAGACTACGAGGGGGATTCAACTAAGTCCCATATCGAGGGCGTTTAGTCGCAGCTTTCCCGGTGTTCACAGTGCCGAGCAACACAATGCTATAAAACGGCGCCCATGTTAGATAGGGGCCTCAGCGGGGTATGCACATAGCCCTGTTTTGTGTACTGAGGCGCTCCGCTCACCGGAACTTTTTTGTGGAGGGGAAATTGTTCCAGAAAGGTAACAAAAGAATGTGTATAAAAATTCCTACAGTTTAGCTTTATTGAATTACTTTGAAGAACATTTTATTTTTATTGATATAATTTCAACTAATTTAAATTATTTACAAGATTTAATTTGGAGAAAGTTGTTTCTTAATCTGCAATGGAAATGATTCCAGCTTTATCACTTATGGGGGTGAAAGATCTAACAGTGAGAAATGTAGACCCTATGCGATGAATTGCAATTCACTTTTTATCGAGTTTCCCATTCCTCCTCGTAAAAGTAGTGACTCAGGTTGATGCACATCTCCATTCATTCTCATTCTTTGTGTGTTAACCTAAATGGTGAATCTTGACAGGCTTTTCTACCACAGGGGTCAGCACAGCTAGAGGCTCTGTTCTCATTTGATATCTCCAAATTTTCAAGTGCCGGGTTTCTTACAAGTGTTGTGGAGCAGGATCCTCAGCTGACCCTACGTCATGCAAGTAGGTGAATGTTGAGCTTATAGTACTATTGCATTTGTAATCAGTATCACTTAAGTTTTCAAAGAAAAGAAGTGAATTTCGGATGACCTTGATGTAAATTACTCAGTTGAGTACCAAATATATTATCGAAAAGAATAGATACAATTCTTATTTAGCTGGTGTAAGGGTCCTTCAGGTTTCAGAGAATTTTACAATGCAGAAGGAGGAAATTTGGCCCATCGAGTCTGCACCGACCCTTGGAAAGAGCACTCTACCCAAGTCCACACCCTATCCCCGTAACCCAGTAACCCCACCCAACCTTCTTGGACACTAAGGCAAGTTTGCATGGCCGATCCACCTAACCCACACATCTTTGGACTGTGGGGGGGAAACCGGAGCACCCGGAGGAAACCCACGCAGACACGGGGAGAATGTGCAAACTCCGCACAGACAGTGACCCAAGCCGGGAGTCAAACCTGGGACCCTGGAGCTGTGAAGCAACTGTGCAAACCACTGTGCTACCATGCTGCCCATGTTTATTCCTTGTCTATTTTCTTGTTTCCCCTTTCTTGTATTTCGGCCAGTACGTTTGTGATCCACGGATGATTTATGGACATGTGTCTTTAAGGCAGCTTGCCATTTTTATTCAAGCAGAAGGAAGCCGTGGCTTGTACCTATGACAGGTGATTGCAGATTGGCTGGCCTCAGTGATAATTCGGTTTAATTGATGGAGCTGGTGGCCAATGAATTGGCCAATAAGCTGTGCTCTGCCCATGTGGTGATTGGATATTATCTCTCTGGAATGTTTTTCAGAGCCATGAATTTCTATTTTAGTTTCACTTTTGGTTCTGGTAACGGAAGGAAATGATACAGCAAAATCATCTCCAGAAAACGGCTGCTAAGCCTCTCCAAAGAAAATCCAGTTAATGCTATCTCCAATAAGCATGTGGGTGTTGGATTCCTGAAAAAGTGGCCTGCATGAGAGAAAAGATTGATAAACAGAGACTCCGTCTCACCAGGAAAACGTGAGTATAGGCTGCAACAAAAGGACTGTGAATCCCAAGCTACTGTGGAGAAAGCCTGCAAAGACCAATCATCTGAAGCAAAGACTCTTTTCTCTTTCATTTTTCCCCCTTTACCCCTCCTCTGTGTTTGTCTGTCTTGTCTGTGTGTGTGTGTGTGTAGATGGTGGGGGGAGGCAAGTTATAGCAGGGATTAGGTATTTATCAACATTTAACCAATTTTATCTGCTGTGTATTTCACCATTAATCTTATTATAAATAAACTAATTGTGTTTCAACTTACAAACCTGATGACTGTAATTATTGGGCAGCCAAGGGCCAAAGAATTTGAGAACTTTAGAAGATATATTGGTTAATTAATTTGTGTCTTGACTCTAGAGCACGTGGGGCTGGAATTGACCGTGCACTTGCCCAGAGTGGCGCAAAACCAGATTAACTTACTCAAGTTTCTATTACAAACATTATCAGAAGAAAGTTAGTAAATTGCTTGAGTTATTGCTGGGAAATATCTTGCAAACAAAATATTCTGTGCACAGTTTAAAGTTATTCAAAATCAAAATGTCTACTGTAGTGTTCAGAAATCAAGCAGTCATTTCTAAAAATATCACTTTGTAAAGCCACTGGCAATGGAAAGCAAAATTTAAACAATCTAAATTTTAGTTTAGGAATTAAGTTATGAAGTGAGATATGTTTGATCATAAACCACTGTAATTTCTTTGAACTGAATATAGGGAATGACTATTGTTTTCTTGTTACTATGTTTAAAGTTAATATAAATAATCAAGGCGTGATCTTTGGCTCAGTGGGATAGCACTTTTGCCCCTGACTGAAGATTGTAAGTGCAAAATCCACTTTGGAGACTCTAGGCTGGCAGTATTGCACTTCTAGTGATTCAATATGACAAATATGCTTTTAAATTAAGACCCCCATCAGCCCCCTCAAGCAGACATAAAATATCCCATGGAACAATTTTGGCCAATATGTATCCCAGAAACAACTTATAAATAAACAATCAGGGTATTTATCTCAGCGCTGTTTGTGGGAGCTTGCTGTACACAAATTGATATCTTTGCTTCTTACAACAGAGACGACCCTTCAAAAGTAATTAACTGGCTGTAATGTGCTTTGAGACAACACTAAGTTGTGAAATGCTTTTTATTATGACAAGTCTTTCTTTTTTCTTTCTCATTCTTTCTTTTCCTTCCTTTTTAGTTTAAATCTATTTATTAATAGAAATCTTTGAATCACCCAACTTACACCTTAAAGAAATATATTTATTTTGTACTCTGAGCATCTCATGCATGAATGGTGAAAGGTTAACCTTTTTGCAAACTTTTCTACCTTTATAATGTAATTCAAATTGTCTTTATGACCTGTTTTTCTAGGTCATTGCCCTTATCATTAACTTTTATTTTGCTCACTGGTGTGGGTGAGCATTTATTTCCCATCCTTAATTGCTCTTGAGAAGGTGCAGCTGAGCTGCCTTCTTGAACTGCTGTAGAGCGGGATTCCCCACCCCTCCCCCATGGCATATTCTGCAACGGTGGATGGCGGCTCGCCACTGGCCAACGGTGGGACTTTCTGGTTCGGCGGGACCACATGATCCTGTCAGCGTGAACGGCCATGTAGTATGTGTTGTGTTTGTACTCCCATAGTGCTCCTTTGGGGAAGGAGTACCAGGATATTGACTCAGCAATGATGAAAGAACAGCGGTATATTTCCAAATCAGGGTGTTGGTGATTTGGAGGAGAACCTGCAAGTGGTATTGCCATGCACCTATTGCTCTTGTTCTACTGGGTGATAGTGGTCACAAGTTTGGAAAGTGCTGTCACAGAAGCCTTGATGAGTCGTTGCACGGCATCGTGTACATGGTGTACAAGACAATCACGGTGCAGTAGTGAAGGACATAAATGTTCAGTGTGATGCCAATTAAGTGGGATGCTTTGTCTTGAATGGTGTTGAACTTCTTGAGTTTCTTGGAGTTTAACGTATTCAGGCAAATGGAGAATATCCGGGCAAATAGAGAACATTCTATAATACTCCTGACAGGAGACAGGAGCTGTGTCCTTTTGCCCAGATTCTGATATGTTCTTAGAGCCACAATATTTAAGTGGCTCATCCAGTTAAGTTTCTGAATGTTACTTGCCATTTACCAGCCCAAGCCTGAATGTTGTCCATGTCTGGCTTCATGCAGGCACAAACTGCTTTGTTTTCTGCATGTTGTGAATGGAACTGAATACTATGCAACCATCAGTGTGCCTGCTTCTGGCCTTACCTTGGATGGAAGGATATGGATGAAGAGGGTTAGGCCTTGGACACTATCTAAAGGAACTCCTACAGAGATGTTCTGGGACTGAGATGATTGGCTTCCATTAACCACCACAATCTTCCTTCTGTTGATACAACTCCAGTCAGTTGCGAGTTCCACCCCCATCCCCTCAGATTCCTATTAGCTTCATACACTTCAACCTAATTAAATATTTATACACGTGAAACCCACTGGATCGCTGGTGGGTGACCTGATTCAACCACCTCGACATGATCTCATCACTCCCTCACCCAGGTGCCATTTTTAAAGTGCACCAGAGCACAGCCTCCTTCATGTCTGCAGACCAGGACAGCACCAGGTGAGAGATCCCTGCGGAGTAAGAGAAAATGTCAGCCTTCGAATTTAGTGATAGAACATAGAACGATACAGCGCAGTACAGGCCCTTCGACCCATGATGTTGCATCGACATGGGAAGTCAAAAAACAAAAGCCACCTAACCTACACTATGCCATTATCATCCATATGCTTATCCAGTAAACTTTTAAATGCCCTCAATGTTGACGAGTTCACGACTGTTGCAGGTAGGGCATTCCACGGCCTCACCACTCTTTGCGTAAAGAACCTACCTCTGACCTCTGTCCTATATCTATTACCCCTCAGTTTAAGGCTATGTCCCCTCGTGCTAGCCATTTCCATCCGTGGGAGAAGGCTCTCACTGTCCACCCTATCTAACCCCCTGATCATTTTGTATGCCTCTATTAAGTCTCCTCTTAACCTTCTTCTCTCTAACGAAAACAACCTCAAGTCCATCAGCCTTTCCTCATAAGATTTTCCCTCCATACCAGGCAACATCCTGGTAAATCTCCTCTGCACCCGCTCCAAAGCTTCCACGTCCTTCCTATAATGCGGTGACCAGAACTGTACGCAATACTCCAAATGCGGCAGTACCAGAGTTTTGTACAGCTGCAACATGACCTCATGACTCCGGAACTCAATCCCTCTACCAATAAAGGCCAACACTCCATAGGCCTTCTTCACAACCCTATCAACCTGGGTGGCAACTTTCAGGGATCTATGTACATGAACACCTAGATCCCTCTGCTCATCCACACTTCCAAGAACTTTACCATTAGCCAAATATTCCGCATTCCTGTTATTCCTTCCAACGTGAACCGAGTGCCTCGCTGTTCATCTGCTGGATGCTAAAGAGGACTGCCACAATGTCCTTCACCGTCGTGATCGTTAGAGATCTGCAAACCTCACCACTCCAGCTTTGGAGGCAGTGGCAAAGGCAATTAGTGCCAAAGCCACTCAGTGCGGGAAGAGGATGAATGATCTCATCCATGCCGTCAGGTTTAGCCCATCATTTCATTACTCTTAACTCATGGGCTCCCCAGCCCACCACGTATTCACGTTGATCTCAGTCACTGCCAGCTGGAGAGACATTATCGCTCACTCTCACACATACACACCTTCACATCAGGCTCACATTCTCTGGAGCTTGCGTCCTCATCCCATCCATGGCTCCACTCACCACACACATGCCAGATATCCTTAGCATTTGCCTTGGCATGCGTATTGCTCACACTCTCTCCATCTGTCTTTGTGCAGAACAGGGTCATCGTCAACAACAGCTATCTCTGCCATACCCCCCGCCTCCATTCGTAAATCCTCAATTTTGATCTCTAATCAGCCCCACTTCTCCTGAATGATTACTGTCTTAGTTTGATGCTGACCTCTGAGTTACGATTTGAGAACCCAGTATTTTGTAGATTCAGTTCTGCTTAATATTTAGATGTGTTCATCGTGCAGTTTTAGATCATCTGCTGAGCAGTTTCTGAAGTCTCAGACCCTGTCATCAGTTGCTGATATATAGAAACATTGTTCAAACCATAGAATCATAGAATTTATAGTGCAGAAGAAGGTCAATCGGCCCATCGAGTTTGCACCGGCCCCTGGAAAGAGCACCCCAACCAAGCCCACACCTCCATCCCAGTAACCCCAACCAACCTTTTTGGATACTAAGGGCCAATTTAGCATGACCAATCCACCTAACCTGCAAATCTTTGGACTGTGGGAGGAAACCAGAGCATCCGGAGGAAACTCACGCAGACACGGGGAGAACGTGAAGACTCCACATAGACAGTGACCCAAGCCGGGAATCGAATCTGGGACCCTGGAGCTGTGAAGCAACAGTGCTAACCATTGTGCTACCATGCCGCCCAGAGAATGTCTTTTTATACTTTCCTGGGATCTGCAAGTCACTAGGAGTATTTATCACCCGTCCCTGGTTGCCCTTCACACTGTGAAGTAAGGACAGATTTAAAACATTTCCCTTTCTAGAGCTAGTTTCTTTCCCCATTTACAAGTCAATGAACTCAAAATATATCCCATTTCAGTACTTGTAATATAATGTTTTGAAACAAGGACCAGTTATATTGCTGATGCAGTATTAACCTGGTGCTGCAGATTTATAAAATCCTGGTTGGACCACATTTGGAATATTGTGTCCAGTTCTGGTTGCCTCATTATAGGAAGGATGTGGATGCTTTGGAGAGGGTGCAGAGGACATTTACCAGGATGCTGCCTGGACTGGAGGACATGTCTTATGAAGAACGGTTGTGGGAGCTAGGGCTTTTCTCACTGGAGTGAAGAAGGAAGAGAGGTGACATGATAGAGGTGTACAAGGTGATGAGAGGCATGCATAGAGTGGATAGCCAGAGACTATTCCCCAGGGCGGAAATGGCTGTCACGAGGGGACATAATTTTAAGGTGATTGGAAGAAGGTATAGGGGAGATGTCAGAGGTTGGTTCTTTACACAGAGAGAGTTGGGTGCATGGAATGCACTGCCAGCAGAGGTGGTGGAGTCAGAGTCATTAGGGACATTTAAGCGACTCTTGGACAGGCACATGGACAACAGTAAATTGAAGGGGTGTAGGTTGATCTTAGGTTAGGATAAATGGTCGGCACAACATTGTGGGCTGAAGGGCCTGTACTATGCTGCACTGTTCTATGTTCTATGTTCGATTCTAGAAAGGCTCTGTAATTTTTTGTTTTATAAATTTAGAGTATCCAATTCATTTTTTCCAATTAAGGGGCAATTTAGCGTAGCCAATCCACCTACCCTGCAAATCTTTGGGTTGTGGGGGCGAAACCCACGCAAACACGGGGAGAATGTGCAAACTCCACACGAACAGTGACCCAGAGCCGGGATCGAACCTGGGACCTCGGCGCCGTGAGGCAGCAGTGCTACCCACTGCGCCACCATGCTGCCCTGAAAGGCTCTGTAATGAATTTTGAAGATCAGGAGAGAGCTCCACACATTATATCTATGTGAAGAGCTTTGCACCTGTGTGTTGCGTTTTAAATACTTTGAGAATATGAGTGAAAGCATTCAAACTTGACACCACTTTAGAGTTATATGCCACAAACCCAAAGGGCTGTAAAACAGCCTCTTAGAAGAGATCTTACTTTCTCCCAGGTCAGGCGGAATCTGAATCTGGAATTATATTGTTGTCTTTGCGTCACTGCAAAACAGCAGCCGATTCACAGTGATGTAGAAATGGCAGTAAAACCACATACTAAAGATGCTCCTAAAAGGTCTAAAACCAAGAGTTTTTCATAAAAACTAATATTTTTAATAAATCAGAAGAACAGTTTTCTATTTGCAATGAATAATGATGTGTAATATAATGAGGAATAGGTAAAAACTATTGTTTATATAATATATACATTTGTAAATCTAGTTTTTATCTTTATTAGGTATCCTCTATCTAAAAGTAAAAACACAGAATACACATGAAGATATTGGGCTTGAATATCAATAATCCTGTTGTGTAATTATAGCAAAATAAGGATTTCGATCTGCTAGTTAATATACAGGAGAAACTGGAGAAATGGACAGTGCCCGGGAAGCTGGCTCCAACCCACCGACTTCCACGTTTAACTGGAGCACACTACCCTGCGAGCAAGAAATCCCCACAGGAGAGGCAGGTTGTCAATTATAATATGTTAATTGGTCACGAAAATTATATTAACATAGTTTCTGAAATTTAATTACGGGTCCACAGGTTTCCCAGTCACCAATCGAAGCAAAACATGGAGGCTAAAGTCATGACAGGGAGTACGTCAATGTGCACTTCTTTCTTCCCTGTATTTGTGGGCTTTGGTCACACTACTCTGCTGAAAATTAGATAACTTGGAGTTTGCACTTCTGGTCTACACATTGGAGTTCTGACCTACCAGTTCAGCATGCAGCATGGGTGTTGCTTACGCTGTGTTACTTTGGATTTCAGATGGAGGTCAAAAACGACCAGCATCATCAGCAGGACCATTAAGAGTAGCCATAGCTTACTCCTCACAGACATGCAGCCGCACACGAGAGAGGGGATCAGCAGAAGGGTGAAACTTTCAGATATGTAGCCTGCTGGAGCTAGATCTTCTGTTAAGTAGACCCGATGATCACTGTTGACACATGGCTGTAAAAGTCACCACTATGCTCAATTTTTTTGACTCTGGTTCCTTTGAGTGCTCTACTGGAGATATTTGCAGGATCTTACAGTCAATGGCCCACAAATGCATTGAACAGGTGACTAATGGCTTATTTGCCAGGGCAGGCAATTATGCAAATTTTTTCAACAATCGAGTTTCTGACTCCGGTTGGCCACAGGATAGGACCTCCAGATCACTCAGGAGTTCTTATCAACCACAAAAACTCCTTCATTGTGCAACTGATGTGCGACAGCAAACAGATTACAAAAGGAAAATACTGGATGCTGGAAATCAGAAATAAAAACAGCCTTGGAGGAACCCAAGCTATAGATTCTGCTTTTCATATTATAAAGTATGTAATCTTTTAGCATACAGATTGAAATACTGATCCATACAGTGAGCTTTTAGATTGCACTGAAACTCGTTGGGTGGGATTTCTGGACTCAATGCGGCGTATTTTCTGGCAGTAGAGGCAGGCAGCCCACCATTTGAAATGAAATGAAATGAAATGAAAATCGCTTATTGTCACAAGTAGGCTTCAAATGAAGTTACTGTGAAAAGCCCCTAGTCGCCACATTCCGGCGCCTGTCCGGGGAGGCTGGTATGGGAATTGAACCGTGCTGCTGGCCTGCCTTGGTCTGCTTTAAAAGTCAGCGATTTAGCCCTGTGCTAAACCAGCCCCAAAACCAGGACTTTCCAGTCTTGCCGATCTCTGTGGGGGTTTGTATGCACCTCTGCTGCTGGGGAACGTGCCAGAGTGGGGGAGAGG
Organism: Scyliorhinus torazame; assembly: GCF_047496885.1. Classification (NCBI taxonomy): domain Eukaryota; kingdom Metazoa; phylum Chordata; class Chondrichthyes; order Carcharhiniformes; family Scyliorhinidae; genus Scyliorhinus; species Scyliorhinus torazame. The sequence goes on along the minus strand of NC_092708.1, from coordinate 209,510,266 downwards.
CATTCACTAATGGTGGGACTGGAACATCCAGCCCAGTGGTGAGGGCCAGAAAATCTAGACCATTGTGTCAAATTAATGACTGCTGTACAGTCTTGCAGTTACCAATAAGCAATGCCAATGGAGAGCATAGACATGTTCTGCATTTTAAGGCAATGTAGTAACATCTGTATTCCTGGTACCAATTTTGTCTGCCTTAGTATCTGACTTTGAAATATTAAATGGGAGTCAATTTATTCTGTAATGCAAAGGCTCCTTTTTCTAACCAGTTACTACCTACAACAAACAGCTGATTATGGCCCTTAGCAAATGTTAGCCTGATAGAGTGTATACTTGACCTTTGCCAGTCTGTCAAACACAGATTAATATCCGACAAATTTCTTGAATTTATAATGACTGTTATTCACTTATACACAATATAACCTCACTGATTTCTGGCATTGATAGGTATAAGTAACATTGCTTTGTTTTTTGTGCAAATAAATTCTTAGAGACATCTGAATGCAACCTTCCGTTATTTTTATTTGTTTCATTGATGCCAGTGTTGTATTAAATAAATTACAGATGTAAACTCTTCACTGATGCAATAGCTTGCATGAATCACAGTTTCTGGAACAATTTTGGAACATATATGATAGTCTGACTAGAGAGGGGGCTATATTGGACCTAGTACTAGGAAACAAGCCCGGCCACCAAAGTTGTAATGGGAGAACATGTGGCGAACAGTGACCACAATTCCGTAAGCTTTCGAATAGTCATGGAAAAGGACGAGTGTTGTCCTAGGGAATGCACTACCAAGTGAGATGGTTGAGGCAGATACGTTAGCGACCTTTAAGATTTATCTGGATAGGCACATGAACAGATAGGGTATAGAAGGATACAGGCGGTTGGTCTGAATAGGATACATGATCGGTGCAGCTTTGAGGGCCGAAGGGCCTGTTCCTGTGCTGTATTGTTCTTTGTTGTTTTGTTCTAATCCTAAATTATCACTAGCGTCACCGAATTATGGCTTGCAGCATTAACAAAAGAAACGTTCTTTATTGTGTTTAAAGGGAAATAAAACAGTAACTACATCAGGGGCTCCCAACAAGTGGATCACATCCCCTATTGGGGTAGTAAACTGATCATTTGGAGTTGTGAATTCAATCAACAATCGCAATTGTGGCGGGAGAGTCCTGGAATTGGTGCGGGGACTCCATTACATCTGCGTGTATAGTTCTTAGCTCTAAGGCCCTATTAGAGTCTTGAAAATGATTGTGACAAAATCATTGGCACCCGATCTCCCACAGCCCCTGCCCCACCTCCCCTGAACTCTTTCCCCCACCCCCACTCCCTGATCTCACTCTGGGATTGCACCAATTTTCAAACTTCAAGGTGGGGTCACTATGAGAAAAAATTTGGGAAGCACTGACCTCAATGTTACCTGATTACTGAATAGCAAAGAAAATGATATACTTATGTCACGGCTTTTAATCCAGATTAGTTTGATTTAGTGATTTTGATCAGCTGGATCCATTCATATCTTTCATGTTTCAGTGGTCTTGGTGGTGAACCCCCAATATGTGTAAACATTGACCACATCAAAGAGAGGTACGAGCAGTGGAATGACATGGTTGAGTGATTGGAATGCACTTAGTGCAACTTACATCTCTTTGTGGGCAGAGAGAGGGATGGGCGGTGGCAGCTAAAATAATACCAGTCAGTTAACTACTTTCTTCCATGTCCCTATATTAACCTAATCTTTTGAGCAGGAAATAAGTTGGATCCTGCTTTGCATTTGCAAATCAGATCTAATGATGTCATCAGAACCTGATCTGCAATTTCAACCTGAGGCCTGAGCTTGGGGGAGTGACCAGCTCCCTCTTTTCTACAAAACCTGCTGGGATCCTGGATCGCAAGAGGTTCAGGAGGTAAGTTGAGAGTTATATCTCAAGTTTCCTTGCAGGGTAGGAGTGCTTTTCAGGGTCTCACAAGGAAACATTTGGTATTTTTTCTTCTGGGAAACCCTTCTCACAATTGTGGCCTCCAGATCTTCCTTGCAGTTTTTCACAAAGGCCTCTTGCTCTGCTACTGCCTTCTACATGTGCCTCCTCATGCCATGATCTATTCCACTTCTTCACCTTTTTCTTGCACCAACTCCGATGACCCCAGACTGACCTCCTGCTGTAAATGTTTGCTCCCATCTGTCTGCCAGGTATTCGTCCATGACCACATGTCAGGCAGCATTCCATATATTTAAATTATCCCCAGCTACCCTGCATCCTTCCCGCCTCTCTGCTAATAATCAAGGACTTTCTGAGCGAAAGCATAAAGCTACAAGCATCTACCATACCTATCTATACATCTGCAGATATTCCTCATTAACTGTAAATAACTTTATTTGACCTTTGCGTGCTATTATTTTCTGCAATTACACATAATGGCCTGAAAGCAACAGGTCAGCTGAAACAGAATCTGATTTAACAGCATATTAAATGCCTCATGTCACTTGACTCACCTGATGACGGAGCTGTACTCCGAAAGCTAGTGATTCCAAACAAACCTGTTGGACTTTAACCTGGTGTTGTAAGACTTCTTACTGTGCTCATCCCAGTCCAACACCGGCATCTCCACATCACAGGCAGGGCAGACAACAGTTGGAGGAACGTGTGGGTGGGATGTCTTTGGTACCACGCGGTCCTTTCACTGTTAACATTTGGCTTCAGCTTGTTCTTGGCAATGAAACCTGAGGTGTTCAGCTAATTCCCAAATGCTTTTCCTCCACTTCACGTGGTCTTGAGTCAGGGATCCCCAGGTGTGGTGGAGATGTTGCGCCTTTTGAAGAGGTCTTGAGGTTGTCCTCGAAGCATTTCCTCTGTGCACCTCGGCTTCTTTGCTGTGTCAAAGCTCCGATAGAGCACTTGTTTCAGGAACGAAAGAGAAAATGCTGGACAATCTCAGAAAGTCTGGCAGCATCTGTCGAGAGAGAAAAGAGCTAGCGTTTCGAGTCCGATGACTCTTTGTCAAAGCTGGACTTGTTTCAGGAGTCCCGTGTCACACATGTGGATGATGTGACCCACCCAGTGGAGTTGATCGAGCACGGTCAATGCTGGGGACGTTGTCCTGAGTGAGAACACTAACTTTGTTGCATCTATTCTGCCAATGCATTTGCAGGATCTTGAGGAGGGAGCGCTGGCAGTACTTCTCCAATGTTTTGAGCTGCCTGCTGTACATAGACCACATCTCTAAGCCATATAGGAGAGTGGGTATCACTACTGCTCTGTTGACCATGAGCTGAGTTTTGAGTCTGAGATCCTGGCCTTTAAACACTCCCTTCCCCAAGCGATCGAAGGCTGTGCTGACATACTGGCGGCGGTGTTGAACCTCATCATTGATGTCGGCCCTTGTTGACAGTCGGCCAACCATCAGGAGCATAAAGACACAGAGAGATCTGGGCGTGTAGGCCCACAGATCCTAAAAGTTGCAGCACAGGTGGAAATGGAAAAGAAAGCATATGGCATGCTTGTCTTCATAGGACGGGGTATCAAGTATAAAACCTCAAAAATAATGTTACAATTATATAGAACGTTGGTTAGGCCAAGTTTGGAATATTGTGTCCAATTCTGGTCACCGTGTTGAAGTCAATATTTTCCTGCTTCTGGACTGTAGTAGAAAGATTCACCAACACTCGTTCAGGCAAAATAACAAGGCTTTATTTACGAAGAGACTGCATGCAGTAATGGCTGAAACTTGAGGTCAGAGAGCAGTTAGTACAACTGCTGATTCCTTCCCAAGTCCGCGCTTTCACAGAGACTCAGCTCAGTATTTATACATTATCATCAGGATTACGTGACTACAGCTTAGTCAGGAATTCGATCAGAAGTACAAACATGAGCAATATCAAAAACAGACCTAACCTTGCTGACCTTCTCGGGTTCTTTGTCGCATCACTCATACCATTATCTTGCTCCTGGAGGGAACATTAAAAGGTCGGAGGAGACTTATTCCTTCCTGACCTTATCTTGTCTTATTCATACGGTCCTGGGTTATGACGAGTTAGTCTTATCAGGAGTTGCCGAGGTCAGGCATTTTGGAATGGCTTGACCTTCTCTGATCTTATTCAGACTTCAAGTTATGCGGAGTCGGCCTTATCAGTCTTACAGGGGTCTGGTGAACTGTCAGCATTCTTTACAGGGGTCTGGTGAACTGGAATGAGTAGGTCAGCTTTTCTTACATTGTATCAAACATTTTGACCAGTCTTCCCATTGACCAGTTTTCCCATCATGCCATTACTTTATTCGTACCATATCACAACCGCACTACCAGAAGGACATGGAGGCTTTGGAGTGAGTACAGAAAAGGACGACCAGGATGTTGCCTGGTATGGAGGGTATTAGCTATGAGGAGAGATTGAATAAACTGGGATTGTTCTCCCTAGAGAGACAAAGGCTGAGGGGCGACCTGATAGAAAGTTATAAAATTATTAGGGGTATAGACAGGGTGAACAGTTGGAGGCTTTTTCCCAGAGCGGAAATGAAATTACAAGGGGGCACAAGTTCAAGGTAAGGTGGGAAAGGTTCAGTGGAGATGTGCGGGGGAAGTTTTTTTACATAGGGGGCGGTGGTGGCCTGCAATGCACTGCCAGGTGAAATGGTTGAGGCAGATACGTTAGGGACCTTTAAGACTTTTCTGGATAGGCACATGAACAGACGGGGTGTAGAAGGGTACAGGCGGTTGGTCTATATAGGACACATGATCGGCGCAGGCTTGGAGGGCGTAGGGCCTGTTCCTGTGCTGTATTATTCTTTGTATGGAAAGCGGTCTACATTGTCCAAGGCCTTGTCGTAGATTTTGATTACTGGGTTGGGGGGTCAGGGCAGTGCTGTGCTGGGAGCAGGTTGGTAGAGGACCTTTGTCTTATGGACATTTAATGTAAGGCCCATGCTCTTGTATGCCTCAGTGAAGGTGTTGACAATCGGACAATGACTTGGAGTTCGACCTCCGCATCGCCTGCATACTGTGGTTCAATGACAGAGGATGAGATGAGCTTTGATCTGGCCTGCAATTTAGTTCCACTCCAGCAGGGAGCTTGCTGAGGGTGAGATGGAACATTGCAGTAAGGAAGATCGAGAAGAACATTGACCCCAGTCCAAATGTGAGTTTGGCCTGTGGTGGATCCATTGGTCAGGATCACGGCTTGCATGGCATCGTAGAGCAGACGGAGGATGGTGACATACATTTGGGGGCTGCCGAAACGGAGGAGGACGCTCCATAATTTATCATGGTTGACAACATCGAAGGCCTTTATGATATCAAAGAAGGCCATGTACAAAGCTTGGTGCTGTTTCTTGCATTTCTCTTGGTTAGAAGCTGCACAGTGAAGGTCATGTCTGTTGTACCCCTTCATGGGCTGATCTGCATTTCGAGTCTGGAAGGAGCTCTTCAACCACAGGGAGAAGGTGATTAAGGAGGATTCTTATGATGATCTTCCCTGTGGCTGACGAAAGGGAAATTCCTCTGTAGTTACTGCAGTCAATATTGTCACCTTTCTTGAATATGATCAGATAAGGGAAATTAGGTTATGTATTTGAGTCAAATAGTGCTTTGGCTCCAGATGCCTTTTTGTTCTTTGGCTGTCGGATCGCCTTTTCTACCTCATGCCAGGTTGCTGAGATAGTTATGGGTAGCATACTGCGGATGGAGTCGAAGACACTAGCATTGAAGCTAAAGGGCAGCATTCTCTCACCTCCTCCAGGGCGTGTTTCTCGGTGGGCCGCCTCTTGGCGGATGGAACTTCTGGTCCCGCCGTTGTCAATGGGACTACCCATTGAATCGCCCCATGCCACCGAGAAACCCGTGTCGGGGGTGACCATTGGCAGGACCGGAAGATCTCGCCGGCATGGCCAGCTGGAAGATCTCGCCCAGTGGACGTTGACTTGTGATGAAAGTCGGAATTTCAGATGTATATTGTATGCAGCTGGTGCAGTAATGGTTAAAAGTCTGCATTAGTGTGTATATGTGACTGCTGCAGTAATGTTTTTTAAAATCCTGGTTTAAAAGACAGGTTCTGGCTACAGAAGGGATAATTATAGCATCGTAAAAGTAAGATCCATGTGTGGTCTCAGCTTGACATAGCGGCTGCAGAGAAAGAGAGAGGGCGTGCGGACAGTGTCCAGCACCACCACACTCGGCCGAGATCCGTGCTGCTGGCCGGGGGGCTTCTGCCAGGGCTGGGGGGAGAGGTGAGGGGGTGGCCAGGAGGTGGGGTCGGATGGGCGGGTACGCGGTCCAGCACAGCCGGCGCCATCTTTTCCGGCGTGATTGGTCTACGTGTGAGAGGTGTATGCGTACGTGCGTCTGCACCTTGGCAGCCCTGCGCATGTGAAATATGGACCCGGCGATTCTCCAACCATTTTCGGCCTGTCCGCGGGTGTTTCACGCAGTGACAGTGCTAGCCCCTCACCGGTAGCGGAATTGGTGCGGGCTTTGCACCAATTGTCCTGTTGTGAAACACCACAGATCCTCCATTGGCATCGGCACATATCCTTAGGCAAAGATAATCCAGCCCCTTGTGCTTTGTAAATCTTATCTGGAACTTCTGCTTGCTTCTGTTTCCCAAGGAGTTCCATTAGGAGAAATGGAAATTCAGGGCTTGAATATTACTATTCGAATTTTCCTAATGTCCCTATAGTTTTTCAATTCACTCTCTTTGTATTTTAATAATGTTTGCGAGCAGGATTTTAATATAAAAAGTAATGTAGCGTATTTTAATCAGTTCAATATCAAACTGGCTGTGACCAGGAATCATTTGAAAATCGCTTATTGTCACAAGTAGACTTCAATGAAGTTACTGTGAAAAGCCCCTAGTCGCCACATTCCGGCGCCTGTTCGGGGAGGCTGTTACGGGAAATCTTTCATAAGAAAGATTCAAGCAGATAAGTAGATGAACTACAATGAGACAAGTGTGCAAGCATCAAGAATGGTACAAAAAAGGAAGACGACCAGCAGCAAATAAATATTTTGAAAATGAGAGAGAAATTAGATAAATTGATGAATTTCTTTAGTCGGAGCGAGACCATGGTTGACCAATTAGTTGATAATGTACAAAAAATTTGTAAATACAAGGTAATGAAAAGTTATCTCAGGTAGCATCATCAACCTTAGAGCTGCAGCTGTTATGACTTTTAAAAAGGTTTTCGCTTCGATAGCCATGCAGTTTTTCCCGTGAGTGGATTTCATTCATCACAATTGGGAAGTTTGCCCTAAAGTTCTGACCTCATAGAGGTAAAATAATTAACCCATCTTCAATAAATTGGGTATTGGAATTTTTGTAGTGTCATGGGAGTGTCCCTTTAAGACATTATTTTGTCTTATCACATGGCTTCAGTAATGTCATTGTGTGGGTGGAGCTGGCTGTGGCTCTGAGTTTTACTTTCTCTTTGAGTTTGACCTGGTTTTGTATTGCACAGGTTGGAAAGAAGTGTCTCTCTATCTTCAGTTTAAAAGCTGTTTCCAGATTATGTGATAACTTAAAAGTGATAACTGTTTTCTGGAAGGAATTCAAACCTGCTGCTTTGGAAAGGAAACAGTGGTACCACACCAAATCTTAAAGATAGTAAGAGCGCCGTCTGTTAGGCCACACCTTTGAAAAGGGGTTTCTGGTTTATGGGATCTTTTTATTAAATTGGAATAGTTAAAGGGGGAAATTTATGAAGGGCGATATCTAGATTACTGTAGCTGTGAGGGTTATTTATGTTTGTAGTTGATAAAAATGCTTACTGTGTGTTTAGAAAAGTGTTAACTAAATTTGTAGAATAAAGCTTGTTTTTGATTAAAAGTGCTTAAGGCCTCGGTTGAATAACATCTGAAAGGCAGGCCCTTGTGCTCATCATAACCAAAATCAATAAACAGTTGTAGGTCAGGTGAACTCCATGATATACTTTGGAGTTTTCTAAACCCTGGCCCGTAACAGTAGGATGTCACGACAAATTCACCCAATTTCTAAAGTGGAAAGGTCACATACAGAATTAGACTGGAATAAAATTGCTACAATATTTATTAACAAATGGCTGCCGATTCCACAAGCCCATTTTGTACTGCTGTTGTTAACCAAGCTTGCCTCCCACTGACAGCAGCCAACAGTAGAAAAGTTGCATTTTCATGACAGGACAGGACAGAAAGTAATTATTTTAGTCATGCAAAGAGATTAATTACATTATTGTAACAATAGGTGGAGCTGCAAGCATTGCTTTGGCATTTAGGTCACCATACTAAAAAGAAAGAATTAGCTGTTTATCTAACATCTTAGTAAAATGCTTTCAAAGTGTAATTACTGCAGCTAAGGTCCTACAACAGCATATACAATTAATGATGGGGACTTCCGGTGGCACGATGTGAGGGGAAGACGCGGATGAGGTGGCTCCTGCTGGCAACCTGACCTTTCTACCCTTTTTCCCACCTCCACGAGTCTTCAACTAACGAAAAAACCCTGAAGTTAATTGGATGGAGTTCCCTCATCTCTGCGACTCCTTTTGCCTCTCCGCTACAAGCTTTCATTACTTGGGGGGTCAGGGTTACCCACAATTTGGCCTCACTCTACAAATTGAATTACTCGAGCATGAGCAACAATGTTAGAACGAACCTACAGAAATGGAACAACTTTCCTTTATCCTTGGCTGGCAGGATTCAAACAACAAAAATGAGCATACTCCCTAGATTTTTCTTTTTCTTTTTCTTTCAATGCCTCCCCATTTTCCTGCCCAAATCCTTTTTTATCAAGGTTAATAATTGTTATCCTCGTTTTTCTGGGCGAGCAAGAATCCCAGAATCCACAGCGTTCTACTCCAGAGGAAAATCAGACAGGGGTTTGGCCCTCCCAAACTTATTGTTTTATTACTGGGCCGCCATTTTCCATATTCTCTTACTGTGGATCAGCGATCCTGGTTCAATCCGGAGGCTCGCTCTTTCACTACATCCACTCTCGTAGCCATAGTTACTGCACCATTGCCCTTTTCTCCTGGTAAATGTTGCTCGATCCTGGTGGTGGTCTCCTCTCTTAGAATCTGGAAACAGCACCAACAACGTTTTAAACTCCTGTCCTTGCTGTATTAGTCCTTGTGTCTGAATAAAGCTCGTAGTCTTACAGTTGAAGTAGATGCTTTATTTCTATGAGTTCGTTCTCTCTCCAGCGCTTAACACTATGTTACATCTGAGCTGCCTGTCTGTGTCCTGCTCACCAGCTGCCGTTCCTGTGAAGATAGAGAGGCTACTTTCTGTTTGTCTGTGTATATATACATCTCTGGTGCTCCCTCTATTGGTGACTTAGTTGTAGTTTTAACCTTAATCCCTTGTGTGTATGCAATGATGCATATCACTACGCCCCCTTTTTACATATTTTCTGTACTTTGTTGAAGAAAATTGTACAACACAGGTAGATAAATGATGATATGTACAAGTTGTGATGATATTGATGATTATACAATGCCAATTAATATTTATGAGTCCAACCTTAATTGAAAAAAAATTATGAGTCCAAACTTTATGAATCTGTTTGGTTGAGTTACTTTCTTCTTCTGTTGTTGAAGTGGTGATGTTGATGTTGTCACTTCTTTGTGAACGTCGTCAGTGTTCTTGTGTTTAAGTAACCAAGAAGTCATCATGAGGTGTTCGAATGGTCGAATCACTTTGTTGTCTGGTTTAGACTTTTTTTTCTATGCATGGGGTAGCGATTCTGTATGGCATCTTTGTTGTATGACCTGGATTTTTTTCCTGTGCTTGCGGTAATGATTCTGTATGTCATCTGCCTTGAAAGCTGGTTTCCTTGTTTGTAGTGGAGCAAATGTGAATTTGTGAGATTTGTTGTCATGCCATGGTATGTTTGTACTCTTGCCATTGTTTTGAGCTGTGCTGTTACATTGTCCTTCATGTGCAGAGTTGTACCATGTTGTACAAGTTGTTGTTTCATTGTTATTGTTTTTGTCGTTTCTGTCTTTGTTGTTTCCGTTGTTGTTCTTGTTGTTTTTGTCGTGCTTGTTGTTGCCTTTGATGTGCGTCTTGTTGTTTTTGTTCTTGTGGTTTTTGTTGTCGTGCTTGTAGTTTTTGTTGTTGTGCTTGTAGTTTTTGTTGTTGTTTTTGTTGTGCTTCTTGTTGTTTTTTTGTTGCTGTTGTTGTTCTTATTTCTGTTATGCTTCCTGTGGTTTTTGTTGTTCTTGGTGCGCTCAACGACTGTTCCGTGGGGATAATTCGAGTCATTCTCAAAGTTATTTGTGTCAGTGTCCTTTGTGGTATCTGATGTTTCATTGAGCGTTTCTTCATGAGGATTGTGAGAATGATCTGATGTTGCATTGATCTTGGTGACATCAGTCATTTGTGGTTGAAGTTAGGACAATTTGAAATTCCCTGCCTATTTAAAATACAAGTTGCTCACAGGAAGAAAGAGAAAATAAAGCCAAGTCAAATCCAAGACGTTCCATAGCTTCTGAAAAAACAAATAAACTTGTTAGAAAAAATTAACAAAACAGAACATAATTATTCGAGTATTAAATTAGAGGTTTTTTAATTCAATCCAGATCCTGGTGCAGGTGATTCAGTATTATCTGGCTTAAAACTAACATATTACAACCATCCTCCAATCTGTTGCAACCAGCAGCTTTTAGCAACACCGCTCCTACACTTACAGCACTGGTATCAATAGCTATTTTAAATGGTTTCTTGAAATCCAGAGGAACCGAAACAGATTAATTCAACATCTCAGGGACAATCTAACAAGACTCTATGTGGTTACATTTTATATTTTCCTTCAACAAATTTATTAATTGGAGCGTCCGCTGTATTGAAATTCTGCTCAAACGCCTGGCCGATCCACAAGTATTTATCATTTTGCTTTAGGAGCAAGAAAGTCCGTAATTGGTTTAGCTTTAGCTTTTCTGTGCAACACTCAACCTTGCTCCACAACATGTCCCAAATAGGAGACTTTAGCAGTGGCAAACTCACTTTTCACCAAATCTATCACCAAATCAGCTTTTTATAATCTACCAAATAGTGGACTGAGGTTTCCATGTGTTTTCCCAAAGAGGTACTTTAGAGTTGTGTCCCTGAAAAATGTGACTCAGTGAAACAACTTTAAGTAAGTCATATGTTAAAGCCAGAATGAAATTCCTTTGGACGTTCCTCATTTAGAAAACTAATGCACAAGTTGAAATATTGTACTGTACATGTGCAACACTTCCATTGTGAGGAGAAATAACTTTTAAAATAAAACACATCACTAAACATGAAATAAATTCAATATACAGGAAATGTAAAATTGTTTTAAAATATTACACACAGTATTTTTAGATTGACTACGCTCCATCTTGTGGCATGAATTGATCAGTGCTGGTAGTAGTTGACATCTTTGGACAACCTGCACCGACCAATTTACAGCACTAGGTGGAGCCCATGACTTCAGTGAAAGCTCAGGGCAGGAATTGGGAAGGGAGTGGCTGAAGTAAGAACAGAGGGCAGGAAGCAAGTCCAGAGGCAAGGGCAGGAAGCAAGACAGGAGCGGCAGAAGAGTAATTAAGGCTAAGGGTGAAAGGTCCAGTGGAAAAATCATGCAAGCAGGCAGGCCACATAAGAGGAAGGGCACGATTCTCCGGCATTGTTGCACTCTCGGCTGATCGAAACGAGGTCAGTGAATAGCGAGAGAGGCCGAAAACAAGAAACGTTCCAGGCGCCAAACAGTTTACGATGCAACCGGCCCGCTCCTGTAGGCAAAATCCGGATCCCACCGTCGCGTGGCAAGAAACCAATTATCACCACTTAAGCCCTATTTCCATACAATTAATGGGAGGGACCCCATATGCCTCAACGAGGAGTTGGTGCGGCACCTCTACCATGTCCTCACGGACTTGGCACAATGTGGAGGAGGAGGGCACCCGTTCCTGGTGATCGTCAAGGTTGCTGCAGCCCTGAACTGTTGCGCCTTGGGATCATTTTAGCTATGAGGAATGAATGGATAGGATGAGATTGTTTTCTTTGGAATAGGGGAGGTTGAGGATGAGATTTAATTGGAGTACATAAAACTATGAGGGGCCTAGGCAGAGTGAGTGCTAGGAAGGACTTATTTCTCCAAACAGTTGGGCAACTAATCAGGGGGCTTAAGTTTAAATATTTAGTAGAGGGATTAGAGGGCTGTTGTGAAGAAATCTTTTGTCCTGGAGGGTAGTGGCAGGGGTCTGCAACTCACTAAAAGGATGGGGGAGGCAAAAATATTTAACATTGTTAAAAAGTACTTGGATGTGCACTTAAAAGTGTCATAACCTACAAGGACCTGGGCCATAAGCTGAAAGTTCGACTAGGCTGCCTAGATCTTTTTTGGCCAGCACAGACACAATGAGCTGAATGGCCTCCTTCTGTGTCGCACATTTTTGTGATATTGTAAGTTATTGGAATGCTTTGCAACAAATGATGAGAGAAGTTAAACTAAATCTTTAAGTGTATAAAATTCAATGCTGAAAATCACTCGTTTGATTATTAAGAAATTATAAAAAGAAATAATCCTGCACACACTCTCTGCTGTTTTGAGGCTGTTTTCCTCCTACCCTGGCACTACCTTTGTGGCAGAGCTGGCTTCAACTATTATAATCCCTATTCTTCATTATCCCTATTCTTCATAATCCTTATTCTTCATTATCCCTATTCTTCATTATGTCTTTCCCCCATCTCAAAGGCCTCGCCAAAACATATCGCTTCTAGTCTTTCGTCACTGTCCTTAAGTATTTCTCTAAATTTTGCTCACTGACCAATACCCACCTCATTGATCATCTCAAATTTCTTCAACATCGTTATCAGTATCTGCAGTTGCTTGAATAAATTCACCTGGTTGTTTGATAATCTTATTCTTCTCTTTCCCCTGCTTGTACTTGTTGGCTTTCAGCAAGTGTCATGTTATTCTATCTATTTCTGTGTTTCTATTACAGTGAGCAAGTCTCTTGAGAAAAGTGATCAATTATCAAACCATATGACGCAATTGGTGCGCTGTGAAAATTTGCAAGAGGTGGTATATAGCAAGTCTTGTGAAATTGCATAAAAATTGATGATATTGCCACATTTTACAACAATAATCAGCATCAGTCAGAAAATCAAATCATATGTATCTGTCGCTTCTGACACCAATTTCAGAAAGTTGGACTGTATCACAATTTTAGAGTCTATTACAAAAATATGTTACTGCTGCAGACTAACTAGGAAGACAAGTCTTTCAAGTATAAATATCAGGTGAAATTTACTAGCCTCGTTGCACACACCTTGGTGTAATGATAAGGCCATTGAATCTTCTTGCTTGATTCGCGACGCTCAAGATGTCTCATGAGATTCAACCAAACCTCATGAGACGTCACAATTTGGACTTTGCTTGTGCTTGATGAGATCCAGATTAGCCATTAGACTAATTAAAATATGCATGTACCAGATTCTCTCAGTGCCCAGAAACGAATGGCCTCCCCAGTGAGACCTCGAACGGGTGTCATTTAGTATTAGTACACACAAATGTGGACCAGGCATAACGGCATCTTGGGGGTCTCCCAGGCCATTGGAGATCCCTGGTGGTCGAGGACAGGGCAGGGTGGCACCCTGACTCTCCCTCTGGCACCTTGGCATGGCCAGCCTGGTAACTTGGCACTGCCATTCTGGGTAGTGGCTCCAGGGTGGTACTGCCATGGGTCGGAGTGTTATGAAGGGTGTGGGTGGATGAAGGGCAGGTATGAAGGTGCCTTATAAAGGTTGGGGGTGTGAAGGGTAGGGGTCCTGATGGGGGAGGTGCGAAAGTGGAGGTGAAAGTGGAGGGGAGTGGCCTGAAAACGGGGCACCCTCAGTGAACACATAGCGGGATGCCCTTGCTCCCTCTAGTGATTACTTAGTTGTATACATGTAGATGTGCAGATCACTACATCCCCCCTTTTTTTCCATATTTTATTTAGGGTGTCAAGGAGAATTGTACAAAACAGGTAGATAAATGATGATATGTACAAGCTATGATGATATTGACAATTATACAATGCCAGTTAATATTTATGAGTCCAATTATTGTAAAAAAAAAAAAAATTATTAGTCCAAACTTTATAAATTTAGTTGGTTGAGGTTCTTTTTTCTTCTGTTGTTGAAGTGGTGACGTTGATATTTTAATATCTTTGTGAACATCGTCAGTGTTCTTGTGTTTAAGTAACCAACAAGTCATCATGAGGTGTTTGAATGGTCGAATCACTTTTGTCGTCTGACCTGGACTTTTACCTGTGCTTGCGGTATCGATTCTGTATGTCATCTTTGTTGTCTAACCTGGACTTTTTCCTGTGCTTGCAGTATTGATTCTGTATGTCCGCTTTGTTGTCTGACCTGGATTTTTTCCTGTGCTTGCGGTATTGGTTCTGTATGTCATCTGCCTTGAAAGCTGATTTCCTTGTTTGTTGTGGAGCAAATATGAATTTGTAAGATTCGTTGTCATGCCATGTTATGTTTGTACTGTTGCTATTGTTTTGGACTGTGCTGCTACATTGTCCTTCATGTGCAGAGTTGTACCATGTTGTACAGGTTGTTGTTGTTTTTGTTGTTTCTGTTTTTGTTGTTCTTGTTGTTTTTGTCGTGCTTGTTTCTGTTGTTGGCTTTGTTGTGCTTTTTGTTGTTCTTGGCTTTGTTGTTTTTGTTGTTGCTCTTGTTTTTGTCGTGCTTGTTTCTGTTGTTGTCTTTGTTGTGCTTCTTTTTGTTGTTGTTTTTGTTGTTCTTGTCTTTGTTGTTTTTGTTGTTCTTGTTGTTTTTGTCGTGCTTGGTTCTGTTGTTGTCTTTGTTGTACTTGTTGTTGTTTTTGTTGTGCTTGGTGTGATAGTTTTTGTTGTTCTTGTTGTGCTCAATGACTGCTCCTTGTGGATAATTTGAGTCATCTCAAAGTTATTGTTATCAATGTCCTTTGTGGTGTCTGATGGTTCATTGAGCGTTTCGACTTGAGGTTTGTGAGGGTGATCTGATGTTGCATTGATCCTGGTGACATCAGTCATTTGTGGCTGATGTGATTCCTCTTTGATTCCTTGGTGCTCCTCTTCAGGAGTCACTTCTGCTTGATGTGCTTCATCTTTGATCTTTTGGTGCTCCTCTTCTGGAGTCAACATCGTCACGATTTAAGTTTCTTGTAGGTTGTTAAGAATAGATGAGGTTTTAATTGATGCGGTCTCACTAGACTCGAGAGTAATTTTACTTTGATTGTTGAGTGCTTCTGTATAGACGAGCTGAGATCTGTCAGTCTCGCTGTGATCTTGCACATTGTGTATGCTGATTGTGATCACTGTGTCACTATTCGTACGTACAGTGTTTAGACATTCATCGTCTTCTTGTTGTTCAAATGCGCTGGGTAGACTTCCATAGTCTGCTTCTTTTTGTTGTTCAAATGAGCTGGGTAGTCTTTCATAGTCTGCTTCTCGTTGCTCAAATAATGTGGCTATATCTTCATAGTCTTCTTCATGCATGACTGGAGTCTTTAATTGCTTCCATTCCGGAGTCTTGTTAACAAGCTCTCTGTGGAGGCTTGGTTGCTCTCTCTGTGGAGTTTCATCGCACTCTGTGTGGATTTGTGCAGTGTACTCTCTGTGGAGTCGATCTGTGCTCTCTCAACCGAGTCGGTCAGTACTCTCTGAGTGGCGTTGTTTTCTTCTTGGTTATTTGACAGGTTGCAGTCATCCAATGTATCAACAATCTGCCATTGCATCATGGTATTGGGATTCATCTACATGAGTAGAGTCGTGTTGGGTTTTTCAACCGTGTTGCTGATGCTATTATGATCATATCCGAACAACTCAGCCATGTCTGAGTAGTATTCTTTGATAAACAAATCATCTTCTGTGGTTTTGGATTTGTTATTGAGCTCTTCACTTTTTATTAACAAATCATCTTCATCAATTTTGGATTTGTTAATTTGCTCTTCACTTTTTGTGCTGCAAATTGCTATTTCCGCGGTGCTGTGAAAGTTATTTTCAACTTTGTGTTGAAGTTCAGGCATTGTTGTGCCTTTTGAGGTAACAATTTTGGATTTTGTACCTTTAAGAGTCTTGTTTGTGATTTTCGGGCATTTCCCCTTTAAGTGGACGTGGTCTGAGTCTTCTGACGTCATGATGCTCGTGACTTCATGCGTGCTGATCGATTGCGCATGCGCAAATCGATCATCGGGCATTGTGCGCTTTTTCTTCAACTGCACATGCACGGCTTGCACATGCGCAGAACGATCTTCGCCCAATGCGTTCTTTTCTCAACTGCGCATACGCGACTTCAGTTTCCTGCGCATGCGCAGAACGGAATTTTTCCGGTTTGCGTCTTTTGCGGATGTCCTTTTGTGCACACTGCCCCTGGTCATTATGAATGCCGTTTAAAATGTGATGGGGCTCCATTTTAACTGCCTCAGCCACATGGAATATTTTTTCCCCGATTTTTCACTGTAAAGGTTCAAGGTACTGATTTTGCTTTTGTTCATGAGCAAGGCATTTTTATGTAGCGATTTCTAATGTTAAATCCTTTTCTTGTAAAAGTGCTTGCCTTGAATTTTCATCTGCTAGTCCATAAATTAATTGGTCCATTACCAGTGAGTCTCTTAAAGAAGCATAATTGCAGGTGTTACAGTGATTTTCAAATTTGTTGAGTATTACTTTTAATTTGGTGTTGTCTTCACCTTCTAAGTAATTAAAGGAGTTATAGATCTCCTTAACTTAATGTCCTGCTGTTGCTAGCAGCAGTGCTATTTCCGTTTCTTCAGAGGTTCAAATCATTAGCTACGATGTATAGTTGGAACATTTGTTTAAAAACCTTCCAGTTTTAACTTAAATTACCGGTTGTTTCCAGCTGCGGTGGAGCTCCAATGTGTTCCATCGAATCTGCGAAGCCTTCCCAAGTCAAATGTCCGGTACGAGTTTTCTTTTCTATTTCAATATTTCTTTCTGAATCTTATATTATCTGTCTCGTAAGCTTTGTGAAGCCGGTCCTGGTACCATATATTATTTCTTATGTCCGGATATAGCTCGTAGTCTTCCAGTTGAAGCAAATGCTTTATTGAGTAAGTTCGTTCTCTCTTCAGAACCTATACTAGATGTTACATGTGAGCTGTCTGTCTGTATCCTACACTAGCTGCAGTTCCTGGGAAGAGTGTTGATCCTGACTTTCGTCTGTTGATTTATACATCTCTAGTGCTCCCTCTAGTGATTACTTAGTTGTAGTGCATTTATATTAACCTGACGTATACATGCAGGTGTGCAGATCACTACAGTCCTCACTTTTGGGGGGGGGGGGCGTAATACCCATGTGTGCAGAGTTGACATTGTCCATGGGTGGGGGATGTGGGGGACCTTCAAGTTCATTAGAGATCAGGGCACCTTTTCAAAATGTCAGCCCGATCTTTGAGGAGCCATTCTGGCAGGTTCAGCTCCCCGTTGCTGAAAGAATTTGTAAGCGTAGTCTGGACCCCAAATCCCCAAAAGTGACTAAAGGTGCGATCGAACGGCCACACTGTGCCCAAAAAGCAGGACACTGCGGCACAACTTGGCTTTTAGAAGCTAGGTGATGCCACTTCCAGGATCTACCCAGCTTGCAAGATTGCATTAGACGTTGTATTGTAAACCCTACCCATTTTGGGTGGGATCACTTTTTGACAAATCTGGATATTATAGTGAGACAGCTAGTCTCACTGTAAAATGCAGTTTTCCGAGGCACCCGAGGTGTTGGGATCTATCCCTTTGCCTTGGAGACGTCGGGTGAGTGCCGTTCAGTACTGGTCTCCACAAACGGGGACCAGATGGTACAGCACATGGTTCTCAGGGGATCAGATGCCCCAGGTACATGTCCTTTGGGCGGCGTGGCACCCTGGCACTGCTAGTGCCACCTGTGTGCCAGCATGACACTGCTAACGTGCTCAGGTGACACGAACAGCTAGCAGGGGAACTGCCAAGGTACCAGATTTACACTACTAAGGTGCCAAGCTGGCATTTTCTATGCAGTGGCGATCAGGCTGGGGATGCATTGCGCGGGTTGAGGAGGGTGCGATGCGGGGTGGGGGGGGGTGGTGGGGGCTGGGTCCCCCTCTTAGTGAGTTGGGACTTGGTGGAGGGGGGTGTCGGTGGTCACGACGAGGGCTCCAGAGATCGGGACACCATTTAAAAATGGCTCGCCGCAACTCCTCAGTGCAGAAAACGGGGTTATGTGTGGCCTCGGCGTGTGCCGGGAAACAGCTGCTAAACACACCTGCTGTGGGACTTTGTTCCCATTTCGTTAAATTGTGCCCTTAGTGTAGTTGAATGCGGAAAACCTTTCCGAAGTAACGGGCCCTTCGGAACCTTTTGGTTGAATTCTGCCCATCGTCTTCAAGGCTGGTAGATGCATGCAGCAATGCAATAGTTCCAGATACAAAACTTATCACACCAGTTGCATTTGCCTTTGTTGCTCTGGGAGCAGCTTTTAATATGGCATTAAACAGAAATTTCCTTGTCTAAATCTGTTATGGCTTGCATGGATTAAGCTATGGTTTAGATGTCCTTTGAATTTAGAATGCTATGGTGACAACTAGAACATAGAACATAGAACGTACAGTGCAGAAGGAGGCCATTCGGCCCATCGAGTCTGCACCGAACCAGTTAAGCCCTCACTGCCACCCTAGCCCGTAACCTAATAACCCCTCCTAACCTTTTTTGGTCACTAAGGGCAATTTATCATGGCCAATCCACCTAACCTGCACGTCTTTGGACTGTGGGAGGAAACCGGAGCACCCTGAGGAAACCCACGCAGACACGGGGAGAACGTGCAGACTCTGCACAGACAGTGACCCAGCAGGAAATCAAACTTGGGACCCTGGCAATGTGAAACCACAGTGCTAATCACTTGTGCTACCGTGCTGCCCTAACTTTGAATGCCCTAACTGGACAACTTTATCTGAAGGGCGAACACTTAATGCACAGAGTCCTTGCAAACATGTATGATCTTATCAACCAGCTGCAGTATTTTTTAAATGTGAACTTCGCTATGTTGTCATGTCTAACAAAAACAACATGCTGTTATTTATGTTGCTTAGCATCTGATGCACTCAGTTTCTCTGTCTAAATGCAAAACAATATCATCACTCTTCTATTTCGCAATATTTAAAGGCTCTCTCTGTTGATACCAACAACTTTCATAATACCATGCTTCTTTATGTCTTTTGATTTAACAACAGTACACTGGCCAGAAGGAGAAGGATATACTGCAGCTTTTAATATTCTAACAATTAGACTGCAATTTGGAGTGCATGTCCACAGTTGCCTGAATGTGATCGCAGGACAGGTGGATAAAGTGGTAATTTGTTGGTGGGCGCAGACACAATGGGCTGAATGGCCTCCTTATGTGCCGTAACGTTTCTATGGTTCTCTATGGGTCAATGGCATAAAAGTCACGTGAGTGCATGTCTTTGTACAGGGTGTCTTACTTACTTTTATTTGGTTGAACTTTAATTGCATGTGGGGTTCAGTGTGGGTGGAAATTTAAACCAGAAAAATTGTTGGAACTTCAGGAAACTGACTCCAGCCTGCTGGCCTCCGCATTTCATTCAAAACGCATTAGGCTGCATGTGCCCAGCTTTCTGGGGAGAGGGAGATTGTCAATTTGAGTGATATTTCAACAAATGTTTCAGTTTAAAGCTAGATCTCGAGGTTTCTGAAAGAAAATTGAGATTGCAGTGGCAATTGAATGGGTTGACTCAATCTCAGGGAAAATGGTGACAAATAGGTGGTACTCACAGCTGCTTTCTTACCTGCTTGTGGGAAAGGGGTTGTTAACAGTACTTTGATAAAAGCCTCCCTGCATTCTGGAGGTTTACTCTATCACATCAGGGTGGATGCCACTCTGTGCTGCTTTAGATTGGACCATATATTAGAGCCAAGATGACCGGAAACATCATCTGCAGCCTGCTGGTCACAGATCTGTAAATGGAGAGGACAGAGGGTAACACCAGAGAGGGAATCAACACAGAGGGAACTAGTAAATAGGCGTCGGGGTACCCGCGGAAAAGGGTCTTGCAAGCAGAAGTTCAGTTTTCTTGACCTGACTGTACATTCCTAAAGGTGGATACATGGGGTAGTTACAGAAATGGCCTTCTGTTCCCCAAACAATGGGATACGCAATAATGTTCACATTTCTATGTTTTTCTGTTCCTCCCATACAGTCCCTTGGCCATTGATGCTAGGGTCTGGATTTCACAGCATCAAGGTCTCCAATGCTGACTACTGGTTTGATAGTAGCACCCTGGAGATTCCTGCAATTCCTGTCTTTCCTTCCTAGTCTTCTAGTAAATGGCCACCCATCTACTATCCTGTACTCTCCATGTGGGATGGTCACCTCCTGGAATCAAATGGCTGGCAGCTTTCTGATCCCAGCAGCATCACCTGGGAGCAGTAGCCATCGCGGGAATTGCACCGAGTCACCATAGTTGATCGTCATTAGAGACAGATACCCAGACAAGTGGGGGAACATTGCCAGGGCCAAACTGGCAGGCCTAGGTGAGGGACATAATGCGGCTAGTGTGGATATATCCAGCATCTCCCAGTCAGCTGCCCACAAATGCATTTGTCGGGTCATTGATGGTCTGTTTGCAAGGGCCGGAAATTATATCCACTTTGCCTGTAATAATGGCTCTCACATTTGCAGCATTGGCTGGCTTTCCACAGGTGTAGGATGCCATCATCTGCACCCACATGGCACTCAGTGCAATTGTTCTCGCCAAGGGTTTCCACTTCTTCAAGATGCTGCTGGCGTGTGCAAGATTCCTGGCAGCTGCCCTCATGCTCTTATCCTGTGGCAGTCCAAACTTTCTGATCCCTGCTGATCTGGCTTCAGGGGTAACTGTTCAACTGTCTTCAATCAGAAACCTGACTCCTTACGCACAATAGGATGAAAATGAATACCATATTACTACCACATGTGCAATTGAACAGGCCATCAGCATACTGAAGATGTAATTCTGGTGCTGGTTTGATCTGGAGCATGCACCCGCCATGGTATCCAAGATGATTGTGTTTTGCTGTGCTATGCGCAACAGTGAATTTTGGCCTTGCAGAAGAAACAAGGACAATTTGCTCACATTGCTGCCCAAGATACGAGGAATGTCCTTATTAAAGCAAAGCTCATGAGGTTGTACCAGCAGACTCATTTCACCAGAAAATGCAATGACTAATCTTTCCACTTCCCCCATAATGGGTGAAATTAAATGCTCCTGCTGGGATTGGGCTGAGAGGTGAGGGGGTGGGGCAGAGGGTGCATATAATGGAAGCGTAAAAGGAAATCTTGGGTTGGAGAGCTCATTGTGCTCCCAACTCCTTCCAATTAGGTTTGGAGCAGGAAGGTTTGGTGATGGCCTCCCCACCTGCAGGCTAATTGGGGTCCTTAAGTAGTCAGTTAAAGGTCTCATTCTACTGCCGCTGATATTTAACCAGCGGTGGTTATGCTTTGTGGGAAAATCACAGGGTAACCTCTGATGGGGTAAATTCTGGTGCACATACCTGTGGCCTGGTGGGATCCCTCCCTTTAGGAAACCCTGTACCCAATGGAGGGTGTGGGAGGGAACTATAAGCCTTTATTGACTACTAGAACTATTTGTAAATATATAGTAAAGGATACAAGCTCGGAGCTGTCTCTGTACTTACTGGTACACACAGCTCTATCCAACACTAGACTGACCCCGAGTGTGGCTCATGTGTTCTCTGACATCACTATGTGGGCAGTACTGTATTCAGCCCCACATTAACCTTATATGTCCCAGACCTTGATATTAGATGCAGTGGTATTCTTCTTCATTGATGGCTTCTGAGGTATTGCAATCTGGTTGAGCTGAACAGCGATTGGAGAAGGCTGCCCTCTAATGTGGACTCTCCACTGTTGTCCCTGCCACCACAAGACACTAGGTAAAAATCTATCTGCCTTACTGACCCCGCCAAAGCGCGAGTATGTGAAGAGAGGTGCTCACTGGAAGAGTTACCTGTTGTAACACCAACTTCAGCACCACCAGGTCACACAGTTCATTGCTTGAGGCCCTGATATTGTACTCTTCAAGATTGATCCAGGCTGTTGAGAAAAGCAGTGTACCAATTTGTGATACATGCCTGCTTCTTCCTTAAGCATGCAGCACAGCAGCTTCTGCAGGCTTCCCCCAGATAAAGGGTAACTGCTGTAGCGGGCTCCCTCTTTTTAACTCCACTCGCTGGCTTATTCTGGGTTTGGTTCTCCGTTGCCCAAACACCACCAATGCCCGAGTGATTCTCTTTCTCTCTCTCTCTCGCCGGTGGAACAACGGCCACCTTGCGCCTACTTCACTAGAGTAGCGCCCCCCAAGAGAGAGAAAAGGAAAACTGCTGCCTATCCACTACCTGGCAGCCTTTCCTGAGTGGACGGGTTTGAATCGCCCAGAGTGCCCTCGGTTCTTGACTCCGGAATTATGGTAAGGGATATTCAAATTATGACCCGACCAGGGATAACTGATGAGAAAATGAAAGAGCAAGATTGACTCCAATCGAGTTCAAATCATATATCTTTTATTAACCACCAAGATTAAACGTCATCAACACCAGAAAACAACATGTAGGTATCTTATACTCTATAAACTATGACTATGGGAATGAGAACTAAACGGACACAACGTAAATTCTAACTGTAAACAGTATTAGCAATGTATTCCACTATGAAAGGTTCATGCACCCACCATTCCCACAAAGCCTCAACCGCTATGTTACCCTCGGGAACTTCACGAATTACCAGGAAATACTCACAATCCTGGATTATAAATTACTCAGTTGAGTCGACCTTGACCTGGGCGGGCTGCGTGCTGTAAAAAGAACTGCTGTCTGTGACCCGGTTCAGGAGAGTCCGAAGAGAAAGAGAGTTGCCATGAGGGTCCGAAGAGAAAAAGAGAGCGAAATGACTGTCAAGCCACACTTTTTAAAGTTCAGATTTCAAAAAGTCCCGTGAGCTCCGTCCCCACCGGCAATTGCAAGAACAATGATCCTGGATTGCTATCAGCCTCTGTGATAGCACAGTCTATTGAAATTACAAACGGCTGAGACTGCCCTGCCCAATATGAATGGGCCCCATCGATGTTCCTAATCACTTTACCGGGGCTTACAGATTGCTTTCCCATCATGGAGATGGGTTTCTCCTTACTGCTAGATAGCCCCATTACCGTGTCTATTGTATCTTATCCAGGTCCATTGTGGTTGGTATCGATCTTCCAATCTCGATGCAGGTCTGGTCTGGTGATGTCATCTGCTCCCTTTGTGTTTCAGTTAATCTAATCAGCAGTCTGTCTGGGCTATGATCGTTTGTGAATTGTCGACTGGGGACTGAGCCTGCTGGGAGAAACAGCCAGTTTCTGCAGCCAAACGTGGCCACTTCTACCATTTAAAATGGCCAATGTGCGTTTTACAGTCCTTATTGGTGTTGGTGTTGCCCGAAATACTTACACTGCACCAGCAGGTTTTTAAAAATGTATTCATGGGATGTGGACGTCGCTGGCTGGGCCAGCATTTATTGCCCATCCCGGAGGGCATTTACGAGTGTCAACCACAATGCTTTGGATCTGGAGGCCAGACCAGGTAAGGATGGCATTTTCCTTCCCTAAAGGATATTAGTGAACCAGATGGCTCCTTACGCCAATTGACAATGGTTTCATGGTCACCTTTAAATTCCATATTTTTATTGAAATCAAATTTCGCCATCTGCCATGGCAGGATTCGAACCCGGGTCCCCACTGGGTCTATGGATTACTAGTCCAGCAATAACACCACGGCCTCCCACTGCTGTATATCAAGCCCCAGAGTATATGTACATAAGACGAGCTTGTACTGTTGATATGCGACAATAGAAGCTTCATCGTGTTGGTTTGTGCTTGGTTTCCTGGCAGTTGTTACGAAGCCTTGATCCCGCACCTGTCCTCAATCCCTACCTTTCACCTAGATTATTACATATTGAAGTAGTGGCACAGAATATTTGTCAGGCACCTGCATTCAGACGCTGAAGAGTGATAGGTACAGAGCCATGCCTTGGACAGCTAACCCTCGTCTACATTCAACCAGCTGCCACATAATATGGGCGGAAAGAGGCAGATAACTGAGCTCCAGAAAGTGGTCAGTGAAAAACTGCTCACCGACAATTGATTAAGAAAGGCTTGAGAATGTTAAGATGGGCTCTTGTGCATGGAAAGGATGTCGGTGATGTGGAGAGCTTCGGGTAGCAAAAATTCCTCGTCGAGAACACATGCTTTCTCTTGATTCTCAATGGGAAGTTTAAAAATTACCTGACAAGGCCCTTTCTTCTTTCAGACTTGGTTTCACTGAACAGGGCAGCAGTAACTTGCATCATGCACAGTCAGCTGTTAAAGCACCATTGGGGTTCATGTAAGTCACAGAATCTTAAGTTGTTGTCATGTGAGGGTACCTTTAAGAAATGGATGTTTAAGCAATGTACCTTTAAGAAATGCAGTGATGTCAGAGTGTGGGTGGAGCTTGGTTTTAGATCAGCCATTTTGCAGTTGAGTTTCAGTTTGAAAAGAGCTTGGGTGTGTGTCTGTGTTTGCAGTGAGCTGGATCTGCTGTGATATCTGCCATGAAAGACTATCTCTGGATCATTTGGGTGATTAAAATTCATAATAGTAAAGCCTTTAACCTGATTGTTTCTGTTTAAAGGTATTAAGTCACATGGATGTTGAAAGGAATAACTGAAGGATTATTTAGTGTTGTAATATTTTCTGGGTTGTCTTTGAAGTAAGGGGTGTTAAGAGATCCAATGTTTATTTAAGAGGTTAAGTTGAGTTCATGGAATAAACATTGTTTTGCGTTTAAAAACCCACGTGTCCATAATTGTGATCCCACACCTAGGGAACAAGCCGTGTGCTCGGAAAAGCAACAATAGCATTAAAGGGGGAGGTTGGTTGAACTCCATGATACATTTTGGGGTTCTGAAAACGCCTCTCCCATAACAATTGGGGGCTCAAGGGGGATAAAAGTCTATTGGATTGGCTTTTGTGAACTTAAAGACAGTGAAGGATTGTTGCTTTTCCGGTGTGGTATTTTAGTTTAAGTGGGGAGTGTGTTGTGGACAATGGCTCTTTCAGAGGCTCAGAAGTTTTTGGGGGTGGACACGATAACACATGATACCTTACTTTCAGAGAGTAAAAACAGACTGTTGGGTCTGGCAAAAACATTGCAGTTAACATTACCTGACAAAATGCGAAAAGGTGAGGTAATCATGGCGGTGGTTAAGCATTTAAAGTTGGCTGAGATAGAGTTTGACTCATTGGAAATGGCAAAAGTTCTGTTGCAAATTGAACAAATGGAACATGAGAAAGAGTTAAAGCGGCTTGAATACGAAAGAGAGAGAGCGGAAACAGAGAGGGAAAGAGAGAGAGGAAAAAGAAAAGGAGAGAGAAGAAAGGAGAAAAGAAAGAATAGCCCTGGCAGAACAAAAAGAAAAAAAAAAGGGAGATACAGATCAGGGAAAAAGATAAAGAGAGGGAGTTTGAACTTCAGAAAATGGCCATGAAACATGACAATCAGTTAAAATTGGCACACGTAAAGGGAAATCTACAGTTGGATGATAGTGATGAGGATAGTGAGAAAGAGCGTCATAGTCGAAGGCTTGGTGGGAATCTATTTAAATATGTCCAAGCATTGCCAAGGTTTGACGAGAAGGAAGTGGAAACCTTTTTCATTTCATTTGAGAAGGTAGCTAAACAAATGAAATGGCCACAGGACATGTGGGTATTACTGATTCAAGCAAAGCTGGTAGGTAGAGCTAGTGAAGTGTTTGCATCACTAACAGAGGAGGTATCTGGAATGTATGAGGAGGTGAAGAAATCCATCTTAAGTGCATATGAGCTAGTGCCTGAAGCTTACAGACAAAGGTTTAGAAATTTAAAGAAAGAATTTGGTCAAACATACATGGAGTTTGAAAGGCTTAAACAGAGTAATTTTGATGGGTGGATAAGGGTTTTGAAAATAGACCAAACGTATGAAGCTCTCAGAGAAATTATACTTTTGGAGGAGTTTAAAAATTCAATTCCTGATGTAGTGGGAACTCATGTGGACGAACAGAGGGTTAAAACTGTGAGGTTAGCAGCAGAAATGGCAGATGATTATGAATCATAAATCGAAGATTGGTTTCCGACATCAGTTTCAGCCGGTGAGGGATAGAAACTGGGGACATGAGAAATACTCAAGTGGTAACGGTAAAGGGGATCTGATGGGAGACAATAAAGAGAGTGTACCTCAGATTAAAAAAGAAATCCAGGAGGGTGGAAAAGAAATGCAAAGTTTCAAATGTTTTCACTGTAATAAACTAGGCCATGTAAAGTCACAGTGTTGGTGGTTGAAGAAAAGCACTGGAAAGGCTGATGTGGTAAAGCAGGATCAGACAGTGGGATTTGTTAGAGTGGTAAAGGAAAGCCCAAGGGAAGCGAAGGAGGTGCAAACGATTGTACAGCCTGTTCAAGAAGTGATTATTAAGAAGGTGCCAGGTGTCTTTAAAGAATTTACTTGTGTGGGTAAAGTTTACTCGTGTATCAGGAGGAGCAGGTAAAGAAGTCACAATTTTAAGAGATACAGGGGCTAGTCAATCTTTAATGGTAAGAGATGAGGAATTATGTAGTTTGGGAAGAATGTTGCCAGAAAAGGTGGTGATATGTGGAATTCAGGGTGAGAGGAGTAGCGTTCCATTATATAAGGTAAGGTTGGAAAGTCCAGTGAAGAGTGGTGAAGTGGTAGTAGGAATAATAGAGAAACTATCTTGTCCAGGAATACAGTTTATCTTGGGTAATGATATAGCTGGATCGCAGGTGGGATGATGCCTACTATGGTTGATAAGCCAGTGGAAAATCAGACAACTGAAGTGTTGAAGGACGAATATCCTTGGATTTTTCTGGATTGTGTAGTAACAAGGTCGCAAACTCACAGGATAAGACAAGAGGAGAAATCAAAGAGTGAAGATGAAGTTGAAGTGCAATTGTCAGAAACGATTTTTGATCAGATGGTTGAAAAAGAACAAGAACAGGTGGAGGATGAGGCGGATATTTTTAGTTCAGGAAAATTGGCGGAGTTACAACAGAAAGATGCAGAAATAAAACGAATATATCAGAAAGCATATACGGAAGAGGAATCTGAGAGTATGCCAGAGTGTTATTACCGTAAATATGATGGCGTGATGAGAAAATGGAGACCTGTACATATGCAGGCGGATGAAAAGTGGGCAGAAGTTCATCAAGTAGTACTGCCGGTAGGGTATAGAAAGGAGGTGTTGCAAGTTGCACATGAGGTACCAGTGGGAGGTCATTTGGGAATAAGGAAAACTCAAGCTAAAATCCAGAAACATTGTTATTGGCCTGGACTACATAAAGATGTAGTTAAATTTTGTCAATCATGTCACACATGTCAAGTGATCGGGAAACCTCAAGCAGTGATAAAAGCAGCGCCCTTAATACCGAGTCCAGCATTTGAGGAACCTTTTACAAGGGTCTTAATCGATTGTGTAGGACCGCTTGCTAAAACAAAAAGTGGGAATCAATATCTTTTGACTATAATGGGTGTGTCTACTAGGTTTCCAGAGGCCATTCCAGTACGTAATATTACAGCTAAAAGGATTGTGGAGGAGTTACTTAAATTCTTTCTCGATAGGGACTACCCACAGAAATTCAATCGGATCGAGGATCAAATTTTACTTCAAAGTTATTCAAAGAAGTTTTGGATAGCTTAGGAATAAAACAATTTAAATCAACTGCGTACCAGCCAGATTTGCAGGAAGCGTTAGAAAGGTGGCATCAACCATAAAAGACAATGTTGAGGGTGTATTGTCAAGATTATCCAGAGGATTGGGATAAAGGAATCCCATTCATATTGTTTGCAATTAGGGATGCACCTAATGAGTCTACCAAATTTAGTCCTTTTGAACTGATTTTTGGTCATGAGGTAAGAGTACCACTTAAATTGATTAAGGAAAAATTGGTGGGTGACAAATCGTAAATTACACTATTGGATTACGTGTCAAATTTTAGGGAACGATTAAATAGAGCAGGTGAATTGGCTAGACAACACTTGAAAGTTGCACAAAATGTGATGAAACGGGAGCGGACAAGAAATCCAAAGTTCGTAGTTTTGCCAGTGGGGATAAAGTTTTAATGTTTATTACCAGTGGTAGGGGAGCCTTTAAAAGGTAGGTTTTGTGGACCGCATCAGATTGAAAGGAAATTAAGTGAGGTGAATTATGTGGTAAAAACGCCAGATAAAAGGAAGACTCACCGAGTGTGTCATGTGAATATGTTCAAATGGTTTTGCAACATTTTCACATTTATATGACCAGCAATCCGTCTGACATTATTATATATAATGATCATAATCCTTTGACGTTTTGGTCGCTGCCGATGGGAACTCTGCCGGAATGCTGAGGGGCGGCCTGTGGGGGGCTCCTTAACTGGGGGGGGGGGGCTCCAATGGGGTCTGGCCCGCGATCGGGGCCCACCTTTTCAATGGTTACTCTTTGTCACCCAGAAACCAACCATCCAGCCAAGCTGGAACCACAAACAGCCTTCGTGCACATCTCTGAGAAGGCAAAGTCATGACCCCACTGTCGCTTCACAAACTATGTAATATATCTTGCTGAGGCCTGCACCAATGAAAAACATTAAGCTCGCTCAGATCATTGCAACACAATACTTATTAATATCTATAGCTGACTTGCAAACAAGAAAGAGCACATAAAATGGTTGGCAGAGTAACACAGGCAAAAAATATTGCTTTGATGAAATAAGTGAAATTCACCCATGTAAACCCAACCTGTGCTCACAGTGCCTTAAACCTCCAATTACAAGTGCAATATCTTGGTGCCCCCCCCCCCCCCCCCCTTTGCTGGTAGCAGCATTGGAGGCAGGTTGCTGACTCTGCTGTCCAATTGGACATGATGATCTTGGTGGTCATCCTCTGGCCAGCTGGGCCTGAGCTATTTCTGCCTCGGAGGGTGGACTCGGTGCACCAGTGACATGACTGGGCACTGTTCAGTTCTCGCAGCCTCAGAAAATGCTATGGTCAATCACAAAGGGACAGAGGAGCTGCGACCCTCATCCGGAACACCCTGAAAGGAGCACAGAAAGATGACAAGCAACTCACCCGCCAGCATGAGATATAGCTGCACCTCCCTACTTACCAATGATGGCTGGGCACCTAGCAGAGAGACTAGGTGCCTCATCCATCTCACACCGGCAATGGCTTCCTGAGGTTGTTGCCTGTTTGAGAGCTTGCAGGTGCGAGTAAAACCCGAGGGACCCTGATTCTGCTCCTGGAGCTGCCTCTCAATGGAAGAGGATGTACACTCGGTGCTCAGGGTGAACTCAGTGCTCAAGCTGCACATGGACACCTCCATGCCAGATACCATGGCATCCAGACCCTCAGTCATTTCTGTGGGATCTTCCCGCGCATACAACTGCACATCCAGCATCTGCCACCTGATTGACGAATTCAGCGGCTCATCACCTGCCTTTGACTCAGCATGATCCTTTTCTCCAGCAGTCTTCTGACTGTTGTCACCCTGGGCGCTCTCTGCCTCTGCCAGATTCTCCATTGAGTGTGAAGTGTCTTCACCAACTGAGCCTGTGAGATATAAGCTACCAAGTGCCTGCATCTGTGCTGGTGCTTGGTGCAGAAAACAGATGTGATGTGGGTGCATCCCTCGACAGTTCCTCCTCAAGTGTCAAGGAATTCCTCGGGGTCAGCAGCGCATTCTGAGGATGGTGCCTCTGAGGGAGAAACAAATAATGTCATTCAGAGTATCCTCATCAAGTGTCTGTGCAAGCATGATGGTGGGTTGCCTCAATGGACATGTGCCTTAATGAGGCATTGCGAGTGGCCAATCTGTGGGAGCTCTGGATTTGCCCTTCTCACTGGAGATAACAAAACCCAGCCCTTCCTGTACATCTACCGAGTCTCCCATCTGCCCATTGAACTCTTACTGTCTTCTGAGGATTCCTGAGGATCTTGCTCCGCGCTCATCTCCCAGGTCTAGAACCCATCCATCTCAAATGTTGAGAGGATCAGATGTTGCACACGCCACCACCGATTTGTGTGCACTCCCGCACCGTTATGGCTGCTCTTCTCGGGACTTCGGGTGGCGGCCATTGGGGAGTATGTCGCACATTTGATCGCTCCCGCCTGTGACGGACTTTTGGACCTTTTTCCCCCGTTTTTTTCCCGGATTTCATGGGATAAATCGATGAAGAGGGAGACAGTGAGGATAAATCCCCCTCCGGTGTATGGAGAATTAGACGAGAAGTGGCCGTGTGAGAAGACAAAGTCCTATAAGGAAGACGCAAGAAGAGCCGGCAAAGTGGGAAAGCATGGCGGAGAGCAACGGCCGCAGGGAGATGGCACAGTGGTCGACGGGGCAGCTGGTGGAGTTTTTCAGATTGCTTCGCCAAGCTGAAGAAGGACGGGCTGGATCCGATTAAGGCTTTGATTGATCAAGATGTGGAGAATCAAGAGATCCACAGGAGAGCGATCCAGGAGGTGGAGAAAAAGGTGTCCGAGCATGAGGAGTACATAACCGTGCTGGAGACCAAGGTGGAGATGATGAACGACTGCCAGAAAAGAATGCAGGAGAAGCTGGAGGATCTGGGGAACAGGTCCAGGAGGCAGAATCTTAGAATTGTCAGCCTCCCTGAAGGCATGATGTGGAGATGCCGGCGTTGGACTGGGGTGAGCACAGTAAGAAGTCTTACAACACCAGGTTAAAGTCCAACAGGTTTGTTTCGATGTCACTAGCTTTCAGAGCGCTGCTCCTTCCTCAGGTGAATGAAGAGGTATGTTCCAGAAACATATATATAGACAGATTCAAAGATGCCAGACAATGCTTGGAATGCGACCATGAGCAGGTGATTAAATCTTTACAGATCCAGAGATGGGGTAACCCCAGGTTAAAGAGGTGTGAATTGTGTCAAGCCAGGGCAGTTGGTAGGATTTTGCAGGCCAGATGATAGGGGATGAATGTAATGCGACATGACTCCCAGGTCCCGGTTGAGATCGCACTCATGTGTGCGGAACTTGGCTATAAGCTTCTGCTCGGCGATTCTGCGTTGTCGCGCGTCCTGAAGGCCGCCTTGGAGAACGCTTACCCGGAGATCAGAGGCTGAATGCCCTTGACTGCTGAAGTGTTCCCCGACTGGAAGGGAACATTTCTGCCGGGTGATTGCCGCGTGATGTCCGTTCATTCGTTGTCGCAGCGTCTGCATGGTCTCGCCAATGTACCACGCTTCGGGACATCCTTTCCTGCAGCGTATGAGGTAGACAACGTTGGCCGAGTCACACGAGTATGTACCGCGTACCTGGTGGGTGGTGTTCTCACGTGTAATGGTGGTATCCATGTCGATGATCTGGCACGTCTTGCAGAGATTGCCATGGCAGGGTTTTGTGGTGACGTGGTCACTGTTCTGAAGGCTGGGTAGTTTGCTGCAAACAATGGTTTGTTTGAGGTTGCGCGGTTGTTTGAAGGCAAGTAGTGGGGGTGTGGGGATGACCTTGGCAAGATGTTCATCTTCATCGATGACGTGTTGAAGGCTGTGAAGAAGATGTCGTAGTTTCTCCGCTCCACGAAAGTACTGGACGACGAAGGGTATTCTGTCGGTTGTGTCCCAGGTTTGTCTTCTGAGGAGGTCGGTGCGGTTTTTTGCTGTGGCGCGTTGGAACTGTCGATCGATGAGTCGAGCGCCATATCTTGTTCGTACGAGGGCAACTTTCAACGTCTGTAGATGTCTGTTACGCTCCTCCTCGTCTGAGCAGATCCTGTGTATACGGAGAGCTTATCCATAGGGGATGGCTTTTTAATGTGTTTAGGGTGGAAGCTGGAGAAGTGGAGCATCGTGAGGTTATCTGTGGGTTTGCGGTAAAGCGAAGTGCTGAGGTGACCGTCCTTGATAGAGAGGAGTGTGTCCAAGAATGCAACTGATTTTGGAGAGTAGTGCATGGTGAGTCTGATGGTTGGATGGAACTTATTGATGTAATCGTGTATTCGTTTCAGTGATTCTTCGTCGTGGGATCCAAAGGAAAAAAATGTCATCGATGTATCTGGTGTATAACGTGAGGGCAGTGAGGGATCGGATGCGAGGGCTTATGCGACGAACATGTTGGAGAAGTTGATGGGGGTTGAGGCGTTCCCTCGGCCCCTGGAAATGTATAGAGCGCACAGAGCCTTCGCGAAGAAGCCCAGAGCGAACGAGCCGCCGAGGGCGATGGTGGTACGCTTTCACCGATTCCTGGACAAGGAAGACATTCTGCGGTGGGCCAAGAAGGAACAGAGCAGCAAATGGGAGAATTGTGTGCTGTGCATTCATCAGGACCTGGGCGCGGATTTGGCCAAGAGGCGAGCTGGGTTTAATCGGGCAAAAACGGCCCTCTTTAAGAAGGGGGTGAAGTTTGGGATGCTTTACCCAACCCGCCTGTGGGTCACACATGAGGAACGGGACTTCTACTTCGAAATACCAGACGAAGTATGGACTTTTATGAAAGAAAAGTGGCTGGAGGCGAATTAAAACACACTGAAGCCTTGGAGAAGTACTGTGGTGCCGATTTGTTGTGCTGGGCTGTATAAGTATAAGTGGTGTTATGTGTAATAAGGAGCTGTTTGGATGGCTAAAGGTAACTTTGTCTTGCAGGGAGCTGGTTAGAGGGGGTTGGTCTTTGGGGTTGGTTCTGTTCTTGGGTGTCTTTTTTTCCTTCAGCGGCTGTTTCTTCACTTTTTTTCTGATGTTTGTTTACTGGGAATCACATGTTTGTCCAAGTGAGGGGAGGGGGGAGAGAACAATGGGGAGACAGACTGCTTGGTGCCAGGGGCGGGCGTTATGAAGTCAGCATGGGTCAGCTGACTCTCGGAAGTGCAGTGGGGAGCGAGCAGGTGTTAAGCTGGAGCTTGGCATGGGGGGGTAGGTTTCTAGTGCTGTTGTTAGGGGAGGGAGGGAGAGGAGGGGAGCTGTTCTGCTGACAGGGGAGGAACTGTTACTAGAGGACAAATGGGAGGTCGTGAACGGCGAATGCCCGAGGAGGGGCTCGAGGAGGCGGAGGGCGCAAGCTAGAGGCGGGCCTAAAAAGGGTGATGGCTAGTCGGCAGGGTTGGGGGGGGTGCGGGAAGCCACCCGACCAGGCTGATTACTTGGAACGTCAGAGGGTTGAATGGGCCGGTCAAGAGGGCTCGCGTGTTTGCGCATTTGAGGGGGCTGAAGGCAGACATGGCAATGCCGCAAGAGACACACCTGAAGGTTACAGACCAGGCGAGATTGAGAAAGGGTGGGTTAGCCAAGTATTCCACTCAGGGCTGGACTCAAAGACCAGGGGTGTAGTGATCTTGATCAACAAACGAGTGGCATTCGAGGCAGGGAGAATCATGTCCGGCAAGGGGGGTAGGTACATAATGGTGAGTGGGAAGCTGGAGGGGGTGCGGGTGGTACTCATGAACATATATGCTCAGAATTGGGACGACGTGGAATTTCTGAGGCGGGTTTTGGGTAAGATCCCAGACTTAGAGTCACATAACCTGATTATGGGAGGAGATTTTAACCCAGCCATTGATCCGAAATTGGACCGGTAAAAATCCAGGACAGGGAGGAGGCCGGCTGCGGCAAAAGAATTGAAGGGGTTTATGAACAGATGGGAGGAGTAGACCCATGGAGGTTTGCACGGCCAAGGGCAAAGAAGTTCTCCTTTTTCTCACATGTCCTCAAGGTATACTCTCGCTTAGACTTTTTTGTTCTGAGCAGGGCGCTAATACCGGAGGTGGTGGATACTGAGTACTCGGCAATCGCAGTGTCGGATCATGCCCCGCATTGGGTTAGTGTGGAGAGAGGGCAATGCCCGCTGTGGAGACTGGATGTGGGGTTACTAGCGGACGAAGCGATCTGTGGGCGGGTTAACATGTCCATCCAGAACTACCTGTAAACGAATGATACGGGGGAAGTCTCTGCAGCGACGGTTTGGGAAACTTTGAAGGCAGTGGTCAGAGGGGAATTAATCTCGATACGGGCCCACAGAGAAAAGGCAGAACGGGCTGAGAGGGATAGGTTAGTGGAGGAGATACTCCAGGTGGACAGGAGATACTCGGTGCGAGACTTCCTGAGAAAGCAGGTGCCAGCCTTTCCGCTGCTGCCGCCACGGGGGATACAGGATAGAGTAGTCTCCAGTACCTGGGTGGGAGCGGGGAAGGTTTCAGATATTAACCAGGAGCTTTCGGAGGCGGAGGAAACTCCGGTGGAGGAGCTCAAGGGCAAGTGGGAGGACGAGCTAGGAGGAGAGATAGAGACGGGTCTATGGGTGGATGCCCTGAGCAGGATTAATACATTCTCATCATATGCCAGGCTTAGCCTGATAAAACTTAAGGTAGTCCACCGGGCACACATGACAGTGGCTAGGATGAGTAAATTTGTCAGGGTGGAGGATAGGTGTGCGAGATGCATGGGAAGCCCAGCAAATCATGTCCACATGTTTTGGGCATGCCTGAAGCATGGAGGGTTTTGGCAGAGTTTTGCTCAGGCAATGTCCACGGTACTAAGATCACAGGTGGTGCCGATTCCGGAGGTAGCGATCTTTGGAGTGGCGGAAAAGCCGCTAGTTCAGGGGGCGAAAGAGGCTGACGTCTTGGCCTTTGCCTCCCTGGTAGCCCAAAAACGGATCTTGTTAATGTGGAGGGACTCGAAGCCCCCGAGTGCAGAGACCTGGGTTAGTGACATGGCTGGGTTTCTCAGTCTCGAGAAGATAAAGTTCGCCTTAAGAGGGTCAATGGTTGCGTTCACCCGGAGGTGGCAGCCGTTCGTTGACTTTCTCGGGGAAAATTAAAATGTCAGCAGATGCAGTATTCCAAGGGGGGGCGGGGAGAGAGGGCCTGATTTTGTTTTATGGTTGCGGTGTGTGAAGATTGGGATGCGGGGGGAAATGTTTATTATACCATGTTGATGTCATTGTTAATGTTATTATTATAAAAATTTTCAAATACCTTAATAAAAATATATATTTTTTAATTTTAAAAAATGGCTGGTCTTCTCCTGTGCACGAAGAAGTGCATTATTAGTCAAGCCTTTACTTGTCAAGCCATTACAGCCAAAAAGCCTCCACCCAGAAGAGCCAGCTTCAAGTACCCATCAGACTGGGACTCCTCACACTTCCATACACACAAGGTGAATGGCTGAATCTCCCACTCTTGGTATCCACAGGGATACATGTCTCACCTGAACACCATTACTTATGTCCACCCTCCAAGACATCCAAGCTCAGCTCCATGCCATGTTGGAACTCACCCTTGCAGAGTGCAGAAGATCATTGAACTGTTTGCGACACTGGATCCACCATGTGTGGCACTTGTCCGCTCACTTGTGCAGGCAACTCCGCCCAGGCCTCCTTCATCTGGTTGGCGTACTTTTCATGCCATCCAGTGGCATGAGTACGTTTAAAAATTTCATTTGCGGCATGTGAGCATCACTGGTTGGGACAGCATTTATCGCCTACCCGTAACTGCCCTCCATTTCAGAGGGCACTTGAGAGTCAACCACGTTGCTGTGGATCTGGAGTCACATGTAGGCTAGACCAGGTAAGGATGGCAGATTTCCTTCCCTAAAGGATATCAGTGAACCTGATAGGTTTTTAGATCGATGGTTTCATGATTGCTATTTTGTTGTTGGTGGAATTTGAACCCAGGCCCCCAGATCTTGCCCTGGGTCCCTGGAATAATCGTCCAGTGACACTACCACTGTGCCACTGCGTCCCCTTAAACTTCATGCCAGGCACTCACTGCCTCCATTAGACTGCAGAGGCTGTCATCTGAGAATTGTGGGGCTGATTGCCCACAGCATTGCCAGCCCACCTGCCATGCTCACCGGGAGCTGAAGCCAGTACTTGCAGCATATTACCAATCTTTCGTTCACCCGGGCCATTGGGGACGGAACATCGCGGGTGGGCCAGCCGCTAACGCGGCAACGCTGTTGAAATGGCGTGTGGCACGCATCACGATGACGCCAGTTTGGAGTGGGCGGAGCATGGCGGACCGACATCAAACTGGTGCCGACCCCGATTTCGGCGCAAAAATCCATTCTCCGTCCAATCGCTGAACACTATTTCACCATTGGGCTATGGAGAATTCCACCCATAGCCTCCCAAACGGAGAATCCCACCCATAGTCTCCCAAACGGAGAATCCCACCCATAGTCTCCCAAATGGAGAATCCCGCCCTATGTTTCTGAAATGTAATTAGATCAAAATAATTTACCTCTGCGTGGCACTAATTCATCTATCTTGTTGCAAATGCTTTTTCCGTTCAGATAAAGAACCTTTAATGTATATTTTTTCCTCCTTTCCCTGCAATGTCCTTCTTCATTGATGCACATTTTTTGTTGAACTAACTGTCCCTGCCTGCTCTACTCTGCTTGTCTTTACCCACATTACAATAGTATTGTGATATCTCAAACCTTCGCTTTGGATTTTTAAATATCTTTCCAACTGAACTTTTTACCCTGCTAGTTGAAAGC
The DNA here is from genome assembly GCF_047496885.1 of Scyliorhinus torazame. NCBI lineage: Eukaryota > Metazoa > Chordata > Chondrichthyes > Carcharhiniformes > Scyliorhinidae > Scyliorhinus > Scyliorhinus torazame. The sequence continues at coordinate 209,473,734 of NC_092708.1, read as the reverse complement.
ATTCAAACAGGTCACAGTTGCATTCATTACCAAAGCAAATCACCTTCCCCATGCGTACAGCAAAGCAGTAAGATATGGGGCTGGATTCTCCTGTCCCCGACGCCAAAATCGCATTCGGCGACAGGACGAAGAATCCATATTTCCGAAAAAATCGGGGACCACGATGCTCCGCCTCCTCCAAAGTGGCATACTCAAGGAGAACGCCACGTATCGACGGCCTCATGACATTGCCTGAGGCTCCCCCCCCCCCCCCCCCCCCCGATGCTCTGCCCCCGACCGGCCGAGTTACCGACGGCGTGGGTCTCCCATCGGGAACTCGGCGTGGCGGCTGCGGACTCAGTCCAGCACCACCACAGTCGGGAGAGGGTCAATCCGTGGGCAAGGGGGGACATTATTCAGGGCTGGGGGCACTGTGGGGGGGGGGGGGGGGGGGGGGGGGGGGGGGATGGTCCAGGGTGTGCGAGTCGGCCAAAAGGGGGGATATTTTGCGAGCCGGGTCCACAAGCGGCGCCCGCCATGCTGCATGGCGCGTCTACGGACCCGGAGATTCACTGGGGCATATCAGGAGCTAGTTCCGGGTGCGTTACGCTGCTGTCCTGTTGGCCACCAGCAAAACGAGGAATCAAGTACCTTTTTGCGCCAGTTTTTCTGGCAGAAAATGCCACCATTCCCATGCCGGCGTGGGGACATAGCCCCAGAATCGGAGAATCCAGCCCATGGTTGTGGACTTTTCCAGGAACAGTGGCTTCCCTCTGATACAGGCCATTGAAATCACCATGGGACGGGAATGGAGCAGGATGGGCAGGGGTGTTAACCATGGATACAGAATTATATATGTGGAAAATTAACTCCCGAGTCTTGTTTCAATTTATTCAAAGATACTGTTCATCTTTTTTGAGAAATTTTTAATGTTTATGTTATGTTTATGCATCTTTGACCACAATTATCATAGATATCATAGAATTTACAGTGCAGAAGGAGGCCATTCAGCCCACCGAGTCTGCACCGGCCCTTGGAAAGAGCACCCTACTTAAACCCCAGGCCTCCACTCTATTCCCTTTATCCCCGTAACCCAGTAACCCCACATAATCTTTTCGGACACTCGGGGCAATTTAGAACGGCAAATCCACCTAACCTGCACATCTTAAGACTGTGGGAGGAAACTGGAGCACCCGGAGGAAACCCAGGCAGACACGGGGAGAACGTGCAGACTCCATACAGACAGTGACCCAAGCCAGGAATCGAACCTTGGACCCTGGAGCTGTGAAGCAACTGTGCTAACCACTATGCTACCGTGCTGCCCTATATTAGTCCTTAAGGTGTTTTCAAGACTTAAAAAGTACATATATTCAAATTTAGTATTGATGTGCCAATGTTCCAAATTGTCTGATGCTTCATGCAACATTAATGGTAATTACTTTTCTGTTGTCTGAGTAAATTTCTTGTTTCTGATGCTTGACCAGTGATATAAGGTTTGATTTACAGTTTTATGCAGTTCAATTCATCTGAGTGCTGTCTTGAGGTTAAGAGAATGAGTAGCTGGAACAGGTTATATTTTTCACATTTCATTTGCTGGTAAAATAATAGCACTGAAATAATCGAATAAAGAAAAGATTTATCCCTGATCTGGTGTTTAAGTGCTTCCTGTGAGGAGGAAGGCTACTACATCTTTTACATCGATGAAAGCTAATTGCAAGCAAGGAACAAAGATGGTGGAGCTGAAAGATGTGATCTCAAAATATTGATTTTGGTAAACTATCAATAATCTGAAGACAGAGGGTTCCAAAACAATTGAAATAATTCTTATACATTATTAAAGAAAATAAGTTTTAAATTATTGAGCTTTGTGAGAGCATTTTTGCACTGTTGATTAACTTTTACCTGCTTGAAATATTCTTTCATTGTTTTCCTTTAACACTTTCCAGCATTGAAATTTTATAGAACGGTTTGACAGTTATTTATATGTGTGGTGTGGAAGAAATATTTGTACCAACTGTGCAACAAAATATGATGTTCCAAAGACTTTACATAATTACTTTCTTTACTGTTGTCAAGTGAGAAAATTACTTTTATAAACCTATTAATTGTATTGACAGGAATGCAGTTATGATCCAGAATCCTGCTACGTTTATAGAATCAAAACGTATTGGGCAGGATTCTCCATCCAGCTACGCCAGAATCTCCGTTGGTCAGAGAATTGCCTCAGCCATAAATCGAGGTCGGCGCCTGGTGCCCAACGGCTGCCTAAAGTTCCCATACTTATCCTTCGTTCTCTCAGAAACGTGACTTTCCTCAATCCTAATCAACTGTTGTTTGAAAGACTCCCAAGTGTCCGATGTTGGTTTGCCCTCCAACAGCCGCAGCCAATCCAAATTCTTCAATTCCTATCTAATGTTATTGGAATTTATCTTTCCCCAGTTTAGCACCTTAACACGAGGGTTACCCTCATCCCAATCCAAATGTACCCTAAAACCTACGGAATTGTGGTCACTACTCCCACAATGTTCCCCTTCTGAAACCTCAACTACCTGTCCAGGCACATCCCCAATACCAGGTCCAGTGCTGCCCCTTCCCTGGTTGGACTATCTACATATTGCATCAAGAAGCCTTCCTGGATACACCTTACAAACTCTGTCCCATAATGGGCAGCATGGTAGCATTGTGGAAAGCACAATTGCTTCACAGCTCCAGGGTCCCAGGTTCGATTCTGGCTTGGGTCTCTGTCTGTGCGGAGTCTGCACATCCTCCCCATGTGTTGCGTGGGTTTCCTCCGGGTGCTCCGGTTTCCTCCCACAGTCCAAAGATGTGCAGGTTAGGTGGATTGGCCATGATAAATTGCCCTTAGTGTCCAAAATTGCCCTCAGCGTTGGGTGGGGTGACTGGGTTATGGGGATAGGGTGTAGGTGTTGACCTTGGGTAGGGTGCTCTTTCCAAGAGCTGGTGCAGACTTGATGGGCTGAATGGCCTCCTTCTGCACTGTAAATCTATGATGATAATCCAAGCCTGCAGCACTAAGTGAGTCCTATTCAATAAAGGGGAAATTAAAATCACCTCCCACAAGGACTTCCGGTAGCGGCGATGTGCTGAGCGAACGCACATCAGATGGTTCTCCTCCCAGTTGGACCCAACATAGCGAATTTCTTTGCGTTTTTGTCCCAAAGAACCACCTAAAACTCTCCCAAATATAAAAGGCACGAACAATGACGAGGGGGAAGGAAAATGCAGGCAAACAGCAGTTTGAAGGGACAACGGGAAGGCAGAGGCAGAAGAGGAGGAAAGAGGCAGGAGCAACGGACGGACGGACTGGCGGCCCAACGAGGCGAGGCGGAGGCCCAGGCGAACCAGGATAAGACAAGATCCGCGACTTAAACGGCGGAGCAGGAGCGGACAACGACATCCCCCCCTTACACAGGGGACGGATGGAGGAGCGCTTTAAAAAAGGAACTGACCGCTATGAAGGAAACGATCAAAATGGAGTTCCAGGTGGTGGTGAAGGAGGTGGTGACGGAAGCGATAACCACCCTTCAGCGCACGATAGACGGCCTGGGACGGAAGGTGGAGGCCCGGGAGAAGACGGTCCTGGACCAGGAGAAGGCGTCGACGGACCAGAGCGACATGATCGTGGCTCTGGAGGCCGAGGTGAAGAGGTTGGTGGCGGCCCAGGGGAACTTAAAGGGGAAGGTCGAGGAGCAGGAGAACATGTCGAGGCGGCAACATTCCTGCATCGTAGGCCTGCCAGAGGGATTGAGGGAAGGGACCCAGTGGGCTGCATCGCCAAATGCTGGGCAAGTTAGTTGGGAGGGAAAGCTTTCCAAACCCCCTAGAACTTGACTGAGCACACAGTTTGCTCCAGTCTAAACCCAAAACTGGGGAGCAGCTGAGAGCGATAATTGCAAAACTGCATTGATACCAGGACCGGGAAAAGATCCTGAGGTGGGCCCGACAGACCAAGTCGTGCTCATGGAAAGGGCACAGAATCAGGGTCTATCAAGACTTTGGGGAAGACCTGACAAAAAAGAGGGCCGAGTTTTACAGAGCGAAATTGTGTGATTTGGCATGCTGTTCCCGGTCAGACTCTGGGTAACATACCAGGGGAAAGAACATTACTTCGGCACCCCGGCGGAGGCAGACGAGTTATAAAAACGAACAACCTGGAAGGAGAACAGCCGCGGCAGCGGTGAAGGCAGCAGGGACAGAAGAAGAGTAACGAGAGTGGAGGACGGACCCCGAAAGCAAGGACTGTAATGTGGACTATGTTTTGCGCAGGTCTATGCTGCCTCATTTTCGTTTTCGCCTTCATTTTCAGTTTGAAGATGGGAAACAGGAAAAAGGGAGGGACAATAGGGGAAGCAGGTAAGTGGGCGAGGTAGGGGATGGAGACGGGTAGGCAGAATGGGGCCAGGACTAGATCAGCACAGTGAGGGTAGCCACCGTACTAGCAGGCAGAACTAGCATGGGAAGACAGGCAGTAAGGGAGGTCGCGACGCACCTCTCAGGGGAGAGGGAGCGTCTGTTCAGAGTGGCGGTGGACAGGGCAGTAGGGGGGAGAACACGGGGTGGGGAGACAGAGGGAAGGGGGACAGGGGGTGAGGGGAACGGGGACAGGGGGACGTGCAGAACAGAAAGGGAATAAAAAGGCAGGACAGGCTAGGCAGCGAGACAGACACAGGCCTCAGCGGGCATGGAGCAAGGCGAGGAACCAAGATGTCGCCACAAGCAGAGGGAGAAGGAAACCTACTGGCTCACCAGCTGAGAAAGCAGGCAGCCATGAGGGAAATAGCACAGGTGAAAAATAGCAGAAGCAGAATGGTAGCAGAACCAAAAGAGGTCAAGCAGGCATTCGAGATATTCTACCGGGGAATGTACATCTCCGAGCCCCCCGACGGGAAAAGAGGCATTAAACAGTTCGTCGACAGACTGGAACTTCCAGTTGGTGGGAAAGACAGACAGGGGAGGGGGGTGCTGCCAAGGGCACTTTGCCTCCTAAGCTGGTGCAGGCCACATTCTCATTGATACCCAAAAAAGACAAAAATCCGACGGAATGCGGATCATGTAGACCCATTTTGCTGCTAAATGTAGACACAAAAATACTTGCAAATGTCTTGGCCAAAAGGCTGGAAAGCTGCGTACCAGAGGTGATCGCAGAGGACCAAATGGGCTTTGTCAAGGGTAGGCAACTCACTGCGAACACCAGGCGGCTGCTGAATGTAATAATGACCCGCCCCCCCTCCCCCTCCCCCTCCCGGGAGAGAACACCAGAGGTGATCGTCTCCCTGGACGCAGAAAAGGCCTTTGACAGAGTCGAATCGAAGGACCTCCTCGAGGTACTGGAACGGTTTGGGTTAGGAGCGGGATTCACTGCCTGGGTGAGACTCCAAAACAACGCTCCCAAGACGAGCGTTCGAACCAACACCACCAGCTCTAAATTCTTCCAGCTACAAAGAGGCACAAGGCAGGGATGCCCGTTACTCCCGCTCTTCTTCGCGCTAGCAATTAAACCCCTGGCAATAGCCCTGCAGGACTCAAAAAGCTGGAAAGGCATCCGGAGAGGAGACAGACAGCACAGTGTCTCACACTCTGCGGATAACTTGCTCTTGCATGTCTCGAAGCCAAAGGAAGGACTGAAGGCAATCATGCAGATCCTGAAAGAGTTCGGAACCTTCTCGGGTTACAAACTCAACCTGGGCAAAAGTAAGGCATTCCCAGTGAACCCAAACAGGGGAGGGACAGAGTTTAAAATAGCCCAAAACAGATTCCAATATCTGGGATCCAAATAGCCAGAGACTGGACACAAGATCCACAAGTGGAACCTGACTGACCTGGTGGAGGAAGTTAAAAAGGGTCCACAGACATGGGGAACACTCCCACTCTCCCTGGCGGGGAGAATGCAGACGATCAAAATGAACATACTGCCAAGGTTCCTCTTCCTGTCTAGATACATATTGATCTTCATCCCCAAGGCCTTCTTCCAAAACATAGACAGCTTAATCATGGCGTTTGTGTGTGTGTGTGTGGGGTGGGGGGGGGACACGATGACGACGGCGACACTCTATTAGAGGGCCTGATAAATACAGACAGTAAAGAAGGGGGGACTCTGTGGGAAAATGTATGGACAGCTACTGGACAGAGCCCAAACACCACTGGACGAGACCAGACGGAAATGGGAGCCGAACTGGGGACAGAAGTGGGGTGGGGTCTCTGGAGCGAAGCACTGAGCTGGGCCAACTTCACCTTCTCCTGCGCAAGGCTCAGCCTCATGCAGTTCAAAGTGGTGCACAAAGCACACCTGACCAGAACCCGAATGAACAGGCTCTTCCCGGAGCTGGAGGATAAATGTAAACGGTGCCAGAGGGGCCCGGCAAACCACACCCACATGTTCCGTTAGAGAGGGGGACAGCCACTGGGGATTCCTGACTGACTGCCTGCCCTTTCTAGCGGTCACCCATCTACCGCATTGTTTGAAAACGTCGGACTCTTGCTCACGATAGCACTTTCCACCGTCCTCCTGGGTGATCCCTGCATGCGAGCTGGCCATTCCATCACACGGTCGCATTGAATCCCTGGGGTGATGGGGTGGGGACGGTAGGGGGAGGCGGGGGGGCCGGGGGTGTGATGGAAGGTGGGGTGGGAACCAGTCTACCCACAATGGACTGCAGTTAGTTCCTGGGGTCGGCCTGCCCTCCGACCGTCCATCCCATTGGGAGTTCCTACCTCCACCTGATCAGCTGTGTGGTGCGCACCAGATAGTGTCCCAGGAGACTATTCACTAAAGTGCCCAATCGAGGTGAGAGTCTCTGGGATGGTGGAGGGTGCAGGAGATAGCTGTGATGGGAAATCAGTGTCATCCTCGGACTCGAGCTCTGGGTGTCTTGGGTCTCGGGTCCATGGCTCATGACCGTGCTGCTCTCCTCATCGCTGCTTGGAACCCGGGCTCTGGCTGTGGCACTGATTGGGGGCTAGAGACACCAGATGGACTCGCCCCATGACTAGCAGGTCCTGCAAGAAACAAGGCAAGACGCATGATTAGACCGAGGGATGGTGAGGTTGAGGGTTAGGGTGGGAGTGATGCTGAGGGGGAGGGTCATGTTAGGGGGGGGGGGTGAAATGGAGTTGACAGACATGTCACAGGGAACCGCAACAAAGCGGGGTCTCACTTCCTCATTCGCGGCCGATCTCCACCCCGGCGACTTCCCTTCCCTCCGGGCCTTCTGCTCAATCACGGTGAGGCCGCAGATCCAGCAGTCCCCCTCAGTTTTTTCCCTCTCCCGGATGTTATAGGTGGCCTACTCCTGGGGGGAGGGGAGGAACAGAAAATGACAGTATTAGACAGACCGATGCATGCAGCTCAGGGGATGGGTAGTTGGTGGCCTCAGTGGCCAGGGCTCCTGGCCATGGCGGCCGGTATGGGTGCTGGCATGTGGTGCAGTGTGGAGGTTCGGCCGCCCTGCGGGTTGGGGGGGAGGATGTCAGGTTACAGGTTACAGGACAGGGATTGGTACCAGGCCACAGTGCTGCCTACTAACCCTGGCAGCCCTGAGGAGGACATGCAGTTTTTTCCGACACTGCCGGCTGGCCCGGATGGTGTTGCCCGTGGCACTCACCGCTTCTGGCACCTTCGCCCAGCCACGCAGAATGGCGGTAGGTGGCAGCCTCCTTCCCGGGTCGGGGAACAGGGTCACCCGTCTCTTCTCCACCTGACCTCCAACTTGGTGTCTGTAAATCACGGAGCTGCTCTCCTTGCTGCCATCTTGTTGGCTGGGATGGTGTGTGTGGGGAGTGATGTGTGTATATGAAGCTGCAACGTGTCAGCCTCCTGAGTGTCAGTCGCAAATCCGGCGAATCTTGCACTGTTTCTCATTGGAATTGATTGTGTTTCATGTGGCGCCGGTGCTAGCGCCTTAACAGTTGCTGAATCGGGCCAGGTGTGGTGCCAGTTTTGCTGTTGTGGAACTCCAGGAATCCTGTGTTGGCGTCAACACTTAGTCTCAGGAATGGAGCATACAGCCCCATATCAGCCATATTGAAACAGATGACATTGTAACTTTTCACTCACAACGACATGCTTCCTGGTTTTCAGCTTTGTTACAGAGTAACACTGTTGGCTTGTGATACCCTTAGTCTTTGTTTATTCATAAATTGAGTGATTCCTTTAATGCTCAGCTCACACACTCAACTTTTGAGAAGGATGCTCTTTGTGGCTTACCTGGTGAACTGCTGAATTTGATAAATTGCTTCATCAAGGGTACACAAACATTGGGTCATGCTGGATGAATAAAGTATGTCTGAATTGATCAGGTAACAATCAAGGTTTTTTTAAGTCAAACATTTTACAATTCTTAGCCAGAAGCGTCTTATCATTTACACTGCAGTATTTTATTCTATGTGAACTTCAAGTTTGATATTTGCAACCAAATAAATATTCAGTCCAGTTTCAAACAATGAATTAAAATGATGCATTATTACTAATTGCTGTATAATTTTCATTATTGGCAGTGAGAATGCAATGTGACAAGACAGTATTAGAATTTATTTTCCAATTCACATATGTTGCTCCACCAAATTTGTGGAGATTACTAATTTGAATTTAAATTCCATGGGCTGGATTCTCAATTATTGGGACTGTGCCCCCACACCGGCGTCAAAACGGTAGTTTTATGCCAAAAAAGCCTGGAGTAAAGGGTAACGAATTCCCAGTCCTGCAGGAGGCTAGCAGGGACCCGGAGCAGATCTTGCAACTTTTGCTGCAGATACGGGTCCCGCACTTGCGGGTCGGAGGCTGCGCATGCGCATGGCGGTGTCCTCCAGTGGCCGCGCCGTGCTTCACGGCGGACTCGGAACTCAAAAGAGACCCCTCGATCAGCCGCGCGACCGAACCTCAACCCCGCACAAGCACTCCCTGGCACCTATAAGGCGCCCATCTCACCTCCGATCGGCCCGCTCCTGACCAGAGAGGCCGCGGACTGAGTCCGCAGCTGCCACACGAGTATCCAGACCGGCTGGAGCACATTAATTCCACGCCGACGGGACTTGTCGGGGGCGGAGAATGTCGGAGCGGGCCTCTGGCAATGGCCCCAGGCGGTGCGACATTCGGGGCCCACAGAATCGGTGAACCGGCGGCGGTCCTGATTTCTTGCAGGAACATCGATTCTCCGCCCCCATGCCGGCCGCGATTTCCAGCCCCATATATATTCAAAAGAACATTTTTTTTTTAGTTTTTGATTCGAGACATGCATTTACCAATGAAACAGATTTTCTTCAGTTTCTAATTACATTATCAATTGGGGGAAAGTGAAGACCCATTTCCATTTGCCATTGTTAACTTAATTTGGACTGATCAATCCGATCTATGTTGCACCAACCTTTTAGGACCAAATACACAATCCAGTAAAATTTAATGAATGCATTTCATAGGCACAATTTTATATTAGTCGGAAATATCACACCATATTTCATATACAGCTAGTGTTTGCATTTATAGTGTCCCACACAATACATTGATTATCAGATTACCCTAATTAAACTGGGAAATGTGCCAAAAGGAGAATGTAAGGCTCACATTTATCCTGGCTTGTGACAAATCACACCTCTTTAACCTGTGATTATCCCTCTCGCCAGTCGCTCCGTCTGGACTTGTAAAAACTTAATTACTTGCAAAGACTCGCATTCAAAGTATCATCTTACATCATTGACTTTGTCTATATATGTGTTTCTGGAACCCACCTCTTCATTCACCTGAGGAAGGAGCTGCATGCCAAAAGCTAGTGATTCGAAACAAATCTGTTGGACTTTAACCTGGTTTTGTAAGACTTCTTACTGGGCCCACCCCAGTCCAACACAGGCATCTCCACATCATCACATTTATATAGCATTGTTCACGTCAACTGGATGTCTCAAAGCACTTTACAGCTAATTAATTATTTTTTGAAGTGTTGTGATATCGGAAAAACATAGCAATCAATTTGTCCTACCATATCCTGTCCTCCATCAGCATCACTAAAACAGATTATCTGGTCTTATCACATTGATGTTTGTGGGAGTTGCTGTGCACAAATTGGTTGCTAGGTTTTTCCTACACTTCACTTCATAAAATAATTAATTAGCTGTAAAGTACTTTGAAAAAGTAAGATCATTTGACACTGCTTTAAAGTAAAGATCTGACTCCTGTCAGAACCACATGGAAACTTTGGTTGTTTTTCTCCTGAAGATGCTTCTCAACTTGTTTCAGCTCACCTCCTAATCAGACAAATCTGAACTGCTTGAAAATACTTCTAATTTGTCTACAAACATATCTTTAACTGAAGTGAGAGCAAAATGCTTGCTCTCAACTGACCTGTTTTTCTGAAAAGTGCATGATACCTTAGCTCCACCCAGCAACTACATCATCTTACCAACCTGAAATCTAATTAACTCCACAGGGAACCCCCTTTAATCCAAACAAAACTGCATTAGCCCAAGCTTTTTTACAATGCCCTAATTGCACCCCTGACTCCCAACCTTTCAAACCAGGATTCTTTTAAAACATGACTGCAGCAGCCGCAGACATTCTAACCCAGGTTTTTAACCCTTACTGCACCAAATAACTACAATGCAATATATCTGAAATTCGTACATTCTTCACACATGTAACTCCTCTGTTCCACCATACTCTCAAGGCTCCTTTACATATTTCTGAAAGGGCATCAGTTTAATATCTCACTCAAAAGACAATACCTCCAATGGTGCATCGTACCCCTCTCAGTTTTGCACTCTAATGTCAGCCTGCATTTTTGTGCTCAAGTCCTGGGGTGGCATTAGATCCCACAATCCTATGACTCAAGATGTGACTCAAGAGTCTTGTGACTCGGGGCAGCACGGTAGCACAAGTGGCTAGCACTGTGGCTTTACAGCGCCAGGGTCCCAGGTTCGATTCCCCACTGGGTCACTGTGCGGAGTCTGCACGTTCTCCCCGTGTCTGCGTGGATTTCCTCCGGGTGCTCTGGTTTCCTCACACAGTCCAAAGATGTGCAGATTAGGTGGATTGGCCATGATAAATTGCCCTTAGTGACCAAAAAGGTGAGGAGGGGTTAGTGGGTTACGGGGATAGGGTGGAAGTGAGGGCTTAAATGGATCGGTGCAGACTCGATGGGACAAATGGCCTCCTTCTGCTCTGTATGTTCTATGTTCTGTGTTCTATGTTCAAAAGCGAGAGTACTGCCAACTGAGCCAAGGTTTTACTTAAATGATACAATTAACTGAAAGAAGATAAAATTGCAGTGAAGTTTCAGTATAACCTTTTTTTTATTCTTGCACTGGCTGTGGGCATTGTTGACTGGGCTAGTATTTATTGTCCATTTCTACAATAACTACTATTTCAAATTAAGGGCTGGATTTTTGTGGAGTCATGCTTACTCTGGAGGCCTTTCAAAATAGCCGATTCTAGGATTATCACTCCCATTCTCGGCAATCATCACCTAGCTGGTTCCAATGCAGAGTAGGCATCCCATACACAGGTACAGCAAGCAATTAGGAAAGAAAGTGGTCTGAAAGCTTTCATTACAAAGGATTACGACTATAATAGTGAAAAAATATTGCTGCAATTGTATAGGGCCTTGGTGAGACCACATCTGAAGTACGAGGCAAAATTGAATACCACTCCCCCAACTCAGGGCAGGGTAAAAGTGGCAAGGACAGTTTGTTTGGGAAGAGCACATCTGCCTCCATACTGAATCCCCTCTTCCCCCTCACCAGGGCCTACGCAATTGGCCCTGACGAGGCTGCTCTTTTTCCACCAGGACCCTCATCCCTGTTCCTTGTATCAAGCCTCCTGCCATTCTACAAGTGGCCCCTCTTGCTGGTGATACTGCTGAGTCTGAAGAGTTGCTGGCCCTCTGGTTGGCTGATAGCTCTTTAAGTTGGTATCCTCCTCCTCAAGGCCCGATGTACCCCAACATTAATCAGGTCTCTGTACATGATTGGAATTTAATCACACTGGGCTACCGGAAATGACCACAGATTGATTGAATCACGAGTTGGTAGATCACCAAAATCATTAAATTCAGCCCACTCTGTGCAGTTTTGATGCTCTTACCTAAGGAAGAATATGCTTACCTTGCAGGAAATCTAGTGAAGGTTCACTAGATTGATTAGGGGCTGTTTAGCACAGGGCTAAATCGCTGGCTTTGAAAGCAGACCAAGGCAGGCCAGCAGCACGGTTCGATTCCCGTAACAGCCTCCCCGAACAGGCGCCGGAATGTGGCGACTAGGGGCTTTTCACAGTAACTTCATTTGAAGCCTACTTGTGACAATAAGCGATTTTCATTTCATTTCATTTCATTTCCTGGGCTGAGAGGATTATGATATGAGTAAAAGTTGAGTCAACCAGGCCTATATTTACTACATTTTAAAGATTGAGAGGTGCTTTCATTGATATATGTGACATTCTTAAGGGGCTTGATGTGGTAGATATTGAGAGGATATGTTCCCCCAGCTGGGGAGTTTAGGACTGAGAGGAGTAGAAATGTTTCCACCTGCAACATTGTGGAGCTTTGAAATTCTCTATCCCAAAGAGCTGTCTCCATCTGAAAGAGATGCCATTAATTCAGTATTTATAAAAGCTTGTACGGATCTGAAATCAAACAGTATAATGTGGAATGAGTAAGATCGCATTCGTAGCTTTCTTGTTAAATCTGTGGAAGTGATCATTCATGTTCGGAAGTGATCGGTTGGCATTGTAGACATTAAGTTTGATCATTAGGTATCAAAGTGAGGATATCAGTGCAAATGCCAGCGTGACAGTGCACACCGGGCATCCTGGCACTGCCACGGTGCCAGATCGGCAGTGTCAAGGTGTCCGAAAGAGCACCAAGGTACCACCCTGCCCTGCCCTCGACCACCGTGTTTCACTAATGGCCTGGGATGCCCCTTCAGGTGCCACTATGACTGGTCCACATTAGTGGAAACCAGCACTAAATGGTGTCCTGGCAAGATCTCGCAGGCGCAACTGCTAAGTGCTGGGCACCGGGAGAATCCCACGAATGCCCAGTGAGGGCAAGATCCAAATTGCAAAATCTTGTGAGATTCGTTAAATCATGGGAGGCGTTTAGAGAGTCGCAAATCTCGTGAGAGGCCTCTCGCGATAATCAAAGCCCTCGTCCCTAATACCAAGTCAGATATGACGAGGACGTTAAATCGTGCCCATAATCTCATTGACAGTTTGTGGCAAGTTGTGTTCCCTTGGGATTTATAGCAGAACCTCTGCATTTTGCTATATATAAACGATTTAGAGTACTGCATATCTCAGTTTACAGATAATACTAAGTTAGGAGAGACGGAATGTTTGAAAGGGATCTGTTAATTGACTTGTGTTCAGGGCGGTAGTGAGAGATGTGGGTCTAGGTTGAACAGGGACTGGAGCAGGGGATTGGAGCTTGTGATAATGTGAAGATGGATGATTTGGGGGTTCAGTGCGAGGAGATAGTGACAGGAGTTGAGTGGTTGGAGGAGATGGGGGTTGGGGACTGGCATTGAGATGTGTATAAGAAAACCAAACAGATGATGTCTCTTGTGAGAAGTGTACACTGGCCCCACTTCCCACGTGGTAGTTTTGTTTAGTTCAAATTGTCAGTCGGTTTTGGCATGTGAAATCCATGAGAAGGATGTGAGCATTGCACATAGAACATGAGTCCAGGGAGATAACGGGAGAGAGATGGGGCTTATTAAAAGTGGCAATATTTGGGCAGCCAGATTACACCTTGCTCAGAGCAGGTAGATTCTAGTTGTTAATATCATTAGAAAAAAGGAACGCTGCAAGGGACATGTAATATATTGGAGCATTAAAACTATTGCTACCATTTATTTTAATGGCATTATATTGCTGTTTGTTATGGACAGCATCTGTTAGTGTTAGTTAGCAACAGAATCTCAATGCCTGATTAATCATCTTTGGTGGAATTAAAGTACATCTGATTCCTGATTTCCAATGAGTCTTTCCTCAAATTGGGCTTCCTTTTTCCACCCTCCTCCTCGCAGTTTTTGTTTCTTCCACTACTACCTCATTTCCATATTTCGTTTCCTCTCTCTTTCAATTCCTCCCCCCCCTCTTTCCTTCCCCCAGTTTCTCTCCTCTCTTTTCTGCCCGCAGGTTCCACACTTCATCACCCTCGGATTTCCACTCCCTTTGTTTCTCATTGTTCTCTTCCTTGGCTTTCCCTCTTGCTTACCATTGGTTTCCCCTTTTCCCTGCCCTCAGTTTTTCCTCTGTCCCATTCTCTGTTTCACCTCTTCGCCGCTTGCAAGTGATCCCACATTACTGGAACTTCTGGACAACAGCTGCTGCATGAAACCACAAGCATAGATGCTCATACAGAAATCCAGTTTTTATGAAGTAATGTTTGTAGTGTTTTCAGGAAAGTCAAATTGGTATATTTTCTAAATAGTGAGTGACTAGAAAGTGTGGAGAAGCAAAGGGTTTGGGTGGTCTGGATTCTCCGATCCCCGACGCCGAAATCGCGTTCGGCGTCGGGGCGGAGAATTCCTGACGACGACAGAATCGGGTGGGGCGCCGCTTTCGCAATTCTCCACAATGCTCCCTGAAAAGTGGCGTACTCCTAGAGTATCCATTGCCTGAGGCCCGCCCCGCGTTGCTCCGTCCTCGACCAGCCGAGTTCCCGACGGCATGGGACAAGTGTGGTTTCCGCCATTGGGAACACAACATGGCGGCAGCGGACTCAGTCCAGCGCCGCCACAGTCGGGGCAGGACCAATCCGTGGGCAGGGGGGCATTATTCAGAGCTGGGGCACTGTAGTGGGGGGGGGGGGGGCATTCCGTGGTGCGCGAGCCGGTTGAAGGGGGGACTATTTTTGCAGTCCGGGTCTATGGGCTGCATCCGCAATGAAGCACGGTGTGGCTACTGCAGGCTGCCGCCATGCGCATGCGTGGCCACGGACCCGACAATGCGCCGGGCCGTTTTGGCAGCTAGAGTTGGGAGCTCTATGCTGCCTGGCTGCTAGCTCCCCATGAAGCAGGGAATCGGTGGCCATTTTGTGCCAGTTTTCCTGGCGTTAAACACCATCGTTTTCACGCCAGCGTGGGGTCGTAGTCTCCCAAACGGAGAATCTAGCCTAGTGTCTCTGCACATATGTTGTTAAAAGCTGTACACATATACAAAAAGTAATAAAAAATGCTCAACAGAATGTTAGCCTTTATCTCAAGGAAGATGAAAAACAAAGGGGAACAAATTATGTTTCTGAAAGAGCCTTGCTCAGATCCTATCTCCTTACGTTCAAACTGTGCAAACCTTTAGGTGGGTTGTATTGAAACGGGTGCATTGCAGATTGCCGAGATTGATACTGGGGCTTAAAAGATTAATTTATGAGCACAGGTTGCATAAATTTGGCTTTTATTCCTTTAAATTTAGAAAGTTGAGAGGTGATTTAATTGGGGAATTTAAAATGATAAAAGATTTCAATTGAGTAGATACAGAGAAACTAGCTCCAGAGGTGGAAACATCCAGAACGGTGGGTAGAATCAAATTATAGTTAGGCCAATTTAAAGTGAAAATTAGAATCATAACTACTTTTTCATACAAAGACTAATGGAAATGTGGAACTCTTCACCCCAGAAATGCATACCCCCCAAAACCATTCAAAATGCTGTGGATCCATGATCAGTTGAAATTTTAAGATCTTGAAAGTGATAGATTTTTGTTAAGTAAGGATGTCAAAGGATATGGAACAAAGGCAGGTAAATGGAGTTGAGGTAATGATCTAATTAAATGATGGAACAGGTTTAAAAGGCAAAATAGCCTTCTCATGTTCCATGTTCCCAAAAGTCGTGCTGTGCAAACCATTGATAGACAATTTTTTTTGTTGTCTACATACTGATTATCATATATTATTGTTGAAAAGAGACCATTGAGCTAATTAAAATATTATTTGCCGATCTGACTCTTATTGTTATTAAGCATGCCATAGCATTCATTTTAACCAAAGTAAATCAAAGTAATTCACATTCCGCAGGACGATTTGTCCGGCTGTATAGATTGCAAAGATTAAGAATCGAAGAAAAACAAAATTCATTGTTAATGATTCTAGTGTAACTCTAAACTGGTTAATTGATGTTTGCTTAATGCTAATAATATATGCATAAAGGTTGACTGGAGTCATTGCTTATTTATTTGTTTATATAACATTGCTATTTGATGGTCTTATCTTTAATGCAGTGTCTCTGATGCTATATAGTAAATGTTGCACAGCTGGAGGTTTGTATGTTGGACAATTTTGGAGTTAATGGTTTATAGTCAAACATCTTTTTACCATAGAGCTACCCCCTTTCCACAATAAACAGGACAGCTTTGAAGTGGAAATAAATTACAATTGTGACATCAGGCATGAGTGATTAAAGTGTAACTTCAGTTCCATTAGCTATAGTATAGAAAGATCACAGTTAATAAAGCCTGCTTTTCAAAAAGTTTAAAAACAATTATGTCAGGACATCGTTAAGGAAAGTGACTTTGGGGTAATCAACTGCAGCGGTTCACATGACTGTTGTCTTCAGAGGATTTGGGAATATACATCATGTGACATGTGCCATTAATTTTGGTAAAATATGATGTACAAAGCAACATTGTTTTCTTTATCCTGTCACTGTCTTCTGTAAGCAAAGGTCATGGAATCACACAGCACAGAAAAGGCCCTTCGGCCTATCGCATCTGCTCCAGTCAAAAACAACCACCTAACCTTTCCAAAGCCTTATATGCCCTGGGATCACAAGTGCACGTCTAAATACATTGTAAATAATATGAGGGTCTCTGCCTCCGCGACGCTTTCATGCAGCAAATTTGAAACTCCCACCACCATCTGGGAAAAAAAGTTTTTACTTGCGTCCCATTCGGTGTATATGCAGACCAAGATCCCTCTGATCCTTGATGCTTCCCAGGGTCCTGCCGTTTTTCATGTATTCCCTTGCCTTGTTTGTCCTATCCAAGTGCATCAACTTACACTTACCCGGATTGAATTCCATTTGCCATTGATCAGCCCATCTCAACAGCCCGTCAGCATGGTAGCACAAGTGGATAGCACTGTGGCTTCACAGCGCCAGGGTCCCAGGTTCAATTCCCCGCTGGGTCACTGTCTGTGTGGAGTCTGCACGTTCTCCCCGTGTCTGCGTGGGTTTCCTCCGGGTGCTCCGGTTTCCTCCCACAGTCCAAAGATGTGCAGGTTAGGTGGATTGGCCATGCTAAGTTGCCCTTAGTGTCCAAAAAGGTTAGGAGGGGTTATTGGGGATAGGGTGAAAGTGAGGGCTTAAGTGGGTCGGTGCAGACTCGATGGGCCGAATGGCCTCCTTCTGCACTGTATGTTCTATGTCTATATCCTCCTGTAATCGAACGCTATCCTCCTCACTATTTCCCAACCCACTAATTTTCGTATCATCCGTAACCTTACTGATTAACCCTCCTACATTCATATCTGAATCATTTATATCAACCACAAACAGCAAGGAACCCAACACTGATCTCTGCGGGATCACACTGGACACAGGCTTCCAGTCAGAATAAACACCCCTCAACCATCACCATCTGCTTCCTGCCACTCAGCCAATTTTGGACCCAAATTTGAAAATTTCCTTAGATCCTACGGTCCCTTACCTTCATTATCACGCTCCCATATGGGACCTTTTAAAAGCTTTGCTGAAGTCTAAGTAGACTATGTCAAATGCATTTCCCTCACCTACACACCTGGCCACCTCTTCGAAAAATTCCATCATGTTGGTCAGACATGATCTCCGCTTCACAAAACCATGCTGACTGTTCTTGATTAATCCCTGCCCTTCCAAATGCAGATTAATTCTGACTCTCAGAATTGCTTCCAAAGGGGCAGCATGGTGGTGCAGTGGTTAGCACTACTGCCTCATGACGGTGAGGACCCAGGTTCGATCCCGGCCTCGGGTCACTGTCTGTGGAGTTTGCACATTCTCCCCATGTCTGTGTGGGTCTCACATCCACATCCCAAAAAGATGTGCAGGGTAGGTGAATTGGCTGTGCTAAATTGCCCCTCAATTAGAAAAAAAAAGAATTGGGTACTCTAAATTTATTTTTAAAATGAATTGCTTCAATAGTTTCCCCACCACTAACTGGCCTGTAGTTTCCTGGTTTATCCCTTCCTGCCTTCTTGAATAATGGTGCCATATTGGCTATCCTCCAGTCCTCCGGCACCTCTCCTGTAGCCAGAGAGGAATTGAAAATAATTACCAGCGCCCCTGCTATTTCCTCCCTAACCTCACTCAGCAGCCTGGGATACATTTCATCTGGCCCTGAAAATTTGTCTACGTTTAAGCCTGTCAGACCACTCAGAACCACCTCTCTGTCGATGTTAATATCTTAAATTTTATTGCAGTCCTTCTCCCTGATTTCTATGCCCACAGTGTCCCTCTCACGAGTGAACCCTGACAAAGTGGGCGCGATTCTCTGGAAAAATTTCCATGTGTGGTAGCGAGCGGGAATTGTTGCGAGCTCCCCGGCGCTTGGCCCAGCGAGGCTCGCAACAAAATTCAACGTTAATTGGTCCACTTAACGGTTGCGCAGGCTTCTCGCTGCAAATGAAGGCGCACCAGCTGATTCGCCGAAACTGGGCTCGTCAGCCCCCCGCTAAGAAGGTCGAGCAGCACTTAAGCAGCATTTGCTCAGTCAGCCCCAGACAGCTCGCATCAATGATGCCGAGGAGATCAGCCCAAAGATTCGGGGATGCACGCAGATCTGGGGAAGCTGCTAGACACAGTGGAGGTCAGGAGGGATGTCCTGTAGCCCCGAGGGTCCCGGAGGGTTAATCATAGGGCAGCCAGTGCTGTCTGGGACGAGATGGCACCAGCTGTGAGCTCAGGCCTTCAGGAGCACTGGCCTTCAGTGCCGAAAAAAGGTTAATGACCTACACCGGGTAGCATGAGTGTGTAGACACCAACGCCCCAACCCCACCCCACACAAGGGAGCATCCATCCCCAAACTCCCTATGCGACTCCCAACCCTCCTTCCACCCCCCTCCTCCTTTAAACCCCCCACCTCAACCCTCCCTACACACTCCTCTCTCCCAACATTGTGAACCAAGAATATGGCTAACGATGTCCTCTCTGTGTCTCCTCATGAAAAGCTCTCCCATAATCGTCGGGAGGGGGCCCAGACTGGCGGAGGGGTGCCGGACTTGGGAATCCTCACCTCCTTCGAGGAGCGTGCCCTGGAGGTGACTGGGATGCCAAGGACAGATCTTGTCACCCACAGGGAGACCTGCGGACGCTGCAGAGGTGAGGAACCACAGGGCTCCACCCAGAGGACCTGTCAAACGTGAGTTGTTATTGCCTTACTGACTGACCCATCCCTCCCACTGATCACATGTCCATTCTCCCGCAAGTCCTCCAGCTGAAGGCCCCGACCCATCCTGGGTGGCACCCTCTCCTGCCTCCCACGAGATCGCTTCGGAGGAGAGCACCGACGATGCAACTGTAGTTGCGGCACAGCTGTCATTCCCACCCTCCACTAGCGCAGATGCACACACTTCAGTGGGACATGTTAGCGGACAGGTTTTGGGGGCACAATCTGGTGAGCACCACACTACTGCTGATGTATATCAGATGTCGGCAGGAACCTCCAGGTGAGACAGCAGTCAGAGGGCTGCTGGATCCCAGGACCCAACTGGGCCCCAGCCTGTGCTGTGCCTGTGGTACAGAGGTCCCCGGAGCTGATTGAGATGATAGGGCCATTCAGAGGGAGATGTCAGCGGCACTCAAGCAGGTCCATAGCCACTTGGAGGAATCCCAGAGGCTACAGGCGCAGGAGATCACTGGCAATGCATGGCTCTGATGCCTCTGTCACTTTGTTCCACAATGCGGGCTGACCTCCGATCCCTTGGCCCATCTTGCCAGGCATCCCCTTCCTCCCCATGGCATCCACCCACCCACCGGCTGTGGGCATGTCCCCAGAGCTGTAACCCATCGCCATCCCCTGGTTGTTCGCATGTCAGCAGTTGCTTGTGTGGTGTTGCCTCCTGCAGTGTCCAGGCACAGTGTCCAGGCATCACTGGGTGATTGGAATGCTCGGCAATGACTCCCTCATGCTACATGGCCTGCCCACTCACGGGAATCTACTTGGGATGTGTGAAGTGCTCACTTAACCACAATTGCCAATTTGCTATGAGCAATAGCCTTCAGCTTCACGGCCAGAGGCCTCGGCAGTCAGTGGGGGTTATGGGTGGTCGATGGGGCAGGGACAATTGTTGCCCCTGGAACGGGTAAATGATTCTGGGGTTGGCATGGTGGTGCCGCGAGCGGTTGCCCCCCGGTAGGACTCCAGTGCCGCCCCCCCCATCCACCTATGGTGGCCCATCCCTGTGGAGGGTCCCCCACCGAGCACTGGGGCAGCAAGCCCAGCACTCCCGGGCTCTTTCCCTGTGAGCAAAGATGGCTACTCACTTCCTCGGCTTCCCATAGAATCCCTTCCGCCAGGTTCGCGTTTTTCAAAAGGAGTACTAATCGGCACTGGCCATGAACACTTGCTGGGCAGGCCGCTGAATGACAGGATGCCATTGTATATGGGATGGCTCTCGTTAATTGTATGGAAATTGGGCTTAAGTGATGATATTTTGTTTCTTGCCATGCGACACAAGATCTTGAGTTTGCCTACAGGAGCGGGCCGGTTGCATCGCAAACTGTTGGTGTTGTGTTCTGTGATGTAGTCGTAATGATGTACACAAAACATATAGCTGATTAATTATAAAGATGATTTAAGTATAAAGATGATTTATTAATGAACACATGGTAAAGGTAACTAAGGAATTACAGTACAGACGATGGCTACTAAATGAATTCAGTGAATTCTCCTGAAGCTGCTCTTTCAGTGCGACTACCTTCATGTACGTCTTACTACCAACTGCCAGGTGTCTAGAGGCATGTGATAGTTCTCTATCGCCACCAGCTGGTTGGATGTCGCATTACTAACTACATGCAGAACTGTGCACCGGTGTCTCACAATATTTGGCGCCAGGCACGGTTCTCGTTTTTGGCTTCTCCCGCTACTCATTGGTCTCGTTTCCCTTGAGTGAGAGCGCAATAAGGCATGAGAATCACACCCAGTGTATTCATTTAGAACCCCACCTACATCCTCCAACTCCACACACAAATTACCACTGTGGTCCTGAATGGGCCCGACTCTTTCCCTGGTTATCCTTTTACCCTTAATGTACCTGTAAAACAACTCAGGATTTTACTTTACTTTACCAACCAAGGGCAGCACGGTGGCACAGTGGTTAGCATTGCTGTCTCCGGTGCTGAGGACCCGGGATGGAATCTCGGCCCTGAGTCACTGTCCGTGTGGAGTTTACACATTCTCCCCGTGTCTGCGTGGGTATCACCCCCACAACCAAAGATGTGCAGAATAGGTGGATTTGGCCACGCTAAATTGCCTATTAATTGGAAAAAATAATTGGGTACTCTCAATTTAAAAAAAAATAATATTTCACCAACCATCTTCACAGCCCCCCCCCCCCCCCACCGAAAACCCCCAGACCCCCACCCTCGTGATGAACGATGCGTGAGGCGAACAATCTCTGTGTCCCTGCAGAAGAAGTTGGCCCACAACAGTCGAGAAAGGGCCCAGACAGGCGGCGGGGTGCCGGACATCAGAGTCCTCAACCCCTTTGAGAAATGGGCCCTTGAGTTCACGGGGTTGGCCGAGGACAGATCTGTCTCCAACACGTATGACGCGGAGGTGATGTTCCACCGCCCCCCACCCAGATGAACTGTCACACGTGAGCTGTTAATGCCATACAAAGTGACCCATCCCTCCCACTGACCACATAGCCATTCTCCTACAGGATCCTCATCCAACAGTGCGGGCCCATGCCCCTCCCCCATCTCCCATGAGAACACCTTGGAGGAGAGCTACGAGGATACCACCATTGATGTGTCACGACTGTCATCCCCATCCTCCACCAGCGCAGAGACAAAGGTGGGCCACGGTACTGGACAGGCATCTGGGGCACATTCTGGTGAACACCACCAGCACATCAGCTGGAGGCATGAAGGCCCAGGCGAGATTGCAGTCGGAGATTTGCTGGATCCCAGTCGGATGCTGAGCCTCTGGACAGGTATATTCTGAGCTGATGCAGACGCTAGGGTGGGCCGTGAGAGTCAGAAGGGGAGGGAGTGCTGGGGGGCCAACCTGGAGCTATCCTACGGATTGACGACGGCGGCCACCTGTTCCCTCGCGACGCACCCCACTGGCAACGGTGCATCTCAGAGTCAGCACCCAGAACAGGGTGGCACAGCGGGGCCTGTCCAATGGGCAAGTGCGCCAGAACCATCCGGTCCCAGAGGACATCCGCCAATGGCGTCGAAGGCCACGAGATGAGGAAGACAGCAGGCTGCCTTCACCTCTAATGTGCATCCTGGGAACACATTTAGATGCAGCGGGAGAGCACAGAAGGCTAAAGCAGGTCGAAGATCACTGATAGGGACAAGGCGTGGTAACGGGAGATTGGATGCATTGTGGGGTGGGCAGGGAAGGGTGGGAGGAGAGTCTGGGAGGGGTGGGAAGAGTGGGGCGGCACCATCGGTGGATGGGGGCAGTTGGGGAAGCGTGTGTAAATTACTAAAAATCGACCAATAGACTCCTCTGGCACTTTCTACCGCAATACGGATATTCCCCATCTTGCTGGACATGGGTGCTCTTTTCCCACCAGGTGTGGTGATATACATCACTGTAAGTACACAAAGGGTTAATGTACATACACCACCTAGCTAGACACTAGAGGGAACACCAAAGACATGACATACAGACAGTCAACCAATAGGTCAGTAAGATAGGACACGACAAATGGGCAGTCACGATACACACAGAGGTGGCACTACCACAGGAGGGCATTACACCAACCCATATATAAGGGCACAGCACACATGATCTTCCTCTTTCCAGTGGAGACTCTCAGTGAGCACGGACACAGGGTTGATTGAAACACATCACTCCCACCACGTGGATTGTAGCAGACTGGTTAGTCAGTCTGAGCAGCTATAGCAGGATTAACAGTAGCGTCGAATCCAAGTAGGAGAATTGTTAACAGTAATAAATGTGTTGAAGCTATCTCCAAGTCTGAACCTTCCTTTGTCAGAGTGCACATCAAGGAAGCAGCTTATGTTACGTCAAGAGCATAACAAAACACCCGGCACTCCCCACCCTGGCACACCACGTGCAGGTGAGGGGTGTGAGTGAGCACAAAGTAGACAGGAAGGGGTCAAACTATGGCATTGAATGAGGAGCACCGGTGCTCACCTCTCAGCAGGTCATCACCACTCCCCTGCCCTTGACAGTGACCTACTGACAGTGTTGACACAGTGCCAGCACCCTGGAGTGATGCTACACAGAAATTTGGAGGGTGGGACGTGGACTGTGGGAGGGGGAGTGGGGAATTGGGGGAAGAGGGGAGGCAGAGGGATAATGTGAGTGGGCAGGAAGGGGGTTGTGTAGTAGAGGAAAGACGGAAGAGAAGCAGGCAAGGTTGAAGGCCTCCCTGTCACTCGGGGCTTTACCAGACCCTTGCCACTACCATCTGTCCTCCATCTTCTGGCTGGTCAACCAGGTCCTCCCCGGGCTCGTCCTTCAGCCCGTCCTGGTCCAGCGCCTCCTCGTCCTCCTCCTCAGTGGTGATGACATGTTCTTCCCCTCCACCTCCAGTACGTTGCTCTGCTGCTGTGCCAGGTTGTGGAGGACACAGCAGACCAGCACAAAGCAGGGGCCCTCTTGGGGGTGTACTGCTGTGCACCACAAGTGCGGTCACGGCATCAGAACCGCATTTTGGGGAGTCCGATGCACCACTCATGACAGCCCGGGTGGCTGCATGGGCCTTGTTGTATCGGGTCTCCGCTTTGGAAACCGGCTTCTTTACTGGCGTCGTTAGCCAGGTCCTTAGTGGGTACCCCTTATCCCCCAAGAGCCAACCGGCCATCCTGTGATGGTCCTCAAAGAGGCCGGGGATGTCCGGCTGCCCCAGGATATAGCTGTTTTATACACTCCCTGGGAAGCATGCACACGTGTATGATTGTCATGTTGTGGTTGACACGAGCTGGATGTTCAAGGAGCGGAATCACTTCCTGTTGATGTAGGGCACTCCCAGACGGCCCGGTGAGCAGAAGGTGACATACGTGGCATCTATCAGCCCCTGGACCTGTAGTATCCAGTCGATGGCAGAGAATCCTACTACCCGGGCATCTTGTTGGGCTTGGTCCATGTCAAAGTTTATGTAGTCCACTTCCCGGGCAAACAGGGCATCCATTACCTCAATGATGCACTTGGGGCCTGCAGCTTGTGAGAAGCCGCACAAGTCCCCGCTCGAATCCTGGAATGATCCTGAGGTAGAGATGTTCAGGGTTGTGGTGATTTTGATGGCCACTGAGACTGGGTAACCTCCTCCATGTGATGCCAAGTCCGCGAGGACATGGCACAGTTGCTGCACCACCTCCTTGTTGAGGCAGAGTCTCCTGCGGCACATGATGTCCGTCATTTGTTCGAAAGACCAGAGAGGCTTGTGCATCTAAGGCCGTTGCGGGCCTCCACCTTTGGGTCCCTCCCTGGTCGGTTGGGCGGCTGGGTCCACAGGGTGTGTGGCGGAGCCCTGCACACGGGCCGCTGCCTCGGGCCTCTGTTGACGCTGTTGCCGCTGCCTTCTCTGGCGTCTGGCTGCCTGGCCTGCCAGCAGCACCACAAGGGCAGCTTCTGCAGGGTCCAAGATATCATCCATACCGTTTAATATCTGTAAGAAATTGGGAGAGGGTGTAAGACTGACAACCAACAGTATCTTCTGCCCCCGGACCCTCCAGTCCCTTCATTTCTTTCCCCCCCACCCGGATCAGAAAAAAAATCGGTTCTTGATTTTGGCTGCTCCCGTGATTTAACGGCCTTGTCGCGCTCTCGCTTAAGATCAATGTGGCCATTAAATTGCAGCAAGAAGGTTAGGTTATTCCATATGCAAATTTGGGTGGTGGTGCAGGGTGGGGTGGTGGATGTTGCGGAGAAGATGTACACAACTTTACACACCATGCAATGATTTAAAGAAGGATATTTATCTGGTGCCTGGTCTGGCTTTTGTTTTATGGTTTGTAATACCATGGTAATTAGCCTCCAAAAGAGTCAGCATTCACGTTGGAAATTCTGTTTCAAGGAACTATTGTCTGTGAAGACCCTGTGACTCTGGTAAAAGAGTAAGCTTATCAAAATGCAAATTACATCCATTTTTCCCTCAATGGTTCCATTTTGAGATAGTCCTGGACAGTCCCAGTCTGCAAGAATAATGTGTTTTGTTCTCTCCGATTCCCCAGGTTTTGTGGTTGTAATGTCCTTATATACACACACACGCACTACATATACACTCGGGGGATAAAAAATAAGGGAGTTTTGCAACAATGGATTGCAAGAGTATAAAAAAAACACATAAGTTAATATTACATTTTAGTTCACATGATTTCCAGAGTTCAGAAAGTCGAAATCCAGAGGGAGTTTCTTTTAGAGAGGAGTTCAGTTCAGATGAGTCTCTGGTTGGAGACAGCAGCAAGAAAGTACTTGAAAGTGAATGACGATGAGGCATAACTGCTATTCAGGCAATGATTGAATGCTTTTAAAAGAAGCAGGTTTTGGGGAGTTGAAATGTGTTGCCGGCTGCTTGATCAGCCAGGAGCCCTGCTGCTGTTTTTTTCAGGCTGGAGGTAATCAGCAGCAGACAACTTGCGTCTCAGTTTTCAACTTAATATAGAAATTTCAAAATGGTTACTCGAGTCACATGACTTCCTTCCTCCACAATGATTTCAAAAGGGATACTTATCTGGTGTCAAGGTGTGGCTATTGTTTGCTGGTTTATAATATCCCAGTAATTAACCTCTGATAGAGTCCCCATTCATGTTGGGGATTTTGTTTCAAGGAGCTATTGTCTTGGAAGACCCTGTGACTCTGGTAGAGGAATAACCTTATTAATATGCAAATGATGTCCATTTTCCCCTCAGTGGTCCCCTTCTGAAATAGACCTGGACAGTCCCAGATGTGGGAAGGATGTGTTAACACTTTTGTAAGAATAACAAGTTTCGATCTCTGCAAGTCTCCAGGTTTTATGATAATAATATCCTTACAATGGAGTGTGAGATTTCATAAGGATGAGAGGGGAATTCTTTTGTTCTCGTAATTCCTATTGGAAGCTTCCAGGACAGATGGGCAATCTTATGAGTCATGTGACCTGTTGCAGCCATTCTTTGGTTGGACGAAAAGTTCATTTAAAAAATACCAACAAATAGTTTGGATTTCTTTCATGGCTTATTGACAACTCACTACACTATTAAAAGTGTCTCATGCTGATTCAAAACGTATCATAGATGAAAATGGGTTGAACACGAACACTGCATTGAACAAACATGATTTAACTCTGGAGCATTTTGGGAGTGGAGGGTGCGGTTGGCCTAAGTTTTATCCAGAACATATTTAAATGTCGCTTGCACTTTCCACTTGAAATGGGTGGGGAGAGGATGCAAAGGGTGACTGGCAGAGGGAATTTAGGAAGCCGGGGGCAATCACGTGGCCCGAAGTTAAGTAATGGGGGGATGCCTCTTGTTAAGGAAGTGAAGGTGAGGGGTGGGAGGGGTTGATGGTGGGTATGGGGCAGGGAGGCCGTGACTTTCCAAATGGGAATTGGAGGAGCTGGAGTGTTCCTCCTGCCAATGCAAAGATTTAGCTGGAATGCCCCTTTATCTTTCTCATGTTGCTGATGTGCTGCAATGTTACATTAGCAACCCAGCTCAGGTTTCAGTTAAAATTACATTTGTGTCCTATTGATGTTCTGGGACCCAATTAGTATTTATGCAACAGAACTTCTTCTGAATCTAGCAGCAGGCTCCTAAACCTTCAACAAAACCAGTGGTATTAAAAGTGGAGATCAAGAGGAAATGGAGAGGCACCATTTTAACTGTTCACCTTCTTATTTCCCACCCACAGTGGAAGGTTCAAATCCTAAACACTCCCCAATAGTTGCAATTTCACAGAATTACCTGCTGCAACAGTGAGGCACGATCAATTTGACTGGAGATGAAGTTGAATCCAAACTGAGGCTGTATTAGTATCAGATATGTGGCCTCCCACAGCAGCTGATGAAATGGCTGCGAGCTGGAGGCCACACATATTTATAACCCGGCTCCTGGGCGGAGCTAGCATGCAGGAGCCCAGGTGAACCTGTAGTGCAGGTTCTACCATACAACCCTTAATATAAGAACACAGTGGTTCACCACATTCACCCCCTGTTAAAATTGAGTCCGGCGGTGGGGGGGAGGGGGGGGGGGGGGAGTAGAACTATATACAATTAGCAATATTTACAGAGCAGTAAAAAAAATGTCTCTAGTCATCCGGCGGGCCGGTCAGAGGTTCAGCCAGTCCGGCGCCTTGATGGTCCTTTGAGATTGATGAAGTGGAGCCGGCGATGTTGGTGCTGTCATGGTCGAAGTTGACTCCGGGAGCGTGCCGAAATCCTCTTCATCAACGGGGGTGGGCAGGGGGAGGATGGACGGTCCTCGGGGTGGTGATGGGGGTGGCGGGGAAGGGGAGGGTGGCACCAGGGGCGACGGGGGTGAGGTGGGGGTGGAACCTGCTGGTGCCAGGTCCCTGAGGGAGACGGTATCCTGCCGGCTGTCGGGGAACGCCACGTCGGCGTACTGTGGGATTGCGTGGAGCAGGTGCACTCTTTC
The DNA here is from genome assembly GCF_047496885.1 of Scyliorhinus torazame. NCBI lineage: Eukaryota > Metazoa > Chordata > Chondrichthyes > Carcharhiniformes > Scyliorhinidae > Scyliorhinus > Scyliorhinus torazame. Next base: position 209,446,005 of record NC_092708.1, on the reverse strand, counting down.
CACCAACGGATCTGGCTTGTGGAGCCGCACATGTTTACGGAGAAGCACAGTTCCCGGAGCTGTGAGCCAAGTTGGAAGCGATACCCCGGATGTGGACTTCCTGGGGAAGGCAAAAAGACGTTCATGCAGTGTACTGTTAGTAGCAGTGCAGAGTAATGAGCGAATGGAATGTAGTGCATCAGGGAGGACCTCTTGCCAGCGGGAGGCCGGGAGATTTCTGGACCATAGGGCCAACTGGATAGCCCTCCATGCCGTCCCATTCTCCCTTTCTACCTGTCCGTTTCCCCGGGGGTTGTAGCTCCTCGTTCTGCTGGAGGCGATACCCCTGCTGAGCAGGAACTGACGTAGATCATCACTCATGAATGAGGATCCCCTGTCACTGTGGATGTAGGCGGGGAAGCCGAACAGAGTGAAGATAGAATTAAGGGCTTTACTGACGGTGGCAGACGTCATGTCGGGGCATGGGATGGCGAAGGGAAACCGGGAGTATTCATCGATCACACTGAGAAAATATGTGTGTCGGCGGAGGAGGCCTTTGAAATCCACGCTGTCCCGTTCAAAGGGACGGGAGGCCTTCACCAGGTGCGCGCGGTCCGTCCGGTAGAATTGCGGCTTCCACTCCGCACAGACCTGGCAGTCCTTGGTGATCGTCCTTACTTCCTCGACAGAGTAGGGCAAATTTTGTGCCTTAGTGAAGTGGTACAACCGAGTGACCCCTGGGTGACAAAGGCTGTCGTGCAGGGCCCAGAGTCGGTCTACCTGTGCGCTGGCACTGTACTTCGGGATAGGGCATCTGGGGGCTCGTTGAGTTTGCCAGGGCGATACTTAATCTCGTAATTATAGGTGGAGAGCTCGATCCTCCACCGCAAGATTTTATCATTTTTGATCTTGCCCCGCTGTGTGTTGAACATGAAGTCTACCGACCGTTGGTCAGTGAGGAGAGTGAATCTCCTGCCGGCCAGGTAATGCCTCCAATGTCACACAGCCTCAACGACAGCCTGGACCTCCTTTTTGACGGATGAGTGCCGAATTCCAGAGGCATGGAGGGTGCGGGAAAAGAATGCCACGGGCCTGCCTGCCTGGTTGAGGGTGGCGGCAAGGGCGACGTCCGATGCGTCGCTTTCTACTTGGAAAGGAAGTGTTTTGTCTACAGCGTGCATTCTAGCTTTGGCAATATCAGCTCTGATCCGGGCGAAAGCCTGTTGGGCTTCGGCCGTCAGGGGGAAATGAGTAAACTGTATGAGTGGGCGGCCTTGTCCGCATAGTTTGGGACCCACTGTGCGTAATATGAGAAGAACCCCAGACAGCGTTTGAGGGCCTTGGGGCAGTGGGGGAGGGGGAGCTCCATGAGGGGGCGCATGCGGTCGGGATCGGGCCCCAGAACTCTGTTCTGGACTACGTAGCCGAGGATGGCTAAGCGGTTTGTACGGAACACACACTTCTCCTTGTTAGACGTGAGGTTGAGGAGAGTGGCGGTGAGGAGAAATTTAGCGAGGTTGGTGTCGTGGACCTGCTGATCATGGCCGCAGATGGTCACATTGTCTAGATATGGAAACGTGGCTTGCAAGCCGTACCGGTCGACCATTCGGTCCATCTCCCTTTGGAAGACCAAAACCCCATTGGTGACACCGAAGGGGACCCTAAGGAAGTGATATAGCCGGCCGTCTGCCTCGAAGGCGGTGTATGGCCGGTCCGATTTACGGATGGGGAGCTTGTGGTAAGCGGATTTCAGGTCCACCGTTGAGAAGACCCGGTACTGTGCAATCTGGTTAACCATTTCAGATATGCGTGGGAGGGGGTACGCGTCGAGCTGCGTGTACCTGTTGATGGTCTGGCTGCAGTCCATGACCATTCCGTTTTTCTCCCCAGACTTAACCACTACCACTTGAGCTCTCCAGGGGCTGTTGCTGGCCTCGATGAATCCCTCCCGAAGCAACCGCTGGACCTTGGACCTGATGAAGGCCTTATCCTGGGTGCTGTACCGTGTACTCCTGGTGGCGACGGGTTTGCAATCTGGAGTTAGATTGGCAAAGAGGGAAGGAGGATCGACCTTTAGGGTCGCAAGGCCGCACACAGTGAGGGGTGGTAAGGGTCCGCCGAATTTAAGGGTCAGGCTCTGGAGGTTGCACTGGATAAGTGCAGCGTAGAGGTCAGGGAGGATGTAGAGGCAAAAACTGTGGAACTCTACGCCTTGGACTGTGAGCGTGACCGTGCTGTATCCCCGGATCGCTACGCGATGGGATCCGGAGGCCAGGGAGATACTTTGATTGGTAGGGTGTACCTTAAGGGAACAGCGCCTTACTGTATTTGGGTCACATGGCCGTTGACTTTCACACTGGTGGATGCATTGGTCAGCGTATCTGGTCGGGACTGGTCGATTGCCATGGATGCGAACCGTGGTTGATCTTCAGGTAGTGAGGCGGCCGTTGAGTTGGGGTCCTGAAACGCCGTTGGTATCCATGTGCTGCGGGGTGGACAAGTTGGCGGCGTCCGGAGATCCTGGGGATTACAAAATGGCGGCGCCCATGGAACACACGTTGCGGGGGTGGAGCAAGATGGCGGCGCCCATTAAACAAACGTGTTGTGCGGGGGAGAAGATGGCGGCGCCCATTGCTCGCATATGGCCAGGGGAGGAGAGGAGGATAGCAGCGCCCATTGTCCATGACCGGGGGGTGGGGGGGCAACTGCTGCCGCTGAATGGGCCTGGCACACCACTGCGTAGTGGCCCTTCTTCCTGCAGGCCTTACAAAGGGCAGTGCGGGCCATGCAGCGTTGGTGGGGGTGTCTTTGTTGGCTGCAAAAATAGCATCGGGGCCCCCCTGGAATCACCGGCTGGCGCATAGCGCAGGCGTACTGGGTGGGTAGCGCCCCCGCTGGGGCGGCTGCCTGTGGGACCCATGAAACGTAGGATGAGTGGGCCGCGCGGTTGGGGGCGTAGGCCTGTACATTGCGCAGGGCGACCGTCATGGAAAGCGCTAGTGTTTTAGTCTCTGCGAGGTCGCACGTTGCCCCTTCTAGGAGCCGCTGCCTGATAACATCAGACCCAATCCCAGTTACAAAAGCGCCCCGCATAAGGAGATCTGAGTGCTCCTCAGCTGTAATGTCCTGGCAGTCACAGTCCCGCACTAGTGGGAGCAGGGCCTCCAGAAGTCCTCGATTGACTCTCCAGGTAGTTGAGTAAGTGTTGCGATGCGAGCGCGTGTCTGGCGAAGAGTGTGTTCATCTTCTGCTCATAATTTTCTTTGAATCGACATCAGCGTAATTGGGCGCATCCTGGATCAGCGGGAAGACTTTGGAGCTGAGTCTGGAGTACAATATTTGAATCTTCTGAGCTTCTGGAACAGGGGTCGACGGAGCATTGATATAAACTTCAAAACAAGCTAGCCAGTGCTGAAAGTCCTTTCTGGCGTCGCTTGAGTGTGGATCCAGCTGCAGTCGATCTGGTTTAATCCGGAGGTCCATCTTCTGAACCTGATACTAATAAATTGAGGCACGATCAATTTGACTGGAGACGAAGTTGAATCCAAACTGAGGCTTTATTAGTATCAGATGTGTGGCCTCCCACAGCAGCTGACGAAATGGCTGCGAGCTGGAGGCCATGCATATTTATAACCCGGCTCCTGGGCGGAGCCAGCAGGCAGGGGCCCAGGTGAACCTGTCGTGCAGGTTCTACCGTACAACCCTTAATATAAGAACACAGTGGTTTACCACAAACAGTAACTGCAAGGATGAGTAGTTGTATCTTAAAGGGCAGGATTCTCCATCAGCTGACACCGCAATCAGGAAACCTAATTTGGCGAAGAATCAAGGCTGTCACCAGGCGCCTGACGGAATGCCATGCTCTGGTGCCTCAACAGCGGCGTGAATGCATTCTATGCTGCACAAACAGTAAACGCCATTGGTATATCATTAATGGGCCCGTTCCAGTATTCTTCGGGGCTCCCGCAATTCTCCACCCCCGCCAGGAGCAATTACCGACGGCAAGGTTCACTTGTGGTTTTAAAAATCGGGAGATGCACATCATGCATTTCTGCGTCCGATACCCAGGGAGAGTGCACAACGTCTTCATCCTGTCATACTTGATGGTTCCCAACACCTTCAAGCAGCACCCCCGGGTGAGGGATTGGTGAGGTGCACCCCCAGATGAGGACAGGGGTTATCTGCTGTACTCGTGTTTGGTGATGCCGATGGAGGCCAGAGACCGACACAGAGACCCTCTACAATGAGGTGCATGCTGCAACCAGCGATACGATCAAGTGGTGCATCGGCGTTCTGAAGATGCAGTTCAGGTGGCTGGACCGTTCTGGAGGGGCCCCCCAGTATATCACTAGGTGAGTCTCCCATATCCTAGTGGCCTGCTGTGCCCTCCACAACAACACGCAACAGAGGGGCGACGTGCTGGATGAGGGGATAAACGGCAAGTCTCATCAGACGAGGAGGTTGTAAGGGAGGGCCAGGATGGGCAGGTAATGGGTCATGGCAGGCACAAGAGGCCGAACAATGTTTGCGCCAGGATTGACGCGCATAGGGCGCTCTAATTGCCTCCAGCTTCACCGACTAGGGGGCTTGGCCCACGATGGTACATACATCCTGTCCCACCGCCACAACCACCCCCTCCCATGGCCACCCGCCCTGCATCAACCCCCTCCGTGTTTCCTACCTGCCTCACTATGGCATGCTGGTCATGGGTTGGCAGTAACAGCAAAGTCTGGTCCATGGGATCGCGGATGATGATGATCCGTTCTGCGATGAGCTCTGGTGCTCTGCATCGTTTGACGACATCTGACTCCTTCCTATAGTAGCACTTTCCACCATCCACCTGGGTGTTCCCTGCATGCGAGCTGGCATTCCTTCACAAGGTCCCACCGAATCCTTGGAGTGGCGGAGGTGCGGATGGGGTGCTTTGGTGGGGATGGGGGTGGGGCTGGTGTGGAGAGGGAGTGGGGTGGGACCGGATACTGAGGCAGTGAGCGGTGGCTGACCTGAGGGGCCCTGGCCCGTGCCTACCTCCAAAGGCCGCACATCCTCCCCCCACCCCCTCTGCGGCCAGTCCCGCCCAGTCCATCCCTCACACCCTTCTGACAGAGCACCAAGGCAGGTTGAAACATTTGTGAACAGGTGTTAATGTGAACAGGTGAATATGTTTCTACAGGTTTGTGCCCTACCCCCTAATGTTATCCTGTGGGATGTCGTGGGGTAGTGTTGCTGTCCAGTGCCGCCTCATCACTCGACATGTCCTGGCGTTGTGGCCGGGGGGCGGGGGACACAAGAATGGCCAGGTGATCCTGTGAGACATAAGACTAGACGCTTGCTTGGATCACGGATTGGGGTGGTGTGGAGGAGGTGGAGTGTGGGGATGGTGTGGCGGTGGTGGGTTTCGGGTGGCGTGGGGGTGGCTGGGTGCTGTGGCGGTTGTGCCCCGCCTACCATAGGGACACTGCAACTCAATGGGGGTTCACTTGGTTACCCGCTGCCGACCTCCGCCTCAGCGACTACCCTCTCTCCATGCACACTGACCATGTCAAATGTCCACTGCTCGACGACAGTGAGGGGCCACAGGTTTGGCATGGCACCTGAAGTCTTTCTCTCCCTGTGGTTGTGCGTCGACTTCGCGTGGAGAACGGGAGGGGGGTGGCGGCACTACTAGCAGGTCCTGGCAGTGGGGCCCACGGTGATCACGGCCTGTGTCCAGGCTTGGTGTACAGCGGTGGGTGGTAGCCTCCTTCCCACCCTGGGGTACAGGGTGCCCCGCCTTGCCTCCAGTAGGGTCTCCGCATCTACAAAACAGGGTGCCACACTTCGGGTTGCCATCTTGTTGGCTGGAATGAGTTTGTGTGGGGAGTCGGGTGCTTATATGCGGCTGAAGCTTGTCAGCCTCTCGAATGCCGATCCCAGTGAAGTGGACACCGTTTTTCATTGGAATTGCTTGAGTTCCTCGTGGCACCAGTGCTAGCACATTAACGGATCCTAAATTACTCCAGGACCGACGGCACTTCCGTGGTCGTAGAACACCACTGACTCAGTTCCGGCATCATCACTTAGTCTCTGAAACGGAGAGTCCAGCCCAAAGGGTGAGATTTAACGGAAATGAAACAGTCCTGTTTTGGACACATTTAGCCGGGTGTTTCCCAGTGCTTGCTGTGCTGAGAACGACCCTGCTATTTAATAGGACTCTGTTTCATTCCTGGGCCTCGTCAAGGAATGCTCCGCTGAGGCTGCATTTGGGCTCATTTCCTGCACTAACAAGCTCAACTCGCCAGAGCCCTGATCTCTGGACTTCCTACCCAATGCCCCAACTTACCAATTGGGGGGCCATCAAGGCCCCTGCACCCCAACTCATAATGGCAGGGCATTCCCGGGCCTGTTCCCCAGCATGGAAAAGATGTCACCTTGGCACCTCCCCAACTGTCGGTACCCTGGTCCACGTTTGTGGAAAGCAGTGCTGAATGGACCTGCTCGGGGTCTCCGAGGCCTGGCTCATAGATTCCGCGCCTTGGGTAACTACAGAGCGAACATATTTAAGTGAGCTTAACTGCACACTTAACTATGCAAAACTGGACCCTGCCCATTATGGTTGGGATCCAAATCGTGACGCCCTGCGAGATGTAATTTGAGGCGTAATGAGCTTCTAAATCTTGCGAGAGGCTGCTAGATCGCGCCCAAATTCTCTGAGAAAAATATTGGCGGTGATTTTGGGGCCGCATTTTGCTCGGGGCAAATCCACCTATGACCGGAAAATTGCAGGAGAGCCCTGAAACGGGATTTGCACAAGGCGCCACACAGTGTGCAAAGTCCCAGGGCACTTTCAGCAGACGTAATCTGGTCCACGTCCTTGCTGGGTGAGAACTAGATCAGCATGTTAAAATTCACATTTAAATATTTTGAATCGGCTTCAAGCCAAATTCTCCTCGCTTCTGCAATTCTCCTATCCGTTGGTGCAGCACGGTGGCACAGTGGTTAGCCACAGTTGCTTCACAGCTCCAGGGTCCCAGGTTCGATTCCCGCACTGTCTGTGCGGAGTCTGCACGTTCTCCCCATGGCTGCGTGGGTTTCCTCCAGGTGCTCCAGTTCCCTCCCACTGTCCAAAGATGTGCAGGTTAGGTGGATTGGCCATGATAAATTGCCCTTAGTGTTCAGTGGGGTTGCTGGGGTGTGGGGATGAGGTGGAGGTGTGGGCTTTTGTAGGGCCATGATAAATTGCCCTTGGTGTCAAAAAGGTTAGGTGAGGTTACGGGGATAGGGTGGAGGCATGGGCTTAAGTAGGATGCTCTTTCCTAAGGGCCGATGCAGACTCGATGGGACGAATGGCCTCCTTCTGCACCGTAAATTCTATGAATCTATGAAAAACATCTAGAGCTGGCGGGAACCACTACTGGGGCTGGATTCTCTGTTTGGGAGACTGAGTCCCCACGCTGGCGTGAAAACGGTGGTGTTTCACGCCAGGAAATTTGACGCAAAATGGCCACCAATTCCCTAGCAGCCATGCAGCGTAGAGCTCCCAGCTCGAGCTGCCGATACAGCCCGGAGCATTGTCGGGTCAGTGGCCGCACATGCGCATGGGGGCGGCCTGTCTGCGGCTGCTCTGTTTCATTGCGGACGCAGCCCGCTGCCCCAGACCACAAAAAATAGTCCCCCCTTCGGCCGCACGCGCGCCCCGACCACCACCACACATTTCCCCACTCCAAATGAAACCCCCCCTGCCCGCGGATCAGCCCTCCCCCCGGCTGTGGCAGTGCTGGACTGAGTCTGCAGCCGCCACTCTGAGTTCATGATGGATGAGACCACACGTGTCCCACGCCGTCGAGAACTCGGCCAGTTGGGGACGGAGCATCGTAGGCCTGAGGCCGTGGATACAGTGTGCGGCGTACTCTTAGAGTATGCTGCTTTTCGGGGTGGAGCATCACAAAAGCGCCGCCGCCCCCGATTTTGGCGTCATTGGGGATTTCCGCCCACTCGCCAAATGTGATCTCGGCGCTGGGTTCAGAGAATCCAGCCCCTGGTCTCCACAAATGAAAACCTGGCGTGATGACCACACCGTGGCTCGTAGCCCCCAGATGGTCAGAGACATGGCACCTGGCGCCCTGGCAGTATGGAACTGCCAGGCAGTATGGAACTGCCAGGTTGGCAATGCCAGGGGTTGGGACATGGAGGAGGTTGAGAAAGGGCACGAAGGGGGAAGGACATCAAGGGAGTGGGACATGAAGGGTTGGGGCCTTTGGTGATCTCGTAGTGTGTAGCTCACCTGGGGAGGATGGGGTGACTCTGCTGCGAGCGATTGGTGTGGGGCCTGGTGCCAGCAATTGGTGGGGGTGGCTGATACCAGCGACCGTGGCTCGGAGGATGGAGGATAGGCGGTGGCAAGAGCCTGACATGCTAGGAGGACCAGAGGTGTCCTCATCATCTCTAGATTTTCATGGTACGACACTGTGTCCATCAGCTCTCCGTACCCCACCCCCCTCCCAGGCCAACATCACACTGCCCCTTCCTTGACCATCCCGTTCCTACACTAAGGGTCTGTGTAACATTACTCCAGGGTGACGGGCCTGTGTTGGCACTGTCAGCGGGCCTCTACTCAAGGCAGGAGGGTGATGGCCACTCGCTGTAAGGAAAGCTTTGGTGCTCCTCAGGTTCTGATTAAGTCTGACTTCTGTCTTTCTGCTGGCAGTGCTAACTCGTGACTGAATCTGCACAGGTAGATTTTGGTCTTGGACCATTGTGACGAAGGTGACAGGGAGGGGGAGTGTGGATGTGGGCAGGCCCACTGTCAAGATTAAAATGACAGAGGCTTCACATATTCCAGGTGTGAAATGTTTGAATGGTGAACATTTTAACATGACAGATTTCCATTCCTCTAAGCTACGGAGTGACCTCACCAATGCCCATTAGGAGTTCCTCACTCTTCTTGACCCTCCATGGACTATTGCTATGTCGATGTATGCCCCCTGGATACACATTAGAGGTGGAAGTAGCTTGCTTCCTTCCGTGCCCTATGGTCTTTTATGCCCTTGGTGGTTATCCTCTGCAGGGCCTGGAGCCAGGGTCCCCAGGTGACTTACCAGTGTCACAGGCGTCGCCATGCCACCTTGTTCTGCTCGCTGCCTTTGGTATGTGCTGGAGTCAGGAAGAGGGTGTCAGAAGAACCGTAGACTGTCTTAATTTCCTTGGTGGAAGGCCCCGGGATGGACTCCAGCACTTCTCCCTTCGGATGCCCGACGGGCCTTGGGTGACTCAATGGGATGGCGGGGCAGCTGGAGTGAGCTCCAGAGGCCTTTGAGTAATCTGGTACTGCCATCCTGGGAGCTCCCATTGTCTGCACATAGCACTGACTCCCTCAGTGATGGTCCCCAGTGACTGGGCCACACTTGGCAATGTCCACCTGTGTCTGGGATATGTTCCCCAGTAAATGGGACATGATGTCGAGGTCCTCAGCCATAGTAGTCGTCACAGACTGAGCAACGCCTTGGACACCACCCCTCAAGGCCTGGATTTCATGCTCCAAGTTTTCCACTGGGGCCACCACCCTATACGTGTTAGCGTGGGTGCCACGCAATGCTGGGACCATTTCCTGTGGCTGAAGGCTTTGGGGCTCCTGCAATTGGCCTTGTAGTCACTGGAATGCCACTGAGACCTTCTCCTGAATGTCACAGTTGTGGCCTATCTGCATCAGCTTTGGGAGAACCTTGCCTCGAGGCCCAGATCTGGGTGGGATTCAACTGAGTCCTGGGATCCAGCAGATCTCCAACTGCTGTCTCCTTAGATGTTCCTGCTCCATCTGATGTGCATCAGCAGCTGTGTGGTGCTTATCAGATAGTGTCCTTGAGGTTTGTCTGCTAATGCCGCCCACTGAGGTATGTGTCACTGCGCTGATGGAAGGTGCGGTGATAGCTGTGACGCATTGGGGTATTCTCCTCGGAGCTCTTCTCCAAGGTGTTCTCTTGGGTGGCAGGGGGACAGCAATTCTGGATGGCCCGGCTCATCAGATTATGAACTTGCAAGACAACAGAGGTGGGTTCAGTGAAAGAGAAGGATAATTGTGTGAGACACCAACAACTCACTCGAGACAGGTCATCTGGATGATGAAGGGGCAACAGATCCTCACTTCTCTGGAGCAGGCCAACCTTGCTGTTGGTCACTGCTCTCTCCTTCGGCTACTCCGCGATCCAATACATTTTCCTCATTGGGAGTGAGGACTCGGATCTCTGGGATTCCACCCCCATCTTCGCCTTTTCTCTGTTATTATGGGCTATCTTCTCCTGCGGGGTCAAAGAGAGGGCATTGTGTGCCACACGCTTGATGATTCACGGGGGTCTATAACAAGTGGCATCGTGGGCCTAGACATGAAGAGGTTGTGATTGAAGGTGGCAGGCGGTTCTGAGGAACAAGCATGGGGGTCGGATGTTGTGAGGATGCGAGGCGTCAACTAATGGATTTCGGGGGTGGGGTGTGTTGGGGATCTGAAGGGTAGCAGATGGGACTGATGCTAGGAGAGAGGTGGTAACTTAACCTTGCAGCTCGTAGGAGGTTGTTCATCTTCTTCCTACATTAGACAACGATAAGCCTGGCCAGGTCGACATCCCCAAAGCAAGGAGTAAGTCTCTTGACGGGAGTGAGTACTGAGGGAGCGTTTAAAAGCAACTTTCCCTAGTTAGTGGCGAGCAGCTGAACACGAATCGGGAAAATCAGACAGCAAGGGAGTCGGGCATGATGGGTTTCACATGGGGGCTCGTATTTGCCCTGAGCAAATCAAATGACTAATGAATCAGGCATGCTGAATTTTACATGCGGCTCAATGTTTTACACTAAGTGCGTTGAAAACATGTCGCGATTGCGCTATTACAGCCTGTGCAAAACACCCCGCCAAACTCGCTCAAAATGACACTTAGCCATTTTTAAATGAATCACGCCTTTAGTCATTTGTTGAGAGAATTCCGCCCACTGTATCATTGTCACTTTCAAGATCTTTAATTGAGGACGGGCTGAAGCAATCTCACTGTAATTCTGTGTTGCTGGAAACTGCAATGAGACAAAGTCATAACTTGCACTTATAGGCAGGGAGTAAAATGATTTTCAGCTTCTTGAGAAGAGTACAGGGTAGCCCAATACTAGCACAATATCTCTCCCAGCTGGGAAATTGCCAATTTTGCAGATTTACCGAGAACATTTTTGTTCAAGTCCAATAATCAGGGATTCATTTTTTAGGTCATTGATTTTCAGGTACTCCTAGGATTGTTATAGACTTCTTGGCTCATTTGATGATTGCCTCTACTCCTCAGTTGAAACCGCCATCAGCGAGGATCCATTTCCTGTACTTCAGTTCCATGGACCAACAAAAAGTTATAAATTCTTCCTCACAAAAGTAAAATCAGAAGGAAAGTATTTTGGGAGTTGGAAGCTAGTGAGTTGGATACTAATGAAGATTTGAATCTTCTCTTAGGGATAATGGATTAAATTTACAGGAAAGGTGATTAATTGGATTTTTACGAGGGATGGTCAGAATTTGATAGATTTCAAAAGACAGGGGGTCATCCCATGTACGAATATATCATAGAATTTAATAGACTACAAAAGATTTAAGAAATTAAATTTAGAGATCCCTGGTTCCGTGTTAGTATTTAACTTGCTGGATTGTGCTAAGGTGTTGCACATAGGCAGACTCTTCGTTTTAACTGGAGTTTGGCTTTCAGATAGAAGTGTGTGGTGCCTTAAGTAAATTCCTGGGGAGCAGTCATTTCCATGGTGAAACAAATGGCACATTCCATGGTGTCACAAGGAATTGACGATCAGAGATTGCAGTATTTTGAGATCGTCCATATGCTGGATGCAAGTGTCAGTACAATGGAAGAGTTACATAAAGCACCTTCAGTAGATCTAGATATCACGGCTATTGGATGGGGCTATTGGAGGGGAGGAGAGGCTATTGAGCGGGAAGGGGCTATTGGAGGGAGGAGGGGCTATTGGAGGGGAGGAGGGGCTAATGGACGGGGCTTTTGGAGGCGAGGCGGGGCTATTGAGTGGGAAGGGGCTATTGGAGGGATGGAGGGACTATTGGACAGGGTATTGGGGATATTGGAGGGGGACTATTTCAGGGAGGGGGCTATTGGAGGGGAGGAGCGGGTATTGGAGGGGGCACTATTTTGGGGGAGGGGTATGGGAGTGGAGGGGGGAGGGTAGGGGATGGGGAGATGGGTTTAGAACACCCAGAGATGCTCTATTTCAAAGAGGGCATTGATTTGGGTGCACTTTCCTGAGGTAAATGCCTTTCCTTCCAGTTTGCGATGTATATATCAAGCAACGGTAGCATTTTGGATAGCACAATTGCTTCACAGCTCCAGGGTCCTAGGTTCGATTCCGGCTTGGGTCACTGTCTGTGCCATGTCTGCACGTCCTCCCTGTGTGTGCGTGGGTTTCCTCCGGGTGCTCCGGTTTCCTCCTACAGTCCAAAGATGTACAGGTTAGGTGGATTGGCCGTGATAAATTGCCCTTAGTGTCCAAAATTGCCCTTGGTGTTGGGTGGGGTTACTGGGTTGTGGGGATAGGGTGGAGGTGTTGACCTTGAGTCGGGAGCTCTTTCCAAGAGCCGGTGCAGACTTGATGGGCCGAATGGCCTCCTTCTGCACTGTAAATTCTATGAAAACAGGATTGAATCTGCAATAATAGGCGAATTAACTCCAGCAATGCCTGGGAACCAGTTAATACGTACTTCAGGTGTGACTCAAAATGTCATTATGCTATTAACTGCCCAAAGCAGAAAAGCAGATTTATGAAGTGAAATATGCCACAGAAAATTCTGAGACTAAAGATGATAATGATCAATCAGAAGGAATTGTACTTGTCACAAGGAGCTTTAATTTGATGACGAGTGTGTTAGTTGCAGATTTATTCAATTAGCTGTGTTTGCTAGCGGTTGCATCTCGAGAGTGTGTGGAACAATTGGTTGTACTGTTACCTAGATTTACTTAGTCATGAGGACCGTTGCAGATTCTACTTTTATCAGGTTTGGTGATGACAACACCAAAAGGAATGGTGGTTCTACACAAAATGACTGAAGTGGACCACTTTACCGGTACCCATGTGGTCTCTAATGAGATATTCTTGCTGTTCACAAAGCATTCCAAAACTAGACATGGAGCTTGATAAGGCTCTTGGAAAGTCAGTCGATCTGTAACTTACTCAATCAGGGTATGATTGAATCCCCCTAACAGCAATTTATTTTAATCATTGTTACAGAAGTATTAGTTACAGGCAGGTGATAAAGATCAGAGATGAGAAAAAGCAAATTCTCTTCAAGACAATTTGCTCACCTTTCTTGTCAAAGATTAAAAATCCTGCTAAAACATGGTTGATTAAGAGTATACAAGGTCAACAAAGAAATTAGTGCAATTCATAGAATTTACATAGAATTTACAGTGCAGAAGGAGGCCATTCGGCCCATCGAGTCTGCACCGGCTCTTGGAAAGAGCACCCTACCCAAGGTCAACACCGCCACCCTATCCCCATAACCCAGTAACCCCACCCAACACTAAGGGCAATTTTGGACACTAAGGGCAATTTATCATGGCCAATCCACCTAACCTGCACATCTTTGGACTGTGGGAGGAAACCGGAGCACCCGGAGGAAACCCACGCACACACGGGGAGGATGTGCAGACTCCGCACAGACAGTGACCCAAGCCGGAATCGAACCTGGGACCCTGGAGCTGTGAAGCAATTGTGCTATCCACAAGGCTACCGTGCTGCAATGTGTGAAATTCGTGAAAAGTATCGAAGAACAAAACCACATGCCTTCCATTGGCGTGTGACTTTAATGAGGTAGTTGCCATGGATCTAAAGAAATGCTTTCATTCCTCACTTTATAGACATGACAGCCAGATATCTACAATTATAGCAATGGATATGGGATTCTATTTGTCAAATATTTTAGTGAATACAAGGGGCATACTGAAGATAGTTTGCCCATTGACTGCTACATAGAGAATTATTCTTTGTGGAAAAACGTACAGAATGTCGACAGAAAGCATAAGGAAAAAAAACCAATTTGACATTTCTGGATTGAAACAAATGTTAGAGAGAAAGGAAATTCCCAAGATAAATGGATTCATGCAAGCCATCAATTATCTGATAGTTTTTCAAAAATAAGTGATCGTACTCCGAGATTGTTGTGAGGACTTGAAGAGGGACATCTCATAATGTAAAGCTTTGCACAGAACATGGAAAAAATACTTGATTTGTTTTGAAAGAATAATTGTGCATATTAGATGTTATATTTTATTTAAGGAGAAAGAAGTAACATTGTTAATTGTACTAATTGAAGTTAACTATTGCGAGGTGGAGGGCAGATGTTAGGTGGATTGGCCATGATCAATGCTTACGGCGAGCCTGACTAGCTGCAGCCGCAGACAAGCACTCCACTCCTCACATACTCTTAATCCGGCCAAGAAGATGGAACCCCGGTGACTGGCCCCGAGATTCACGGATGCAGAGCTTGAGACATTGCTAGATACCGTGGAGGAGAGGTGGGACGGCATGTTCCCCAGAGTGTGGTGGAAGCCTTGGGGAAAGGGTCAGGGTCATGGGTCAGGATGTCCAAGGCCTGGGCCACAGTGTGGGGGTGGTAGCTGAAATGCAGAACAGGGCAGCCATGTCACAAGCAGCCATGTACCAGGACCACATGGGCATTGCTGCGGCGCTCCATTGCGTGACCCAGTCACAACGGGTTATGGCTGCGGGTGTCAAGAGCATTGGCCTGCTGCTGGCTGACCTGAGCTGCTCACAGAGCAACCAAGCACAGTCACTGAGTGACGTGGCACAGCCCCAAAGGGACGTGGCACAATCACAGTGCTCCACGACCACAAGCATTGAGACCCAGGTCGAGACGAGAACGGGCCTCCAGGACTGGCTGTGCCAGGTGACGCCAGAGCCTCCGGAGCTCATTCTGGCCATGCCTCCATCGCAAGGTGTAGCCGGGGGCCATCGGGCACCCCTAGGGTGGAGAAGGTGATAGGACCCATGCCGGTGAATCCCCCCCCCCACTTCTCCCTGGCGCATCTGATGGGCAGGGGTCAGAACAGGGTGGCACCACACCTGTGGCACCCAGAAGACTGCCGGGCCCATCCAGGCCCGTTTGGTCCAGAAGACAGCCGCAAAATAGGACACAGGTCACAGGACGGGAAAGCAGCAGGCTGCCTCCACTTCTGATATACCACCTGGGGACCCACCTAAACGGAGCATTAGTACACATAAGAGTAGAAAGGTAGACACCAGTTAAGTTGGAAGGGTGAAGCAGAAAGGATAATGTTATGGGCCAGGTGGTCTTCCGGGTGTCACAGGTGGGGTGGTGCTACCTTGTTCTGACCGCTGCCCATCAGATGCGGCAGTTATTGTACATAGCACTGTTACCAATAAACAATGTGCACCGACATTCCAAACTGCCTCTGCCCTCTATCTGCAGCATGTGAGGGATGGACTGGGCTGGGTTAGGGGCAGAGGGTGTGCCAGTGAGGGGGTTGTGGGGGGCAGAGGGTGTGCCAGTGAGGGGGTTGTTGGAGGCCGGTGATGTGGGTTGTGGGTGTTGGAGGATAGCATGGACCAAGGCCCCCATCATGGTTAGGGGTACCCCTTGCAGTCAGCCTTGGAGGTGGCAGGGTCCTGGGTGGGAGATGTGGGGACATTGTCGGGCATGGCTTACCGTTCAGTGATCTGTCACTGCTTACCACCCCGGGACCATTCCCCCCCCCCTTTTCTTCACGGCATCCCCCCTGCTGCAGCACCTCCAACTCCCCCTAAGCTGCCCGCCATCTTCACTACCGAGAGGTGTTCCTGGGTCCGCAGTAGCAGTGGGTCTGGTCCATGGGGCGGATGATGATGACGACCCGCTCCACGATGAGCTCTGCTGCTCATTTGATAGGGTCTGACTCCCACCCCGGAGACACATTTGACCATCACCCCCCCATCGAAGGTCTATTGGTCCGTGCGATGGAGCGGCCAGTACGCAAGCAGGGATCACCCAGGCGGACAATGGAATGTGACACCGGGTGGGAGTCAGACTGCCACCGTTGGAGTCAGCACTTAGCCTCAGGAAAGGAGAATCTAGACCAATGATTGTGATAAACAACTCGTGCTTTTCTAGGGAATCCAATTTTTTATTTCTATTTATGTAGCTGATTATAATTTTTCTATGTCTTTCTGTCATTAAGTGACAGTCAACCTCATTGATAAGAAAATCATGTTTCACCAGAGGCCATTCTTTTTTCAGCCATAGCTAAAAATGTAGATCCTCTTAGAAGATTCTAGTTAGCCAGTCAGTGATCTCTATATGCTCATTAAGTGTGCCATTCATAAGTTGTTGTAAATATGTCCGGTATTTGTACATAAGGGTTCCTACAAGTAATCCTTTAATTGGATATTACTAGCTCAGATGTAGAAACTCAACCTTGGATACGTATAACTTGAAATAAAAATGCGCTGCAACAAATCAATATATGCTTACCTTGCTCTTCTTTCTTTCCTTTGGAAATGTGCTAGTCCCAGGAGTCTGTGCTGTACCTGCTCAAGCACACTGTCTTAAGAGATCTGACAGGATGATTGATGGGACATGAGCTTCAGCATTCACAGATGGCTGATGATTTAATTCTATAATTCTTCCTGCTTTACATGTAAATTGATTTATTTATGAAAAATTAGCTATCTATCCCTCTGTAGACAATATACATGTTTGTTTGTTTCTGCTCTGTATGATGATAACACTATTTTTTTTGTATATCCAAACATTGTGCTAAGTCCATTGTGCAAAAATGTTGGCTTATTATCAGTGCAGAAGATAGCTCTCTCATACAGGGAGTAGGGGTACATGTAATCAACAATCAATCACATATAGGAAATCATGAAAATAATTGAAACGCTTGTCATGCTTCTCATCTTGTTCTACAAGTACATATCAAGACATCAATAACATTTTTAATCTCGAAGCCCATGAAATAGGTGGGTGATCATGTGGTAACTTAGAACATATTGGACATTGTATTCTATGTAACAGATAAAGCCAGATTGTTAAGAGTTCTCCGATATTATTGCAACATCTCATCTTAATCACAGTTTTAAACATTGTGCTCGGATTGCATTTATATGTCATTTGCGAACAGAAGAATTAAGGGGAATAGTAGGCCATTCAACCCCTCGGGCCTGCTCTGCCATTTGATAACATATGACTGTGGCCTCAACTCTACTTTCCATACCCTTCTGTAACATTTGACTCCCTTCTTTATGAAGAATGTGTCTAACTCAGCCTTAAAAATATTAATGACTCTGCCTCCACTGTTAGGGTGAGGAGAATTACAGACTAATGATTCTCTGAGAGGAAATGTTTCTCCTCATATCCTTTATTAAGTGTGATGAATGCAGGAAATTATTATATTATGTTCGATATTTTGTCGTAATGTTATTTTGAAATACAAAAAGGCAGTACGTCTGCTAAAGCTGTAATTAAGGGTTGTAAAAGTGAGCTAATCATTGATTTTCCCCATTTATATGTTTGTAGAGAAATGACTAATGGGATATTGTTTGTTTTTGGAGGTTCTCCGAGGTGTAGATAATTAATGGGGATGGCGTTTAGTCCGAGCGAAGCAGGTCATGAAATATCTCAGTGAGATAGTTAATGGTGGTTTTGGCCATCTTGCCATAGAATTTTAGTCTGACAAGACAAGAATTTTCGGGTTGCTCCTGAAAGGGTCTCTCTCCAAAGGCATGCACAGAGTAACCCTGATTGCTAACTTAATTTATGAGTGGATTTTGAACTGTATTGAGTTACTTCGTTGGACGATATATAGTTGTATGTGCAGATAGCGAGTGAAAGTTTATCTTTTATTTAAGAACTGTTTAATTGTTAATTGTAAAGTTATTTCTTTGATGTTAATGTGGTTATACTTTTGTTTAAATTAAAGTTTGTTTTAACATAAAAGATACCTACTGGTCAGAGTCATCCCTCCTCGGGTAAAATATTCTTTTCTCTCAGTTTTACAAATTGCCAATTGTTTGGATTTTCTCGTCCGAGATCCTAACAAAAATTGGGGTCTGGTCCTGTATCTGGTAATACCAAAACTGCACCCAAACTCGAGATGTGGTCTCACCAACCCCCTGTAGAACTTTATGAAAACCTCTTTCCTTTTATATTCCATTCCCTTGGCAATAAACAACAATATTTAATTTTCCTTCCTAATCACTTGATGTACCTGCATACTAACTTTGGGTGATTTATGTACCAGGGCACCCAGATACCTCTGTTCTGTAGAATTCTGCAATCTTTCTCCACTTAAATAATGTGCTGCTTTTCTATTCTTCCTGTCAAAATGGACACGTTCACATTTTCCCACATAATACTCCACCTACCAACTGTTTACCCACTTACATAAACTAACTATATCCCATTGCAGACTCCTTATGCCCCCTTCGTAACCTACTCTCCCACCTATCTTTGTGTAATTCACAAGTAGTAACATTTTAATTCCTACCCGTATAACTTGGATTGGTTTTAAACAAAATGAAGAGTATTCAACTGGACACATAATGGTACCATGTTTATGTGTCTTAGCTGTGGTTGGCGAACAGTAGGAACCCATTTGAAATAAGGTTGATATGAATACTCCATCCTTGTCCTTTCAGAGTTAAAACAGTTGTCTGAATTCAGGTTGCCTACCAGTTCAGAATTTTACATTTCTAGCAAGATTAAGACTACAGAATATAATTACTCTTGTAACTACATACTGTACAAGACCTAAGACACTAATCACTCATAAGGGATTGGGTAAACACATTGTGGGTTCATTTATTAAGAATGGACATGTGAGAAAGTTATATGGACAGAGCTGATCTTTCTACACATGTCCTCTACAGTTGTAGCACAATATAGCATATACTTCCCCACTGTCTATGTTTATGTATTGTCATTATGTATCCTCATGTATTTATCATATGTTATATGTTTTCATGTATGGAGCGATCTGCCTGGACTGTACGCAGAACAATACTTTTCACTGTACCTCAGTACATGTGATAATAAATCTGAATCTAAATATAAGTATAAAGGTGGAAGACATCAGAGATGTGTGTCTGCTTTGCTCAAAGAAAAGGTGAAACTAAAACTAGATCATATCACACATTTCCCTTCTAGTGATATTATTCTGATATCCCTTAAAGGTATTTTATAATAGCCTCCTTTCTTTTTAAACCGACTTCTCCCCGCTTACCAAGAAGTATAATTATTTACATTAGTAGTTCACGTTCTGATGAATTTACGAGCCTCTAAAGCATGTAAAGGTAATCTCCTAGTATGCCCCGATCTTGTGATGGTGATGTTGTCCAGAGGTTTCTTTAATTTCTCACAGTGATCTGTGAAATTATTATTCATGAATATTAATCCATATTGCATTTTAGATTTTGTTGCAGAATCAATAGGACTGCATGTTGATGGAAGAGCTGGAATGGACCTAAATTGTCATTGATTATGCCTCACTGTTACACCTTTGAGAGTAACAACTTTATCGAACTTTGGTCCTGAACAAATCCTTGTCACCTCGACTGGTTGTCTTATACCTTCTGTGGGATCCTAGATGCAAACCTGTTGTCCCAACTGTCAATCTGGCAATTCTGTACCTGCATTTTCATCATACATGTTGGCCATCTTCTCTTGTAGCTTTAGATGTTTCTGCCTATTTTCTGAGAGAGTAGAATGGTTGAGAGTAGGTAAATTGGGACACAGTGGTATGCAAATATGAGTTTTGCCGATGATAGAATAGCCGCACTTAATAGGCGCCACTTTCAGATGTAACATTGCAATGTATAGATCTTGTTTGGTCTGTCTGCATTTGTGAATTAGGGACTTCACCGTGCCATTCATTCTTCCAACTAGGCCTTTAAATTAAGAGTAATGAGAAGATGCACTGTAATCAATATTCCACTTCTCATACATATACTGAAAGGGCTTACCAATAAAGTGTGGACCTTTATATATCTGTCTAGGCATACCAAATGAATTGAAAATAGCACTTAGAATGTGCGTGACAGTTATGCTTGATGTATTGTGCAATTGTCAAATGATGAGATGTTAAAGACGCGGCTGATGGTAAGTGCCAAGTTGTTCCTAATTCCAAAAGGGAAATTTGAAACAACGGCCCTCAACTGTATTTTTGCAATTTGTTATAATGTGAGGAAAGATTTGATATCCAAAGAATGATGTTCAAGACTGTTGGTGATGACTTTAATAATATAAATGTTATTAATAAATACAACAAACAACAATGAAGTAACCTAGAAGTACACCTAACTAAGACAATGGCTATATACAGTATCACTAATTTAAGTAGTGCCAAACAATCTTAACTGCCTTCAGAATGAACTCTCCCTATTAGTTCCACATCATGTTAGAAATTTTGAAACCTATTAAAAAAACAGCAACAGTTACCACACAATGCAGTTAAATCTATTTGGGGATGCTTCTGAGTTAAAACCAACAGCTCACTTTTTGAGACAGGCTTTATTCCCAGACACTTCTTGCTGAGGGTTATACAGCTGTTTTTACTATTGGCTAAGATCTAAAAGCAACTCTGAGCATATGGTGAATCAGCTCCTTAAATACAGTTTTCCTTTGATCGTCCTTTATCTGATCTCAACTCTTTCGAAAACAGATGAAATTATTCCTGATTTTAGCCTTTAGATTGTAAAAGCAAGCACGCACACTTTATGAACCTTTATTCCCACTTTTTGTTCACATCTTGGGGATGATTTTGAGCCATACAATCGTCCAGATCTCTTAATGAGATACCAAACAACCTTACAACATGATGGGCGCTTGTAGATAAATCCAAAACCTTGCAGAAAATGTAGAGAAAACCAAAAATGCTTGAAGACCGAGAAAAAAATTCTCAAAGTATTCTCATCTGAAGAGAAGATCTAGAAGCAGAGGCGTGGAGGAAAGATCACCAGGAAAAATCTCCAAAGAAAGGCTTGGAAGCTGAAGGCAGAGATTCAAAATTCTTTACTGCAGTAGAAGACTCCATTGTATTTCCTTTGGAAGTACAGCTTCAAATCCCAGAGCACAAAGTCAGCAGACCTAGCAAGAATTATCTTTCTTTTAAGATTCCAGGCTACAGTAAGTCCTGAGAAACCTTTAAATAATTAAGAGCGACAAGTGCAGTTTGAAAAAAAAGTCACTAAAAACCTGATTCCCAAGTTGGAGCCTTGACATGGGGCGTCCTAGTTCGTTCCAGATAATTTTAGTAGTAATTCTTTGAATTTTCCAGAATCTTGAGTTTTATAAACCCAGCTAAAGGCAACAAAAAGCCAGGATTCAACAAATGTGCAACTTTAAACATAGACTCCAAGCAAGAGAACTCGACAGGCAGCATTGTTGAGAAAATTGGGGTAAATTCTCCGCCTCCCTAGTCGCATGTTCCACGGCAACGCTGGCAGCGGGATTCTTCGTTCCCACCACTGGCCAATGTGATTTCCCATTGTGGCCACATCATGCCGCCGGGAAATCCGCAGGCAGGGTGCGCTGCTGGCCGAATGTGGGATCCTGCCGGCAGAGAATTCACCCCATTATTTATTTTTTCATAAATTTAGAGTATCCAATTATTTTCTTTACAATTAAGGGGCAGTTAGCGTGGCCAATTCACCTAACCTGCACATCTTTGGGTTGTGTGGGTGAACCCACACAGACATGAGGAGAATGTGCAAACTCCACATGGACAGTGACCCAGGGCTGGGATTCGAACCATGGTCCACATCGCCGCAGTCCTAGTCCTAACCACTGTGCACGTGCCATCCTTACCCTATTATTTTTTCATGTTGAGCTTGATCACCATTGTAGCACAACCCACCAAAACTGGAAAGTGCAGGAAATCCTTTTGTCTCTCAGTGAATGGCAATGTCATGTTGAAATTCAGAATGCTCTTGAAGCAGAACCTAAGATTTCACCAAGGATGAGAATTCTACTCATCCACAAAAAGAACCTGTGCAAGAGCCAAATCTAACAGACAATTTGGTATCCTTGAGAATTTCTAAACTACTGGAGTATGTTAGGTTTAAGTACAAAGACAGAAAATGTTCAGATTAATACCTTTTTATACTGGTTTAGTGAACTTGCGGAGGAAGTAATCCTAATGTAAGGTATTGGTAATTCTCAACCAACTTCCATCAAATATTAAAAACCTTTGATGATGACTATTTTAATCTTCAAATTGTGGAGTGCACAGACCTTAAAAAGAAGTGAGACCAAGAACTGTCCAGAAGTCTCAAAATATACCTTTTAGGAAGCCCATCATATTACCTGAACGAGAACAGCGATTGGCAGTGCAGAGTGTGCAGCTGACTGTGAAGAAGTCCAAAATGCTCAAGTCATGCAAAAAGAAAATGAAATAAGATTGGAAAATGTTCACATCAAAGCCTAATTGGGAGATTTGAATCATAAATTTCAGGCTTTTTGTTTACCTTTCAAAACACACGATAAACGAAAGCCTGCAATAAACTAAACTTTTCAAGACCTGAACAAACAGAATAACGAGGAAAAAAAGCAATTCTACCGATGGCAAATTGAAGTGGGAGTTGGGAATACTCAACCAGAAATATAGCCAGGCACAACAGTAGGTAGAGCATGGACTCAAAAAACCTGCGACCTTGAAAGACTGAGGATGATTCCTTCAGTCAAAGTTATTTCCCCTTGTAAATTACATAGAGAAGCAAAATTAATTTAATGTCACTCTGAAGGAACTGAAGAGCCAGCTGGCAGATGTTCAGTATTCCAGGAGGAAGCCAAAAAGTGCAAGGAAACATTGAAAAGTTGGAAAATAGCAGGCATTGAAAATGGATAATGAAACCAAAAGTAGCACGAATACGGAACTGAAAGAAGTTGAGACTTCACCAGATATAAGGCGCGATTTAATGGAAATGAAACAGAGTTCTGTGTCCGGCGCTTTTAGCTGGGTGGTTCCCAGTGCTGGTAGCGCCATGAACGACCCCAGTATTAAACGGGACTCTGTTTTGTTTCTAAGTCTCAGCCAGCAACACCACACCCAGGCCGCACATAGGCTCACATCCTGCACTAACGGGCTCCGTTCACCAGTGCAGGAAGAGATCAAGGTGCCATTTTTAAATGGCACCCCGATCTCTAGACCCCATACCATGGCCTCCGGACACTCCAATGCCCTCAACTCACCAAAGAAGATGACCTCGAGCCACCTGCACCCCACCTTATAAGGGCAGGGCACCCCCTGGCCCAGTCACGGGCAAGATGCCACCTGAGAAACTTGACACTACCATCCTGGCACCCTAGAACTGCCACATGGGCATCCTGGCACTGCCAGGGTGCACCCGTGTGGCAATGCCTGGGTGTCTGTTGGAGCTGACAGTACCAGAGTGACATTGGGGTGCCAGGGTACCACCCTGCCCAGAGCCTAACCACCCAGAGGCCCCCGATTGCCTGTGAGACCCCCCCAAGTGCTGGTACGCCTGGTCCATGTTTGCAGAAACCAGTGACAAATTTGATTTATTGTCACATGTACTGAAGTACAGTGAAAAGTATTTTTCTGCAGCCAAGGGAATGTACACAGTACGTACATAGTAGACAAAATGATAATCGACAGAATACATTGACAAATGGTACATCAACAAATAGTGATTGGTTACAGCGCGGAACAAGGGCCAAACAAGCAATACATGAGCAAGAACAACATAGGGTGTCATGGATAGTGTTCTTACAGAGAACAGATCAGTCCGAGGGAGAGTCTTTGAGGAGTCTTGTAGCTGTGGGGAAGAAGCTGTTCCTATGTCTGGATATGCGGGTCTTCAGACTTCTGTGTCTTCTGCCTGATGGAAGGGTCTGGAAGAGGGCAAAGCCTGGATGTGAGGGATCTCTGACAATGCTATCTGCCTTCCTGAGGCTGCGGAAGTTGTAGAAAGAATCAGTGGGAAGATGGCAAGCTTGTGTGATGCGTTGGCCTGAGTTCACCACACACAGCAGTTTCTTGTGGAACCCCCTCGGGGTCTCCGAGGTGAGGCTGTCTGATCCTGGGTACTGCGTAGATTCGCATAGGCATATTCAATGAGATTAACTACTCACTTGAATATGTAAATATGGACCCCGACCTCAATTCGCAGGATTCAGATTGCGACACCTTGCAAGATTTTGTTAAATCTCACGGCATGAATACGCTGGTAAATCTCAGATTTACCGGCCTCGTTGCATTCTGAGTCAAGCACGATGAGGCGGATAGATCACGTTCATAGACCTGATTCAGTGAAACCAAAATGAAGGACAAGGATAAAACTCTGCTTATTCTTCCGTTGGGATTTTGACATTGTCTAATTCCCACAACTTCCCACAGCTCATATAAAAGATCCCCCCAAAACTTGGTGGAAAGGGCCAAAAAAATTAGAAATCTAGTGGGAGCCACTCAACATGTGACCTCCACCTAAATGTCACCACCGGAAGTCCGCCGATGCAGATTATTTTTGAGTACACATTTGGGGTTCAGATGTGATGCTGCTCTGGGCTCTACTCAAATTTTTCAATGTCTCCACTGTTCATTGTAGGTGTAGAATTTTACCATCCAAAGAAATTGTGAACATATAATGGGCCTACAATAAAGAGGAGGAACAGGAGAGTGGCATGGAGGAAGCTGATGGAAAACTTCTTCCATGAAAGGTTACATTGAACATGTCAGGCATTCCCTTACCCAGGCTGAACAACCATCCTTTAGATTCATTCCAGAACTCAGCATATCCAAACAAACATGGATAATGCTCAGGATAAACATGTCTTAAATATCAATGGTATATTTGTTTTGAAATAGAAACAGAAAATGCTGGAAATACTCAGTAGATCTGGCAGCCTCTGGGGAGAGATGACCTTTCTCTTTATTGTTCAGTTCTGATGAATAACCATCGACCTGAATGGGCAAGAATCTTATGGCCATTGGCTGGAGAGCTGGCGAGAGTCCCACATCTCTTTCCATCTTTTAGAAAGAGAAACAGAGTTAGAGTTTTAAGTTGTAATTTTTCAATGAAATTTGCGTTGTAAGCCCTTTTTCTATACTTCCCTTTCTGGCCTGGCTTTATAAGGTTGTGGGTTTGTCTTACTCTGTAACCTCAGGCTGTATCCAATTGCTTCCTTAGTGGGAGTAGCTACTACTTGTAAATGGTTACAGAGTAATGAGATGTCACTGCAAGGCGGTGGAGACACACCCAGCAATGTACTGGCTTTTAGCATGTGCTCACTCTGAATTGAGTGAGAAGATGTATGAATAATCAGGGGAGAAAACAACCTCATAAGACGTTTGCTTTGCTGCAGCTGGATAACCATTAATGTTCAGGAAAGAGGTCAAATCGCTTCTCGACCTTTTGGCTAAGATGATCGTGAGGTCAAGTGTAATGCCTGGATCTTGTATGTCTTTCTTGTGGGGACTGTCATAATAAACACCAGTATATCATGGTGCAGACACACACTGATGGACACACAGTGGGACCAATCAACACACACATCACCGCAGCCAATCACCAGTTCGAGCACACGCACTATAAAGACAGGGGGCACCAAAGTTCCTGCTCAATCGAACTGCAGCTAGCTAGGAGGAAAGAGCTCACAGCCTGCAGCACAGACATTCACCATGTGCTGAGTGCATCGACTGGTTAGGACAAGGCAAAGGTCTTTAGTTAAAGCTAGTATCGTGTTACCCCACAGTTAGAGTATGTTAAACAGTTATTGATTCAATAAAATAGTGTTGCACTATTTCAAGTGTCGGTGACCTGTATGTGTTCCACGGATCCAGAACACCTAACACAACATGTTACCAGGAGTTGAGGGATATTCGCACTTCTTAGACCTATCAGCAATGATCTGCCTTCCCCCAGCATTCCGTCATCCTGCAACATGGACAACATCAGCCCGCCGCCGCCGCTCCGCATCGCCGGCAACCTTGGGGCCAACTGGAAGATATTCAAAGAGCGCTTCCAGCTCTTCCTTGAGGCCACAGACAGGGAGGACGCCTCGGATACCAGGAAGATTGCTCTCCTCCTCTCCACGGCTGGAGACCATGCCATCCACATTTTCAATTCTCTCACCTTTGCGGATGATGAAGATAAAACAAAGTTCAAGACGGTCCTCCTCAAGTTTGACACTGACTGCAGCATAGAGGTGAATGAAAGTTTTGAGCGCTACGTGTTGCCACAGTGTTTTCAGGGTAAGGATGAACCTTTCCAATCCTTTGTCACGCGCCTCCGCATCCTTGCGCAGTCTTGCAGCTACGGGCCCACCTCCTATTCCATGATACGCGACCAGATCATTTTTGGTGTTCACTCAGACCCCCTACGACAGCAGCTCCTCAAAGTAAAGCAGCTCACCCTAGCGACCGCCATCGAGATCTGTGTCCTACACGAAAACGCCACGAATCGGTATTCTCACATCCAAGCGGCTGAAACGGCGCGGCAAGGTCCCCACGAGGCGGAACGGGTCCAAGTGATTGAGCAGCTCCAGGGCCTTAGCCTGGATGAGGGCAGCAATTTTGCGCGCTTTTCGCGGACTCCCGCAGTTGTGCGCACCAAACGAAGGGACGGCGACGTCGAAGAACGTAATGCGCAGGCGCGCATCACGCTAGACTGCACCGCGCATGCGCGGTGGCGCAGCGAACGTGCTGACGCTACGACGTGCGGCAACTGTGGCTCCGCCCATTTAAAACGGCAATGCCCTGCCAAATCTCGACAATGCCTACGATGTGGCAGACTTGGCCACTATGCTGCCTTCTGCCGAGCAGCTCAGCCTGCCAATTCATATTGCTTCAGCCAGCCTCGCAGGAATGTCCGGGCAATTCAACCCACGGACACCGAGTCCGATGCGGACCTCCCACACAGCAATGACACTGAGGACCCGAAGGCGCATTATCGAGTCGGTGTCGTGACAAAAAACAGGCTGTCTCCGAAGCAAAGCCACCAGCTGCTGTCGGTATACAGCATCGATCCAGACGATGAGTGGTGTGCCACCCTGACGGTCAACCGGTCCCAAATACGATTCCGCCTGGACACTGGTGCCTCCGCCAATCATATTGCGCGGTCTGACTTCCAAAGCCTTCGTGTCAAACCAGCCATTCTTCCATCAGCCTGCCAGTTATTGGATTATAATGGCAATGTCATTCCTGCTAGCGGCTAGTGCCAACTTGAAGTGACGCACGGGTCACGCAAAGCCATCCTTCCTTTTGAAATCGTGGGCTCCTCAAAAGGCTCCCTGCTTGGCGCACACGCGTGCAAGCTGTTGAATGGAGTTCAGAGAGTTCACTCTCTCTCTCCTGATGACACGTCTGCCTTTCAGGACACTGACTTCAGGGCGCAACTCAACACCATCATCGACCAGCACCACGACGTCTTCGAAGGCATGGGGACGCTCCCATACACCGACAAGATCTTATTGAAACAGAACGCCACGCCTGTGGTGCACGCACCTCGCAGGGTCCCAGCACCCCTTAAGGACCGCCTCAAGCAGCAGCTGCAGGACCTTCAGGACCAAGGAGTGATCTCCAGAGTCAAGGAACCAACCGACTGGGTCAGTTCCATGGTATGTGTAAAAAAGCCTTCCGTCGAGTTGAGAATTTGCATTGATCCCAAGGATCTGAATCGCAATATCATGAGGGAGCATTATCCAATTCCCAAGCCCGAAGAGATCACATGCGAGATGGCTCGCGCAAAGCTCTTCACCAAACTCGACGCCTCAAAAGGATTCTGACAAATCCAGCTCGACAAATCCAGCAGGAAACTGTATACATTCAATTCCCCCATTGGCAGATATTGTTACAACAGGATGCCATTTGGGATCATATCTGCTTCAGAAGTGTTCCACAGGATCATGGAACAAATGTTGGACGGCATTGAAGGTGTTTGCATCTATGTCGACGACATAATCATTGGGTCCACCACCCCGCAGGAGCTTTCAGTCACCTTCAGCGCGTGTTCAAACGCATACGTGAGCAGGGCCTATGCCACAACAGGGCCAAATGCTCTTTTGGTCTGACGGAACTCAAGTTCCTCGGCGCCCACATCTCCCAGTTGGGTGTGCGGCCGGATGCGGACAAGGTGGCTGCTATCCCAGCCATGAAAACGCCAGAGGACAAGAAAGCGGCCCTCCAATTTCTGGGCATGGTCAACTTTTTAGGGAAGTTCATCCCTAACCTCACCTCTCATAACACGGCTCTCAGGAACCTGGTCAGGAAGACGACAGACTTCCAACTGCCCACGAGCGCGAATGGAGAGGACTCAAAACCAAACTCACCACGGCCCCGGTCTTGGCTTTCTTTGATCCAGCAAAAGAGACCAAAATTTCGACCGATGCCAGTCAATCCGGCATTGGGGCAGTGCTCCTGCAATGCGATGAGGCCCCATCATGGGCCCCTGTTGCATGTGCGTCACGTGCCATGACCCCCACGGAACAGCGCTACGCGCTGATAGAGAAGGAATGCCTGGGCCTTCTGACCGGTGTGGTTAAGTTTCACGATTATGTGTATGGACTTCCTCAATTCACCGTCGAGACCGCCCATTGCCCGCTGGTCAATATAATACAGAAAGACTTGAACAACATGACGCCTTGCCTCCAGCGTATTCTTCTCAAGCTCTGGCAACACAACGTCCAGCTGGTATACACCCCAGGCAAAGACCTCACCATTGCCAACGCTCTCTCCAGGGCAGTCAACACTCCGTGTGACCCAGCGGGATTCGTCTGCCAGGTTGACGCCCATGTGGCCTTCGTGGCCTCCAATCTACCTGCCACGGATGAACGCCTCACCCAAATTAGCCGCGAGACGGCGGCTGACCCTCTGCTACAGCG
The DNA here is from genome assembly GCF_047496885.1 of Scyliorhinus torazame. Taxonomy (NCBI): domain Eukaryota; kingdom Metazoa; phylum Chordata; class Chondrichthyes; order Carcharhiniformes; family Scyliorhinidae; genus Scyliorhinus; species Scyliorhinus torazame. Next base: position 209,417,153 of record NC_092708.1, on the reverse strand, counting down.
TGTCATGCGCCACCTAACAGACGGGTGGCTCAAGGGCCAATGCCCTCAATTCTATAACGTCAGAGATGATCTGGCGATAGTAGACGGGATTCTTCTGAAACTGGACCGCATTGTCATCCCACATAGCATGCGCCAGCTCGTCCTGGAACAGCTACACAAGGGCCATCTTGGCGTGGAAAAGTGCTGCCGATGGGCCCGAGAGGCAGTGTATTGGCCCGGCATTAATGACGACATAGCCAACACAGTGCTCAACTGCCCCACTTGTCAGCGCTTCCAGCTGGCCCAACCACGTGAGACCTTGCAGCCCCATGAGTTGGTCACGTTACCTTGGACCAAGGTGGGCATCGACCTGTTCCACTCGCTGGGTAGAGACTATGTCCTGATTGTGGACTACTTTTCAAATTACCCGTAGGCAATACGGTTGCACGACATCACGGAGTCTGCAGTCATCCGTGCCTGTAAGGACACCTTTGCTCGACACGGCATCCCACTCACGGTGATGTCGGACAATGGCCCATGAAATGAAATGAAATGAAAATCGCTTATTGTCACAAGTAGGCTTCAAATGAAGTTACTGTGAAAAGCCCCTAGTCGCCACATTCCGGCGCCTGTTCGGGGAGGCTGGTACGGGAATCGAACCATGCTGCTGGCCTGCCTTGGTTTGCTTTCAAAGCCAGCGATTTAGCCCTGTGCTAAACAGCCCCTATCCTGTGCTAAACAGCCCCTGGCTTCGCAATCCAGGAATGGTCCAACTTTGCCAGACGGTACAATTTTGCACATGTGACATCCAGTCCCCTGTACCCCCAATCCAACGGCAAAGCGGAGAAGGGCGTCCACATAGTCAAACGGCTCCTCTGCAAGGCTGCAGATGCTGGATCCGATTTCTACCTCATTTTGCTGGCCTATCACTCCGCCCCACTGTCCACTAGTCTGGTGCCAGCCCAGCTGCTCACGGGTTGCACCCTGAGGACGACGGTACCGTCCATTCATGTCCCAGACCTCAACCACGTTCTGGTCCTTCGACGGATGCAGCTATCTCGTGCACAGCACAAGGCGGCTCATGACTCCCGTGTAGCTGATCTCCCTGCTCTGGCTCCAGATGACAACGTCCGCATCCATCTTCCGGATGGTGGCTGGTCTGCCACCGCTGTGGTCCTTCGGCAGGTGGCCCCCCCGCTCGTTCCTGGTTCGTCTACCGGATGGCTCCATTCTGCGCCGCAATCGACGTGCCCTTCGTCTCGTTCCGCGCTCGCTACGTGATCCTCCACTGTAGTCTCGCCCACCTGCTGACTCTGCCATGGACTATGCAGAGATCCCGGTCACTCTGCATCCTCCTCACTCTGACGCAGTCCAGCCCGCTACTCAGCCGGCGGCTCCCGACCCACCCTTGAGGTGGTCAACCAGAATTCTTCGCCTACCTCAGAGACTTAATTTGTGAACTTTGTGGACTTATGAACTTTCTGATTTGTTCTGTTCTTCCGTTTAATCATTTACATGGTTTGTATATAGTGTTCATCTCGTTATTCTTGTTGCATACTGTTTTCTGCACCAGGCACCTTCCCATATAAATAGCTTAGTTCTCATGTACATAGTCCTGTAAATATTTTGCGCACACGTAGTCAGGGACATTCTCACCATACACTATTTATTGCCACACAGGTACATTTTTTTATAAAAGGGGGATGTCATAATATACACCAGTATATCATGGTGCAGACACACACTGATGGACACACAGTGGGACCAATCAACACACACAACACCGCAGCCAATCACCAGTTAGAGCACACGCACTATAAAGGCGGGGGGCATCAGAGTTCCCGCTCATTCGAGCTGCAGCTAGCTAGGAGGACAGAGCTCACAGCCTGCAGCACTGACATTCACCATGTGCTGAGTGCATCGACTGGTTAGGACAAGGCAAAGGTCTTTAGTTAAAGCTAGTATCATGTTAGCCCACAGTTAGAGTATGTTAAACAGTTAGTGATTCGATAAAATAGTGTTGCACTATTTCAAGTGTTGGTGACCTGTATGTGTTCCACGGATCCAGAACACCCAACACAACAGGGACCATGAATTGGATTCAATTTGAATGGTCTTTGGAGCAGGCAAGGAGCTGGATTAGGGTTTGCCCCTGTCCACACTCAACTCTGGTTTTGTAACTTTGATGAAGTAATTTCAAAAAAAGGAAAGAGGGTCAAGATTCTAGACAGTGTCTCTGATTTGTGATGAATGCTTGTGGTTATTGTTTCAAAGGGTCAACCAGTGTGCCAAATTTGGAAAACCCATGCTCCTATAAGAGGGTGTCCAATATGTTAGCCAGCATTAGAGAAATATAATTAATGCTCATTCCCTCTGTTCTTTGGGGCCCTGCTGCAGATGGCAGGGCAGATGCCACATTTCATTAGAACTCTGTATTTCTGTAAATCCCTCACACAAGTTTACTGTAATGATAAAGGTGCATTGCTTGCACATTTTCTGCCTGCTACTGCAAGTTGTTCATGAAGGACTCAAAATATATGGAAAATATCTTCTTTTTCTGCACTAATTCCCATTTGATACACAATGGGTATATGATATAGGTTCACAGGCTAGCTGGAGCTGCCTTTTTCCTCTGTCAGTAACATCTTGCTGGTTGCCTTTTCTGAATATTACCCCCACACTTTGCAGGGAGGAATTATGTGTGCTGATACCGGGGCTAGGATGAAGTGTTTGATGTAAGCAGTTTGATGTGCCTGGGTTTGTTGTGCAACTTGCTGGAAGAGAATATGAAGAAGACTTGCAGTTCATCTCCAAACAAGAGGAATCCTTGTTTTAAGGATTAAGAAAGTGAGTGCAGTAAAAATAATAATAAATGCAAGATAGCTGCAGGGGTCTGGCATCATGCCTTGAAACTTGTCTTCCACAGATGCATGATGCAAAAAGCTCCAGGGAGAGCTGCTGGGGCACTTTCTTTCAGGTGTTTTCTCTGTGATTGTGCAGCAGCTTGAGTTCTAAGTAGAATACATCAATAAATTGTTAGCAACATCCCAAACAACAGTCTTTGCCCAGACCACCTAATTTTCAGTGCCAGGACTTTTTCAAATGAGCTTGCATGGTGTTTCTGTTGTTGCTGTTCTTTGTGAGCTGAATTTTGAACTGCAACAAGCAAGATGTTACTCTAATGTACTTCTCCTTCTAATGCATGAGGAACAGTGTGAAATATTCCCTCATATCTCTTTGATGGTGTAATAAGGCAATGGATAAAGAGTAAATATGTATGCAAAGGTGGATGCACTTATTTTGGTACTTCACTGAGCATCATGTACATTATCTTACCTTATAGGACTCTCATCCCCCCCCCCCCCCCCCCCCCCCCGACCCCGACCCTCCCAGTACCAGCTTACTATTTACACGCTGGTAGAAGATATTTAGGTTCCCTTTTATGTTTACTGCTGTTCTGTTCTCATTCTCTTTGCCAGGCTCTTCATTTCCCCTATTAACTTACTGTATTTGGCCTGGTTCTTGCTTGAAGAATTTACCTCCTTTGCTGGAACATAACTAGCCTGTACCCAAAACATTTCCCCCTATTAAAGATTCTGTAACAATATTGCCTTTCAATCTTTGGTTCTATGTTACCCTCACTAGATTCTCTTTTATCCCACTGAAGTTAGCCTTTTTCCAATTTAGAAGATTTGTTTTAGATTGTTCTAGATTGTTTTAGATTGTTCCTTGTTTTCTTGACTACTAGTCTGAACCTTTTGAAGCAATGATCATTCATTCTTCCCCCACAAACATTTAGTCTGCTTGGACCACCTCTTTCCCCAGCACCAAGATCCAGCAATGCCTCCTTCCTTGTTGGACCAAGAACATACAGGTCAAGGAGATTCTGCTGAACACTTTTCAGAAATTGCTCACCTTTCCTTTTGCATGACCTCAGTCAACATTTGTTAATTAAAGTCTCCTAATATCACCACTCTCCAGTTCTTGCACATCTTTGTGATTCCTCAGCCGATTTTCTTCTCTATCTTTCCCTCACTATTGGCAGACTATAAAATACTCTCAATAGCCTGATCATACATTTCTTGCTTCTTCACTCTCACCAAATGCATATATCCTTGCCCTGTTATGGGCCAGGGTTTAAAAACTCCAATGTGTATTCTGGAGTTCACCTGACCCATAACTTTTTGTTGAATTTGGCTAGGATGAGCACAAGAGCCTTCGCTTCAGATGTGATTCAACAGTCTTCTTCGACACTTTATTCTAAGAGCTTAGTTAACAATTCTTGCTGTTGTTATATATAAATGTTATCAATTACAAACATAAAGATACCCCACAGCAAACTATATCTTTTAAGTTACTAAAGCAGGTAGCTATAATCAATGTTTTTTTTTACTGGAACAGATATTTAAATGAAAATATAGAAAGACAGGCCAAAACACTTCTGTTCTCTGTCTGAGTCCACAGCAGTCCCCAATCAAAAGCGAAAGTAAAAAACAGTTCACAGAGCCACAGCCCAGCTCCACCCACACAATGAAATCACGGAAGCCATGTGATAAGACATAAACCTTTCTTAAAGGGACACTCCCATGATAGCCCTGTCAAGAAAATTCTCTCTTTTTAACACTGCACTATTTTCCTTAATTAGCATTGTCGCCCCACTCCCCTTTTATCCTTAAATAAAAGTGAATACTATAGATGCTGGAAATCTGAAATAAAAGCAGAAAGTTCTGGAAATATTCAGCGGGTCTGACAGTATCTGTGGAGAGACACACAATTAATGTTTCAAATTGAATATGACTCAAGTTCTGTAGAAGTAATATTTGACTTGAGACATCAACTCTATCTCTCACTCAAGGATAGTACAGTTGAAATGAACTTTTACAGTATATAAGCAAAACTGTTAATAATTCATTTAATTGTCTTGTTCTGGTAAACACATGTTGCAGGCCTGATGTCTTCATTCCTTAAAGGTAAGTTAGGTAAATTCAACAGCCAAATTCAAATGCCAAAGCCATTTCAGGATTCTCTCAAAGGGATGGACTTTCGGCAGGTCACCAAGTTAGTTGCTTGTAGTCTCATTACCAGGTCAGTTTGCTGTATTGATTGGCCCAAAAAGGAATAGGCTCGAAGACCTTGTGATGTTACAGCCTCTGTTTCTTTTTAACATATAGTTGTTACAGATTTTCCCCCTGCTGCTCTGTCATATTGTCTGCAGTCAGCATTTAAAGATTACAAATGGACAAACATGGCTGCCATGCCATGAAGGTCCTCATAGTTGCAGTTACTTTTCCAAATATAGTGATGGTCTTGGGTTGAGGAGCCGCATCTTTCTTTATTGTTTGAAGAATTGATCCTGAGGGGCTGAGGACAATCTCTCTGTTTCAAAAATGACACAATTTAGGAATTTCTCTTGATAGTCTCAGGATGTTTCTAGTTGACACTTTTTCATCTGGAATGTCCTCTGTTGGACAGTGAGTCAGTTTTTGAATACATAGACAGGTCATCTGAACTTCAGTGGCCATCTTTGCAGCACATTGTCCACTTTTTAAATGAAAAGTCAATTTCAAAGAGCCCACATTGAATAAAGTTTGTATCTTCAAAGATGGGAATATGACATGCTGTTACTGGACATGCCATCAAGATAATTACAGCTGGAACAGGAAGTGTGGTAGTTGGCATTGGGCACAAGGCACTTAAAAAGGCAATAAATTACAAATTATATGTGAAACAATGCTTATCTCAGAATCATTATAGGACAATTATCTGATTGGAGAGCTGAAGTATCATATAAAATTAGATTGCGCTCAAGATGTTTCAAAGTCTATGATTAAGTACAATCTTGAAATCACTTCCAGATGTAAGACCACATAAAATGTATATTAGAAAGAATAAATATAGCTATTTCCTACTGGTTCTCCATCCTTAATAATCTACCATCCAAGAACATATGCCAGTAATTTTCTCGCTGAAATCCACAGAAATGACATCCACCATTTAGCCTCCAATTGAGAACGGAGCACAATAGTCAACGGCCCAACAGCTCTGCAGGTTTTTTGTCATGAATTGACAGATGTAATTGATCTCACAGAATGCACCTACTTCAACCACTTCAACAGGACACTTAAATTGAAAGCCAGATTAAGCGCGCCTCCATTTTAGCACCTGAACATTACAACAGCATTTCAGATCCCACAGTATCTGTGAATGTTAGAGGAAATTAATCAGTATAGTGCAGATGGAATTTTACCAGGAATTGGGAAGCAGAATAGGTCATGACCGCCTGGGTGAAATACACAGCCAATTTAGACAATTAACTCTTTGTTGCAGTATAGAAGAGGAACTAACAATCAGTGGGCCAGCCAAGCTGAAGCTAGTTCTGATGGGAGCAACACCTTGAAGCAAATATTTTGGATAGTTTGCAACAGGAGGAACTTGGTGTCATTCCACTGAGATCACATGGTTGTCTTGACATTTAGGCTTGTGACTGTACACAGGGACATGAAAGGGCGCCACACTCTCCATGATGGGTGTGCTACTGAGGAGGAGCTGTGGCTACAGGTCAGCAAACACAGTGGCAGGGGTAGCAACTGCTAGAAGACCAGCAACTAAATCATGCAACACAAGGACTGTCATCTGGATGCAGTAAAGAGAATGGCTAAAGGGCTTCACCCAGAAAAAGGCACAACCTTGTGGACAAGATCTATTGGTGAAGGGTAGCTTCTTCGACCTATCGGAGCAACAGTGCTTTCAAAGCTGCGGCTTCCCTGTCAGATGATTCCTAACCTGTGTACTCTGAGAGAGGATGACCTGATGCCATTACGAGCAGGGGAGCACTCATTGCACATAGCGATCAAAGTGACCGTAGCTTTGAACTTGTGTATCTGGCTCATTCTAGGACTCAGGCACAGACATCTGCAGAAGGGCATCACAGTAAAGTTCGACACAGATGTGGGTACGCAAGCCCAGGGGGCTATCAGCTTCATCTCAGGAGCAGTATTTTCTCATGTCCAGGTGACAATTGACTCCGCAAGCACACGCTAGCATCTGTGCCGAGCTAAGTATAACTAGATGGTTCCTCAGGGTACAATGGGGACTCTCCATAGCTGTCTCTGCCTGTGGAAATCTCTCCTGTTCAAATATAAAATGCTCCTCACCTTTCTACCTGTGATGTTGGACCCAATGTAAGTGTCATCTGCACAGATGGAAGACGTGTACGAGCCATGTGACAGTGCTTCCTTTGAGGACTGCAATACCTTATCCCACATCTCTCGCTGCACTTTTGGAAATGCCCCTGTGGGAGATAAAATACAATTGTCAGTGCGACATGTATGTGACAGCAAAATCAACCCCATACCCAGAAAGAAGCAGGATTTGAATAATTAGGCTAATTTTGAGATTGCAAAGCAGATTTAAATCAGAAGCAGAAAATGTGAAGCTGCAATGACAGCATTGAAAGCAATAGAGATGAGTTTGCACCTGAAATTCATTTGAAATCTTATCAGGCTAGTTCAAAGCTTAATTTCCAACTGCCAAACCAAAATACGAGCAGGTGACTATTCTGTGAGATTAATTGAATTGTGTATTTTTGTGCATGCCTTTTTGGCACCTGCAAAATTATGCTGATAATGAAAGGTCCATAAAATTATGTTTGTCATTAAAAAGAGGATATAGAATAAAATGAGATACTAATAAAGAAAGAATTTTTTATAGCAAAACATTCAAAATAATGGAATCTTTTGAGAGCAGAACTATATAATTAATATCATTCAATAAATTTGCATTCTCAGAAATTACAAGTGTATTAAACTGTGCTGCTTTGTGATTTTGTGTTAATTATAGGGAAATACCCATTCTCCTATTCCTCATAGAATTTCACCTCTTATGAATTTAATGTTTTAATTTATTTTTAATTGCAAATAAAGTTGATTATCAAAAACAAATATGATATGATTGTTTTATAATCTGCTATTTTCCAAGGTAAATAGATATATGTGTGAAGATTTTAATTTAGAAAGCAGGTGTTTTAATGTAAATATATGTTCATTCACCACTTTTCCCTTTGGTGCAGAGTTGACTCCGGCTCTTCAGGCAGTTTTTGATGTGTTTTGCTTCTGCAGCTTTCTCACTGATTTTGTTGAATCTAAAGCATGTTTCAACAGCAACCACAACTTGTAATTGTATAATGCCTATAATGTACTAAAATGGTTCAAGGTGCTTCACAGTTCCATTTTGAGGTAAAACTGGACAATGTACCACAGGACGATATTAGAATGAATGGTGAAAAGCTTGGTCATTGAGGTTGGTTTTAAGGAGGGTCAGAAAGGAGAAAAGAGAGATGGAGAGGTTTAGGGAAGGCATTCCAGAGCTTATGACCAAGTAAACTGAATGCATGACCATCAATGATGGAGCAATTAAAATTGAGAATGCTCAAGAGGCCAGAATTAGATGATGCATGTATCTCGGTGGAGCGGCTAAGGCTTTGCTAGATGTTGTAGCTATTGATGTAATGTTTTGTTTTGCATCTGAAGCCTCGTGCACAACCTTTCTGATTGGTTCAGTGTTGGCTTATGGCTCAGTTTTCAGGTTAGTTTATTGTAGTGGAAACTTGGAGCTTGCCAAGAAAAAAACTCCCAGCTAACCATCAGCACATTTTCTTCACATAAGCAATAGCAATAGAAAGAGGTAGTTTATAACTTACTACACATAGTACTTGCCAGCTTGTTCCTGACACTGCCATCAACAGTACAATTTCACTCATCTTACTCCTGTCACTCACTGCCTTGACCTTCCAAACTCACATGTGCATCTGCTCTTTGCCATGCCTCGGTCCTTGCCTACTTTACTCCCTGCTCTGTCTCACATTTTCCTCCAGGGAAAAACAATTCTGTTTTATTGAAAATTGTCTTATATTTTGATCAATTACATGCCATCTTCTGTCTTGCTAAAATCACTGAAATTTTAATTAAACCCTTAGCCATGCTGCCACTCTTCCCGCCATTAATACCTTGGCCAGAATTTCAAAATATTTTTATTAAGTCATTTATAATTTTCAACAATTTTCAAGAGGAAAACAACAAAGTAAATAACACCCACCTAACCACCAACCAAACCCAGCCAACATGGTTTGCATACACAATTCCCCAATCCCCCTTTCCCACTAACTATTTTGCACCTCATCCAACCCCCCATGCCTCCCTCTTTCCCTTTACCCCCCCACCCCCTTAAAGATAAACGACTGCCACCTCCAGGCGAACCCTAGCATTGATCCTCTCAGGACGAACTTGACCTTCTCAAGCCTGAGAAACCCGGCCATGTCACTGACCCATACCCCAGATTTCGGGGATTCTGAGTCCCTCCATACCAATACGATCCGTCTCCAGATTACCAGGGAGGGAAAGGCCAAAACATCAGCCTCTCTCGCCCCCTGGACTCCTGGGTCTTCCGACAAACCAAACATCGTCATCTCTGGACTCGGAACCACCTGTGCCTTCAATACTGTTGACATGACATCGGCATATCCCTGCCAAAATCCCCGAAGCCTCGGACAGGCCCCAAACATGTGGACATGATTTGCGAGCCCTCCCGTACACTGCCCACACCTATCCTTCACCCCTTCACAGTACCTGCTCCGATGGGCCACAGTCATATGTGCCCTGTGGACCACCTTGAATTGTCTGGTGATTGGCTGTGCTGTGTTATATGCTTACCGGTCATCCTATGTGTCAATCACTGCCTGTCTGCATCTCATTATATACATGAGTGGACACTATGACAAGGCTAAGCCTGACAACGGCGAGGACGTGTTGACTCTACTCAGGGTGTCCTCCCACAACCCCGCCTCTAACTCCTTGCCCAATTCTTCCTCCCACTTTTCACTTCCCCTATCGGGACTCCCTCCCATACCATCAGCTCTTTATAAATTTCTGAGACCTTACCCTCCCCCACTCCCATTTTCAACATTACCTTATCCTGTATCCACTGGGGCGGTAGGTGCGGAAAGGTTGAGACCTGCCTCCGCGCGAAGTCCCTCACCAGCAGGTATGGGAACCCATTCCCCCCGGCCAGCTCAAACCCCTCCTCCAACTATCCCCTGCCTCCCCAGTACTATCCCCTGCCAGTCCTTTGACACTCTCAGCGCCATCGCCAGTGGCTCCATGGCCAAGGCAAACAACAGTGGGAAGAGTGAACATCCCTGCCTCGTCCCCCGGTGCAGCCTAAAATAATCCGAGCTCACTCGGTTCGTCTGCACAGTCGCCACCGGTGCCTGGTACAGCAACCGGACCCAATCCACAAAACTCTGCATAAACCCAAACTGCCCCAGGACCTCCCATAGGTAGTCCCACTCCACCCGGCCAAAGGCCTTCTCTGCCACCACCTCCAGCTCTCTTCCCTTGGAGGGCATCATAATCACATTTAGCAGCCTTCTAATGTTCGCTGCTAAATGCCTCCCCTTCACAAACCCCGTCTGGTCTTCTCCTATCACCCCACACAATCCTCTATTCTCGAGGCCAAGATCTTGGCCAGTAGCTTGGCATCTACATTTAGAAGGGAGATTGGCTTGTATGACCCACATTGTTCCGGGTCCTTATCCCGCTTCAGCCTGAGAGAGGTCTGTAACATCGTCGGGGGGTGGGGGGGGGTGGGAGAGGGTGTACCCCTTGTTCCCTAGCCTCATTAAACGCCCTTACCAGCATGGGCCCCAGCCTCTTGAAAACTTTTTATGGAACTCCACTGGGTACCATCCGGCACCGGGGCCTTGCCCGCCTGTATCCCCCCCAGCCCCTCCACCACTTCAACCAGCCCAACTGGCTCCCCTCGGCCCTTCACCAGCTCTTCGTCCATCTCGGAAACTCCAATGCCTCCAAAAAACGCCTCATCCCCTTCACCCCGGCTGGGGACTCCGACTCATGTAAACTGCTGTAAAAGTCCCTGATCACCCCGTTTACCCCCACCAAGTCCAAGATCGCGTTCCCTCCTCTGTCCTTCACTTTTCCAACTCCCTCGCCACCTCCCGTTTCCTTCGCTGGTATGCTTGCATCATGCTAGCCTTCTCCCCCGATTCATACACCGCCCCTCTCGCCTTTCTCAACTGCCCCACCGCCTTTCCTGTAGAAAGCAACCCAAACTCCATCTGCAGCTTCTGCACTCCTGCAACAAACCAGCCTCCGGGGCCTCCAAGTACTTCCTGTCTACCTGGAGAATCTCCCTCACTAACCAATCCATCTCCGCCTTTTCCGCCTTCTCCCTATGTGCCCTGATCAAGATAAACTCTCACCACTGCCTTCAACACCTCCCATACCATAGCTGCTGAAACCGACCCCATATCGTTTACCTCCACATACTCCCTGTCCTCAAACTCAACCTATCCAGCCTTGGATCTATAACCGTATTAAAATCCCCGCCCCATAATCAGCCAATGTGAGTCCAGATCAGGGATCTTCCCCAATGAACTCTACGTCGTCCCAGTTCGGTGCGTAAATATTCACCAGCACCACCGGCATTCCCTCCAACTTCCCGCTCACCATAACGTACCTGTCCCCCGAGTCCACCACTATACTTCCCACTTCAAATGCCACCCGCTTGTTAACCGGAATCGCCACCCCCCTTGTTTTAGAGTCTGGTCCTGAATGGAATATCTGCGCTACCCATCCCTTCCTCAGCCTAGTCTGATCCACCACCCTCAGGTGTGTCTCCTGTATCATTAAGCATGTCAAACGGGCCCTCTTGACTGGTCCATTCAACCCTCTCACATTCCATGTGATCAGCCTACCCCCACCCCCCTTGCCGATCAACCATAACACTTCCTGGCCAGCCTCCAGCCCATGTCCCGTACCTGCTCAGGCCCGCCTACGGGCAACCACCTTCATTGACCCTCACTATGTCACCCTTCAACAACCCCTTCCCTGTCAGCAGTCTTCTACCCCCATTCCCCGTCGACCTCTACCCCATGACAAAATAACAATGCCAACCCCCATGACCACACTTGCCACCTGCTCAACCCCCACTGCGCTTCCGTGAGCTAGCCTGCCCAGCTTGCCTGGTCGTCCCCCGCCTATAGCACGTAGCATCCTACCCCCAACTGATCCCCCCCTCCCCCCCGCTCAACCATCCTCCCAGTGGAAACTTTACAATCCCCACCGAACACAAAAAAAAGAGCATCACACCATCCCCCCATCAAGAACGAAACAAATCCAAAACGGCCTCAAGTGCAGTGCAAAAGTGGTTCATACAAACCAGAAGAAAATCAAAATACAAGATAGGAACATCCTCTCCAGAGTTCAGTGCCAGACCATTGTCTCTAACAAATTCCATTGTCTCCTCTGGCGACCCAAAGTAGAGTTCCCGGCCTTCACACATAACTCACAAACGCGCTGGGAACAATATGCCTAACTTAACCCCCTCCTTGAAGAGATCCGACTTCATTTTACTGAAGCTTACCCTCCTTTTGGTCCGTTCTGCACCTGATAGACGTGTAGCTCGCTGCCTTCCTAAGTACAGCACCTCGTCTGCCTGGCCCACCTCAAAATCTGTTCCTTATCCAGGAACCAGTGCAGTCGCACCACCATCACCCTCGGCGGCTCGTTCCCTTGCGGTTTCCTCATTAGCGCTCTGTGCGCCCGGTCCACCTCCAGAGCCCGAGCAAACTCCTCTTCACCAAGCAGCTTCTCAAACATCCGTGCCACATATGCGCTGGCATCCGCTCCCTCACTGCCCTTCGGTAGGCCGACGATCCTAATGTTCTGCCTGCGCGATCTATTCTCCAGATCCTCCACCTTAACCTGTAGCCTCCTTTGTTGATCTTGCATCAATCCCATCTCCGCAGCCATCGAGGCATGCTGCTCCTCGTGCTCCCCCACCGCCTCCTCCACATTCCGAATCGCCTGGCCCTGGGCCCCCAACCTCATTTCCTTGCGGTTGATCCCCGTCTTTATCGGATCCACCACTCTAGTCAGGTCCTCCAAGTTCTCCTTCCTCTACCGGGCAAATTTCCCGGGGAGGAAGTTCACTAGCTGATCCATCAACCACTGGGCAGACCAGCTTGGACCTTGACCATCTTACACTGTGTCGCAGACTCCACACCAGCTTTCAACAATTATTCCCTTTTTCGACCACTTCTGGTCCACAAATCCATACACTGGTGGGATACCCTTCTTCCACCTCACTTGCACCTTTTACAATCACTCAGCTCTGCCGTTAGCTGGGGAAAAGGTACAAAAAGTCCACCACGAGCGAGAGCCACCAAATGTGCGACCACTCCCACCCTGGCTGCCACCCTAGCTGTCATAACGTTCTTTTGACTCTACAAGCTCATGCTGGATTCTTCGTGGCCCTCACAAAAGCAATATTGCAGGGAAAGTCCCACCTTCCTTCCACTAAGCATGCTGACTTCCCAAAACGCCCTCCAGCATCGGGACTTCCCTCGCTCAGGGAAAATCTCACTGTCACGTGAGAGTACCTTTCAGAAATGGGTGTTTATAAATGGGTATGTATATAAATATCTGTTGTGAGAGTACCTTTAAGAAATGGGTGTTTATTACTGCAGTGATGTCAGAGAGTGGGTGGAACTGGGCTGTCTGTCAGCTTTTTACTTTCGTTTTGGGCTGTTTGCTGCAGGGTGTGTTTTAGTTTCGTTTTCAGAGCTGGATAGCTGCAGTCACAGCCAATTAGGTGTATGAGCCTCTCTCTCTGTAATCTAAAAATTGTAAATCGATCCTTTGGTGATTTAAAACTAATAACTGCTCTCAGTAGTGACTTTAACCTAATGTGCTTCGTTAAAAGTTTTTTTTTAAGTCTTATGGATGTTAAAAGGGCAGCTTAAGGATTACTTAGTGTTGTATTCTTTGGGGGTTGTATTTGAATTGATGGTTGCTAAGATGTTCACTGTATGTTTTAAAAAGGTTAACGTGAGTTCATAGAATAAACATTGTTTTGCTTTAAAAAATACTTTTCCATTTCTGTTGTACCATACCTGTAGAGTGGGCCGTGTGCTCCCCATACCACAATCTGGTAAAAGTTGTGGGTCAGGTGAACTCCATGATACACTTTGGGGTTCTCTAAACTCTGGCCCATAACACCACCCTATTTCTTCATTGTAATTTCATTTTTTGAAAGAACCTTGTACGGTCAACTTTGAAGGCAAACAAGGTTTATTTGATGGAAACAGATAGAAATGGAGGGAAGAATAGGAAGCAGGATATGGGTGAGCAGCATTTGCCTCCACAACCGAGTTATGCCTAGGAGTGTGGGGAAATGAATGAAACGTAAAGGATAAGGTGAATGACACTGAAGAAAGGGAAACGGCAGAATGCAAGGGGTGTGTTGCTAATTCAGAATAAAGGAGCTGTGGTGGTTTTGGGACCAAGTGACTGGCAGGAAGGGAAGGAAACAGTAACAAAGTGAAGGGGCCTGGATGGAAGTGAATGTTGGGAGGAAGGTTGAACCATCTGGGGAGGAGATGGACAAGATTACATTTCCCCACAATTCCATATAAATGCAAACTGCAACTATTGCTAGTTTATTTTTCCGCTGCACCTTTCCATACCAGTTAAATCTTGTTCTCCTTTACTTGTCTTTTACTTCCTCCCACCCATTCAAATCCTTCTCACCTCTCTGTGCCTAATCCTGCCTCCTCTTCCTTTATCAGTCCTCACTTTCTCAGACTCATTGAGCTGTGCTTTGCTGGGTTTACTGTGTTGGCGTCAGTACAACCACTTACTCTGCTGTCCACCTGCTCCACCCCGCTAACAACAAGTTTGAATTCGAACTCTTCTCTAGCCACATATTGTCATCTATATTTCTGTTGGCAGTCAACTCACCTTCAGACCTACGTTCCCCCTCAGCCTCGGACATCGTTCCCTCTTGGTCCCACAACCTTTAACTGCATTTTGTTCACAGTTACTCATCCTATTCTAATTTCCTCAAATTGCTTCCATAATCTCTTCTAGGTTTTTAGCACTCTAATACTGTCTCAGCGTCAGGTCCAGTTAGCCGATCCTCAATATTTGACCTGAGGTTTTGATTTAGTCTTCCTTCCCCATGTGCAATGCCACAAAGTTGATTGGTAAGATTAATTTAGAACCTTAAATTTATTGTACTTTGGTTTATTTTTCAGAGATCCAGTAAAGTAGCACATCTCTTCACTGTTTCTTCATTCACCTGCATATGATCTGGGGAAATTGCTTGATTGTGCTGGTGTACACAACATGAGGAAAAATTATATTCTCAAAGATTGTCGAAACAAAAATTTTTTAAGAAAGATCACTCAGTTGATAAAGATTGCCAATCTAACAAAAGAGGCCGGGATTTTCTGCTCCCATTCATATCGGTCAGGTTTGGCAATGGGAATGGAAAATAACGCATGAAGTCCAAAGTTGTGTTTCACAATGACGTGAAAGCCTGGTGCGATCGTCCTCTCCCCCCATCAGTGGCAGGCATTGCTATCAACGTTTCAAGGTCGGGAACCTCATTGGAATATATTTGCATCTCATTATTGGGCCCATACACCAGAATCATACGTCTCCCCCTCCCACCTCCATCAAAAAACCCATCCACAGGGGCATGATATAAGAATGGCATGAAACACAATTGGCTTCAAAAGGCATCCCACTGGCGAGCAAATCTCCCAAGGGGTTGTTTGGAGGTGAGCACAGCTCTTGCAGAGGGGGTGGGAGAGGAGGTATCGTGTTTGACTACGCCGGGTTGAGGTATAATGGGTGACTCGGGTAGATGGAGGCCAGTTCGGGGCATGAGGGTTGACTCAGGGGAGATGGGGCCTAGTTAGGGGTGCCAGGGTTGATTCGGGGAAGAGATTGGGGCTGAGTCAGGGTTGCGAGAGTTTACTCGGGTTACGAGGGTTGATGCGAGGGTACAAAGATTGACTCAAGAGTACAAGAGTTGACCCGAGTGCCGGGATTGACTTGAGGGAGAAGGGTGCCGAGTCGGGGGAGGCAGGAATTTATGCAGAGGAGATGAGGACGGCCAAGTTGGGGATTTGAGGGTTGACCGGGAGCAACGAGGGTTAACTTGGGGGCAATGGGGGCCAAGTCAGGGGAAACCAGGGTTAACTAAGAAGAGACTGGGATTTGACCAGGTGGTTGACTCGGAGGAGACGCGGGGTTGACTTGAGGGTAACAATGATTATTATAAGAATAATCTTTATTGTCACAAGTAGGCTTACATTAACACTGCAATGAAGTTACTGTGAAAAGCCCCTAGCCGCCACACTGCGGCGCCAGAGGAAGAATGATGAATGTCCAAATTACCTAACAGCATGTCTTTCAGGACTTATCATAGAATTTACAGTGCAGAAGGAGGCCATTCGGCCCATCGAGTCTGCACCGGCTCTTGGAAAGAGCACCCTACCCAAGGTCAACACCTCCACCCTATCCCCATAACCCATGAATCCCACCCAACACTAAGGGCAATTTTGGACACTAAGGGCGATTTATCATGGCCAGTCCACCTAACCTGCACATCTTTGGACTGTGGGAGGAAACCGGAGCACCCGGAGGAAACCCACGCACACACGGGGAGGATGTGCAGACTCCGCACAGACAGTGACCCGGAACTGAACCTGGGACCCTGGAGCTGTGAAGCAATTGTGCTATCCACAATGCTACCGTGCTGCCCATGGGAGCAAACCAGAGCACCCGGAGGAAACCCACACAGGCACGGGGAGAACGTGCAGACTCAACACAGACAGTGACCCAAGCCGGAAATCAAACCTGGGATCCTGGCACTGTGAAGTAACAATGCTGGTCACTGTGCTACCGTGCGTCCTCCTCATTGCTAAGGAGATGCCACTTGTTAGCCCTTGATTACCCCTACCATCATTTTACTGATGATTGAGAGTAGATTGATGGGTCAGTAATTGGTTTGGTTGGATATGTCCTGCCTTTTATGTACAGGATATGTTTGGGCAATGTTTCACAATACCAGGCAGATACCAGCTTTGTAAATGTGGTAGAACAGCTTGGTTAGGGATGTGGCAAGTTCGGGTACACACGGAGAATTCCGAATGTCCAAATCACCTAACAAGCATGTCGTTCGGGACTTGGGGGAGGAAGCCGGAGCACCCGGAGGAAACCCACGCAGACACGGGGGGAACATGCAGACTCTACACAGGATTGACCCAAGCCCGGAATCGAAACTGGGACCCTGGCGCTGTGAAGACATAGTGCTAACCACTATGCTACTGTGCTGCAGGGGAGCATTAACCCAGGGGAGGCATGGGTGTGGCGTGTGGGTTGGAGGGAGGGGCGTTCATAGTCAGGTATGAAAAGTGCCGTTTTTGAGTATGCCCTCTGCTACCAAGCCATCGGCTTCGTGGTAAGGCCTCACAGAGGGAAGCTTGTGGTACGGCCTTCTTAGAAGGGCCTCACAGATAAATGGGAAACCTGAGGCATTGTGGTGGGCGGTTGGGTCGTTATCATGGACAGTTTCACTCACTTTGTGGGCGCGGAAGGCTTCTGGAGGTGGGATGTTGACAAGCCGTCCCACACTACCAGGAAACTTGCGGGCGGGCGTATGCTGCCGGCAGGACCAGAGAATGCTGCCACCAGCGATCAGCAGAGAATTCTGCTCTATACAATGTTGGATTTTCCATATATTTTGTCATAACATTTCATTGTCTGAGAAACAGTTTGGTTTAAAGCATTTGAATTCCACGTATATTTGAATAAAGCAGAAAATAAAACAGTGTGAAATATTAGCTTGCAATTATGAACAA
Organism: Scyliorhinus torazame; assembly: GCF_047496885.1. Lineage (NCBI taxonomy): Eukaryota > Metazoa > Chordata > Chondrichthyes > Carcharhiniformes > Scyliorhinidae > Scyliorhinus > Scyliorhinus torazame. Next base: position 209,399,446 of record NC_092708.1, on the reverse strand, counting down.
AATGGGGTAAATGTTGAACTAATTAATCTTTTTCCAAATTTTTATATATGGCCCTGACAATCTCATAATATATTGTTTCTACTAATTAATATTGAAGTATCTTGCACATCTATCAGTGTCAATTGATGGTGCATCCGTTTAATGATGCAACACAAGAGACATGGGGCTTTATAATTAATAGTCAACACAAACAGCTGTCTACAATACATAAATCTGGAATGATTTCTTAAATATGAAATTATATATAAATATGCACAGTCAAATTATGTTTGAGAACTCAAAGCCGCTAGAGCCGCATTTGATATATTTAGTGCAATGGCAATGGTAGGAGACAGGTTTGATCACTTATATTACCATAGGTGGGCAGCACGGTAGCACAGTGGTTAGCATTATGGCTTCCCAGCACCAGGTTCGATTCACGGCTGAGTCACTGTCTATGCGGAGTCTGCAAGTTCTCCCCATGCCTGCATGGGTTTCCATCGGGTGGTCCGGTTTCCTCCCACAAGTCCCAAAATAGATGTGCTGTTCGGTAATTTGGACATTCTGAATTCTCCCTCTGTGTACCCAAATAGGCGCCGGAATGTGTCGACTCGGGACTTTTCACAGTAACTTCATTGCAATGTAAGCCTACTTGTGATAATAAAGATTATTATTGTAAGATAATCATTACCATGGTATCAGTTTTTCTTTATTCATTTGTGGGATGTGGTCTTCACTGCCAAGGCCTTCTTTTCTTGCCTATCCTTAATTGTCCCTGAGAAGATTGTGGTTAGCTGCTTTCTTGAACAGTTGCAGTCCATTTGGTGAAAGTACTCCTACAATCCTGTCATGTAGGGAATTCCAAAATTTTGACCCAGCAATGATAAAGGAACAGTGATATCTTTCTTAGCAACTGAGGGTAGCGACATTCTTGTGGTACAGGTGATTGGTTTGGAAGGTGCTTTTAAAGGAACCTTGATGGGTTGCTGCAGTGCATCTTGTAGACGGTAGATGTCACACAGAGCAGCTATGGTACACCATGGTGCAGGGAATGAATGTTTACAGTGGTGGATAACTGCCAAAAATAGGCTTCATTGTCCTGATGTGGAGCTGCTGGCGTTGGACTGGGGTGAGCCCAATAAGAAGTCTTACAACACCAGGTTAAAGTCCAACAGGTTTGTTTCAAATCACTAACTTTCGGAGGACTGCTCCTTCCTCAGGTGAATGAAGAGGTATGTTCCAGAAATTAGGGTTAGGGTTAGTTCAATAAGTTCAATTAGTCAATAAGTTCCACCCCATCATCAGACTCAATAAGTTCCATCCCACCATCAGACTCAATAGGTTCCATCTCACCATCAGACTCAGTAAGTTCCATCCCACCATCAGACTCAATAAGTTCCATCCCACCATCAGACTTCAATAAGTTCCATCCCACCATCAAACTCAATAAGTTCCATCCCACCATCAGACTCACCATGGACTACTTTCCAAAATCGGTTGCATTCTTGGACACACTCATCTCCATCAAGGACAGTCACCTCAGCACTTTGCTTTACCGCAATCCCACAGATAACCTCACGATGCTCCACTTCTCCAGCTTCCACCCTAAACACATTAAAGAAGCCATCGCCTATGGCCCAGCCCTCTGTACACACAGGATCTGCTCAGACGAGGAGGAGCGTAACAGCCATCTACAGACGTGAAAGATGCCCTTGTACGAACGGGATATGGCGCTTGACACATCGATCGACAGTCCCAACACGCCACAGCAAAAAAATGCACCGGCCTCCTCAGAAGACAAACATGGGACACAGCCGCCAGAGAGCCCTTCGTCATCCAGTACTTCCCCGGAGCGGAGAAACTACGACATCTTCTTCGCAGCCTTCAACACGTCATCGATGAAGATGAACATCTTGCCAAGGTCATCCCCACAACCCACCACTTGCCTTCAAACAACCGCGCAACCTCAAACAACCATTGTTTGCAGCAAACTACCTAGCGTTCAGAACAGTGACCACGACACCACACAACCCTGCCATGGCAATCTCTGCAAGACGTGCCAGATCATCGACATGGGTACCACCATTAATGTGAGAACACCACCCACCAGTTACTAGGGGGCATAGGCACCAGTTCCAATTACTAGGGGGCATAGGTTTAAGGTGAGAGGGGCAAGGTTTAGAGTAGATGTACGAGGCAAGTTTTTTACGCAGAGGGTAGTGGGTGCCTGGAACTCGCTACCGGAGGAGGTGGTGGAAGCAGGGACGATAGGGACATTTAAGGGGCATCTTGACAAATACATGAATAGGATGGGAATAGAAGGATACGGACCCAGGAAGTGTAGAAGATTGTAGTTTAGTCGGGCAGCATGGTCGGCACGGGCTTGGAGGGCCGAAGGGCCTGTTCCTGTGCTGTACATTTCTTTCTTCTTGGTTTGTTTGTTCAGTTACGTGGTACAACTCGGCCAACGTTGTCTACCTCATATGCTGCAGGAAAGGATGTCCAGAAGCGTGGTACATTGGCGAGACCATGCAGACGCTGCGACAGCGAATGAACGGACATCGCGCAACAATCACCAGGCAAGAATGTTCCCTTCCAGTCGGGGAACACTTCAGCAGTCAAGGGCATTCAGCCTCTGATCTTCGGGTAAGGGTTCTCCAAGGCGGCCTTCAGAACGTGCGACAACGCAAAATCGCCGAGCAGAAACCTATAGCCAAATTCCGCACACATGAGTACGGCCTCAACTGGGACCTTAGATTCATGTCGCATTACATTTATTCCCCACCATCTGGCCTGGGTTTGCGAAATCTTACCAACTGTCCAGGCTTGAGACAATTCACACCTCTTTAACCAGGGATTACCCCTCTCTCTGGATCGGTAAAGACTTAATTACCTGCAAATGCTCGCATTCAAAGCATTGTCTTGCATCTTTGACTTTATCTATATATATGTTTCTGGAACATACCTCTTCACTCACCTGAGGAAGGAGCAGTGCTCCGAAAGCTAGTGATTTGAAACAAACCTGTTGGACTTTAACCTGGTATTGTAAGACTTTTCATTGTCTTGGATAGTGTTAAGCTTCTTGGGTAATTGTTGGAACTGCACTCATCCAGGCAAGCAGAGAGTATTTGATTTCAATTCTGACTTATGTTTTACAGATGGTGAAAAGGCTTTGGTGAGTCAGGACATGAGTTAATCACCACAGAATACTTAGCCTCTAACCGATTTCCACTGCCACAGCACTTATGTGGCTGGTACAGTTAGGTTTCTGATCATTGGTGACCCCAGGTTGTTGATGGTGGGGGATTTGGCAATGGTAATGCCATTGAATATCAAGGGCAATTGATTAGATATTCTCTTTTGATGATAATCATTCCTTGACACTTGTGTGGCACGAATGTCACTTGTCGCTTAATAGCTCCGCCCAGAGTGCTGTTCAGTTCTTGTGGCAGGTGTACACAGACTTTAACATTATCTTATCACAGAAGCTCCAGTCCGCCAGCAACCCCACATCCATCCTCCACCCTGGCTTCTGGGCCGCCCCCTTCTCAAGTACCTCTTCCATCCAGTGTGGAGCATGATCCGGGATCACTATTGCCGAATACTCTGCCCTCTTAACTCCAGCCAATAGCCCCTTCCCCACCATGAAAAAGTCAATGCTTGAGAACACCTTGTACACCAGGAGAAATACGAGTACTTCCGATCCCTCAGGTGTAAAAATATCCACAGGTCAAACGCCCCATCTCCCTCATAAGCCCAGCCAACAGGGTCAGCAAGTACGGCTGAAACTTGTCCACCCTCGGCTTCAGTAGTGTTCCAAACCCCCCCCCCCACAGAATCATCTCATGGGTATCCAAATCCAGGATTGCAGCCAGCATTTTCTTCACAAAACCCTCATCATCCCAATTGGGGGCATATACGCTCACCAACGACACCAACCTCCCCTCCAATGCACCTGTTATGATCATGTATCCACCCACCGATCCACCACCACCTTCTCCATCTGGAACCTCACCCACTTGCCCACCAAAATCGCCACCCCCAAGCCTCACTATCAAACCCCAAATGAAACACCTGGCTCACCCAACCCTAACGAAGCCACTTCTGATCCTTTATCCTCAGATGGTTCTCTTGAAGCATTACCACATCGGCTTTTAAACACTTCAAATGCACAAACACTCTCGCTCTCTTTACCAGTCCCCATAACCCCTCACATTCCACTTCACCATTCTGACTGGGGGTCTCTCACTGCCCCCCTCTCCACCCCTCCTGTCCACCATCATCATTACCCCAGGCCCCGCACAACCGGCCAGATCTGCCCCATCCTTTTGTTACTGTTGACTCCTCCCCACTTCCCAGAATCCCCCATCCACTTCCTCTTGCGAACATCTCACCCAGTATCGATCCCTTCTCTCCCCCCCCCCCACCAACCACCATTCACACCTCCCAGGTCCATTGAAACCTGTTCTACCGGGCTCCAATGATAACGGACCCTCCCCCCACCACACTCCTGTTGACGAGCCAACCTTTGTTTGCTCACTGGTGATCCCTGCTCGAACCCCCCTCCTCACCACCCACGCCTTCAGCAACCCGGCCCCTCATGCCCAGAAACCCTTCAAACCCCCCTTCCCCACTCCCACCAAATGCCGACTCCAACCCCCGCCCCCCATCCATACCGCCTGAGTGGGGAGACATATACCCAAAACAATTACAAATCATATCCATAAGAAACAAGAATACATGTAAAAAAAAAAACTCCTAAAAATCAGAAAGAAATATCCAGGAGGCAAAAAAACTCAAGAAAAACATTCCCAGCTCAGGCCCCAACACTCATCTTAGTCCCAGTCCTTCAGCCTTCTCGAAAACCCCTACCGCCTCCGCCGTCTCAAAATAAAAGTCCTTCGCGTCATGAATCTCTCTCAGATTCGCAGGGTCGATCACTCCAAACCTCACCCCACTGCTCTACAATGCATCCTTCGCCCGTCCAACGGCCGCCCCCCTTCTCGCCTACATCACCGTAAGATCTTGGTATATACATATACCAATCTCTTCCTCTTCACGTCCTGTTTGTGCTTCGCCTAGCTCAAAACCTCCTCCTTCATGGGATAGCTGTGGAAGCAGACTATCACTGCACTTGGTGGCTCATTTGGACGGAGCGACCAATGCGCCTTGTCCAGCTCTATAGAGGGAGGGCTCTTCCCCCTCCCCATCAACTTGGAGAACATGTTTGCAAAATACTCGGTCGGCCTTGGGCCTCCATCCCCTTGGGCAGACCAACAATCCTCAATTGTGTCTCCTCGATCTGTTCTCCCGGTCCTCATAGCCCTTTATTGACCTCCGCCACCCTCCACAGCTCCTCATCCATCGAGGTGAATTGGTCGCTGTGCGGCGACAATGCCTCCTCCACCCTCTTTGTCTTCTCTCCTTGCTCCCGTACCTCGACTGATGTCTTTATTAATGCCACCTTTATTGGGGCAAACGCCTCCTCCACCCACTCTTTAAACAAAGCCGTCATCTCCCTCCAAAGACCTCTGAATGTTTGCCGAACAGCCTTTCAAACTCCACCCACACCACTTCGACCATGAACGGCCGCACCCGGCGACCTAATGAACCAGCCCCCACCATCCTCCCTCTTGTCAGACTCACAGCAGCACTCGCTGGCGGACTTTCACTCGCGCCCTTCTTTCTCTGGTCTTTCTTCTGGAACTTGAACATTCCCACGACTCCTTAGGACTTCCTACACCAGCTCATCCAAAAAGTACCCCTGATAGCCACAAAAACAAAGACTCTAGATGGTACCACTTAACATGCAAATTTTTTCTAATTGTTTGAAATTACCTTGTCGGGTTGAAGGAGCAGGATTATTTCTTTGGACCTCGCAAGGAAACCTTGAGTCTTTCCTGCTCTGGGCTTCATTCCTCTTCCTCCTCCAATGAAGATTTGCCTACCAAATTCAGCTGACCCATTTACCTGATGTCCAGATCATTGCAGGAATCTCTCACAGTGATCTCTAAGTTGCCCAATTTAAACAGCTGGGCAATTGCTTCCAACCAACTTCCTAATAGTTTTGGGTGAGGTGTTGGAAGCAGCAGGTTAATGAGACCAGACCTCCCTGCTGTGGGCCAGTAGTGGACCAGACAGTATTTACAGGCCAGTGAATACAGTTGTGCATCTGAACGACTTCCCTGTATCAAGTCATTTAAGCTGTCGGACGGTGTTCAGTGGATAAAACTCTCAGCGTTGAGAAAGAAAGTTTATAATAATAATATTTATTAGTGTCACAAGTAGGCTTACATTAACACTGCAATGAGGTTACTGTGAAAAGCCCCCAGTTGCGACATTCCGGCACCTGTTCAGATACACAGAGGGAGAATTCAAATTGTCCAAATTACCTAACAGCACGTCTTTCGGGACTTATGAGAGGAAACCGAAGCACTCGGAGGAAACCCACGCAGACATGGGGAGAACGTGCAGACTCCACACAGACAGTGAGCCAAGCCGGGAATCGAACCTGGGACCTTGGAGCTGTGAAGCAACAGTGCTACCCACTGTGCTACAGTGCTATGTTCAAGATCTGGTCTTGTGACTTGACCACAAAATCTAAGTTAGCAGTCCAACGCAGTACTGAGGGAGTGCTGCAAAGTCGGAATTGCCCTCTTTCAGATGAGGCATCAAACCAAGGCCCCAGTATTTCCCTGTTCAAGTGAACAAAAATATTCCATGACACCATTTTGAAGAAGAGCAGGGTGTTACCCACGTTGTCCCGACTGGTAACTATCCCCCAACCAGTGTCACTATAATTTCAAAAATAGTTAATGGGAGGGCAGCACGGTGGCGCAGTGGTAGCACTGCAGTCTCACAGCACTGAGGTCCCAGGTTCGATCCTGGCTCTGGGTCACTGTCCGTGTGGAGTTTGCACATTCTCCCTGTGTTTGCGTGGGTTTCGCCCCCACAACCCAAAGATGTGCAAGGTAGGTGGATTGAACACGCTAAATTGCCCCTTAATTGGAAAAAATGAATTGGGTACTCTAAATTTATATTTTTTTAAATAGTTAATGGGATGAAAAACTCTTAAGGCCTCAACTGCATACGTAAGCGCAGAGACTGACCTGAAACAGATTTATACCTGAACTATTAAGTGAAGGTCCCACTGCAAATATCAGCAGCCAAATCAAGAGCAAGAATGGGGCAATAAGTACTTACCTGAAAATGGAGACAAAAATTATTTTTCAACATCATAGGCTGAGGGGCTGGAAGATGCAAAAAAAAGAAAGGGTGTAATTACAGTATGACAAGCCCACATAGGCATTGTCCATTTTAAATGGCAACATAGCAATTAGTAACAGAAAACCTGACAAACGAAAGGCATGAAGGTGCAATATTTTAATATATTATGAATATATATGAGCCTGATAAAATATATTTTTTGAGAAGATATATAAATTATTAAACAGTATTTGAATGTCGTATTTTATATAGAAATCATGTATTAAAGATATTTAGAGATTTTTATTTTTGTGTGAAAGCCAGTTGTTGTGCTGATTGAAATACAGCGGCCAATTTGGGAGGGGTAGTTTGTGGAGTAATGCCTCATTGGTTCAGAGCTAGGGGAGGAAAGAAGAAAGTGTAGTTTCTGCAGAGGTTAGTGGTTGTGATTGGAAATTATGTGGTGGGTAGAAAAAGTTAACTGAAAAGTTTGAGGAGAAAAGAAAATGTCAATGAGTTGTAAGCATGGCTTTTGGCAAGGAGGAGACAGTTGGGGCAGGTACACTGAATCTGAAAATTTAGAGAGGAGAGAAAAAAATTAGATTTAAGAGTATTGGGGGTGGGATTCTCCGTTTCTGAGACTAAGTGTTGACACCAACACCGATTCCGTGGACTTGCATAACAGCAAAACTGGCGCCACACCTGGAGTGATTCCACTACTGTTAAGGGGCTAGCACCGGTGCCACGCAGAACACAAACGGTGCCGGATTCGGTGGTTTCGCGATTGACACTCAGGAGGCTAACAAGCTACAGCCACATATATACACTTCACTCCCCACACACACCATCCCAGTTAACAAGATGGTAGCACTTCGCTCCTGGCACCAACCCCCGTCCCACACAGCCGTAACCTGAACCGCACCCCCCACCTGGAGCTCGGGCGAACCCCCACACTGCACCACATGTCAGTACCCATACCTGTTGCCATGTCCGGGTGCCCTGGTCACTGAGACCACCAGCCACCCACCCCTGGGCTGCATGTGCCGGACTGTTTAATACTGCTTTATTTCCGCCCCCCCCCCCTCCCCAGGAGAAGGCCGCGCACAACTGCCGGGAATGAGAGAAGACTGGAGGGAGACCGCTGGACCTGCGGCCCCTCACTGTGGCTGAGCAGAGGATCCTGGACGTAAGCGGCTGCCCAGAGGAAAGGGAGGTCGCCGAGGTGGAGCTCGGCCGTGGACGAGGATGTGAGATCCTGCTGAATTGCGGTTCCCCAATACGCGTGTCAACCCCCACCGCCTCCATACCACCGTCACTCCCGTACCATCCTGAGTCCCACACCATCCTAACACCACCCCCACACCACCCTTACCCTACACAACCCGGACCTTCACCAGTCTCTACCCCCACCCACACGTTCACCGCCACCACGCCAATGCGGGTCTAATCATGTGTTTTGCAGGACCTGCTGGGGATGAGGCAGGTCCATCTGGCGTCCCCACAGCCAGAGCCCCCCACTGTGAACCGAGCAGCGATGAGAGCAGCTCAGACACCAGCCCTCCACCCGAGGCTCATGAGACCCTGGTGCTCAAGTCGGAGGATGACTGTGGGTTTCTGTCACAGCTGTTTCCAACACCCTCCACCATCCCAGAGACACCTCGGTTGGGCACTTTAATGAAGAGGCTCCTCAGACACTCTCTGATGCGCACAGTTGATCTGGTACAGCAGGTGGAGGTAGGAACACCTGAGGGGGCAGATAGTCGGAAGGCAGGCACTAGCTGTCGTCCAGACGGGTTTTGGGCTTCTGGAACAGTCTCATCAATCGTGTAGATGCAGTCGCAGAGCCAGGGACTACAAGTGGGGTTATTGGCAAGCATCCAATACCTGTAGGTTCAGTTGGAGGAGTCCAACCGTATGCAGCAGCAGGTGGTGCTGACCATGCATGCCACCCAGGACGACACCGCACAGGTGGCGTCCGCGTTGGAGATATTGGGGGCTATGGATCAGCATGTCCAAGGCCTGGTGCATTTTGTGCGGGCACTGGCCGAGGTCCAGGGCAGGGTTGCTGTCTCACAGGCAACTATGTGTTTGAGCCACCTGGCCATTGCAGCGGCGCTCCTGAGCATGGCCCAGTCACAGCAGGCCATGGCTATGAACTTTGGTGGCATTGCGCAGGCGCTGGCCAACAGGGAGGTGACACAGTCAATGGGTGATGTGGCGCAGTCCCAGGCGGTGATGGCCCACTCCCTCTGCTCCATGGGAGCGTGTGGACCCTGGTCGAGACCAGAGCAGGCCTCCAGGACTGGCAGCGCTACTTGGCGGGGGAGCCACGTAGTTAGCTCCGCTCGCACCCCTGTCCCATGGAGTGGCCCGGGGACCATCGGACAACCCGAGGGAGGAGAAGGTGATGGGGCCCGTGCCGGTGACTCCCACAGGGGCAGAAGTCAGATGTCATCATACGATGCGGATTACCAGAGCGGGATGTAATCATCCTCCATCCTATGGACCAGTCCCACTGTTACCGCCATCCAGGGCCCCCACCCGTAGTGCATGTAGTATCACGAAGGGAGTTGCTGGCAGATGATGGCTGTGGGGATGGGATGTGGTCTCCGTGCCATTGGCCAGTCCACCCCACCCCCATTTGGTGAGCCTGGAAGTGATCAGAACATCCCGTCTGCATTGGCCTTGGTTCTCTCGTCCTGTGGTCTCCCATCCCGTCTGGGGATTGTTTTGGGTCCACTGCTGTTTGTCATTTTTATAAATGACCTGGAGGAGGGCGCAGAAGGATGGGTGAGTAAATTTGCAGATGACACTAACGTCGGTGGACTTGTGGACAGTGCGGAAGGATGTTACAAGTTACAGAGGGACATAGATAAGCTGCAGCGCTGGGCTGAGAGGTGGCAAATGGAGTTTAATGCAGAAAAGTGTGAGGTGATTCATTTTGTAAGGAATAACAGGAAGACTGAGTACTGGGCTAATGGTAAGATTCTTGGCAGTGTGGATGAGCAGAGATCTCGGTGTCCATGTACATAGATCCCTGAAAGTTGCCACCCAGGTTGAGTTGAAAGGGTTGTTAAGAAGGCGTACGGTGTGTTAGCTTTTATTGGTAGAGGGATTGAGTTTAGGAGCCATGAGGTGATGTTGCAGCTATACAACACTCTGGTGCAGCCGCATTTGGAGTATTGAGTGCAATTCTGGTCGCCGCATTATAGGAAGGATGTGGAAGCATTGGAAAGGGTGCAGAGGAGATTTACCAGAATGTTGCCTGGTATGGAGGGAAGATCTTATGGAAAGGCTGAGGGACTTGAGGCTGTTTTCGTTAGAGAGAAGAAGGTTAAGAGGTGACTTAATTGTGGCATACAAGATGATCAGAGGATTGGATAGGGTGGACAGTGAGAGCCTTTTTCCTCGGATGGTGATGTCTAGCACGAGGGGACATACCTTTAAATTGAGGGGAGATAGATATAAGACAGATGTCAGAGGTAGGTTTTTTACTCAGAGTGTAGTAAGGGCGTGGAATGCCCTGCCTACAGCAGTAGTGGACTCGCCAACACTAAGGACATTCAAATGGTCATTGGATCGACATATGGACAATAAGGGAATAGTGTAGATGGGCTTTAGAGTGGTTTCACAGGTCGGCACAACATCGAGGGCCGAAGGGCCTGTACTGCGCTGTAATGTTTTATGTTCTATGTTCTATCCCTGTCTGGTCCTCATGTCCTGTCCATTCCCGCCCTCCCCTGTTGGACGAGGCCTGGTGTTCCTCCTCCACCTCCTCGAGCATGTCGCCCCTCTGCTGCACGATATTGTGGAGGACGCAGCAGATCACCACGATGCGGGCAACCGTCTCAGAATCATACTGGAGGGCCCTCCAGAGCGGTCCAGGCACCTGAGCCGCATCCTCAGGAGGCCAAAGCACCTCTCGACCAGGCTCCTGGTCACCGCATGGGCTTTGTTGTAGCGGGTCTTCGCGTCAGTCTGTGGCCTCCGGATAGGTGTCATCAGCCACGACCGCAGTCATCCAGGAGTGGGGGGGGCGGAATCTTGAAAATGTCAGGTATCAGCGAGTGTGCCAGGATGAAGATGTCATGCACACTGCCCGGGTATCGGGTGCAGATGTGTATGATGCGCAACTGGTGGTCACAAATCAGCTGCATGTTCATAGAGTGGTACCTCTTTCGATTTGTGTAGAGTGGCCTGTCATCTGCAGGTGCTTGTAGAGGGACATGCATCCCGTTGATCACCCCCTGGACCTAGGACATGTCGGTGATGGTGGTGAACCCTGCGGCATCTTGGTGGGCTCAATCTGTTGGGCAACTCAATCTCCATCCTGGGCGGATGCCACTGTTCCTCTGCGGCACGCTCCTCTGTTGCACGCTCCGCTGCAGGAGATTTCTCCTCCTTGAGCAACACCAGCTTGTACAGCTGCAGGGCATCCCCCTGGGCTGTAGCGACTAGCATGAAGTGCTCCACCTATGGACCATTGTATGATATTACATGGAATGTATCATGTTGGTGCCCTTGTGGGCTCTGCCCCTGGCTCCGCCCCTTGAGGGGAGGTATAAAGAGCAGCCGCCCTGTAGGCGGCTCTCAATAGCAGAGCAGTCGCAGGCAGGCACTGTTCTAGTTGATTAAAGTCACAGTTTACATCCGCTCTCTGGTTCGCGTGAATTGATGGTCGCATCACCGATGTTCTGTCAAAAGGCTGTAAAAAGCCTTATCAAAAGATGAGGTGCTGTTGCTCATGCTTACATTGAGCTTAAATAGCACAATGTAGAATGCCAAGGGCACAGAAGTCAGAGTAGGAGTAGGGAAGAGAACTGAAATAACAGGCAGCTGGAAAAACACTTGTGGACTGAACAAAGTGTTCTGCAAAACGGCCATCCAATTTGCGCTTGGTCTCCCTAATATGGAGGAGATCTGTGAGTAGGGAATACAGTACACTAAATTGAAAGAAGTACAAGTAAATCACTGTTTCATCTGAGAAGAGCATTTGGGGTCTTTGACATTGAAAACGAGGTTAAAAAGGCAGTTTGCAACTCCTGTGTTTGTTTGGAATTTTTTGTAGGAAGGGGAGAGGGTGTTGGGTATGATTAAGGAGTGGAACAGGGCGTTGCAGAGGGAACATTTCCATTGGAATGCTGAAAGAAGAGGAAAATCTGTGATTGGTGATGGCACATGCTCGAGGTGGCAGAAATGGCAGTGGATGATCTGTTGAATGTGGGATGGAAGGTGAGGACATTGGAAATTCTATCATGGTTCTAGGAGGGAGGTGAAGGGATGGTAGCAAAAGCGTACAAAATAAACGGGCACAGTCGAAGGCCTTTTGAACCACAGTGGGAGGCCATTTGAACCACAGTTGGGAGCAATCCTTAGTTGAGTAAAAAGGAAGATATATCAGGAATGTTGGTATGGAAGTGGCATTGGCAGAACAGACGTAACAGACAGGAAATCCAATAAAGCCCTTGCAAGGAGCAGGGTGAGAAGAAGTGTAGACAATGTAGCTGACTCACTGACTCCCACAGCTCCCTTGAGTACTTAATAATTTGATGGTATTTGTTATTCCTGTAAAGACCTTGGCACATTGACATGCACATCTATATAATTTTTTAGATTTGTAAATTCAAACTAATGTTATTAGATTAGCTAATTGCCCTAATATCTCAAGGCTTTACATTTAAGTGTGCAAATAATTTTTTTCTTATAAGAATTATCTGCTAATTTTGATGTTTATTTCAAAGCATTTTTAATCTTTGCCTCTGCAAAATGTCAAAAGTAATTGTTCACTTGTGTTTTATATTTGGGAGGGCTTTTGTGTCCACGTTTATCGCAGGCGCAGATGGTGTCGAGGGCACAAAATAATAATAATAATCGCCTATTGTCACAAGTAGGTTTCAATGAAGTTACCGTGAAAAGCTCCTAGTTGCCACATTCCGGCACCTGTTCGGGGAGGCCGGTACGGGAATTGAACCCCTGCTGCTGGTCTTGTTCTGCATTACAAGCCAGCTGTTTAGCCCACTGTGCTAAACCCATCCAGTCATGGAAGCTGGATCTCGTCAGTGAGATCTTGGTTTCTGATTTTCCCCACCCCCCTCTCTGCCAGTGATGTTAGGTTGGCAAGGTTTCCAACTTTTAAAAAAATGAACCAGGCGAAGGGAATCCACCGGGGGTGCATAGATAAGTAGAGCTCCATGGGAAGAGACATGGTCATGCAGTGTCTTGGCACTGTCCTCTGACACTTTGCATTGCCACTTGCACTTCCCCCTGACAAAGCTGGGTAGCCAGGAGCAGTGCCAAGCGGCAGCACCACTAGAAAGCGCCAAAGGGCAGTGCTGGGGGAGGCCCTTTTGGGAACTCGATTGGGATTGGTTCCTTTATCCATGGTGGTGTGGTTCCCTGTGTCTGAGAGAGGGGGGGGTAATTTGTCAGACATAACCTCCCCTTGCCGAAGCCGTGCTGACTCAGTCCTATTTTACCATGCACTTCCAAGTACTCCACGATCTCATCTTTAATAATAGACTCTAAAATCTTACCAATGACCAAAGTCAGGCTAACCGGCCTATAATTTCCTGTCTTCTGCTTCCCTCCCTTCTTAAACAGTGGTGTTACATTAGCCATTTTCCAGTCCTCTGGGACCTTTCCTGCCTCCAATGATTCCTGAAAGATCATCATCAATGCCTCCACAATCTCCACAGCTATCTCTTTTAGAACCTTGAACATGTCGTGCAATTAAATATTTTGTATAATTTGTCCCCCTTGCAGGCTATTTAGTTGGTACCCCATTCATAAGGCAGAAAGTACACAGCAGAAGATAAAACAAAATGTCATCATCCATTTCTTGGAAGGTGCACCTTTAGAGATTAGAATTATCCACAAGGTATATGCTTTATTTTAAACCCACAGGTTTAAGTGCAAATACTGCACTATTGTTTGGAAAGTAGTTGATGATCTTGGCAAAGTATTATTTAAATTTAATCTTCAAAAAATTACAAAATGAATAAACTAATTAAGTTGTACCACAGAAGATAACCGAGCCAAATTGGAAATATGTTCGTGTTAAAGTTTGGAATTGTCTGATGTTTGATTTTAAGAGCCAATTATTATTGATTTCAGTTACTCACTGGAACATAATTTTTTGTGCTAACATGCATGATTTTAAGCTGTTTGATGACACAGAATTTAGTATTTAATAATAATTGATTAATGATAGTCCTTGAATAGTTCAGTGTAAGAACTCACTAAAAGATCCTCTGCTTATGGAAGCAGAAAATTATCTACATTTTCTTTTTGTAGTTGAATTACTTTCAGTAAACAGGCAGTGATAGGGAAGGACATTCGGGGCTGTTGAAGTTGGTGGAGTGAAAACTATATGCTATGTTTGTTTTCAGCTTTTCTGTAGTTATAAATCTCCCATCAGAAGCATAGGTGTGGAAATACTGGAACACCTAAAATGGAAATCTGTGGTTGAGTTATCGACTTGAAATTTTCTGGATACCCAATTTTGATTTAATTTTCTAAAATAAAAGATGATTTGAACCTTGGCCACCAGGGATCTTGATGAATTTTACATTCATCTCAAACTTCTCCATTAGAATTAATTGAAAATAGATCAATGCGTGCCAAATCTTACCAGACATCATATTGCAGAGTAAATTAAACAACTCCCCATCTTTTCACTGAGGTAGGGAAGTTGATAAAACATAGATGGCTAAACAGTGTGATAGATTACATTTATCTTCTTGATACTGCTTGTTATTTTCAAAGATGTGCCTTTCTTCTGTCAGTCAAATATAACGCACACAAAAATTCAGGGGGATAGAAATCTGTTGCTGAGCAGATCATGATTAAAACAGCTCTCAATGGTTCCCGAATGTCTGTAACCTTTTCCTGCATTACGAGGGCAGTATCTGAGGTCTGAAGCACCAGCTTCCAAATGTTTATCAAGAAGTTCAGATCAATCTTGTAGTGTTTTCTCTTCACAATGCAGAGCCTACATTGTAATTTTGAAAATGATTAACATCAACAATGGAATTGATTTGGAGGAGGAAATGAATCATTCCATCTATTAGTAATAGTCTTACTGCAACAAATAGTGAGTTTTGTTTCAGATGGTGAAGTAACTTTCAAAATCAATAACAAATCAATGACACATTGATTCAAGCAACTACCATCAATGCTGGTAGAAATACTTAAGGCTAATGGTTTTTCTGCAACGCAAGTCAATCTTAGATTTCACAGAAAAATTGTCAAACATTTAGGGGCAGCATGGTGGCACAGTGGTTAGTACTGCTACCTCACAGTGCCAAGGAGCCAGATTTGATTCCCACCTTGGATTTCTGCATGGATTTCCTCCGGGTGCTCCGGTTTCCTCCCACTGTGCAAAGATGTGCAGGTTAGGTTGATTAGGCATGCTAAATTGCCCCTTAGTGTCCAAAGGATTGGTGGTGTACGGGGTAGAACAAAGAACAAAGAAAAGTATAGCATAGGAACAGGCCCTTCGGCCCTCCAAGCCTGCTCCGACCATGTTGCTCGTCTAAACTAAAATCTTCTGCACTTCCGTGGTCTGTATCCCTCAATTCCCATCCTATTCATGTATTTGTCAAGATGATCCTTAAACGTCACTGTCGTCCCTGCTTCCACCACCTCCTCCGGCAGCAAGTTTCAGGCACCCACTACCATCTGTGTAAAAAACATACCTCGTACATTTCCTCTAAACCTTGCCCCTAGCACCTTAAACCTATGCCGCCTAGTAATTGACCCCTCTGCCCTGGGAAAAAGTCTCTGACTATCCACCCTGTCTATGCCCCTCATAATTTTGTAGACCTCTATCGGTCGCTCCTCAACCTCTTTCGTTCCAGTGAGAACAAACCGAGTTTATTCAACCTCTCCTCATAGCTAATGCCCTCTATACCAGGCAACATCCTGGTAAATCTCTTCTGCACCCTCTTTAAAGCCTTCGCATCCTTCTGGTAGTGTGGCGACCAGAATTGAACACTATATTCCAAGTGTGGCCTAACTAAGGTTCTATACAGCTGCAACACGACTTGCCAATTTTTATACTCAATGCCCCGGCCAATGAAGGCAAGCATGCCGTATGCCTTCTTGACTACTTTCTCCACCTGTGTTGCTCCTTTCAGTGACCTGTGGACCTGTACACCTAGATATCTCTGACTGTCAATATTCTTCAGGGCATTCACTGTATATTCCCTACCTGCATTACCCCTTGCAAAATGCCTTACCTCACATTTGTCCGGATTAAACCCCACCTGCCATCTCTCCACCCAAGTCTCCAAACAATCTAAATCCTGCTGTATCCTCTGACAGTCCTCATCGCTATCCGCAATTTCACCAACCTTTGTGTCGTCCACAAACTTACTAATCAGACCAGTTACATTTTCCTCCAAATCATTTATATATACTACGAACAGCAAAGGTCCCAGCACTGATCCCTGCTGAACACCACTAGTCACAGCCCACCAATCAGAAAATCACCCTTCCATTGCTACTCTCTGCCTTCTATGACCTAGTCAGTTCTGTATCCATCTTGCCAGCTCACCTCTGATACCGTGTGACTTCACCTTTTGTACAGTCTGCCATCAAGGACTTTCCAAAGGCCTTACTGAAGTCCATATAGACAACATCCACTGCCCTACCTGCATCAATCATCTTTGTGACCTCCTCAAAACACTCTATCAAGTTAGTGAGACACAACCTCCCCTTCACAAAACCGTGCTGCCGCTCGCTAATACGTCCACTTGCTTCCAAATGGGAGTAGATCCTATCTCGAAGAATTCTCTCCAGTAATTTCCCTACCACTGATGTAAGGCTCACCAGCCTGTAGTTCCCTGGATTATCCTTGCTACCTTTCTTAAACAAAGGAACAGCATTGGCTAGTCTCCAGTCCTCCAGGACATCACCTGAAGACAGTGAGGATCCAAAGATTTCTGTCAAGGCCTCAGCAATTTCCTCTCTTGCCTCCTTCAGTATTCTGGGGTAGATCCCATCAGGCCTTGGGGACTTATCTACCGTAATATTTTCCAAGACGTCCAACACCTCGTCTTTTTGGATCTCAATGTGACCCAGGCTTTCTAAACCCCCCCCCCCCCCCCCCCTGGTTTTGGGGCCCCCGAGTCCCTTCATTCTAATAATATCTGTCTCCGGGCTACCAGGGAGGCAAACGTCAAGGCATTGGCCTCTCTAGTCATCTGGACTCCCGAGTCTTCTGACACTCCGAAGATGGCCATTTCTGGACTCGGGACCACCTTCACCTTCAGGACCTCTGACATAATGTCGGCAAACCCCTACCAGAATCCCCCAAGCTTCGGGCAGGCCCAAAACATGTAGATGTGATTCACAGGCCCACCCGCACATGCCCACACCTGTCTTCCACCCCTTCAAAAAACCTGCTCATCCTGGACACCGTCATATGTGCCCTGTGGTCCACCGTGAACTGGATGAGGCGAAGCCTAGCATACGATGAGGATGCATTTGCCCTCCTCAGGGCCTCCTCCCACAGCCTAGCCTCCAACTCCCTACCCAACTCTACCTCCCACTTACGCTTCACTACCCCTATCGAGGCTCCCTCCCAGTCCATCAGCTCTTTGTAAATTTCCGACATCTTCCCCTCCCTGACCCCTGTTCTTGACACCATCTTGCCCTGTAGCTCCTGGTGTGGCAGGTGAAGAAAGAACGGTGCCTGCCTCGGGATAAAGTCCCTCACCTTTAAATACCAGAACCCATTCCCGACGGGCAGCTCAAATTGCTCCTCCAACTCCTCCAAGCTCGGAATGCCGCCGTCAATGAACAGATCCCCAAACCGCTCAATCCTTGTCCGATGCCACCCCTGAAACTTCGCACCCATCCCTCCCCCGGAACAAACCGGTGATTTCCACAAATTGGTGCCCAAAGCGAGGCTCCCTCCAGCCCCAGATGTTCCCGCCACTGTCCCCACACTCTAAGGACCGCCACCACCACCGGGCTTGTGGGAGTACCTGACCGCCGAGAATGGTAGAGGCCCCGTCAACAATGCCCCCAAACACGTATTCCTGCAAGAGGCTGCCTCCATCCGCTCCCAGTCTGACCCCTCCCCCACTACCCATTTCCAAACTATAGCTATGTTCACTTTGCACATATGTTAAGGGTCAAGGTTCGAAACCACAGCTCTAGCAGCTTGAGCAGCAACATCAGCTGCAGCATCAGCAGCCTTCTCCTCAGCTACATGTCCCTCCACAGGGCAGAAGCGATGGCACCAAGATACAGCTGGAAAAAGCTGAGATTCCCACAGCTTTATCAACATGTGAACACAAGTACCTTAGGAGGTTCAGGCTGTTAAGGTCGCAACAAGACTTCCTTACCAATGGAACAGGAAGGCATGCATGGGCAGTAGTGGGTCAGGCACCTGCCACTGGAGGGCAACCCCACCCGGTGTTTCTGCCTCAAGCCTAGTTCTGTGCTCTCTTCCATAGAACCATAGAATCCCAACAGTGCTGAATGAGGCCATTTGGCCCATCGAGTCTGCACCGACCCTTCAAATGAGCACTCTACCCATGCTCACTCCCCACTATCCGTGTAACCCCATAATCTAACCTGCACATCCCTGGACACTAAGGGGCAATTGCTCATGGCCAAGCCACCTAATATGAACATCTTTGGACTGTGAGAGGAAACCGGAGCACCCGGAGGAAACCCACGCAGAGACAGGGAGAACATGCAGTGATAACCACTGTGCCACCATGCATCCCCATAGAAAAAAAGCAGAGACATGTGAGGAGTCATGATGGCTCGTGCGGAGAGGAGGGAAGGACACTATTTCAGGGTGACTGAAATGTAGGTGTGATGGTGCAATAGGCTGGAGTTGTGTGTGAGTGTTGACTGCTCAGATGGATATGTGAAGTGCCTGGAGATATAGAGTGAGTAGAGCTGATAGTGTTTTCTGTACTGGTAACTAAAAAAACAGCTGAATACAATTTGCCCTGGTTTGCTTAAAATTGAAATCTTTGAGAACTATAAAGTAATTTACTGCATGGAATTCATTAAAATGTACAGCACAGAAATGGGTCATTTGGCACAAATGGTCTATAGTGATGCTTAGTGATGCTAAGAAAGAAAGACGGTAGAAAGGGGAAAAATTGACTGTGGATATCTAAGGAGGTGAGGGATAGTATCAAATTGAAGGAAAAAACATACAAAGTGGCAAAAATTAGTGGGAGACTAGAGGACTGGGAAGTCTTTAGGGGACAACAGAAAGCTACTAAAAAGGCCATAAAGAAGAGTAAGGTAGACTATGAAAGTAAACTGGCTCAGAACATAAAAGCAGATAGTAAAAGCTTCTACAAATATATAAGACAAAAAAGAGTGGCTCAGGTAAATATTGGTCCTTTGGAAGATGAGAAGGGAGATTTAATAATAGGAGACGGGGAAATGGCTGAGGAGCTGAACAGGCTTTTTGGGTCAGTCTTCACAGTGGAAGACACAAATAACATGCCAGTGACTGATGGAAATAAGGATATGATAGGTGAGGACCTTGAGATGATTGTAATCACAAAGGAGGCAGTATTGGGCAAGCTAATGGGGCTAAAGGTAGACAAGTCTCCTGGCCCTGATGGGATGCAGAGTGTTAAAAGAGATGGCTAGGGAAATTGTAAACGCACTAGTGATAATTTATAAAAATTCACTAGACTCTGGGGTGGTCCCAGAGGATTGGAAAGTAGCAAACGTGATACCACTGTTTAAAAAAGGAGGTCGGCAGAAAGCGGGTAATTATAGGCCGGTAAGCTTAACTTCGGTTGTAGGGAAAATGCTGGAATCTATCATTAAGGAGGAAATAGCGGGGCACCTGGAGGGAAATTGTCCCATTGGGCAGACGCAGCATGGGTTCACAAAGGGTAGGTCGTGTCTGACTAATTTGGTAGAATCTTTTGAGGACGTTTTACCAGTGCAGTAGATAACGGGGAGCCAATGGATGTGGTATATCTGGATTTCCAGAAAGCTTTTGACAAGGTGCCACACAAAAGATTGCTGCATAAACTAAAGATGTATGGCATTGAGGGTAAAGTGGTAGCATGGGTAGAGGATTGGTTAACTAACAGAAAGCAGAGAGTGGGGATAAATGTGTGTTTCTCTGGTTGGCAACCTGTAACTAGTGGGGTCCCTCAAGGATCAGTGTTGGGCCCGCAGTTGTTCACAATTTACATAGACGATTTCGAGTTGGGGACCAAGTGCAATGTGTCAAAGTTTGCAGACGACACTAAGATGAGTGGTAAAGCAAAAAGCGCAGAGGATACCGGAAGTCTGCAGAAGGATTTGGATAGGTTAGGTGAATGTGCTAGGGTCTGGCAGATGGAATTCAATGTTGCCAAGTGTGAGGCTATCCATTTTGGGAGGAATAACAGCAGAATGGATTATTATTTAAACGGTAAGATGTTAAAACATGCTGCTGTGCAGAGGGACCTGGGTGTGCTGGTGCACGAGTCGCAAAACGTTGGTGTGCAGGTGCAACAGGTGATTACGAAGGCTAATCGAGTTTTGTCTTTCATTGCTAGAGGGATGGAGTTCAAGACTAGTGAGGTTATGCTGCAATTGTATAGGGTGTTGGTGAGGCCGCATCTGGAGTATTGTGTTCAGTTTTGGTCTCCTTACCTGAGAAAGGACATATTGGCACTGGAGGGAGTGCAGAGGAGATTCACTAGGTTGATCCCAGAGTTGAGGGGATTAGATTATGACGAGAGGTTGAGTAGACTGGGACTGTACTCATTGGAGTTTAGAAGGATGCGGGGGATCTTATTGAGACATATAAAATTATTAAGGGAATAGATAGGATAGATGCGGGCAGGTTGTTTCCACTGGTCGGGGAAAGCAGAACTAGGGGGCATAGCCTCAAAATAAGGGGAGGTAGATTTAGGACGGAGTGTAGGAGGAACTTCTTCACCCAAAGGGTTGTGAATCTCTGGAATTCCTTGCCCAGTGAAGCAGTTGAGGCTCCTTCTTAAACGTTTTTAAGAAAAAGATAGATGCCTTTCTAAAGAATAAAGGGATTCGGGGATATGGTGTACGGCTCGGAGAGTGGAGCTGAGTCCACAAAGATCAGCCATGATCTCATTAAATGGCGGAGCAGGCTCGAGGGGCCAGATGGCCTACTCCTATTCCTAGTTCTTATGTTCTTATGCCCCACACAACCCTACTCTCAGCTTACTTCATCTAACTTTATTACTATATCCTTCTATTCCTTTCTCCCTCCGTGTACTTACCTAGCTGTCCCTTAATGCATCAATGCTATGGTATTTATCTCTCTTTATATATCATTGGGGCAGCACGGTAGCACAGTGGTTAGCACAGTTGCTTCACAGCTCCAGGTTCCCAGGTTCAATTCCTGGCTTAGGTCATTGTCTGTGCAGGGTCTGCACGTTCTCCCTGTGTCTGCGTGGGTTTCTTCCGGGTGCTCCGGTTTCCTCCCACAGTCCAAAGATGTGCAGGTTAGGTGGATTGGCCATGATAAATTGCCCTTCGTGTCCAAAAAGGTTAGGTGGGATTACTGGGTTACGGGTGTGGCTTAAGTGGGGTGCTATTTAAGGGCTGGTGCAGATTCGATGGGACGAATGGCCTTCTGCACTGTAAATTCTATGATTGTAACATAGTAAAACATATGATGATGCTTCAGAGGAGTTATAAAACAACTCTTGATAGTGAGACACATAAAGTGAAATAAGGCCAGATGACCAAAAGCTTGGGTTAAGAGGTACATTTTCGAGAAAGAAAGAGAGGAAGATATAGGATAGGGAAGAAATTGCAGAGCTTCAGGTTTTGACAGCTGAAGGGATGACCATCAATGGTGGGATAATCAGGGATGCCCAAGAGGCCAGAATTAGAAGGGCTTAGGGCTGGAGGAAATTACAGAGATAGGAAGGATCAAGGTCATCGAGGGATTTGAAAACAAGGATGAGAATATTAAAATTGAGCTTTGCTTTATCAGGAGACAATGTAGGTCAGCAAACATGTGGGTGATTGGGAAAGGGACTTGGGGTGAGTAAGGAAATGAGCAGCAGAGGTTTGAATGACTTCAGATTTACAGATGGCAGAATGTGGCTGACTGGCCAGGTGTGCATTGGAGTAGTCACATCTGGAAGTAACAAAAACAATATGGGCTGGGGCAGGGATTGAGTTATGTCATGTTAAGTTAGTGGAAATAGACAGTCATAGTAAGGCAAAAATATGCAGTAGGAATTTCAGAACAGAGTGAGATTTGACACTAAGGTTGTGAGCATCTGTTTCAGTCTCAGACAGTTGCTATAGGGAGAGGGATAGAATTGGTGGAGAGAAATTAAGTTTATGTTGAGGGTGAGAATCGAAGACAAAGTGATTGTAAATCTCAATTTTTTATAACATCTGAAAGTAGCGACTGAAGAATTCTGTATGGTGTATTATTCTCCAGATACCAGCTGAATTCAGACTTGCATTGTAGCTGAAGAGCTACGTTTGTAATGTTGGTGCCCTAAACAACTGCTGAGATAATTTATGAGACATAAGAACGACAGTTTAAACAGTTACAGAGCTGCCACATGGCAACAATTTAGATTCACCATACTGGACACATGTCAGTAAGAAACTGTTTGATACATAGTGTATTACAAGATAGAAACAGGTATGGTACGTTGTTACAGATGCTGTTCATGAGAGAAGTAGGGGACAATTTAGCAAAAAGTAGGTCACAACCTGGAGGTTTTTTCCTCAATGTTGCCCTAAAGTGTGCATAAAAAACTCTCTGATCAGTCCTCCAATATGTATCTGTCCTCACTGCCACCTCATCCCAGTTCTGAAATATGACCAATATTTACAGGCAGCAAAGACGAGCTAGTCCATCATGATAGCTGCATCATCACTATTTTTCACAGCAAAGACCTTGGGCACAGCAAAAGCTGTGGGCTCTGGCAACCATCAGACTATTAATAAAGACTTGTGCACTAAACTAACCAAGGGATTGCAGTGTAGATATGACACAGACTCAGCAATAGCGAAAGTTACTATAGTATACCCTGTCCATAATACGCAAAACAAATCTCATCCAGCGAATTACCATCTTGTCAGCCTCCTCGTAAACCTCAGTAATATAATAGGAGTCATAAATAGTGCCATCAAGCAACACTTACACACCAATAATCAGCTCACTCATAGTCAGGTTGGATCTCGCAGAGTCACTTGAGTGCAATCCCTGACACAGACTTGATTCAGGCATGAACATGAGCTAACTTCCATGGAAGGGGCTGGTTTAGCACAGTGGGCTAAACAGCTGGCTTGTGATGCAGAACAAGGCCAGCAGCGCGGGTTCAATTCCCGTACCGGCCTCCCCGAACAGGCGCCGGAATGTGGCGACTAGGGGCTTTTCACAGTAACTTCATTGAAGCCTACTTGTGACAATAAGCTATTATTATTATCATTATTTATTATAGAGGTGAGAGTAACTGGCTTTGATCCAAGACAATATTTGATTGTGTATGGCATCAAGGAGGTCAAGCTAAAATTAGGTCCCCATCTTTCTTCAAACTCCATGTATGAATCTGCCAAATCAGATTTCCACTGTACCAAAATTATTTTTATCAGAGTCATAAATCTGGTCAGACCCCATTTGGAATATTGTGAGCAGTTTTGGGCCCCGTATCTAAGGAAGGATGTGCTGGCCTTGGAGAGGGTCCAGAGGAGGTTCACAAGAATGATCCTCGGAATGAAGGGCTTGTCATATGAGGAACGGTTGAGGACTCTGGGGTTGCACTTGATGGACTTTAGAAGGATGAGGAGGGATCTCATTGAAACTTGCAGAATACTAAGAGGCTGAGATAGAGTGATCATTGGAGAGAAACTAGAATCCGAGGGCACAGCTTCAGACTGAAGGGACGATCCTTTAAAAAAGAGATGAGGAGGAATTACTTATTTAGAGGGTGGTTAACCTGTGTAACTCATTGCCACAGAAGGCTGCGGAGGCCAAGTCACTGAGTGTCTTTAAGACAGAGATCGATAGGTTCTTGATTAATAAAAGGATCAGGGGTTATGTGGAGAAGGCAGGAGAATGGGGATGAGAAACATATCAGCCATGATTGAATGCTGGAGCAGACTCGATGGGCCGAATGGCCTAATTCTGTTCCTATGTCTTATGGTCTTACATTCTATGTGACTGTGAACTTTTCCTCCTGATCCATCTCGATCTGCCTGCAAACTTTGATATGGTTGACCACACTACCCTCTTCAAATGCCTCTCCACTGTCGTCCTGCTGGGTGGGACTGCTCTCATGTGGTTCCATTTTTATCTCTAATCATAGCCACAGAATCACTTGCAATGGCCTCCTTTCCTACTCCCCCACTATTACCTCTGGTGATGCCAATGGACAGTCCTTGGGCCTCTGCTTTGTCTCGTTCATATGCTGCCGCTTTGTGACTTCCTCTGAAAGAACAGCGTTAGTTTTCACATATACTCTGATAACACACAACACTACTTCACCACTGCCTCTCTCAACTTCTCCACTGCTGTCGGACTGCATATCTGACACACAGTGCCGAATGAGAAGAAGATTCATACTATTAAATATTGGGAATACTGAAGCCATTGTTTTCAGTCCTGCTCCAAACTCTTCCCTAACGACCAACTGTATCCTTCTCCCTGACAACAATCTGGGATCGAGCCAGTCTGTTTGCAAACTTGGTGTCACATCTGATCCTGAGTTGAGCTTCGGACCTCATTTTCATGCCCTTTCCAGGGTCGTCTGTTTCCATCTCCATAACATCGCTCAACTTCACCCCCGAGATCTGACTATTCCAACACACATTCCTGAATGTGGGCTGGTCTCCCACATTCCACCCTCTGTAAACTTGAGATCATCTAAAACTCTGCTGATCTTGTCGTAACTTGCAGCAAGTCCTACCATTAACACCTCTGTGCTTGCCAGCCTACAATCAAGCAATGTTTTGATGTTTCAAATTTTCAACATATTTTTCAAATCCCTGAATGGCCTTGCCCCTCTCTAACTCTGGAATCATCTCCAACCCCACACCGCTCTGAGATATCTGCACCCCTCTCATTCTGGCCTCTTATGCATTCCCAATCATAATTGTTCCACCACTGGAGGCCATGCTTTCAGTTGCCTTGGCCCCAAACTCTGGAATTCCTTACCTGCACATCTCCTCGCTACCTCATTTGCATCCTTTAAGACACTTCTAACACTTTCCTCTTTGACCAAGCTTTTGACATGTGACCTATTATCTTCTCATATGACTTGATATCATACTTTTTTTATAATGATCCTGAGAAGCGCCTTTGAACACTTCATTAAAAATGCAATAAAAATATAACTTGTTGCCATTGGTTAAATCCATTTTCCTTTTCTTTTGTATCAGCACAAGTCCTGCAAGAAGTCTGGGAGTGTGGGCTCTGTTGAAACATTTTAAACATGTTGTGTCAGCATAACATAGAATCAAGGAATCCCTACAGTGCACCGGCTTATTGAGTCTCCACCGACCCTTCGAATGAACACCCGACCTAGGCCCAATCCCCCACACTGTCCCTGTCACCCCAACAAACCTTTGGATACCGAGGGGCAATTTAGCATGGCCAATCCACCTAACCTACACATCTTTGGACTGTGGGAGAAACTGGAGCACCCGAAGGAAACCCACGCAGACATGGGAAGAATGTGCAAATTCCACACAGTCCACCCGAGGTCGGAATCAACCCGGATCCCTGGTGCTGTGAGGCAGCAGTGCGAACCACTGTGTCACCGTGCCGCACCTATCATAGTTGATATGATGAGAGTAAGAAGCAGCATGTGCATGGAAGATAAGTGGCTGCTGTAGAATGTGCAAGTGAAATCCAAAGAAGGTACAAGAAAAGTGCTGCTGTGATTAGATATGAACAGAAGAATTAGGAGGATGGAGTTGGCCATTTGGCCCCTTGAGCCTGCTCTGCCATTTGATAAGATCATGGCTGATCTGATTGTGAACACAGCTTCACTTTTCTGTTTTCCTCCCATGACCTTTGGCTTCCTTGCCAATCAAGAATCTATCCAACTCAGCCTTCAAAATATTCAATGACCAGCCTTCATTGCTCTCTGAAGATGAGTGGCGCGATTCTCCACTCCCACGCCGGTTGGGAGAATCGCCTGGGCCGCCAAAATTTCCGGGGACGCTGGTCCGACGCCCTCCCGCGATTCTCCCAAGCGGCGGGAACGGCCCGGTCGGGTTTCGCGGGCCGTAGGCCGGAGAATTGCTGGAGACACCGAAAATGACGATTCTCCGGCATCCCCGCTATTCTGAGGCCCGGATGGGCCGAGCGGCCAGGCCAAAACGGTGGGTTCCCCCCGGCGCCGTCCACACCTGGTCGCTGCAGTCGTGGGCGGTGCGTGAACGCTGAGGGGGCGGCCTGTGGGGGGGGCGAGGGGGGATCCTGCACCGGGCTTCACCTGGAATGTGGGGTGGCCCGCGATCGGTGCCCACCGATCGTCGGACCGTCCTCTCTGAAGGAGGACCTCCTTCCTTCCGCGGCCCCGCAAGATCCGTCAGACATCTTCTTGCGGGGCGGATTTAGAGAGGATGGCAACCACGCATGCGCGGATGACGCCCGTTATGCGGCGCCGGCCGCGTCATCTATGCGGCGCCGCTTTTACGCGGGCGACAAGGCCTGGCGCGTGTAGATGACGCGGCCCCGATCCTGGCCCATTGTCAGGGCCTGAATCGGTCGGGACCGGGGCCGTTCCACGCCGTCGTGAACCTCGACGGCGTTCACGACGGCGCGGCCACTTCGGCGTGGGAGTGGAGAATCCCGCCGCAGAATTCCACAGACTAACAACCCCTGAGAGAAAAATGTTCTCCTCATCTCCATCCTAAAAAGGAGACCTCTTACTTTTAAACCGTGCCGTTTAGTTTTAGTTTTCCCATAAGGTGAAACATCCTTTTATCACCCACCCTGTCAAGTTCCCTCAGGATCTTATATGTTTCAATAAGTTTTTTCTCATTCTTCAAAACTCCAGTGGTTACAGATCCAACCTGTCCAAACTTTGTTCACAAAATAACCCCTTCATCCCAGAAATCAGCTGTTTGAACCTTCTGTGAACTACTTGTAATGCAATTATATCCTTAAGCAAGGAAACCAAAACTGTATACAGTACGACAGATGTGGTCTCACCAATGCCCTGTACAAATATAGTTACATTCGAGTCAAATGAGGAGGCAGTGGCATGGTGGCATTGTTGCTGGATCCTGGTTCGAATCCCAGCATGGCAGATGGTGAAATTTGATTTCAATCTGGAATTAAAAGTCTAATTGATGACTATAGTTGCAATTTAATGGGGAAAAAACAGAGTCCCGTTTTGGGCATGTTTGGCAGGGTGTTTCCCGGCACTTGCAGTGACAAGAAAGTCCCCACTGTTAAATGTGACTCTGTTTAACACCCTGCTGAGGCCGCACTTAGACTCATCGCCTGCACTAACAAGCTCAGCTCACCAGTGCAGGAAGAGAAAAAATGGGGCCCCGATCTTTCGACCCTCACCCGCAGTCTCCAGACAGGCCCCCTCCCTCGAGTCCTTGAGCCCTCTCAATCCCACCTCATAAAGGCAGGGCACCCCCAGGCCCGATCCCCGGCATTGCCAAGGTGCCACTTGGGCACCATGGCACTGCCAGCCTAGCACTCAGCCAGGGCCCCTGCGACCTGGGTACTTTGGTATTGCCACGGTGGCACTTGGGTGGCACTGCCTGGGTGGAATCGGGAGTGCCAAGGCACCACCCTTTCCAGAGACCGACCACCCACAAACCCTTGATCGCCTGGGAGACCCCCAAAAGTGCCATTATGCCTGGCTCACATTTCTGGAAACCAGTACTAAACAGCACCAGAGAGATTTCTGAAGTGAAGACGTTCAGTCCCATGCCTTGGTTAACTCCGGCATTGACATATTCCAGTGAGATTAACTGCTCACTTGAATATGCAAATTTGGAACATGCCCATTGAGGGCGAGATCCAGATCACAGCACCTCGCAAGATCTCGTTAGATCCAGAGGCTCATTTAAATATGGCTGTGTTGGATTATCCCAGTGCCCGGGAAATAACGCCTGCACCTAGGAGACCTTGCAATGGCGCCGTTTGGCACTCGTCAAACAAACCTGGACCAGGCTTAACGGCACATTGGACGGGGGTCTCCCAGGCCAATGGAGACCCCTGGATGGTCAGGGACAGGGCAGGATGGCATCCTGTCTCTCCCTCTGGCACCCAGGAACCTTGGCACTGTCAGGCTGGCACTTTGACACTGCCACTCTGCCAGGGTTGTCGGAGGACAGAGCCAAGGGTCTGGGTCTGAGGGGGGCCTTGTCCATGAAAGGGGGGATGAGGGGGTATGAAAGATGGGGGAGTGAAGGGCGAGTATGAAGGGGCCTCCTAAAAGTTGGCGGTGTGAAGGTTCAGGGGCCAGAAAAGGGAAGGGGTGAGTGCCCGAAATGGGGGCTTGTCAGGGAATCCATAGTGGGGTGTCCTCAATTGGGGGGGCGCTGTGGGCTAATACACATGTGTGTGGGGGGTGATATTGCCGGTGGGGTGTGGGGTTGTTATGCTCTATTCTGCTTTACCTGGATTGCTCGGATGCTTGGTGTTGAATACAGACCTCAAAGCTTTGTTCACGAACAAAACTATAAATTCATTACACTACTAACTAAGATTTGTTCTCATTCCTAAAGTAGAAGGTTATTACATAAAACTATGCTATCTCTAACTTACAGAACTCTCAAGTGTCCAACTGCTCTCTATGCCTCACTATCTGATCCAGCCCTCTCCTAACTCTAAACTCTCAAACTCTAAATCATCTGATCCCCAAATCCTCGAAGTCACATTATATATATGACTGTTCTCTGGTTCCCTCTAGTGGTAAGAAGCATTATCATTAACTTGTTAACTCTTTACATCCCAGTCAATATACATAACATTGCATCACCCTTTTTTCAAAGATGTTTGGAGATTTCTACAAACATATGTCAACATCATTGTCTGTTCATTACAAGTAACTGAGTACTAGTTAACAATTGTTTTTTTTAACTTCTTACAGTCTACAAATTGATTCTGTACTCAGTCTTCACTGATATAGTGTGTTGAAATATTAACAAGTCATCAGTCCAAATCGATCAGGTGTTTGACTGGTTGAACCACTTTTGTCGACTGACTGGTCCTTTTTCTGTGTTTGTGGTGTCGATTTTGTGTGTCCTTTGCCCTAAAAACTGGTTTTCTTTTTGGTCTTTGAGCAAATACAAATTCATTAAATTCGTTGGCATGACTTCTTTTTTGTCTAAAAATGTCATGTTCTTCCTGACATTGGTGCCATCATGTATGAATTTTGTATTGTCCGCACACATATTCGTTTGTTCTTCCTCGATCTGTAGCTGTGTTTCACACACTGTCCTGCAGTTCCTTGCTCGGTTGCCATCTGGATTTCTTTCCATCCTGTATGGTCTGTCAAGTGTGACTGCAAGTTTCAACACTTTCTTGCCATTGCATTGGACTGTGCTGTTCAGTTGTCCTTCGGTTTCAGAGTCGTACCATTGTGTACAGTCTGCTGTTCCGTAGTTTCTCTTTTTGTGCTCAAGAACTGTTCCTTCTGGATTGTTTTGAGTCACTTTCAAACTTTTTAGTATCAGTGTCCTTTATATTATCTGATGTTTCGCTGCACTTTATGAACTCAAGTCCCTTCTGGATGATCTGATTTATTTTTGATCTCTTGGTGCTCCTCTTCTGGAGTCAACTTCTCCAAGATGTCATTTTCTTGTAGGCTATTCACGATTGACGTGCTCCCATTGTCAGTCTTTCTACAGTCCAGCTGAGATCTGTCAGTCTCGCTTTTGTCCTGCATATCTTGTATGTTACTTGTGATCACTTTGTTACTATTCGCAAATACAGAGGATAGATCTTCGTAGTCTTTTTGTTGACCGAATAAACTAGATAGACCTTCGTAGTCTTCTTTCAGTGCTCTCTTTCTAGAGTCTTTCAGTGCTCTTCCTGTGGAGTCTTTTTCTTCTGGTTGTTCATTTGTCAGGTTACTGCTATCCAATGCATCAACGGTATGCAATTCCATCAATTTATTGGATTCATCTACCATTAGTAGAGTGCTATTTAGATTTTCAATCTTGTTAGTAACAGAGTAACCATCGAACCTGAATATCTCTGACATATCTGAGTAATATTCTTCAATGTAGGATTTATCTTCTTTAGTTTTAGACTTGTTAACATTTTCTTCTTGTTGCATGCTGCAAACATTTTGTTCCATGTGCTGCAAACGTCTTCTTCCACTGTTTGTTCAAATTCAGGCAATGTTCTGCCTTGCGAGGTAAAAAAAACTTCTGTTTTGTGTCTTTAAAACTTGTTTTTTCGATATCCGGGCAGTTTTTCTTTAAATGTTCTGCCGTCTTCACGTCTGTGACGTCATGCGCAAACATGCATTGCGCATGCGCAAATCGATCCTCGTCCAGATTACGCTCTTTTTTCAATGTGTGCATGTGCGAATTGGTCCCGCACATGCACAGAACATTCAAAATCCGAATCGCATGTTTTTTCCTTTAACTGCGCATGTCTGAAATGTCCGACTTCTGAAGCATGCGTTTTTCTTGGGTGCGCTTATGAAGTTTTAACTATGCCTTAGCTTAAAAGGAGGCAAATTTAAAAAAAACTTTGATTCAATGTTTCGGCACTTCTATTTTTAGATTCTTCAGTCGCATGGGACATTTTAATTGAACCTTCGGGCCTCATTCTTTGTTGCTTTGGTGGTGGCAGAGGCAGTCAGCGCTGTCAGTCTCACCAGAAGGAAAAAGCTGGTGATCTGAGGGGTGGGGGTCACTGGCGCAACCTCTGTCCTGAGAGGGCCAGAGAATCAGGGAGGGTTCCAAAAGCTGTGGTGCAGGTGTCCTCTGGTTGGGGTGAGTTCTGCTAATCCCTTGCTTTCTCTGCAAAGGGGCAGCACTTCTGAGGAGTGCCAACATCTCAGTGCTTTTAACTGAGCTTGGATCTTGATTATATGAGAGTGTCCAGAGGGGCGGCCTAGTTGGTCTCCCAGATGACCAGAGGCCTTCAGAGCATTTAAAGGACACAGGTAGCAGTCAGCAGTATGAGCAGACAGGAACCAGTAAGTAGCACCAAAAAGGTGTGTTTAACAGACAGACTGCAACAGTACAGGTCTGAGCCAGGCCATCCCGATCCCGAGGGGGACTTCCCAAGTCCATGGACGGGGCACTAAGTGCCAACCCGCTACTGCCCACGGCCCAGGCAGCCATCCCCAAGCAAGCCCAACAGTTTTCAATGTCTTTTCAATGTTTTTTAACCTCCCACTTCCCCTCCGCAGCAATGGTGCCCAGTCCTTATTTGTAAATACTTGTAGTAATTCACGCCTGCGAGACTTCCGCCGAAGAGGAGCAGAGCATCAAGAAAGGGCGGACCATACTGTGTCCAACCCGCTAATCACATTTAAATGCATGCAAATGTCGGTTTTGCAAGCCGCCGCCAGTGCGGGACGCAAAACTTGTTATCATCACCAGCGAGGGACAGGAGCATGGCGCTCGAATCCGTGCCGGAGCTCGATTTTGCTGGATGCCCAATTCTCCAACAGATCACAATTCGTGTTTGGGATGTCGTGAGGTGGAGAATTTTGCCCAACATTTCACTGCCTATCTGACCACTGAATACATTGTATGGCCTGAAATTTCTCTATTTGCATGGTAGAAATTAATTAAGCCCACCACATAAACTAGGTCTTGTCATTCCAGTGTTTTAATGATAAGCATTAATTACATAGCCCACCTCTTTGGCATTGAAAATTAACCATTACAAGTGTGGAATCTTATTCCTTCACGTTTTAATTTTTAAATTTAATTGGTGATGTTAAATTTGTAGATTTTAAAATAATGTAATGTTATGGGCCAGGGTTTAGAAAACTCCAAAGTATATCATGGAGTTCACTTGACTTACAACTTTTTATTGATTTTGGTTACGATGAGCACAAGAGCCTGCCTTTCAGGTGTTACTCAACAGAGTTCTTCAGTGCTTTTAATAAAAAACAAGCTTTATTCTACAAATTTAGTTAATATTTGTTTAAAAACACACAGTAAGATTTTTTGTCAACTACAAGCATAAAGACCGCATACAGCTACAGTAATCGATGTATAACCCTTAATGAATATTCCCCCTTAATTGTTCCAATTCAATAACAAAATACAAGTAAAACCAGAAAGCCCTTTTCAAAGGTGTGGCACAGCATACGGCTTTCTTATACTTGCTATTGATACTCTTGTTCCCCTTTCCAAACAGCAGGTTTGAATTCCTTCCAGCAATTATCTCTTTCAAGTTAACACGCAATCTGAAAACAGCTTTTAAAATGAAGATAGAGAGATACGTCTTTCAACC
This sequence comes from Scyliorhinus torazame, assembly GCF_047496885.1. Taxonomy (NCBI): domain Eukaryota; kingdom Metazoa; phylum Chordata; class Chondrichthyes; order Carcharhiniformes; family Scyliorhinidae; genus Scyliorhinus; species Scyliorhinus torazame. Next base: position 209,366,859 of record NC_092708.1, on the reverse strand, counting down.
TATGCAGTTCACACCAGCCCAAACCCAAAGCGAAAGTAAAACTCAGAGCCACAGCCCAGCTCCACCCACACAATGGCATAATTGAAGCTACGTGATAAGACATTTCTGAAAGGGACACTCACATGACAGTGAATAATATTCTTCCTGTCTCCTTTATCTCTTTCTTAATCAATTTTTTTCCCCTTCATTTATTTTTCTACTCCTATCTGACATTGAACTCACCCACTCTAATTTCTACTTCCTTCTCCATCTCTGTGCTGTTTATTCCAGAGTTGTTCAATCGCATTGGTTAAGGACATGAACAGTTGAGTGCTTTGCTTATTCAGGTTCCTGATGCCCAGTTCCCTTCACTGCGATGCTATCAGCTCGCACTATCAGCACATTGACACCGAAGAGAGTTTAAAACCCAAACATCTATGGGCATATCTAATTAAACACTATTAGCTGCCCTGTTACCTTAAATAAAGGTCTCCAATTTCTCCATTTTAGACTGGCTCCTTGGAAGTTAGCTTTAGGCCCCATCACCTTTTTTTCCTAAGTGCAATTTTTCTTAATTGTGTGCTTTTAACCAGAAATAGAACAACCATTGGACTTCTGACATTGATTACTGAAAAAAATATGGTTCCTGCCAGATTGTGCTGTTTGCTGATCAGTTACAGTCTTGGTAAGACTATTGCATTGGAGATCTAATACAACCTTTCTTTAAAGCCACTGGGATATATAAGTGGGGGAAGGGAATCCCTGGCTATATTAGCACTCCAAATTGAAGCTGGTCAAGCACTCATGTCTTATGATTTATACCATTTCAAAGAAAATGATGGTGCTTCAACAAATAATCAGCTTGACCTACCTCGGTCCTATCTTGACAAAGAGAATGAATGTGAAGGAGAGAAACATCTTTTGGATCACGATTCTCAAAATAGGATGAAATAGGATAAAACTGCTTGCAATTTAGAAGTCCTATTACTAGACAGTTAACCTTGTTAACTATAACAAGTGTAACCAATACAGCTGAGGGCATTCATCTGAGACTGAAAATCTTTCTGTGGCATGCAGAGAGGTGCCATGAATCATGATCCATACTGTATCTGACCTTATGATGGCTGCATCCTTCTCAACCTGCAGTTTTCAATCAGGCAGCAATTTCACGTGTGCACAACCTGGCATGAAACCTAATTTTGGGAAACTAGTTATGTTCTGTAAACATTCACAATGAAATAATGGGAAAGCTTCATTATTTTCTTTTAAAACAACTCTTTTAAATGAATAGCTTTTGTCACCAAAAAACGCTTTTGTCAAAAGAAAACAAAAATATGCTGGATCCTGAAATGAAGACATAAAATATTGGAAACAAAAAAAATCCATCAATGTTCAGACTTTTGACCCTCAATGAGAAGACTTGTGAGAAAATTGACTAGAACTATCAGAAAAACCAGGATGTTCAAATTACAATGTAATCATGTTACTCTAAAGGCTAAGACAGAAAAAAAAAATGCTTGTAACAAGTTCTGCTTTGCCTATCTCACCTTACCTTCTGCCCCAAGAGTTCTGACTCCTCTTCGGGGGTGATTTTACAGCTGCTGAGTGCTCTCTGATGCAACAACAAATTAAATTTGCATTTATGCAATCATTTTAAATGAAGTAAAACATACCAGGGCACTTCACAGGAGTGTTTTGGGCATAATTCTCTGGTCTCGTTGCACTCTCGTTCAAGCAAAACAATGCCGGAAAACATATGGAGAGGCTGAAAATGAGAACCACGGCAGGCGCCAACAGTTTGCGATGCGACCAGCCTTCTCCCCTAGGTGAAATCGGGATCTCGCCGTAGCGTGGTGAGAAACCAATTATCATCACTTAAGCCCTATTCCCACACAATTAACGGGAGCAACCCCATATCCAATGGCCTCCCATGATTCAGTGGCCTTCCCAGCAAGTGGTCATGCTGGTGCCAATCAGTGCTCCTTTTTAAAAGCATGAACCAGGCAGAAGGGCTTCTGTGGCGAGCCAAGGAGGTTAGTAGTCATCTTTGCTCACAGGCAAAGAGCCCATGGGCACCTGGCTTGCCACCCCAGTGCTCGGCGGCGGTGGGGGGGACCCTTGGCTGGGGTGGGGGATCTTCTGCAGGGGTGGGCCGCCATGGGAGAGTGGGTGGTGGGGGTGGTGCTGGGGGGGTGACCGGTTGGCAACCGCATGTGGCATCACCATGCCAGCCCCTGGATGGTGTGTACCTGTTCCCAAGGCAACTCCTGTCCCTGCCCGTCTGCCCCACGATTACCCATAATCCCCACTGACGGCCGAGGCCTCTGGCCGTGTGGCTGAAGGCTATTCCTAATAGGGAATTGACAATCTGGTTAACTGAGCACTTCACACATCCCAAGTGGATTCTCGTGGCTAGGTGGACCATGTAGCATGTGGGAGTCATTATCTGGCATCCCAATCACATCTTGGTGCATGGACACTGTGCCTGAACACTGCAGGAGGCGACATCCAAGCACCCAGGGGATGGGACATAGAGCATAGAACATAGAACAATACAGCGCAGTACAGGCCCTTCGGCCCACGATGTTGCACCGAAACAAAAGCCATCTAACCTACACTATGCCATTATCATCCATATGTTTATCCAATAAACTTTTAAATGCCCTCAATGTTGGCGAGTTCACTACTGTAGCAGGTAGGGCATTCCACGGCCTCACTACTCTATGCGTAAAGAACCTACCTCTGACCTCTGTCCTATATCTATTACCCCTCAGTTTAAAGTTATGTCCCCTCGTGCCAGCCATTTCCATCCGCGGGAGAAGGCTCTCACTGTCCACCCTATCCAACCCCCTGATCATTTTGTATGCCTCTATTAAGTCTCCTCTTAACCTTCTTCTCTCCAACGAAAACAACCTCAAGTCCATCAGCCTTTCCTCATAAGATTTTCCCTCCATACCAGGCAACATCCTGGTAAATCTCCTCTGCACCCGCTCCAAAGCCTCCACGTCCTTCCTATAATGCGGTGACCAGAACTGTACGCAATACTCCAAATGCGGCCGTACCAGAGTTCTGTACAGCTCCAACATGACCTCCCGACTCCGGAACTCAATCCCTCTACCAATAAAGGCCAACACTCCATAGGCCTTCTTCAAAACCCTATCAACCTGGGTGGCAACTTTCAGGGATCTATGTACATGGACACCTAGATCCCTCTGCTCATCCACACTTTCAAGAACTTTACCATTAGCCAAATATTCCGCATTCCTGTTATTCCTTCCAAAGTGAATCACCTCACACTTCTGTACATTAAACTCCATTTGCCACCTCTCAGCCCAGCTCTGCAGCTTATCTATATCCCTCTGTAACCTGCTACACCCTTCCACACTATCGACAACACCACCGACTTTAGTATCGTCTGCAAATTTACTCACCCACCCTTCTGCGCCTTCCTCTAGGTCATTGATAAAAATGACAAACAGCAACGGCCCCAGAACAGATCCTTGTGGTACTCCACTTGTGACTGTACACCATTCTGAACATTTCCCATCAACCACCACCCTCTGTCTTCTTTCAGCTAGCCAATTTCTGATCCACATCTCTAAATCACCCTCAATCCCCAGCCTCCGTATTTTCTGCAATAGCCTACCATGGGGAACCTTATCAAACGCTTTACTGAAATCCATATACACCACATCAACTGCTCTACCCTCATCTACCTGTTCAGTCACCTTCTCAAAGAACTCAATAAGGTTTGTGAGGCATGACCTACCCTTCACAAAGCCATGCTGACTATCCCTGATCATATTATTCCTATCTAGATGATTATAAATCTTGTCTCTTATAATCCCCTCCAAGACTTTACCCACTACAGACGTGAGGCTCACCGGTCTATAGTTGCCGGGGTTGTCTCTGCTCCCCTTTTTGAACAAAGGGACCACATTTGCTATCCTCCAGTCCTCTGGCACTATTCCTGTAGCCAATGATGACATAAAAATCAAAGCCAAAGGTCCAGCAATCTCTTCCCTGGCCTCCCAGAGAATCCTAGGATAAATCCCATCAGGTCCCGGGGACTTATCTATTTTCAGCCTGTCCAGAATTGCCAACACCTCTTCCCTACGTACCTCAATGCCATCTATTCTATTAGCCTGGGGCTCAGCATTCTCCTCCACAACATTATCTTTTTCCTGAGTGAATACTGACGAAACATATTCATTTAGTATCTCGCCTATCTCTTCAGACTCCACACACAATTTCCCATCCCTGTCCTTGACTGGTCCTACTCTTTCCCTAGTCATTCGCTTATTCCTGATATACCTATAGAAAGCTTTTGGGTTTTCCTTGATCCTTCCTGCCAAACACTTCTCATGTCCCCTCCTTGCTCGTCTTAGCTCTCTCTTTAGATCCTTCCTCGCTACCTTGTAACTATCCATCGCCCCAACTGAAACTTCACACCTCATCTTCACATAGGCCTCCTTCTTCCTCTTAACAAGAGATTCCACTTCCTTGGTAAACCACGGTTCCCTCGCTCGACGCCTTCCTCCCTGCCTGACCGGTACATACTTATCAAGAACACGCAGTAGCTGATCCTTGAACAAGCCCCACTTATCCAGTGTGCCCAACACTTGCAACCTACTTCTCCACCTTATCCCCCCCAAGTCACGTCTAATGGCATCATAATTGCCCTTCCCCCAGCTATAACTCTTGCCCTGCGGTGTATACTTATCCCTTTCCATCATTAACGTAAACGTCCCGAATTGTGGTCACTGTCCCCAAAGTGCTCTCCTACCTCCAAATCCAACACCTGGCCTGGTTCATTACCCAAAACCAAATCCAACGTGGCCTCGCCTCTTGTTGGCCTGTCAACATATTGTTTCAGGAAACCCTCCTGCACACACTGTACAAAAAACGACCCATCTATTGTACTCGAACTATATCTTTTCCAGTCAATATTTGGAAAGTTAAAGTCTCCCATAATAACTACCCTGTTACTTTCGCTCTTATCCAGAATCATCTTCGCCATCTTTTCCTCTACATCCCTAGAACTATTAGGAGGCCTATAAAAAACTCCCAACAGGGTGACCTCTCCTTTCCTGTTTCTAACTTCAGCCCATACTACCTCGGAAGAAGAGTCCCCATCTAGCATCCTCTCCGCCACCGTAATACTGCTCTTGACTAGCAGCGCCACACCTCCCCCTCTTTTGCCTCCTTCTCTGAGCTTACTAAAACACCTAAACCCCGGAACCTGCAACATCCATTCCTGTCCCTGCTCTATCCATGTCTCCGAAATGGCCACAACATCGAAGTCCCAGGTACCAACCCATGCTGCCAGTTCCCCTACCTTGTTTCGTATACTCCTGGCATTGAAGTAGACACACTTCAAACCACCTACCTGAACACGGGCCCCCTCCTGCGACGTCAAATCTGTGCTCCTGACCTCTATACTCTCATTCTCCCTTACCCTAAAACTACAATCCAGGTTCCCATGCCCCTGCTGCATTAGTTTAAACCCCCCCAAAGAGCACTAACAAATCTCCCCCCCAGGATATTTGTGCCCCTCAGGTTCAGATGTAGACCATCCTGTCTGTAGAGGTCCCACCTTCCCCAGAAAGAGCCCCAGTTATCCAGAAATCTGAATCCCTCCCGCCTGCACCATCCCTGTAGCCACGTGTTTAAATGCTCTCTCTCCCTATTCCTCATCTCACTTTCACGTGGTACGGGCAACAACCCAGAGATAACAACTCTGTTTGTTCTAGTTCTGAGCTTCCATCCTAGCTCCCTGAAAGCCTGCCTGACATCCTTGTCCCCTTTCCTACCTATGTCGTTAGTGCCAATGTGGACCACGACTTGGGGCTGCTCCCCCTCCCCCTAAGGACCCGGAAAACACGATCCGAGACATCACGTACCCTTGCACCTGAGAGGCAACATACCAAACGTGAGTCTCTCACGCTCCCACAAAATCTCCTATCTGTGCCCCTGACTATAGAGTCCCCAATTACTAATGCTCTGCTCCTCTCCCCCCTTCCCTTCTGACCAACATGGACAGACTCCGTGCCAGAGGCCCGTACCCCATGGCTTACCCCTGGTAAGTCCCCCCCCCCACAAGTATCCAAAGTGGTATACTTGTTTCTCAGGGGGACGACCGCAGGGGATCCCTGCACTGACTGCTTTCTCCCAGTCCCTCTTACAGTTACCCACCTATCTCCAATCTTTGGTGTAACTAATTCCCTGAAGCTGCTATCTATGACCCCCTTCTGCCTCCCGAATGATCCGAAGTTCTTCCAACTCCAGCTCCAGTTCCCTAACTCGGTCTTGGAGGAGCTGGAGATGGCAGCACTTCCTGCAGGTAAAATCAGCAGGGACACTAACTGCATCCCTCACCTCAAACATCCTGCAGGAGGAACATTGCACTCCCTTCCCTGCCATTCCTCTAACTTTCTACCAAGATCTGGCTAACAACTAAATTAAATTTTTTATAAAAAATAATAATATAATAAAATATGGTACTTACCTCAGACCAATGGGTTTTATTATTAGGTTAGAGGAGGAGGGCGGGTGGGAGACACTACACGTGTAGTGTCTCGGGTTTCCTCTCCACCAGAATTTATTGGTGAGGGTCTTCCCAGACGTCCGCGGGTCGACTTCCTGTTCCCGCCTAAAACAGTAATTTAAAAAAAAATTTTTTTTAATTCTCAGCTCCTGCTGAAATTGACTAACCAGCCAGCTCCACTCCCGCCGAAATCGACTGGCCTGCCCCTGCAAAGACAAGTGCTTTTAAAGGACAGACTTACCTCCCAGCAGCCACTTCCGCACTGCTCCCGCTGAAACTGACTCACCAGCTGATCTCCCGCCGAAATCGACTGGCCTGCCCCTGCAAAGACAAGTGCTTTTAAAGGACAGACTTACCTCCCAGCAGCCACTTCCGCACTGCTCCCGCTGAAACTGACTCACCAGCTGTTCTCCCGCCGAAATCGACTGGCCTGCCCCTGCAAAGACAAGTGCTTTTAAAGGACAGACTTACCTCCCAGCAGCCACTTCCGCACTGCTCCCGCTGAAACTGACTCACCAGCTGTTCTCCCGCCGAAATCGACTGGCCTGCCCCTGCAAAGACAAGTGCTTTTAAAGGACAGACTTACCTCCCAGCAGCCACTTCCGCACTGCTCCCGCTGAAACTGACTCACCAGCTGTTCTCCCGCCGAAATCGACATGTCGACGGAGGGTGGATGAGTGCCATGGGGAGGGGGGAATGCCTGGACAGATGGGCCAAGGGTTTGGAGGTCGGCCCGCATTGTGGAAGAAAGGGACAGTAGCATCATACTGGTTGTGCACAAGGGTGTTTATTGTATGTAAGAATTCTCCACTCTCCCGATAGTGCCACTCCCCTACTCCCTCACCCCCTCCCCCGGTGCCCTCCGTGACCCTCGATGTGCTTTGCCTTCCTAGCTCTATCGTTACGTCTAGGTGTGTCTCCGGGATGCACATAAGAGGTGGAGGGCGGCAGCTGCTTACCACCTCCCGTGAGCTTCGATGTCCCTTGCGAGCATCCTTGAGGGGCTCTGGGGTTGGAAGACCCCGCCTCACTTGTCGGCGGCAAATTACATGTGCCGCCCTGTTCCGGGTGCTGACTGTGAGACACATCAGAGGGGTGGAACTTGAGGAGGGGAGGGGGGGGGGGCAGTGGTGGCTGGTGGCCACCATCGCCTCTCCATGGGACAGTCCGGGTTGGCAGCCTGCATCCCCTCCTCCACGTCAGTGCCTATAGAGCCCTGGGCACCTTGGGACGGAAGGGCAGCTAGTTCGAGCCCTGGCTGCCCCTGCATCATCTGGCTCTGCCAGCTCTGGTGGCCCCCATGGTCTGCAACATTGTGTCGACGCCCTCGGCGATGCTCCTCAGTGAATGGACCATGCTCTGCAGCGCCTCGGCAATGCCCACCTGCGACTGGGACAAGCTCCGCAACACCTCGGCCATGTCGTCTGAGAACGGGACATGTCCCACAGAACCTCATCAAGGTTAGCCTGGTTTTATGGGCCAGGGTTTAGAGAACACCAAAGTATATCATGGAGTTCACCTGACCTACAACTTTTAATAGATTTTGGTTATGAGGAGCACAAGGATCAATTTCCAGGTGTTATGCAACAGAGATTTTAAGTATTTTTAAACAAAACAATGTTTATTCTATGAATCCAGTTAACATTTTATAAACGCACAGAGTAAACATCTTATCAACTACCAACACAGAGACCCCCCCCCCCCCAATGATACAGTACTCTATAGGTAATCCTTAATAACTTTCCGAACAACATCCATAAGCCAAACACCCTGGGCGGGATTCTTCCCTACCCGGCGGGGCAGGGGGTCCCAGCGCGGAGGAGTGGCGTAAAGCACTCCGGCGTCGGTCCGCCCCAAAGGTGCAGAATCCTCCGCACTTTCAGGGGCTAGGCCCGCCCAGGAGTGGTTTGCCCCCCACCAGCCGATGGGGAAGGGGCTTGGCGCCACGCTAACCGGCGCCAAAGGGCCTCCACTGGCTGACCCGCATTGGCGCATGCGCGGGAGTGCCAGCGTGTGCTTTCGTCATCCCGGCGCATTAGTGGGAGGGTTCGTCTCCGCATTGGCCATGGCGGGAGACCACAGCGGCCGATCCAGCGGAATAGAGTGCCCCCACGGCACAGGCCCGCCCGCAGATCGGTGGGCCCCGTTCGTGGGCCAGGCCATCGTGGGAGCACCCCCCGGGGCCAGATCCCCCCCCCGTTCACCCGAGAACCCCGGAGGCCGCCCACGGAGCTGTGTCCCGCAGGTAGGGACCAACCTTGATTTACGCCGGTGGGACCCTCGTTAAACGGGCAGGACTTTGGCCCATCGCGGCCCGGAGAATTTGGGTGGCCCCAGAGCCCATTGAGTCACGGCGGGGGCGGGATTCACGCCGACCCCCGACGACTCTCCGACCCGGTGGGGTGCCGGAGAATCCCACCCCCTTTTTCTACCAAAACACTAGGTTTAAATTCCTTTCAGAAAACAGGTATTACTTTGATGTTATCAAGTGATCTGGAGACATTCTTTACCCTGCAGAGAGAGAGACCAAAAATACACCTTTGTTTGAATGCAGCTCCCAACTGAGAACAAAACCAAAAAACTCAGAGCCACAAAGCAGCTTCCAGCTCAAAACGAAAGTAAAAGACAGAATCACAGCCCAGCTCAACCCACACAGTGACATTTCTGTAGCCATTTCATAAAACACACTTTTCTTCAAGGGACCCCTCACATGACACTGGTACTGGGTCACATCCCCCAGCAAGGTGGACATTCTGCTTGGACCCTTAGCCATGGCCGTCTCTGACTGCGTGGCGCTTTGGACATCTCCACTAATGGTGCCGATGTCATGCACAACGCTCTCCACTGTGGTCGCTACCCCAGCAGTGTTGACCTCTGTGTCACATTTTGCCTGTGATATCTCCTGCGCCCGTAGTCTCTGGGACTTCTCCAATCGGCACTGGATCTGCTGGAGTGATGCTGACATCTCCCTCTGAATGTCGTGTCCGCACCCTAACGTCTCCATCAGCTTCAGGAAAATCTCTACCACAGGCTCAGCATCTGGCTAAGACCCAGCTGGGTACTGGGATCCAGCTGATCTTTGATTGCTATCTCGTCTGGGGGTTCCTGTCTCCACCTGATGTGCATCAGCAGTTGTGTGATGCTCACCAGATTGTGCACCAGAAGTCTGACCACTAACATTTCCCCCTGAGGTGCTTGTATCTGTGCTGGTGGAGGGTGGGGATGACACCTGTGACGCCTCGATCCTGTCTTCCTCAGAGCTCTCCTCCTCGGTGTTCTCCTCGGAGTCAGGAGAGGGAACCACCCGGGTGGGCCAGCGCCATCAGCTGGAGGTCCTGCGGGGGAATGAACATGTGGTCAGTGAGAGGGATGTGTCAGTCAGAAAGGCAATAACAACTCATGACAGGTCCTTTAGCTGGGGTTCAGTGGTTCGTCACCTCTGCGGTGTCCGCCAGCACCCGCGTGCATGACCGCTCTGTCCTCAGCCACCCCAGACACCTCCAGGGTCCGCTGCCCAAAGGTGGTGAGGATTCTTGTGTCCGGCACCCACCACCAGTCTGGGCCCACTCCCTGCCATTGTGGGAGAACATTTCCTGAGGAGACACAGAGGGCATCATTAATCACACACGTGGTTCACAGTGATGGTGGTGGGGGGGGGGGGGGGGGGGGGGGGGGGGGTTGAAGGAATGGTTGGGGATCGCATGGAGAGTTGAGGGTTGATGCTCTCATGGGGGCGGAAAGGTCTCAGGGCGGGGGATGCAAGGAGGGCGCTGGTGTCTACTCACTCATGCTGCCCAGTGTAGATGGTTGACCTTTTTCCGGCACTGGAGGCCAGTCCTCCTGGTCACACTCCCGGCGCTCACCGCCAACGTTACCTCGTCCCAGTCAGCACTAGCTGCCCTCTGACTGACACTCCGGGACCCTCGGGGGAACAGAACATCCCTCCTGGCCTTCATTGCGTTTAGGAGCCTCCCCAGATCTGCATCCCTGAATCTTGGGGCTGGTCTCCTGGGTGCCATTGTTGCGAGCTGGCTGTGATTGGCTGCGTAAGAGCTGTTTAAGTGCTGCTCGATACTATTAACTGGGGGCTAGCGATCGCGGTGCCGGAGAATCGGCTGGTGAGCCTTCATTTGCAGCAAGAAGCCAGTGGAGCCTTGTTAAGTGGACCAATTAACATTGTATAGAGTTGCCGGCCTCGCTGGGCAGAGGGCCAGGAAGCTCGCGGCAGTTCCCACTCGCTACCACACTTGGAAATGTTTCCAGAGAATCGCGCAAAGTTGACACCAAGTCTTAGAAGGAGAATTTAATGACCCAGAAGAGGTTGATGGTAAATGAACATAAATTGATTACTATTTACCCTGTTTACAAAGGTCTGCATGATGCAGCATATCGCTCCCAGTTCAATCCTGGCTGGGAGGGCTAACTACGCCAGGCCCTGATTTGGGTCTGCTTTTATATTAGCTCATAACGAACCCCAGGTGATTGGCCTCCTCCCCCTGATTCGGAAGATCGTACTCCAGGAATCTCATGCAGATCAATGATTGTTTCCCCATAGTCCTCGTGGAGGTTGTGACAGAGATATAGAACATAAGAACAGCATAAAATTAAGCAAGAGTAAACCATTGAGCCTGTTCCAATATTCAGTATGATTATGGCTGATCTACCACCTCAACTTTGCTTACATGCCTGCTTCCCATTCCCCTTGGGGAGTATGATCTCAGTCTTGAATACACTCAACAACAGAACGTTCTCAACCCTCTGGGGTAGGCGATTCCAAAGAATCACAGCGCTTTGAGTAAAGAAATATCTCATCTCATTCCAAATGAGCAATTTATTTTATTCATTCACTGGCTAAGGCCAGCATTTATTGCCCATCCCTAATTGCCCTTGAGGAGGTTCTTGTACCACTACAGTCCATGTGGTGTAGGGTACACCCACATTGCTGTTAGGGAGAAAGTTCTAGGGAATGACCCAGCGACAGTGAAGGAGCAATGATATATTTCCAATTCAGGATTGTGAGTAGCTTGGAGGGGATCTTCCAGGTGCTGGAACTCCCATGTGCCTGCTACTTTAGTTCTATGTAGTAATGGTAATGAGTTTGCAATGTGCCGTCGAAGGAGCCCTTGGTGAGTTCCTGCTGTATCTTGTAGATTGTACATATTTCTATGCTGCGTCAGTGGTAGAGGGGACAAATGTTTGTGGGTCTGGTGCCAATTAAGTTGGCTGCTTTGTCCTGGATGGTGTCAATCTTCTTGAGTGTTATCCAGGCAAGGGGAGAGTATTCCATCACACTTCTGACTAGTCGCTTGTAGAGTTGGACATACCTTGAGGGGTCAGGAGGTGAATTACCCACAGCAGGAATCCTAGCCTCTGAACTGCTCTTGGAGCCACAGTATTTATATGGCTCGTCTTCAGTTTAGGCCAATGGTAACTCCCAGGATGTTGATAGTGGGGGATTCAGCGAAGGTAATGGCTTTGAATTCGAGGGACAATGGTTAGATTATCTCGAGTTGGAGAGGGTTAAACTGCCTGTCACTTGTGTGGCATGATTGTTACTTGCCACTTGTTAGCCCAAGGCTGGATATTGCCCAGGTCTTGCTGCATTTGATCATGGACTGCTTCATTATCTGAGTGAATGGTGCTCAACATTGTGTAATCATCAGCAAACATCCCCACTTCTGATCATATGATGGAAGGCAAGCCATTGATGAAACAGCTGAAAATGGTTGGGCATAGGATACTCCCTGTGGAACTCCTGCAGTGACACACTGGAACCGAGATGATTGACCTCCAACACCATCTTCTTTGTGTTTGGTATAACGCCAACCAATAGAGTTTTCCCCCTGATTCACAATGACCCCAGTTTTGCTAGGGCTTCTTGATATCACACTCAGTCAAATTTTACCTTGATGTCAAGGGCGCTCTCATCTCAGCTCTGGACTTCATCTCTTTTGTCCATGTGTGAACCAAGGCTGTAATGAGGTCAGGAGGTGATTGGCCCTGGCGGAACCCAAACTGAGCAATTTATTGCTAAAGAGGTGTCACTTGTTAGCCCTTGATTACGTCCACCATCATTTTCCTGATGATTGAGAGTAGATTGAGGCATTAATTGGCTGGGTTGGATTTGTCCTGCCTTTTATGTACAGGACATGTCTGGGCAATTTTTCATAATGCCAGGTAAATATCAGTTTTGTAAATGTGCTAGAACAGCTTGGTTAGGGATGTGGCAAGTTATGGAGCATAAGTCTTCAGTACTATTGCTGGAATATTGTCAGGGCGCAAGCTTCTACGGTATCCAGTGCCTTCAACTATTTCTTGATATCATGTGGAGTGAATCGAACTGGCTGAAAGCTGGCACCTGAGATGCTGGGGACCTCCGGAGGAGACTGAGATAGATCATTCACAAGGTACTTCTGACTTAAGACTGTTGAAAAGCTGCAGACTTATCTTTTGCACTGATATGTTGGGCTCCTCCATCATTGAGGATGAGGATATTTATAGGGCCTCCTCCTCCAATGAGTTGTTAAATTGTCCACCACCATTCACAACTGGACTACAGAGCTTAGGTCTTATCCGTTGGTTGTGGAATCGCTTGGCTCTGCCTATCTCTTGCTGCTTACGCTGCTTGGCATGCAAGCAGTCCTGTGTTGTAGCTTCACCAGGTTGAAGCCTCATTTTTAGGTGTGCCTGGTGCTAGCCAGAAATATTAAAAGTAAGAATTATTATCAATATTTTAAGAAGAAACAAGGTAACAAATTGAGCGTTGGTCCTATAGAAAGTGAGTCTGGAGAATTGATAATGAAAAACAAAGAGATGGCAGATGAATTGAACAGGTATTTTGCACCAGTCTTCACTGTAGAGCATACAATCAACATCCCAGAAACAGCTATAAATCAGAAAAGGGAAGGAAGGGAGGAACTCGGGAAAATTACAATCACCTGACAAGTGGCACTGAATAAATTGTTAGAGCTGCGGGCTGACAAATGCCCGGGTCCTAATGTATGTCATCCTCAGGTTTTAAAAGAAGTGGCTATGGTGTGATACTTCTTGCATTGGTTTTAATTTTTCAAACTCCCTAGATTCAGGGAAGATAGATTGGAAGATAGCAAATGTAACTCCATGTGACTTCCAGAAAGTGGAAAATTACAGGCCAGTTAGTTTAGTCATCAGAAAATGTTAGAAGCTATTAATGAAGAAATTATAGCAGGACACTTGGATATCTTCAAGATAGTCAGGCACAGTCAATGTGGTTTTGTGAAAGGGAAATCACGGTTACCCAAATTGACTTATCCCACGTGGATTCCAACTATAGGGGCTGGTTTAGCACAGTGGGCTAAGACAGCTGGCTTGTGATGCATCACAAGACCAGCAGCGCGGGTTCAATTCCTGTTCCAGCCTCCCCGAACAGGCGCCGGAATGTGGCGACTAGGGGCTTTTCACAGTCACTTCATTGAAGCCTACTTGTGACAATAAGCGATTATTGATTTATTTATTTAAGTTTCACACCTCATGTTTTGAATCCACCCAGGATTACACGTATCTCCAAGACATACAATGTTCCTCAAACTGCTGTTCCCATCACATTCTGAGATACATGCTCACTGCCATGCGGCGCCATATGCACACAGTTGTCATCTCTACTGTGGGTATTTTTATTTATCTTAGTGAACCACAAGCCTCCCCTTATATCGATCAAATGACCACGCAACCAGTTATTTAGTTCAAAAGATGGTTTATTTACATACACAAGAGTTATCTCAACATGCAAACACAATATCTACTACGAATTAAACTACACCTATCAGCTACAATAACCTATACTTAACTTCAGGGCGACCGGCACTGTGCAAATGGATAAGGCCTTTATCTGGATTTCACTTGGCTGGTTCGAAGGAAGTGGCTCTGTCTCTGCTGGGCTCATCCGTCAGGTAGCAATCGTTGATCTTGAACTTGGCTGGCTGTTCCTGCGGCAATTGGGCTGGCACAGGCCGGATCCAAAAGAGACAAAACACATGGCTATGTCCTCTTTTATCCCTCTGGGATTTCGCGCTCTTTGGGGTGGTCCTTAACCTTGGACCCAATATTTCGAAAGGGCTCAGATCACTGTCTTCGATTTCAGCCAATACGGGGGTGGGTGCCTTGGTGGCTGGGCGGGTCCTTGGCAGTCATTGACCTTGGCAGTTGTGCTTTCTGAGTAAGGGGAGTGGCGCCAATCAGTCTGTGGCTGTACCGGTTGCTTGATTGGAGTTCTATTGTCCTGGGAAAATCGGCCATTAAAATGCAAACGAGCGGGGGTTGTGATCTGGTCTGGTTACCTGTGTTTTAGATACACATAGGCAGTGTATCTGTCTGAGTCCTGGGTTGGCCATAATTCCCATGGTCCTTTTGATCCTAAATGCGAAGCGTGGTGGATCACACTATTGATCCCTGTTCATCTTTGGTGGACCGGTCACCCTTGGTCAAGGCAAGACTCTACTCTACTCCATCTTATGGTTTGGGACATTTACCTAATATTCCATTAATGCATTGATAAATTAATTCATCTCTAACGGTTACTCTAATCCAGGTCACTACAAAACATTTAATTTATCCGCACGGTTGATCTCTAGCTAACGCTATCTAAGCTACTCTCAGGCTGCCGGTGAATATCAAATAACTTATACACAGTACAAAATTTAAAACAGCAGCATCACATTTCTACTTAATCCTACTAAAGTTAAAGAGGTACATGGTTTATTTTTAGCAGCGATGTTACATGAGTTCAATTTTGTTGAATTTCAGACTGTATATATCGGGGAACGGGAGGCTTTTGCTTGCCATTTATGGAGTCGGAGTGTCTGAATGACACTGCAGATTATTGCAATTACTAGAAGGGCCTCTACTATGTATGAAAGGGGTTTCCATTTGGCAATGTTTTCGCACCAGGTGGCGGTTTCGATGTCTGTCTTTATGTGTGGTGTAGTGTCCGGGCTGGTGGTGGCCTGTTATGCAGCAGTGTTCTGGGCCGGTGTAGTGTTCGTTACAAAGGTTTGTTGCGCGCGCAGTTGTAGAAGTCCAGCGATGATCCAAACACATGTCAGCAGTCCTTGCTTCATCCTGTGTTTTCTGTTTTCCGGGTAATCCTGAGTGTGCAAGCATAGTATCTGTTATTATCTTTGATTAATATCTCGTTTATTAGTCTTTCTCTCCTTACTCCAATTACCCGTTATGATTGTCACCATGTGTGACCCCCTCATTTTTTTTTTTGAAATACCATTTTGGAGAGACAAGAAATGCAAACATTTTTTTAAATACAGAGACTCTCACAGCTTGTGGTCAGTGCGGGGAGTGGTCGGACAATTTCTTCAACCAGTCTTTTCTTTACTTGCAACCAGTGGTGGTTGAGGCTTATCGTAACCAACCGAATTTCAGGGCGGCCAGTTTTATAGATTTTTGTCCCTAGGATCAGAGGTAGTTCGCGTGTAGCAGTGTGTATAGCAGCAGTGATTATCAACCAATTGTGTCATATGTGTAAATAGCATGTGGGGAGCGATCAGGGGGTTGCGGGAGTAAAGGAAAGAAGGGGTGAGTGTACGGAACGTGGCAAAATTCATTCTTTATACCACAACCAAAAGGAGTAGAGAAGGTGAAACTAAGGCCTGCCAAAGGCAATGCAGAGTATAGAGAACCATTCCAGAGCATATGAAGTGACGGGAACATGAGGTGCGTGTGGGTCGCTGCGGGAGAAGAATGGGTGGAATCCCCGGGTATGGCGGGGTTAGTGCCGTTACTCCACTACCCGAGCTTAACTGACCGGATGCATTTGGGGTCCTCAGATAGGGCGGGGATCAGTGCCGTTACTCCCTACCTGGGTGCCCCGGGTAGACGGTAAGAGTTTGTAGTCGTGTGGAAAATTGTCATAAAGACTGGGAGAACAGTGATCTCTTTTTCAACAAACTTTGTTTGTGCCTTTAACTGTCATTGGGCATCTTACCCTCAAATCAGAAGAGTGATTTTGTGTCGGACAACATGAATTAAAACCATGTGGGAGAAGAAGAAGAAGAAAAAAGGTGGACAGGCTCCATCAGAACTTTGGACACCTTAATACTTAGGTGGTGTCTCTTTCTCATCATCTGGACACCTCAGGGTTCTGTACCAAACAGTGTTGTAAAAGCATTACCGAAACGAGAGTCAGTATCTGAATCATCACCATCACCCGGTTGCCAGACTCATGTCTGCCGTTTCTGTGCTTTGGCCGCATGGGCCGTCGGATGGTCTGAATCGTCGTGCCTTACCAGTCTGCAAGAGTTGTCGCGGTGCCAAAGAGGGGCTTGTTTGTTGTGAGGATTAGGGGCGGTGAGAGTGGAGGGCAAGTTACTGTGGTCGGGCGGTTGCTGTGGCGGTGGCTGGGGGAGGGCATATAGGGGGTCAAAGATATCTAAGTCATGGTTCCGGGGGCTGGGGTGACTGGGGGCAGAGAGATCGTGCCAGTGTTCAGGGATAGTAATCAAATCCGGGAGGCTCTCGCTGTCGTCGAGTGCAAGGTGAAAGTCTGCACCTGCGGGTGTGGACAAGTTCGGGCCTGTGGGCGTGGACAAGGGATAAATGCCGGCATGGCTGGGGGAGGGTTGGCGTAGGAGTTGGACTAGGTTGTCGATGGGCAGGGAGTAATCGTCTCCTATTGCCAGAGATGTGGTGGGAGTGGCTGCATTGTGATCCGGAAACTTTGAGTTGGTTGATGTGGAACCAACCAGTTGTACTGTTGGAGTTCGATATCTTGTACACGGTGTTTGTCCGAAATGGAGTAGGGTCCTGCAAATTTGGGGGAGAGGAAAGAACTGGGGTTATAAAGTGAAACCATTACTTGCTGACCGACTGTGTACTCTACGGGGTGGACGGTTTTGTCAAAGCAGGTTTTACTCTGCTTCCTTCTTGCGCCTAATCGGACAGCTGCAGCGAGTTGTGCCGCTTTCATGTTATCTGTAACCTGTTGGACTGCGTTTTTGTGGGTGAGCGCAGTTACTGTAGGGCTTGCCAGATCGAGGCCTAATAAATATTCAATTCCCTTCATGGGTCATCCGGTCATGAGAGTGTGGGGGGGTGAAACCTGTGGAACTGGAAACGGTGTTCCGAATAAACATGAGAGAAAATGGGAGGACAGTGTCCCACGTGGTATTGTCCTGTTGCACCATCTTCTTAATGGTCGCTTTTAAAGTTTGATTTATTCTCTCGACAATGCCGCTGGATTGGGAGTGATATGCAATATGGAATTTCTGCCTGATCCCAAAAATTGTTAAAACATTTTGCATGACTCTGCTGGTGAAGTGGGAACCTTGATCTGACTCAATGCTGCGGGGGAGACCCCAGCGTGTGAATATCTGTTGGGTCAAAATCTTAGCGGTGGCCTTTGCTGTATTTGTCCGTGAGGGAAATGGTTCTACACATTTAGTAAAGGCGTTGATTACAAGCAGCACGTACTTGAAACCATTTCTGCAAGGGGGAAGGGGGCCAATGTAATCAATTTGCAAATTTGTCCAAGGGCCATTCACAGGTCGGGTGTGACGTAATTGTCCTTTCTTTGAGTAACGTTCGGGATTGTTCCGAGCACAGATAAGGCAATTCTCGACATAATAGGTTACATCGCTTTTTAAATCGGGCCACCAACACAAAGGTCTCAAATGGGCAATGATATTGTCTATCCTCTGATGTGTGTGTCCGTCATGAAATTGGTAAATGAGCTGGTTTCTGTCCTGGGTGGGGACCACTTAAATTCCGTTTTTTAAAACTATGCCGTCCTGTACAGTCAGTGTGTCCTTCCATTTATCATAGGGGATGGGAAGGTGCCGTCTAAAACCTGTTTGAGGGTGTCGTCTGCTTTTTGGCTTGGGATAGATCCTCAATATTGGTCTGGGAAACCTGGACTGAGTGTATCGGTTCACTTTCGTGTGGCTGCCAGAAGTGACCATGGCGTGATCCTGCTTTGGCTAAGGCGTCTGCCTTTACATTACCGGGTGGGGAGGAGCGATGATGGCTTCTTACTTTAATGATACCGTATATGTGATCTGAGGCTGTCTTGAGAATGTGCTTTAACAACTGGGCAGAGGGTAGGGGTTTTCCATCGGCTGAAACAAACCCTCGAGATTCCAACAGGGGTAGGAATTCTGTTAAGCTGTTGCACACATACAGGCTGTCTGAGTGTATGTCTGCGGGTATGTCTATGGAAAAGAGTCGGGGTGCTGAATTACATAGGCTATGGCTGCGAGTTCTGCTGCTTGGGAACCTAGGTGGCCGGGCAATTTTAAAGAGATCTCTTCTAGTGGGCTTCCCTGCGTGTCTTCCATGTAAAAGAGATTTAAAAAGCGCAGGAGCTGCGACTCGGAGCGGAGATTTAAAAAGAGCGGAAGCTGCGAGTCGGAGCAGAGATTTAAAGAGAGCGGGAGCTGCGAGTCGGAGCGGAGATTTAAAAAGCGCAGGAGATGCGAGTCGGAGCGGAGATTTAAAAAGAGCGGGAGCTGCGAGTCGGAGCGGAGATTTAAAAAGAGCGGGAGCTGCGAGTCGGAGCGGAGATTTAAAAAGCGCAGGAGCTGCGAGTCGGAGCAGAGATTTAAAAAGAGCGGGAGCTGCGAGTCGGAGCGGAGATTTAAAAAGAGCCGGAGCTGCGAGTCGGAGCAGAGATTTAAAAAGAGTGGGAGCTGCAAGTCGGAGCGGAGATTTAAAAAGAGCGGGAGCTGCGAGTCGGAGCGGAGATTTAAAAAGAGCGGGAGCTGCGAGTCGGAGCGGAGATTTAAAAAGCGCAGGAGCTGCGAGTCGGAACGGAGATTTAAAAAGCGCAGGAGCTGCGAGTCGGAGCGGAGATTTAAAAAGCGCAGGAGCTGCGAGTCGGAGCGGAGATTTGAAAAGCGCGGGAGCTACGAGTCGGAGCAGAGATTTAAAAAGCGCGGGAGCTGCGAGTCGGAGCGGAGATTTAAAAAGATCGCGGCCTAGTTTCGGGAGCAGTTCGGAGGAGGAGGAGCAGTCTCTGTCAGGGAGAGAACCTGAGAACATCTGAGACCCTCAGAAGTTAAGAAGGTAAGTAAGTGATTTTCACTCATTTTTACTTTATTGCCTTTTCAAATTGTGTGTGTGTGGGGGGGGGGGGAACTGAAGTGATATCACAGAAAAGCTGTGTCCTGAGTGGCTGGTTAGGAATCTACACTAAATTGGTAACTAATTAAACATAATTACTTAATTATAATTTAGAGGGGTATCTAAGCCAGAGATCGGAGAGTACTATATTTAGCTTTCACATTTATAATAGAAATCTAATGCTAGGAAACAGATAGTTAACAGTCACTTTTTTAAAAACAATTTTTTAACTTTTAATTTTAATTTACTAACTAATTGATGCAATGTCAGTTAGAGGGGTGCAGTGCTCTGACTGTGAGATGTGGCAGGTCCGGGAGGCTTCCAGCGTCCCGGATGGCTTCATCTGCAGAAAGTGCACCCAATTGGAGCTCCTCACAGACCGCATGGTTCGGTTGGAGCAGCAATTGGATGCACTTAGGAGCATGCAGGTGGCGGAAACCGTCATAGATAGCAGTTATATAAATGTGGTCATTCCCAAGGTGCAGACAGAGAAATGGGTGACCACCAGAAAGGGCAGGCAGTCAGTGCAGGAATCCCCTGTGGTTGTCCCCCTCTTGAACAGGTATACTCCTTTGGATACTGTCGGGGGGGGGATAGCCTATCAGGGGAAAACAGCAGCAGCCAGAGCAGTGGCACCACGGCTGGCTCTGATGTTGAGAAGGGAGGGTCAAAGTGCAAAAGAGCAATAGCAAGAGGGGACTCTATAGTCAGGGGCACAGATAAGCGCTTCTGTGGACGTGAAAGAGACTCCAGGATGGTATGTTGCCTCCCTGGTGCCAGGGTCCAGGATGTCTCCGAACGGGTAGAGGGCAACTGAAGGGGGAGGGCAAACAGGCAGAGGTCATTGTACATATTGGTACTAACGACATAGGCAGGAATGGGCATGAGGTCCTGCAGCAGGAGTTCAAGGAGCTAGGCAGAAAGTTAAAAGACAGGACCTCTAGGGTTGTAATCTCGGGATTACTCCCTGTGCCACGTGCCAGTGGGGCTAGAAATAGGAAGATAGAGCAGCTAAACATGTGGCTAAACAGCTGGTGTAAATGCATTACCGAAACGAGAGTCAGTATCTGAATCATCACCATCACCCGGTTTCTTTTATCTGGACCACTGGGAGCTCTTCCGGGGCAGGTGTGACCTATATAAGAAGGACAGATTGCATCTAAACTGGAGAGGCATAAATATCCTGGCCGCGAAGTTTGCTAGTGTCACACGGGAGGGTTTAAACTAGTATGGCAGGGGGGTGGGCACGTGAGCAATAGGTCAGAAGGTGAGAGCATTGAGGGGGAACTAGGGAATAGGGACAGTGTGGCTCTGAGGCAGAGCAGACAGGGAGAAGTTGCTGAACACAGCGGGTCTGGTGGCCTGAAGTGCATATGTTTTAATGCAAGAAGTATTACGGGTAAGGCAGATGAACTTAGAGCTTGGATTAGTACTTGGAATTATGATGCTGTTGCCATTACAGAGACCTGGTTGAGGGAAGGGCAGGATTGGCAGCTAAATGTTCCAGGATTTAGGTGTTTCAGGCGGGATAGAGGGGGATGTAAAAGGGGTGGCGGAGTTGCGCTACTGGTTAGGGAGGATATCACAGCTGTACTACGGGAGGACACCTCAGAGGGCAGTGAGGCTATATGGGTAGAGATCAGGAATAAGAAGGGTGCAGTCACAATGTTGGGGGTTTACTACAGGCCTCCCAACAGCCAGCGGGAGATAGAGGAGCAGGTATGTAGACAGATTTTGGAAAAGAGTAAAAACAACAGAGTGTGGTGATGGGAGACTTCAACTTCCCCAATATTGACTGGGACTCACTTAGTGCCAGGGGCTTAGACGGGGCAGAGTTTGTAAGGAGCATCCAGGAGGGCTTCTTAAAACAATATGTAGACAGTCCAACTAGGGAAGGGGCGGTACTGGACCTCGTATTGGGGAATGAGCCCGGCCAGGTGGTAGAAGTTTCAGTAGGGGAGCATTTCGGGAACAGTGACCATATTTCAGTAAGTTTTAAAGTGCTGGTGGACAAGGATAAGAGTGGTCTTAGGATGAATGTGCTAAATTGGGGGAAGGCGAATTATAACAATATTAGGCGGGAACTGAAGAACCTAGATTGGGGGCGGATGTTTGAAGGCAAATCAACATCTGACATGTGGGAGGCTTTCAAGTGTCAGTTGAAAGGAATTCAGGACCGGCATGTTCCTGTGAGGAAGAAGGATAAATACGGCAATTTTCAGGAACCTTGGATAACGAGAGATATTGTAGGCCTCGTCAAAAAGAAAAAGGAGGCATTTGTCAGGGCTAAAAGTCTGGGAACAGACAAAGCCTGTCTGGAATATAAGGAAAGTAGGAAGGAACTTAAGCAAGGAGTCAGGAGGGCTAGAAGGGGTCACGAAACGTCATTGGCAAATAGGGTGAAGGAAAATCCCAAGGCTTTTTACACGTACATAAAAAGCAAGAGGGTAGCCAGGGAAAGCGTTGGCCCACTGAAGGATAGGCAAGGGAATCTATGTGTGGAGCCAGAGGAAATGGGCGAGGTACTAAATGAATACTTTGCATCAGTATTCACCAAAGAGAAGGAATTGGTAGATGTTGAGTCTGGAGAAGGGTGTGTAGATAGCCTGGGTCACATTGAGATCCAGAAAGACGAGGTGTTGGGCGTCTTAAAAAATATTAAGGTAGATAAGTCCGCAGGGCCTGATGGGATCTACCCCAGAATACTGAAGGAGGCTGGAGAGGAAATTGCTGAGGCCTTGACAGAAATCTTTGGATCCTCACTGTCTTCAGGTGATGTCCTGGAGGACTGGAGAATCGCCAATGTTGTTCCTCTGTTTAAGAAGGGTAGCAAGGATAATCCAGGGAACTACAGGCCGGTGAGCCTTACTTCAGTGGTAGGGAAATTAGTGGAGAGAATTCTTCGAGACAGAATCTACTCCCATTTGGAAGCAAATGGACGTATTAGTGAGAGGCAGCATGGTTTTGTGAAGGGGAGGTCGTGTCTCACTAACTTGATAGAGTTTTTCGAGGAGGTCACAAAGATGATTGATGCAGGTGGGGCAGTGGATGTTGTCTATATGGACTGCAGTAAGGCCTTTGACAAGGTCCCTCATGGTAGACTAGTACAAAAGGTGAAGTCACACGGGATCAGGGGTGAGCTGGCAAGGTGGATACAGAACTGGCTAGGTCATAGAAGGCAGAGAGTAGCAATGGAAGGATGCTTTTCTAATTGGAGGGCTGTGACCAGTGGTGTTTGTAGTATATATAAATGATTTGGAGGAAAATGTAACTGGTCTGATTAGTAAGTTTGCAGACGACACAAAGGTTGGTGGAATTGCGGATAGCGATGAGGACTGTCAGAGGATACAGCAGGATTTAGATTGTTTGGAGACTTGGGCGGAGAGATGGCAGGTGGAGTTTAATCCAGACAAATGTGAGGTAATGCATTTTGGAAGGTCTAATGCAGGTAGGGAATATACAGTGAATGGTAGAACCCTCGAGAGTATTGAAAGTCAGAGAGATCTAGGAGTACAGGTCCACAGGTCACTGAAAAGGGCAACACAGGTGGAGAAGGTAGTCAAGAAGGCATACGACATGCTTGCCTTCATTGGCCGGGGCACTGAATATAAGAATTGGCAAGTCATGTTGCAGCTGTATAGAACCTTAGTTAGGCCACACTTGGAGTAGAGTGTTCAATTCTGGTCGCCACACTACCAGAAGGATGTGGAGGCTTTAGAGAGGGTGCAGAAGAGATTTACCAGAATGTTGCCTGGTATGGAGGGCATTAGCTATGAGGAGCGGTTGAATAAACTCGGTTTGTTCTCACTGGAACGACGGAGGTTGAGGGGTGACCTGATAGAGGTCTACATAATTATGAGGGGCATAGACAGAGGGGATAGTCAGAGGCTTTTCCCCAGTGTAGAGGGATCAATTACTAGGGGGCATAGGTTTAAGGTGAGAGGGGCAAGGTTTAGAGTAGTTGTACGATCAAGTTTTTTACACAGAGGGTAGTGGGTGCCTGGAACTCGCTACTGGAGGAGGTGGTGGAAGCAGGGACGATAGTGACATTTAAGGGGCATCTTGACAAATACATGAATAGGATGGGAATAGAGGGATACGGACCCAGTAAGTGTAGAAGATTGTAGTTTAGTCGGGCAGCATGGTCGGTACTGGCTTGGAGGGCCGAAGGGCCTGTTCCAGTGCTGTACATTTCTTTGTTCTTTGTTCTTTGTTTGTTCCACAACCAGTAATTCGAGCTCCATTTTCGATTGTGGACAAACCATCTACATAAATTTTTCAAGTATCCCCTGTGGTTTGGGAATCCTGTGTCTTACTGCCTGCTCGTGGGTGTAGTGACTGGGCTAAAGGATCCTGTGTGGTGTTGGGCTGCTATGATCTGGCACTCATGTGGGGTCCCTGCATATTGATGATTATCGGCCAGAAATGTGTGGGTTTTCGTGCGTTTTACCGTAATGTCCCTGCCTTGTAGCAGTCGTGTCCAGCGAGCTGCTCTGATTTGGCTGATTGAACCGTTCTTTAATCTACCGTCTAGTAATAGTTGAGTGGGGGTATGCTCGGTATACATGTGATGTACGCAAAGTACTGTACTGCCCAAAAGACTGCAAGCAAGTACGGGGTCTAATACTCTTGAGGCATAGGCTACGGGTCCTAAGTGCAGGAGTACTGCTGATAGGGTTTGGTCAGTGGTTGCCACTTCTATGGCATAGGGTAAGTCTGGGTCTGGAACTTGTAAAGCCTAGGGCGCATTTTAAAGCTTCAATGGCATGTGTGTGTGCGGAAGCCATTCCCATGGGGCGTTCTTTTCAAGGAGCTCTGAGAGTGGGGCTACTTGGGTGGCAAAACCATCTATATAATTTTTGCAATATCCTACCAAACCTAGGAATGACTGGAGTGCAGTGACATTTTGGGGCAGGGGCAATTTTAACGATGGACTCGATCTGTTTTTGCTCAATTTTTCTCTTCCCCTGGGTGATGATGGTGCCTAAATAAAGAACTTTTTCCTTTAAAATCTGGGCCTTTTTGGGGGTGACCTTACATCCGATTGATTGCCGTAAGCCTAGTAATTAAGATAAGAGCTCTATGTGTTCCTTTTTTGTGTCCGTTTGCAAAAGCAGATCGTCTACATATTGTATTAGGCATTCGGTCGGGAAAATTTACAAAGTCCATTGGCCAGTTGTCAGTGGAAAATGGAGGAGGAGTTATGGAATCCTTGTGGGAGACATGTCCACGTGTACTGCTACCCTTGAAACGTAAATGCAAATTTATACTGGCAGGCCCTGTCTAACGGCTCGGACCAAAATCCATTGCTGATGTTGAGCACTGGAATACTTTGCCTGTACTCCCTGTTTGGGCATGGTCGAGGGACTCGTGGCAACAGTGGGGGCTGCTAAAGGGGTTACCTTATTAAGTTCTCGGTAGTCGATCGTTAGTCGCCATGAACCATCGGGCTTTTTTACGGGCCAAATTGGGGCATTATTTGTGGACACTACGGGTCGAATAACTCCTTGGTCTAACAAAACTGTTAATAACCTTCGAAATCTCACCCTCGGCTTGCTGTGGGAAACCGTATTGCCTTTGCGGCATTGGATCAAGACCTGAAATCTTTACTGTACCTCAGATCTTTGTGTTGTGCGAACAAAGCTTTGTGATTTATCAGGACCTCTCTAATCGTCTGGTCTGCACTAATTGTTTGCGGATTAAACCAATTGTCCCCTACTGAGCAAATCCTGTTTTCATAATCCCCTACTGCGAGCGTAGCGGGAGCCCTAGATGTTTTAGCCATTCGCCATACACATTTGTTTACTGGGTCAAATGAAAGGTTATGGGAGCTCATAAAGTCAATGCCTAAGATGTGCTCTGCGGTTTGGGGTAAGTCAACTAAAACGACGGGGTGTTTGGTGCTAATGTTCCCTATCTGGATTGGTACGGGAGCTGTAATATATCCTTGTTGCCTGTGAATCCACTCAGGGTGATGGTGGCTGTGGTGAGCCATTTGTCCTGTTGAAACATGTGGTGCGGGATCCTCCTGTGTCCCAAATAAATCGATTGTATGTCACCGGACTGTGTCTGTAACTACTGGTCTGCCTGATTTGTCCCAACGTGTGTCACAGACCCAAGTTGGGGAGTCCAAACACCGTCAATCTGTGGAGTTAAACGCAAAGTCGTCTGTACGGGCGCTAACATTATGCATGGGCCTAACATTGTTCCTGGGTGGGGGGTTTGGTGGTTGGTATCGTTGATGGTTCGGGCGGGGGGGGGTTTTGGCAGCAATCGCGGGCGTAATGTCCATTTGGCCACAATTGTAACAACCTAGTGGTGCCAGTGCTCTGGGGTGCTGTCCCTCGTGTCTACCCTCGTTTATCCATGCTGGGTCCTGGCTAGTCCTAACTGGGTGCATGTTTGCTTCTTTATCATCCTGATCTGTCTTTCGGTGTAGGGTTTGTTCCCATGCTCTAGAAAGTCATTTACGTACCCAAACTTCATTGTGTGTGTGGTCTGCGGGGTCGTAGTTTACACAAACCTTTTGACCTGCGTCTGTGGCATGCCTAAGGTGCGGGACCATTTAGTGGTGTCCTCCTCATTTAGGTGTGCGCGGTTCAATTGTCCGTAGACTGCCATAAAATGAATCCATAGGCAACCAGCAAATGTGGTTGAATGTTCTCTCTTCTTTTGCCTGCAGTGATTTAAACCCTCGACTGGATCTCCTTTGTTATACCCGATGGCATCTAATATGGCTGTTTTCATTTCCTGCAGGGTTCCTCCTGCTACATTTTGGGGTTCTGGCAAAGCTGATTTTACGGACTGGCAAATGTTCATAACTATTAGCTTTACTTCCTCCCTCTCATCTAGGCCGTACATAACTTTTTGTTGGCGCACCTCCTCAAAGAAGCTGTGCGGGTCTGCGGTGGGCTGGAATGGACTAATTTTCGTGCAAGCTTCTCTTAACTGGGTTATGGATAGTGGGGTGGTGTAAACGATATCAGGCTCCTCCTGATCCGATGACCTGCGTTGTATGGTAACCGGATTCATGGGGGTCGAATTGTGAGTGGGGGTGTGTGCTACCTGTGCAGTCGGTGCTGTGGGTGCTTTTCTTTTTGGGGCGTGGGGGGTTCGATTTTCATTTCCCGTGTCCTCTGCGTATCTTTGGGCGCTTTTGTTTAACTCTTGCCAATCGGGAGCATCTTCCTCATCTAAATCCTGTCTGAAAGTGTACCTGAAGCCATTCTGTACTGAGAGTAGCGACTGTAACTTTTCTATCTTCTGTCGGCATTTAACATGGTTAACGGTACTCCGCATCTGTTCCTTAGTGGAGTTGTGGAGCGCTCTCAAAGCTGCATTTAAATCTGCGCATTTTCTAGTTAGCTGGGTGACCTGTTCTGTTTCTTCTCTTACCAGGACTGCAAGCTGTGTATCTTGGTAGGCTTTATCGTACTAGGTCTGGAAGCTAATAAGGTGAACTAGACAAGATTGATGGGCGCGTTTTACATCGGCCATTTCCTTATCCTTAGCTGCTAACTGTTCCCGGAGTTGCTCAATTATCTTCTCGCTTTTGTTACTGTCTCCCTTGTTCTTTTCTTCCTTCTCAATTAACTGCCTACGGAGCGTCTTCACAACCTCCTCTGTGCCTCGCAACTGTGCCAAACAGGACTCTATTGCCATCGGCATTCTGACTTTCCCTACATTTTTCTTGTGGACCTCGCTTAGGTTATCCCACCAAGTCTGTCCTATCTTTCCTGGACCTGACTCATCATTCGCGCAAAAATTCGACCAATCCTTTCCCCTTTAAGTATTTCCTTAACTCTTCCTCCCATATGGGGCATTGCTCTGCTCTGTTGGTCGCTGCGAACTCGGGTTCCTGTGGATTTATCAATCTTTCCATTGTTTTAGTGGCCATTACTTCTCATCTCTTTTTCTACTTTTAATTTGGTACAGGGGAATAAGGCGGCGATTTGAACAGCGGGTATGGCTTAAGCTATTTTCCGGCTCACAATCCCTTGATAGTTGTACACAATTCTAACGAGTTTACCTTACTCTTCCTGTTAGGTACGCATGCTGGATAGTACACATTTCCGAAATTTGGTTATTTGGTCGATATGGGATTTGCACTTGTGGTTCTTTCTCTTTCTCACAATTGGATTCAAAGCTTGTGGGTTCTCTCGGGGTGACAAGTAATCGAGTCCCGTCAGAGTTCGCCAATAATGTTGCTCTGTTTCGGTCCCAACAACATCGCCAATACTGTGGGTATTTCTATTTATCTTAGTGAACTACAAGCCTCCCCTTATATCGATCAAATGACCACACAACCAGTTAGTTAGTTCAAAAGATGGTTTATTTACATACACAAGAGTTATCTCGACATGCAAACACAATATCTACTACGAGTTAAACTACACCTATCAGCTACAATAACCTATACTTAACTTCAGGGCAACCGGCACTGTGCAAATGGATAAGGCTTTTATCTGGATTTCACTTGGCTGGTTCGAAGGAAGTGGCTCTGTCTCTGCTGGGCTCATCCATCAGGTAGCGATCGTTGGTCTTGAACTTAGCTGGATGTTCCTGCTGCAATTATGCTGGCACAGGCCAGATCCAAAAGAGACAGAACACATGGCTGTGTCCTCTTTTATCTCTCTGGGATTTCGCGCTCTTTGGGTGGTCCTTAACCTTGGACCCAATAGTTCGACAGGGCTCTGATCACTGTCTTCGATTTCGGCCAATAAAGGGGCAGGTGCCTTGGTGGCTGGGCGGGTCCTTAGCGGTCATTAACCTTGGCAGTTGTGCTTTCTGAGTAAGGGGAGTGGCGCCGATCAGTCTGCGGTGGTTGCTTGATTGGAGTTCTATTGTCCTGGGAAAATGGGCCATTAAAAAGCAAACAAGTGGGGGTTTTGATCAGGTCATAGGCTGTGTATCTGTCTGAGCCCTGGGTTGGCCATAATTCCCATGGTCCTTTGCAGGTGGCCATCTTAGATGGCTACACGCCTTAACAAGAAACTTGTGGAGCGGGATTCTCCGACCCCCGCTGGGTTGGAGAATCCCCGGGAGGTGGCGCGAATCCTGCCCCGCCGCCTCGACGCCGACTGCCGTATTCTCCGGTTTTGGCGGGGGCGGGATTCACCCCCCTGCGCATGCCCCAGAATACAGTGGCTGTTCCACGCATGCACGGGTCACGCCGGCCCTTTGCCGCATGCGCGGACTCGCGCAGTCCCTTCGGCGCTGGCTTGCGCGTCATCAACCCTTCCGGCGCCAGCCTAGCCCCCTGAAGTGCGGAGGATTCCGCTACTTCCGGTCAGCCTGACGCCGGAGTGGTTCGCGCCGTTTTTGACGACGACGTCGAGCCATCGTGCGGATTCCGGAGAATCCTGTTATCTTTCTTTCAGGTGTTAAAGAATGCTTTGACAAAGAAGCCTCCAGACTCGAAACATTAACTTTCTTTTCTCTCCACAGATACTGACAGATCTGCTGAGATTGTCCAGTATTTTCCGTTTTTGTTACCCAAATTATTGGAGTAATTTGCGGTTTTAATATGCGCTGTGGATAAAGGGGAACAACACTGTCCTTAGATTTCCAGAAGGCATTTGATATAGTGCCACATCAATGTTTATTGCAGAAAATAAAAGCTCATGATATAGGGTGTAACATATTAGAGTCATAGGTCATACAGTACAGAAGCGGCCCTTCAGCACATCAACAAAACTACATTTAATTTACATTAACCCCACTTTTCAGCACTTGGCTCACAGTATGACATTTCAAATGCTCATCTGCATACTTTTTAAAGGTTGTGAGGTTTCCTGCCTCTACTACCCTCCCAAGCAATGAATTCCAGACTCCCACCACCATCTTGGTGAAAAACATTTTCCTCAAATATTGGCATGGATAGAAGATTGGCTGGCTAACAGGATGCAGAAAGTCGACAAAAGCCTCTTTTTCAGGTTGGAAAGATGTAACAAGTGGCATGTTGTAGGGATCAGTGCTGGTTCCTCATCTGTTCACAATTTATATAAATTATTTGATTGAATGGATGGATAGGATGGTTGCCAAATTTGTTGATGACACAAAGCTAGGTGATGTGTTGGGTGCTCTGGATCCGTGGAACACATACAGGCCACCAACACTTAAAATAGTGCAACACTATTTTATTAAGTTAGAAACTGTTGAACATACTTTCACTGTGGGTTAACACAATGTTAGATTAAACTAAAGACCTATGCCTTGTCCTAACCAGTCTATGCACTCAGCACATGGTGAAGATCTGTGCTGTAAGCTGTAAGCTCTGTCCTCCTAGGAGGCTGCATCCCGAATGTGCGGGAACTCTGATGCCCCCTGTCTTTATAGTGAGTGTGCTCTAACTGGTAATTGGCTGCGGTGTTGTGAGTGTTAGGTCTCACTGTGTGTCCATCAGTGTGTGTCTGCACCATGATATACTGGTGTATATTATGACATCCCCCTTTTATAAAAGAATGTATGTGTGTGGCAATAAATAATGTATGGTGAGAATGTTCCGAACTACGTGTGGGGTGCGTAGTCTCCTCAGGACTACGTACATGAGAACTAAGCTATTTACATGGGAAGGTGCCTGGTGCAGAGAAGCAGTATGCAACAAGAATAACGAGATCAACACTATATACAAACCAGGGAAACGATCAAATAAAGCAGCGAAACAATGCAGAAAGTCTACAAGTCCGCAAAGTTCATAAATTAAGTCTCTGAGATGGGCGACGAATTCTGGTTGACCGCCTCATGGGTGGGTCGAGAGCCGCCGGTTCAGGAGCGGGCTGGACTGCGTCAAAGTCAGGGGGAGGCAAGGTGACAGGGAGCTCTGCATAGTCCATGACAGGGTCAGCAGGAGGAGGAGGCAACAGTGGAGGATCATGTGGCGAGCGTGGAACGAAACAAAGGGCGTGTTGATTGCGGCGCAGAATAGAGCCATCCGGTAGACGAACCAGGAACGAGCGGGGGGCCACCTGCCGAAGGACAACAGCGGTTGCAGACCAGCCACCACCCGAAAGATGGACGCGGACGTTGTCATCTGGAGCCAGAGCAGGGAGATCAGCTGCACGGGAGCCATGAGCCGCCTTGTGCTGTGCACGAGACAGCTGCACCCGGCGAAGGATCGGAACGTGGTCGAGGTCTGGGACATGGATGGACGGCACCGTCGTCCTCAGAGTATGACCCATGAGTAACTGGGCTGGCGACAGGCCAGTGGACAGTGGGGCGGAGTGATAGGCCAGCAATGCAAGGTAGAAATCGGACCCAGCCTTGGATAGGAGCCGTTTGACGATATGTACTCCCTTCTCCGCTTTGCCGTTGGATTGGGGGTACAGGGGACTGGATGTCACATGGGCAAAATTGTACCGCCTGGCAAAGTTGGACCATTCCTGGCTGGCGAAGCAGGGGCCATTGTCCAATATAACCGTGAGCGGGATGCCGTGTCGAGCAAAGGTTTCTTTACATGCACGAATGACGGCAGACGATGTGATGTCGTGCAACCGTATCACCTCCGGGTAATTCGAAAAGTAGTCCACGATCAGGACATAGTCTCTACCCAGCGCATGGAACAGGTCGATTTCCACCTTGCTCCATGGTGACGTGACCAACTCATGGGGCTGCAGGGTCTCACATGGTTGAGCCGACTGGAAGCGCTGACAAGTGGGGCAGTTGAGCACTGTGTTGGCTATGTCCTCATTAATGCCGGGCCAGTACACTGCCTCTCGGGCCCGTCGGCGGCACTTTTCCACGCCAAGGTGGCCCTCGTGTAGTTGTTCCAGGACAAGCTGGCGCATGCTATGCGGGATGACAATGCGGTCCAGTTTTAGAAGAACCCCGTCTACTACCGTGAGATCATCTCTGACATTATAGAACTGAGGGCATTGGCCCTTGAGCCACCCGTCCGTTAGGTGGCACATGACATGCTGTAGCAAAGTGTCAGCCGCCATCTCGCGGCGAATTTGGACGAGGCGTTCATCCGTGGCAGGTAGATTGGAGGCCGCGAGTGCCACATGGGCGTCAACCTGGAAGACAAATCCCGCTGGGTTACATGGAGTGTTGACTGCCCTGGAGAGAGCGTCAGCAATGGTGAGGTCTTTGCCTGGGGTGTATACCAACTGGAAGTCATATCGCCGGAGCTTGAGAAGAATACGCTGGAGGCGAGGCTTCATTTCGTTCAAGTCTTTCTGTATTATATTGACCAGTGGGTGATGGTCGGTCTCGACGGTGAATTGAGGAAGTCGGTAGACATAATCGTGAAACTTAACCACACCGGTCAGAAGGCCCAGGCACTCCTTTTCTATCTGCGCATAGCGCTGCTCCGTGGGCGTCATCGCACGTGACGCATATGCAACGGGGGCCCATGATGAGGCCTCATCACATTGAAAGAGCACTGCCTCAATGCCGGATTGACTGGCATCGGTCGAAATTTTGGTCTCCTTTGCTGGATCAAAGAAAGCTAAGACCGGGGCCGTGGTCAGGTTTGTTTTGAGTTCTCTCCATTCGCGCTTGTGAGCAGGGAGCCATTGGAAGTCTGTTGTCTTCCGGACCAGGTTCCTGAGACCTGTGGTATGAGAGGCGAGGTTAGGGATAAATTTCCCTAAAAAATTGACCATGCCCAGAAATCGGAGGGCCGCCTTCTTGTCCTCTGGCGTTTTCATAGCTGTGATGGCAGCTACCTTGTACGCATCGGCTGCACACCCAATTGGGAGATGTGGTCCTCGAGGAACTTGAGTTCCGTCTGACCAAAAGAGCATTCGGCCCTGTTGAGGCGGAGGCCATGCTCATGTATACATCTGAATATGCGCTGGAGGCGACTAACATGCTCCTGCGGGGTGGTGGACCAAATGATTATGTCTTCGACATAGACGCGAACACCTTCAATGCCTTCCATCATTTGTTCCATAATCCTATGGAACACTTCTGATGCAGATATGATCCCAAACGGCATCCTGTTGTAACAATATCTGCCAAAGGGGATATTAAATGTGCAATGTTTCCTGCTGGATTTGTCGAGCTGGATCTGCCAGAATCCTTTTGAGGCGTCGAGTTTGGTGAAGAGCTTGGCGTGAGCCATCTCACATGTGAGCTCTTCGCGCTTGGGAATTGGATAATGCTCCCTCATGATATTGCGATTTAGATCCTTGGGATCAATGCAAATTCTCAATTCGCCGGAAGGCTTTTTTACACATACCATGGAACTGACCCAGTCGGTCGGTTCCGTGACTTTGGAAATCACTCCTTGATTCTGGAGGTCCTGCAGCTGCTGCTTGAGGCGGTCCTTGAGGGGTGCTGGGACCCTGCGAGGTGCGTGCACCACCGGCGTGGCATTCGGTTTTAATAAAATCTTGTAGGTGTATGGGAGCATGCCCATGCCCTCGAAGACGTTGTGGTACTGGTTGATAATGCCGTCGAGCTGTGCCCTGAAGTCGCTGTCCTGAAAGGCAGACGCGCCAGCAGGAGAGAGAGTGAACTCTCTGAACTACGTTTAACAGCTTGCATGCCTATGCGCCAAGCAGGGAGGCTTTTGAGGAGCCCACGATTTCAAAGGGAAGGATGGCTTTGCGTGACCTGTGTGTCACTTCAAGTTGGCACGAGCCGCTGGCAGCAATGGCATTGCCATTATAATCTAATAGCTGGCAGGCTGATGGAAGGATGGCTGGTTTGACACAAAAGCTTTGGAGGTCAGACCGTGCAATGAGATTGGCGGAGGCACCAGTGTCCAGGCGGAATCGTATTTGGGACCGGTTGACCGTCAGGGTGGCACACCACTCATTGTCTGGATCGATGCTGTATACCGATAGAAGCTGGATTCTTTGCTTCAGGAACACCCTGTTTTTTGTAACGATACTGACTCAAAAAGGCGCCTTCGGGTCCTCGGTGTCAATATCGGGTAGTAGGTCCGCATCGGACTCGGTGACTGTGGGATGAATGGCCCGGACATTCCTGCGAGGCTGGCTGAAACAATATGAGTTGGCAGGCTGAGCTGCTCTGCATAAAGCAGCATAGTGGCCAAGTTTGCCACATCTCAGGCATTGTCGGGATTTGGCAGGGCATTGCCGCTTTAAGTGGGCGGAGCCATGGTTGCCACACGTTGTAGCGTCAGTATGTTCGCTGCGCCACCGCGCTTGCGCGGTGTGGTCGGACGTGTTGCGCGCCTGCGCAGTACATTCGTCGACATCGACGTCCCCTCGTTTGGTGCACGTAAGCGTGGGAGTCCTCGAAAAGCGTGCGAAATGGCCGCCCTCATCCAGGCTGAGGCCCTGGAGTTGCTCGATTGCTTGGACCCGTTCTGCCTCAAAACCTTGCCGCGCCGTTTCAGCCGCTTGGATGTGGGAATACCGACTAGTGGCGTGTTCGTGTAGCACACAGGTCTCGATGGCGGTCGCTAGGGTGAGCTGCTTAACCTTGAGGAGCTGCTGGCGGTCGCTAGGGTGAGCTGCTTAACCTTGAGGAGCTAGGGGGTCCGACTGAACACCGAAAACGATCTGGTCACGTATCATGGAGTCGGAGGTGGGCCCGTAATTACAGGACTGCGCAAGGATGCGGAGGTGAGTGAGAAAGGACTGGAAAGGTTCATCCTGTTGAAATACATAGCGCTCAAAACTTTCATTCACCTCTATGCTGCAGTGAGTGTCAAACTTGAGGAGGACCGTCTTGAATTTTGCTTTATCTTCATCATCAGCAAAGGTGAGAGAATTGAAAATGTGGATGGCATGTTCCCCGGCCGTGGATAGGAAGAGAGCGATCTTCATGTTGTCCGAGGCAGCTTCCCGGTCTGTGGCTTCAAGGTAGAGCTGGAAGCGTTGTTTGAATATCTTCCAGTTGGCCCCTAGGTTACCGGTGATGCGGAGCGGCGGCGGCGGGCGGACGCTGTCCATTTTGCAGGATGGCTGTATGCTGGTGGAAGGCAGATCACTTGCAGGTAGGTCTAAGAAGTTCTAATATCCCTCAACTCCTGGTATCATGATGTGTTGGGTGCTCTGGATCCGTGGAACACATACAGGCCACCAACACTTAAAATAGTGCAACACAATTTTATTAAGTTAGAAACTGTTGAACATACTTTCACTGTAGGTTAACACGATGTTAGATTAAACTAAAGACCTATGCCTTGTCCTAACCAGTCTATGCACTCAGCACATGGTGAGGATCTGTGCTGCAAGCTGTAAGCTCTGTCCTACTAGGAGGCTGCATCCCGAATGAGCGGGAACTCTGATGCCCCTGTCTTTATAGTGAGTGTGCTCTAACTGGTAATTGGCTGCGGTGTTGTGTGTGTTGATTGGTCTTGCTGTGTGTCCATCAGTGTGTGTGTCTGCACCATGATATACTGGTGTATATTATGACACTAGGGAGGAAAGTAAGTTGTGAAGAGGATATAAGGACGCTACAAAAGATAGAATAGGTTAAGTGAGTGGGTAAAGATCTGGGGCGGGATTCTCTGGTCGCCGACAGCGAAATCGCATTTGGCATTCGGCTGGAGCGTCAAAATTTACGACCAAATCGGGGGACGGCCCGCTTTCGCGATGCGGTCCCCCCTCCAAAGCGGCGTACTCTCTGAGTACGCGGCGCGACGTATCAACAGCCTCAGGATGTTGCCTGAGGCCCGCCCCCTGATGCTCTGCCCCCGACCGGCCAAGATCCCGACTGCATGGGTCTCTCATGGTGTTATCCATCGGGAACTCGACGTGGCGGCTGCGGACTCAGTCCAGTGCCGTCGTAGTCAGGGGAGGGCTGACCCGCAGGCAGGTGGGACTTTGCCAGGGGCTGAGGGCGCTGTGGCGGGGTGGTCCGGGGCGTGCAAGCCGGCCAAAGGGGAGGCACTATTTTGCAGGCCGGGTCCGCGAGCGACCGGCACCATGTTGCACTGCGCGTCTGCTTTGCGGCGCCATGTTGCGCATGCGTGGCCACGGACCCAACAATTCTCTGGCCCGTATCGGCAGCTAGA
This sequence comes from Scyliorhinus torazame, assembly GCF_047496885.1. NCBI lineage: Eukaryota > Metazoa > Chordata > Chondrichthyes > Carcharhiniformes > Scyliorhinidae > Scyliorhinus > Scyliorhinus torazame. The sequence goes on along the minus strand of NC_092708.1, from coordinate 209,331,292 downwards.
GCTGGGTGCTCTACACTGTCTTGATAATCCCCTAGCCAAATCGGAGGATCGGTGGTCGTTTTACACCATTTCTTCTGTCGTAAATCGCCACCGTTCTCACGCCGGCTTGGGCATAGCCTTAAAATCAGAGAATCCAGCCCCTGGTAAATGGAGTATAATGTGAGAAAATATGAAATTGTCCATTTTGGCAGGAAGAATATAAGAGAAGCATATTAACTAAATGATATGAGATTGCAGAGCAAAGGAATCTGGGTGTCTTCGTGTATGAATTGTGAAAGGCTAGTTTGCAGTTACAGCCAATAATTATGTTATCATTTACTGTGATGGGAATTGACTACAAAGAACAAAGACAAAGAACAAATAAAAGTACAGCACAGGAACAGGCCCTTCGGCCCTCCAAGCCTGCGCCGACCATGCTGCCCGTCTGAACTAAAATCTTCTACACTTCTGGGGACCGTATCCCTCTATTCCCAGCCTATTCATGTATTTGTCAAGACGCCCCTTAAACGTCACTACCGTCCCTGCTTCCACCACCTCCTCCGGCAGCGAGTTCCAGGCACCCACTAACCTCTGTGTAAAAAAACTTGCCTCGTACATCTCCTCTAAACCTTGCCCCTCGCACCTTAAACCTGTGCCCCCTAGTAATTGACCCCTCAACCCAGGGAAAAAGTCTCTGACTATCCACTCTGTCTATGCCCCTCATAATTTTGTAGACCTCTATCAGGTCACCCCTCAACCTCCTTCGTTACAATGAGAACAAACCAAGTTTGGGTAACAAGGACGGCAGATTTCCTTCCCTAAAGGGGCATTAGTGAAGGGGCATTTGAAGGGGCATCTTGACAAATACATGAATAGGATGAGAATAGAGGGATACGGACCCAGTGTAGAAGATTGTAGTTTAGTCGGGCAGCATGGTCGGCACAGGCTTGGAGGGCCGAAGGGCCTGTTCCTGTGCTGTACATTGCTTTGTTCTTTGTTCTTTGTTCTTTAAATGTAGGGAAGTTATGCTTCATTCATACAGAGCATCAGTGAGGCCACATCTGGGGTACTATCTACAGTATTAGTAACCTTATTTAAAGAAGGATGTAAATGCATTGGTAGCAGTTCAGAGAAGGTTTACCAGACTAATATCAGGAATGGGTGGGTTATCTTATGAGGAAAGGTTGGACAGGTTAGGCTTGTATCCACTGGAGTTTAGAAGAGTGAGAGGTGACTTAATTGGAACATATAAGGGCTCGTGACAGGGTGGATATGGAGAGGATGTTTCATGAAATGAAAAATGAAAATCGCTTATTGTCACGAGTAGGCTTCAATGAAGTTACTGTGACAAGCCCCTAGTCGCCACATTCTAGCACCTGTTCGGGGAGGCTGGTATGGGAATCGAACCGTGCTGCTGGCCTGCCTTGGTCTGCTTTAAAAGCCAGCGATTTAGCCCAGTGTGCTAAACCAGCCACTAAAATCACTTATTGTCACAAGTAGGCTTCAAATGAAGTTACTGTGAAAAGCCCCTAGTCGCCACATTCCGGCGCCTGTTCGGGGAGGCTGGTACGGGAATTGAACCATGCTGCTGGCCTGCCTTGGTCTGCTTTCAAAGCCAGCGATTTAGCCCTGTGCTAAACCAGTCCCTCATCTTTTGGAAGAATCTAGAACTAGGAGTCACTGTTTAAAAATAAGGGGAAGCCAATTTAAAATGAAGATGAGGCAAATTCTTTTTTTCTTTCTGAAAAGGCAGCGGAAGAAGAGTCTTCGGGTGGAATTTTCCCCCAAAATAACAATGTAATTTTCATTGTGAAAATTGGTTCAATTCCCACCGGCCTGGCAACGCAATCTTCGGGCACTTTGAAATGTTTTTTCCCCACATGAAAAATGCCACGTTTCAGCTGTAAAGTGGCTGATTTGCCCATCCCAGAAGTTATCTAAGCACGTCAGTGAAGTGGATGCTGCATTTAACCGGCTCCACAGCACTTGATCTGATTCAAGGGTCGGCACGGTAGCACAGTGGTTAGCACTGCTGCCTCATAGCTCCAGGGCCTCAGGTTCAATTCCAGCCTTGGGTAACTGTCTGTGTGGAGTCTGCACGTTCTCCCCGTGTCTGCGTGGGTTTCCGCCAGGTGCTCTGGGATCCTCCCAGAGTCCAGGATGTGCAAGTTAGGTGGATTGGCTATACTAAATTGCCCCTTAGTGTCTACAAATGTTAGTTATGCTTACGGGGCTATGGGGTTAGGGTGGGGCCATGGGCCTAGATAGGGTGCTCTTTGAGTGGGTTGGTGCAGACTCAATGGGCCGAATGGCTTCCTTCTGTACTGTAGCCAGAAGGATTCAGCAAGGAAACCAGCTCCTAGATTTATGGAGGGGGCCCACAGCTGTTTGTTGAATTCCATGGATGAGAGGTGGGCCACAATATACCCATGGGCTGGCAGGCAGCACTCCAGCATGGCCACAAATCCCGCCTAGGAGATGGTGGCCGCACTGGTCAGTGCCAGCATTCTGACCAAGAGAACGGGTGTGCAATGTCGGAGAAAGATGAATTACATATTGCGATCAGCAAGGGTAAGTGCTCCCAGTCTCCTCTGGGCACTCCACCCTTCCATCACCCCTGGAATGTCACCTGGAACTCACATGCTGCCACCTTGCGGGTCTGCAAAATCCGACCTCTCAGTAGCATCCTCAAATCCCCTGGTACTCCTCATCAGAACCCCTCCCTGCTTAGGCACAGTGCCCACATATTGTCATGTGCCAATTGTCATTGATCTCTGACCCATCAGGCATCCAGCTCACATTACCCCCATTTGTGTTCCTGTAAGAGAAGATCACCTATAACCATCGCAAGTGAGAGAAAACAGGTGATGGGATACCCGAGCTGAGCATCCTGACTCCGTATGAGGAGAGAGCCATAGAGCACGCAGAGCAGGAGCAGGAGCGGACCTGCGCTGAGAGCGAGGTGGGCCTGTGGGAGAAAAGTGTGGAGCCACCGCACCGTCATCCAGATGACCAGTTTCAAATAATTTCTGTGTAATCCAAACCCTGAAAGAGGCCACGTACGAAACCCTGGGCTGGATTCTCCGTTTGGTAGACTAAGTGTTGACCCCAGCGGAGCATGTGTGGACATTCACGACCAAAAAATCGGCATGAAACCCTCACCAATTCCGGTACAGGTGAGGGGCTAGCACGGCGCCGAGAGAAATTCCCGTGGACCGTGCCGTAAATGGCCTGGTCCCGGCCCATGCATATGCACAGCTGACGACCTTCACCGGTCGCGCCGTACAACATGGCACCGGTCGTGCGCAAATCCAACCCGCCAACCACGACCCTATAGCCCACCCGCTGGCCACCTCCCACCAGTCCCCTCAGCCATAGCAGAAGCTCCCCTGGCCAGCAGCATGAATCCCAACCGAGTGAGGCGGTGCTGGACATTATCAGCAGCCGCCAGGCCAGGTTCCTGCACGCTCGGTACCACACGTGGCCCGCACCATCGGGAACTCGGCCCATTGGGGGGGGGGTGTATCGTGGGTGGGCCGACTAAAACAGTGCGTACGTCACGATGACACCCGTTTGGAGGGTGCAGAGCACGGCGGAACGGCATCAACCAGCGGTGGCCCTGATTCCGGGGACGGAATCCGTTCTCTGCCCGATTGGCAATCACAATTTCGGCCTCGAGCTACGGAGAATCCAGCCCCATATGCCTTGCTTTGCAGGAAAATTAGCCGAAGACCAAACACGCCTATCAGCAGTGTCCCACTGCCCACTCTCGACAGCACCTCAGTGGACATCTCGAAGGAGGAAATAGATGAAGCACCACAGCTAACACCCATACCATCCACCATTGCAGAGACATACACCCTGGTTGTCGAACTTAACAGGCGTGTTTCTGGATCACTATCTGAAGAACACCGCACTGCTTCTGATGCACATCAGGTGGGGGCAGCAACGTCGCAGGGACAGGGCAGTAGGAGGTCTGCTGGATCCCAGGACTCCGCTGTGCCCCAGCTCGATGCTGTGTCTTTGGACACGTTCAACTCCCAGCTGCTTGAGATGCAGAGGCAGAACTGGGAATACCAGGAACAGATGTCAGCGACATTCCTGCTACTGCAAGGCCAAATGGAGGAGTCCAAAGTCTGCTATTACAGGAGATGCTGCCAGCGATGCGTGGCACCCAGGCCAATACTGCAAGGGCGGCATCATTAGTGGAAATCTTGGGGCAAGGTTTCAGAACCATGACTGGCGAACTTCCTGCCGACCATGGCTGAGGGATTCAACATCATGGTGCAGACAATCACGGACCTCCAGGAGTGGCAGCACCAGATGACGTTGAGGCTTCTGGAGCTCACTTCAGCTGCCACTCCATCCCACAGAGGAACCCAGGAGCCTACGAGCACCTGGAGGGAGGAGGAATCGCTGGAACAAATCCCGGGTCCTTCCACCTGGGAGATCCGGAAAAATATCAGCCCTTCGAAACCCCCTCAGAGATGGCACATTTAAAAATTGAAGCTGCTGACAACACAGATGATCAGCCACTTACCGAGCCAGAAGAAATAATGCCAATATTGGAGAAATGGGCCTTAAAGGTACGTGGTGACTTGTTCCAGGTCCTCGAAAGGGTTTCTGTAATTCATTCCCAAATCACAACACTGACGATAAATGGGAAGACAGCGATGACAGCAACTCGGATCTTGCAGTAGGAGGCAACTCCAAGGCTGACCCAGGGGAAGAGCTGCTGACAATCTCAATATGCCGCTCAAATAGCACTTACACAATCTTGAATTTGACCAAGATGATGCAATACCTGGATCATCACGATCAGAGCGCATCGTAATCTCGAGTGACGAAGAACAAGTGAGCGATGCTCCTGCGAGCCAAGAAGGGGCTAGTTCCAGTTCCAACCTTCACCCAGGCACCAGAAACCGAGGAGCTCCAACATGTCGGTAAGGCTGCAGAAGTGGCCGCGTTCACACAACCCGAAGATGACGCGACGGCCCCTCAGGGTCCACCTGAAACTCTGCAGACCTCTGAGCACACGGTAAAAACCAGCACCAGAGGCTGCTAAGTCAAAACACAAAAGCAAGAAACACAAGAAACTACATCACCATGTTCTCAAAATAAAGAGAAGACTGGGAGAGCGAGCTCATCCCACTAACAAACCAGCAACGGAAATAACGAGAAGCAGCAAACAGCGTCATGCCAGAAAGCGCAAAAGAAAGAGGCTGGTGACGCAAACGTGGCTGTCATGGACACAGGCGTTCCAAAGGCACAGAGCAAAGAGGAAAAGAAGCAAGAGGCCAGCACGTAAACCAGTCTTCGATGAGGCTGGCAACAGTCCAAATGATCACAGAGGTGATCCTGTGGGGGAGGCACAATGATCTGTGCAAAAGAGACGGACACTGGTCAGGCAGATCATGTTTATGGACATCCTAGTAAAACTCATTCACATTGTTAGACAAATATCATGATTGTATAAAGTTAAAAGGGCAATGTTGCTTGTAAACAAATCTTAATGTTTTCTGAGGAAGGGGGATGTGGTGATATGTCTGTCAGCAATATCATAGATGGATGGTGTGCAACCTCTGTTAGTGCGTGTTCTGAGACCTTTGTGTCTTCTGCCCGATGGAAGAGGTTGGAAGAATCAATAAGCCAGGTGAGAGGGGTCATAGATCATGCTGCTCGCTTTCCCAAGGCAGCGGGGGTGTAGACAGAGTTAATGGATGGGAGGTGGGTTTGCATGATGGACTGGGCTGTGTCACGACTGATACGCAGATTAGAATATAGTTGATGTGCCATTGCTCTCATTTTTCCCACCCTGATTAGGTCACTTCCAGCATTGTATCCAGGCGGTGCAGCATCATGCACTTCATAAGGAGAGGCTGGATAGGCTGGGACTTTTTTCCCTGCAGCGTAGAAGGCTTAGGGGTGATCTTATAAGAACATAAGAACTAGGAGCAGGAGTAGGCCATCTTGCCCCTCGAGCCTGCTCCGCCATTCAATGAGATCATGGCTGATCTTTTGTGGACTCAGCTCCACTTTCCGGCCCGAACACCATAACCCTTAATCCCTTTATTCTTCAAAAAACTATCTATCTTTATCTTAAAAACATTTAATGAAGGAGCCTCTACTGCTTCACTGGGCAAGGAATTCCATAGATTCACAACCCTTTGGGTGAAGAAGTTCCTCCTAAACTCAGTCCTAAATTTACTTCCCCTTATTTTGAGGCTATGCCCCCTAGTTCTGCTTTCACCCGCCAGTGGAAAAACCTGCCCGCATCTATCCTATCGATTCCCTTCATAATTTTATATGTTTCTATAAGATCCCCCCTCATCCTTCTAAATTCCAACGAGTACAGTCCCAGTCTACTCAACCTCTCCTCGTAATCCAACACCTTCAGCTCTGGGATTAACCTAGTGAATCTCCTCTGCACACCCTCCAGTGCCAGTACGTCCTTTCTCAAGTAAGGAGACCAAAACTGAACACAATACTCCAGGTGTGGCCTCACTAACACCTTATACAATTGCAGCAGAACCTCCCTAGTCTTAAACTCCATCCCTCTAGCAATGAAGGACAAAATTCCATTTGCCTTCTTAATCACCTGTTACACCTGAAAACCAACTTTCTGCGACTCATGCACGAGCACACCCAGGTCTCTCTGCACAGCAGCATGTTTTAATATTTTATCATTTAAATAATAATCCCTTTTGCCGTTATTCTTCCCAAAATGGATAACCTCACATTTGTCAACATTGTATTCCATCTGCCAGACCCTAGCCCATTCACTTAGCCTGTCCAAATCCCTCTGCAGACTTCCAGTATCCTCTGCACTTTTTGCTTTACCACTTATCTTAGTGTCGTCTGCAAACTTGGACACATTGCCCTTGGTCCCCAACTCCAAATCATCTATGTAAATTGTGAACAGTTGTGGGCCCAACACTGATCCCTGAGGGACACCACTAGCTACTGATTGCCAACCAGAGAAACACCCATTAATCCCCACTCTTTGCTTTCTATTAATTAACCAATCCTCTATCCATGCTCCTACTTTCCCCTTAATGCCATGCATCTTTATCTTATGCAACAACCTTTTGTGTGGCACCTTGTCAAAGGCTTTCTGGAAATCCAGATATACCACATCCATTGGCTCCCCGTTATCTACCGCACTGTTAATGTCCTCAAAAAATTCCACTAAATTAGTTAGGCACGACCTGCCCTTTATGAACCCATGCTGCGTCTGTCCAATGGGACAATTTCCATCCAGATGCCTCGCTATTTCTTCCTTGATGATAGATTCCAGCATCTTCCCTACTACCGAAGTTAAGCTCACTGGCCTATAATTACCCACTTTCTGCCTACCTCCTTTTTTAAACAGTGGTGTCACGTTTGCTAATTTCCAATCCGCCGGGACCACCCCAGAGTCTAGTGAATTTTAGTAAATTATCACTAGTGCATTTGCAATTTCCCTAGCCATCTCTTTTAGCACTCTGGGATGCATTCCATCAGGGCCAGGAGACTTGTCTACCTTTAGCCCCATTAGCTTGCCCATCACTACCTCCTTGGTGATATCAATCCTCTCAAGGTCCTCACCTGTCATAGCCTCATTTCCATCAGTCACTGGCATGTTATTTGTGTCTTCCACTGTGAAGACCGACCCAAAAAACCTGTTCAGTTCCTCGGCCATTTCCTCATCTCCCATTATTAAATCTCCCTTCTCATCCTCTAAAGGACCAATATTTACCTTAGCCACTCTTTTTTGTTTTATGTATTTGTAGAAACTTTTACTATCTGTTTTTATATTCTGAGCAAGTTTACCCTCATAATCTATCTTACTCTTCTTTATAGCTTTTTTAGTAGCTTTCTGTTGCCCCCTAAAGATTTCCCAGTCCTCTAGTCTCCCACTGATCTTTGCTACTTTGTATGTTTTTTCCTTCAATTTGATACTCTCCCTTATTTCCTTAGATATCCACGGTCGATTGTCCCTCTTTTTACCGTCCTTCCTTTTTGTTGGTATAAACCTTTGCTGGGCACTGTGAAAAATCACTTGGAAGGTTCTCCACTGTTCCTCAACTGTTTCACCATAAAGTCTTTGCTCCCAGTCTACCTTAGCTAGTTCTTCTCTCATCCCATTGTAATCTCCTTTGTTTAAGCACAAAACACTAGTGCTTGATTTTACCTTCTCACCCTCCATCTGTATTTTAAATTCCACCATATTGTGATCGTTCCTTCCGAGAGGATCCCTAACTATGAGATCCTGAATCAATCCTGTCTCATTACACAGGACCAGATCTAGGACCTCTTGTTCCCTCGTAGGTTCCATTACATACTGTTCGAGGAAACTATCGCGGATACATTCTATAAACTCCTCCTCAAGGCTGCCTTGACCGACCTGGTTAAACCAATCAACATGTAGATTAAAATCCCCCATGATAACTGCTGTACCAGTTCTACATGCATCTGTTATTTCTTTGTTTATAGCCTGCCCCACCATAATGTTACTATTTGGTGGCCTATAGATTACTCCTATCAGTGACTTTTTCGCCTTACTATTTCTGATTTCCACCCAAATGGATTCAACCTTATCCTCCATAGCACCGATGTCATCCCTTACTGTTGCCCGGATGCCATCCTTAAATAACAGAGCTACACCACCTCCCTTACCATCCACTCTGTCCTTCCGAAAAGTTTGATACCCTCAGATATTTAACTCCCAGTCGTGACCATCCTTTAACCATGTTTCAGTAATGGCCACTAAATCATAGTCATTCACGATGATTTGCGCCATCAACTCATTTACCTTATTCCGAATACTACGAGCATTCAGGTAAAGTACACTTATGTTGGCTTTTTTACCTCTGTTCTTAATCTTAACACCTCGATCAGTAACCTCTCCTAAGTTATATTTCCTCTTAACCTTTCTCCTAATTTTCCTTGTCGTCGAACCCACATCTTCCTTTAACAACCTGCCGCATCGCTTACCATTAATGTTTTCACTTCCCGTTTTATTTCTGTTAGTATTCCTGGTCCTATACACTGAGCTCCCCTCAGTCACTGTACCTAGTACTGTCGCCCTTTTTGATTTTTGACTATGGCTTCTCTGCCTTACACTTTCCCCCTTACTGCCTTTTATTTCTGTCCCTGTTTTACTACCTTCCAACTTCCTGCATCGGTTCCCATCCCCCTGCCACATTAGTTTAAACTCTCCCCAACAGCTCTAGCAAACACCCCCCCTAGGACATCGGTTCCAGTCCTGCCCAGGTGCAAACCGTCCGGTTTGTACTGGTCCCACCTCCCCCAGAATCGGTTCCAATGTCCCAGGAATTTGAATCCCTCCCTCTTGCACCATCTCTCGAGCCACGTATTCATCCTCTCTATCCTGACATTCCTACTCTGGCTAGCTCGTGGCACTGGTAGCAATCCTGAGATTACTACCTTTGAGGACCTACTTTTTAGTTTAACTCCTAGCTCCCTAAATTCAGCTTGTAGGACCTCGTCCCGTTTTTTACCTATATCGTTGGTGCCTACGTGCACCACGACAGCTGGCTGTTCACCCTCCCCCCCCAGAATGTCCTGCAGCCGCTCCAAGACATCCTTGACCCTTAGGGAGGCAACATACCATCCTGGAGTCTTGATTTCGTCCGCAGAACCGCCTGTCTATTCCCCTTACAATTGAGTCCCCTATCACTATAGCCCTGCCATTCTTCTTCCTGCCCAGCTGCGCAGCAGAGCCAGCCACGGTGCCATGAACCTGGCTGCTGCCGCCTTCCCCTGGTGAGCCATCTCCCTCAACAGTATCCAAAGCGGTATATCTGTTTTGCAGGGAGATGACCGCAGAGGACACCTGCACTGCCTTCCTACTCTTGCTCTGTCTTTTGGTCACCCATTTACTATCTCCCTCATTACCTTTCACCTGCGGTGTGACCAACTCGCTAAACGTGCTATCCACGACGTCCTCAGCATCGCGGCCGCTCCAAAGTGAGTCCATCCGCAGCTCCAGAGCCGTCAAGCTGTCTAACAGGAGCTGCAACTGGACACACTTCTTGCACGTGAAGGAGCCAGGGACAGTGGACGTGTCCCTGAGCTCCCACATCGCACACGAGGAGCATGACACGGGTCTGAGATCTCCTGCGATGTCTTAAACCTTCGGTTGACTTGAACAATTTCAATTTCCCACCCCCAAAATTTAACTAAATAAATAAACAATGAAGAAAAAAAATATATATATATATACCAATGAAAAGAAACAGAAAAACAGAAACACTACTTACCAGTCACAAAAAGCACTTCCTCCCCACCCAGCTTCGAATTCCCACCTCGATTCAAATTCCCAAACTCACTCTTTGCTGTCTCACTCTGGCTGTCTTCTCTGTCTCACTGGGAGAACTCACTGTATAGAGGTCTATAAAATAATGAGGGGCATAGATAAGGTAGATAGTCGACATCTTTTCCCAAAGGTAGAGGAGTCTAGAACTAGAGGGCATAGGTATAAGGTGAGAGGGGAGACATACAAAAGAGATCAGAGGGGAAATTGTTTCACACAGAGGGTGGTGATCATCTGGAACGAGCTGCCAGAGGCAGTGGTAGAGGCAGGTACAATTTTCTCCTTTAAAAAACAGTTAGACAGTTACATGGGCAGGGTTGGTGTAGAGGGATATGGGCTAAATATGGGCAAGTGGGTCTAGCTTAGTGATAGAAACTGGGCGACATGGACAAGCTGGGCCTAAGGGCCTGTTTCCATGCTGTAAACAAATATGACTCTATGACTAACTTCCTTAGTGATCTCCAGCCATGTATTTTTGCACTCTGAGGCAGTCTTCACCTTCATGTGAGCAGGGAAGTGCATCTCCCTGCAGCCCTCACAGTCTGCAGCACATATATTGTGAGGCGTCTGTGAACGGGGGCATACACTTGTTACTTTGTGACTCCATAACACCAGTAACTTCCTCTGTTCCTCCATATGCATAATCCTTCAACTGCTATCTTTGCAGTTCCACTTTAAATAGCTTAGCTGAAATAGATACATGTCCGTTATCAAGTTCGCTCTCACAAATATTTTGGGAAACATGGGGCGAGATTCTCCGACCCCCCGCCGGGTCGGAGAATCGCCGGGGGCTGGCGTGAATCCCGCCCCCGCCGGTTGCCGAATTCTCCACCACCAGAGATTCGGCGGGGGCCGGAATCGCGCCGCGCCGGTTGGCGGGCCCCCCTCCCGCGATTCTCCGGCCCGGATGGGCCGAAGTCCTGCCGCTAAAATGCCTGTCCCGCCAGCGTAGATTAAACTACCTACCTTACCGGCGGGACAAGGTGGCGCGGGCGGGCTCTGGGGTCCTGGGGGGGGGCGCAGGGCGATCTGGCCCCGGGGGTGCCCCCACGGTGGCCTGGCCCGCGATCGGGGTCCACCGATTCGCGGGTGGGCCTGTGCCGTGGGGGCACTCTTTCCCTTCCGCCTTCGCCACGGTCTCCACCATGGCGGAGGTGGAAGAGACTCCCTCCACTGCGCATGCGCGGGAATGCCGTCAGCGGCCGCTGACGCTCCCGCGTATGCGCCGCCCGGAGATGTCATTTCCACGCCAGCTGGCGGGGCACGAAAGGCCTTTTCCGCCAGCTGGCGGGGCGGAAATTTGTCCGGCGCCGGCCTAGCCCCTTAAGGTTGGGGCTCGGCCCCCCAAAGATGCAGAGCATTCCGCACCTTTGGAGCGGCGCGATGCCCGGCTGATTTGCGCCGTTTTGGGCGTCAGTCGGCGGACATCGCGCCGTTTCCGGAGAATTTCGCCCATGGTAGTCAGAAGCAAATCTAGTGGTTGTGTGTGAAAGACACTGACAATTGCACTGCAAATACCTTTCAGTTCCCCATGCACTATTGATATTCCCCCACCCTGGCCCCCGTGGGTCAAAACATTTAAATTCTACCCAGAGAGTTGAACCTTTCTACAAATATAAGCTGAACAGCTGATCCATCAATCCTACCTATGGTAGCCAGCACATCATGACTAAGCACTTCCACCTTCCCGTCTCCCCTGGTGCTCTCCAATCTATTACATTGTAATAATCTATCAAAATGGAGCCATCCAGTCTTTTAACTATTTTATAGATGTCTGTTAAGTCACCTCTAAGCCTACAATGTTCTATCATAAATTGAACAATGTCCTTGAGCCTATGTGAGTATCTGTGGTTCTTTAAATTACAAATCATCCTTGTAGCTCTCCTCTGGACTTTTTCCAAGGCCACTATATTACCCACCATGTTTGGCACAGTACTTGAGATGCAGTCCCACCAGGGACTTAGTGTCCTTTGATTTATACTGAATGGTTCCATTAATACAGCTGAATTCTTTGTTAGCATTGGCTATAATTTGTCAAGAACCTTCAGTGATCTATGCACAATAACATCTGCATCTTTTTCTCTCAAACACTTTCAATAGTGCTCCCTATGTGTTTTCTGTGAAATCTGATTAACATGCATGACATAACGTTTAGAATTAGAAGCCATTTGCCAGTGTGCCACTCTCATGGCACATTTAAAACATTTTCCATTTCATTGCACTTCTCTATTTTTTAATGCTTTCACAAATTCTGGTGTCAGCTCTAAACTTACTGATCATATAACCAGTGCAATTGTTCTAGTCATGTCTCACCAGGCTGAACCATATCTGTTAACTATTTGGCTGAGGATGGAGTCAATTCCTAAGGCAACCTTTGAAGTAAAGTAACTGAAGCATCTTATCAAATGCTTTCTGTAAACTTTATATTTTGAAATGTATTCTAAATAATTGCAGAGCCTGCCTTTTTGTTTATATAGCTATTTCAAAATGCAGTTTATTGATGCAGCTTTGGTTCCTATTTATTTATCAAGCTGTCCTGGATAAAGATAAATACTGGGTGAGATTCTCTGCTCCTCCAGCCGCTTGTTTCCCGGCCACCTGCCGTTCACTGGCGGTGGGATTCTATCTTCCCACCGATTGTCAATGGGGTTTCCCATTGTAACCACTCATCATGGCTGCGAAATCCGCTGGCGGGGATGCACTGTCGGCGGGAAAATTGAATCACAATGACCGGAGAATTCCGGCCACTATTTCCCGGGGGTCAATGAAAAACACTTTGTAATGCTTTTGAATCTTTTCTAACCTTAGATTATGCTGGCTTTTGTGTCTTTGATCATGTTGCTCTGGACCTCAGGCTTGCATTTATAGGGACAATGCAATGTTGGAGTTCAGGAAAATAAATGAGGAAAGCAAGGATTAGAAGCTGCACCCCGCTTCAGTGATGCCTCCTTGGATGTGGTATGGGAGGCTGTGTGGAGTTGGAGGGAATTACTGCCCCCAGCAATGGGAGGTGTCAGCAGCCGTATTTTAAATGGATGCAGTTGATGAAACCCTGTACCTGTTGAAAGTCAGCCAGAGAGGCAAAGCTACGGCCCAGCTCATTCTGACCGACATCATGGGTGGCAAAGTTGACATAAGTTGTTACCCTTAGCAACAATTATCAGTCACCTACCTTATGCATTTGTGAGCCCCTGTCTGGGAGATATTGCAAATGTCACCAGTAGATCCCTGGAAAGATTCAGAAGCAAAAAGGTTGCCAGAAGTGCTGACTGTGACAGCCAATGGGAAAGCTGTTGCCACTAGATCCAGCAATAGCAGGCGGACATCTTTGAGCAGGCTTTAGTCAGATATGGTTTTCCCCACCTGATGCGACAATCTGAGCCTCCTGAGACACTGGCGTTCTGACAAGTTGACCCTCTGCCAGTAGATTTGGCTACTTTTGTGAAATCCCCTCAGGGGAGGCAAGCTCTCAATAAACTAAGTTAATCACAAAATTTGAGTGATATTGACACAGATTTTTGAATGTGCAGCAAATATTGTCTCCTGCAAGCTGTATCTCACAGCTGCTCCCATCTCTGTTGCTGCCCTCAATGATTCTTCCCGCACCCCCATCACAGCTGTCCCTTCTGCTCATTTTCCTCTGCCCTGTATAGCTACAGATCTATGACCAGCACATGCTGAACTTGTTGTTGATGCTGTGTGCTGTTCCTGATCATTATGGTTCTCATCAAAGCCAATCTAAGGCACCGTAAGCAACAGACAACCTGATCTGATAAATCAAACCGCCAAAGTATAGAAGGTCAACTCTCAGCAAAACTATTGTGAACATCCTTTCACACTGACTAGCAGGTAAGAAAGCAACTGTGGGTACTAAGCATTATTATTTTCCTGAGATTGGTTCCCCTCAATTACCAATGTGGCCTCACCTTGCCTTTACCTGTGCATCCCACGGTAAACTCAAAAGTCTGTGTTAGTATCGCTCTAAATTTACGATTAACGTGTTTATTGCCAGCCTAAACGCCCCTAAGAGATTGCATACAAGCAGCCAGGTGGGGGTTTAAACCGAGGAGTAGAAGGTTGAAGCCGCTCAACATAAATTTCACTTGTGTTAAAATGTATCTCCATAGCCTTCTACAGGGGTGTTGCAGGAAGTTTAAATGATAAATATTTGTGAAGATAATGCAACTTTGTACAACCTGGCAGTGAGCTGGTTAACCAAAACAGAAAGAATAATGCTGCAGTTTGTTACTGGATTGTTCTGGTACTCTAGGCATGTTCACTGGTGCTTGAATGATCCTACCTTCAGATATTTTTGAATTAAAATGCTGAAATGTGCACTTTATCTTTGAAGAGATTAGGTCTGTTAAATTGAGAAAAGGGTTTCAGCTGTTTATTGCTTGTGTTACATCCCCCACCACCTAGTGACTGTGGTTACTTGAATGGTTGCTGAACAAATTGACTCAGCAAAATTGTCTAACCTCTAACCCTGCAGATCAATTTTCAACATGCTCATTAAGATCTGATTAATATTTGCCTTTTTTCACAGCAATGCCATGGGCCCAGGCATAAAATGATTATTTGCAAACATAACCATGAGGCTGATTTAAGAGGGAGCGTCAACCTTATGGCGACAGTACTAAATTTCATGCAGTTGCCAAGCACAGGTTTATCTAATGCAACATCTCAATTTGCCTGAGCAGCTTCTAGCAAAAAGCAAAATGTTAGTATTTCTCCCAGCACAAAAGCAAATTGGTATAAGTTTGTCTGTTTTTAGATGCTAATCCCAGTTCTGTTCTCTTTCCCAGCCTTCAGGTTGTGCCTGTCAACGGCAAGGTATGCATGAAATTAACATTCTGTTCCATGAGTCCAGAGGATCCAGTATCCTGTGACTTGCTGTTTCCTTAATCTGCACACATTTAGTTAATGCCTCCATGTAGAAGCATTGGGGAAATTTTAACCTGCCAGGATGAGCAGGTGTTGGGCAGGTGAAAAGAGCAAAAAGTATTGGCGTGTAGGGAATTTGGCAGAATCTTCCACCTTCCAGATTTAACTTAAAAGCGTTTGGTAGCATATGGCAAACCCCCGCAGGACTGGCAGTTCTGTTATTAACATATGATAAAAAAACAATTGAGTCAATTTTTAACCTCGGATTGTGGTCTTTAACTTTCAGCGCATGGGTTCCTGGACTTCCTGGAAACTGTCAGGTTGAGAAAGGTGAGAGGGATGCTTGGGCTGAGAAATTCTATAAAACATTAAATATAGCTGCTTCTTTGCCTAGGTGGAAGGCTTTCCCTTATAGGACTTGTTCTGAGAGTGCACTTTAATTCTATTGCAGGTCATTTTCAAGGCTTATAGGTTATTTCTGCTACCTCGGAGTTGTTTGCCTTTGATTTGCAATTCTCAGCTGTTGACATTCTCAACACCTTGAGAGATGTTTAAGCAGCTCTACCTTGGTGCTCTGAAGCGGAACGAGAGGAATTGTGGAGCAGAACCAGTAGGAATAGTGGCAGCCTTCTCCTCAACCAGCTATTAATGTTGCAAATACTATGACAACTGAGTGCGTGCTCTGTTTATGATTATAACTGATACTAATTGGGGAAAGGTGAGGAAACATATGAGACGAGTTTTCACCTATGGACTGGGGAACTATGTGGAAGGGAAAGGTAGTCTGCATTTATGTTCTACTAGGTTTTGAGAATAAACCTGTGTTGAAGACAGACTGGCTGCAGCCTCTTCCTTTGCCAGATGGATGTTCACCAAATTAACACATTTGCCACTTTACAGGTCAGAGAGGGTGAACATGGAGCTCCAGTTCAACACAGGGTATACAGGCAAAGGATTAGCTTTCTTGACTTGTCTGAGCACAAGTCCCTCAGGAGGCTCAGACTCTCATGCCAAGTCAGGACTGAAATTCAATGCCTCCTGAAGCAGACCTCCTTTCAAGTGGATTCATTGTAGTGCCCAGCAAAATCATGACAACCCTGAATTTCTTCACCTCTAGTTCTTCCAAGGTTCTACCAGTGACAAAGTTACGGACCAAATGCTAGAAAATGGGATAATAATAATAATCTTTATTAGTGTCACAAGTAGGCTCACATTAACACTGCATAGGATAGATAGGTGCTTGATGGCCGGCATAGACACGATTTACAGAGTGCTGTAAAACCCGATGACCATGACATCAACAGAACCTCAATCTGTTGCGCATGAGTGCACCGTTTAGTGGACATTGGGCGAGAGTCTCCCGTCCCCCTGCCGCGTGTTTCTCAGCGGTGCGGCGTTCACCGATGGCGGGATTCTATACTCCCACCATTTTTCAGTGGGATTTCCCATTGAAGCTACTCCACACTGCTCGGAAACCCGCGGGTGGGGTATGCTGCCAGCATGAAAAATGATTTGCATCAACCGGAGAATTCCGGCCATTATTTTTGCCAGAGCCGCCATTTCCATCCACTTGCCTCTGATGAAGCCAATGACAATGAGAGGGCGCTCCAATTTGCCACGATGGTTGGATTCCCACAGGACAGGTATTCTTCAAGATAATGGTAATCTGCTGTGCCTGACATAGCGGAAATGAATAGAGCTGAAGGAGGATGAAGGTAATCACAGCTTTGCATATTTCAAAGAGGAGGAAAAACAGGAGGAGCAGGAGAAGGGAAAAGGGGCTGAGCTGGGCCCTTTTTGTTTACGTGACTGAGGTACCTGCCTAATGAAAGCTGCAATCTAATATATATATATATATATTCTAACTGAGCTTCTATGATGTAATCGTCCCCAATGATATTTGAACTTCCTGCAGAATAACTCTTGGTGTCAGAGGAAAAAAAAAGATGAGGACCTCTATGGTACGTTAAAAGCTTTCTTTAGTAGGGCCAGGAAGTAGGAAGGCCCCACTAAAAAAAGTCTGGACCGACACTAGGCTCATCTTTTACAAAATACAACCAACACCCTCCCCAATGGCCTAATTTGTTCCTCCTTTGAGCATTGTCCAGGCACTTGCCTAAAGCAAATAAGTATTTCTTTTCTCTTGCTTCAGGTGGGCAGCTGATCAGCAGGAGTTCAAATAGCCCATGCCTCAAACTGACGATGTCGGGTGGGTTTAATGGCTCCAAGTGTTGTATAATGAAATACGTTAGACTAAGTCCCATAAATGGTTAATTTTAATTGTATGTAGTATCATAGCCTTGCTCTGACGTAGTTTCCAAAGCAAGGTTTCTTTCTCCCACCTCTGGAAACTGAATCTCCTTGCTAGCCCTTATTGCCCACAACTTGACGTCCAGGGATGCATCTGAAAATCAAGCAAGAGCTTTCCCGCATTGACACACCATCTGTCAAGGAGCTGTCTCTCTCTTTACAGCTGTAGAATGCTTCCATTCTGACACCAAAAGGATCTCTTTAGATAGTGAAACTTCAACATTGAGACGAGGGTTATTATCATGCTGGCCCACTCTTAATTGGTTGGAACATGGAAAGTGGGATGATAATGGCATGTCTGAGTTAAAAAGTCAATGCTCAAACTTCTGGGTTCCTGATCAACCTCTCCACCTGCTGCAAATGGGTCAAAATGTTATAATTCTGCCCATTACTGTTGACTATTTCATTTTCCATTGGTTGAAGTACACTCTGTGCCTTTTGGGTTTTATGGTGACCTTCAACTTCACTTCTGTTATGCTATTAATTCTGCACATCCCCTAGACCCTCATTCTGACTGAAATACCTCCATCAATGTGTTCTCTGATACTCTACCCTTCAAATAGACTTCATTTGCACACCACAGTGAAAAACCTGGAGCTTGAAGTCACATCCATGGTGGGAGATGTCCAAGGCATGGGTCAGCCCCTGAGCACCATGGCTAAGGGCTTTAACTGCAGACACTGGTGGGCATCCACGAGTACCTGTGCCAGAGTATGGTAGGACTTCTGGACCCCACTGCAGCTGCCCATCTATCCTATGAATGACACAGAAGCCCACAAGCACCTGTAGGGAGGAGGATTCACTGGTGCACAGCCCAGGGCCTTCCACCCAGGAGACCCTGAGATTCCCCAGACAATCTGCAATCTGACTCCAATGATGAGGGCATCTCTAGCCTTCTTGCGCATGGGCATCCTCGCCCCCGCCTGCCTTCCATCTTCAGCCTTCACAGCATGCTCTTCCTAGGCGCCCTTTTGCATGTCCTCCTTGTCCGACATGTGTTGTTCCTCAAGGTCATCATCTGGAAGCTGCAGAGCCAGGTTATGGAGGACGCAGCAGACAATAAGAATGCGGGAGACCCTTGGGAGCTGTACTGAATGGTTCCACCGGATGTCTCAAGCAGAGGAAATGCATCTTTAAGTACCCAATGCACCACTCAATGATAGAGTGAGTTGTATTCTGTGCCTCGTTATATCTGGTATCTGCTGCGGCCTGTGGTCTCTGCACTGGGATCTTCTGCCATGACCGGAGGGATAACCCTTGTCCCCACAGAACCATCCTTGTAGCCTGCGTGTCCCTCAAAGAGTCCAGAGCTCTGGGACAGATCAAAGATAAAGCTGTCATGCACACCCCCAGGAAAATGGGCACACACATGCATTTGGTGGTCGCACACCAGCTGGACATATAAGGAGTGGAACTCCTTCCTTTTTATGAAGGGAATTCCCTGGTGCCATGGGGCACGGGGAGCCACATGGGTGCAGTCTATTTCCCCCTGTACCTGTGGCAGAACCGGTATCTGCCCGAAACCCGTTGGCCTCTCTTCCTGTCAGGCCTGGCCATTGTTGAATAGAATGTATTCACCAGCCATTGCATACAATGCATGTGTGACCTCACAGATGCACATATGGGAGGATGCCTAAGAGATTCCGCAGAGGTACCTGGTGGAGCCCTGGAAGGACCCCATGTCAAAGAGGTTCAGGGCTACTATGACCAAGATGGCCACAGGGAGTGGGTGTCCTCCAGTGCCACTTAGTGCCAGGTCAGCCAGAACATAGCACAGGTGCCTCACTACCTCCTTTGTCAGCCAGAGTCACCTTCAGCACCTAGAGTCTGAGAGTTCCATGAGTATGCCCTAGGGTGTTTTTGGCACCTTTGTGTTCTCTGCACAGCTGGTGCATCCTCCGGTCCCTGATCCTGGCCTGTGGCCCTCTGGTCTTGATCTAAAGGGTATCTCCTGAGTACTGCTGCATGTTGCTGCTGGAGTCTGTCCTCCTCCAGCGCTGTAATCAATAAGATAGCCAGCTCCACTGGCTCCATTCCGAATTTGATTGGTATCCTACAAACGATCAGAGAGATAGGTTGGTGTTGCAGCTACTGATCATAAACATCCCCTGATGCATTGGCCATCCTTACCTCGGAGCAGCCAGTCCAAGAGCGTTGCTAGCAGCGATTGTATGCTGGCAGCGATTTTACGCTCACAGCTCTGGTGCCCTCCCATCTCCAAACAGGCTGTCCCCCTTCATTTGCCCTTGCCCACTGAGACTTGCATCTGGCCTTCAGTCCCCTCACTCAAATGTGGGCCCACTGGGGGTTCTTTCAGAAGGGAGATGATTTCACTCATTGCGACTGGCCATGGACATCTGAACACTGAGGTCCACCTTTGAATGGAAGGGGGTGGGGGTCTGAAAAAGCCTTACTTATAGGCACTGGGGAGCCTGTGTGATGCCACTCCCTTGCCAGGTATCCCCTAATGGCAGGCTGATTGTCCTGACACTTAAAGATGAATCCCAGCCTTGTCTCAGAAACAGTGGGGAGCTGATGGTGCTAAGGGTTAACACCTGAGGGCCAATTAGTCTCACCTGCATGAAGCTCTGGAATTAAACTGGGCACAATTAGTTTCTCCTTCAGGAGAAGCAGTAGCTAATAGACACCCTGCTTTGTCAGACTGGAAATTTCAGAGAGCTTATAGGTGACATCCTCCATACTTAGGCCTGCTGGATTGCTAATCTTCAGGTCGACCAACCTACCCCCCACCCCCTGAGTGTACGCCAAATTGGTTTGTCTTTTGACGTCTCATGCACCTGACCCATATGGCACGACTGCACAGCGTACATCACATCCCACACCAACCACATTTACCCTCTGCCGCTCGACACTCTCGATCTGGACTCCCATGGCACAGGGAGCAGATTCACGCAACACAGAGCACTGACACCGACCGTGATATGGTTACTCCCCATGGGTAAAGCTACTGACCCCCGACGGCTGACCTCTTTCTTCTACACCTGCCTCCCCCATCCTCTTGACCTGTCCAACACTCCAACACTCCCAGATCCACCTGAAACTGTACAGTGGCCTCGGTCCCCATGGACTCCCTGGTGCTCAGTGGAAACAGTGATGCTGACCTCCTGCTTCCCTCTTGGAGATCATGACGCCTGGTCCCCATTTCTAAAGAGCAGTGGTGATTCGCACCGGCGTCACGGCAGATAGGTGGAAGGATTCATTGAGGCGGAAGAAGCAATGTTAAGCTTGCTAAGTACATGATAATGCATTCAGCTGCGTGCAAATCAGATTTGCGCCCTTCCTGGGCGTGAACCTATCACATCATTGGAGGAAGGCTGGGAAGATTGCATTCTAAAATCTCACTAGCGTAAATCCCATTTTTAGTCTCTTGTGATTACGTGATTTGAGCCCGCCGCTAACAGGCTGCATATTTCATTATAATTATTTTAATAAACTTAATAGTTTCAATTTGCAAACCTTGTGCCTCCCGCTGCCTTGGGAAAGCAGGCAGCATAATCAAAGACCCCTCCCACACGGCTTATTCACTCTTCCAACTTCTTCCATCAGGCAGGAGATACAAAAGTCTGAGAACACGCACCAACAGATTTTAAAACAGCTTCTTCCCTGCTGTTTTCAGGCTCCTAAACGACCCTCTTATGGACTGATCTGATCTCTTCACACATGTTCTCTACTGAGTAGTACTCCACTCCTGTATGCTTCACCCGATGTCTGTGTTTATGCATTTACATTGTGTACTTATGTATTTTGTATGTTTTTTATCTCTTGTATGGAATGATCTGTCTGGACTGTACGCTGAACAATACTTTTCACTGTACCTCGGTACACGTGACAATAAACAAATCCAATCCAATCCAATCCAATCTAATTATTGGCCAGCCAAGGGCCAAAGACTTTGAGTGTTTTCTAAGAATTACTTATTAATTTCAATTGTATTGCAACTCCGGGTCAAGTGGGGCTGGAATTGACCGTGCGCTAGCCCAGAGGTCGGAACAACGCCTTGTTAACTTTCTCCCATCAGTTACTCTGCTCTCCCAAATCCTTATCCCAACCCTTCAGTAATTCCTTACTTCATTACTCTCTTGTATCATCTCATATTGTAAGGCTACAACTGTGTCTCACTTGTCATAATATACACCAGTATGTCATGGTGCAGACACACACACACTGATGGACATGCAGTGGGACCAATCAGCATACACAACACCGCAGCCAATCACCAGTGAGAGCACACGCACTATAAAGACAGGGGACAGGAGAGTTCCCGCTCATTCTAGTAGCAGCCAGCTCGGAGCACAGAGCACACAGCCTGCAACAGACATTCACCATGTGCTGAGTGCATCACCTGGTTAGGACTAGGCAAGGGTCAATAGTTAAAGCTGGTATTGCATTTACCCACAGTTCAAGTATGTTAATATAGTTAACCTTATAATAAAATAGAGTTGCACCACTTCCAGTGTTGGTGACCTGTTTGTGATCTAGAACACCCAACACATCATCACTTAGCATCCAAAAGACCCATTGAGACACCCGCCGCTGCTCCTTTCAAGCAGTAACCCTAACTGCCCTATTTTGCTCGCTCACTGATCTTGCTGTCATGCTTACCTAGGGGGATCTAATCAAGCTATTCTCCTCCCTATCTAAGTCACTGATCCCAGTGCTAATTTTGTGGACTCAGTATCGGTGGATCAGCTATGAGTGCCTCACAGCATCTCTTTCCAGAATGTCCATTCACAAAGTTCTTAATTGCCATCCATGAGCTGTTGTGGATGATTGCAGAAACATTATGGCTTGATGAAATCTTCGGAACCTTCTCCTTAAACAGTGCCTGCCTGACTATACTTTCTACTGGCAAGACCACTGCAGTTTGTTATTCAGTGTGTGTGTTTTTTTATTTTGCAGCAAGTGTCAACTGCAATTTATAAACCACAGTTTGATGCACATATTTGTTTTCTTTATTCAGATAATCTTCTCAAGCTCTACCTCTACACTTTGTTTTCTGCAGAGATATTGACCTCAGTTTATTTAAATTCGATTCCATAATATCTTACACTTAAGATATATTGAACATAAACATCAATGAAATTTGCTGCAACAGGGAATAGCAGGTGCATAGTATCAGTTCCTGGGAAGGATGTTCCATCCAATGTTACACTGAAAAATGTGAATCCAAACAATGAAAAGGTGCACACCAACAACAAAGGAAAATAACTTGCAATTCTATAGCATCTTCCATGTTCCTCAATGTCCCAAAGTGCTTCAAAACAATTAGTTACATTTTGATGTTGCAGCTGTTTTGGTGACAAGCAAGTTGCACTTATATAATGCTTTTAACATAGAAAAATACAAAGCAGGAGTGATGACAGCTTTGTTAAAGGCACATCATGTTTGACAAAATTTAGTGAAGATTTGTTTTTGAGAAATAACCAATGAATAGATAGAGGAAATACAAGAAATGCAATGTATATAGATTTTTAAAAGGGTTCGATTAGACGAGCTGTATTTTACCGCAGGTCCCAAACATGAACTTCACAGCAGTGGAACCAGATCGGCCATTTTATCACAGATGGCCTCCTAATTGCTGCCTGCGGGTTTGCTATACGGGTTGCAGGCGATGCTGGACAAATTAAAAGACCAGTATCTTTCAAGCCTCAGCAGTACTACTGAAAGAGGCGGGTATGGTGAATTAAAAATAAAAGTTTCAGGCTGCTATATGTTGGAGGGGCAGGGAAACATTATGGCTGCAAAGATTGCTCTCCCTGCCCGTGGCCCCTTCTTTGGTCCATGGAGGCTTTGGTTCCAATGGCCTCTCAGGCTGCGGCAGAAGACTGTGTCCATGCAGCCATGCCGTCAGAGGTTGTCCGCCTGTGGGCAAAATTCAGGCAACCCTGTAAATGGGATTTAATAGGGTTTAATGATGCACATTAACTGCCTCCAACCAGTCTTCAATCCCATGCAGGGAACAAAGGGTTAAAATTAATCAATCACATTAGAGAAAGGTGCAGCATGGTGGCGCTGTGGGTTAGCCCTGCTGCCTCACAGCGCCGAGGTCCCAGGTTCGATCCCGGCTCTAGGTCACTGTCCTTGTGGAGTTTGCACATTCTCCCCGTGCCTGCGTTGGTTTCGCCCCCCACAACCCAAAGATGTGCAGGCTTGGTGGATTGGCCAAGCTAAATTGCCCACTTAATTGGAAAAATGAATTGGGTACTCTAAATTTATTTTGAAAAATCACATTAGAGAAAGGCTGAAAGTGATTTCCAATTATACGTAGATGATTTAAGCTTGACAATGGAGAGCAGAATATTGGTCAGTGAAGTGCAGTTGAGAGAAGAGAAGGAGATAATTTTTAGGGAGATATTTACAGAATGGAGACCTAGGCATCTGAGGATATAGGTCCTTATGTTGGGGAACGAGACCAGAGAATAATGGAGAGTTGAAGGGGAAGGGGCTGTGTTACAGTGAAGTGTACAGTGGAGGTGTTTACAGTGAATTTCATGGCCACAATGGTGGTCCCAGCCACTGACTGGAAAGCTGGAGGCAACCCATCAAGGCCACTTTCTGAAGCTTTGTTAGGATGTCAGTCAGGCAGGTTAACTGCCTGCTGATAAGGCTTCAATGCTTTTAAAGCTGAAGATTCTGTCTCCGACCAGCTGGCCAGCAGCTCTTCAGTCCTAGCAGCATCACTCGAAGTGGTAGGCACTGCTGATGCTGCAGAAGGCCCAGAACTGCAGACACGGCAGAGATCCCTTAAGTAAGGTCACAGGGTCACTCAAGCAGACCACGGTGAGAGGGGATGTGGCATTGGTAAGGTCAAAGTGGGGCTTCTCCATGGGGCTAGTCCTTGCCATTGGGCCATAGAATGCCCCATCAGGTGGGACCTTGCCATGAGACCATCATCTTAACTGGGTGCTCTCCCCAAATACGCACCCCCTCCCCAATTCGATAGAATATCAACAGTGGCAGGATGAAGCCCTTAATTGGCCACTTATTGCCCTTAATTGACCTCCAGGAGGGAAGACCTTTAATAAAGGCATAGAGAGTCAGATAAGTGACATAACAAAGATGTTTATTCATAATACGTACTATTTAGAAAGGGGCCCAGTTAGACGTCACCGGGTCCTCTCTCTATCGGTCAGTTCCTATTTGGCTGACCTAACATACACATAGTAATAGAGCCGTAGTCAGCGGGGGAGCTCATACTCCTTGAGCCACATGGGGAAAACAGTCAAGCCAGCCCCATGTGCTCCTTGCAGGTTATTAGACCCCATCCCCAAGTCCGAGGACCCCCATAGGGAACAATGAGGACGAGGAGCGGACGAAGAAGAAGTTGAAAACACCAACGACGTGGAAGACTCAGAAGAAACTGGCGGAGCCCCACCCGGGGCCGGGTGACGAAGACACTTCGGTAGATCATTGACTGGCGGTGGGACCGGATCATCCGGAGTGGGAAAACGACGCATGTGGCTGGACCGCCAAGGCGGAGAACCCTCCCAAGGTGGCAGAACGACAACATCCGATCCATATTGGAATCAGGCATTTCGGTCTCACAAGAAGAAAATGACGTAGTCGGGCGTGCAGACAGTGGGACCGGAGCAACTGGCAGGACCAGGGTTGGCCTCCCCCAATGAGCTGGCCAGAGTGGGGCAGAGTTCCCCCGAGACACCACCCTTGTGGAAGACTGGCGAGCACGAAGATGGTCGAGGTGACTCTTCATGAGCTGGCCTCGAACCGGATCTGCTATGAAACGGGATCTGTTTGACAAACGCCGACCCCTTGAAACCAAGGAGGACCTTCACCAAGTTACAGGCGTTGACTGCCTCGTCAGGTGGGTCAGATGACACCTTTCGGGCAAAGCCCCTGGAAATCTTATGTGCGATATGAATGAAAACTGAAAAAATGAAAATCGCTTATTGTCACAAGTAGGCTTCAAATGAAGTTACTGTGAACAGCCCCTAGTTGCCACATTCCGGCGCCTGTTCGGAGAGGCCAGTACGGGAATTAAACCCGCGCTGCTGGCCTTGTTCTACTTTACAAGCCAGCTGTTTAGGCCACTGTGCTAAAACAGCCCCCAATAGTGGTGCAGCTTCTTGCTGATGTCAGGTAGCAACAAATCCAACCGAGTGGTGACCCGTCAACTTTTGCACCAGGGCCACCCCTGTAACAGCATGAGGAGTCATCCTATATAAAAAGAGGAAGCCTGGTATTGATCAAATCTGTGGTTTGTTTCTTCAGGCCCCACAGATGGAATACATTGTTGACAAATGTGAGGTTATCCATTTTGGTAGGAATCATAGCAAAAGGGATTATTATTTAAATGATAAAATATTAAAACATGCTGCTGTACAGAGAGACCTGGGTGTGCTATTGCATGAGTCGAAAAACGTTGGTTTACAGGTGCAACAGGTGATTAAGAGGCAAATGGAATTTTGTCCTTCATTGCTAGAGGGATGGAGTTTAAGACTAGGGAGGTTATGCTGCAATTGTATAAGGTATTAGTGAGGCCACACCTGGAGTATTGTGTTCAGTTTTGGTCTCCTTACCTGAGAAAGGACGTACTGGCGCGGGAGGGTGTGCAGAGGAGATTCACTAGGTTAATCCCAGAGCTGAAGGGGTTGGATTACGAGGAGAGGTTGAGTAGACTGGGACTGTACTCGTTGGAATATAGATGGATGCGGGGGGATCTTATGGAAACATATAAAATTATGAAGGGAATAGATAGGATAGATGTGGGCAGGTTGTTTCCACTGGGGGGTGAAAGCAGAACTAGGGGGCATAGCCTCAAAATAAGGGGAAGTTGATTTCGGACTGAGCTTAGGAGGAACTTCTTCACCCAAAGGGTTGTGAATCTATGGAATTCCTTGCCCAGTGAAACAGTTGAGGCTCCTTCATTAAATGTTTTTAAGATAAAGATAGATAGTTTTTGAAGAATAAAGGGATTAAGGGTTATGGTGTTTGGGCCCGAAAGTGGAGCTGAGTCCAAAAAAAATCAGCCATTGTTATGTGGGAGGCGTTTTCAGAACCCCAAAATGTATCATGGAGTTCAACCAACCTCTCCCTTTAATGGATTTGTCGCTTTTACTAGCACACGGCTTTTCCCTAGGTGTGGGATTACAATTATGGACACGTGGGTTTTTAAACACAAAACACTGTTTATTCCATGAACTTAACTTAACATCTTAAATAAACATTGGATCTCTTAACACCCCTTACTTCAAAGATAACTCAGAAAATATTGCAACAGTAAATAACTCCTTAAAATGTTCCTTCAAACTGCCAAGAGACTTAACACCTTTAAACAGTATCACATCAGGTTAAAGGATATATATTTTTTCTGTAGAATGGCAGAGATACATTAGCTTGAGTGACTTCGGCTCCAGCACCTTGCTTTCTTCCTGCAAACTGCAAAACTAAACTGCAAAGTCAAACTGCAAAATGGCTGAACTGAGCTGAGCTCCACCCACTCTATGACATCACCGTTTTCTGAAAGGTACATTGCTTAAACATCCAGTTCTTAAAGGCACTCTCGCATGACAGCCATGATCTCATTGAATGGCGGATCAGGCTTGAGGGGCCAGGTGGCCTACTCCTGCTCCTAGTTCTTATGTTCTTCACTGTTTGTACGTCCCGTCCCGCCAATCCATTCAACGCCGAATGATAGAATGCAATGAGAACAGAACATGGCGGTTCCATTCACTTTCACAAAGGCAGCGAACGCCTCGCTAGTAAATGAGGCCCCATTGTCCCTAACAAGCACCTCCAGTAGTCCATGGGGGAAAGAAATGCATGCAGCCTTTCAGTGGTTGCACGGGAGATGCTGGAAACCATTTTGTGAATCTCCAGATACTTCGAGTGCACATCCACCAAAATGAGGAACATTGAGCCCAAAATCAGGCCCAGGGACGTCCAGGCCACTCACAGGGGTGCAAAGGCACCGCTGCCAGAAGCTTTTGATGGGCTTGACACACAGGGTAGCACTGGGCCACCAGCTCAATGTCTGCATCGGTGCCCAGCCACCAGACAGAACACCTGGCCAGCATTTTCATTTTGGAAATGCCTGGCTGAGCAGCATGAAGGTCTTTTAGGACTAATGGTTAGTCTTTCACAGGCACGACGACTCTTGTATCCCACAGGAGGACACCGTCTTCGATGGTCAATTCCAACATCTTGGTTGAAAAAGCTTTCAGCTTCATGGAAGCTGTTGCCATGGTCCCCCAGATAAAACCAAATGTGGTTTGCTAATACTGGATCCTACTGTGTCCAATCACAGATGCAAGTAGCCATCACGGGCAAGGTGTCCATGAAATTAAGGACTGCCATGATTTTGTCGTCCATAGGTGGATCCACCGAGACTACGGGCAATGACATCTGACTTATTGGCTGCATACCAATACACGTTCGATCATCGCCCGGGAATGTTTTGTGGCAGTGGGGGCAGCTGCAGGCAGCAGGATCTTCCAATTCCTCCACTGTCAACATGGTCCCCTGTCATTCGCACCCTCTGCTGCTGAAGAACCCGCGGTGGGGGTCACCTGTCAACGGGACCAGAAAATCTGACCAGCAGGAATGGCTGGATAGTCCTGCCCCTTAACTTAGCCATATTCATTCCACCTCAAAATAACGAAGGCCAATTCAACATAAGAGAACTTGGCTGTGAATTTTGCAAACCTATTTATAAATCCAACATCATTTGATAAAACTATAAATAAAATATAACACTTTTTCTCATAAAAATGAAATGAAGGCTTGCATAGACTAAAAAGGATATTGTGGCCTCAGGCTCGTGTGACCTCCAATACTGTTATCTAACCTTCCAACCCTCGAATACGACTAATAAGTCATGATTGCACATTCCTTTGCTGCTTTTTTGGTGTGCTCACTGGTTATTGCCTGCATACTATTAATGACTTAATGTGCTGAGTTTTGCTTTGCCTTTACTTGCTAAGTAATCATAGTTATTAGTTCACAGCTGAATTAGCAAAATTAAGTTGAATTACTGGAAACACCCAATGCACAATGGCTAATAAACCTTTTACTAGTGTATGTATTGCAGTTCAATAATAAAACCACTTTATTTATATCAGTGCTGAGTTCCCAGTGGAAATAAGCCACTTACCTTGCACCAAATAAATCCTGGCACATTTGTGGACTATCCACTATTTCTGGCTGCAACATTTGAGACTGAATGCT
The DNA here is from genome assembly GCF_047496885.1 of Scyliorhinus torazame. NCBI lineage: Eukaryota > Metazoa > Chordata > Chondrichthyes > Carcharhiniformes > Scyliorhinidae > Scyliorhinus > Scyliorhinus torazame. The sequence continues at coordinate 209,302,596 of NC_092708.1, read as the reverse complement.
ATATTTAAATTTGGCCTTCCTACTGCCAAATGAGGAATGGCAGATGAAACAACCACCTCGTTTAACATAGGTTTCAGTGACTGAATGCGAACGAACAACTTGACAAATTAGGTATTTCTCAGGTTAAAGTTGATTCTGTAATCGAGGTGTTAGTATTTGCCAGTGTATAACACCTCCACCAGTGCAGCTGAAGGAGTCCTGCACTGTCAGATATGAGGTGCGATTTAACTAAATGGGAATAAATTTCCATGGCAAGTGTGGTGTTCTTTGTGTTGCTAAATTCAGGATGGTTGGCGTAGTGTTCACAACGACCACAAAATAGCTTTAACTTGAACAAAGCTATAAATTTATTAACACTACTTAATTGGATTTGACACTTACTCCTATATATAATACACATTTGATAATGAATGTATAATCTGCACTCCGACTACTAATCTCTACACTAATATAAACTATGATCTGCTCTCACTCACACTATCTTTCCTTCAGTTTGCACTCTAGCTATCTCCTTCACTTTCCTTCCCCCAAGACGGAGCATCAATGTCTTATATACTTGTAACTCGAACTCCCTCTAGAAGCTGATCTCGACACTTCATTAACTCTTGCAGTTCTTACATTTATGACAATACCACTTAAGAAAAGAAAAAATTATAAACTTTGTTTGTGACATTTGTTTTTGAACATTACATGAGCAAGCATGAATCATGAACTGTTATTCCTTTTACATTTAGTTGCAAAATAACATATTACATCGTTGATGATATATTAATAGTTATCATAGCCATTACAAAATTAATCTGTTCGCTCCTGTTCTCATTCTAGTTGATCTTCTCAGTGGTTTTATCAAAGTGGTCAATTGATTTTCCATATTGCCTTGCTGCATTGGTGACAAGGAAGGATTAGGAAAGTCAATGTCCTTGAAGATGTTATCCTGAACAATAATATGTTCAGGTTGTGACGAAACATGATGTGCTCTTCTATTTCTTCTGAACATGGAACCGTGTTCAGTCTGAACTAAGTACGATCTGGGTGTGACCTGTCTTTGAACTTGAGCTGTGTGTTGCCATCCACCAGCAGGATTTTATATATGTACATAGTCTCCTTCTTGTAATCTTGATAGAGGTTTAGCTTGCTTGTCATAGTTCTCTTTTTGTTTCTGTTTTCGTAATCTGATACGATTGTGTATCTCTGGAATAGTTATCTCAGGTAACGTGCAAATATTTCTACTCATCAGCATCTGACCTGGCGATAATCCAGATGACACTAGTGTTGCTTTGTATGTCAACAGTGTCAAAGATAAATCTTTGTTGTCATTGATTGGTTTATGGAACAATTTTTTGATTATTCCTCTGCCCTTCTGTGCTTTGCCATTTGATTGAGGATATTTGATTGAGGCTTGATGTGATGTGATTATAACTGTACTTTTCTGCAAATTGTGTCCACTCCCAGCATGTGAAGCAAAGACTATTATCAGAGGCAACGTGTAATGGTATCCCATGGCGAACAAAAATGCACGCTTTACAGATCTTGTCGGTGAATCATTCAGCGTTATCACCTCGAAATAGTTGGAATAATAGTCGAAAGTAGAACAAATCCATGCCAACTTTGATCCATGGATTAGTGATGAGTTCATTTTCTTCCATACTTTCTTTGCACTGCCCAGGTTGATGCATTTGACAGATTGTGCATTCCTGCACATGATTGTCCACATCCTTGTTGATTCCAGGCCAGTACACAGATTGTCTTACTCATCTACGACATTTTGCAATACCCTGATGACCCTTGTGTATCTGTTACAGAATTCCTGGTCGGAGGCATGCGGGAATAACTATCCTGTCTCCTTTCAGTAGGAACCCATCTATTATTGTGAAGTCATCTTTGATACTGCGAAAGGCAGAGCAACATCTATTGGGCCATCCTTCTTTGAGGTATTTGATTACCCTCTGGAGCGTCAAATCCTTTTCTGTGCCTTTTTTAATGATTGGTAGTTTTCGGTCACACACTGGTAGCATCTCTGCAATAAATGAGGCTTGTGCTTCCACTATGTGCACTATATCTGTGTCTGACACTATCAGTGGTAACTCTGGATAAGGTATCAGCAATAACAAAGTCTTTCCCTGGTTCTTTATGTTGGTCATTTGAAGGCTTGGTTGTGTGAATCCTTTCAACTAAGTTTAATTGTTCGCAAGCATCCACCCCAATTAGCGATGAATTATCATCTTCCACAATCTCAAAGTCGATTAGCATTTCGATGTCGCCATTTCTAACAATGTGATGGCAGGACCCTCTTGTGACTATGGTGTTACCATTGTAATCCATCAGCTGACAAGTAGATTTCTGTATTAGCGGTGTACTATATGCTTGTCTTAAATTCTTTTCTGTAATAAGATTTGCGTGTGCTCTATCAATTTTAAATGGTATATCGGAGCCAATAATTTCTAATAATACAGTCCACTCTTTAATTATCTTTGAGAGCTGTTGTACTGGTTTGTTATTACAATCCAGTGCATTAATCCTAGTAACTGCTTCAATCATGAAAGTATCCTTTAGCATGTATGGTGAGAAATCTTTATTATCAATTAAGATATTTGGTCTTTTTTCTTCACTTTAGATCCTTCTGTAGTTATTGTAGGATTTTTAAAAATTTGTTTACTGGAGAAACTTGAGAAACAATAAAGTGGTTGAACATGCACCAATTAGAACATTGTTTGCCTTTTGCCAGACAATCTTTTTACGGTAGGTATGGCCACAGCGTGTGCACGTCATCATGTTCGTGACATCACTCTCAAAATGGCCGTCAGCCGTTGTACGGAGCTTTCTATGCTGCGACACAGCATTAATGGTGTCAGCCACGTTTCCCGACTTCGCGCCTTTTTCATTTGCTCTGAACTCTGCATATTCAGAGGATGCTTGTTCACTGGCTTTGCACATATTAATCGCATCTTCTAGCAGCAAAATTGGTGGACTTAGCATTTTTTCACGCAAACGTTTGTCATTTACCCCAAATACAACTTGATCGCGAAGCATTGAATCGGCAGTGGAGGAAACGTTACACGACTGCGCTCTTAACTTTAAAGCTGTAATGAAAGAATCTACCGATTCCCCTTTTAGCTGTAGCCTTTTTCTGAACATGTAGTGCTCATAGGTCTCATTCACCTGCTTCTTGCAGTGTGTATCGAACTTTCATTTTATCCTCATCAGCAGCAAATTCAAAGGAGTTATAAAGCTCCAATGCTTGCGTTCCAACCAAATTACGAAGAAGTGCTATTTTTCTCTGATCGGAAGAATTTTCTAGCGTGGAGGCAGATAGAAAAACTTCAAACTGCTGTTTAAAGAATGCCCAGTTTTGACATAGTTTACCATTTGCCTGAAGTAGTAAGGCTACTTTAGACTTTCAATCTTACGATTCTTCTTCTGTGTATATTTTCTGATCCGTGTAACGGTGTGATTGTTCCCTTCAATCTTCTTAAAGCTAACTTTTCTAATCTAACTGCTTCTTATTTGTAGAAATAAAATCCTGGTACCATGTGGTGTTCTTTATGTTGCTAAATTCAGGATGGTTGGCATAGTGTTCAGAATGACCACCAAATAGGTTAACTTGAACAAAGCTATAAATTTATTAACATTACTAATTTGGATTTGACACTTACTCCAATATAATACACAGTTGATAATTAACATATAATCTACTCTTATCGACTACTAATCTCTATACTATAATAAACTATGATCTGCTCTCACTCACACTATCTTTCCTTCACTCAGTACTCTAGCTATCTCCTTCACTTCTCTCCCCACAAGGTTTAGCATCAATGTCTTATATACTTGTAACTCTAGCCTCCCTCTAGTGCCTGATCTAGACATTTCATTAACCCTTGCAGTTCTTACATTTATGATAATACCACAGCAAGCATGTTTAGGCGCACGTTTCCCAGTGCTCACAGTGCCGAGAAAAACAATGCTATCGAATGGCATTCAGATTAGATAGGGGGCCTCAGCGGGGAACACGTGGCCGATGCTGCACATAGCCCCGTTTCCTCGGGCTATACCCAATAAACTCGGTTTGTTCTCACTGGAACGACGGAGGTTGAGGGGCGACCTGATAGGGGTCCACAAAATTATGAGGGGCATAGACAGAGTGGAAAGTCAGAGACTGTTTCCCAGGGTAGAGGGGTCAATTACTAGGGGGCATAGGTTAAGGTGCGAGGGGCAAGGTTTAGAGGAGATGTACGAGGGATGTTTTTTACACAGAGGGTAGTGGGTGCCTGGAACTCGCTGCCAGAGGAGGTGGTGGAAGCAGGGACGATAGTGACGTTTAAGGGGCATCTTGCCAAATACATAAATAGGATGGGAATAGAGGGATACGGACCCCAGAAATGCAGAAGATTTTCGTTTAGACAGGCAACATGGTCGGCGCAGGCTTGGAGGCCTGAAGGACCTGTTCCTATGCTGTACTTTTCTTTGTTCTTTGTTCTTTGTTCCTGCACTGAGGAGCTCCGCTCGCCGGAACTCCTCAGTGTAGCAAGGTGTCCCAATTTCTGGAGCCCCAGATGCGATCCTCGACACTCCGCCCCTCCCTCCCCAGCCTCCCCACATCTACACAGGATAGCCCCGGCCAAATCGCCGCTGTGCCAAAAATGCAAGCTTGGCACCTTGGTACTCTGACAATGCCCCTTGCCAGGGTCAGTGCCACTTAGGCGTGCCAGGCTGGCACCCGGATGGCACTGCCAGGTTTGAGGCTGGCAGTGTCAGGGTGTCCAGGTGGCACTGGCAGTGCCACTGTATCACCCTGCCCAAAGGGCATGCACCTGGAGGCCTCCGATACTCAGGGAGATTCCCACAAGTGCCATTCCATCTGGTCCCCGTTTGTGGAGTCCAGTATTGAACGGTGCTTGACCTAAGTTTCCAAGGCGAAGGAGATAGATCCCAACACTTCAGCTAAAAGTGATCCTCCCCACAATGGTTCGGATTTATATTGCAATGTCTTACGAGGTCTCCCGGTTTCTATCGGCCACAGTGCACCACTACTTGGGGTGTCTATGGGGGGAGGGTTCCTTTATTTAGGGTCTCTGGGGGTCCCTCTACTTTTTGATTGTGCGCCCAGGTGTTAAACCAAGGTCTGCCTGCCTTCTGTAATAAATGTAAACAGTCCCAAGCCAGTATTTTGAATAAGAGCAGGAGAGTTCTCCTGAGTCACAAACAAGTACAAAGGGAGGGAGAATGTGTTAGATTTTAGTTATGAGAGATTGCAACAAAATGTCGCAACTTTAAAACAAAAGACAAATGGCCTGGTGTGGGAGGGGTGGTTTGCATGAAGCAATAGATGTACAGGATATTTTGAAAAAGGTCACAATCTAAAGCTGACTAACACAACGTCAGGTTCTGAGGGCTGCAACCTGCATAACTGGAAGATGAGATGCTACTCCTCTAGCTTGCACTGGGCATTGCTGAATTAAAATGGCAAGCAACAGGAAGGTTGGGGTCATGCTTACGGTCTTTTTACACAAATTGACCACTACATTTTTGACATTAAATCCCTGACAACTTTTCAAAAATCTTTCATTGGCGAATAAAACATTTTGGGACGTACAGGAATCATGAAAGGTGCTGTATAAAGTATTTAATTTCTCCTTTGGTCACAAAGGGTGACATTCTTCGTTTGGGAGACCGACGTTGAATTGCTACTGGGAATCAGGAAGCGATTCCTAATACCCAGCCATGCAAATTTGTGCATGGCAAGGATTACGAGTGATTCCCGCTATCAGGCCGCCATTTTGAGTGGGCCGTCTAATAGCGAACTCCAGTGGCTGGCTACCCCCCACCACATCGCAAAATAGTCCCCATCCCTGTATTTTCTGGGTCTCCTCCTTCCCTCAAATATGGGCTGACCCTACCACACACCCCTCCCTAGAGAATCCCTAACAAAAGGGACTCCTCCAGAGACCTCCTGAATAGGGGAACCCTTCTCAAGAAACCCCTGAATAGGGGCATCTCCCCAGTGAATCGCTGAATAGTGGGACCCCTGAGAGTCCCCCTGAATAGGGGAACCACCAGACCCCTCAGTGGGACCACCAGAGACACCCGATTGGGGGGGGAACCACCCCAGAGACCCCTGGAATAGGGGGATCCCCCTTGAGATCTCCTGATCCCAGAGACCAGGGGCGGATCTACTATGAAACTAATGAAGCTTGAGCTTCAGGGCCCCTAATCCCGGAGGGGCCCCAGAAGCGACTTTAGTCCACATTGCTTAAAAATTTTGTGTCTACTGTATGAGAAGGGTTTTAAAAAAAAAAAATTATAATATTAATAATATAGTGTAATTCAATACAAAATAACAGTTAAAATAAAAATTAAAAGGTTATTAAAGTATCATGTAGGCTAGCCATAAATGAAAAAACATTCAAATTAAGGATGTTTCATTCTAAATATATTTAATATAAAATAATTATAAATAATTTAAAACACTATTAACATTTATGACAGAAATACAAACAGTAGATGACGTGTCGTAACAAAAAAGGGGAGCCGTTGAAAAGGCAATCACAATGCTAACTTGAATTTTCAACGTGATAGCACTCGTGATAGCGATCTAGACAAGAATTCTTTTTAATAAAGTGTTCATCAGGATACAATATTTTAATTACCCCTACTCAAAAACAAATGTTATATTTAGAAAAGTAAGGTAAGTAATAAAGGTGAAATAGTGTTAGATTAGCCTAAGCCTATTGTTTTTATGAAGAGGTGAACGGAAGGTAGGCTACGACCGCATAGCCTAGGCTAATACTATATTACAAGCATTTATGAAAAAGTAATAAAAGTGTGAATTTGTGTTAAATTACAGGTGTTTGTTATGAAAAGTGTTCAAATAATGGCAAAATTGTGTTACATTACCTTAGCCTATGAGTTTTGGTGGCCTAGTCTTGCCTAATTTAGTCTAGCCTAGCATAGGCTAGCTTGAACATAGCCTAGTTTAGCCTATTTAGCTTATTTATTATAAATCTTAAAAAATGGTGCTTTACTTTCTGAGAAGGGTTTTTAAAAAAAAACCTTTGTCAGAAAGTAGATCGAAAAGTCAAATAAAAATACTGAGGATCAGCAACTTGAAGAACAGATGAGAAAGACCATACAGTACTACTTTGAAGTACTGAAAAGAGTTGTAGCTGTTATAAAGTTCTTAAGTGAAAGAGGTTTGGCATTTCGAGGTCATGAGGAGAAGTGGGGCTCACCAAAGAATGGAAACTTCATGGGGGCCATTGAACTTATTGCAGAGTTCGGCCCATTTTTACATGAACATCTCGAGAAATGTAAAAATGAAAAAGTAAATGCTACTTACCTATCCAAACCCGTGTATGAAGAATTGATAGAAATCATGGGAAAACATGTGCAAGATGAAATTGTGAATCAAATCAACAACCTAGACACCAAATACTACTCTATTATTGTTGACTCTACGCCTGACCTAACACATGTTGACCAGCTGGTAATTGTGATTCGATACTGCTATAATGGAAACCCTGTGAGAGATTTTTAACATTTTTACCGATAGAAAACCATTCATCCACGACCTTGTTCAACAAAATACAACAAGTCCTGGGTGAACATAAGCTTTCACTTGAAAATATCCGTGGTCAGTCCTACGATAATGCATCTAACATGAAGGGCTCGGAGAAAGGGCTGCAAGCACTCTTTAAAAACATTAACAGGTACGCAGACTATGTACCATGTGCAGCCCATTCACTTAACCTTGTTGGAGAAAAGGCAGTGTCTACTGTACCTGAAGTTGTTGACTATTTTGGCATTTTGCAGGAGCTGTATGTTTTCTTTTCTGGATCTCCACGAAGATGGGGGATTTTAAACACACAGGGCACTCTACATTTTCTCTAAAGAGCTTAAGTGTAACTAGATGGTCTGCACACTATGAAGCAGTCTGGGCAATTTAAAATGGATATATGGGTATTTTACAAACTCTCAAACATATTTTTGAAGACTCCGAAGAGAAGCCTGAATGTAGACGAGATGCAAAGAATTTATACCACAAGTTGGTAAAGCTAGAATATGCTATTTTAACAGTCGTTTGGGAAGAAGTGCTGGAGCGTTTCAACAAAACAAGTATGAAACTCCAAACCCCTGGTTTTGATGTATTTGAAGGTTATCTTCTGCTATCATCTTTACCTTTGTTTGTTAAAGAACTCAGAGAAAATTCAGCCGATAGGATTGCACACTATGAATCAGAAGCAAAAGGTTTGTGTGAAGATATCACCTAAAGTTATTCTGATGCATTGTTACAAGGATATTTTCAGATGGAACAAGTGGTATTGCTTCTTTGAGAGGAGCTGACAAATTTAGGATAGAAGTTCTATTTCAACTCTATGACTGCTTGATAATCCAGTTACGCAAGAGGATTGACCCATATGAGCAGATTGCGAAAAGGTTCAAGTTCCTCTCAGAATTGGTGAACAATTCTGAAATTGAGGACAGTATTAAACTTATGATATCATATTACAAAGATGATATTGACCATAAATTAGTAAATGAGTGTTATCAGTTCAAAGAATAATTGCACCTTAGGAAATCCCAGGACACAGAAGAAAACACGCCATCTAAAATGCAATGCGTAGAAGTTCTTCAGCTTATTTGTGAGCAACACCTAATTGAAGTGTTCCCCAATATTACTATTGTGCTTAAGCTGTACTTGACAATGCCTATCACAAGCTGTGAAGCAGAAAGGAATTTTTCAAAGCTATCCTTTATAAAGAACAAATTTCGCTCTACCATGACTGAAGAGCGCTTAAATTCTTTATGCATATTGTCTCTAGAAAATGACATTGCAAGGAAGGTCTCATATGACAAAACTGTATGTGAATATGTTGCTAGAAAAAACAAAAAAAAGAGTATTTTGTAAAATGTGCTTCATGTAGTATGTATTCTCATAGGTGTCTAAAATAAAAGATTATATTGACTGGGGTCGTTTCTATGTTTTATTTCATCATTCTATGATGCATCATGCATGTATATAACATTTCCCTAATTTTCATCCCCCCATAACTCAAAAACTATAAGGCATAGGAAATGTTTATTCACACCAGTGACTGACATGTGAGATAATCCAGCACAGCAATTTTAATCAAAATCTGAAATGTAGTGGTTACATTTAAAAAAAATTTGTGGTGATCTGTCGTGGAACAACCCCATTGAAGAAGATAACAGTGGTTACCCAGACCTCGTTGCTGGTTGCGAAGGGGCCCCCATAACAGCTCAAGCTTCAGGGCCCCAAAGATGTAGGTCCACCACTGCCAGAGACCCCTGATTAGGGATGCCCTCCACAGAGACCTCCTGAATAGGGGGACTCTCTAAATAAAGGACCCCCCCACCCCCACAGAGACCTCCTCAATAGAGGGACCCCCAGAGACCTCCTAAATAAAGGAACACTACCCCCATAGAGACCCCTAACAAAAGGACCCCCAAAAGAGATCCTTTAATATAGGAGACCCCTAAGTAAAGGAACTTCCCACAGAGACCCCCTAACTAAAAGAACCCCCCACAGAGACCCCCTAACTAAAAGAACCCCCCACAGAGACCCCCTAACTATTTTTTATTTAAAAAATAAATACATTTTGAATACCCAATTATTTTTTTCCAATTAAGGGGAAATTTAACATGGCCAATCTACCTACCCTGCATATCTTTCGGTTGTGGGGGTGAAACCCATGCAAACACGGGGAGATGAGACCCCCTAACTAAAGGGACCCTCCAAAGCGACCCCTAAATAAAGGACCTGTAAAGAAAGGAACCTCCCACAGAGACCCTCTGAATAGCGGAATCCCCCAGAGACCCCCTAAATAAAGAAACCCCCAAAGAATCCCCCTTAATAAAAAGCGATACCTCCTAAATAAAGGAAAAGCCTGCAAAGACCCCCTGAATAGTGAGACCCCGCAGAAACCCCTAAATACAGGGGGGGAGGCACAGTGGCACAGCTCCAGGATCCCGGGTTCAATTCCATCCTCGGCTGACTGTCTATGTGGAGTTTGCACTTTCTCCCCGTGTCTGCATGGGTTTCCTCCAGGTGCTCTGGTTTCCTCACACAGTCCAAAGATGTAAGGTCAGGTGGATTGGCCATACTAATTGCCCCTTAGTGTCCAAAGGGTTAGGTAGGGTTACGGGATAGCATGGGAGGGGGGGTTAAATAGAGGGCCCTTTTGAAGGGCCGGTGCAGACTCGAAGGGCCGAATGGCCTCCTTCTGCATTGTAACTCCTATGAAAGAAACCTCCCACAGAGACCCTCTATAGGAGCCCCCTCCATAGTGACCCCCTAAGTAAAGGACCCCCCTCACAGAGACCCCCTAAATAAAGGAATCCTGCATGGAGACCCCTAACTAAATCTCTCCCCCCCCCCCCCCCCCCAGAGACCCCCTAACATAAGGAATCACCCACCCCGAGACCTCAGAAAACAGATCCCTGTCTGGAAGAGGGGCTGGTTTAGCACAGTGAGCTAAATAGCTGGCTTGTAATGCAGAACAATGCCAGCAGTGTGGGTTCAATTCCCGTACCAGCCTCCCCAAACAGGCGCCGGAATGTGGTGACCCGGGGCTTTTCACAGTAACTTCATTGAAGCCTACTTGTGACATAAGCGATTATTATTATTATTATTATTAATAAGCTAGAGAGCAGTCCAGGCAGGGGCAGTGAAAAAGATTACTGTTGTAACACAAACACTCACCCGGTGATACACCTGCTGGCTCAGATAGAGGAAACATCACGTGTCCATTCCTGGAAAGAGAAAAGCAGATCCTTTAGCTGCAAGCCATTCATTCATTTCTTTTAATGGGCTGTGATCGACAGCCGCAAGTATAGGTGTGAGTCTTGCTTCATTCAACTTCCTTCGTGGATGAGTAAGTCTGAAGTGCTGTCAACACAATGTTAACAAACATCAACTACTTTAAAGAGAGTTATGTGCATTCCAATCACCCCCTTTATGCTTGAGTAATTTTGACGTGCTGACCTGGAAATTGACAGCACTTAACTCTCTTTGAAGTGTGTGAGAACCCCATTCCTGCCACCAGCGGGGGACCACAGCATCACAAATGGATCGGCGCCTGGCACTGAACCCGCTTTTACCCCAGATGCCCGATTTTCCGCCATATCGGTAGCAGAGAATTTTACCCCCAAAATGGTCCTCTCAAAATGTTCATTTTTTGTTAGAATTAGTTTAGAATATCTTTTTGTTACCAGCCTAATTGTTATCTTGAGAGTGCAAATGAATCAATTCAGCTTCTAGATTATATTTTGTGTTGAGCAAGATTGCTGTACATTTATTTCCTGGAACCATGAACAGTACCTGTATAGCTAAGACCATCCACCCATCTCATCTACTGTATGTATTTCAATAATATTTTAACATAATTAATGATTTGTATCTTATTTTTAATGCCAGTAAGGGTGTCTGCATCAATCCACTTTTCATTAACCCAATTTAAGCTTCATAGATTTAGTGCTCTGCATTGGTCTTGGCAAAATGATTTTGTTCAAGGGTCAATTTGAGGAACTTAACGGATTCTTGAACAATTAAGTTGACATTGGTGCATGTGCAAGTCTTTGATATGAAAAATGAAGGGCGGGATTCTCTGTCGGTCAAAGCCAAAATCGGGAATTGCACTTGGACGGAGAATCGCGCGAGGTGAAATCATGGCTGGCGCCGGATGCCTGACAGAATGCATGGTCTGCTGACTCGACTGTGGCGTCAATGCATTCTACTCCGCACGTAAGTAAACGCCGTTGACATACTATTAAAGGGCCTGACCCGGTATTCTCCAGGGCTCCCGCGATGCTCCGTCTCCACCAGGAGGAATTACAACCGGCGAGTTTCACTTGTGGTTTTAAAAATCGGGAAACGGATGCCGTGTCTGGTAAGGGAGGGAGAGGGGGGTATGAAAGGTGTCCAACATTACTATAATGTGCTGACAGTTGTGCCACTGGCTGGGGGTCTTCTGCCAAGGTGGAGGACAGTAGTGGGGGGTGGCTAGGACGTGAGCCGTGGAGTCGGGGTGGACGGGCACGGAACACCATTGCCGCAGTCTGCAAGACAGCCATGCGGTTGCGCACACTGCTGACTTCCCACTGTGAACGTAATGCCACGGGTAATATGGGTGTCCCCCTAGGTATCCTCTAGGCCCAGCTGAACCATCAATGGCATGGGCACGCTGCAGCACAACCACTGCCATCTTGTTGGCTGGAACAAGTGTATGTGGAGAATGGAGTGCTGATATGCGGCTGCAGCCTGTCAGCCTCTCAAGTGCCAATCCAGACACCGAGAATTGGATACCGTTTTTCATTGGAATCGCTCGTGTTCCACATTGTGCTAACAGTTCCGGAATTGCTTCGGGACCGGTGCCAATTGGCCAACGTTAAAGTCCACCAATTCTGTTTTGGTACCAACACTTAGAGTAATAGGGCTGGATTCTCCGCTCCCCGACGCATTCGGTGACGGGGCGGAGAATCCATTTTGACGCCAATATCGGGAGCGGCACCCGTTTTTGTATTCTCAGCCCCCTGAAAAGCGGTGCACCCTTGGAGTACGCCGTGCCGATTATCCACGGCTTCAGGCCATTGCCTGAGGCCTGTCCCACGATGCTCCATCCTCGACTGGCCGAGTTCCCGATGGCGTATGTTACGTGTGCTCACACCGTCAGGGCACCTCGCGTGGTGGCTGCGGACTCAGCCCGGGGCTAACACAGTTGGGGAGAGACCGATCCATGGGGGGGGGGGGTTCATTCGGGACGGGGGGCACTGTGGGCAGGCGGTCCGGAGCACGCGAGTGGCCGAAGGGGGGCACTACATTTACGGTCCAGGTCCGCTGGCTGAGTCCGCCATGGAGCACAGCGCAGCCACTACAGGCCGCCGCCGTGCTGTAGCCATCTGGGATGGCCACGTCCCGATTACAAAATGGACACTTGCAAAGAATGCAGGGAAAATTGGACAATACTGAGAAACAAGCAGGTGCAAGGTCTGTCTGTTGATTAGAACCTTAGCTCTCAGACAGGACAGAAACTACTAAGCCATCTACATACTAATGAGCCATCTCCGGGGACAAAAGGGAAACATTTAGATACACAATGTTAAGGTAGACACCCCGGCGCCAGAAGAGACTCAAACAAAGCAAACCAACGGTCACCCGGGACACGCCCAGCAATCAGGGAACCGCCCCTCTATTGGAGGAAGAGCGATACGAATGATTGGGGAAGGCCCAATTAATTGAGGCCAAGTTGAAGGCCCGCCCAAAAGCGCGCAAAGCCCTTTTGAGTACATAAGCACTCACCAAAGAGAGAATCTTTCTTCTTTGGCCTTGGCTCTCAGCGAAGAGAGAGACCAGCCGAGCAACTGCACCAGACCAAGTAAGTTCCACGTCAACGCACGCTACGAGATAGACGCTCCTAGTTGCTATCCTGTAAACAGTTCAACCCAGCAGCCTCAGAACCGAGCAACGGCCATTGTTCCTCTGACTGAGTGGGCACCCGAAGCTAAGTATAGGCTTTTAGTAATCGTGATAGTTTAGTTTGTAGAGTTTTATGCATGAGTAGATTTGACTGTGTGTAAATAAATGAGCATTGCTTTTGAACTTACGAACTGGTGTATCGAGTCTTTGATCAGTATTCGGTTCTGAACCTTGTGGCGGTGTCGAAAGATACCTGGCGACTCTTGAGCCAACATAATTAAACAGCGCCAAATTAAGAGACACATGCAAATTAGCAACAGTGCGCATGCGCGGCCACGGTACCGGAAGCGTTCAGGGCCGTATCGGCTGCTAGAGCTGCGAGCTCTATGCTTCCTCCCTGCTAGCCCCCAGCAAAACGGTGATCGGTGGCCGTTTTGCGCCAGTTTTCCTGGTGTAAATGACCACCGTTTTCACGCTGGCATGGGGACTTAATTTCCAAAACGGAGAATCCAGCCCATAGAGTCATAGATGTTTACAGCATGGAAACAGGTCCTTATTCATGTCGCCCAGATTCTATCACGATGCTAGTCCCACTTGCCTGCATTTGGCCCATTTCCCTCCATACCCACCCTGCCCTACCATCAACTTAGGGCTGGATTCTCTGATTTTGCAACTAAGTGCCGACGGCAGCATGGGAATTGTGGCATTTTACGATGCCAACATTTCAGGTGAACTCTCACCAGTCCTAGGACCGGTGAGGGGCTAGCAGCGGCGCCGGCTAAAAATCCTGGCTCCCACGACAAATACGGCCAGAGAATGGCCGGGACCTGCAGCGGTTGCACCGTACAACATGGCGCCGGCCGTGCGCGGACCCGACCTGCAAAATACTGCCACCCTCCACCAGTCATGCCAGCCCTCGCTTAAGTCCGCCCAGCCAGCAGCACGGCTCCCGGCCGACTGTGGCGGCAGTGGACACAGTCCGCATCCGCCAGACCAGCTTCCCGACCGCTGAGACCACACGTCAGCTGCGTGGTCGGGAACTCGGCCCATCGTGGGCAGGACATAAGGGAGTGCCTTCCAGTGAAGCGCCAAAGCCCTTCCAACAGTGTGCGGTGTGCGACGCAATGACACCATTTAAGAGGGGGCAGAAAATAGAAAACCAGCATCAAACCGGCGCAGCCCCTGATTTGGGCTCAGAAGGGATTCTCCTCCCAATCGCTGATTACAATATTGACGTCGGGCAACGGAGAATCCCGCCCATGGCCTCTGAAATGGACAATCTCGCCCGGACTGGACATATGGTTATGTTACTTGAAAGAATGGCATCAGCACAAGCTAAGTTACATGATTGAAAGAATCAAATATTTCTAAACATGCTTGAAGCATTGGAAGAGAGGAGTGGTTTCCTTCCAGTATTATTCTTGGCAGACCTGGGACAGAGAGGGGCAGAAAATTGCTTGGGTTCTGCCTCCTACAGAAATCCCCATCCATTTCCAATGCCCTGGGCCTCATGAGATTTAGTATGCACCTGTATGACTATACCGATGCACATACTGAAACAACACACAGTTGAGGGAAACAGCTTGTGTCCGTGTCAAAGGAGAGGGGTGGAGTCACTGGCAAGAAGGAAGATGGCAGTTATGGCTTAGGTCATCTTAATTGCAGCTCACTCAAGACTGGATGTTCAAATACTGAATAGAAATGAGTCTCAGGCAAATGGTATATTATTTTATGGTTGGGTTGGAGCAGTGTCAATGGGCAGAATTTTTCCATCCTGCCCAGAGTAGGTTTTGTGGCAGGCAAGAGGAGACAATGTTGTGGGAGCCAAAAAGTCGGAAACCCGTTGGCATAAAATCACATTGCAATTCTCCCAATGGTGGGTTGATCTTCCCACTGGCTGGTAGTCTGAGTGCTATTTGCATTCATTTGCATCACATGAATGCTCATTAAAACATCTAGCCATCGGTATCCCATTCTGTTTTCCAATTTTGTGTCATGCCTGCGTGAAATTACATTGGCCGAAAACCTGATTATAAAGAGTAGCATGTGCAAGGCAGTCTCAGTTCCAAGAGACTTAGAGGTGAATGCAACAAAGTTTTTCTGCCATAGTACTCCTGATATGTTGTACACCGCTCTGCCATAGCCAACCAGTTCATGCCTTCCATCTTCATGCCGAGCTGATCTTCATAGACAGCACTGTGTTGCTGGACCTTCCTGTGTCACCGAGTCAGATCAATACAGCGCCTAGGGTTGGGAGGTACGGGAGTTTCCTTTTCCAAGATGCCACACGTTACTGTCTATCTGAAGTTTGACCGGGGGTGGAGTGCAAGGTCGGGATGTGAAGGGGTGGCTTGATGAAGACATTGAGTACAGTGTTGAAGAATGGCTACGCAAGGAGCGGAGGGAAGAGCGAGGTTTGACGATGGCAGACAAAGGGGCAGGCAGGTGGATGAAGAAGACGAACAATAGAAGGCTGAGGGAAGATTGAAGGGAGGGAAGCTGGACCCCAACAAGGCTGCATGAAAAGCTCACAAACAAGGGGGACAATGAGCTACTGCATCATTTACTGAAAGTGGACGCACAAACACTCCAGATGCAGTGTGTAGAGGACCAAGTGGGGCAAGGGCATTTTGCAGTTGATGGACTCGGGTGAGGGTGGTTGATTCTCAGTTAGTGTCTATCAGGCAGCTGTTAAAAAAGGGTCCATAAGCAGACAGGAAGCATGAGGAAATGAGGCATTAAGGCATTAATGAGGCACAGCTATTTTAACAGCACACTGATCTCATTCTAGCCAGGAACTGTGCTCAAGTCCTGTTCTTTGACGTTTTTATTATGCATTGGGTGTGGGTGTCACTGGCTGGACCACTATTTATTGCCCATCACTAAAAACTGAGTGGCTATTTCCGAAGGCATTTAAAAGTCAACCACATTGCTGAGGATCTGGAGTCACATGGCCAGACAGTGTAAGATGGCAGATTTCCTTCCCTAAAGGGCATTCATGAACCAGATGGGTTTTCGCGCTATGTGACAATGGCCAGATCACCATTAGACTTTTAATTCAGGATTTGTATTGAATTTAAATTTCACCATTTGCCGTGATGTGATTTGAACCTCGACTATCAGAGCATTATCCTAGATCTCGGGATTACATTGTCCAGTGACAATGTCACTATGCCATCCCTTCCCCTAAATTAAAGAGACCATTGAACGAAACATTGTTATTATTTTGTAACAAATATCCGAATCAAGGAGGTTAACAAACAGTTTTTTTGGCACAGTTTCAACTAATTTGAAAGTGGACAAGAAGCAGAGTTTTTTTTTAACAAGCCATTCCTGGACAAAGAGTGTGCTGCTCTACGAAGTGTCCGCAGAATCTGATAATTCAAAACTACAGTTCATTCGCTTGAATCACTTGATGCTGACCAGGAGTCTAAATGGTATTTCCTCACAGCAAAAGTCAGAGAATGCTACTTTTCTTGTTGCCATCCACATGGCACTAAAGTTGGGCCAGAGGAAAATACTTGTGAATAATGAAAGCTGAGTAAGGAAATCAATACAATACTCTGAACACCAGTTAGGAATGTGAATATTCAAATAAACTGCTCTTGGCTGAGGAACAAATCACCTCCAACAAGTTACACTGTAATGCACATCAGGGTCAATGTGACCTTTGGATAAGTTTCAATTGCCCAAAGGGGGTGGGGAATAATTTTTCTGTTTTGTTTCCTGGTTAATTGGCTTCTGCCTAGCTTTCTGCCTCTCCCTTGAAATGATGTGACAGTTGAGTTGTGGATATATATGTATATATATATATATTGTGGCGCATAAGTAGTGTGGGACGGGCTGAATGGATCAGCATATCTTTTCCCGTCTTTCATAGAACCCACATCATTATATGATTAGTTGTCATGTGAGAGTACCTTCAGGAAATGGGTGTTTAAGAAATATATCTTTAAGAAATGGGTGTTTATCAGTGATGTCAGAGTGTGGGTGGAGCTGGGCTGTCTGTCAGCTTTTTACTTTCATTTTAGGCTGTTTGCTGCAGGGTGTGTTTTAGTTTCGTTTTCAGAGCTGGATAGCTGCAGTCACAGCCAGAAGGGGTATTAGTTTTTCTCTCTGTAATCTAAAAACTGTAAATTGATCCTTTGGTGATTTAAAACTAATAACTGCTCTCAGTAGTGATTTTAACCTGATGTAGTTCTGTTAAGGTTTCGTTTTTAAGTCTTATGGATGTCAAAAGGAAAGCTTAAAGGATTACTTAGTGTTGTATTCTTTGGGGGTTGTATTTGAATTAATGGTTGCTAAGATGTTCACAGTATGTTTTAAAAAGGTTAACTTGAGTTCATAGAATAAACGTTGTTTTGCTTTCAAAAAATACTTTTCCATTTCTGCTGTACCACACCTGTAGAGTGGGCTGTGTGCTCCCCATACCACACTCTATTAAAAGTTGTGGGTCAGGTGAACTCCATGAAACACTTTGGGGTTCTCTAAACCCTGGCCCATAACATAGTATATTTGTGATAAGCAGAAGAACACAAATGGTGGCAGGAGTGATACTAGCCAATGATTTTTGAAGTTCCAACTGGACAATATATGTATGGGTGGCATAGTAGCGCAGTGGTTAGCACTGTTGCTTCACAGGGCCAGGGCCGCGGTTCGATTCCCGGCTTAGGTCACTGTCTGTGCGGAATCTGCACGTTCTCCCTGTGTTTGCGGGGGTTTCCTCTGGATGCTCCAGTTTCCTCCCACAAATCTCGAAAGACGCGCTTGTTAGGTGAATTGGACATTCTGAATTCTCCTTCAATATACCCGAACAGGTGCCGGAATGTGACGACTGGGGAATTTTCACAGTAGTTTCATTGCAGTGTTAATGTAAGCCTACTTATGACACTAATAAAGATTAGTATCATACAAGAGTCAACCCTTCTATACACAACAGAAAAACTGGGGCTGGATTTTCCATTTTGGAGACTAAGTCCCATGCCGTCGTGAAAACTGTGGTCTTTTACGCCAGGAAAACTGGTGTCAAAAGGCCACAGATTCTCCGTTTTGCTGGGGGCTAGTAGGGAGCCGTCGTAGAGCTCACAGCTCTAGCTGGCGATACATCCCCCAGCACTTCCGGGTCAGATGCCGCGCATGTGCATGGCGGAGACCTGCAGTGGTCGCGCCATGCTCCATGCCAGACTCGGCCAACGGACCAGGACCGTCAAAATAGTGTCCCGCAGTGGCTCCGGATGTTATACGTTTTAGTTACCCTTGTATGAAGAGTCAAAAGTCCTGTTCCTTTTCACCAAACACAACACCATTTATTTCACTTCCACAGCCTCTGGACAAAACTCTAACAACACACCACCTCACACAAGGGCCACCTGAAGCCCCTTTACATATCAGTGTCAATCATTGGATACTTAACATAAATGAGACAACTAATTGCAATGTCTCTTAATGCATTACTTACCTCTTAACTCATTACTTAACAGTCTCCACTTCCTTGGAGAAAAAAATAATTAGGTGAAAACTGAATTGAAAGAAACTCAAAAACACACACGCAATTTCCCCCCTTTTTATTTTCAATTTTTTTTTGTAAAAAATAATCACAGAAAAAAAAATCACAGAAACAGTGATTCATTAACAATATCCAAAAGTTAAATTTCTGTCAATATCTGAGATATATAAAAGGCCATATCCACCGCCTCTACAAAGCTTAACGTCTCAGCAGCCAACATGCTTTTGACCACTTTCCTTATTTTCTTTGTTTCCCACACAAGAGGACAACATTTACCATTGCTCCCCAAGAGGAAAATTAAAAAACCTCCTGTGCTTGATTTGTATAGGACGCATCACTATAAACTATGAATTTCAAGTGTCTACGGTCACCTAAAACCGGCAACCTCAAAACACACTCCTGCATTTTTAGTTTGGCCAAACGCTTTATTTCCTCTTATTATGTCTTCCACTTTGGGATCATTCATTTTTGTACTCAACTCTAAGACATCAAAACTCACGTCCGGTCTAGTCTGCCTACCGAACCAATTCAGTTGCCCAATTAAACTTTGCAGTTGCTCTTTTTCCATCTTTGAAACCTTGCATCTTTTTGTGAAAACCCGGCCACGACTAATTGCTATTGGGCCGATGCTTTCCAAATAAGATTGCTGACGTAAAGTTGCCCCTAACTTAGTCTGTCCGATTTCCAGTCCAATATATTTAAATGCACCGGAAGCCTGACTTCCGACCCTGAATTCTTTCCTCAAACCAGAGATTACAAAAGCTTCAAAATCACTAGTCCCACCCCACAAAAATTATTTGACATACATCATAAAGATGCCAGAAAGGTTCCCTGTATAGTGCCAGTAAAACATTACCGGATCTACTTTCAACTGGTAACATCCTAACTTTAACAAAACTGACCTTACCGAAAAGTACCAGACGCTAGATGCAACATTTAAACCACATACACATTTGTTCAACTTCCAGAATACCACTTCTGTATTAGCTGCTTCTTTAGGAGGACGGAGAAAAATGTCTCTCTGGAGCTGATGCCCCTGCAAGAAGGCAGCTTTCATATCTATAGATTTGCATTCCCATGCCTTTGTGGCTAAAAGAAGCTCTTTAAAATTAACCTTTCCTGCTGTAGGTGAATCTACCCTTAAATCCTGATCTTCTAAGCTTTCTTCAAATCCCCTTGCCACAAGCCTGGCCTTTGCCTTATAAGTTCCATCCGGAAGAACCTTTTCCGTGCAAATCCATCTGCGGGACAGTGCTCTTTGTCCCCTATCCGGTACTTCCGTGTATACCCCAAATTCACTCCAACTATGCAGTTCTTGCTGTTTAGTATCTTTGATAACTTTTCATATAATTTATTGGAAGCCACCAAAATCTTACGTGCATGTGGGCTTCCACTCCTATTAGTACTCGTAGTCTTACTCATGTTCCGAGACCTTGATAAACTATGTCCCCTCTCCCGCCTGGTAACTTGTTCTATACTGCTACTGCTTGATCTTTCCTATTGGCTGTGGGATGTCCTTTCAAAATTCTCAACCTTTTCCTGCGGCCCTGTTCACTAACCAATGTACTATCTGAACTGGCACTGCGTTTCTGTGACCTCCATTTTTGAACTTCGTGTTCCCAATCCATTGTCTTAATTCTCTCCCCTGAATGCTGTACATTCAACCAATGTTTATATTTTCCAGTGGCCTTCCCTGCTCTAATAACAGTTGCATCCTTCCATTGACTAGACCCTTCAGGCAAGTATGTCACCTTTGTACCAACTTTTGGTAGTTGTCCTTTCGGAAAAATGGCCTTATCCCAGATCTTAAGGTCCACAGCCACAATGCTGTTAAAATCCCTGGCCAAAGGTAGGGTTTCTATCGGTCGTGCTGGTGTCCTTCTGTACTTCCTACAAACTTCACAGCAGTCACTAACCTGTTCTATCAGTTTAGTATAGTCTTCATCCCTTACCCCTGCATCCTTTAATACATTTTTCAGCCTCTGAGGAGACGGATGTGCAAATTGCCTATGCAGTTTTGATACAACAAGCTTTTTATCAGCGAAAGTCCCATTTTCAACTGCCATTAACACATCCTTAACCACTCTACTTGAAATATTATTTTTCAGAAATGGAATACAATAGTGTCCCGACTGTGTAAATTGTAAGTCCACCGTCTTTCCAAAAACCGTTGCCTTATCCTGTTCCATATCCAGTTTCATGTGTGCTTTCTTCATTGACTGTCTGCTCAGACGCAAAGGTATCTCACTTGATACAACATCCGTGCTAATGAAATGAATCACTCCGGCAATATTGCAAGGGATCACCACTCTTTTCAGCGACTTCAGAGTATTATCATCCCCAAACCTGAAACTTGTGGAACTTTCAAATTCCTTAACCTTGTTACGGCTTTCAGCATTCAAGGAGTCCAGGTAACATTTTAACCAGTCAATTCCACACACAGTAGATTTGCAGCCACTGTCCAATACAGCACAATTGAAGGATTCCGCAACCAACACCCTCATTACCTGTGTAAAACTGCTTGTTAATAGGACAATGTCTTCTCTCTGCACACTATCTTTTTCCTCTTCTGACTCTTCCGTGTCATGTGTCGCATCAAACACTCTATCGTAACGTTTTGGACAGTTGAAGACATGATGGTATTGAGAGTCACATCGAAAACACCGATTTATCATGCCCCGTGCATTTCTGGGGTTCATCTTCCTACTGTAAGTTCTAACTGGGTTTCTGTCTTCATAATTTCCTTGTCTCGATCTCCTTCTGTAGTCTTGGGCCCTGTTCATAGCCGTACAATTTCGCCAACCTGTTAGTAGTGTATCTTCCATATTCTGCTTTATAGCAGACTGACCAATTTGAGTCATCAGAACCACCGGAATCGAATGTTTCCCCAGAAACTTCTTTAAAGCTTTTGTCATCTGATCGAATAAGGTATCCTCATCCGTAAACTGAACTCCTGTCAATACCAGGAAAATCAAGTAATTTAAAGGCCAACACAGACTGTGGAAATTCCAGGTTATGTTTCTGCAGCCTTTTATATAGTCTGCCAAATTCCATTATATAGTCTTCCATGGAGAATTCCTCTATTTTCTGGAACTTATCAAATTCAGACCATGCTTCATACGCACTTAACAAGTCATCTTTCTTATAAATCTTATCCATATATTGTCATAGAGTTTCCAGACCTTCTTCTGAGTCTAACTCTTCCAATTCCAGCTCAGAAAGCACTTTGTTTCGGATTTTACTGTCATAAGGTAGAGAAAGAGCCAGTGCCATAGCTTGTTTTCTCTTTCCCAAGGCAGTTACCTTAGTCCACATAACTACTGCACTTCTCCATTGGTCGTACAATTCCCTTTCAGAAAATAAGGGGGGATAGTCATATCCAGCCATCATTATCCTGGGTTCTGTGGTGATGTGCATCGATGTAAATGCATGTAAGCTAGCTAGACACTACGGAGACATCACACACACACACTCAACTAATAGATCAGTTAGATAAGACACGACCAATGGACATTCACGATACACACAGAGATGACACGACCACAAGAGGGCATTACACCAACCCATATATAAAGGACACCACACACGTTATCTGCCTCTTTCCAGTGGAGTCAGTCATTGAGTAGAGACACAGGGTTGATTCAATATTACACCCACCACGTGGATTGCAGCAACTGGTTAGTCAGTCTGGGTAGCTATAGTAGGATTAGCAGTAGTGTCGAACCCGAGTAATAGAAGTGTAAATAGTTTAATAAACGTGTTGAAGTTATCTCCACGTCTGAACCTTCCTTTGTCAAGTGCACCACAAGGAAGCCGCTTATGTTACACCTACAACATAACAAATCATGGTCCCAGGACTGAACTGTTTGAATCCATAAAGCCATACCTCAGCATACGGTGACAACCAGCAACCATACCCAGGCAAGATGTTCGAGATCCGGGTTCCGCAGCAGCTCCAGTGCCACGGCGATCTCCGCGAAAATTGGCGGGTATTCCGGCAAATGTTTGAAATCTTCCTGGTAGCAGCCGAACTAGAAGACATGGACGATGCTGAAAAGACAGAGCTTCTCCTCACCATCACCGGTGCCTGAGCAGAAGAGATCTTTCAAAAATTCAAGTTCTCCACGGGACAAAACAGGAGCGACTTCCAGGCAGTCCTGGACAAATTCGGCAAATACTGTGAGGAAAACACACTCCAACCAGCAAGAAAAGATAAGAGAAGCGCCAGAACTCACCAGGAGCTCGAGATCCCGGAGCAGAGAACAGTTTTGATCGGCGGCCATCTTTCTAAAGGGACTGCACTTGCACAGCTGCGTGAGAAGCTCACAGAATGGGAAGGTCCGTTTGCGCATGCGTGAGACGCTTCCTACGTATGATGTCACATGCGTCATGACGTCAGAGGCCCGGACCATGCCCATTTAAAGGGGAAACGTCCCAAGTCAAAGAAAAAATCTTTTAAAGCCGTAAAACAACCTTCCTTCACCTGGAACGACAGCACAATGCCTCAAATTGAACCAGGAATTGAAATTAACCTCCGAAGAACCCTGCAACAAGCAGTTATCTACGCCCAAACCGATGATTCCGACCTTGAATACTTTGAAACCGACCTTTACATTTTCTCTGGTCCTCGTGAGCCAAATGCCAGCTCCGATGCAAACAGTAATGATATGGTCTTGGAAGACAATGACTCAGACGAACCTTTCACCTTGGGAGGCTACCCCAGTACCAAATCCGAACCGCATCTAGACGTGTTGCACATTGGCGACCCCCGTGCTGAATCCGACGCAGACGCGGATTAGTTCTTCGGATTTGAGGATCTTCAGCCCAGCAGATATGACATCCCAACTCGTGAGTGCAAGATTATGCTGCGGCCTGAAACCAAGAGAAAGAGAGCGGTACAAGCCCACAGAGAGCGGCCTGCTGCCACACAGAGAGTGGTCCACGCACCGCTCAGGGTTCCCGACTCTACGAAAGAAGACATGCAAGACTCCACACCACAGTCCTTGCATGAACAAGAAGTGACTCCAGTGTCACAAGCCTCCACAGCGAGCTCGTGGACAGACTCCACGATAGAAGAAACGCAAGACTCCAGAGCTCAGTCCTTGCACACACAAGACGTGATTCCAGTGTCACAAGCCTCCGCAGCGAGCTCGTGGACAGCCTCCACGATAGAAGCAACTCAAGACTCCGACGCGCAGCCCTTGCAGGGACAAGACCATGAAGGTCTAGCAACCTCCTCTGACCAACTAGCGGCAGACGATGCAAGTCTGCCATGTTCAAGTAAACAACAAGAAGACTATGACAGTCTACCACGCTCCAGTGCACAGCAGGATGACCATTATGGTCTATCATGCTACAGTGAAGAACAATGCGACGATGACAGTCCAAGCCCAAGTGAAGGACAACAGCAAGACAATGACAGTCCACCCACATCGTTTGCACCACCAGATGAAGACTCTGACAATTTACCCAACCCAAGTGAACAACATGCAGCTACTGAGGCTCTACCCACTGTATGTGAGACGAGTGACGACAGCATCCCACTTCCCATGCAAGATGTGCAAAGTGACAGACCTCAGCTAGTGTGTACAGAAGCACTCGACAATCACTGTGAGACCACTGGTGACTCCGGTGACACCACGATACTTCCACCCTCATTCGCTCGAACCTCTCCACAAGTCAAGGCATTCCTGCATGATCTGACTCCAGACGTGCAGCTTCAAGAAACCTCAGCTGACTCCAGTGAACCTGCTAAGTCTCCGGACAGGGAGCATCAACAAACCAACACTGACTCAGTTAAAACAGACCAGATTCCAGATGGGGAGCAACCAAACGCCTACTCTGATTCATGTAAGCCGGACTTTACTCCAGACAGGGAGTGCCACAACCTCAGTGATGGCACGCTCAGGGTGACAGCAGATGCCACAACGACAGGAGATGGATCAATTAACAATTACACTGGATCAGTAATAACAAGCAGCAGCTACAGTCCAAGAGG
The DNA here is from genome assembly GCF_047496885.1 of Scyliorhinus torazame. Classification (NCBI taxonomy): domain Eukaryota; kingdom Metazoa; phylum Chordata; class Chondrichthyes; order Carcharhiniformes; family Scyliorhinidae; genus Scyliorhinus; species Scyliorhinus torazame. The sequence continues at coordinate 209,277,660 of NC_092708.1, read as the reverse complement.
AATACACCAATATTCACCACTGCTATGCCCACACATTTTTTCCACACCAGCTGTGCAGCCAATGACAGCTCATGCTGGACAAACCCAGTATTCAGGCATGCAGCAGCCAGCAGTCTATGCAGCATATTCTCAAACAGGCCAGCACTACGGATTGCCCACTAATGGAATCAAGACCGAAGGAGGACTACCGCAAGCGCAATCTGCACTACAGACGGGATGCCTTAGTTACAGCCCAGGATTTGCTGCACCCCAGCCTGGCCAGACGGCATATTCCTATCAGATGCAAGGTTCTAGTTTCACATCATCACCAGGTATTTATGCGAGCAGCAATTGTTTCCAATTCGACAAGCTTCAACGGTTCTCAGCAGGATCACCCTTTCTGCACAGCATGTGGCCAGAACCAGTATGTACAGTCTTATCCAAATTCAACATATGGCACATCCATGACCGCGAATGATACTGTTGATGGTACCTCTTCAACGTCAACACCTTATCAGCTACAAGATGCCATCCGACAGCACCATCACAAACATCAAAAAAAGGAAGGGACTCCAAATCAGACAGCGAAGTGATTTGACCACTTCTTGGTTCCTGTGGCACAGGGACGTTGATGGCGTTCATAACCAAGAGAGACATTTGACCATGATGATTGATGGTTTTTAGAACATTGAACATAGAACATTACAGCGCAGTACAGGCCCTTCGGCCCTCGATGTTGCGCCGACCTGTGAAACCACTCTAAAGCCCATCTACACTATTCCCTTATTGTCCATATGTATATCCAATGACCATTTGAATGTCCTTAGTGTTGGCGAGTCCACTACTGTTGCAGGCAGGGCATTCCATGCCCTTACTACTCTCTGAGTAAAGAACCTACCTCTGACATCTGTCTTATATCTATTTCCCCTCAATTTAAAGGTATGTCCCCTCGTGCAAGACATCACCATCCGAGGAAAATGGCTCTCACTGTCCACCCTATCCAATCCTCTGATCATCTTGTATGCCTCAATTAAGTCACCTCTTAACCTTCTTCTCTTGAATGAAAACAGCCTCAAGTCCCTCAGTCTCTCCTCATATGATCTTCCCTCCATACCAGGCAACATTCTGGTAAATCTCCTCTGCACCCTTTCCAATGCTTCCACATCCTTCGTATAATGCGGCGACCAGAATTGCACGCAATACTCCAAATGCGGCCGCACCAGCTGATTGTATAGCTGCAACATGACCTCATGGCTCCGAAACTCAATCTCTCAACCAATAAAAGCTAACACACCGTACGCCTTCTTAACAACCCTCTCAACCTGGGTGGCAACTTTCAGAGATCTATGTACATGGACACCGAGATCTCTCTGCTCATTCACACTGCCAAGAATCTTACCATTAGCCCAGTACTCAGTCTTCCTGTTATTCCTTCCAAAATGAATCACCTCACACTTTTCTGCATTAAACTCCATTTGCCACCTCTCAGCCCAGCGCTGCAGCTTATCTATGTCCCTCAGTACTTGTAACATCCTTCCGCACTGTCCACAACTCCACCGACTTTAGTGTCATCTGCAAATTTACTCACCCATCCTTCTACGCCCTCCTCCAGGTCATTTATAAAAATGACAAACAGCAGTGGCCCCAAAACAGATCCTTGTGGTACACCACTAGTAACTGGACTCCAGTCTGAACATTTCCCATCAACCACCACCCTTTGTCTTCTTCCAGCTAGCCAATTTCTGATCCAAACTGCTAAATCACCCTGAATCCCATGCCTCTGTATTTTCTGCAGTAGTCTACCATGGGGAACCTTATCAAACGCTTTACTGAAATCCATAAAAACCACATCAACTGCTTTACCCTCATCCACCTGTTTGGTCACCTTCTCAAAGAACTCTATAAGGTTTGTGAGGCACGACCTACCCTTCACAAAACCGTGTTGACTATCTCTAATCAAATTATTCCTTTCCAGATGATTATACATCCTATCTCTTATAAACCTTTCCAAGATTTTTCCCACAACAGAAGTAAGGCTCACTGGTCTATAGTCACCGGGGTTATCTCTACTCCCCTTCTTGAACAAGGGGACAACATTTGCTATCCTCCTGTCTTCTGGCACTATTCCTGTAGACAAAGATGACTTAAAGATCAAGGCCAAAGGCTCAGCAATCTCCTCCCTAGCTTCCCAGAGAATCCTAGGATAAATCCCATCCGGCCCAGGTGACTTATCTATTTTCACATTTTCCAGAATTGCAAACACCTCTTCCTTATGAACCTCAAGCCCTTCTAGTCTAGTAGCCTGAATCTCAGTATTCTCCTCAACAACATTGTCTTTTTCCTGTGTGAATACTGACGAAAAATATTCATTTAGCACCTCTCCTATCTCCTCGGACTCCAAGCACAACTTCCCACTACTGTCCTTGACTGGCCCTACTCTCACCCTAGTCATTCTTTTATTCCTGGCATATCTATAGAAAGCTTTAGGGTTATTCTTGATCCTACCTGCCAAAGACTTCTCATGTCCCCTTCTGGCTCTTCTTAGCTCTCTCTTCAGGTCCTTCCTAGCTAACTTGTAACTCTCGAGCGCCCTAACTGAACCTTCATGTTTTTGGACTCACGTGAATGATTTGGACTTATTGTTTAATCACTGTTCCCATGACTTGTATATACCTTACCTTATTTACCTGTTCTTTGTTCAATTTTCTCAAAGTGTACAGAAAATATGTAACATATAAAAAGGGGGGGGGATGTGGTGATGTGCATCAATGTAAATGCATGTAGGCTAGCTAGACACTGCAGAGAAATCACACACACATACTGAACCAATAGATCAGTTAGATAGGACACGACCAATGGGCATTCATGATACACACAGAGATGACACGATCACAAGAGGGCATTACACCAACCCATATATAAAGGACACCACACACATGATCTGCCTCTTTCCAGTGGAGACAGTCAGTGAGTCAAGACACAGGGTTGATTCAATATTACACCCACCACGTGGATTGCAGCAACTGGTTAGTCAGTCTGGGTAGCTATAGTAGGATTAGCAGTAGTGTCGAACCCGAGTAATAGAAGTGTAAATAGTTTAATAAACGTGCTGAAGTTATCTCCACGTCTGAACCTTCCTTTGTCAAGTGCACCACAAAGAAGCCGCTTATGTTACACCTAGAACATAACAAATCAGGTTCAGCCATGTATCTTTTTTTTCTTCTCACTCACTCCTTGGTTTGATCAGGAAAAGTTGTATCTTTCAAACCTTCACATTTGCACAGCAACCATCCTCTGCTATCATTGTTATACGTTTTAGTTACCGTTGTATGACGAGTCAAAAGTCCTGTTCCTTTTCACCAAACACCATTTATTTCACTTCCACAGCCTCTGCACAAAACTCTAGCAACACACCACCTCACACAAGGGCCACCTGAAGCCCCTTTACATATCAGTGTCAATCATTGGATACGTAACATAAATGAGATAACTAATTGCAATGTCTCTTAATGCATTACTTAACTCTTAACCCATTACTTAACACCGGACAGCCCGCCCACATTGCCCCCAGCCCTGAATGAAGCCCCTGCTGCCCGCCGATCGGCTCTCCCCCGACTGTGGCGGCCTGGACTGAGCCCGCAGCCGCCTTATGAGGATCTCAGTTGATACGAGCACACGTAAGCCACGCCGTTGGGAATTCGGACAGTCGGCAACGGAGCATCGCGAGGCCCGAGGCGGTGGATACTTGCCGCGGCGTACTCCATGAGTGCGCCGATTTACGGGGGGATGGAGAATTGAAAATCGGCATCGCTCCAGATTTCGGCGCCAAATCGGAATCTCCGCCCCATCGCCGAACGCGATTTCAGCGTCGGGGAGTGGAAAATCCAGCCCCTGGTGTGGAAGTGAAACAACACAGGCTGGATTCTCTAAAAATGGGGCTATGTCCGCACACCTGCGTGAAAACTGGCGCCAACGACTCCGGCGTCAACGGCCCCCGAAAGTGAGGAATTCTCACCTTTCTAGGGGGCCAGGTTGCTGCTGGTGTCGTCCCCGCAGCACCAGCCGGAGGGGTATGGCCCGCGCGAGTCCGCGCATGTGCAGAACGGCCGGCGTATTCCCACGTATGTGCGGAACGGCTGGTGTATTTGCTCGCATGCGCGGAACGGCCGCCGTATTTCTGCAATTGCGCAGGGGTTCCCTTCTCCACGCCGGCCCCCGGGAAATATGGCGGAGCCCTATAGGGGCCCGGCGCGGAGTAAAGTAGGCCCCCACGGAACCAGCCTGCCCGCTGATCGGTGGACCCCGTTTGCGGGCCAGGCTACCCCCCCCCCCCCCCCCCCCCCCCCCAGGACAGCTCCCGCACACTTACCTACCAGCTCCCACTGTGTGGGAGGTGAGTAATCCACGCCGACGGGACTCGGCCAACCTCGTCGGCCCATCGGGGCCAGGGAATCGTCGTAGGGGGCCACTGTCAACGGCCCCCGACCAGCATGCCGGCGATCCCGCCACGCCCGACAAACGACGCCAGAGAATGGTGCTGCCGCCGTCAGGGCGGCGGGGCGTGATTCTCTGCCCCCCCGGGGATTCTCCGACCCGCCGCCGGAGAATCCCGGCACACGGCATTGAAGTGTATCTCAGGTATTCTGCACCATTGTTGGAATCCTACACACAGTCCCTCCGTTCTAATAATCATATTGCTTATTGTCACAAGTAGGCTTCAATGAAGTTACTGTGAAAAGCCCCTAGTCGCCACATTCGAGTACCTGTTCGGGGAGGCTGGTACAGGAATTGAACCCGCGCTGCTGGTCTTGTTCTGCATCACAAGCCAGCTACATAGCCCACTGTGCTAAACTAGCCACATCACACCTCACTCCAGGCAGTTAGTATCAGGTCCCAGTGAGATCACTGACATGGGGGGTCTACTTGCTGCTAAGGTTTGTGCAGAACCATGGGACAGCCTAGTCCAAAGTGTGCAGAACTTTGCAAAGGAAAATCCATTGCAGCTGCAGGCCATCACTTCAGGAGACAGCGTGGGGGTTCATGAAAAGACACTTGTGACTGGGTCAATAAAGAAGAGTCCATCCCGTAACTGCTACCAACAGCTTGTCGAGATTGTAAAACATTTTTTCCAGCATTAAATCCACCTTTTCAGGCCTGGAGTTCATTTTTTTACCCAAAACACAATTTCATGAATGGGGCTTTGGAAAGTCCGGGAAGATGTCAACAGCACCACCTTTACAGTCTACCAACAAGCTTGGCCAATCAAGGAACTGCAAGCGAGAGGAGCAAGAAATAAAGTTCCTGAAGGATTGTCAGTGCTTGAACATCTGTTCCTGTCACAGATAGCCTTTCTAGTCCTGCAAAAAGTCACAGGCTGACCACAAAATTTCCAACATTCAATTGGAAGGCAGCAGACCTAGCTGAGTTCACTTTGTTCAGACATAGGAGCAGGAGTAGGCCATCTTTGAGTCTGCTCTGCTATTCAGTTAGATCAAGGCTGATCATCTACCTCAACCTCACTTTCTCACACTATCCCCATATCCCTTGATGTCATTAGTTTCCAGATATCTAGCAATTTCTGGCACGAACATGTTCAATTCTTAAGCTTCTACTGCCCTCTGAATTCCAAAGATTCATCACCCTCTGAGTGAATAAATTCCTCCTCATCTTGGTTCGATAGTCACAAGCCAGAGTCTACAGAGTTCTGTTTTCTGGACCTGGAAATTTCCAAACCAGATAAATAAAGCAGAAAGATTAACATAGCTCTAGGCAATGTACACCTCCACAGACTAAACACTTCAAGAATGTCAGAGAGGGGTGTGATTGCGATTTTACGGCAGCAGAGCTGGACAACAGAATAATCATGATCACATCTACACCCCATTCCAAACTGACCTCTTGGACTAACCCACAGGATACAAAGTGGAAGCACTTCTACAAAGCAAATGCAAGTACAAAGCGACACCACTGAGAAGACAGAGTCTACAGAGTAGATGTAATTCATCCACTATTGGTACAATAGCTAAACCTGGCAAGTCTCATAAGCAATGCAGGTGTTTCAGCCTTATACATGCACCCAAAAAGTGCCCAGCTTTTCACAATGTATGAAAGGTGCATGACACTAGATGACATTGGAAGCACCAATGTAGAAAGCAAAACCCAGAACAAGCTGTTCAATATCATTCTCACAAAGAACAAAAAAAAAGTACAGCACAGGAACAGGGCTTTCAGCCCTCCAAGCCTGCGCCGACCATGCTCCCCATCTAAACTAAAATCTTCTGCACTTCCGGGGTCCGTATCCCTCTATTCCCATCCTATTCATGTATTTGTCAAGATGCCCCTTAAACGTCACTGTCGTCCCTGCTTCCACCACCTCCTCCGGCAGCGAGTTCCAGGCACCCACTACCCTCTGTGTAAAAAACTTGCCTCGTACATCTCCTCTAGGCCTTACCCCTCGCACCTTAAACCTATGCCCCCAAGTAATTGACCACTCTACCTTGGGAAGGATCACTCTACTCTATCCACTCTGTCAATGCCCCTCATAATTTTGTAGACCTCTATCAGGTCGCCCCTCAACCTCTGTCATTCCAGTGAGAACAAACCAAGTTTATTCAGCCTCTCCTCACACCAGGCCACATCCTGGTAAATCTCTTCTGCACCCTCTCTAAAGCCTCCACATACTTCTGGTAGTGTGGCGACCAAATTGAACACTGTACTCCAAGTGTGGCCTAACTAAGGTTCTATACAGCTGCAACATGACTTGCCAATTTTTATACTCAATGCCCTGGCCAATGAAGGCAAGCATGCCATCTGCCTTCATGACTACCTTCTCCACCTGTGTGACCCCTTTCAGTGACCTGTGGACCTGTACACCTAGATCTCTCTGACTGTCAATACTCGAGGGTTCTACCATTCACTGTGTATTCGCTACCTGCATTAGACCTTCCAAACTGCATTACCTCACATTTGTCTGGATTAAACTCCATCTGCCATCTCTCCGCCCAAGTCTCCAAACAATCTACATCCTGTTGTATCCTCTGACAGTCCTCATCGCTGTCCGTAATTCCATTAACCTTTGTGTAGTCTGCAAACTTACTAATCAGACCAGTTACATTTTCCTCCAAATCATTTATATATACTACGAACAGCAAAGTCCCAGCACTGATCCCTGCAGAACACCACTAGTCACAGCCCTCCAATTAGAAAATCACCCTTCCATTGCTACTCTCTGCCTTCTATGACCTAGCCAGTTCTGTATCCATCTTGCCAGCTCACCCCTGATCCCCTATGTCTTCACCAGTCTGCCATGAGGGACCTTGTCAAAGGCCTTACTGAAGTCCATATAGACAACATCCACTGCCCTACTCACCAACCAAGATCCATAGAATGACCAGGCAAGTATATGATCAGATGATAAGGATTATCAGAACATCAATAATAAAGTGGGTAGACATTACAAGTGGTTATCATCAGAAAATGTATTGGCATAGTGGTACCACTGAAAGCCTTGTGATGCTTCAACCAACCACTACCAAACTTGCTCCATAAAATGTCTCAGCGATTCCATCCCTGGAATCCATTCCACTCAAGGATTGCTCTAACCTGGTCATTCTGATATTTTAGACAGCGAATACCACATTCCAATGATCTCAGGCCCACCAGCCTGTCCTTGGTCACCATTCATGGTATTGTCAAGACAATGACAAAGACCGCATGAAGTGCCATTGGAAACCCCTTGCTTACACATGGAAAAAAGCACATAACTCTGTTACGTAAATCTTCAGCTGATGGACAACTCAACTACTCAACATGGTCCTATTCTATACCTATTCTATCCTTACAAACTTGATCTTATAGCAGAACCACTGCAGAATTGCTATCCAGCAGGCAAGTGTGAACAACCCTTCCTCGTCACCAGTTGTTGATATTCCCAGTAGGATGATATGCCAGGATTGCAAAACAAGGGAAGATAAAAGATGCCGAATAGTATGCAGGCATGGAATTACACAACCCAAACAAAAGGTTGAGTACAACACCAAACCAATGGCATAAGGAATTCAGCATATGACGAGAACCGAGATTATATCAAGTACAAACACCAAATAGCATACTACAGCCATGGTAACCCTATTGTTAATAGAAGATGGTCTAAGACACAACCAAAATAACAGCCCTATCGACAGCCAGCATTTTGAGAACATATGGACATCTCAAACCAAGGGCATTATAAGTAAACCTGGATGTATAAGTAAACTGCCTGCGTGCTTCAGAAACGTATAAATTCACTGCTTTATGTATTGTATATTCAAATACAACATAATTTTCTTTTGATGTAAAGTAAATAGTTTTTGATTCCTCAAGGATAAAACGTAAATTTAAGGAAGGGGATGTTATGATACACCTTTCAAAAGTATATCTCCACCATGAGCCAGGATGTGGCGTATAAACCCCTGCACTCTGTCGGCAGAATAGAGCATCAGTCATACATGTCTACAGAGCCTCCTAGTTACCATTTTATGTAGTTATATCTTCAAATAAATGACCAAAATTATAGTTTTACCAATCCTTGTTGGATTGGTATGTTTACAATAAACAGAAGAATGCAACAGTGTTGGACTGGAATCACAAATAGGACAAACCAAATAAGCACAAGAAGTTTTCTTTCTAATGTATGCAAATCTCATCCACGGCCTTCCTGGGTGTGGACCTGGTTGCGTCATCGGAGAAGACCCAAAACTGAAATAACGCTGGGGCAAATCCTGTTTTTAACCTCTCACGTGACTTAGTGGCTATTACGCGATTTGCACCTCCACTAGTGCAGCTACTAAGTCACAATCATCATTTTGACATTTTGCTCTGAATTTTAGTGACAATGAAAAGTAAGCATGATTAATTAATTTCTTTTTAAAATAGGGGCTTATGAAAATGTATTAAAAGTAAAAAGAATACCTGGGTGCTCCGTTTCCTCATATAGTCCAAATATGTGCAGGTTAGGTGGATTGGCCATGCCAAAGATGTGTAGGTCAGGTGGGGTTATAGGGATAGGGCAGGAAAGTGGGCGTAGGTAGGTTGCTCTTTGAGGATTCTTGCAGACGCGATAGGCCGAAGGCCTCCTTCTGCACTGTAGGAATTCTATGATTCTAATAGTTAGACAAAGGAATGAAGTAGAAAATCTATTTTTAGAGGCCAAAGCTCTGTTAGAGATATTGGGAGGAAATTTCCCATTTTTGGCAAAGTGTCCTCTCAGGTGGGAAAAGCAGAGGGCAGTCCACCAACAGTGCTGCCAAGTTTTCCTGCCATTTTTAAAAAACACTTTGCCAAAAAGAAGTGAAGGGACACATCCCATGATGTTACGATGCCGGGGCGGGTTCTCAGTGAGCCAGCAACTTTGGCTTTTGAAAGATACGGTGCTCCAATTTAAAAAAACAGAAATAGAAACACTACCCCAACATGTACACCTCCCCCCAATGGAGCCCCCGATACCTCCCCAAGGAAACCCTGAAGCCTCCACCATGGAAATCTCCGGCACCATGGAACACCCGTCCCCTTGTTCCAGCACTTCTTTCTGGTGCAGGTGTACCCACTGTGATGTTAGGAATGGAGTTCCAAGCTTTTGATCCAACCACAGTGAATGAATGGCTATATAGCTCCAAATAAGGATAATGTATGGCTTGGAGGGGAACTTGTAGGTGGCAGTGTTTCATCTTTGGTTTGGAAGATGCTTTGGAAAGAGGTTTAGCAAGTTGCTATAGGGCATCTTGTAGATTAGAAGGTATGCACTTCTGTCACTGTGTGCCAGTGTGGAGGTAGTGAGTATTTAAGGTGGTGGATAAGGTACAGCCTGCTTCAGTATCTGAGAAGTCACAAATGATGCTGAACTCTGTGCAATCATCAGCAAACATCCCCAATTCTAACCTTATGATGGAGGGAAGGCTGGACAATACTCAGGCTTGTGCTGCTAAGTGGCAAGGAACATTCATGCAACATAAGTGCCAGACAATGACCATCTCCAACAAGAGAGAATCTAACCACCTTTCATTGACATTCAATAGCATTACCATCGCTGAATCCCCCACTATTGACATGCTGGTAACCCATTGACCAGAAACTCTATTGCACCAGCCATATAAATACTGTGGCTACAAGAGACACGAGAGACTGGGAATTCTGCGACGAGTAACTCACCGCCTCTCCCCAAAGCCTATCCACCATCCACAAGGCACAAGTCAGGTGTGATGGAATACCCTCCACTGGTCTGGATGAGTGCAATGACACTCAAGAAACTCAACACCTGGACAAAACCACCTGCTTGATTGGTATCCCACCCATCACCTTTAACATTCAATCCCTCCACCACTGACGAACAATGGTTGCAGTGTTTACAAGATGTACTGCAGCAACACACCAAGGCTCCTTCCACACCACCTTCCAAACCTCCAACCGCTTCCAAAGGCAGCAAACACATGGAAGTTCTGTCCAAGTCACACACCATACTGCCTTGGAACTCTATTGTTGTTCCTTCATTCTCGCTATGTCAAAATTCTGGAACTGCCTCCCTAACAGCACTGTGCGGTGCACTTGCAACAAATGGACTTTAGTAGTTCAAGAAGGTGACTCACCACCACCTTCGCAAGAGAAAATAGAGATGGGCAATAAAAATGCTGGCCTAGCCACATCCCGTGAAAGATTGAAAAATACAAGAACGTAGGAACAGGTATAGGTCATTTTGAGTAGGTTCCGCTATTCAGTTTTAAATCATGGCTGCAGCATGATAGCACAGTGGGTAGCACTGTTGCTTCACAGCTCCAGGGTCCCAGGCTCGATTCCCGGCTTGGGTCACTGTCTGTGTGGAGTCTGCACGTTCTCCCTGTGTGCTTCCTCTGGGTGCTCCGGTTTCCACCCACAAGTCCCGAAAGACATGGCGCGGGATTCTCCGACTCCCACTGGGCCGGAGAATTGCCGGGGGGGGGCGGGTGGCGTGAATCCCGCCCCGACGCCGGCTGCCGGATTCTCCGGCGCCGGTTTTTCGGTGGGGGTGGGAATCGCGTCATGCCGGTCGGGGGCCGTTGGCAGCGATTCTCCGCCCTGCGATGGCGCAAGTGGCTGCCCGTTTTCCACCAGTCCCGCCGGCGTATATTACACCAGGTCCGTACCGGCAGGACCTGGTTCTGCGGGCAGCCTGCGGAGTCCTCGGGGGGGGGGGGGGGGGGGGAGATCCGGATCTGGGAGGGCACCCATGGTGGCCTGGCCCGCGATCAGAGCCCACCAATCTGCGGGCGGGCCTGTGCCGTGGGGGCAATCTTTCCCTCCGTGCCGGCCGGTGTAAGGGCCCGCCATGGCTGGCGCGAAGAAGAACCGACCTGCGCATGCGCTGGGATGACGCCAGTACACGCTGGCGTTCCCGCACTCGCGTCAGCCGACGGAGGCCCTTCAGCGGCGGTTGGCACGGTGCCAAGCCCTTCGCCGCTGGCTGGCGTGGCGCCAACCCCACCGGCGCTGGCCTTGCCACTGAAGGTGCGGAGGATTCTGCACCTTCCGGCGGCCCGACGCCAGTGTGGTTCACGCCACTCCTTGGCGCTGGTACGGCCCGCCCAGCCGGATAATCCCGCCCATGCTGTTAGGTAACTTGGACATTCTGAATTCTCCCTCTGTGTATCCGAACAGGCGCCGGAATGCGGCGACAAGGGAATTTTCACAGTAACTTCATTGCAGTGTTAATGTAAGCCTATTTATGACAAAAAGATTATTATTATATCTTTACTCAAATTACCAACCTTTATTCTATATCCGTTAATACCCTTACCTGATAAGAAATCTTAATCTCTGCTGTAAAACCTTCAATTGAGCTCAACCTCAACAGATTTCCACTTTGTGATTTCCAGTACTCTTTGACGAACTGCTGCCTGATGTCACTCCTGAACAACCACGCTCTAATTCCAAGATTATACTCGCTTGTTCAGTGGAAATAGTTTTTCTCTATCAACTATCTTGTAATCATCCGAAACACCTCAATTAGATCTACCCTTATTCTACAAAATAACTTTGGTCAAGTACAAGGGCGTTGGCATAGTGGTATTGTCAATGGACTAATAAACCAGAGACCCAAAGTAATGCTCTGTGGAGCTGGGTTCAAATCCAGCCCCTGCAGATGGTGGATTTTGTAGATGGTGAAATTTTAATTCAATTCAAATCCACCTGGTTCACTAATGCCGTTTAGTAGGCCAACCTGGCCTACATATGATTCCAGACCCACAGCAACTCTTGAATGCCCCCTCGAGGATAATAAATGCAGACACATGTCCCATGAACAAAAAAAATGAACAGAATAAAGTAAAATCGAGAAGGTTAGAATATGGATTTAATATAACCACTAAAAAGAAGAAAGGAATACATTAGAAAAATGCATTAGAGTGAAGATTGGATGGTGTCACACTGGAGGAAGAAGATACGTTTATCTACTTAGATGGCCAGAAGTCATTTCGTGACGATGAAGGATGTGTTAACAAGAAAACTCAAGCTTGAAACAAGGAAAAAGCTTTTAAGATGCTACATTCTATTGATTTTCCTTTATGCCTCAGAAACCTGGACACTAAGTAAAGATTTGTGGAAGAAAATAGAGGCCTTTGAAAAGTGGATGCTAAGAAATATGCTTAAAATTTCACTCACATCAGAAGACAAATGAAGAGGGACATGAAATTATAAGAGCAAAAATAACTCTAAAAAGTGACATCTAAAAGAGAAAATGTCAGTTTTTCAGCCTTTTGATCAGAGCTGAAAAGCGATCTCTTCCAAAGGGCAATGTGGTAGACAGCGGAAAGAGGAGCTGAGCTGAGTGACAAGAGCAGTTGCAGACAAATTACAATGGCTATGTGAGAATGCAGATGAGGCTGGTTATGGAGGGGCAGTTTTTGGCAGGCTGGGTCCGCACGCAGCCGTGCGCATGCGCGGCCACGGACTCGGCCATTCTCCGGCCGTATCCAGAGGTAATGCCAGGGGCTTTATGCTGTGCGGCTGCTAGCCCCCCACCAGATGGAGGATCGGTGTGGAGGTGGCGCCGACTTTCTGGTCATAAGACCAGATGGATCCTGTGGACATAGCCGCAGGATCGGAGAATCCAGCCCCAGGACAAGCAGAACAGGACAGGAGGACATTCTTCTTTATTCAGGGTAAAACAAGCCTAATCCCTGCAACCTATGTTCAGAATTTAATTATTTTAGTCTCCATTTTATTCTGGTAAATCTACACTGCAGCCGTTCCAAGGCCAGCATATCCTTTCTTAGATGTAGTTCCCAGAATTGAATGCAGTACTCCAGATTAAGTCTGACCAAAGTTGTGTACAAATTGATTAATTTGTGCAATTCTCCATTCCTGAGATTTGGATTTTCTGGTTTCGAGGCTATGTCCGGTCAGTGTCTAGTTTTATGATGAAAAATTCGGCGCCACCCGCACACTGATGCTCCGCCCGGTGGGGGGCTAGCAGCCAGGCCAATTAAAACCGCTGCTGCTCCCAACAGAAACGGCCAGAGAATTGCCGGTTCCGTGGCCGCGCATGCGCACGGCGATGACCTGCAGCGGTCGCGCTGTACAACATAGCACCAGCCGCGCACGGACCTAGCCTGCCAGATACTGCCCCCTGTAACCCCCCACACCAACCCCGGACCACACTCCACCAGTCCCCCTAGCCCCCGCCGAAGCCCATCCGGCCAGCCAAAACCGCCCACCTCCCTCCCCCCCCTCCCCCCACCCTGACTGTGGCGGCGCTGGACACAGTCCGCAGCCGCCACGTGAGATTGACGAAAACTCAGAGCACACGTGTCCCTGGCCATCGTGAAGTGGGCCCATCGGGGACTGAGCATTGGGGGAGGGCCTTCAGATGATTTCCTGAGGCTGCCCCCAATGGCGTGCAGCGTACTCACCGATGACGCTGTTTTGGAGGGGGCGGAGCATCCGAAAACAGGGCGGAGCCCCCGATTTCGGCGTCAAAAGGGATTCTCTGTCCGAACGCCGAATTCGATTTCGGCGCGGCAAGCGGAGAATCCCGCTCCAAATGTTGATGCCAATGCAGGATTCGTGAACTTCCAGGACAGCAAAACTGGCGCCACACCTAGACCGACTCAGCTACTGTTAAGGGACAAGCACCGGCGCCATGTGGAACGCAATCGATTCCAATGAGAAACGGTGCCAGCTCTGAGATTGACACTCAGGAGGCTGACAAGCTGCAACTTAGCTCAGTGGGCTAGACAGCTGGGTTGTGATGCAGAACAAGGCCAGTAGCGCGGGTTTAATTCCCGTACCAGCTTACCCGAACAGGCGCCGGAATGTGGCGACTAGAGGCTTTTCACAGTAACTTCGTATTTGCAACAATAAAACGTTATTATTATTATTATTACACTCCCCACACACAACATCCCAGTCAACAAGATGGCAGCGAGGGGAGCGATGCCTAGATTCACTGATGCCGAGCTGGAGACCTTCCTGGGCGCGGTGGAGGAGAGGCCCTGTACCCCGCACGAGGAAGGAGGCTGCCAGTGGCTGCCATTCACTGTGCTTGACGCAGATGGCAGAGGGCAATGAAGTCTAGACCGGCTAGCAGTGCAGGAAAAAACTGCACAACCTCCTCCGGGTAGCCAGGGTGAGTAAGCAACACTGTGCCCCTGGCACTAACCCGTGTCCCACACGCCTGTGACCTGACACCACCCCCCCCCACCCGGATAGCGGCCGAACCCACACCCTGCACGTGCCGGCATCCATACCGGCCGCCATGGCCAGTTATTCTGGCCACTGAGGCCACCAGCTACCCAGCCCCTAGTTGCATGTGTCACACTGTCTCACACTGTGCAATTTCTGTTTCCCCTCCCCCACCCCAGGAGAAGGCCGCTCACAGCCGCCGGGAGTGGGAGAAAACTGGAGGGGGACCACCAGACCTGCGGCCCCTCACCTTGGCAGAGCAGAGGGCCCTGGATGTGGTCAGTGGCCCGGAGGAACGGGAGGTCGCCATGGTGGAGGTTGGCCGCAGGCAAGGAAGTGCGATACTGCTGAGTTGCAGTTCCCCGTGACACGTGTGTCAACCTTCCCCCACAACACCACCCCCACACCACCCTACCCTCACCCTCACGCCCATACCATCCTCACCCTCACCCTTATTCGCACACCACCCTCAGCCCCACGCCATCTCACCCTCAGCATCACCCTGACCCTCATGCCCATACCAGCTTCACCCACACCACCCCCCTGCCCGTGGTCTAATCATGCGTCTTGTCTTGTGTCATTGCCTGGGCACTGGTCGACGTGGCACAGACACGGATTGAAGTGGTGCTGTCCCAGAGGGAGATGGCGCAGTCACTGGCTGATGTGACACAGTTCCTGAAGGTCAATGGGTGGTGTGGCGCAGTCCTAGGCGGCAATCGTCCACTCTCTGTGATCCTTCACCGCGAGCATGCAGACCCTGGTCGAGGCCAGAGCGGGCCTCAGGACTGGCAGTGCTAGGTGGCGGGGAGCCTCAGGGGATAGCTCCACTCATAGGGCCCACCAGGCACCCCGAGGAAGGAGAAGGTGATGGGCCCCTGCCGGTGACTCCCGCAGGGGAGGTGCCAGAACACCGCAGCACCCCAGACTACCCCCACTTCTGTCCCTGGCACATCTGATGGGCAGCGGGTAGAATAAGGCGGTACCATGCCACCCGGGACACCAAAGCAGCAGCCTGGCCCATCCAGACCCAGTCACCCCAGAAGACGGCCACCAACAGGGACCCAGGTTGCAGGGCAATAATCACAGCAGGCTCCACTCCCAATGCACTGTCTGGGGATCCACCTAGACATGGCGTTAGGGCCCAGAAGACCAGAAAGTTAGGCACCAGTTAATTCTGCACGGGTGCAGGGCACAGTTTAGTTATAGGGGCGAGGGCACGACTCTGTATTCATGTCACATCAAACACCTGTTCACACTGTTACAATCTGCCTTTGTGCTCTGTCAGATGGGTGTGAGGTGTGGGCTGGTGTGGGCTGACCAGAGAGGGGTTGCGGGGGGGGGGAGATATTGGACATACTCCCCATCCCCAGCTGCCCCCCACCATCCCGACCGCCCCCATCACTGTCACCCCAGGGATCCAATGGCACCGTGTGATGAAATGGCCAGTTCGCATGCAGGGATCACCCAGGAGGAAGGTGGAAAGTGTTACCGTGGGCAGGAATCAGACATTGTCAAACGATGCTGGGCACCAGAGCTCATCGCCGACCGGGTTGTCTTCATCTTCCATCCCATGGACCAGATCCGGTCTCAACCCCTGTAGTGCGGCAGGCATGTATCACGGAGGGGGATGCAGACGAGGGTGTGTGCGGGGGGTAAGGTTGGGAGGTGAATGGTGGTGGGATGCAGTGTCCGTACTCCTGACCAGTAACACCCCACCCCGTAGTTGTTGATTCTGGAGGTGATCAGAGCGTCCCATGCGCGTTAGCCCTGGTGCACATGTCGTGTGGCCCTATGTCCTGCCCATCCTCGCCCTTTCCCGCATCCTCCTCGTCGGATGAGGACTGATGTACATCCTCCTCCTCCAGCACATCGCCCCTCTGTTGCGCGATGTTGTGGAGAATGCAGCAGGCCGCCATGCTGCAGGCGACCCTTTCAGCATCATACATGAGGTGCGAACATGCGCAGGCGTGCATAATGCGCAGCTGGTGGTCACATACCACCGGGAGTGAGTGTCCTCCCCCATACTCTCGCCCTGCCAGGTGAGCTATGATCTGGCAAATATGTCGTACTGTCGCCCTGCTCAGCCGAAGTCTACAATGACATGCCCAGTCCAGCAGGTCCTTGAATGACAGGCACTGCCAGTACACACAAGGCCTCATTCGGCGCCTCCTTTGCACCTGCCCCACCTCCTCAGCCTGTTGGGCGGCTGGCTGTCCATCCTGGTCAGCTACCTCCAGTTCTTCTGGGGAAGACTCCGCTGCTGCAGCTTCCTCCTCCTCGAATGGCGTCAGTTCATACAGCTGTAGTGCATCCCCCAGGGATGTAGCGACTAGCAGGAATGCCATCTTTGTTGGTTGAATTTAAATATCCATTGTCTGCAGGGGGTGAAAGGCCAACATGTTAACGTGGTGGCCCCAGTTGCCAGTGCAGGCTCTGTCCCCGCATGTTCCCCACCCCCCCCCCCCCCCCCCACTCTCTCCCGTCGGTGCCAGCACCTTTGAGGCCTCTGGCCCTGGCACCTGCCCCTGATGCCAGGGGTACCGTCGGCTGGCACTGCCCTTGCCAGAGGTAGGCTCCATGGCCCTTGCCTCACGCCCCCGTAAGAACTACAGTGGACGTTGCCCTTGAGTGACTTGCCTGATGCCCTGCCGGTGGGTGGCGGCCGGGGTGGGGTATGGCGGACGATGGGTTGCGGGAGGGGGCACCCATATGGGGGCAGTGGCATGGTCTCTGCTCTTGATGAGGGTGGGGCCGCAGAAGCTGTACCTATGCCATCTTGAAGGCTGCCCCCCACCCCCCCATGACTAGAGGTCTTCAGTGTAATTTCCCAGTTGATCAGATTCACTGCTGTTCACGCACTTCGGTGACTCTGGCAATTTGCTGGCAGGTCAGGAAACAGGTCCCCTGGGTGGGAAATCTAGGTTACGTGGATTGGCCAAAGGTTAAGTAGGGGCATGGGCCTAGGGAGGGTAGTCTTTCAGAGGGTTGGTGCTGACATGGTGGGCCAAATGGCCTCCCTCTGCACTGTAGGGATTCTATGATTCTACGAATAGAATGATAGAGCACCCACCCTGCAACCCCCTCCCCCTCAAATCTTTGCTCACTAAGGGGCAATTTAACAATGCCAATCCACCAATCTACCTAACCTGCACATCTTTGGACTGTGGGAGGAAACCGGAGCACCCGGAGGAAACTCATGCAGACATGGCAAGAACGTACAAACTCCACACAGACAGTCACACAAAGACAGAATTGAACCTGGGTCCCTGGAGCTGTGAGGCAGCAGTGCCAACCACTGGGCCACCATGCCACCCTGATTTAGATTCTGAATCTATGATTCTCAATCTATGATTCATAGTTAAAACAAGTCATAACTGGCTTCTTCATTACCTCAACTACTTCGTAATTACTTATTGGACAGATCCAAGGGATCCTCCGCCTGAATTCCTGCCCACAGAAATCAGGAAGAGGGCAGGATGATGCCCCGGCAGCAATATCTGGGACTTTCCTGTATGCTCCTAAACCTGCCTTCAAATGCTTAAATATTCTCCCCTTTGGGTTTTATTGCCATTTTATTTCAGATCACGTTTTTAAATCAGTTTACCACCCTTGGATTCTCCAGCTCTGTTCCTACTTAATTATCTTTTCCTCAAATTCTCCATTTCTTGTCCCGGGGTGTGACCTTTATTTCCATGTAATTCTATCAAGATATTGTAGTTTTACTTGTTATTTTTCTTTTGATTTATTGAATTGCTATGTCAATTCGTATTTAATTTTTTAACTGTTTCTTTCGGATTTTTCCCATTCCATGTTTTGATTTATTCTTTTATCCACCATTCAGATTAATTTATCTTTGCTTTCCATCGCCTGGCCATTTATCTTAAAACAGGATGCTGTATCATAGCTGAGACCTGCAGACCCAAGATCCACCCAGCATGATACTGTAGAAAAGTGGGGGTTTTGAGCAGGAAGCTGTACTGTTTAACCAAGGCCTCAGCTGCCTTTTCAGATGGGGGGGTTAATACATCCCATGGCACTATTTCAAAGAATTGCAGATGAGTTCTCTGCAGTGTCCTGGCCAATATTTATTTTCAACCAACATGATCAAAACAGATTATCTGGTCATTATCACATTACTGTTTTTGGGATCTTGTTGTGTCGATTGGCTGCTGCATTTCCGACATTGCAATGATGACCAAAATTTCCAGGCCCTTTCTACTGGCAGGATCTTCCAGTTTCACCGATGGCGAATCCCCGCGGCAGGTTTCCCAACGGCAGTGAGTGTGTGAGTCACGGAAAATCCGTTGACATTGGCAGGACTGGAAGATCCCACCGCTGGCCAAAAGCAGGCCGCCTCCGTCACTGCAGGGAAGAGTGGAAAATCCCACTCAGTGTTTCTGCTTTAAAAGTACTTAATTGGCTTTACAGTGCTTTGGATCCCCAGAATTGTGGAAGATACCATATATGTATCATTCTTAATGTTATCTTCATGCTGCTATTCTAGAATCTACAAACAGGTGTATTTAATCTTCATGTTAAGTTATGTATTGTTATGTTATTGTTTGTATAGATAATTTACAAATATGGTGACTTGTAATATAGGTTTCTGGACTATAACTCATATTTGTTTTGCCTGAAATCCACACCGACTCCCACATTTAATTATACAATTATTAATTTCTTTCCTGAATGCCATTAAAATTTGAAATGTTTTATTTGAACATTAACTGGAAGATAATGAGGCCCTACAGCTCTTCACATAAGGGTACTTCAGAAAATAGTCAATGAAATTGTCATGATCATGGAATGAACAGAACTTGAGTCATACTCAGAGAATGTAATGTAATATATATAAAGGGTGCCATTTGTATACTGGTGAGCCTGGCATTTGTTATGGCAAAACTGCCAGAGGCAACTTCAGACACCTGGAAAAGAACAAACTCATTAAAGCAAGTTAGCTTTATGGGGAGGGCAAATTTTTATGCCACACTCATGACTGTATTTTCTTAGAGTTACTGACGTATGTAGATAAAGGAAAGTGCTGACAAAAGGCAGAATTTTCAAAAAAATTGCAGAGTGCTGGATCAGACGAGAAAAGCAATGAGAAAAGCAAAGTTCCAGGAAGCAGTGTAAGTGTGCCGGGGGCTGTGCCGGGGCACTGACCAGCCATGTCCCTCACCACCTGGGGGGTGTACTCACCCTTGAGCCTCCAACGTAGTCATCACGACAGGTTTCCATTTTGGTCAAACCCTGAAGCCATTTTTGAATATTAAAATCCATGCAAATGCATAGCAATCAGGTTTATGCCCTTACTGGGTGTGAACCTGATTACGTTGCTGGCAGAGGGTGGGGAAGATCTCAAAGTGAGATCTCCCCAGTGCAAATCCCATTATGGCCCTCTGACAACAGTTAGCAACCATTATAGGATTTGCGTCCATGGCAAACAGTACTGGAAAGTCAACCCTAAAGTGGGTTAAAGAGAGGTGGGAAGTTAAAGTTTCAAACTCGAGCCCAACTTGCCTTGAACTTGCCCGTTGTTGATTTTAACAGAGGCTGAATGGGGTCGGGTGAGATGGGTCCCTTATTTAAAATTTTTAATGAGGCTGTATGCCTAAGATTTTATTTGATCGTTATCACATATTGTTTTGGGAACCTTGCTGTACAGATTGGCTGCTGTGTTGCATGCATTGCAACAGTGACTACACTTTAAAAGTGCTTAGTAGTCTATTTCTCTTGGCTGGAGAGACTGGTCAACTGGTCATAGTCTCAGGATAAAGGATTGTCCATTTAGATCTGAAATAAGTAGAAATTTCCTCACTCTGAGGTTTGTGAATCTTTGGGATTTTCCAGAGGGCTGTGGATTCTCAATTGTTGAACATATTCAATACTGATATCAGTAAATCTTTGGGGGGGGGGCACAAAGGGAATCAAGGGAATCAGCACATGTCCAAATGGAGCAAGACCTGAACGAATTGCACATGGGGAGAATGGGATCAAAGGCTATGGGAAGAAAGCAGGATTAGGCTATTGAGTTGGATGGTCAGCCATGATCGTGATGAATGGCGGAGCAGGCTCGAAGGGCCAAAAGGCCTCCTCCTGCTCCTATCTTCTATGTATCTATGTAATATTGAGGCTTGGACTGACAAGTGGCAAGTAACGTTCAGGCCACACAAATGCCAGGCAATGACCATCTCCATCCAACAAGAGGGAATCTAACCATTGCATCTTGACATGGCATTACCATTGCTGAATTCCCCCACTATCAACATCCTGGGGGTTACCATTGACAGAAACAGAATTGGCATAGCCATATAAATACTATGTCTATAAGAGCAGGTCAGAGGCTAGCGATCCTGTGGTGAATAACTCACCTCCTAACTCCCCAAAGCCTGTCCACCATCTACTAGGCACACGTCAGACGTGTGATGGAATATTCCACTTGCCTGGATGAGTGCAGCTCCAGCAACACTCAGTGAAGCTCAACACCATCCTGGACAAAGCAGCCCACTTGGTTGGCACCCCACCCAGATATATTCACTCCCTCCGCACCAACACACAGCACAGCAGTGTATACGAAGTGCAAGATGCATTGCAGAACTCACCAAGAGACAGCACCTTCTAAACCCAAGACTAATACCATCTTGAAGGACAAGGGCAGCACACACATGGGAAAACATAGAAATTCCCCTTCAAGCCACTTGGAAATATATCAGTGTTCTTTCACTATCGCTGAGTCAAAATCTTGGAACTCCCTCCATAGAATCACTGTTGGAGCACCTACTCCACATGGACTATCGCGGTTCAATCAGGCAGCCCAGGACCACCTTCTCAATGGCAATTAGGGATGGGCAATGAATGCTGGCCTAGCCAGTGACGTCCACATCACCTAATTAAATTTTAAAAATGTGGATAGGGAGGGAAATGTAGTTGTGTAAAGTGTTATGGGACAGGGTTCAAAAAACTCCAAAGTATATCATGGAGTTCACCTGACCTATAACTGTTTATTGAATGTGGCCTGGATGAGCACAAGGGCCTACCTTTCAGGTGTTATTCAACAGAGTTCTTAAGTGCTTTTAATCAAAAAAAAACTTTATTCTATGAATTTAGTTAACATTTGTATAAACACACACGTGCAAGAAATTTATCAACTACAAACATAAATACAACGCAGCTAATCTATGTATAACCCTTAATGAACCCCTCCTTTACTGTTCCAATTTAATATCACAATCCAAGTAAAAACCAGAACCCCCTTTTCAGAGATGTAGCCCAGCACATGGCACTCTTACTGGCATAAGACCTTGGTATCGATATTCTTGTTTCCTTTCCAAACAGCAGGTTTGAATTCCTTCCAGAAGGCAATTATCTCTCTTAAATTATCAAGCAGTCTGGAAACAGCTTTTAAAATGAAGTTAGAGAAACTCTTCTTTCAACTTGTGCAGTACAAACCAGTCCAAACTCAAAGCGAAAATAAAAGTCAGAGCCACAGCCAGCTCCACTCACACAATGACATCACTAAAGCTATGTGATAAGACAAAAACATTTCTTAAAGGGCACACCATGACACCTCCTGCCAAGAAAAAAAAACCCATCAGCTTCAAAGATGGTTTCATTTTTCACCTTTTCACTTGCCCATTAATAACAATTGTCTATAAACATACATTTGTTAAACAAAAACAAAACAGGCAAATATTGATAATAATAGTCTATTTTAGTTCTTTGTCTTCCTGCAACTGGAATCCCTCTTGATTGACAGTTCCTTTGGACAAGAAGATCTCTGCACGCCTCGGCATCTTTTCTTTAAGGTCAGGTACTTTCGTTCAATCCGATCACAAAGCCACTTGTAATTCTCCAACACAGGAGCAGTGGTTAACACAGCCTTCAGGCCATCAAATACCTGTTGACAGTCCCCCGTCCACTGAAATTTGCTACGCTACTTCAGAAAGTCCGTCAGTGGAGCAACCACGCTGCTAAAATTCGGCACAAATTTACGGTAAAATCCACTCATGCCAAGAAATTGCATTATTTTCCTTTGTGTCGAGGGTATTGGAAACTCCCCATTAACATTTGCTTTCACATGCCGTGGGACCATTTGTCCATGTCCAATTGTATGGCCACGGAACATGACTTGGGCTTTTCCAAACTCACTTTTGGCTAGGTGTACCACCAAGCCCGCCTCCTGAAGTTGATCGAATAACTCCATCAGATGCTTCAAATGTTCTTTGCATGTCTGACTAAAAATCACCAGATCATCTATGTATACCGCACAATTGGGTAACCCTGAAATGACTTTGTTAGCTAACCGGTGAAATGTGGATGGGCGTTTTTCGTGCAAATGGCATAACTTTGAATTGGTATATAGCATCCGGAGTCACAAAAGCTGAAATCTCCTTCACCCTTTCGGATAAAGATACCAGCCAGTAACCTTTAAGTAAATCCAGTTTGGAGATAAAAGCTGATTGTCCCACCTTCTCAATGCAGTCCTCCAACCATGGGATAGGATAAGTGTCCGTTCTTGTAACTGCATTAACCTTTCTATAGTCCACAAACTATTGTTGGGTACCGTCTGGTTTCGGTACCATTGCTATGGGTGAGCTCCATTGGCTGAAACCCACTTCAATTATGCAATT
The DNA here is from genome assembly GCF_047496885.1 of Scyliorhinus torazame. Classification (NCBI taxonomy): domain Eukaryota; kingdom Metazoa; phylum Chordata; class Chondrichthyes; order Carcharhiniformes; family Scyliorhinidae; genus Scyliorhinus; species Scyliorhinus torazame. The sequence continues at coordinate 209,254,363 of NC_092708.1, read as the reverse complement.
TTTAAGCATGCTTTCAATTTCTTCTTGAATCTGTGCCAATTTTAAAGGGCTAATTCTATATGGATGTTGTTTAATTGGAACAGCATTTCCCACATCTACATCATGTACATTTTAGTACTTCCCAACTTATTTCCACAAACTTGCCCATGTGATATTAATAACTCTTTCAGACCAGTTCATTTTTCGTCTGGAAGGTAACTCAATGATTTATCCCAATTTTTAAGAGCATCATAGCTCAACGTGAAAGTAAAAGTCAGAGTTACAGCCATATCCATCCACACAATGACATCACTGAAGCCATGCGATAAGACAAAAACATTTCTTAAAGGGACACTCACATGATAAAAGCTGTTGCAGATCTATCCCTGGCCCACTCCCATTTCTCATCTACATGCTGCCGCTGGGTGACATCATTCGAATACACAGCATTAAGTTCACATGTATGCTGAAAACACCCTGCTCACCTCACCACCTCCTCTATTCTCCTCCACATTGGTACATTATCAATGCTCCCAACTTCTCTCCCCTCCAGTTTCCTCCATGGGCCATCCATGAAAACTTTCCTCCCCCCGTTCCCCTGATCTCTAAGGCACCCCCCTAAATCGCAATCCACCCACCCATCCCTGCCACATCTCCTGGATAATCTCTCTCTTCCTCCTCTTTATTCCCCGAATACACATGCAAAATGGACTGCAATAATGGCAGCCAGCTCCTGCTGTTAAATCAGGATGTACCTGAGTGAAACCCATTAACTTTGGGTGCGATTCTCCGGCATCGTTGAGCTCTCACTCGAGCGAAACAACGCCGGTGAATAGCAGGGCATGCAGAAAATGAGAACCGCGCCAGGCGCCAAACTGTTTGCAATACAAACAGCTTGGTCCCGTAGGCGAAATCAGGATCTCACTGTAGCATGGCGAGAAACCAACTGTCACCACTTAAGCCCTATTTCTATGCAATTAACAAGAGCCACCCCATATCCAGCGGCCGCCCGTCATTCAGCATCCTCCCCAGCAAGTGCTCACGCTGGCGTCGCTTAGTATTCCTTTTGAAAAGCGCAAACCTGACGAAGGGCATTTGTGGGGAGCCGAGGAGATGAGTAGCCATCTTTGCTCACAGGCAAAGAGCCTGGGGGCACTGAACATGCCACCCCATTGCTTGGCGGGGGGAGGAGGGAACCTCGGATCAGAGTGGGGGATCCTCCGCAGGGGTGGGCCGCCATGGGAGGGTCGAAGTGCTGGGGGGTAATTGGGGGGCAACCGCATGCAGCACCACCATGCCAACCCCGGATTGTGTGCACCCATTCCGGGGACTACTCCTGTCCCTGTCTGTCTGCCCCACCGACCACCCATAACCACCATCGACATCCAAGGCCTCTGGCCGTGCGGCCGAAGGCTATTGCTAATAGGGAATTGGCGTATGTGGTTCAGTGAACAGTTCACAGAATCCAAATGCATTCCCGTGGGTGGGCGGGCTATGTAGCATGTGAGAGTCATTGCCCAGCATCTCAATCACACCTTGGTGCATGGAAACTGTGCTTGAACACAGCGGGAGGCAACATCGCACATCCGAACACCCAGGCGATAGGACACAGCTCTGGGGACATGTCCACGGCCAGAGGATGGGTGAATGCCACGGGGACGGGGGGCTGCCTGGGGAGATGGGCCAAAGATTCAGAGATTTGGCGCGCATTGCAGAAGACAGTGACAGAGGCATCATACCAGTTGCACAAGGGTGTTTATTGAGTTTTATGATTCCCCACCCTCACAATGGTGCTACCCCCTCCCTCTCCCCCCTGACCTATCCCCCCACCACCTCCACCAGTGCCATCAGTGATCCTCAATGTGCTTGGCCCTCTTAGTTCTACCGTTACATCTAGGTGTGTCCTCAGGATGTACATCTGAGATGGAGGCAGCCAGCTGCTTCCCACATCCCGTGGCCGTCTATGCCCATGGCGAGTGTCCTCTGGGGCTCTGACGCCGGAGGGCTTCGGCTCACTTGTTTGCGGCACATGCACAGCTGTGCCGCCCTGTCCTGTGTGCTGGCTGTAAGACATGGCCTCATCAGAGGGGTGGATCATGGGGGAGCTGGTGGCCACCATCGCCACTCCATGGGAAGTTGACTGGATTTACATGCGACACCCACTCCTCCTGCTAGGTGCCCATAGGGCCCTGGAGTTCATCTTGGGACAGGTTTGAGCACCGAATGTCTCTGCATCATCTGGCTCTGCCAGCCCTGATGGTTCCTCATGGTCCGCACCATCATGTCAGCACCCTTAGTGATGCTCCTCAGTGACTGGGACATGCTCTGCAGTGCCTTGGCAATGCCCACCTGTGACTGGGACAAGCTCCGCTGCGCCTCAGCCATTCCCAGCTGAAAGTGGGACATGTCCCGCAGAATCTCATCAAGGTCAGCCTGGTAGTGGGTCTCATCCCCCAGGGAGTCGGACATTCTTCCGAAACCCTCAGCCATGGTTGTCACTGACTGCGCAACGCCTTGGACACCTTCACTAATGGTGCCGACATTGTGCACCAGGCTCTCTACTGCTTTATAAATGGGAACCGAGACAAACCTGTCAACCAAATATCAAGTTTGATGGTTGTATGATGGGGGTGGGGGGTGGTGTGGGGGGATTCACTCAAGGAATTGATTGATTGATTGATTGATTTGATTTATTGTCAGATGTACCGAAGTACAGTGAAAAGTATTTTTCTGCGGCTGAGGGAATGTGCACAGTATGTACATCGTAGCCAAAAAGAATAATCAACAGAGAACATTGACAAATGGTACATCGACAAACAGTAATTGGTTGCAATGCGGAACAAGGGGCCAAACAAAGCAAATACCTGAGCAAGAGCAGCATAGGGCATCGTGAATAGTGTTCTTACAGGGAACAGATCAGTCCGAGGGGGAGTCATTGAGGAGTCTTTTTTGAGGAATTTGATTGGTATTGAGGGATCTGGATAGATTGGAAATGTGGCTGAAAAAGAGCATAGAATCATAGAATTTACAGTGCAGAAGGAGGCCATTCAGCCCATTGCTTCTGCACCATCCCCTGGAGAAAGTAACCCCACCTGACATTTTAGACATAAAGGAATAATTTAGCATGGCCAATCCACCTAATCTGCACATCTTCCTCTGGAGGAAACCGGAGCACCCGGAGGAAACCCATGCAGACAGGGGGAGAAAGTGCAAACTCCCACAGACAGACACCCAAGGCCAAAATTGAACCTGGGACCTTGGAGCTGTGAGGCTGCAGTGCTAACCATCGTGCCGCAGATGAAGTTTACTGTAGCGATGTGCAAAATTATGAGACTGGGAAAGGAAAATAAACCTTAGAATTATAAAGGAACTGGGGTTAGTTTACAGGATACAGCATAGGAGAAGGATTTGGTAGTGGTAGTATATAAATCAATGAATGATCTGCACAGTCTGAAACAGTGGTAGATAAGACAAATCAAATCTTGCATTTTAAAGCACAGTGACAGAACACAAATCACAAAATGCGATACATGAGCCAATTCATCACTAGCTTGGAGTACTGTGTGCAATTCTAATCACTATATCGCAAGAAAGATAGTGTGACGCTAGAAAAGATGCAGCAAAGTGTCACCTGTTCAATATGCGACATTAGACTCCTGAGTTACACTGAGAGATGGCGGAAGATGAGTTTCTTAACACTAGAGAAAGCTGAAAGGGGATCTTATGAAGATATTGATGATCCTTAAAGATATCGACAAATTGAGCCATAAGGAACTGTTCACCTTAGCCTCAAGAATGACTGTGGTGGGGTACGTGGTGACGTTCAGAATCAAGAAGATGAACACACAGTTCAGAAACTTGGGCGGGTATCTGACTGGTGACGCTGGAATCAGAAAACATGATTTGGCGGGGAATCAGTTCCAGCGCTGAAATTGCGGCGGGTGCCGATTTCATGCCAAATTTCAATTCTCCATGGCCTGGACAGCGGCGTCAATGCATTCCAGAATGCACATATAGCAAACACTCTTGGCATATCATTAGCGGGCCTGACCCGGTATTGTCTGGGGCCTCTGCCATTCTCCGCCTCCAATGCGCCAAATTCCCGATGGCGAGGTTCACTTGTGCTTTTAAAAATCATGAAACAGGCGCCGTGGCTGCTGAGGGAGAGAGCGGGGGGATGGAAAGTGTACAACATCGCCATAGTTTGCTGACAGTTGTGTTGCTGGCTGGGGGCTTTTGCCAGTACCAGGAGGGATAGTGGGTGGTAGCCAGGAGATGGGCTGTGGTGTTGGGGTGGACAGGCACAGAACACCAGTGCCGTAGCCAGAAAGGCAGCCATGCAGCTGCGCGCGCCATTGACTGCCCATTGTGAACTTTGGGCCACAAGTCATAAGGGTGTCCACCCAGGGCATCCCCGTTGGTGCCCTCTGGCCTCAGCCGACCCATCAGCCGTATGGGCGCGCTCTAGTGCAATCAAAGCCATCTCGTTGGTTGGGATGGTGCGTGTGGCGAGCGAAGTGTGTATATGCAGCGTGCAGCTTGTCGGCCTCCTGAGTGTCAATTGAGAATCCGACAAATCCAGCACGTTTCTCTTTGGAATCGATTATGTTCCACATGGAGCCCCTCAGCGGTCGCTGAACCGGTCCAGGTGCAGCACCAGTTTTGCTGTTGTGGAAGTCCACGAATCCTGCCCCGGCGTCAATGCTTAGTCTCAGGAACAGAGAATCCCACCAAATTACTTTGCACAGATAATGGTGATTGGAATCAATTGACACTCAGGAGGCCGACAAGCTGCCAAAGGAAGATGCGTTGGCAATAATCCAATCCGGGGGGAGGGGTGTTAGTTGCACGCTGGTAGGTAGTGTAAAAATTGGGCACCATGGCGACAACACCATTCTTGTTGCATACCACATCTGCTGACACTTTATCTGTGGGAGATCCACTTAGCCATGTGCAAATTGAGGCCCTTAGGTGGCCAATTAATTAAGTAAACACTTAAGAGTCTCCTTTTTTTGCCGCTGGGATCTTACCCACGGCAGGAGTGTCGCACCATGCAGAAAGACAGCCACATCAAGTCTGGCGTCCTTCTCGTGGGCGGACTTGGTAAGCTCCCTAATGTCCTTGAACATGTTGCTACCACAGTGTGTCTTTAACACGTATGAGGTGGAAAAGTGACTATGAGCCGGATTAGTTTAATCAAATAGTGTTTATTCACACACGTATGAGGTGGAAAAGTGACTATGAGCCGGATTAGTTTAATCAAATAGTGTTTATTCACACACGTATAATGTTACAGTTAATCAATCACACCATCCAACACAAGTTATTTTACAGAATACTAAAGTTAATACTAGACCTTAACTTAACTTTTGAGTGACTAGCAAATACCCAGACAGATAAAGACCTTTATCTGTAATCGACTTCTGTAGCCCTCAATGTTCGGTCCTTGTTCTGGTCTGATGCTCTGGCTCTCGTCTTCCTTCTGTTGGTGGCGTGATGGGTCCTCCTCTGGTGGCCGGTGAATTTCACCGTTTTGTTGCTGTTGCGCGCTACTGCCGAGAGAGATTCTAAGGTGGTGCGGCACCTTTTAACCTGCTTGGATTTCACACCCCTTTTAGGCGGTCTCTGGGTCATTGCTAATCAATTGATCACTTTGATCACATCTGCATTAAATTCCAGTTTCTTGACTGTACTCCTGAATAATAATAATAACGGTATTTTATTCAAAACAACAGATTCACAGCTGAAAGGTTGAATTACAGTGTGACTTACATCGAGAAATTCATATATAGGCTAAGTAATCAAGTTGAAAACAGGCAAACATGTGACAATCATGTAATCACAACAACAGACTAACAAATTCAGCAGGTAACAGGGAAGTTGTGAACTGGATATTAAAAGAAAGAATATTGAATTGAAGTTATATTAAAATTACAAACCAATATACCACTTCCACATTTTTGGCATTTAAATACGTATAAGGACCTGAACCATGGAAGGAATAGGGTTACATTGGTACCTTTCTGTCCTTCATCTTATGGGGGTGACGGAACCTCTGATTTCCTTGATTGCTCTGGGCGTGAGGATGGTAACCACTTCTAACATTGGGGATATTGCACAAGGGATTTTCCAAGCTTTGTACAAATATTAACTCTTGTTGTTTATGTAGTTTCAATCTTTGTGAAATGAAGGGTGTTGTCATGTGACTGGTATTGAGGGAATTTCAGTGAATTCTTTTATATGCTTTCAACCTGGGTGCTTTGTATGTGTGTGAGGTCAGGCTGCCACACAGGCACAGCATGTTCAACCAAAGGAGATGGGTAGCCAGCCTACAAGTCGTGGACAGGGGCTCTGAAAGGGATCAGGGATCTGAGAATAAATATCTGTTTGCTTTTTTGACATATTGTCTACATGGAGCTCACACCAGAAATGAGGCTCCTGCGCTGTCTTTTGACCATTTATTTGAATGGTCTATAAAGAACACGCAGCAGGCTGATGATTTTGCAATGTGTGCTTTCAGCAGCTATGGCTTGTCACCGAGTGCAGAATTTTACAACATTTTTCCAAAGTGTTGGTTTCAGTGAGAAAAGCAAAGAGGATCCCGTCGATGATAAAACTCAAGGTATATTCAGCCTCTTGAAGAAGAATTTTTTTTTCACTGGTTTCATGGCATGCCCTTGGCGGCCTGACTCTGATTCAATCGCCAGCTACAACTTAATCTCTGGAGTCAGTGGGGTACACCATTTAAACATTTCCCCAGCACCCCCCAGCACTTACTGCAACCCCAATTGGGGGGGGTGGTGGGCGGAACGTCTCCACCAAGCTTCACCGAGGGAGCCCTCAGCAAGCTTCTGGATGGGGCCAAGCAGGAGCCGGAAACCCTCGACCCATGATTGCGCAGACATCCAGCCAGCAAAGTGACCAACCCCGCCTGGGAGTTTGTGGCCACTATTGTGAGCGCTAGCTCACACCATTAGCAGACCGGGATAAAGTGCCGAAATAAGATGAATGACCTTCATTGTGCAGCCAGGGTAAGTCTGCCTCTTCATGTCCCCCACAGCACCCCCAAACACACTCCTCACACCTCCACGATAATTTCACTCCCACCCATTTCACGGGGTCAGAGCACGTGTCATGTTCACCCTCTCCCCATGAATGATGTGACCATCATAATGTCCTGCCACAGGCCCCACAGTAGTAAGATGATGTAAAGCCTCATGGTTGGAAAGGTCTTGACATCTTATCCTGGTTGTCCCCAAACCGGGAGGCAATGAAGGCGTCCCTAGATCTGCACACCATGTGGGCCCTGGCAATTACACAAAGTCCTTCTTCTGACTCCTGTGCAGGTAGCCCCTCACCACCCTCCTCAACCTGCTCCTCATAGAATCATAGAAAAGTTACAGCACAGAAGGAGGCCATTTGCCCATTTGTTCATGCTAGCCCTAGGACAACCAGGTGCCTTTTCTAATCCCACCTTCTTACATCCAGTCCATAGCTTAGAGCATTTAAGGTGCAGGTCCAGGTACCTTTTAAAAGAGTTTAGGGTCTCTGTCTCCACCACAAACTCGGGCAACGAATTCCAGACACCCACTACCCTCTGCATAAAAAAGCTTATCCTCATGTCCCCTCTACACCTTCTGCCACTTATCTTGAATCAATGTCCCCTGGTTCTAGAATTCTCCACCAATGGAAACTATCTTGTCCACTCTATCTCTTCCCCCTCCTAATTTTGTAAACCTCAATTAAGTCACTCCTCAGCCATCTTTGTTCCAAGGAAAATAACCCCAACCTATCCAATCTCGTAGCTACACTTTCCTAGCCCTGGCAACATTCTTGTAAACCTCCTCTGCACTCTCACCAGAGCAGTCATGTCCTTCCTGTAATGTGACGACCAGAACTGCACACAATATATACAGGTGTGGCCTCAGTAATGTTTTATACAATTCTAACATTATATTATTATTTTTATATTCTATACCACTGCCAATAAAGGGGAGCATTCCACATGCTTTCTTTTTTTAAATAAATTTGGAGTGCCCAATTCATTTTTTCCAATTAAGGAGCAATTTTAGCGTGACCGATCCACCTAGCCTGCACATCTTTGGGTTGCGGGGGTGAAACCCACGCAAACACGGGGAGAATGTGTAAACTCCACACGGACAGTGATCCAGAGCCGGGATTGAACCTGGGACCTTGGCACGGTGAGGCAGCAGTATTAACCTCTGCACCACCGTGCTGGCCTCCATATGCTTTCTTAACAACCTCGGGCAGGAGTCTACGTCGGCTGACACCAGAATCGGGAAACATGATTGGGCGGAGAATTGGTTCCGACGCCGAAATTGTGACAAGAGCCGGTTTCCCGCCAAATCACAATGCTCCGTCGCCTTGACAGTGGCATCAATACGTTCCAGAACACATGTACAGTAAATACCGTTGGCATTTCATTAGCGGGCCCGACCCGGTATTCTCCAGGGCCTCCCAGTTTCCTGCCTCCACTGGGACGAATTCCCGACGGCGAGGTTCACTTATGCTTTTAAAAATGATGAAACTGGTGCCGTGGCTGATGAGGAGAGAGAGGAGGTTGGACAGGAAGTGGGAGTTGCTGGACCGGACACTGGTCAGGCTGGCTGGGGTGGGGGGGGGAGGGGGGGGCCGTGCTAGTGCCCGAGGGGAGGGGGTGACAGGAGAATGGGCGCCAGACGGGTGCCGTGGAGCGGACCGCTGGCAAGGGCAGTGCCAGCCAACAGTACCCCTGGCAGCAGGGACGGGTGCCAGGGCCAGAAGCCTCATGGTGCCGGGCACCAACAGGGCCAGGGGTGCGGGGATTGGGGGGGCAGGGGGGGGGACATGTGGCGGCAGAGTCCGCAGTGCCAACCGGGGCACCATGTAGTCGGATGACCTGGTTAGGCATAGGGATACGTACAATACTAACATGTTAGCCTTTCCCCCCCTGCAGACAATGGATTTTGGAATTCAACCAGCAATGGTGGCCTTCCTCCTAGTCGCTGCAGCCCTGGGGGGTGCCCTGCGGCTGTACGAGCTGGAGATGCTCGAGGAGGAGGAAGCTGCTGCAGTGGAGTGCGCAGCAGCGGACAAGGGGCAGCCGCTGTGGATGGACAGCCAGCTGCCCAACAGGCCGAGGAGAAGGAGGAGGTGCAAAGGAGGCGCCACATGAGGCCCCCCGTGTACCAGCAGCACCTGTCATTCAAGGACCTGCCGAATCGAACATGCCATTGAATGCTGAGCAAGGAGGCAGTGCAACATATCTATGGGTCCTGATACTATTCCAGCAATAGTACTGAAGACTTGTGCTCCAGAACTTGCCGCACCCCTCGTCAAGCTGTTCCAGTACAGCTACAACACTGACATCTACCCGGCAATGTGTAAAATTGCCCAGGTGTGTCCTGCACACAAGAAAAAGGCCAAATCCAACCCAGTCAATTACCGCCCTATCAGTCTACTCTCCATCATCAACAAAGTGATGGAAGGAGTCATCAACAGTGCTATTATGCAGCACTTACTCAGCAATAACTTGCTCATGGAGGCTCAGTTTGGGTTCCGCCAGGGTCACTTACCGCCTGACCTCATTACAGCCTTGATTTAAACATAGACAAAAGAATATCAGAGGTGAGGTGAGAGTGACTCCCTTGGCATCGAGGCAACATTTGACCGAGTATTGCATCAAGGAGCCCTAGCTAAACTGGAGTCAATGGGAATCAAGGGAAAACTTCCGTTGGTTGAAGTTCTATCTGGCACAAAGGAAGATGGTTGTGGTGGTTGGAGGACAATCACCTCAGCTCCAGGACATCACTTCAGGAGTTCCTCAGGGTAGTGTCCTAGATCTAACCATCTTCAGCTGCTTCATCAATGACCTCCCTTCCATCAGAAGGCAGATGTGGGGATGTTTGCAGATGACTGCACAATGTTCAGCACCATTCGCGACTCCTCAGATACTGAAGCAACCATTCCAAATGCAGAAAGACCTGGACAATATCCAAACTTGGGCTGACAAGTGCCAAGTTACATTCACGCCACACAAGTGCCAGACAATAACTATCTCATACAAGCCAGGATCTAACCATCGCCCCTCCAATTCAATGGCATTACCATTGCTGAATCTCCGACAATCAACATCCTGGGGGTTACCATTGATCAGAAACTGAAATGGACTAGACATATTAATAGTGTGGCTACCAAGGCAGGTCAAAGGCTAGGAATCCTACGGCGAGTAATGCACCCCCTGACCCCCCAAAACCTGTCCACCATCTACAAGGCACAAGTCAGGAGTGTAAAGGAATACTCTCCACTTGCCTGGATGAGTGCAGCTCCAACAACACTCAAGAAGCTTGACACCGTCCAGGACAAAGCAGCCCTCTTGATTCCTCCTCCTTCCACAAACATTCAAACCCTTCACCACCGATGAGCAGTGGCAGCTGTGTGTACCATCTACAAGATGCACTGCAGGAACTCGCCAAGGTTCCTTAACAGCACCTTCCAAACTCACAACCACTACCATCTAGAAGGACAAGAGCAGCAGACACCTGGGAACCCCACCACCTGGAGGTTTCCCTCCAAGTCAGTCACCACCCCGACTTGGAAATATATCGCTGTTCCTTCACTGTTCCTGGGGCACAATCCTGAAACTCCCTCCCGAATAGGAGAATGGGTGTACCTACACCTGAAGGACTGCAGAGATTCAAAAAGGCAGCTCACCACCACCTCTGAAGGACAACGAGGGATGGGCTATAAATCCTGGCCTAACCAGCGATGCCGATATCCTGTGAATGAATTTTAAAAAAATATCCACCAGATCATGGCGCACCTGGCACTGCGGGTGAATAGGGGAGGACATCCGCTTCGGATGGCATTCAAGGTGATGGTCGCCCTGAACATTTCCGCCACGGGGGTCGTCCAGCCGGCAAAATAGATCCATTTCAATGTGGACCGAGCCCACTTGGATGCCCGAGCAGCAGGGTTTTCCGCCATTGCCGACATACCCTGGGTCCAGGGGTAATTGACGGGATACATGCCCCCCTATGTGCACCTGCAGATGCATAGCCGCTCTACACAAACAAAAGGGGTTCTTTTCGATGAACTGATATGTGACCATCAGCTGTGCATCATGCACGTCTGCGCCCAATACCTGGGCAGAGTACGCGGCATCTTGACGATTCCCGGCCTCTTCGAGACGGCCCACGTCTAGGGGGGTTGGCTCCTGAGCGACAGGGGCACAGACACCACATCCCATCTCCACAAACCCCCACCCTCTCTCTCCTGGCCACACCCCCGCCAACAAACCCCCCCATGATACATACCTACCGCACTATGGGAATTTGGGCCCTGGTTTGCCAGTAACAGTCGGTCTGGTCCATGGGATGGAGGACAACCTACTCTGCGATGAGCTCTGCTGTATTTCATCGTTTGACAACATCTGACTCCCGCCCACGGCAGCTCTTCCCACTGTCCGCCTGGTGATACATGCATGCAAGCTGGCCATTCCATCACACGGGCTGGCGGTGGTGGAGACAGTCGGGGGGAAGGTGGGGAACCCAGCCTACCCATAAAGTCTGCCGATCCCCCCCCGCCCCCCGCATTCCCTCTTTGCCCAGTCCAGACCAGCCCATCCCTCACACACATCTGACAGAGCACCGAGGCAGGTTGTAACATTGTCAACAGGTGTTTAATGTGAACAAATATGAACATATACGTGCCCTAGCCCCTATCACTACACTGTGCCCTGCACCCGTGCCAACTTAACTGGTGTCTAACCTTTTGGCCTTTATGGGCCCTAACGCTACGTCAACATGGATCCCCAGATGGTACATGAGAAGTGGAGGCAGCCTGCTGCGATTCCCGCCCTATGACCAGGGTCCTGTTGGCAACCGTCTTCTGGGTGACCAGGCTGCTGCTCGGGTGCCCCAGGTGGCGTGCTACCACCCTGTTCTGCCCACCACCCATCAGATTTGCTAGGGGCAGGAGGTGGGAGAACGAGGTGCTGCTGTGATCCGGCACCCCCCCTACGGGAGTCACCAGCACGGGCCCCATCATCTCCTCTTCCCTCTGTGTGTCCGATGACCTCCGGCTCGATAGGACGGGAGTGCAAGCAGACTTATCCACTGAGGCACCCCTGTCGCCTGGTGCTGCCAGTTGTGGAGGCCCGCTCTGATCTCGACCAGGATCTGCATGCTTGCGGTCATAGAGCACAGGGAGTGGACCATTTCGTCTGGGAAACGCACTCTCACCGGCAAGAACCGCATTTCCCAACTCTCATGGGATTGTGTGCCCACATCGCTGTTCTCACTGACGGCTAATGCAGGCTCAAAGTTCCGGGCTGAAAATGTGTATCTGGAAAACTACCACTTTTATGCTGTTTTTGTTGTAATCTTGCACATTTCATAAGAAATAACTGCAAATGTATTCAACAGCTGTTGAGGTTGTCAGTGTGAGTTGAAGTTGAGATCTTGCAGAGTGATCATGGAACTTTTTTCTATGTATCATTGATCAATAAATCAAAGGTAATAGAGTGATAAACGAAATGCCATGAGCTGTTACTGCCCATCTCCCTCTGTTGACCAAACTATTCATAAATAGCATTTAGCTGCTGCTGCTCATTATCTTTAGTTATGCAGGATGAAAAATGTCCGCTATTAAAAATGCATCCTTTTTGAACGTTATTGAATAAGGGTATAATCATTTCAGATGGGCATTGTATTAAATTTATTTTTAAAATATAATTATTTCTAGTCATTGCATTGCAATTAGGAATTCTGTTCCTTTCAACCTCTAGATTAAACGCATCAGTCAGCTTCCAACAGGTAAAATGCACCCAGCAACATTGTCACTTTGAGAGCTTTTTAGCATTTGGAATAATTTTAACCAAATGCTTTTTCCAGCTCTATTACCAGCCTCGCACACAGGGAAAAACTAACTTCTGTGAATGGCTATAAAGTCCAGGATTTTCCATTTGGGAGACTGGGCTGGATTCTCTGATTTTGAGGCTATGTCCGGAGCATGTGTCTATTATTACGACCAAAAAAATCGGTGTCACCCCCCACACCGATGCTCCACTCGGTGGGGCGCTAGCAAAACACCCAGCTTTCCCTGTATATACGGACGGAGAATTGCAGGGTCCGTGGCAGCGCATGCGCACAGCAACGACCTGCGGCGGTTGCGCCGTACAACATGGCGACCCGGCCTGTCGGATAGTGCCCCCCTATAACTCACTCGCCACACTCGGACCATACCATACCCCACCAGTCCCCCCCCCCCCCCCCCCCCCCCCGCCCCCACCAAACCCCCGAGGTTGGAACTTATTTGCGCTCCAAAAGCAGTTCAGTTTCCTCTCCGTGCACATTTATGCGTGGCGAGGGATTCACAAAAGAATCCCGCTATCGGACTGCTATTCTGAGCGAATGCCTGTATAGTGAGGTCCCGCGGCTGCCCCCCCCTCCCCCCCCCCCCCAGCCTCCGTACCGCAAAGCAGCTCCCCCTCTCCCCGGATTGCAGATCAACCCCCGCATCGTACAGCAGCCCCCACCCCCCACAATGAATCCCCCCTCCGGCAATGTGATTCAGTCCCACACTCCCGGATTTCTGGATTCCCCCCACCTTGCTTTAGGGTTTTGGTCAATGCTGGTATCATCAGCAGTACAGGCTTGGAGGGCTGAAGGGCCTGTTTCTATGCTGGATTGTTCTTTGTTCTTGCCCCAAGTACAGCAGTGATCTGAACTACCCACCCCAGAAACCCCTGTGTAGGAGGACCCCTGAGACCTTCTGGATAGGGGGACCTCTCCCCGAGATCCCCTGGATAGGTGATCCCCACAGTGAACCCTGAATAGGGCATCCTCCCCCCCTGAGATCGCCGGGTTAGGGGGACCCCCACAGAGACGTCCTAAACAGGGGGAACTCCGACAGATCCTCTAACTAAAGGGACCTCCTAGAGACTCCCAAACTAAAAGGATCTGACCCAAGACTCCCTAACTAAGGGAAACCCCCACAGACCCACCAGAAATGAGACCCCTGTCTGGAAGCTAGACAGCAGTCCAGACAGGGACAGTGAAAATAAATTACTGTTATAACTCTCAACTGGGCACACACCTGCTGGCTCAGACAGAGGAAGCACACAAATCCATTCCTGAAAAGAGAAAAGCAGTGACCTGTGTTTAAATCCCTCACATCATTTGGTCGCAAGCCATTCATTCATTTTTCTCAGTTCAGCACTTGAAAAGCATTCAAGCGTGGAAGGGGGTGATTGGAATGCACTTAACTCTCTCGGAAGTGGTTGATGTTTGTAAACCTTCTGGTTACAGCACTTCAGTCTTACTCACACATTAAGGGGGATGAATGAAGCGAAGCTCACAGCTGTGTTTTTGGATTCTGTCAATCATAGCCCACTAAGAGAAATGAATGAATGTCTTGCAGCTGAAGGATATGAGGGGTTTATCAGCAAAGTTATACGAGAAGATAGAATTATTTAATGACAGCTTCCTACATTGTGGAACCAGCTATGGACAATACTATTTTAGATCCAGCATTATGTCATGTGGGCAGATATAATTAGCAGATCTATATGCAGATCAAAAATCCCCACAATTATCACATTGCCTTTGTTACAAGCTCATAACAGCTCTTGCTTAATGATCTGCCCAATGGTGTAGTTACTGTTGGAGGACACATAAACAACCCGCACCAAAATGTTCTGAACTTTATTAATCCTAATCTCTACCCTTCCTGATCTTTTTTTTAAAATTTAGAGTCCCCAATTATTTTATTTTATTTTTTCCAATTAAGGGGCAATTTAGCGTGGCCATTCCACCTAACCTGCACATCTTTCGGTTGGAGGGGTGAAACCCACGCAGGCATGGGGAGAATGTGCAAAGCCCACACGGACAGTGACCCAGGGCCAGGATTCAAACCTGGGTCCTTAGTGCCGCAGTCCCAGTGCTAACCACTGCGCCACATGCCACCCACCCCTTCCTGATCTTCTGATCCAAGATCCTTCATTATGTCTGCCTATGCCAAGTATTAGTGTCAAGGTTACTTCTCTGCCTTTTCTGTTCTGTTGATCTTTTTGAAATGTTGTGTAACCCAGAATATTTATTTTTCAACCTTGGCCACTTCACAATTGTCTTTTTGCAGTGGCAATTACATCAAAACCCTTTATCTCTAGTTGTGCTGCTAGCTCATCTGCCTTATTACAAATGTTTTTTTGCATATGGTTAAAGATGCTTGAACTTTTTATAAATCATTATTCTTTGCATGGACTTCATTCACTGATGCACCATTACCTTTAATGTCTCTATCTTTTCCTGTCTCGCTCAGCATATCTTTACCCAAATGTCCCAAGACTTCATTTCTCTGAAGGTTTCATGAAAATATAACATCCAGCAAGAATATTTAGGACAATTTCCTGTTTTGGCTTCTAATCTACTAGTATCTTGGTAAAACCAAGAGCTCCTCCCTTCAAGAGTGTGATTGCTTTGAGGTACTTGGAGCAAGAAGACTGTTAGTCCTACCTGGAGGGTTATTTAGTAACCTTACTGATGCACGATCAATTGAACAAAGGCTAGAGTTGGATACAACTGAAGCTTTATTGCAGTAAGATGTGTGGCCTCCCACAGCAGCTGGCGAAATGGCTGCTGAATGGAGGACACACATATTTATATACCGCCTACTGGGCGGAGCCAGCAGGCAGGGACTACCGGCGAGCCAGTAGTACAGGTCCTACCTTACATCACCTAATATAGCTGCAACAGTGGTTTACCACACTTACATCTGAGAGAAGTACCAGTTGATCAGAAGTGCATTTTTGTTACATGGAAAACATGGCAAACTGATTCTGTACGTTGGAATTTTTAATTACTTTAGCTGATGGCTCCGAAATGGCGTAATCGTGTCGCGCGCCGCATGCCATTGCAATGGCATTGGCCCGTCATCAGCAGGCCCTCCCGTGATGCTCCGCCCCCGATGGGCCAAGTTCTCGACTGCGCGGGACATGTGAGGTCTCAGCGTTTGGGAACTGTGTCCAGCGCCGCCAGGGCTGGGGGGGACTGGTGGGGGTTGGCCAGGGGGTGGACTGTGGGGTCGTGGATGGCGGGTCGCCATGTTGTATGGCGCGACTGCTGCAGGTCGTCACCGTGCACATGCGCGGCTATCGGCCTGGCCATTCTCCAGCCATTTTCAGCGCAGAAGCCGGGAGTTTCACCCAGCGCCGCTGCTGGCCCCTCACTGGCCCTGGAATTGTGAGGGGTGGGCGCTGATTTTTTCATCGTGGAACTCCCGTGAATTCTCCTTTCCAGCCAGCACTTAGCCGCCAAAACAGAGAATCCAGCCCAAGATCTTTTACAAAATTATTTCAGTTTGCACAGATTTAAAATATGGTTGAAATTCAGTGTTAATTCAAATTACTTTTGGTGAACAGAGATGACTGGATCAAAGTTTTCATCTTGCAGCAGCTTTTCCTGCTCTGCATAGCCTTTGTTTGTCCCCCAATGAAGTTGTATTCTTTTTTTAAAGTATTTTTATTCAAAAGTTTCAACATTTTAACTAATTACCCAAACCCGCCCATCCCACCCTTCCCCAGTAACCCACCACCCCATCTTACCCCCTCCCCTAGCAGTTGACAGTAACCAGCTCCTTGAAATGTAGTATAAACAAACCCCATTTCTTATGGAACCTCTCACTCACCCCCCTCAAAGCAAATCTCATCTTTTCCAAGTGCCGGAGCTCCATTAAATCACCCAGCCACACTGAGGCACAGGTTGCAGAAACTGACCTTCACCCCAACAGGACCCACCTGCGAGTGATCAACAAGGCAAAGGGCTAAAACATCTGCCCTTGCTCCCGTCTGCAACTCCGGCAAGTCCGACACCCCAAATATGGCCCCTAGGGGACTGAGCTCTAAATCCACGTTAAAGATCGGTGACATGATGCTGAAGAACGACCTCCAAAATGTCTCCTACTTCGGACAGGACCAAACATGTGTACGTGATTGGCTTGACCCCTCCCACACCACTCACAAATATCCTCCACCCCCTCAAACAACCGGCTCATCCTCAACTTCGTCAGATGCGCCTTATGCACTACCTTTAGCTGTATCAACCCAGCCTCACGCACGAGATTGAGGCATTCACCGTCCGCGACACCTCACACCACAGCCCCTTCAGAGATGCCATATCCTCCCCCACAATTTTCCCATAAATCGCTGAAATGACCCCAGCCTCATCAATGTCACCACCCCCTCCAACAACGAGAAGGGCAGTGCCACCGGAAAGTCGGAAAAATCTTTTTCCTGCATGTACCTGAAAGCCTCCCCCACTGGACCCTAAACCTCTCCCCCAGTTCCTCCAAATTTGCAAACCTCTCATCTAAAACCAAGTCCTTCATTTCCATCACCCCTCGCTCCTCCCATCCCAGATACCTGATAGCCATTCTTGCTGGCTGAAACCCATGGTTCCCTCAGCGTGGCAACCACTGCCGGACTCCCCGAGTACTTCCCTGGGGAATACAGGTTCCAATGGGCGCAGCCCCACCCCCCATCTTGCTCCCGTTCACTAGCCAACATACATTTGCTAGAGAGGCGGCCCCTGCCAGAGCCCCCTCCCCCACATGGAGAAAACCAACTCAAAGATTCCCCACACCCAAACCTTCCAAACTCCCAACACAGTAATCCCTCAAACCCAAGAATAACAAACTTCAACCAATCACCACTCTGCCCAAACAATCTCTTCCCAAACACAACTTGAGAAGAGATTTTAAAAAAGCAAAAAAAAAAGAAGAGAAAGAAAGAATAGAGATTAACACAACCAAAGATCAAACTCATGTCAGTCCTTTCATGAACACCTCCGCCTCCTCCGCCATCTCAAAGTAGAATTCCTTGGGGTTACGTGAAACCCTCAGTGTTACTGGGTAGTCCACCCCAAACCCCACATTGCTTTTGTATAATCTCACCTTCGCCTGCACAAAGTCCGCCCGCCTTCCCGCAAGCTTTGCTGTGAAGTCCTGATATATACAAATACCATCTCTTTCTCACCTCACCTCCCAGTTCAACTTCACAAATCTCACCACCTTTTCCTTCATCTGATTGCTGTGGTAGCAGACTATCATTCGGTGGAGCGACTGGTGAGCCCTGTCCAGCTCGTAGAGGAAGGGGTCCTCTTCCTCCACCATCAACTTAGTGAACATCTCCGCAAAGTACTCCTTCGGCCTCCGCTCCTCCCGCCCCTCAGGCAGTTCCACAACCCTTAGATTCTGCCTTCGTAACCGTTCTCCAGGTCCTCCACATTGGCTTTCAACCCTTTGTTACTCTTCACCACCCTGCGCAGCTCCTCACCCATCGAGGTGAACTGATCGTTGTGCTCCGACAACGCCTCCTCCACCCCCTTCAATGCCCCTCCCTTCCACCGGAACAAGAGTCTAATCTCCCCACTCCTTGAGCGAGATCATCATGTCTTTGCGATGCTTGTCAAAGTGCTTGGAATAGGGCAGGATTTTCCAACCCCCCCACCGGGTCGGAGAATCTCCGGGGGCTGGCATGAATCCCACCCAGCCGCTCTGACACGGGCTGTTGTATTCTCCGGCGCCGGTTTTCGAACATTGGCAGCGGCCCCCCCGGCAATTCTCCGGGCCTCGATGGGCCGAGCGGCCGTTGCATCTGGCCAGTCCCGCCAGCGTGGATTGGACATGGTCCCACACGGCGGGACCTGGCAAGTAAGTTGGCTGGTGCGGTACCCAGGGTGGCACGGTGGGATCCGACCCCGGGGGGGGGGCCCCCATGGTTGCCTGGCCCGTGATCGGGGCCCACGATCGGAGCCCACTGATCTGCGAGTGGGCCTGTGCAATGGGGCACTTCTTCCTGCATGCGCAGACCAGCCGGCGTATTCTGGCGCATGCGCAGGGGTGTCTTCTCCACGTCGGCCATGGCGGAGCCCTACAGGGGCCAGCGCGGAGAAGACACCCGCCTGCGCATGCGCCAGAATACGCCGGCTGGTCTGCGCATGCGCTGAACTACGCAGGCGGTTCTGTGCATGCGCTAACTTGCGCAGTCCCTTCAGCACCGGCTGGCGCAGCACCAACCCCTCCGCCGCCGGCCTAGCCCCCGGAAGTGCGGAGAATTCCGTCAACTTCCGGTCGGCCCGACGCCGGAGTGGTTTGCGCCGTTTTTTTACGCCAGCGTCGGGCCATCGCGCCGATTCGGGAGAATCCCGCAGATAACCTCCCAAGCTCCCCATCATCACCTTGGCCAGCTTATCCACCTTGATAGGTGCGGCCCCACTCGGCAAACCTGCTCCCACCATATTTTCTCCCACTGAACTCCCCAGCAAACCCGCCGGCAGAGTTTCACTCGCCCTCTTTTACCCCCGGATTCTTATTCTGAGTTTTTGACATCCTTTGGTTGCCTTAGACTCTCCAACAAATAATCATGCCAAATTTTCTCCAGAAACTGTCTGCGAAGGGCCAAAAATCAAAAACTCCAGCAGAAGTCACCCAACGTGCGACCTCCACCGAGGTGTCACCAGCGGAAGTCCCCAATCAAGCTGTATTCTGAGGGGAATGCTATCAATGCATCCACCTCTGGAGCAACTGGTTTGTGCGGAAGCCTTGAAGTCAGCAAAAATTCTGTGGCTGCCATTGCACTGTACAATTCCCTGCCCCCGCCCCCCCCCCCCCTCCGACGAACAACTCCTCAAACACGGTCACAGACATTCTCCATCTTGACTTGAAACCCTCCGCTGAACCCCTTAACTTGTATTTGATCCTTTCCAACCGAAGAAAGTAATATAACTTTCATATAACTAAAGTCATGTTGCTTTTTCTCGCAATCTTTTTTATTGCATTGATAGTCGTGTGTTGGGAAGTTTGTTTCCAGAATTGTTTATGCGTCGTAATTTTTCATATCCGTTTGGAATAAAATACATCTCAAAAAAAAGATGGAGAGTGATGTAGTTGATTCTGGGACAGGGTCCCGAATCTAAATAAAGGTAACTACGATTGTGTGAAGCGCGAGTTGGCTATGATGGATTGTCGAACATCACTTAAAGGGATGATGGTGGATAGGCAATGGAAACATTCGAGGAGCGCATGGGTGAACTACAAAAATTGTTTATTCCTGTCAGGTGCAAGAATAAAACTGGAAAGGTGGCCAAACATGGTTTACAAGGGAAATTAAAGAAAGTATTAGATCCAAGGAAGAGGCATGCAAATTGGGCAGAATAAACAGCAGATTTGAGGATTTGGAACAGTTTAGAATTCAGCAAAGGAGGACAAAGGATTGATTAAGAAGGGGAAAATAGAGAAAGAGAGTAAGCTTGCAGGGAACATAAAAACTCACTGTAAAATCCTCTATAGATATGCGAAAAGAAAACAATTTGTGAAGACAAATATAGGTTCCTCCTATTCAAAAACAGGGGAACAAAGAAATGACTGACCACCTAAATACATACATTGGTTCTGTCTTCACAAAGAGGGATACAAATAACATACCAGAAATGTTGGGGAACTCAGGTTTTGTGAGAGGGAGGAACTGAAGGATATCAGTGTTAGTAGGGAAATGGTGTTGGGGAAGTTGACAGGAGTGAAGGTTGATAAATCCTCATGGCCTGGCAATAAACATTCCAAAATACATAAGAAGTGGCCCGAGAAATAGTGGGTACATTGGTGGTCATCTTCCAAGATTCTATAAACTCTGGAACAAATCCTATAAATAGAAGGGTAGCTAATGTAACACATTATTTAAGAAGGCACATAGAGAGAAAACAGTGAATTATAGGCTAGTCAGCCTGATGTCGGTACTGGGGAAAATGCATTTTAAAGGATTTAATAGCAGAGCATTTTGAAAGCAGTGGCAAGATCTGACAGAGTCAGCAGTGATTTATGAAAGGTAAATCATGCTTGACAAATCTCCTAGAATTCTTCTAGGGTGTAACTAGTAGAGTTGATGAGGGGGAGCCAGTGGATGTGGTTTGTAGGACTTTCAGAAGGCTTTCAACAAAGTCCCACATAAGAGATTAGCGTGTAAAGTTAAAGTGCATGGGTTGGGGGTAATGAGTTGAGATGGATAGAAAACTGGTTGGCAATCAGGAAACAAATAAACGTGTCTTTTTCCAAATGGCAAGCAGTCACTAGTGAGGCGCCGCACAGATCAATGCTCGGAGTCCAGCTATTCACAATATATATTAATTATATATTTAGGGAACTTAATGTAATATCTCCAGATTTACAAATAACACAAAGCTGGGTGGAAGCATGAGCATGGGGAAGATACAGAGATGCTTGAGAAGTTGAGTGAGTGTGCAAATGCGTGGCAGGTGCAGTAAAATGTGGATAAATGTGAGGTTATTAACTTTGGTAGCAAAAACAGGAAGGCAGATTATTATCTGAATGGCTTTAGATTGAGAGAGGGTAATGTGCAACGAGCCTTGGGTGTCCTTGTACACCAATCGCTGAAAGTAAGCATGCAGGTGCAGTAGGTGGTAAAGGAGGCAAATAGTATGTGATTATTTGAGTACAGGAGCAGGGATATCTTGCTGCAATTATCCAGGGCCTTGGTGAGGCCACACCTGGAATATTGTGTGCATCTTTTGTCTCCTTATCTGAGGAAGGATGTTCTTGCTATAGGGGGAGTGCAGTCAAGATTTACCAGAATGAATTCTGAGATAGCAGGACTGACCTATGAGGACAGATTGAGTCGGTTAGGATTATTTTCTCAGGAGTTCAGAACAATGAGGGGGGATCTCAAAGAAACCTAGAAAATTCTAACAGGACGAGACTTGGTAGATGCAGGAAGCATTTTCCTGACGGTGGGGGAAGTCCAGAACAAGGGGTCACGGTCTAAGAATGCGACCATATCCCCGCCCACACAAATCGAGAGATCAGCACATTGACCTTCTTAAAAAATGACTTGGGGACGAATATTGGGAGGTTCTGAAACACAAGCAGAAGCCTTGGCAGCATCGCCATTTTTACAGTCTGCATCTGCCCTGTCAATGACAGCAGCAGTACATCCCACCTCTTAAAATCTGCTTTCATCTGCTCCACCAACTGAGCCAGGTACAACTTGTGCAAATGTGCCCAGCCCTGAGCCATCTGAATATCCAAGTATCTAAAACTCGCCCCTACAACCCTAGGTGGCAACTCCCCTAACCTGCTTTCCTGCCCCCTAGTCTCAATCCGGAACACCTCGCTTTTTCCCATATTGAACTTGTAACCCAAGAACCAGCCAAACATCCCCAGGATCCCCATGTGCCTCCAATACTGCCCAATGGGTCCAAAATATACAGCAATAGGCCACCACATATAATAAGACCTTGTGCTCTACGACCCACCCCTCGCTCAACCCCTCTCCAATCCCTCATTGCCCTAAGCCCCTTTGCCAGCGACTCTATCGCCAAGGCGAAGAGAAACGAGGAGAGCCGACACCCCTGCCTGGTCCCACGATGTAGCCCGAAGTATCCCTAACTCACTCGGTTCGTCCGTACTCTCGCGACCAGCGCCTTACATAGCAGCCGGACCCAGTCTACAAACTCCTGCCCGAACCCTAAACACCCCATCACCTCCAACATATACACACACTCCACCGATCAAACGCCCTCTTTACATCCATTGCCACCATCTTGAGTGCCTCCCACAGCGTGGCAGCAGTGACCACCGATGCATCATTTAGCTTCCCGGAATGGCAGCCCACATCCGCTCGCACACCTCCTCATCTGCCAACACCCCCACATCCAGCCTCCACTGCAGCTGCTGGCACCACCACCCACACACACACACAACCTGGTCCATGTGCATGGTCAGAAACCACAATCGCCGAATATTCCGAGTCGGTCACCCCCACCAACAGCGTTTTATCGAGCACGAAAAAAATCAATCTGGGTTTACCCAGTGCACATGGGAGAAATATGAAAACTCCTTCGCCCTCCCAAACCTCCACAGGTCCACCCCCCCCCCCCTCACCTCCTCCACCCCCCCCCCCCACCCCCCCCCCCACGAACCCCTCACACCACACCCTTGCGCTCCATAATCCCCATCAGCTCCTTTACCACTGCAAATACCCTCGATGACTTGGGACTCGACCGGTCTGAGTTCGGATTCATTACCGTATTAAAATCTCACCCATAATCATCCGATGAAAGTTCAAGTCAAGAATCTTTCCTCACACCCGCCTCATGAAATCCACGTCAGCCCAATTCGGGCATAGATGTTTACCTGAACGACCAGCATGTCTGCAACCTTCTACTCACCATCACATACCTCTCCACCACCCCCCCGTATTGGCCACAATGCACCCCACCTCGAATGCAACCCACTTATTAACCAACACCACTAGCCCCCTCATCTTCATATCCAGCCCCAAAAGAAACACCTGCTCCACCTATCCCTTTCTCAGCCCTGTCTGGTCCCCTATCTCCAGGTTTGTCTCCTGAAAAAAAGCCATGTCGCCTTCAGACTCCTCAAATGATTGAACACATGCGACCGTTTAACTGGCCCATTCAACCCCCTCACGTTCCACGTGACCAGCATGGTCAGGGGGCTGCCCGCCTGTTCCCCTGCAGTACCTGTGTCTTATGGACTTATAGTACCCTTTTTGGGCCAGTCCCCGGCCCGCGTCATGTGAACCACCAGGCCAGGGGTGTCCACCGTCATTGATTTAATAATAATAATAATAATGTTTATTGTCACAAGTAGGCTGACAAGTAGGCTTACATTAACACTGCAATGAAGTTACTGTGAAAATCCCCCGTTCGCCACATTCCGGCACCTGTTCAGAGAATTTAGAATGTCCAAATGACCTAACAGCACGTCTTTTGGGAGTTGTGGGAGGAAACCGGAGCACCTGGAGGAAACCCACGCAGACACGGGGAGAACGTGCAGACTCCGCACAGACAGTGACCCAAGCCGGGAATCGAACCTGGGACCCTGACGCTGTGAAGCAACAGTGCTAACCACTGTGCTATCGTGCTGTCAATAACTCTTCCAAACTGCGCCACACCAACCACACCCATGTCAGCAACCCTCCCCCCCCACCCTCAAACAAAAAAGACAACTCCCTCCCCCACGCCTTCATCCTGGCAAGCCCCCACTTCACTCCCGTTAACTAACCCACCTAGCTTGCATGGTGGCTCCCGCCCAAGGCCTTCAACCATCCTACCTCCCTCCAATTCCCCTCCCAACCCAACCATCTATCCCTCAAGAGTAACAAAAGGCAAACACACCATCTTTGCTCCCTCGTCAAATCCTGCCCTGAAAACCCACCACCAAACACTTTAAAGAGCACACAAAGCTTCAAAATTCAACGTCCTCACACTCCTGCTAGTTCATTGTCCCTCATAAATTCCATTGCGTCCTCTGGCTTGTCAAAATACCTCTTTCGCGTCTGGAAAGTCACCCGCAGGCGGGCTGGGTACAGCATCCCAAACATCGCCCCTTTTTAAAGAGGGCAGCCTTAATCCAGTTAAATCCGGCCCGCCCCTTCGCCAGCTCCGCACCTAACTCCTGGTATACCCACAGCTCTTTCCCTTCCCAGGTACAGTTCCTGACCTGCCTCACCCATCAAAGGATCTTCTTCTTGTCCAGAAAGCGGTGCAACTGCACCACCATCGCCCCCGATGGCTTTCCTGAAGCGAAAGAGGCTTGGTTGAAAGTGCGCCCGGTCCAACTTCAGGGGCCAATCAAAGACCCCCATCCCACATTAACCTCTCCAACATCTTTGCCACATATACTGTGGCCTCCGCACCTTCAGTGCCTACAGGCATCCCGACAATCCTTAGGTTTTGCCTTCTGGAGCGATTCCCCAAATCTTCTACCTTCTCCCTCAGCTTTTCCACATCACTCCCACCTCAGCCACCAACAAAATCGACTGCTCCTCATGCTCCTCCACTGAAGCCTCCTCCAATTTCTGGATTGCCAGGCCCTGGAACTCCAGCCTCTGCTCCACATGCTCGATCCCAGACCTCAGCGGTTCCATCAACTTGGCTACGTCTTCCAGGTCCTCTTTCCTCTGCTGTCGAAACTTATCATTCAGGAACTCCACCACTGCTCTGTCGACCACTGGGCAAGCAGCGCAGGACCCTTGCCCTTCGCCATCTTTCCCTGTGGCACACCACGAAAACTCTCCTCCTCCAACTGCACTTTCTTTCTTGTGGCGCTCCTCGTCCACTGATCCATTCACCAGCCACACCAGAGGACTATTACCTTCCCCAGGCACTCCCGTACTATTTGCCCTCAAATACTTTGCCCTTTGGCTGGGAAAAAGACCAAAATAACTTGCCTTGAGCGGGAGCCACCAATGTGTGACCACTCATTCCATGGGCACCACTAGACATCCGGCTGATGTCACAATTAATGAGAAACTGAAAGGGAACTGGCCCTTTAAATTGGCAGCCAGAGCCAACTTTGTGGAGACCCCTTCACAATGCTAATTCACCAGCAAGCTCTTGATTTGAAATGACGGGGACATGAGTGAGCTAACTGTGCAATTTCCATTCAGGCTCCCTTATCCCATCATAAATCAGAAACCGTACAATCTAGCCTGTGATTTCAGAATTTGCAAAGCAAACAGCAGCTCTGCCAACAGAACATCAACATAAATCATTCTGCACTACTGGCAAGGGACAACTTCGTGGGCTGGTTTAATGGTGGGCGGGCAGTAAAATCGAGAGGGTGTCCTTCCTGCTGCCTAGCCATCCGGTCCGGCCCATCTGAGATTTTACTGGGAGTAAGAGAAACATAAGGTGACCCACCTGCTCTTGGGCCTATTGAGGCCCTTAAGTAGACAGTTAAGGGTCATTGAATGACCTCATCCTGCCAGAGTCTGTATTTTCCTGACAGGGAGAGGAGGGGGGCACTTGATGTGGCATTGAGAGTCAGGAAAGGTGCCTATGACGTCCTTTGTAGGCTTCCTGATTCAATCCGAGGCACCCTCCATCCCAGGTCTTCTCCCCACTATCACCCACCCACCTGATCTCTTGAATGCAGTCTTTCTGCCATCTTCTTCACCCCACCCTGCCTGTGACCCTTTACCCCATACTTACCGTGGTGTGTTGGGACTGCCTGTAGTCCCAGCAGTGACCAGAACTCCCATTGGTGCTGCAGGGACTACAAAGCTGTTGGCCATCCAATTGGCCTGAAACTCTCTAAGGCGGAGCTTCTGCCTGAGAAAGGGGTGGAAGAGTCACCTCCAAGCAATTAATGCTGCTCCCAGCGTTAATTGGGTGAGTTCCCGAGGGGATTGAATGGGTGGGGGTACGATAGGAATTACTGAAGCCTGTGAAATCCAGCCCCATGTGTGGCAGACTTTATTTTTCCTGAAGCACTTGTTCAGCCATCAAAAGAAATGCAGCAGATGATCTAATCTGAGCTCGCCAAAGTTCCGAGATTACAGTTCCATTATCGTGCACAGATGGAAGCATGCCAATCAGAACTGGCCTGCCAGATATTCAACTTTCCACAATTCTCCTTTTCTAAGATTATAAGCTTCAAAAACAGTGTTAAAGAACCTGTTTGTTTAATACCATGGTTAACACATCAAAAGTAAGATCATTCAAATGAGCAGTTCTTTTCATCCTGCAGTGAATGAAGCTGGAAATACAATAGCCGCAGCATAATAATCAGCAGTAATCTCTTTGATAAATTCCAGGTGCATGCGTTTGTCATTTGTTTAAGACAAGGTTACTATGAACTATGAGAATTATTAATGAGATTTGTAATGCATAATGTTTCATGTCTGCAGTCGTTGTTCGAATCCCTTGTTTCTCTCTTTGTTCTCATTATAATTTGACATCCCAACAATATTAGTTGGTGACAATGTACAATAGCTTGAGCTGGGGTTCAAATAAGACTGGCGCTTCAGTTCCTGATCTGAAAGTTTTTGAGCAACACCGAGAAAGTGGCTTGATTTCAGTTGTAAGAAGGGAAAAATAATATTTTATATTTTCTTTATACTCTGAACTTGCTGCACCTGCACATTGCATAGAATTTTAACTGGTTCAGGCCATAGCAAATAGAAATATTTCTTTGGAGTGTTTAATGGGCAATTAATGTGCAAATGCAGAAAGTTCATAAACTAATGAGGGACAGGGAGGTGGGGTGGCTAAGGGCAAGGTGCTGTTTGTACAAAATAAATGTGGAGTGCCATTAATAGACCAATAAGGTCTCGAGATTCTCAAATCGCAAAATTTCCATCCTTCAAGCTTCACATAGCCAATTGTCTCCATGTCCTATACACAGACCTTAATCTCTGTCAATGTATTCTGTGATGTGGAGATGCCGGCGTTGGACTGGGGTGAGCACAGTAGAAGTTTTACAACACCAGGTTAAAGTCCAACAGGTTTGTTTCGATGTCACTAGCTTTCGGAGCGCTGCTCCTTCCTCAGGTGAATGAAGAGGTATGTTCCAGAAACATATATATAGACAGATTCAAAGATGCCAGACAATGCTTGGAATGCGAGCATTAGCAGGTGATTAAATCTTTACAGATCCAGAGATGGGGTAACCCCAGGTTAAAGAGGTGTGAATTGTGTCAAGCCAGGACAGTTGGTAGGATTTCGCAGGCCAGATGGTGGGGGATGAATGTAATGCGACATGACTCCCAGGTCCCGGTTGAGGCCGCACTCATGTGTGCGGAACTTGGCTATAAGCTTCTGCTCGGCGATTCTGCGTTGTCGCGCGTCCTGAAGGCCGCCTTGGAGAACGCTTACCCGGAGATCAGAGGCTGAATGCACTTGACTTCTGAAGTGTTCCCCGACTGGAAGGGAACATTCCTGCCTGGTGACTGTCACACGATGTCCGTTCATTCGTTGTCGCAGCGTCTGCATGGTCTCGCCAATGTACCACGCTTCGGGACATCCTTTCCTGCAGCGTATGAGGTATACAACATTGGCCGAGTCGCACGAGTATGTACCGCGTACCTGGTGGGTGGTGTTCTCACGTGTAATGGTGGTATCCATGTCGATGATCTGGCACGTCTTGCAGAGATTGCCATGGCAGGGTTGTGTGGTGTCGTGGTCACTGTTCTGAAGGCTGAGTAGTTTGCTGCAAACAATGGTTTGTTTGAGGTTTCATCTCTGGATTTAATCACCTGCTAATGCTCGCATTCCAAGCATTGTCTGGCGTCTTTGAATCTGTCTATATATATGTTTCTGGAACATACCTCTTCATTCACCTGAGGAAGGAGCAGCGCTCCGAAAGCTAGTGACATCGAAACAAACCTGTTGGACTTTAACCTGGTGTTGTAAAACTTCTTACAATGTATTCTGTGGCAGTCATTGGACACTACCTTTCACATATACCTTTCCTCATATCGACCTGCACAGTCATATTCAAATCTTGAGTCTTCGCTCAGTGTTCACGCCCACCTGCAACAGTATTCTTTCTTTCTCTGCAACTCCTATTGCGTCATACATTTCTTTCCTTCAACAGCAGCCGATCCCCTCTCCCACAAACCACTGACCCAGGATATAAAGATATCTCCAAGCTCCATTGAATGCAAAAATAAAATCTGTGCACTGACCTTCATAAATCATATATGATTTGTCCTTTTTGATTTTTGAGCTCTAAGGGAACAGTACTTTATTCAGGGTACATCTTCAACAAACTCACTATAAAAATGTTATGTTGTAATTTAAGTGACACATATAGTCCTATATATTCTTTCAAAATCTATTGGGCCAGAAATATTCTACTTGTAGGTTGCCAATGTAGGAAATGAGAGATCTCCAGTGAAGTTTGATGTTACACTGGTATTCCCTACTGCATTTTGCGACGTTTCACAATTAATTTGGAGGAATGTTTAAACAATTGCACTGAAATATCATAATTCAAAAAAAAAATGAATGCCCAGAAAATCCATGAGATAATTATCAAAGGTATTATGCTCATGACAAAGTTAAGAGTTTGGGAGTAGGGGGACTAAGGGGCATTCAGCGTTGTTGGGGCAGAATATAATTTTTTATAGTATGGAATGTAAACAGGACCAGTTAATGCAGGAATTATTGTCAAGCAGCATGGGTAAATCTCAACTGGTTTAAACTGTGTGCTTGCAGATCCTAAGGTTGACCCCAGTGACACTCCTGACTTTCTTTGGCATATAGGGGCTGGTTTAGCACACTGGGCTAAATCGCTGGCTTTTAAAGCAGACCAAGGCAGGCCAGCCGCACGGTTTGATTCCCGTACCAGCCTCCCCGAACAGGCGCCGGAATGTGGAGACTAGGGGCTTTTCACAGTAACTTCATTTGAAGCCTACTTGTGACAATAAGCGATTTTCATTTCATTGCATTTCTTCACATTTTGTTTTCTTTTATCCCTTGGCAAATGGTGTGGCGTGTTGGAAGGATATCACAGGCTGATTAACAATCTGGTTGGAGCTGTGTGAACTCTTTTTGAACCTAGGGCCTTCCAGTACAGAGGCAAGAGCCATTGGAGCTTCGATACTCCTGAGTGAAATGCAATAGTTCAAGAAGAGCAAAAGTCTTCGAAGGCCCTCAGTAATTAGTTTTGGTACAGACGGGACACAGAGGATGAAAGAAAAGGCATCCATAGCTCAATCTTTAGAGAACCCGATCCTGAGCTGGACCCAATTGGTGGGGGTCCTTCTCCACCTATCAAAAGGCCAAACCGCCTCTCTCAATCAGGGGACCAGTTTTCACTCAAACTTACATTGAACCCTTTTGAAACTGAGACAGTAGGAACTTCCTGCATTGGAGACCCCACAGCCCTGACCCTTTGCATCAATGTCTTTATTTATGGGCAGAGGCTTTATTGTAACTCAGCATCTGGCATACCTGGATTGTGATGGGGTTTGTGGCTATTGCCCTGGATTTATACAAAATTGATGATGGGATTCTGTACAGATGAGTCAGCAATTCCAGGGCCATAATTTCTGAAATAGTGGATGCGATTCAACAGAAAAATGTCAAAATCCGGTTTTGGATGTGTTTGGTGGGCTGTGTCGTGACGGCCACGTTGGCGAGATTGCGGCCCGTATTTAATAGTACTTTGCGCCAAAAATGAGCCCCATGAGATTCTCAACATTATTGGCTGCCTCGCCGTCTGATTTGCCCAATTCACATCGCAACAGCTTGCCGCTAACAAAGGGGGCTGGTTTTAATCACTCCCTCACCACGCATGCCCAGTGAACACATAAGCATGGCAGTGCGCAGACCTGCTCCTCGCTTTGGGGATGAAGACCTCACAAGGTTTCTCAACGCTGTGGATGAGAGGCGGGCCACCCTGTTCCCCCCCGAGCGTGTTGGAGGCCCAGCAACAGGGTCAGCAATACTGCCTGGGAGGCAGTAGTTACCACCTCTCTCCTGGCATCAATTCCGCCTGCCACCTAAATTCCCAACCCCCCCCCTTCCCCAATTCACTGGCTTGCACCCTCCACACATCCGATCTTCATGCTTGTTCCTCAGACATCCCGGCACTCACCAGCACAACCCCTTCCTGTTCAGGTGCATTGCCCACACCTGGCACCTGCTATAGACCCCCCCCCCCCCCCCGACCCACCAAGCTCAAAATGCCCTCTCTTTGTCCCCGCAGCAGAAAAGAGCCCATAATAAATGGGAAAAGGCCAAGATGGGGGTCGGATTCCCAGAGATTTGAGTCCTCACCCCCGATGAGGAATGGGCCCTCAAAATTGTGGGGTTGCCCGAGGGGAGAACAGTCACTGATAGTGAGGTTTGCTTGCACCAGAGAGGTGAGGATCCACTGTCCCTTCATCCAGATGATCTGTCTCAAGTGAGTTGTTCATGTCGGACAAAATTATCCTTCTCTCTCACTGACAACCTGTTCATGGTCTTGTACAATCTTCATCTGATGAGGCCAGGCCGTCCGGAGTTGTTCCCCCCCCAGGTCACCCAAGAGACCACCTCTGGGGAGAGCTCCGAGGAGTCCACCAGTGTGGTGCCACAGCTATCACCCGCACCTTTCGTCAGCGCAGAGACACACCTCGGCGGGTGATATCAGTGGATAGGCATCTGGGGCACAATCTGGTGAGCACCACACAACTGCTGATGCACATCAAGCAGAGGCAGGAACATCCATGGGAGACAGCAGTTGGAAGTCTGCTGGATACAAGGCCACAGCTGGGTCCCAGCCAGATGCCAAGCCTCTGGACAAGGTTCTTCCAGAGCTTATGCAGATAATAGGACACACGTGTGAGATTCAGGAGGGGGTGTCAGTGACATCCCAGCGACCACAAGACCAATTGGAGGAGCCCCAAAGGGGCAAGAGATGCTGCTGACAATGCGTGGCACCAAGGCAAACACTGCTAGGTGACGACCGCAGTGGAAAATCTGGAGCATGATATCCGCGTCTTAAGTGATAGTGCCCAAGGCATAACTCAGTCTGTGACGACCATGGCTGAGGGCCTCAACATGATATCCCAGTTGCAGAGGGACATGTTCTAGATGCAGATGGACATTGCTGAGGCACTGCAGAGCATGGCCCAATCACTAAGGGCATCGCCACCATGGTGCAGACAATGGTGAGCCTTCAGGACTGGCAGCGCCAGATCGCTCAGCAGTCTCTGGAGCTCACTGCAGCTACCTTTCCATCCCTTGAAGTCCCCAAGGGCCCTCCGGGAACCGTCAGGGAGGAGGAACCGCTGGAGGCCAACCTGGGGCCTGCCAACAAGGAAACAATGGCGGTCCCCAATTCTTCCGAATCCTCCCCCCCACCCCAGACCAGTGCATATCAAGGGCAGCCGGCAGAACGAGGTGGCACGGTGACATCAGTGACATCGGTAAGTTGGCCCTGGCCCCCCAGTTTCAGAAGATGTCTGCCAAGGGCATCAACGGCCATAGGCACGGAAATCTGCAGGTTGCCCTCCACCTGCTCCCTGGGACACACCTATATGTAACAGTAGACCATGGAAGGCCAAGAAGAGTGAAGAGCATTGAGCTAGGGGGAATGGAAATCTGTCACAGTAAAATGTTCACTCTTAAAACACCTGATACATGTGAAGCCTCTGTCTCATTAAGCTTCACAGCAGGCCTGCCCGCACCCCCACCCTCTGACCCCCCTCCCCCCTCCAACCTCCCCCAGGCTCAGTGGTCTAGATCAAGAGCCCCCGAGGCAGACCCTGTTAAGAGGATGGGTTTAAGAGCACGTCAGCAGAAAGACAGGAGCCAGACCTTTTCAGAAACGGAGGAGCACCAGAGCTTACCTCACAGTGAGTGAGTTATCACTCTCCTGCCTTGTCTTGTGACACACTGACAACGCCAGCACAGGCATCACCCTGGGGTGTTGTTACACAGACCCTTGGAGGGGGGAACAAGGGGGTCGGTGAGGGAGCAGTATGATGGGGAGCAGAGAATTGGGGGGGATCGGGCAGAAGGGGAATATGGGGGAGGGTGGGAAAAAGAAGGTGGGGGATTGGGGGGAGGGGAATGGGGGAAGAGGGCAAGGAATAGAGGGTAGGGTGGGGGTATTTGGGAGGAGGGAGGGAAATGGGGTTGGAAGGGAGTATTGGGGAAGGGAGGGATTTGGGGAGGAAGGGAGGGAAGTGGAGAGAGGGTAAGACTGGGGAGGGAGGGAAATGGGGGAGAGAAGAATTGGGGGAGGGAGGGAAATGAAGGTGAGGGGGTTATTCGGGCCGGGGGGGGGGGGGGGGGGGGCAAAAATGGGGGATAGGTTGAGCTGACAGACACATACTCTTCCTAGAGAATCCAGAGATGATGAAGGCTTCCCTGGTCCTTCTGGCATGTCGGACCCTTCCCGCCGCCTGTCCTCCAGCTCCAGCTCAGGCTCGGCTTTCAGCCTGTTCTGGACCACCTGCTCCTCAGACAAAGCCTCCTCCCCCTCCGGCTCCTCCACCCCCAGCATGCCGCCCCACTGCAATGCCAGATTGTGGCGAGCGCAACAGACCACCATAAAGTGGGTGATCCTCTGGGGGGTATACTGCAAGGCACCGCCAGAACAGTCGGGATATTGGAATTGTATTTTCAGTAGGCCGATACACTGCTGACAGCACGGGTGGTAACGTCGGCCTCATTTTAATGGGTCGCCACCTCGGTCTCAGGCCGCCGCACCGGCGTCGTCAGCCATGATCTCAGCAGGTATGCCTTCATAGAATTTACAATGCAGAAGGAGGCCATTAGGCCCATCGAGTCTGCACCGGCTCTTGGAAAGAGCATCCTACCCAAGGTCAACACCTCCACCCTATCCCCATAACTCAGTAACCCCACCCAACACTAAGGGCAATTTATCATAGCCAATCCACCTAACCTGCACATCTTTGGACTGTGGGAGGAAACCGGAGCACCCGGAGGAAACCCACGCACACACAGGGAGGATGTGCAGGCTCCGCACAGACAGTGACCCAAGCCGGAATCGAACCTGGGACCCTGGAGCTGTGAAGCAATTGTGTTATCCACAATGCTACCGTGCTGCCTTGTCCCCCATGAGCCAACCCGTCATCCTACAGTGGTCCTCGAAGACACCGGGTATCTCTGAGGCCCCAGGATATAGCTGTCCTGCATGATCTCAAAGTAACAGACACACACGTGCATGATTCGAAGGTGGTAGTCACACATGACCTGAAGTATCTGGAGGTGGAAACACTTTCTGTTAATATAGGGCACTCCCTGATACTCCGGTGGTCGCAGGGCAACATGTGGGCCATCAACTGGGGCATCCAGGCAATGGCAGCAAATCCATGCTCAGCTGCCCTCCGCTCATCCATGCACTTACCCTTTGGTCACAAGAAGATCCACAGTGGTGAAGCCCTGCTCTCAAGTGTTTGATTGTTGGAAGCTGCCTCTATTGTGGTGACGCTCCTAGAATTTAACCACACTGTTCAGGCATCAAAGATTGCTGGACATGCAATGCACTAATCATCCTCTGAGGCATGGCACATGTGACCACGGGGAGGCACTTGAAAGTTGAGGAGTGTGAAGTACTACCACAATTAACAAGGCTAATTGCTCATTTAAAATAGCCTTCAGCTGTGAAGCTAGAGGCTGTTCACAGTCAAAGGGAGTGAAATTGAACTTCAGGATAGAAGCCGCAGCAGGGCTCTGTCCTGGAAGTGTCTGGTAGGACAGACAGGCTGCGGCTGTGGTTGCGCCTGTTATGAGTCTGCACAATATTTAAAGATGGCTTGAAGGCGACATAGATGAATAGCCCCTCACCAACCCCCCTCCAACCCCCTGTCCCGGCCCAGGAGTGGCACCCGATCTGGAACACTTCAACGCCCCGGTCACTGAATCATCTCAATATGTTTAATAAAACCAAATAAGTTCAGCATAAGAAAATTTATAACTGAAATACATTAATAAAAATAAAAATCAATGCCTGTGATTTTGAGCATTTCCAACAGAATTGCAATTGCATAGCTCTCAAACCTGAGTTTATATTGCTATACTATGTTGTGTAGTCATTTTAATCAAGTGCACAACTAAACATTGTGTCTATCATTGGTATATCAGAGTAAGAGATAACAATTATTCATATTTATTCACACTTTTTAAAATTTGTGTTTAGATATTGTTTAAACTTTGCTAATAATGGCATAATATATGATTGTTACAAGATCATCAGCAGAATACTAAGTTAGGTCTCAATTATTTTCTCGTGGATGACTGGCCAAACGTTGAGTCCTTGTGGGTCACTTGAGTACATACCATGCCCTTTGCTTTTAACAAACCTCCTCAATTATTGGAGCAGACAATGGACCTGCACCAGAAGGAGCACTGTCAGCACCAGAAAAGCCACCTGGTGGTCCATCAGCACTCTGATGTGGCTCTGTGATGATAGGATTACAGATTTTCTCCAGCTCCTTCTGTTGGTGCTCGTACTCATTCCTTTTAACAGTCTGGTTCTTATGTGGACCACATATAAAGATGACATTTTCTTAATCCTAGCATATGTTTCAAGCTGATGATTCTTGTGATGTGATGCACATGTACCTTTAAGGATGTGTATCTTAAACTGCGGACAACTATTAAGACATCGGCAGAATTTGATGTATTCGCCCCATGACTTGTACCCAGTCTACAGCAGATGGTAGAAGTCAGACATGTATACTTCGCCCCCAGTCAACATTATTTGTATCTCATCCTATCATCAAATAAAGAACCTAAGTTATTGTTTACCAATCTTTGTCGTACATTTATGTCAAAAGAAGAACATAAAAGCAACATTGTCGAAGATTTGACTGAGAAGTAAATGAGCCTCAACTCTGTCACATCCAGGAGAAAAACTCTCGTGGAAATGAAACAATTATAAAGAACGGATTGTGTGTAAGTGATTCTGCAGCTCTGTATGAATCCAGCCCGCTATCTTTGTTTTGGATTGGCACCTCGCTCCAGCCGACGGGCACCAGACCCCAGTAAGAATGTTCAAATCGGGAGAGCTTAAATAGTATAAGCCTATCTGCTGCAAACGTTTTGTTTGGACATGGTTGACTATTTTCCACGTATGGCTCGAGTATATGAGCTCCCACAGTAACCACAGGCTGAGAATCATGTTGTATAAAAGGTCATCCAGTCAGAAACAGGCTGACACAGAGCGAGGATCCAGTGAGGTATAACCGGGCCCCCATGTAAATAGTTTTTATAAATAAAAATCTTCTTTTGTTCATTCATTGGACTCCCCTCACCTTTATTAAACAGAGATTAAACAGCAGGCGCTCGAGTGTCTAGCTTTAAGCTGAATTGCAAGATTGGGGAATCCATTACTGCTGCTTGCTGTCCTTTCAGGAGGTCAAGGGAGATCAAATATGGCAGAGTGGACCGGGAAGAAGGATCCATCTAGTAACATCTCTGAACAAACAAATGAAGGCTGTAGAAAAGCTTTTTACACAGTTCTATTTTCCTTTTGAAGCTTGCAGTTTCAAGTCATGCGTAAAATCACTGAGGTGAATTCTCCGCCTACCCAGTCACGTGTTTCTCAGCGCCGCCTCGTCGCTGGCAGCAGGATTCTCTGTTCCTGCCGCTGGCCAATTGGATTTCCCATTGTAGGCACCCCTACTCTACCGGGAAACCTATGGGTGGGGGTGCACTGCCAGCGGAACGAAGAATCCTGCTGGCGCAGAATTCACTCCACTCTTTCATGGGCAGATATTTAATGATTCTATGGGCGGAATTCTCGTTGCACCAAGGAATATGGCACAAAACCCCTGGGTGCATAATGAATTAGGTTGGGGCTAGAAGATGCAATGTGATTTCCCGCCGACCTCCACAATGGGAAACACTCCATATTCCCGCCCCCACTACAGGACTTAATCTCAGATGGGAAAACTCCGCCTGATTCCAAATATGAACCCAGGGATGAAGAGAGAACGCAACAGCACAGCCATTGCAGTTAAGCAACAACCTAAGACAAGCAAAGGTGGCAGCCACTAAAGGTACTGCAACTCAGGAAGCCACAATGCCTGAAGAGCTTTCAAATGTAGCATTAAGAATCCTGCTAAATGATGACCACAAAATTTCCAACACTCAATTGGAAGGTCTCCCACCTGTGTGATCCAGTTTTTGATATTTCTGAACCAGATGAGCAAGCCATTAAAATTAAAATTGTTAGAGGTAATGAAGGCCACTATAGACTGGATACATCATCTCTTTCTGATCACCATTTCAAAAATCCAGATAAAATATGGCTAAGACTCAAAGATCAATTACAAGTTAAACTCAACTTCCAAATACCCTGGGCTGGATTCTCTATTTTTGAGTCTAAGTGTTGAAGCCAACGCAGAATTCATGGACTTTCACGACAGAAAAACTGGCACTGATTCCGCTACTGTTAAGGGGCTAGCACCAGCGCCATGTGGAACGCAATCAATTCTAATGAGTATGGGACCAGATTCGCCAGTTTCTCGATTCACACTCCAACGGTGACAAGCTGCAGCCGCATTTAAACTCAGCCAAGAAGATGGCAGTAAGGAGAGCAGCACCAAGATTTGCGGTACCCTGTGCCCACTGTCATAATATACACCAGTATATCATGGTGCAGACACACACACACACACTGATGGACATGCAGTGGGACCAATCAGCATACACAACACCGCAGCCAATCACCAGTGAGAGCACGCGCACTATAAAGACACGGGACAGGAGAGATCCCTCAGTATCTTCTCCAGCAACCTCCCTACCACTGACGCAGGCTCACTGGCCTATAGTAACCTGGATTATCCCTGCTACCCTTCTTAAACAATAGGACAACATGGGCAATTCTCCAGTCCTCCGGTACCTCACCCGTGTTCAAGGATGCTGCAAGGATATCTGTTAAGGCCCCAGCTATTTCCTCTCTCACTTCCCTCAGTAACCTGGGATAGATCCCTTCCGGACCTGGGACTTGTCCACCTTAATGCCTTTCAGAATACCCAACACATCCTCCCTCCTTATGCCGACTTGACCTAGAGTAATCAAACATCTATCCCTAACCTCAACATCCGTCATGCCCCTCTCCTCGGTGAATACCGATGCAAAGTACTCGTTAAGAATCTCACCCATTTTCTCTGACTCCACGCATAACTTTCCTCCTTTGTCCTTGAGTGGGCCAACCCTTTCTCTAGTTACCCTCTTGCTCCTTATATATGAATAAAAGGCTTTGGGATTTTCCTTAACCCTGTTTGCTAAAGATATTTCATGACCCCTTTTAGCCCTCTTGATTCCTCGTTTCAGATTGGTCCTACATTCCTGATATTCTTCCAAAACTTCATCTGTCTTCAGTCACCAAGACCTTATGTATGCTTCCTTTTTCCTCTTAGCTAGTCTCACAATTTCACCTGTCATCCATGGTTCCCTAATCTTGCCATTTCTGTCCCTCATTTTCACAGGGACATGTCTGTCCTGCACTCTAATCAACCTCTCTTTGAAAGCCTCCCACATATCAAATGTGGAATTACCTTCAAACAGCTGCTCCCAATCCATATTCCCCAGCTCCTGCCGAATTTTGGTATAGTTGGCCTTCCCCCAATTTAGCACTCTTCCTTTAGGACCACTCTCGTCTTTGTCCATGAGTATTCTAAAACTTACGGAATTGTGATCACTATTCCCAAAGTAATCCCCTACTGAAACTTCAACCACCTGCCCGGGTTCATTCCCCAACACCAGGTCCAGTATGGCCCCTTCCCGAGTTGGACTATTTACATACTGCTCTACAAAACCCTCCTGGATGCTCCTTACAAATTCTGCTCCATCTAGACCTCTAACACTAAGTGTATCCCAGTCAATGATGGTAAAATTAAAATATCCTATCACCACCACCCTGTTGCTCGTACATCTTTCCATAATCTGTTTACATATTTGTACCTCTATCTCACGCTCGCTGTTGGGAGTCCCCAACATTGTTATTGCACCCTTCCTATTTCTGAGCTCTGCCCATAGCACGGGCAGTAGCACAAGTAGATAGCACTGTGGCTTCACAGCGCCAGGGTCCCTGGTTCGATTCCCCGCTGGGTCACTGTCTGCGCGGAGTCTGCACGCTCTCCCCGTGTCTACGTGGGTTTCCTCCGGGTGCTCCGGTTTCCTCCCACAGTCCAAAGACGTGCAGGTTAGGTGGATTGGCCACGATAAATTGCCCTTAGTGTCCAAAAAGATTAGGAGGGGTTATTGGGTTACGGGGATAGGTTGGAAGTGAGGGCTTAAGTGGGTCGGTGCAGACTCGATGGGCTGAATGGCCTCCTTCTGCACTATAAGTTCTATGTACTATAGACTATATCGCCTCACTGCTCGAGTCCTCCATATGCCCTCCTTCAGCACAGCTGTGATATCCTCTCTGACCAGTAATGCAACTCCTCCACCCCTTTTACCTCCCTCTCTATCCCGTCTGAAGCATCGATATCCTGGGATATTTAGTTGCCAATCAGGCCCTTCCCTCAACCAAGTCTCAGTAATAGCAATAACATCATACTCCCAGGTACTAATTAAAACCCTAAGTTCATCTGCCTTACCTACTACACTTCTTGCATTAAAACAAATGCACCTCAGACCACCAGTCCCTTTGCGTTCATCATCTGCTCCCTGCCTACTCTTCCCCTTAATCTCGCTGACTTCATGATCTAGTTTCTTACAGGCTTTAGTTACTACCTCCTTACTGTCCACTAACCTCCTCATTTGGTTCCCATCCCCCTGCCACATTAGTTTAAACCCTCCCCAACAGCGTTAGCAAAAGTACCCCCAAGGACATCGGTCCCAGTCCGGCCCACTAGTAGACCGTCCAATTTGTAGTAGTCCCACCTCCCCCAGAACCGGTCCCAATGTCCCAAAAATCTGAACCCCTCCCTCCTGCACCATCTCTCAAGCCACGCATTCATCCTGTCTATTCTTTCATTTCTACTCTGACTACCACGTGGCACTGGTAGCAATCCTGAGATTGCTACCTCTGAGGTCCGACTTTTTAACTTGGCTCCTAACTCCCGAAATTCTGCTTGTAGGACCTCATCCCGTTTTTTACCTATATCATTGGTGCCTATATGCACCACAACAACTGGCTGTTCACCCTCCCCCTTCAGAATGTTCTGCAGCCTATCTGAGACATCCCTGACCCGTGCACCTGGGAGGCAACCTACCATTCGGGAGTCTCGTTTTCGACCACAGAACCACCTATCTACTCCTCTTACAATTGAATCCCCTATGACTATAGCCCTTCCACTCTTTTTCCCGCCCTTCTGTACAGCAGAGCCAGCCACGGTGCAATGAACCTGGCTACTGCTGCCTTCCCCTGGTGAGCCATCTCCCCCAACAGTATCCAAAACGGTATACCTGTTTTGGAGGGAGATGACGGCAGGGGACAACTGCACTGCCTTCCTGCTTTTTCTCTGCCTTTTGGTCACCCATTCCCTTTCTCCCTCAGCAATCCTAATCTGCGGTGTGACCAATTCACTAAACGTGCTATCCATGGCCTCCTCAGCATCGCGGATGCTCCAAAGGGAGTCCATCCGCAGCTCCAGAGCCGCCATGCGGTCTAACAAGAGCTGCAGCTGGACACACTTCCCGCACGTGAAGGAGTCAGGGACATCAGCCACGTCCCTGAGCTCCCACATTGAGCAAGAGGAACATAACACAGGTCTGAGATCTCCTGCCATTTTTAATCTTAAGCTTAACTTAGTCCAACTATATTATCAAATAATAGTAAAATGAAAAAGGAAAAAAAGAGAAGAAAAATTGTTCCAATCACACGATGAAAAGAAATAGAAATAGAAAAACCTTACCTTATCAATACACCAGAGTCTTTTTTTTTAGGTTAGAGGAGGAGGGCGGGTGGGAGACACTACACGTGTAGTGTCTCGGGATCAGCCGCTGCCCAAATATATCAGTTCACTCACCTTCCCAGAGTGCAATTTGACCGCTCCCACTCAGCTCCTTCCTCTCACCGCTCCTGTAAGGTACGTTTTTAAAAAGGGAAACATACCTTCCCGACAGCCCCCTGGTTACTGCTCTCGCTGAAAAACTGAAGGCCGCTTCTCCTGTGAGGTAAGTTTTTAAAATGGGAAATCACACAAGATTTCAAGTTTTAAGACTACACTGTAAAAACTAAAAGCAACATTGACTGACCACTATATGATAGGCAACTTATACTGCAAACTACATAACAAAGTTCCCATATGACTTTTGACATAACCAACCATTCCTCGCCATGGTTGCACTTTATGCTGCCCTTAAGTGGGCACTTTGTTCTTTTGGAATCTGGGGCGTCATTCTCCGACCCCCCAGAGGGTTGGAGAATGGCTGTTGGCCGCCGTGAATCCCGCCCCCGCCGGTTGCCGAAGTCTCCGAAGGGAGAAAAGTCGGCGGGGCGTTAATGTCGCCGCTGACGTCGGAGAATGGCACGGGTCTGCGCAAGGCAGCCGATTTTCGGCCTGCCGATATTCTCCCTTCCGGATGGGCCGAAGTCCCGTCGACGTGATGACCGTTCACGTCGACGTAAATTAAACCTCCTTTTCATCGGCGTAACCCGGTGCTCCAGGCTCACGCCGACCAGCGTGGAGGTGAGTGACGGCCTGGGGGGTTGGCTCTGGGCAGGCAATGGCGTGGCCGCAGTCTGAATGCGTGAGGAGAGGTGTGTCTCGGGTTGTGTGTGTGTGTGTGAGGCGGGGGGGGGTTAAAGTAGGCTGGGCTCCGGGGGAGTGCCGGGGAGATGGATGGGGGGTCCGAGCCGGGGTGAGGTTGGGGGGGGAGTCCGTGCCGGGGTGGAGGTTGGGGGGGGTCCGTGCCGTGCCGGGGTGGAGGTTGGGGGGGGGGGGGGGTCCGTGCTGGGGTGGAGGTTGGGGGGGGGGTCCGTGCCGGGGTGGAGGTTGGGGGGGGGTCCGTGCTGGGGTGGAGGTTGGGGGGGGGGGGGTCCGTGCCGAGGAGGGGGATGGGAGGGAAAGTGAATTGGTCCATCTGGCCAGGTGCCAGCCTCCAACAGTTGGACCCATGCGGTCCATGCCACCTGGCTGGGGGGATGAGGGGATATGGGCAATGATGACATGTCGTCGTTCCCCTCCCCCCCACCAGGCCGTCATGTTTTCAGATCATCCAGCGATGTTGGCCGCCGTGGTGGCAGCCGCTCATGTCTATGTTGCCCTGGATGAGGATGAGGAGGAGGAGGAGGAGGAGCGTGCCAGAGAGGCGGCGCAGACTGCCGCAGAGGGGCAGGCGGCAGCCGCCCAGGCTGGAGGGACACCTGACCGACAGGACGAGGAGGGGGAGGAGGACGTCGCGGCCCCACGGCAACGGAGGCACCCGAGGGCGCCCCGTGTGTACCGGCCCCGGCAGTCATACCAGGACCTCACGGACCGGGAATGCAAGAGGAGACTCCGGATTAGCCGGGAAACCGTGGCACACATCTGCCACCTGCTGGCACACCTGTCACCGCGTGGCACTGGCGGGGGACACCCTCTCCCCGTGTCCGTCAAGGTTACGGTGGCCCTGAACTTTTATGCAACGGGGTCATTCCAGGCACCGAGTGGGGACCTGTCCGGCATATCGCAGACATCGGTGCACCGGTGCATCCGGGCAGTGACAGATGCCCAAGATGCCATGGCGCACCGCTACATCCGCTTCCCCGTGGACCGGGCCAGCCAAGATGCCCGGGCCGTGGGCTTCTCTGGCCGGGTTCCCCATGGTCCAGGGCGCGATCGATGGGATGCACGTCGCCGTGCGGCCACCTGCAGATAACAGGGCCGTGTTCACTAATAGGAAGGGGACCTATTCGATGAACGTACAGGTGGTCTGCGACCACCGCATGATGATCCTGCACGTCTGCGCCCGTCACCCAGGCAGTGTACACGACTCATTCGTGTTGTTGCGGTCATCCATCCCCGGCATGTACGAGGGACGCCATCCCCGGCTGAGGGGCTGGTTGCTGGGCGACAGGGGCTACCCTTGCCATCGTGGCTGATGACGCCTATACGGAGGCCATGCAATGAGGCGGAGAACCGCTACAATGATGCCCATGTAGCGACAAGGGGAGTGATCGAGTGGTGCTTTGGCGTGCTGAAGATGCGTTTCAGGTGCCTGGACCTCTCTGGGGGCGCCCTCCAGTATCGGTCAGGTAGGGTCGGCCGCATCATTGTGGTGTGCTGCGTCCTGCACAAAATAGCCCAGCAGAGGGGCGATGCGCCGCATGCAGAGGAGGGCGGAGTGGAGGAGCAGCAGGAAGAGGCACAGTCCTCCCCAGATGAGGGGGATGGGGGCAATGGTCAGGGCAGACGGGGTAGACACAGGCGGGTGGCTGTCCACCGTTACCGGCTGGCCCAGCGGGCACGGGACAGACTGATAGACGCCCGCTTCACTGACTAGATGGGCGTGGGAATCGGGTAGTATGGCCACAGACCGCACACCATGGCAACAGCCGACCACCCACACCCCCCACCCATCCATCCACCCAGCACCCTCACCCCCCTCCCCAACCCCACCCACCCCACCCGCATGCACACCACCGCCCCCCACCCCCATTGCCGATCCACCTGCGGCACAACGGGCCGGGCTCACACAGTTGCGGGTGGACGCGTGTCTATCGCAGGCCGTGGAGGATGATGACAACCCGCCCTGCGATGAGCTCCTGGCTCTACATCGTTGGACTATGTCTGACCCATGGCCACAGTACCACCATCCACCCGGACCATCCCTGCATGCGGCTGTGACACTGCAGCGCACGGTCCCGTCCTCTGCCCGGGGGATGTTGATGGCGGCCCAGGGGGAAGGGGGCAGACTCACCTGGGGCTGAGGTAAGACCACCCCTCACACACACACTTGCGCTCAACGTACATGACACCCCCGCACACTTTGGACAGAGCACAAAGGCAGCTTCGGTAGGTGTAACATTGACTTTAATAACCAAAGGAGTTCCTGCACGTGCCCTAGCCCCTAAAACTCATCTGTGCCCTGCACCCGTGCCAACTTACTCAGTGTCTAATTGTTTGGCCTTACGGGCCCTTTGACTACGTCTGCGTGGTTCCCCAGACGGTACAGCAGAACTGGAGGTGGACTCCTGTGATTCCTGCCCTCTGACACTGGATCCCTTTGGTGGCCGTTTCCTGGGGCGTCCTGGCCTAGATGGGCCAGGCTGCGGCCCGGGCGACTGGGATGGCGAGCTGCCAGCCTGTCCTGCCCGTTGCCCACCCGATGCACCTGGGACGGAAGGGGGGGAGTCCGAGGTGTCGCGGTGTACCGGGACCTCCCCTACAGAGGGAGCCGGGACGGACCACACCACCTCCTCCTCCCTCGGGGTGCCCGATGGCCCCCAGGCCTCTACATGGGTGGGGGATGCGAACGGACTGGCCATCCGACGCCCCCCCGACATCTGGCGCTGCCAGTCCTGGAGGCCCGTGCTGGTATCGACAGGGGTCTGCAGGTTTGCAGCCATGGAGCCCAGGGGGTTGGCAAACCCTGTCTGTGACAGTGCGACGCCGGCTCGCACATGGCCACTGGCGCCGATGCCCTCAGCGATGGCCTGCAGAGACTGGGCCATGGCCTGCTGAGACTGGGCCATGGCCTGCTGAGACTAGGCCATGGCCTGCTGAGACTGGGCTATGGCGTTGAGCGCCTCTGTCATCTGGCGCTGGCACTGGCTCATGGCCTCCTGTGAGAGGGCAGCCATTTCCTGGGCCACAGACGCCGCCTGCACGGAAGGCCCCAGGCCTCGCAAACCGTTCCCCATGTCTGACACTGTCGCACCCATTGCCTCCACCGCGGACGCCACCTGTGCGGTGTCGGCCTGGGTGGCACGCATGACCGGCACCACTCCCAGCTCCTGGACGCAGGTGGACTCCTCCACCTGCGACCGCAGCCGCCGCAAGCCGCCCGTCACCCTCTTCGCTCGTCTCCGGGTCGGTGGTTGCATCGGATCTATGTGTGGGTGTGGTAACTGCAGGAACCCGGGATCCATCTGGGCGGCAGATGTTCGCTTGGGCTGGGCTGCCCTCCGACCGCCCGGTCCCTCTGCTGCTCCTACCTCCACCTGCTGTACCGGGACGGCTGTGTTGTGCGCACCAGTGAGTGTACCAGACGCCTCATCACTAAAGTGCCCAACCGTGGTGAGTGTTTCTGCGATGGTGGAGGGTATTGGTGACAGCAGTGGCGTTGTGTCGTGCTCTTCGTCCCACTCTGAGTCCATGGCACTTTGGGGTGGGGGTTCGTCTTCACCCATCCACTCTGAGCCACTGTCCGGTATTTCGTCTTCCTGGGTAGTGCTGTCCCGGGTAGGGGTGTCCTGGGTAGTGGTGTCCTGGGTAGTGGTGTCCTGGGTAGTGGTGTCCTGGGTAGTGGTGTCCTGGGTAGTGGTGTCCTGGCTCGGATGTGACGGGGGCCTGTGGCTGCCCCCCTCGTCGCTGGGTGGTCGCTCCCGCACGTGACGGGGGTGTCGTCTCCCTGTTGCTCCAGGTCTCTCCGTCTCCCGTGGTGTGCGAGGGGCATCCTGCGGGCGTCGCATGCTGGAGTGTCCGGGTCTCTCCGTCTCCC
The DNA here is from genome assembly GCF_047496885.1 of Scyliorhinus torazame. Classification (NCBI taxonomy): domain Eukaryota; kingdom Metazoa; phylum Chordata; class Chondrichthyes; order Carcharhiniformes; family Scyliorhinidae; genus Scyliorhinus; species Scyliorhinus torazame. The sequence goes on along the minus strand of NC_092708.1, from coordinate 209,209,502 downwards.
GTGGTCTCCGAGGGGCATCCTGCGGGCGTCGCATGCTGGAGGGTCCGGGTCTCTCCGTCTCCCGTGGTCTCCGAGGGGCATCCTGCGGGCGTCGCGTGCAGGAGGGTCCGGGTCTCTCCATCTCCCGTGGTCTCCGAGGGGCATCCTGCGGGCGTCGCATGCTGGAGGGTGCGGGTCTCTCCGTCTCCTGTGGTTTCCGAGGGGCATCCTGCGGGCGTCGCATGCTGGAGGGTGCGGGTCTCTCCGTCTCCTGTGGTCTCCGAGAGGCATCCTGCGGGCGTCGCATGCTGGAGGGTGCGGGTCTCTCCGCCTCCTGTGGTCTCCGAGGGGCATCCTGCGGGCGGTCTGCATCTGCGGGGATGGGTGCCTGGACGTTTGGTCCTGCGATACACAATGAAGCATGAATGGTTAGATATCAGGCAGTGATCAGGTGATACGGGGGAGGGGGATATAGGGGAGGGGGGATATGGGGACGGGCTGTCGGTGGCTCACTCGCTAGTACGCCCCCGACCTCTGCATCAGCAACCTCCCGGTCCTCAGGTCCGCCAGCCAGTTCCAGGGCCCTTTCCTCGTGTACGGTCAGTGGCCTCTCATCAGCGGGCCCTCCTCCAGTCCTCACATGCTCCCTATTGTTGTGTGCGCGCTTCTCCTGTGGGGGGGGGGGGGGGGGGGGGGGGCAGGGGTAAAAGGCAACAGTGTTAGGCAGGTATATGAATGCACGCCATCGGTTGCGCGTGCATTGCAGAGGTTAAGGTTAGGGCTGGATTCACTTGGGGATATGGGGGATATGGGGGAGGGGGGATATGGGGGAGGGGGAATATGGGGGAGGGGGGATATGGGGCGGGGGGGGGCATATGGGGATATGCGGGAGGGGGGATATGGGGGAGGGGGGATATGGGGGAGGGGGATATGGGGGAGGGGGGATATGGGGGAGGGGGGATATGGGGGAGGGGGGATATGGGGAGGGGGGATATGGGGAGGGGGATATGGGGGAGGGGGGATATGGGGGAGGGGGATATGGGGAGGGGGATATGGGGGGTATGGGGGAGGGGGGATATGGGGGAGGGGGGATATGGGGAGGGGGGATATGGGGAGGGGGATATGGGGGAGGGGGGATATGGGGGAGGGGGGATATGGGGAGGGGGATATGGGGGATATGGGGGAGGGGGGGATATGAGGGAGGGGGGATATGGGGAGGGGGGGATATGGGGAGGCTCACCCTGCCTGCTCTGACGAGGTCGTTCACCTTCTTGTGGCACTGGGTGCCTGTCCGTGGTGTCAGGGCCACAGCGGTGACAGCCTCTGCCACTTCCCTCCACAGACGCCGGCTGTGGCGTGGGGCAACTCTGCGGCCGTGCCCGGGATACAGGGCGTCCCTCCTCTGCTCCACCGCGTCCAGGAGCGCCTCCACATCGCGTGACTCGAACCTCGGGGCTGAGCGACAGCCAGCCATCCAGTCGGGTGTTGCGGTCGGGTGTTCCGGTCGGGTGGGGGGGAGCAGCGCGGCCTTATGAGCCGCCACGCCGTGCAGCGCGTATGACGCTGCACGGCATGAACCACTGCGCAAGCGCGGATCCCGTTACGTCGCTGCTAGCCCATTTCGGGCCGGAGACTATCGACCCATTTTTCCGACGTGACACAAGTCGGATTTGCGCCGTTTTTTGCGCCGATCGGCGGACTTTCCGCCGATAACGGAGAATTTCGCCCCTGTTTTCCTTTCCCAGTGGCTTGCTTCCTTCTTCCTTTCTCAGCCAGGTAACTTCAAATCTCAGAATGGACTTTGATTGTGAGGGTTACACTGGTCATTTCTTCTGCCTAGCCCAGGCTTAGCAAATCATCTAGCTGCCTTTAAATCCTTATGACGTCAGTCTTTTTAATGCGAATGCTAGTTCCCACCTGTGTTCTGAGTGGTGAACAATAAGGTTAGCATTTTCTTTGCTTCAGGTGTAGAACTAGCTGCCTCCATATTCTGCTCTCTCTGTCTCTCAGATTCTTGCAAACTGACTTGTATCTATAATCTTCAGTGATGTCTTAGGTAACCCAGTAGTGTAACAGCTTGCTATGGTCTCTTCCCATCCCAAAGCATATTTCCATCGGAACATGAATCACATGGGCCTTATATTGAGATAGAAATGCCAATTAGCTATCCTCCACACTCCCATCTCCATTCGAGCTTGGAATCAAATAGACAATTTAAAATATAACCCTTTATAAAACTTGAAATTCCTAACGCCTCCCTGTGAAACCCACAGTCAGCACAGTTCTCTTGCCATTTTCACAGGTGTGAACATCTTGCACCTTCTCAGCACCTTTTGTCCCCATAGCAACCTACCCATCCAAGCTTGTTGTCAAGCAAAATTCAGAGCAGGTCACCTGACTCCCTTCACTGCTCCAATTTATCTGAAATTGTGCAGTTGCAAAACATGTCAATCTTATAACAATAATCACCTACTTACAGCGAAACTCCAGGCCAAGACCACCCCAGCAACCTCTTCCGACTATTGACAGACTGGTTAGCTAAGGATTGCTAACCCCTGGGGAGAATAGGGGGCGGGATTCTCCAAGCCCCGGGCCGGAGAATCAGCGCAACCACGCCACGCCGCCCCGACGCCGGCACGCGATTCTCCGAGGAGCGGAGAATCGGCACCATTTGCGCCGGCACGTTTGGTGCATCGGCAGTTGCGGGGGCTGCTGCCGCAGCGGGGCCACCGATTCTCCGGCCTTGATGAGCCAAGCGGCCGCACGGAAAGGGTAGAGACCCGCCGGCGCTGTCCACACCTGCTCGTATCCGGCGGGAACTCTGCGCGCAGGGTCGGGGGACGGCCTGTGGCGGGGGGGGGGGGGGGGGGGGGGCTCCGATGGGGTCTGGCCCGCGATCGGAGCACAACAATCGGCAGGCCGGCCTCTCCAGTGCGGCCCCATTTTGTTACGCGCCCGGCCCCTGAACCCCCACACCATGTTGCGTCGGGGCCAGCACGTTGAGGAAGTCCCCCGCGTATGTGCGGGTTGGCGCGGCGCCGGGAAGGGAGGCTGCAGCCGAGTGAACTGCTCCAGTGATGTGCTGGCCCCCTGTGGGGGCCAGAATTGGTAGTGCCCGCGCCCGTTTCACGCTGTCGTGAATCACAACGGTGTTCACGACGGCGCGGACACTCTGCCTCCATTTCGGAGAATCCCGCCATGGATCTCTCTCTTGTGTATTTTCTGCATCGGGGCCTCCAAGGCATCACCAGAAAACCTTGGTGATCTCTCTGTATTTGCTTTGCCAATTTCTGTGTTCAGAACTGTTCCCTTTCTTCCACAACCAGAATACGCCTTCCCTTCAAGAGATGCTGGTTGCTTTTAAGGTGGCGTCATTGATGCTCATATCTAACCTCGCAAACTATTCATTGACTCCATGCCTGACTCATGATAATGAGCTGGCCGTCTGCGACAACACGAACAGCAATGTGCAATGAATGCCCAATCTTTGTTCTAGCATTTTTGGCTGTGATGGCCATATTGTTTGTGGCTATCAGTTGGAAATAATCAATTTATATTTTCTAAATGTTACAATTTAGATCACAAATGCGTTTTGAAAGATCGTTTTTTCAGGAATTCAGATTCTTTAATCCCACTTAAAAATCAGACCCTCTTGAAGACATTACTTTAATTAGATTGCATCAAAAAAATTGAATAAATTAACAATTAGATTGCTTGCACTGAGAATTGGTCTCATCTTCCACCTCACATATATACCCAAGTGAATTCATTATGTTCTTTCAGAAAATTGAATTGTGTCCAAAGCAATTGCTCGTGAGGTATTTGTTCATTGTGATATTTACCAATTTATTCTACATTGTTTTACAAGTCTTTTCATTCTGGGCTAAAATAAAGCTGGCAATGTACAATAATTACTTTGGCATGGGAATCATAGAATCATAGAATTTACAGTACAGAAGGAGACCATTCAGCCCATTGAGTCTGCACCGGCTCTTGGAAAGAGCACCCTACCCAGGCCCACATCTCCACCTTATCCCCATAACCCAGTAACCCCACCCAACACTAAGGGCAGTTTTGGACACTAAGGGCAATTTAGCATGGCCAATCCACCTAACCTGCATATCTTTGGACTGTGGGAGGAAACCGGAGCACCCGGAGGAAACCCACGCACACACGGGGAGAACGTGCAGACTCTGCACAGACAGTGACCCTAGCCAGGAATCATACCTGGGACCCTGGGGCTGTGAAGCAATTGTGCTAACCACTGTGCTACCGTGCTGCCCACCTGCTCACCTGGATGCAATGCTCAGGCATTTTATGCGCTATGTAATTCTAACATTCAGCTGTTGTTCAAAGATAAAAACCTTTTTGTAAAATGCAGTGCTCCCTTAGCATGAATGCTACATAGAATATACAGCACATATACTGACCATTTGGCCGAACTGGCTCAATTCGATGGTTGCCTCCACACACCCGAATTCAGATCACCCTATTAACATAGCCTTCTCTTCCTTTCTCCCTCAAGTACTTGTCTAGCTTCCCATTAAGTGCAATCCCATCACCCTATAATGGTGGCTAGATCTGCACATCCTATTAGTTGGCCATTGCCAGGCCTTCAGCAGCAACTACTGCTTTTTTTTAAATAAATAAGTGAATTTATATAGTATTTATCACAACTACCAGACATCTCAAAGTGACTTTGGGAGTGTAGTCACTGTAACATGTGAAGAGTTAACATTGGAAGCACACATGACGCTGATGTGATAATATCAGATCAGATAACTGAAAAGTAAGTGAGATCTGAAAGGAGGGTAACCTACAACCTTGGATCGGGGTCCAAATATGTAAATACTTGCTGTAAATAAAGAGAAATGGTTTTGACTAACGACAAACTTCAGCAGCATACTTTAGGAGAATAGACAATTCCCAAAACCCCGTCTAGACCCCAATTACACAATACATGGTGGTAGTGAGTAAAAGACCCAGCAGAGATTAAAAAGAAGATACAGGCTGACATGAAAAAAGATCATGGAAGGAAAGGTGAAAGAAAAAAATAATTAAATTCACAAAGACATCAGAGCATCACGGAAGCAGTAAATGCAAGCTGGGACACAGACCCAGAGACTGGATTGCAAAGAGCACAGGTCCAAAGTAGAAAGCAGCAGCACAGAAGCAGGAATTAATTCTACTGAGAACTATTTCAGAATGCAGAAGACTTTCAACAGGCTCAGAACTAGGACAACTGGAAAAAAGGTTTCACAGTGTGCAGAACTGCTTCAGGATTTTAAAAAGACCGGGTCTGTACAGAATGTTATGCAGTAGGATCCATCACTGATGACATGATAGCAAGGTCAGTGAGACTTCAGCTTATGACAAAGTCCTGCAAGCTTTCAACTCTTATTTCAGGGTCTGTAGAATTTAATAGAGAGGGCAAATTTAATAAAAGACAGCAAAGACCAGGCAAAAGCATGGATTTGCTCAGCAACGATCTCAATAGACTGGCAGGGAATTGTGATTATGGAATAATCAGGGTCTTAGACAAAGCATTATCAGAACTTTTACAGATAAAATGCAAGGTAAACCAAACTAATCTATCAAAATTACAAGGTCCTGGTGGAACAACTTTTAAAGTGAAAGGCCAGCCAACTCATGGCAAAGTTAAAGTTTAAAGACAGAGAAATCCTCGATTCTCTCTTTGTCCCTCAAAATCAAGCTGCTCTCTGATAAGCAGAAAGGCATGCCTAAAACTGATATTAATTGATAAAGTGGATGAAGTTGTTGTTTCCAGTGCTAGGGAAGTTAAAGACTGGATACCATATCACCCTACAAACTGCTGCTAGAACAAAGTACCGTTTTACACCAAGGAAAATCCCTCACACACTCTTTGAAAAAGTCAAGGGTTAAATTGAAAAGATACACCACTAAGGGGTTAACTCACTGGTCACCTTGCCATCAAAATGGTACTTAGGACTGGTTATGGTTTCAAAGCCAAATGGCTTGATAAAAATCTGCATGGATTTAACTCAACTAAATAAATCAGTAGAACATGAGATCTACCCGATGGCCTCAGAGGATGAGATTCTCTTGGCCAAACTAGCCAAGAGTACTTTATTTACCAAATTGGATGTCAACAATGGATTTTGACAGTTATCTCTCAGGGAATCATAGAATCCCTATCGCGCAGAATGAGGCCACTCGGCCCATTGTGCCTGTGCCGTACGTCTGAAAGAGCATCCTACCAAGTCCACTCCCCGACCCTATCCCTGAAACCCCATCTAATCTACACATCTTTGGACATTAAGGAGCAATTTAACATGGCCAATCCACCTTAGGGCGGCACGGTAGCATAGTGGGTAGTACTATTGCTTCACAACGGCAGGGTCCCGGGTTCGATTCCTGCTCAGGTCACTGTGTGGAGTCTGCACGTTCTCTCTGTGTCTGCGTGAGTTTCCTCCAGGTGCTCCAGTTTCCTCCCACAATCCCCGAAAGACGTGCTGTTAGGTGAATTGGACATTCTGAATTCTCCCTCTGTGTACCCGAACAGGCCCTCGAGTGTGGCAACAAGGGGATTTTCACAGTAACTTCATTGCAGTGTTAATGTAAACCTACTTGTGACAATAATAAAGATTATTATTACTACCAGGGTGGCTGGGTCGTACTTCCATGTTGGCATGAGTACTGCCAGGCTGCCTGTGCCAGGGGTTGGGCCCCAGGGTGCCTTCCCCAAAAGAAGTGGGGTGAGGGAGGGCTCGAGACACCAAAAGAGGTAAGTTGGGTGATGTGGGGGCGCCCAGAGACAGCGGTGGGGTCGCTGAGGGGGTCAAAAGATCGGGCCTGCCTTGAAAAATTGCTCCTTGATCCACGAGTAGTCTTCCTGCACTGGTGAGTTGAGCTCATCAGTGCAGGAAATGGTTAAAGTGGGGCTCCGACGGGGAGCTCCTCACCGAGGCCCAAAAAATAACGGCAAAGTATGTTGAATGGTAGGGTTTTTCTCTGTGCTGCAGGTGCCGAGAAACACTTCGCTAAATGCGCCGTTCAGCAGACATTAACTAAAGTCCGAAAGTTTTTACCTGTAACGATCTTTATTTTTTCAAAAGCTCCTGAGGAAAGATCTGGCAAATACTTTTGTGCCCTTTACTGAAACTATCTCCTGCAGCATGACTAGTTTATTGAGCAGTTCAGTAAATATAATTTATTGGAATCATCATGTTTCTACCTCAATCCTGTGCATGGGTCTAAATATTATTTACCTTTTAAGTGAATAAGATAAATGTCAGAAAGTCCAATTAACAGGACATGTTTGTTTTCTCTTTCCAATCATTACAACGTGTGAATCAGGACACTGATAAAATAAAAATGAACGGGATGAAAGAAGATAGAAAGTCTCCCAATAAACCTTAGCGGAAATATTTTTAAGATAAAAGGCTGGGTTACAAAATGACTTGTTGGAGTGCAGATGCCTCCTTAAATGAAGTAGCCTATAGTGGAGTACCCAAGATTTTAAGTACCCAAGATTATACAATGATAATGAACATAATGGGCCAACATTTCCAGTCTATAGATCGTCAGAGACTAGCTATACATTGATGGCCTTTGAATCACCATTGAGACCTACAGAGGTCCTGACATGCTGACCTACAGGGGAATTGTCTGGAAAGTTTCAATTTCTGATGGGCAATTCCCAGGCTCCTTGGGAACAAGTCTTTGGGCACAATTCTCCCGATCAGGGTGATCGGGCTGTCAGCGGATGAACCTGATTGATTACTGCTGGCACTAGGAGCGACTCCACCATGCCATTCAATGGCACTGAGAAAAAGATTCTCCCTCAATCCGATTTTCACTACCATTCAATGGCACACTAGTGTTCTCACTGGAATTGAGAAGGGCGGGACCTAATCTCGCTGATAGGTTCTACTCCTCAGAGATCTTGGCGTCATCTTCAAAGGGCACCTTGATCTCAGAATGCTTCTGCAGCCCCATCCCCACCCTGATCATTGGCATGAACCCCTCCCTCAGTACCCCCTCGGCTTCCCCTTCAGCCTCCCCAATTCCTCCCTCACCCTCCCATCCCCCCCCTTCAGCCACCCGATTCTCCCTTCAGGCCCTGCCTCTTGGCAGTGCCAAACGTGCACCTTGCAGTCTGAGGGATGGCAGACGTGTGAGTACCCTCCCTACAAATACCTCCAGGGTGCCAAGGGTTGTCCTTCATAGGAGGTGAGGTTCAGGGGGACTTGTGGTGGGCTGGAGGGTCTCAGGTGGGGAGGATCTTTCGTGGGATGGTGCTTGTTTGGTTGCTCTTCTCATCTGCAGCCTTAAACCCTTTAAACAGCCAATCAGTATCTCAGAAATAAAATTGTCTTCCAGCAGCAAAGCACCTTTCAGATCTCTTCAGAACAACAGACAACTCTTTAAAAAACTGCAGTTAGAAAAACAGCTGCTCCTCAAAGTTAATGGACTCTGTGGAGCTATATAAATAATAAAAGGTAATTCTTCCATTGATACTACCTGGATCTGTCAATCAAAAGGCTTTTAAAAGGCAGTGACCATGACATTGAATGTAAACAATGGAGTTCAAAGCTTTTAGGCTTCTAGGTATGCCCAGAGGCTTGAAATTGACAGTGAAAAAGACACTTCAAACATTTCCACGACATTAAAGGGAAAACGTTTACCATCATCTCACAGATCTTTGAACTTGGCATGCTGACAGACAGTTTGAAGGTTTTAAGATTGAAGATGGGAAGATCAGCCAAACGGCCCCCATCCAAAGAAATACCCCTGACCTAAGCCCCTCCAGCCCAGCCCAAGCCTCTCCGACATCCACTTCCCCTAACGTACCACCCTTGTTACCCTGGAGGCAAGTGTAGGGAGGGTATTCAACACTTACCATCCCTCAGATGCAAGTCACCAGGTCTTCATTGTTCTTGGCATGTACCAATTCGTGCCAGCGGGAATCCTGGATGAGGGGACTGGAACATCCCAGGAGGCAGGTGAATTGGGTGTCCTGCTTGATAATTACATTCAAATTGGTTATAATCAGGGCCAACGGCATAGGTCTGGAGACTAGCAACGGGGTTGATGGCCACCTGAAACTTGTATTTTTGCCTGACACCTGATTCCACGTGCCGTCGCGAAACCCAATGTTAGCTAACGGACCCGAGAATCCACCCCGTCGTGTTGGTTGAGGAGCTGAGAGATGCAAAACTGAGAGGTAAACACCCCACCACAAACAAAAGAATATAACCACTCCACAGCAAGTTTACATGGACAATTCACTTATGAATGTGGACAAAGAAATATATATTGGTAAATGTCGACACCAAGAACAAGAGTTCTGTAGGCAGAAAAAGCATTAAAAGATAAGAGTCTTAATATATAGGTCAGCACAGTGGTTAGCACTCCTGCCTCACGGCACCGAGATCACAGGTTCGATCCCGGCTCTGTGTCATTGTCTGTGAAGTTTTCACATTCTCCCCGTGTTTGCGTGGGTTTCGCCCCCACAACCCAAAGATGTGCAGTGTAGGAGGATTGGCCACACTAAATTGCCCCTTAATTGGAAAAAATGAATTGGGTACTCTACATTTATTTTTTAAAAAGAGTCTTAATATATAACCAACATGTATATATGTATTCCAATATCCAGTGGTGCTGCTGATAGGATCAGTATTTCTCTGGGAATGGAACCATCTCTGGTTCGTGTGAGAACCTGTGGGAGAGACAAATACTGGGCTGGATTCTCTGGACCCCCAGCTACTTTTTCTCTTTCTAACGCACCTATTGCTGTCGGCAGATTTCTACATTCCTGCCGCATGTCAATGGGATTTCCTATTGAAGCTATCCCACGCCGCCAGGAATTCTGGCCATTGTTTGGGAAAGACAGAATGTGGGGCTGGTGATGAGGTTACAGCTGGCCGCAGCTGATAGAAGAGAACCACAGGAGGACTGGGATAGAAAGGGGAGAGGTCATACAAAGATCAGGCTTACCATTGATAATTTCAAGATTCAGGAAACAGGCATCTGAATTTTCCTCCAGAGAGCTACTGAGTGGTCAGAACCTGCATTTAAATTGTGGAGGCTAACATTGTGAATATGAGAACTGTTGATATGAGGGTTTATAATAGGAAGTGCTCCACATAAGTATTTTGAAAAAGTTGTGAAAGACATTAAGGGCAATGATCCCACTCATCTGTTGCATGAAAGCACATCTTGCCATTATGACATGTTCATTAACTCCTCCATGAAGGTGGGCAGAAGTAATGTGTTCACCCTTGTTTGCTAGTCTGTCTGTAGCAATATATCTTAAAACTAATGGATGGATTTCAACAAAATTTGGTCCGAGGAAGAACAGATCAGTTTTTCATAACGATGGCACAATGGTTAACACTGTTGCCACACAGCACCAGACACTCGGCTTCAATTTCGGCCTTGGGTCACTGTCTGTGTGGTGTTTGCACATTCTCCCTGTGTCTGCGTGGGTTTCCTTCGGGTGCCCAAGGTTTCCTCCGACAGTCCAAGGATGTGCAGGTTAGGTGGATTGGCTTTGTTAAAATTACCCCTTCGCGTCCAGAGTACGGGGATAGAGCTGTGGAGGGGGCCTAGGTAGGTGCTCTTTCAGAGGGTTGCTGCCGACTTGATGGACTAAATGGCCTCTTTCTGTAGGGATTTTATGATACTTCTATGATTTTATGTGCTGCGGAAATGATCCATTAATATTGGGAATTAGGACGAATTAACTTTATTTTCGAATAGTTGTGGGTTATTGATTTGGAATTTTGTTGGTTGTTTTAGTGGGCAACCTGCTGAGTTCTGAGCGCGGCGCATAAGACATTTTGTTGATTGTTACCCACACGCAGGATTGCCACATTCCGCTGGTTTCCATCCACATAGTTTTATCTCTATCATTATGAGTGAACTGATTCTAAACATGTACAGCTTGAAAAGCAATTGCAAGTGAAGTGCATGCTGATTGTACACAACATTAACTGTGAGAGCTGTGTGCTCACTGCGTCTAAAGTGTAAATATTTATTTTGTTTTTACCATTTGAAGTTGATGATAGTTCTATTAAAATATAAATAATTAAGCATTTTCTGTAACTCATTATGAAATATTTGCCATGTATTTAATCATAATATTCATGGGGTCATGGTTAATGAACAAGCCTAATTTCAATCTTGTGGCCCACTGAGATGAAGGAGGGCCCCCTAATGTGACCCACTCACTAACATAGTTGACCATCACTGTTTCAGAATGTTGTGGGATTCTGTGTTGCTGTCTATGTTGATGAAAAATGTTGCATTGGCAGTATGTTGTGCACCTATGCCTGCTGACTCCGAGAATCAAGGCACTTAATTCACTTAAAAGATTTTTTCTAGTTTATTTTTCCATTTGAACATGCCTGTGTTCTGCTGAATTATATTGCATTGAACAAAGCACAAACATGTAGGGTGCAACTTAACCAGAATGTTGCGCCTGGCGCAGATCAGGGCTCGCCGGTTGAATAGTGGGAAAGACCAAAATCTATTTGCTTTCCAACCGGCCTGCCCCCGATGGCAGTTTTCAGATCACACCGAAATATGACGAACAGATCATTACCCTTCATTAGCATTAATTTCCATCTCATCAGCAAGATTGAAGTGAATGCAACAGCCTCCCAGGAATTAATCTGCTCCCCAGCAAGAAATAACGCAGGCATCGTTTAGTACTCCTTTTTTAAGGCGTGAAGCTGGTGCAATGGCCACTGTGGGGAAGTGAGGAGGTGAGTAGCCATTTCCATTTTCCGGCATGCAGCTCATGGGTGCTAGAGCTGCTTCCCCAGTTCTCGAGGCGGGGTGAGGGACTCCTCAGGGGGGCTTGGGCTTTGTCAGAGAGCTGGAGTGTTCTAGGCCGGGGGGAGGGACTTTTAATCTGTAAGGCCTTCAACAAGCAATCTTTAAATATTGCGGATATCCATAATTGGGGCAACTACTGATGCTGCCTATCTCTCCCACCAAACAATTCCAGGACAGAGCCCTGCCCTTGGTTCTATGCTGAAGGCCACTTTAACTCCCTTTGACTGTGAGCAGCCTCTAGCTTCACAGCTGATGGCTATTGTGAATGAGGAATTGGCCTTGTTAGTTGTGAGAGCACTTCACAGCTTCAGGTTGTGTTTGCAGTTGCTCTTGCTCATGGCTGCAGATGCCTGGAGGCTGCTGTTGCTGTTTCCTTCCTTTTCTGTGGTTGGAAAGAGGCAATGTTTTCTAAGATACCTGGGTCCTGGAACACTGGGCTCAGGGGACGTTACATGCAGCACTCACCACACCAGCAACAGAAGCATAGCAAAATCTTCAGCAGTCTGCAAAAGCATTCTTCAACAGTGTCATCAAGTTGCCCATTTGGATTAATGTCACGCACCAGGTCCCTTGTTGATTAATGGATAGTGTGATATGTGGAATTTTCCAGAATTGCTTTTTAAATCTTTGTTCATGTTGACCGTTTTTGTCAATAATAACCCACTCAAGTGGGTTCGCATGGGTCCATGTGCCATGTTTTAGGCGCTGATTATTGTTTCACATTTCAATCAAACTTTGAAGCCTGAATACGTTGCCTGACCTCCAGAAGCGTCAGCACCATAGAGGCAGCAGCCAACAATCAAACACTCAAGAGCTGGGTTCGGCACTGGGGATATCCCCACATTCATAGGATAAGTGTATAGATCAGTCGAGGGCACCTGAGCACGGGCTCCCAACAGGGTTTGGGGTTTAGAGGCTCCTGCTGTGGCCAAGGACGGGTGATCAGAGTGAGGTTTTCCAACACAACTGACTCGGTGGATGGCACTCTGAGAGAAAGCAGGACATGTAAGGGTGGGGAGGCTTAGGTGGAATTAGAAGGTCCCGGCATCGAAGCCCTAACTGATTGTCGGTCTATCTCCTCCAATTCCATACAGATATATAAAATATAGCCGGTTATGTCGGTCCTGCAGAGGCTACCCTTGCGGTTCTGGTGGCAACCCAGGTGATCAGATACCGGAGAAGGCGGCAGCAGTGTCGATGCAGGCTGGAGGCGGCACCCATGTGCAGGGGACTGCCGCACACCCTGAAGACCTGGCCGCCGATCACTAAGGAGGAACCCGGAGGGGGACGCCAGCAACGGCCCAAAGTATACAGGCATCATTGGTCTTTCGAGGAGATGACAGCCAGCACGTGCCGCAAGAGACTCCGTCTCAACAAAGAGGCAGTGTGGCATCTGTGCCATGTCCTTGTGGGCATGGCATCCCATGTCCATGGAGGAGTAGAGCTACCGCTCCTGGTGGCCGTGAAGGTCACCACAGCCCTGAATTTCTATGTAACTGGTTAATTGCGTGGCTCGAGCGGAGACTTGTGTGGCATTTCCCAAGCTACAGCCCACAAGTGCATCCGTGAGGTCACGGATGCCCTGGGTGCCCAAGCAGCAGACAAGACCAGGCCCACTAAGGTGCCCGGGCTAAAGGATCCTCTGCCATCGCTGGAATGCCCCAGGTCCAAGGAGTAATTGATGGCACGCATGTCACCTTGCATGCACCGGAGCATCAGGGAGTGCTCTTCATTGACAGGAAGGGTTTCCACTCCCTAAGTGTTCAACCTGTGTGCAACTACCTCCTCCAGATTATGCATGTGTGTGCACGCTTCTGAGGGAGGGTGCATGACAGCTACATCTTTGGACACTCGGAGATTCCCGACATCTTCGAGGACCACCCCAAGATGACTGATTGGCTCTTGGGAGACAAGGGGTACCCGATGAGGCCCTGGCTGATGATGCCACTGCAGTGGCTGGGGACCCAATATAACAAGGCCCATGTTGCCACCATGCTGTCATTGAGCGGTGCATCAGACTGCTCAAAATGCGGTTGCGAAGCCTGGACCACTCTGGTGGTGCACAGCAGTACACCCAATAGAGGGTCTCCCGCTTTCTGGTGGTCTGCTGTGCCCTCCACAACCTGGCACAGCAGCGGAGTGACCGACTGGAGGAGGAGGAGGAGGGACATGCAGCTTCTTCTGAGGAGGAGGAACCGGACCAGGAGAAGTTGGTGAACGAGCCCAGGGAGAAGCTGCATGAGGTGTAGGAGGATGGAGGACCACTGGCAGCAAGGGTACGGTATGCCCGGAAGACCAGGAGGGCCTGATCGTCTCTGGATTCTCATAGGACAAGGCTTTGTCTGTCAGCTGACACCCTTCCCCCAATCCCTCCTTCTCCCAATTCCTCCAGTCCCCATCCCTCCTTCCCCCAATCCTCCCTCCCTCAATCCCATCAGTCCTCCCCCAATTCCTCCTTCCCCCAATCTTCTCTCCATCCAACCCGTCCTACCGCCAAATATCTCCCTCCCCCTCCATTCCCCGCCTTCCCACCCATTTACCTCCTCCCCACCCAATCCCCATACCCACCCGACTAACATGTTCCACCCTCCAAGGGTCTGTGTAACATCACCCGAGGGTGATGGGCCTGTGTTGGCACGGTCAGCAGGTCAATATACAAGGCAGGAGAGTGATGATAATGCGCTTTGAGGTTAGCTCTGGTGCTCCTTAGTTTATGCCAAAGTCTGACTGCTGTCTTTCTACTGACAACCCATTCTCTGAACGGGGTTTGCATCAGGGGGCGTTTGATCTTGAACCATAGTGCTGGGGGGTGGGGGGGGGGGCACAGAGGGTGGGTGTGGAGGCAGGCCTGCACATCCTGGCACACTGGCAGACTGGCAATGTCCCTTCCAGTGTCATCCTGATACCTTGATAATGCCAGGGTGCTAGGCTAGCATCAGCAGTGCCAGGCTGCCACCCTGCCCAGAGGGCAAGCACCTGGGGACTCCAATCCTCTGGAAGATTCCCACGAGTGCGGTTCCATCTGGTCCCTGTGGAGACTGAACAGCACTCGCTTAAGGTCTCCATGGCATAGAGGTTAGATCCCACACCTTGGTTAGATACCAAGAATGCATATTAGAGTGAGTCTAGCTGCCTCACTCTAATGTGCAGATTTGCCAGAAAATGATCCCGCCCATGTGGGCGGGATTCACTTCGCGAAGTCTCGCTAGATGATGTTAGATTTTGCGTGACGTGGCGAGCATGGTAGTTCCCAGAAGAAGGATCTCTTGGCATCTACCGGCCATGCTGCACTGCGTTTTGGGCGCACATAACCGGTAGATCTCGTCCCAGTTCTCATGTATAACGGGGGGAGGGTGGGAAGGAAACAAAAGATAAATCTTAAATATAGCTTTAAATTAAATTCTGAGAATGGTGGGAAGGGATTCAATGAAAAGTAAATGTCATATTGATGACAGGAGTGATCAATACATGCAGTAGATTTCCACATGGAGAACTGGAGGTGAAAATCATTGAATAAAAGCTGGATACTGAAATGGGGTGGATTTTCAGATATTTTCTGATTTTCAGATATTTTCTGACTAATGAACTAAAAGGAGCTCCATAGCCTTTGCCATCTGTAATTATGCATGTGTATTTATGGATGTTCTTTTTTTTCATGTATGGAACGATCTGTTTGGACTGTACCCGCAACACTACCTTTTCAGTGTACCTCGGTACACATGACAATAAATCAAATTCAAATTCAAATCATCAGGTTAAATGAATGAAAACAGTGACTGATGCCTTTAACTATTTTTTCCAGAATTAATAATGGCTTTATATGCAAAGGTGGTCGAGATAATTTACTGCAATTACATTATTGGCCAGATTGTTGATACTCAACTCATAGGATTGAGCACATAAGTGATTGTTGCAGAGAGAGGTTCTTTGGAAAGCAACGTTTTTCTTTGATTTGTTCTATCTGAGCAACGCATTTATTTCCTGCTTTTTTGTCTGTCTTTCTTTACAGTTGAGCAAACTGCTGTAAATTGAATGTACTCAGCACAATTCATTGGGTTGCTCTGACACACCAGCGATTATCAACTTTTGCACTTGGTTAAGTAGATTGTTGGGTAGTAGAATTAAATTGCCTTTATTCATGTAGGAGTAAAAATTTGACAGTTTATAATGCCAATCAAAACTTGCTTCAAGTTTTTTAATAGCTACCCTGAATTTCACTTTGGTCAATGCCATGGAATCTCCTGGAAAAACTTGGGGGTGGGGGGGAAAGATCAAGAAAATTCAAGTAGAACTCTTACTCCAATTTTTATTAATGCGCTGCAATTTCCTTGATCTTTTCTGCTAATTCCACACAACATCTAGTCCTCATTATCATAGCTTGTTCCTTGCACGTTGGATGCTGTGTTTCCTACACTTCAGAAGTATTTATTTCGCTGTGAAGTAGTTTAGCATGTCCTGAGGTCATGAAACGCACTCTAACTGACAGTTTTTTCTTTTCTGATGTTTGCACTTTAAGAACTTGCAACCATACTCTGATTTCCTCCTTGCTTGTCAGGTGCACTACCCAGGAAGGAATTCTGCCCTTCAATATGCCTGCAACACTCAAATAGTCCAAAGCAGTTAAGTCACAGGATCCTCTGTAATATAAGGTGCAGCTGAGTTTAGCTGCACTGTGTATGTTAGATGGGCATCATGAAAGTGGTCGCCATTGCCTTTCCATAAAGAATTAAAGGCTTTTGTCATTACCATCACCAAATCTTTCATTGCACGAAATGATTATTTATTCAACTGACCAAGCATGTTTTTTTTTTTAGAAAATATTGAAATGATTCTTAATAGGAACTATAAGTAGCTGATTTAAGTAGTTACTTTAGTAGCTGAATTATTGAATTTATGTGACATATCAACCACAGGCCTTGCGAATAGTTTAAGATAAATGACAAATACGACGGGGAAAATACAGAGAATCCTTTTATCTGGTTTGTTTTATTATTTGGAATGCAATGCCTGAAAAGACGGTGGAACTGATTCAACAACAATTTCAACACGCATCCATGTAGCCCCTTAAATGGAGTAAAACATTCCAAGGCACATCACAGGAGAGTTAGCAACTAAATTTGAAATATAAGGAGATGTTAAGACAAGTGACCTAAATTCAAGGAAGAAGGATTTTAGAAGTGCCTTAAAGGAGGAGAAATAGGTGAAAGGCAAAGTGGTTTGGGGGGGCATTCCAGAGCTTAAGGTCATGGCAAAGGTACAGCGTCCTGTGCTGGAGCAATGGAAATCAGATGTGTGCAAAAAGCCATAGTTGGAGCATTGTACTTTTTAATGTAATCCACAATTTACTGAACTCATTGAGTATGCATTACAGATAGTGATGATCACCTTCTTATTCATTTTAGACATAATCTTTCTTGTTTTCCAATGTAATTCCTCCTGCACAGTTTTTAATTAAATATTACAAATGAGGGCACATACACTGTTAATATCAGGGCAGCCGATAGCTAAAGAGGGAACAGAAATTCAGACAACCAAATGCAACATTAATTAGAATTACATCACAACATTCTGAAGTCAATATTTTAAGAATTAATGCTTCACCTCTACACAGCCTTTAATTATGACTTCCAGCAAAACATGCTAAATTGACCTGATAGTTAATGTGCTGTATTACCATTGTATACATGAATCTTTAAAAAGGAGCATGACTCTATAGTATTTAATCAAACATTATTATAATCATTTGCCTGCTCTGTGAAAAGTAGTTGAGACAAGTGCAACTGACAGTGGTGAACTGATGAAAATTGGAGATGCGGAAAAGATCAGAATTGGTGGAAGATAGAGCTCTCAGAGGGTTGTCGGGCTGGAGGAGGTTACAGTAATAGGGAGTGTGTGGCCATGGAAAAGTTTGTAAACAAGATTGAAAATTTAAAGCAGATTATACATGATAATAGGAAGGAATTGTCTTGACTTATGCCACATTTGTTTTCAGATTTTTATGCTATTTAACAATATAGTTTGAGACAGCTGTATCCAGAACAGATATGTTTCTTACAGGGCTCGACAGGTAGATGCGGAAAGTTGTTTCTCATGTCTGGGGTGTTTGGAACCAGGGACGCAGTTTCAGAATAAGCAGAAGGTCTTTTAGGACTCAGAGAAGGAGGAATTAGGAATTGTTTCACTCAGAGGGTGGTGCATCTTTGGAATTATCTGCCTCAAGGGCTGTGGAGGCTCAATCTTTGAGTTTGTTCAAGACTCATATCGATAGATTTCTACATATGAAAAAAATCAAGGGCTATGGGGATTATAGAATCCTTACAGTTTACAGGTGGGAAAAGTGGCATTGAGTCTTCCGATAGCAGTGGTGACTTTGTCTGCCATTTCATGTGGCACTTAGAAGAAAAGAATTGCAGGCACGGGTTCCACACCATATAACTGTTGGGTGGCCTCTGAAACGCCCGCTCCGCCACCACCTCAGGTGATCGGGACACCACATTTAAAGGCCGCCCTGCACACAGCTAGCACACGTGCTGTTGGGCTGTCATGGCTGCCAAAGCTAAAAAGCATATGTCCCAAATTCATCGTCCCTCGAAGCACTGCTGGATGCAGTGGAGGCCCGCCACGATGTGATAAACCCGTGCTGTGGGCGAATACCTGCCAGCAAGATCGCCAATTCAGCAGGGGAAACGGTGGCAGAGATTGTCAGCACTAAAGCCTTGCAGAAGAGGACAGCCACCCAGCACTGCAAGAGGACGAATGATCTCCTCCGTTCTGCCAGCTTGAGTCACTCTTCCAATCCCTCTCAACTCACACACTCACAGACCCATTACACATCATCTCACGTAATGCCAGCTTTTGTGAAACCACCACTCACTCTCCCACACACAGGTTCATCTTCCCTGTGAGTCATGTCCTCATCATCTCGCTGGTCCCAAGGCATTCATGTCATCAACCCTGGCATATGTCCTGAAAGCATTCTTACACTCCTGATTACACTCTTTTCATCTGCCTTCAGGCAGGGCAAACTGTCACACAGCAAGAGGAAGAGATCCCAGGTGAAAGAATGCCAGAGCTGAATACCCAACTTTTGTGGATTTAACTCCTCCATCCCACACTGCCCGATAATTCTACCTCCAACATATGATCCCTAATAAAGTCATTTGCTTCCTCTGGTGTCGCAAATTAGTACTTCCGGCCGTCAAAAGTTACCCAAAGTCTGGCTGGGTACAACACCCCAAAAATGAATCATCTGCCTGTACAACACAGCCTTGGCCTTGCTGAATCCCACACGCCTCTTCGCCACACCAGTGTCCTGGCAAATCCGGACGCGATTACCCTTCCATTGACTGTAAAGTTATTTAAGTAAAAAGTGATAACGGTATGAACAGAAAATATACAGTAATACAGATAAAGGGGAAAAGATATTTATAGATAGATAGGTGCATTCCATAGAATCAACAGTGCAGAAGGAGGCCATTCGGCCCATTGAGTCTGCACCGGCCCCTGGAAAGAACAAGCCTATGCCTCCACCCTATCCCCGTAACCCCACCAATCTTTTCGACACCGAGGGGCAATTTAGCATGGCCAATCCACCTGGCCTGCACATCTTTGGGCTGTGGGACAAAACCGGAGCACCCAGAGGAAACCGATGCAGACACGGAGAAATGCAAACTCCGCACAGACAGTCGCCCAAGGCCGGAATGAACACGGGACTCTGGAGCTGTAAGGCAGCAGTCCTAAACACTGTGCCGCCCATTAGTCTCTGTGAGGTATCAGTGCAGGCTTGTTGCTTAAGTTTCTTTCTTTCAAATATGAAGAAGTTAACATTTGCGGTTCAATTAGCAGTTGTGATGACTTCTGCAGTCGACCAGTCAGTGTTTAAACCATCCCGTGAAATGGCCGAACAGGTTATGCAGATCAAGGTCAATTAATGATGTGCAATAAGTGGTGTCCTTGTTGACAATATGCACATCCTATGAGAGAATAAGGAAAAAGCAACACCCTCCTCTTTGTCCTCTCTTGGTCAAGAAATTGTTTCTCAGAATTCTTCCTGGATTCCTGGCACAAAATGGCTTTTCGCAGCCTATATACCAGTGATGGGCAACCTAAGCTTCATGAGTGGCCCCCCCTTCATCTCAGTGGTCCACAAGATTGAAATCAGGTTTGTTATGTAGCCACAACACCATGAATAAGATTAAATACATTTAATACACACCAAATATTTCATAACAAGTTACAGAAAATGCTTTATCATTGATATATTAATAGAACTATCATCAACTTCAAATGATAAAAATAGAATAAATATTTATACTTTGGATGCAAAGGGAGTGAACGGTTCTCACAGTCAATGTTGTGAGCAATCAAAGGGTGGTTCAAAGTCAATCTCATTGCTGTGTCTCTGCAGTCACATGTAGGTCAGGCCAGGTAAGGATGGCAGATTTCCTTCCCTTCAGGAAATTCATAAACAGATGTGTTTTTACAACAATTGATTAGAGCTGTCATGGTCACCATTACTGAGACCTAGCTTTTTTTTAAACCCATTTCCCTGGAGCATGTGCTTATCTGCAGATTTAGACCCAGCATCCATTTGCTTCCAAGCAGAGAGAACCATGCTTACTTGTCAAAACTAAAATAAATAGTTGTCAAGTTCCAGCTGCCAAGATGGAAAGCAGCTTGAAGTTTTGCAAATTGAGTCCTCAGAAATGTCTGTGGAGAATAAACATACAATGCTGTTAAATAAAGAATCACTAGAATTATATTACTTTGGGCCCTACTGGTCCATGTTGGTATTTATGCCCCACATGGTTTTCATTCCATCCATCTTCATCTCATCCTATTTATGTTATATATACCAAATGGTCACTGTATGGTAGATTTTCCTTTCACTACTCTCAATCATTTTTCATATAACAGGGAAATGAATGTGATAATGTTTGATTAAATAATATGCAGTCAGGTTCCTTTTTTAAAGGCATTTGCTGTATATTGTTGAAATATTTGCATTAACTATTGGGCCAATTTAGCATGTTGTGCTGGAAGTCATAATTAAAGACTTGTAGAGGATTCCTTAAAATATCCCCCCCCCCCCCCCGCCCCAAGAGCTGCCAGCCAATCCAAGACCAAAAACTCTCAATTGCATGTAGCACCACCGGGACTGGTGCTAGCTCCGAGAAGTGCACCCACCAGAGACACAGGATCGGCAAGGGACCAACGCCACAGATGCATGAGACATGGATGGAGGTCATGGAGACAGGATAGGGAGAAATGTTGTGTGCTGGCTCTCAGTGGGGCCCACACTTTCTGATGCTGGGTCTCTCGGTCAGGGTGAGTGCCTGACAATGAAGGATCCTTCTCTGGGAGCCCTTAAGCAAATGTAAGAAGCTTTGCTTTTCAGATTCCCCCTTGTGGCGACTGCCCTGTTTACCATTGGTTGAATACAGCCGTGGCAGGATGAGGCCCTATTATGGGCATTAATTGCCCACTTAAGGGCCTTAATTGGCTTTGGTTGGGAAGACCGTGGGCACGATTCTTCGCTCCCGCGCTGGTTTGGAGAATCGCCTGGGTCGCCAAATTTTCCCGCGACGCCAGTCCGACGCCCTCCCGCGGTCCATGGAAGCGGCCAGATCGGCGCAATCGCGTCTTGCGCGGCGCAGTCCAGTGAATCGCCCGAGACAGCCAAAATGGCGATTCTCCGGTACCCCCGCGATTCTCAGTGCTGGATGGGCCGAGCGGCCTGCCCAAAATGGCGGGTTCACCCCGGCGACATCCACACCTGGTCGCTGCCGGCGGGAACAGCGCGGGAACGCTGGGGGGGGGGGGCCTGCGGGGGGGCGAGGGGGGATCCTGCACCGGGGGGGGCCTCAAATGGGGTCTGGCTCGCGATCGGTGCCCACCGATCCTCGGGCCGTCCTCTCTGAAGGAGGACCTCCTTCCGCAGACCCGCAAGATCCGTCTGACATCTTCTTGTGGGGCGGACTCGGGGAGGACGGCAACCACGCATGCGCGGGTTGGCGCTGGCCAACCCGCCCGCGGGTGATGCCAGTTATGCGGCGCCAGCCGCGTCATGTATGCGACGCCGCCTTTATGCGGCGCCAAGGCCTGGCACGCGTAAATGATGCGGCGCCGCTCCTAGCCCGTTTTTGGGCCCTGAATCGGTCGGGCTAGGGGCCGTTTCGCGCCGTCGTGAACCTCGACGGCATTCACGACGGCGTGAACACTCTGTCTCCATTTCAGAGAATCGCGCCCTGTATTCATGCTTTCCATGCTAGACTTAATTGGAGCAGGGGATAGAAGACAGCAGGACCTCCATCTCACACACTCTAGCCTAATTAAGTGCCTAACGCCCCCCCACCCCACTCCCACCCCCAAACTCACCTTGGGAAGAGAATTACATTTATCCAATATCTGTCCTTCCATTTCTGCCCTCATGCGCATCCCTGACTTTAACTGCTCGGCCATCGCTAGCCACCTAGACCCAAAGCTCTGGAATGTCCTTCCCAACCCTCTCTGATTCTTCACCTCTTCCCTTCTTGAAGATGCTTCTTAAAATCCAAAACTTTTACCAAGCTCTTGGCTGCCTGTACTAATTACTCCGATATGGTTCAAAGCTAAACTCGGTTTGATCACGCTCCATTGAAGCACGTTGGAATGTTTCACTACATTGAAAGCACTAAATACATTTACATTGTTATTGTTGCCTGCTCAGAAATCGTGTGCTGGATTCTCTGTTTTAGGGTCTATGTCCCCACGCCGTCATAAAACCTGTGGCCTTTTACGCCAGAAAAACTGGCGTCAAAAGGCTCTATATTCATAGCCCTGCAGGGGGCTAGCAGGGACCCGTCATGGATCTAGCAGCTTTTGCTGCAGAGACGGTCCCCCGCACTTCCGAGTCAGAGGCCGCGCATGCGCACAGCAGCAGGCTCCAGCGGCCACGCCATGCTCCATGGCGGACTAAGACCATGGAGTTGGACCTCCTAAATAGTGCCACTGATTAGCCATGCGCCCGACCCGGACTGCTCGCCCAAAAGTAGCCCTGTCCTGTCTGAGGCCCTCCGATCCTCCCGTCCCCGACCATGACGGCCACGGACTGAGTCCGCGGCCGCCACACGAGTATCCCGAACGGCAGGACCATGTTAGATCCACGTCATTGGAACCTTGGTCGGTCGGGGGTGGAGAATAACGGGGCGGGCCTCTGGAAACGACTGCAGGTAGGGGATACGCTGCGCAGCATACTCTTCGAGTACACCGTTTTTCGGGGGCCAGAGAATCGGGGAACCAGCCCCAGCCTTGATTCCATGCGCGGAAATGGATTCTCCGCCCTGTTGCCGGATGCGATTTCGGCATCGGGGTACGGAGAATCCCGCCCCATAAATTATGAATAGCATAAATCCTTGTCCTATTGTATTTAAAATAATGGGCAGGATTTTCCGGTCCCGCTTGCGGCAGGAATCGGCATCGGTGGGACTGGAAAATCTGGAGAGTAACCAAAAGCTGTTGCCCGACGTCAAAATCATGTTCAATGTTTGGGCGGAGAATGGGCTCCAACGTCCACATTGGGGCCAGCAACGGTTTGTCGCCAATCAGCCATGCTCCGCCCCCTCTGAAATGGCGTCATCGCGTTGTGCGATCACACCATTGCAACGGCGTTGATGTATCATCGGCCAGTTCTCAAATAACAAGGAACAATGCAGCACAGGAACAGGCCCTTCGGCCCTCCAAGCCTGCGCTGACCATGGTACCTGCTGAAACTAAAACCGTCTGCCCTTAGAGTCTGTATCCCTCCATTCCCATCTTATTCATATATTTGTCTAGATGTCCATGAAATGCCTCTATCGTACCTGCTCCCACCACCTCCCGAGGCAGCGCATTCCATATATTTACCACCCTCTGTGTAAAAAACTTGCCTTGGGGTGCGGCACGTGGCACAGTGGATAGCACTGGGACCACGGCGCTGAGGACCCAGGTTCGAATCCCAGCCCTGGATCACTGTCCGTGTGGAGTTTGCACAATCTCCCTGTGTCTGCGTGGGTTTCACCCCCACAATCCAGGTTAGGTGGATTGGCCATGATAAATTGCCCTTAGTGTCCAAAATTGCCCCTAGTGTTGGGTGGGGTAACTGGGTTATGGGGATAGGGTGGAGGTGTTGACCTTGGGGAGGGTGCTCTTTCCAAGAGCCGGTACAGACTCGATGGGCCGAATGGCCTCCTTCTGCACTGTAAATTCTATGATAATCTATGAACCCAATGATGTGTAGGTTAGGTGGATTGGCCATTCTAAATTGTCCATTAATTGGAAAAAAAATAATAATTGTGTACTCTAAATTTTAAAAACACTTGCCTCGCACATCTGTTCTAAACTTTTACCCACGCACTTTAAATCCATGTCCCCTAGTACTTGGCTCTCCTACCCCAGGAAAGAGCATCTGACTATCCATTCTGTCCATGCCACTTGTAGACCTGTATCAAGTCGCCTCTCAACCTCCGTCGTTCCAGTGAGAACAGACCGAGTTTATCTAACCTCTCCTCATAGCTAATGCCCTCCATACCAGGCAACATCGTATTAAACCACTTCTGTACCCTGTCCAAAGCATCCACACCCTTCTGCTAGTTTGGCGACCAGAATTGTAGACAATATTCCAATTGAGGCCTAACTAAGGTCCTGAACAGCTGCAACATGACTTGCCAATTTTTATATTCAGTGCCCCAGCTGATGAAGGCCAGCATGCCAGCCTTCCTGACCACCTTATCCTCATGCGTTGCCACTTCCAGTGATCGGTGGACATGCACGCCCAGATCTCTCTGCCTGTCAGTACTCGCAAGAGTTCTACCATTTATTGTGTAATTTCTGCATGCATTGGACCTTCCAAAGTGCATTACCTCACACTTGTCTGGATTAAACTCCATCTGCTATTTCTCCGCCCAAGACTCCAACCAGTTTATATCCTGCTGCATCCTCTGACAATCCTCTTCACTATCTGCAACTCCACCAGTTTTTGTGTCGTCTGCGAACTTACTAATCAGACCAGCTACTTTTTCTTCCAAATCATTTATATACACCACAAACAACAAAGGCCCCAGAACCGATCCCTGTGGAACGCCGCTAGTCACTGCCTTCCATTCAGAAAAGCACCCTTCTACAGCTACCCTCTGCCTCTGTGCCCAAGCCAGTTCTGTATCCAACTTGCCAGCTCTCCTCTGATCCCATGTGACTTCACCTTTTGTACCAGTCTACCATGAGGTACCTTATCAAAGGCTTTACTGAAGTCCATGTATACAACATCTGCTGTCTTTCCCTCATCTATCATCTTTGTCACTTCCTCAAAAAACTCGATCAAATTAGTGAGGCACGACCTCCCCTTCACAAAACCATGCTGTCCACCACTAATAAGTCCATTTGTTTCCAAATGTGAGTACATCCTATCTCTAAGAGTCTTTTCCAATAATTTCTCTCCCACTGACGGAAGGCTCACCAGCCTAAAATTTCCTGGATTGTCCCTGCTTCCCTTCTTAAACAATGGAACAACATTGGCTACGTTCCAGTCCTCTGGAACTTCACCTGTAGCCAATGAGGATACAAAGATTATTGTCAAGGCCCCAGCAATTTCCTCCCTTGTCTCCTACAGTTTTCTGGGGTAGATCCCAGCAGGCCCTGGGGATTTATCTACTTTAATGCTTTTTAAGATGCCCAACACCTCCTCTTTATTAATATCAACATGACTCAGAATATCTACACACTCTACCAACTCCTCATCCACCAAGTCCTACTTTGTGATGAATACGGAGGCAAAGTATTCATTTAGTATCTCTACCATTTCCTCTGGTTCCATACATGGATCCCCTCCAATATCTTTGAATGGACCAACACTTTCTCTGACTACCCTCTTGCTCTTTACGTATGTATAAAACGCCTCAGGATTTTCCTTAATCCTGTTTGCCAATGACATTTCATGGCCCCTTTTAGCCTTCCTAACTCCTATGTTAAGTTCCTTCCTACTTGCTTTATATTCTTCAAGGGCTTCATATGTCCTCAGCCTTACGAATGATTCCTTTTCCTCCCATGCCTGTGTGGGACATGTGT
Organism: Scyliorhinus torazame; assembly: GCF_047496885.1. Taxonomy (NCBI): domain Eukaryota; kingdom Metazoa; phylum Chordata; class Chondrichthyes; order Carcharhiniformes; family Scyliorhinidae; genus Scyliorhinus; species Scyliorhinus torazame. Next base: position 209,183,618 of record NC_092708.1, on the reverse strand, counting down.
GGTCTTAGCCATGCGGGACTCCATATGGCAGCTGCAGTCTGTGTCCAGCGCCGCCACACTTGGCCAGGTCCATGCTGGGGGGACTGGTAGGCCTAAGTGGTGGGCTGTGGGGTCGTGAATGCGGGTAGAGTCCGCACACGGCCGGCGTTATGTTGTACGATGCGACCGCTGCAGGTTGTCAACCGTACGTGTGCGTGGCCCGGGGCATGGCCATTCTCCGGCCGTTTTCGGCACAGGTGGCGGGAGTTTCACCCGATGCAAGTGCTAGCCCCTCACCGGTCCTGGAATCGGTGAGGGTTTCACGCAGATTTCTTGGTCTTAAAAGACCACACATGCTCCGCTGGCGCTGGCACTTAGCCGCTGAAACGGAGAATGTAGCCCGTTGACATTGGGTGGGAATTTCTGATCCCACCAAATCCCATCCTCTGTGTTATTCCTGTAAATGGTAATGTTTGCAATGAACCTTACAGCAGTAAATATAAAATACTCAGCATTTATACTGGCAGTCTTAACAGAATATGTGGATATGAAAAGAAATTTCATTGCATGATAACCAAGCAAATTATTATTGTGGTTTATTGAAATAGCCATAATACTAATGAGATTACAGAGGAGAATATTACCACAGTCACAAGATGTATCTACTGTCCCAATTCTTGGAGTAATAGGCATAAGTCTTAACTCAGTTGTAACAGCCTTGCGTTATGTGAGAATGTTGAAGTTTCAAGGCCCAACTCCGGAGATTTGAAAACATAACTCAGGCTGACACAGTCGTGCCTTACTGAAGGACTTGTGATGAGGTGTTTCAAATGAGGTGTTAAATCAAAACCATCTCAGGGGAATGTCAAACATCCCACTGCACTGTTTGACGAAAAGCATGAGGTCCGCCTGATGTCTTAACAAATATTTATCCTTCAACTAACATAACAAAAATAGATTATTTGGCCATCTATCTCATTTTTGTTTGTGAAAACAAGCTGTGTGTAAATTAGCTGCTAATTTTCCCTGCATTCGAAGTGACTGCCTTTTAAATTTGGGTTGATATCAGCTCATGAGAGATACAATAGAAATCCAAGTTTATTATTTTAATTTTCCTGCTGTTCGATTACCAAACTAAAGATTGAGTTGTTCTGGAGCATTAATTAAAAAGAACAAAATAAAATGACCCATAAAAAACCTCATTTGAAAATATTAGTACTAGCTTAGAGCATTGCTTTCTTAAATGAGGAGTGTTCCCTTCCAGTCGAGGAATACTTCAGCAGTCAAGGACATTCAACGTCCGATCTTCGGATAAACATTCTCAAAGGTGGCCTTCAAGACACATGACAACGCAGAATCGCCCAGCAGAAAGTGGTAGCCAAGCTCCGCACTTGTGAGGAGGCCTCAACCAGGATCTCAGGTTCATGTCACATTAGATGTAACCCCCACCATACTGCCCAGGTTTGCAGAATCCTGCTAACTCCTGGCTCCGTTGGAGGTGGAGGGAGCATACCGAGTGATGGCGCGAGGACCGAGAGCAGGAGAAATTCCCAGAGCCATAGTGGTGAGATTCCTCCGTTTTAAGGATAGAGAAATGGTCCTTAGATGGGCGAAGAAAACTCGGAGCAGTAAATGGGAGAACGCGGTGATCCGCGTTTATCAAGACTGGAGTGCGGAGGTGGCGAGAAGGAGGGCGAGCTTTAATCGGGCCAAGGCGGTGCTTCATAAAAAGAAAAGAAAATTTGGAATGCTGCAACCGGCAAGACTGTGGGTCACATATCGAGGGAGGCACCACTACTTTGAGACGGCGGATGAAGCGTGGACTTTTATTGTGGAAGAAAAACTGGAATGAGCGGGTTATTAAAAAGAACGTTCGAACAAAGTGGTGGGGCGAATGTGGGGGGCAAAGAGGGGTTTTATGTACTAATCCTGCGATGTGGTAACTTTTCTCTCTCCCACAGGTGGTGATGGGGGGAGGAGGGGAGGTGGAGGAGATGGGGCGTTGGCCATTGGGGGCGGGGCCAAGGGAGAAGCGCGGGCTTGGTTCCCGCGCTATGATAATCATGGCGGGAATAGAGAAGCAGGAAGGAGGGGGCGTCGCACGGTGTGAGCCGAGGTCACGGGGGGAAGCCGAGGTCAGCCAGAGTTTGCTGACTTCTGGGAGCAACATGGGGGGAGTAATTACGCTAGCGGGGGATCTAGCGGGGGGGGTGGGAGGGGGGAATTACTGGGTTGCTGCTGCTGGGGAGAGGGGGGAGCTGGTATGGGAGAGGATGGGCGGGGGGGCACCGCCTGGGGGAGATACAGCTGCGTGGGAACTGGGTGAGGAGCTGGAAAAAGGTGATGGCTAATCGACAAGGGGGGGGGTAGGAAGCCCCCCAACTCGGCTGATCACGTGGAACGTGAGAGGGCTGAACGTGCCGATAAAGAGGGCACGGGTACTCGCACACCTTAAGAAACTTAAGGCAGATGTGGTTATGTTACAGGAAACGCACCTGAAACTGATAGACCAGGTTAGGCTACGCAAAGGATGGGTGGGGCAGGTGTTCCATTCGGGGCTAGATGCGAAAAACAGGGGGGTGGCTATATTAGTGGGGAAGCGGGTAATGTTCGAGGCAAAGACTATAGTGGCGGATAACGGGGGCAGATACGTGATGGTGAGTGGCAAACTACAGGGGGAGACGGTGGTTTTGGTAAACGTATATGCCCCGAACTGGGATGATGCCAATTTTATGAGGCGGATGCTAGGACGCATTCCGGACCTAGAGATGGGAAAGCTGATAATGGGGGGAGATTTTAATACGGTGTTGGAACCAGGGCTGGATAGGTCGAAGTCCAGGACTGGAAGGAGGCCGGCAGCAGCCAAGGTGCTTAAAGATTTTATGGAGCAGATGGGAGGTGTAGACCCGTGGAGATTTAGCAGACCTAGGAGTAAGGAGTTCTCGTTTTTCTCCTATGTCCATAAAGTCTACTCGCGAATAGACTTTTTTGTGCTGGGTAGGGCATTGATCCCGAAGGTGAGGGGAACGGAGTATACGGCTATAGCCATTTCGGATCACGCTCCACACTGGGTGGACTTGGAGATAGGGGAGGAAACAGGAGGGCGCCCACCCTGGAGAATGGACATGGGACTAATGGCAGATGAGGGGGTGTGTCTAAGGGTGAGGGGGTGCATTGAAAAGTACTTGGAACTCAATGATAATGGGGAGGTCCAGGTGGGAGTGGTCTGGGAGGCGTTGAAGGCGGTGGTTAGAGGGGAGCTGATATCAATAAGGGCACATAAAGGGAAGCAGGAGAGTAAGGAACGGGAGCGGTTGCTGCAAGAACTTTTGAGGGTGGACAGACAATATGCGGAAGCACCGGAGGAGGGACTGTACAGGGAAAGGCAAAGGCTACATGTAGAATTTGACTTGCTGACTACAGGCACTGCAGAGGCACAATGGAGGAAGGCACAGGGTGTACAGTACGAATATGGGGAGAAGGCGAGCAGGTTGCTGGCACACCAATTGAGGAAAAGGGGAGCAGCGAGGGAAATAGGGGGAGTGAGGGATGAGGAAGGAGAGATGGAGCGGGGAGCGGAGAGAGTGAATGGAGTGTTCAAGACATTTTATAAAAAATTATATGAAGCTCAACCCCCGGATGGGAGGGAGAGAATGATGGGCTTCTTGGATCGGCTGGAATTTCCCAAGGTGGAAGAGCAGGAAAGGGTGGGACTGGGAGCACAGATCGAGGTAGAAGAAGTGGTGAAAGGAATTAGGAGCATGCAGGCGGGAAAGGCCCCGGGACCGGATGGATTCCCAGTCGAATTCTATAGAAAATATGTGGACTTGCTCGCCCCGGTACTGACGAGGACCTTTAATGAGGCAAAGGAAAGGGGACAACTGCCCCCGACTATGTCTGAAGCAACGATATCGCTTCTCTTAAAGAAGGAAAAGGACCCGCTACAATGCGGGTCCTATAGACCTATTTCCCTCCTAAATGTAGATGCCAAGATCCTGGCCAAGGTAATGGCAATGAGAATAGAGGAATGTGTCCCGGGGGTGGTCCACGAGGACCAAACTGGGTTTGTGAAGGGGAGACAGCTGAACACGAATATACGGAGGTTGTTAGGGGTAATGATGATGGCCCCACCAGAGGGAGAAACGGAGATAGTAGTGGCGATGGATGCCGAGAAAGCATTTGATAGAGTGGAGTGGGATTATTTGTGGGAGGTGTTGAGGAGATTTGGTTTTGGAGAGGGGTATGTTAGATGGGTGCAGCTGTTGTATAGGGCCCCAGTGGCGAGCGTGGTCACGAATGGACGGGGATCTGCATATTTTCGGCTCCATTGAGGGACAAGGCAGGGATGCCCTCTGTCCCCATTATTGTTTGCACTGGCGATTGAGCCCCTGGCGATAGCGTTGAGGGGGTCCAAGAAGTGGAGGGGAGTACTTAGGGGAGGAGAAGAGCACCGGGTATCTTTGTATGCGGACGATTTGCTACTATACGTGGCGGACCCGGCGGAGGGGATGCCAGAAATAATGCGGATACTTGGGGAGTTTGGGGATTTTTCAGGGTATAAATTGAACATGGGGAAAAGTGAGTTGTTTGTGGTGCATCCAGGGGAGCAGAGTAGAGAAATAGAGGACCTACCGCTGAGGAAGGTAACAAGGGACTTTCGTTACCTGGGGATCCAGATAGCTAAGAATTGGGGCACATTGCATAGGTTAAATTTGGCGCGGTTGGCGGAGCGGATGGAGGAGGATTTCGGGAGATGGGATATGGTATCCCTGTCAATGGCAGGGAGGGTGCGGGCGGTTGGGATGGTGGTCCTCCCGAGATTCCTCTTTGTGTTTCAGTGCCTCCCGGTGGTGATCACGAAGGCTTTTTTTAAAAGGATTGAAAAGAGCATCATGGGTTTTGTGTGGGCCGGGAAGACCCCGAGAGTGAGGAAGGGATTCTTACAGCGTAGCAGGGATAGGGGGGGCTGGCACTACCGAGCCTAAGTGAGTATTATTGGGCCGCTAATATTTCAATGGTGAGTGAGTGAATTCCCGCAGCTCCCGACACAAGAGGTGCAGGACAGAGTGATCTCAAAGACATGGGTGGGGGATGGTAAGGTGTCAGATATATATAGGGAAATGAGGGACGAAGGGGCGACTATGGTAGATGAACTAAAAGGGAAATGGGAAGAAGAGCTGGGGGAGGAGATCGAGGAGGGGCTGTGGGCAGATGCCCTAAGCAGGGTAAACTCGTCGTCCTCGTGTGCCAGGCTAAGCCTGATTCAGTTTAAGGTATTACACAGGGCACATATGACTGGAGCACGGCTCAGTAAATTTTTTGGGGTGGAGGATAGGTGTGCGAGGTGCTCGAGAAGCCCAGCGAATCATACCCATATGTTTTGGTCATGCCCGGCACTACAGAGGTTTTGGATGGGGGTGACAAAGGTGCTTTCAAAAGTAGTAGGAGTCCGGGTCGAACCAAGCTGGGGGTTGGCTATATTTGGGGTTGCACAAGAGCCGGGAGTGCAGGAGGCGAGAGAGGCCGATGTTTTGGCCTTTGCGTCCCTAGTAGCCCGGCGCAGGATATTGCTAATGTGGAAAGAAGCCAAGCCCCCGGGGGTGGAGACCTGGATAAATGACATGGCGGGGTTTATAAAGCTAGAGCGGATTAAGTTCTTCCTAAGGGGGTCGGCTCAAGGGTTCACCAGGCAGTGGCAACCGTTCGTCGAATACCTCGCAGAAAGATAGACGGAATGGGAAAAAGAAGGCAACAGCAGCAGCCCAGGATCGGGGGGGGGGGGGGGGGGGGGGGGGGAGGGGTGGGGGGGGGGGGGGGGGGGAGGAACCAGAAGGACTCTCAGGGTTGTTAATATATACTGTATAGTATGTATAGGTCGTTGCTACAGATAATTATATATTGGACTGTTAAATTATATTTTTGGAGAGTGTTACTTGTGACAAGGCAGTTGCCAATTAGGGCTAGTTTTCATTTTTGTTATTTATTATTTATTCATTTTTTGTTTATAAAATAGGTCATTGTTATTTGTGTTGTTATAATATTGTGTAAAGAATGCACAATGTACTGTGTTGGTTGACCAAAAATTTTCAATAAAATATTTAATAAAAAAAAAACAAAATGAACATAACCAATTACCGAATGTAAACTGAAAAGAAGGTTTAATTGGTTTCAGTTATGACATTTCAGAGAAAATAGCTTATTTAGACTTACGGAAAATATATCCCATGAATAAATCTGACTGCCATTTTAAACTGTTGCATCAGTATCCAGAAAACCGTAAGGGAAATCCTTGCAATCTATTTAATCTTCTTATTCATGTTCAGTTTCTCCAAATATTGTTTTAACTTTTTCAGACGGCATATATTTGAGGTCGCCTTTGTCATTTTGTAATATTTGTGGGAAATTCTATTCTTGCAGCTTTATACATGCAACACTAATGTAGCTGACTAGTTGACCTGCATTGCTACATGAATGCAGGTCAAATGCACCACTGTGGGTGGCCCGGTAGCACAGTGGTTAGCACTGTCGCTTCACAGCTCCAGGGTCCCAGGTTCGATTCCTGGCTTGGGTCACTGTCTGTGGAGTCTGCATGGGTTTCTGTGTGGGTTTCCTCCGGGAACTCCAGTTTCCTCCCACAGTCCAAAGACTGTGCAGGTTAGGTGGATTGGCCATGCTAAATTGCCCTTAGTGTCCAAAGGGTTGCTGGGGCATGGGATGGAGGTATGGGCTTAAGTCGGGTGCTCTTTCCAAGGGCCGGTGCAGACTCGATGGGCCAAATGGCCTCCTTCAGCACTGTAAAGTCTATGGAAGTGACAAGTACTTCTGAATCCTTTAAACCACTGTAGTGAGTAGGACAGTAGTGTGCATAACTGTGTGACAATAAGGTAATCAAATCAGATATGATGTAAAATAAATGTTTAGTTTTCAAGAATTTTATTGGAACTGGCTGTTACATTTGGCTGTGTGGGGCAATTCCTTATTTTCCAAAACAATCACACAAATACATTTCAGGCAGAAATTCCTTAACTTTCTCCCACTCTGTCATAATGGCATTCGAGGAAGTTTATAAACCCCTGTTTACAAATAATCACTCATATTCTTTGTTTTGATTGTGGTGGCAAGGTGGCACAATGTTTAGCACTGCTGCCTCATATTTAGCACTGCTGCCTCATAGCGCCAGGGACCCAGGTTCAATCCCGGCCTCGGGTGACTGCGCGGAGCTTGTACTTTCTCCCCGTGAGTTTCCTCCGGGTTCTCCGGTTTCCTCCCACAGTACAAAGATGTGCAGGTCAAGTGGATTGTCCATGCTAAATTACCCCTTAGTGTCCAAAAGGTAACATGGGGTTCCGGGGATAGGGTAGTAATGTGTACCTAGGTAGGGTGCTCTTTCAGAGGGTCGGTACAGACTTGATGGGCTGAATGGGCTGGTTCTGCATTGCAGGGATTCTAAGATTCTCGGATTCTATGATATATTATAAATGGTTTGCGAGGCATAATTTAATTTATATTATTGGTGATAGAAACATAGAAAATTAGGGTGCAGGAAGAGGCCATTTAGCCCTCCCATCTGGTCTGCACCAACCAAAAAAAAGAAACAAACTGCTCATTTTAATCCCATTTTCAGCGCCTGGTCCGTAGCGAATTTTAGATGTCCCCCACCCTCTGGGTGAAAAGGTTTTTCCTCACATCCCCTCTAAACTATCTACCAATCACCCTTAAATATATGCCCCCTGATAATTGACCCCTCAGCTAGGGGAAATGGATCTTTCCTGTCTACACTATCGAGGCCCCTCATAATTCTATCGACCTTGGTTAGGCCACCCTGTAGCCTCCTCTGTTTTAAGAAAACAACCCGAGCCTATCTAATCTTTCTTCATCGCTACAATTTTCAAGTCCCAGCAACATTTTTGGAAATCTCCTCTGTGCTTTGTCCAGACAAATTCTATCCTTGTAATGTGGTGGTCAGAACTGTGCACAAAATTCCACCTGTGGCCTAACCAGCATTTTATACAGTTCCAAGATTACATCCATGTTTTTGGAGGTGATTCTCTGGGGCTACTAGCCCCAGCTGGGATTCACGATTAAGCGAGAGGACCAAATCAGGATTCTCGCCAGGCGTCAAATACATTGCACGTTTCCCAGCCCACTGCGCCTAGCCCGATCAGGTTCTCGCCCAGAGTGGGCAAGAACCTGATTACAGTTGATCCACATACATTTAAATATAATTACCGGGTTGAGGACAGATGCTCTGACCTCTTGCTATGCTCCTGTCACCCGGCTGGAAGTCCCACAGATGCCAGTCTCTCCTGATTCTTACAAGCGCTGATCAGGCGCCATATACTCCAAAGGGGGGACAGCAGGATGAGTACCCTCTCTGCACTTATCTCCAGTGTGCCGAGAGGGATCCTTCAGGAATGGTGGGTGTCAGTGGGGGAGGGCTCTTTTTTAAAAGAGGCTGTGTCTTTGTTCTGAAGTGCTTCCAAACTCAGAACAAAGACACATCACCTTTAAATAAAACTGGGATTCAGAAACAACATCTGCTCAAAAAAGAAACCTCTTCGGAGCTAATGGGCCATGAAGAGCTATAAAAGCAAACAAAGCTAATCTCTCCTTTGTATTAGCCTAGACCTGTCAATCAAGGATATTGGACCATAAAATTGAATGTAAACAGTTCAGTTCAAAGCATTTAGCCTTCTCAGCATGCCAAGATGCTTGAAAAAGCTAAAGGCGAATTAAATTGACTATGAAAAAGCACATCAAAGATCTTCAACACATCAGAGGGAAGACGTTCACCTTCACTTGACAGATCTTTGAACTTGACTTGGTGGGAGAAACATCAAAGGGTCTCAAGGATGCAGAGGGAAGATTTCACCTTCATCTGTCAGATTTTTGAAGGCTATGGGGAAAACTGGGGGGAGGGGCATGAGGGGGGGCACTGAAGGGGGGGGCCTGAAGGGGGAGACATTTGGCTCCTTTAGGGGGTAATCTTGCTAACGATTTGAGGGGCGGAGAGGCTGCAGTTTTATTTTGAGATCAGGTGTTCTTTATAAAGGGCGCCTCGACCTCTGAGGAGTGGGACCACTCGTCAGCGTGTTTAGGACCTGCTCCTCTCAAGCCCAGTGTAAAGCCCCTCCCTCTCCAAAAAAGTTTCCAAGTGCCTTTGAATAACACCTGATTAGCACTGCCAGCGTACTTGGGAAACACTGGTTTTCCTGCTGGCAGAAGCACTTAGTTTTTAATCAGTTGAATCATGGCCTTTGTCATCAATATCTCATCCAATAAAAAAAATAAACAATAAACAAAAGCATTCCATATGCTTTCTCAGCCACCTTATCCACCTCCTCATCCACCTTTAGGGACCTGTGAACATGCACACCAAGGTCTCTCACTTCCTGAACCCCTCTCAGTATTTTCCACTTTGTTTATATTTGTGTTTCGGAACCCACCTCTTCATTGACCTAAGGAAGGAGATGTGCTTTGAAAGCTAGTGATTCAAAATAAACCTGTTGGATTTTAACCTGGTGCTGTAAGACCTCTTACAGTACCCTCTTATTTATTGAATATTCCCTTGCTTTGTTTACCCTCTCCAAATGCATTTCTTCACACTTTTACAGATTGAATTCTATTTGCCACTTTTCGGCCTAATAATAATAATAATAATCTTTTATTGTCACAAGTAGGCTTACTTTAACACTGCAATGAAGTCACCACATTCCAGTGCCTGTTCGGGTAATGAGCTGGTACGGGAATTGAACGCGCGCAGCTGGCCTTGTTCTGCATTGCAAACCAGCTGTCTAGCCCACTGAGCTAAACAAGCCTATTCAATCAAACCATTCATATAATTCTAGAGACAACGGGCTGGATTCTCCGATCCCCGATGCCAAAATCGCGTTTGGTGAGGGGGTTTAGAATCACCGATGATGACAGCATCGGGGTCTGCGCCACTTTCGCGATGCTCCGCCCCCTGAAAAGCGCACGCTGTATCCACCTGAGGCTCACCCTGCGATGCTCCATCCCCAATAGGCCGAGTTCCTGACGGCGTGGGACATGTGTGGTCTCACCCATCGGGAACTCGGCATGGCGGCTGCGGACTCAGTCCAGCACTGCCACACTCGGGGGAGGGACGATCCACAGGCAGGGGGGGCATTATTCGGGGCTGGGGGCACTGGGGGGGCACGCGAGCCGACAGAAGGCGGGGACTATTTTTGCAGTGCGGGTACGCAGGCTGCGTCCGCCATGAAGCACGGAATGACCACTGCAGGCCGCTACCGTGTGCATGCGCGAGCACGGACCTGGCAATGCTCCGGGCCGTATCGGCAGCTGGAGCTGGGAGCCACTTTTCCTGGCGGAAAACACCACCGTATTCACGTCGGCATAGGTCTTAGTCTCCCAAACGGAGAATCCAGTCCAACAGCTATCCTCTTCACTATCAACTACACAGTCAATTTTTGTGTCGTCTGCAAATTTCTCGATCATGCCTCCCTCCCATTTCTAAGCCCAAATTATTAATACATACAACAAACTGCAATGGCCCCAACATTGAGCCCTGGGGAGCGCCACTTGAAACTGCTTTCCATTCGCAAAACACCCTTCAACTACAGGTTGATCATCCCTTATCCGAAATTCCAAAAAACAGAAAATCTCAAAATCCGCACTTTTTTCAAGCCCTGATATGGCACCTCAAGTGGGAAATCCCATAAGGTTCCTAGGAGTTGCGCAGTTCCCTATGCGCACCACATATGCGCAATTCCCAACATTCCGCACATGTGTAGTTCCCAACACGCATCGCACAAGTATAGTATATTCCGAAATTTGAAAAATTACAAAATTCAATACACAATCAGCCCCAAGTATTTTGGATAATGGATTTTCAGCCTGTATTACTCTTTGTTTCCTGTTGCTGAACCAATTTTGGATCCAACTCGCTGTCTTCCCCTATATCCAATAGGATCTCACTTTTCTGAGCAGTCTGCCATGTGGGATCATGTCTTACTAAAATCCATGTAGCCAACATCTACCCTCATCAATCCTCGTTGCTTCCTAAAAAATGTGTTTAAGCTTGTAAGATATAATCTTTCCCGAACAAAACCATGCTGACTACCCCTCATCAATCCATGCATTTCTAAGTGACGGTTCATCATGTTTCTCAAAATTGATTCCAATCATTTGCCAACCACCAATGTAAGGCTGGCTGCCCTATTACTTCTGGCCTATCTCTCGCACACTTTTTAATTAATGGTACGACATTCGTAGACCTCCAATCCTCTGGCACCTCTCCTGAATCAAATGAGGATTGGAAAATGACCCTCAGAGCATCTACTATTTCCTTTGTGGTTTTCTATGACAGCTTGGGATACAATACATCTGGCCCAGGTCATTTATCCACTTTCAAGGATGTCATTGCGTCCAGTACTTCCTCTCCTATTATGCTTATTACACCTAATATTTCACACTCCTCCTCTTTAACGAGAATCTGCATCATCCCTCTCCTTGGTAAAGTCAAAGTACTCATTAAGAACCATGCCCACATCATCAGTATCAACGCATAAGCTACCACATACATCTCTGATAGGCCCTACTCTTTCCTTGTTCCCTTGCTCGTAGTGCACTGATAAAGTATCTTTGGGTTTTCTTTTATCTCAGCTGCCAATATTTTTTCATATCCTCCCTTTGCTTTTATAATTACCTGTTTTTTATTTCACCCCTGTACTTTCTATCCTCCTCTAGGTTTTCTCCATTATTAAGCTTTTTGCAACTGTCATAAGCTTTCGTTTTCTGCTTTATCTTATGCTATGTGCTTCTGAATAACCAAGGAGCTTCAGATATGGCAATACCACCCTTTTTCTTAGTGGGTCATGTCTACACTGTGCCCTTCCCTGCATCACACTGATTTGACAATTTTCCCTTCGAGTAGCTGTATCCAGTCTACTTCTGCCAGTTCACCCCTCAGCTTTGGAAAATCTGTTTTCCCAATTTTAAACTTTTACTTCTATTCTACCTTTATCCTTTTCCACAATGATGCTAAATAAACCACATTATGGTCACTATCTCCAAAATGGTTCCTCGCTGCTACTTTATCCACTTGTCTAGATTCATTCCGAAGACTAAGGGCTGGATTCTCCGATCCCCAGCCATGTATTTCTCAGCGGCACGCCATTCGCTGGAGGTGGGATTCTCTCTTCCCGCCGCACATCAATGGGATTTCCCATTGAAGCCACCCCATGCTGGTGGGAAACCTGCGGGTGGGGGTGCGCTGCCAGCAGGAAAAGAGAATTCCAAAGGCTGGAGAATTGTGAATTGTGGCCCCTCTCATTGGGCTTGTTATGTGTTGGCTAATAACGTTCTCTCAACTGCAGTTCAAGAATCCTGTGCCCTTTGCACCATTCCTATCCCAATTGAGATTTGGGGAGTGGAAGTTTTCAGCTTTTACAGCCCTATTATTTTTGCACACAGAAATGTGCCCATACATTTGCACTTCTAATTCCCTTCCGCTGTTGTGGCGTCAATAGTACTATCCTAGCAGTGTGGCTGGGCTCAGCTCAGATGGCCCCATTTGGTGCTTCAGTTAAGATATCATTCCTCCTCACAACTGTAATTCATTCTTTACAGCAGAACCTATTTTACCCCCTCCCTGTCAGGTCTGAAAACTCAGTATCAGTGATGTTGTTGTCTCATTTTTGCCTCTCTTTAAGTCAAGTTTCCATTAAAGCGATAATATCATGCTGCCATGTGTCGATCTGTGCTCTCAGTTTATCAGCTTTATTCGCTATACTCCTTGCATTTACATATGTGTCTTCTTAACTCGGCCAAGTAAAAGTTTCTACAAATACATAAAACAAAAAAGAGTGGCTAAGGTAAATAGTGGTCCTTTAGAGGATGAGAAGGGAGATTTAATAATGGGAGATGAGGAAATGGCTGAGGAACTGAACAGGTTTTTTGGGTCAGTCTTCACAGTGGAAGACACAATTAACATGCCAGTGACTGATGGAAATGAGGCTATGACAGGTGAGGACCTTGAGAGGATTGATATCACCAAGGAGGTAGTGATGGGCAAGCTAATGGGGCTAAAGGTAGACAAGTCTCCTGGCCCTGATGGAATGCATCCCAGAGTGCTAAAAGAGATGGCTAGGGAAATTGCAAATGCACTAGTGATAATTTACCAAAATTCACTAGACTCTGGGGTGGTCCCGGCGGATTGGAAATTAGCAAACGTGACACCACTGTTTAAAAAAGGAGGTAGGCAGAAAGCGGGTAATTATAGGCCAGTGAGCTTAACTTCGGTAGTAGGGAAGATGCTGGAATCTATCATCAAGGAAGAAATAGCGAGGCATCTGGATGGAAATTGTCCCATTGGACAGATGCAGCATGGGTTCATAAAGGGCAGGTCGTGCCTAACTAATTTAGTGGAATTTTTTGAGGACATTAACAGTGCGGTAGATAACGGGGAGCCAATGGATGTGGTATATCTGGATTTCCAGAAAGCCTTTGACAAGGTGCCACACAAAAGGTTGTTGCATAAGATAAAGATGCATGGCATTAAGGGGAAAGTAGTAGCATGGATAGAGGATTGGTTAATTAATAGAAAGCAAAGAGTGGGGATTAATGGGTGTTTCTCTGGTTGGAAATCAGTAGCTAGTGGTGTCCCTCAGGGATCAGTGTTGGGCCCACAACTGTTCACAATTTACATAGATGATTTGGAGTTGGGGACCAAGGGCAATGTGTCCAAGTTTGCAGACGACACTAAGATAAGTGGTAAAGCAAAAAGTGCAGAGGATACTGGAAGTCTGCAGAGGGATTTGGATAGGCTAAGTGAATGGGCTAGGGTCTGGCAGATGGAATACAATGTTGACAAATGTGAGGTTATCCATTTTGGTAGGAATAACAGCAAAAGGGATTATTATTTAAATGATAAAATATTAAAACATGCTGCTGTGCAGAGAGACCTGGGTGTGCTAGTGCATGAGTCGCAGAAAGTTGGTTTTCAGGTGCAACAGGTGATTAAGAAGGCAAATGGAATTTTGTCCTTCATTGCTAGAGGGATGGAGTTTAAGACTAGGGAGGTTCTGCTGCAATTGTATAAGGTGTTAGTGAGGCCACACCTGGAGTATTGTGTTCAGTTTTGGTCTTCTTACTTGAGAAAGGACGTACTGGCACTGGAGAGTGTGCAGAGGAAATTCACTAGGTTAATCCCAGAGCTGAAGGGGTTGGATTACGAGGAGAGGTTGAGTAGACTGGGACTGTACTCGTTGGAATTTAGAAGGATGAGGGGGGATTTTATAGAAACATATAAGATTATGAAGGGAATAGATAGGATAGATGCGGGCAGGTTGTTTCCACTGGCGGGTGAAAGCAGAACTAGGGGGCATAGCCTCAAAATAAGGGGAAGTAGATTTAGGACAGAGTTTAGGAGGAACTTCTTCACCCAAAGGGTTGTGAATCTATGGAATTCCTTGCCCAGTGAAGCAGTAGAGGCTCCTTCATTAAATGTTTTCAAGATAAAGATAGATAGTTTTTTGAAGAATAAAGGGATTAAGGGTTATGGTGTTTGGGCCGGAAAGTGGAGCTGAGTCCACAAAAGATCAGCCATGATCTCATTGAATGGTGGAGCAGGCTCGAGGGACCAGATGGCCTACTCCTGCTCCTAGTTCTTATGTTCTTATGTAAGTTTCTTAGCTATACACTTTAAACCTGTGCTTCTTCTATCTTTCAGACTCATTCACAAATTTTCTCTTTCCCATTCCCGACTCTGAATTTTCCCGCACCTTCGCAAACCCCTGCCAATCTACTTTAAACCCTTTGCACAAGAGCGAGCAAATTTCCAGGGAGAATATGTGTCCCAATCCTGTTCAGGTATAGATCGTCTGACTTGTGCAGATCCTATCTTCCCCAAAACTGGTCTCAATGCCTCAGAAACATGATGCTCTCACTCTAACACAAACTTTCCTGTTTAAACGCTCAGTGTTCACTTGCATTTGGGACAGGAACTAATCCTGAGATTACTGTTTCAGAGGTCCTGCTTTTCAATCTCCTTCCTAGCTCCCTAAAATCTGCTTTCAGGACCTCATCCCCTTCCCAACTAAGTCATTGGTACCAATGTAGACCACAAACTCTGGCTGATTATCCTCCTCTAGAAGAATGACATGGAGTTGCTTCCTGACAATCTTGACCCTGGCACTAGGGAGTCAACATTCCATCCTGGAGTCACGTCTATGGCCACAGAAAGGTCTGCCTGATCCCCTAATTGATGAATCCCCTAATACTGCTGTTCTTCCTTTCTTTTCCTGACTTCATGTACAGTCGAGCCACCTGTGGTGCCAGAATTTTCTGGCTCTAATTACACTCCTCCAAGAAGCCAATGACCTCACCAGTTTCCAAAACAGAAAACCGATTGATCCCAGGGAACTCCAGCACCATCTGCATTGTCCTCTTGGAGTGCCTGGCAATCACCCATTCCCTTTTTGCCTACTAAGCTGCAGTGTAGCAATCTCTCTGAGGGTGATATCCACATAGCCTTGTGGATGTGCACAGTGACACTAGCTGTGGTTTGAACTCCAAAAGCTGGAACTCCGGTTTCTGCAGCTGATTAAACCTGTGCATGTGGTCATCTAGGATACCAGTTAGCATCCATGACTTTCCACTAGATTACAGAATACGCATCCCACATGGCTGAGCTATCCTGCCATGGCTCCAGTTTGCTTCCCTTATGTTAACTATATTTTACTTTTGTTTTCTTATTCTATTTCATTTTACCTGACCTTCACTTGACCTTACTTTTCCATTGCTTGTGTTTCTTACTTAAATCTCAGCAGCTACTTCTTTTAAAAAGAATGATTTTTTTCTAATTTCCAGCAACTTAAAAATCCTCCCTAGCAGCAGTTTCTCACCAACCAATGACTTTATATTTCTCCTGTGAAGTCGCTCTTGGATGCTGTTTTCCTCAAACTCAGCCCTCTCAGGCAGAACTCGCCCTCTTGTGATTGAATTTCAAATATTTTGCTTCCACCAAAAACATGTGATGAACTAAAAATCATTTCTTAAATCAGTATTATTTACAAGTAGCAATCTAGCTATCTTTTATTATGGTAATAATTGAGCACAGATTAATAGACCTGTGGCTACAGATTTCTATTCACAGGCAGTTGAACTCTAATTCCCAGGTAGCATGAAATGCAGTGACAGATGTTTTAGCTATTGGCCCAGATTTTGTGGAGAGGAACAAGTTACTAACTAAAAATCATTTCTTAAATAAGTATTATTTACAATAAGGCTATCAGAGTTTACACCTTTTCAGAGAAAATTGGACGGCAATTTCTAGCCTCCATGCACACTCGTTTAAATGTGAATATCTACAAGTTGTTTTCAGATATAACATGCTGGATTTTCCGTATCCTGCCGCTGAAATCGTAATCGGCGATAGGACGGAAAATGGATTTCCACGCCAAAGTCGGGACTGGCGCTGGTTTCAAGCCAATCCACCATGCTCCGTCCCCTTCAAACTGGCATCATCGTGACGCGCGGCGTGTGTTGTTTTAATGGCGCTGCAGCACCATCGGCCGGCCCACCCGTGATGTCCCGCCCCCGATTGGCCTAGTTCCCGACGGCACAGGCCACGTGTGGTCCCAACTTTGCAGGAACCCGGCATGCTGGCTGCGGACTGTGTCCAGTGCCACCGCACTCGACCGGGATCTGTGCCGCTGGCCGGGGGGGGGGGGGGGGCTTCTTCTAAGGCTGGGGGGACTGGTGGGGGGTGGCCAGGGGGTAGGCTGTTTGGTCGCAGGTAGCGGTTTGGGTTCACGCACGCCCGGCACCATGTTGTACAAGTTGGGCCGAAGAGCCTGTTTTCATGCTGTAAATTTCTAGGACTCTATGACTCAAAGAACAAAAAGAACAAAGAACAAAGAAAAGCACAGCACAGGAACAGGCCCTTCGGCCCTCCAAGCCTGTGCCGACCATGCTGCCCATCTAAACATAAAATCTTCTACACTTCCGGGGGCCATATCCCTCTATTCCCATCCTATTCATGTATTTGTGAAGATGCCCCTTAAACGTCACTATCGTCCCTGCTTCCACCACCTCCTCCGGCAGCGTGTTCCAGGCACCCACTACTCTCTATGTAAATAACTTGCCTCGCACATCTCCTCTAATCCTTGCCCCTTGCACCTTAAACCTATGCCCCCTAGTAATTGACCCCTCTACCCTGGGAAAAAGCCTCTGACTACCCAGGGGTTTATCCCCAGGGCTTCCAAATCTGATGATCTTACTAATGATGTGCTAATAGTCCAGGATTCTGACAAATCTGACAACACCTTTTAATGCTCCAAGCTTCCAGTGCCTTCTGGGACAGCAGGGAAATATCACTCCCACCCAATTACTCCCCCCCGCAATGTTACTAAATCCACTCCCATCCTTCCAAATGCTACCAGACCTGGGATCTTCCTCTTTAGGTTTGGTATACTCTAGAACCTCTAATGCTTTCACAACAATCTGCATTTTGTAGTGCTTTTAACATAGTTAAATGTCCCACAGTGTTTCACAGACATTCTATCTGAATGCATGCAGTATTCACAACAAGGTATGAATTGACAAAAGGAATTGAAGACACAAACAAATGGGTATGATCTAATTGCCATTACAGAGATGTGGATGCAGGGTGACCAAGGCTGGGAACTGAATATTCAAGGGTATCCAACATTTAGGAAGGCTTGGCAAAAAGGAAAAGGAGGTGAGATATCGCTGTTTGTGAGAGTGGATCTTGGACTGGATGTAGAATCAGTTTGAGATGAGATAAGAAACAGCAAGGGGTAGCAAACATGGGTGGAAGTTATTGACTCGGCCACTAAACAATAGTGGGAATGTAGGGCATGATATAAATCAAGAAAATAGAGGCATATGTAAAAAAGGCAATACAGTAATCATTGGGAATTTCAACCTACATATAGGTAAACCTATTTAGCACTCATACTTTGGAGGATGAAACCCTGGAATGTATACAATATGGTTTTCTAGATGGTACATTGAGGAAATAACTAAGGAAAGGGCTATTTTAGATCTGGTATTGTGTAAAGAGAAGGAGGAGTCTTTATGGAAGTCTTTATATAGGAGTCTTTAGGGAAGAGTGACCACAATGATAGCATTTTACATTAAGTTTGCAAGAGATGTAATTCAAACTGAAACTAGGATCTTCAAAGACTCTGGGATTTTAAGCAAACAAGGAAACTACAAAGGTATTTGGGAAATGTTAGCTGTGGGAGAGTCAGAGACTACATTGAAAGGTATCACAAGTAGACAGGCAGTGGTTAGCGTTTAAGGAATTAATGCATAATTTATAAATATAGATTCCTTTAAGGAACAAAAATCCAACAGGAGAAGCAATGCAACCATGGCTAACAAGAGGAATTAAAGGTTGCATTGGATGAAAGGAAGATACTTATAAAGTAGCCCAAAAATGGGTAAGCCTGAAGATTTTTATAACTCAGCAAAGGAGGACCAATAAACTAATAAAAAGAGAGAAAATAGAATATGAAAGTAATCTGGTGATAAACATTAAAACTAAAAGCTTCCATAGATACATATATAGGATAAGATGAGCAAATGTGGGTCACAGAATCATAGAATTTACAGTGCTTAAGGAGATCATGCGGCTCTTGGAAAGAGCACCTCACCCAAGCCCACACCTCCACTCTGACCCAGTAACCCCAGTAACCCCACCTAACCTTTCTGGACACTAAAGGCAATTTATTATGGCCAATCCACCTAACCTGCATATCTTTGGACTGTGGAGGAAACCGGAGCACCCGGAGGAAACCCATGCAGACACAGGGAGAACGTGCAAACTCCACACAGACAGTGACAGAAGCCGGGAATTGACCCTGGGACTCTGAAGCTGTGAAGCAACTGTGCTAACCACTGTGCTACCGTGCTGCCCATTACAGGATCCATTAGAGACAGAGACAGGAGAATTTATAATGGGGAATAAGGAAATGTTAGAGCAACCAAACAAATACTTTGGGCGGAATTTTTTTCATTTTTTTGCAGAATGCGGCTGCAGGTGAGAAAAATAGCGTGGAAGGTGCCCAGCCCCAATGGTGGTTTCCTCTGCCATATCGTTAGGCACATAGAAAAAAATGTTTCAAGGGACAGGTCCCACAACATCACGGACACCCCCCCCACACTTATGGAACATTCACTCAAGCAACCCCTGCCATGAACATCCCCCCGGCACTTCTCCCTGGCAGTGCTTGGGCAAGACCTGCTCCCCCGGGAGAAGCACTCACCTGAACTTCTCTGGTGGGTTCTCTTCACCAGGTGCATGCTGTGGGAGACCTGTTGTGATTCACGAGCACACCAACATGATTGGACAGTCCAACGGGGGAAGGGGAATTATCAAGCAGTAAAGCCTAGTAATTATGTAATTGGTGGGGGATGGGGACAATCACAACAGGAAATCCCGCTGATGTAAATTTGGTTATGGGATTCCTGGAGGATTTTGTGTTCCACCGCCGATCCCGCCACCTGAAAGCTGGAAGTGAAAATCTCCCCCTTTGTGCCTGTCGTCACGGAAGACACAGAAAGCATCCCAAAATTCTAGAGAACGAGCATGAGAATTTGAAAGAGATTAACATTCGTAAAAAAGTAGTATTGGATGGTCAGATGCACTTTCCTAGGGTAGGATGGTCAAGTACCAGGGGACATAGGTTTAAAGTGCATGGGGAAAGGTTTAGAACTGATGTGCAAGACAAGTTTTTTACACAGAGGGTGGTAAATATATGGAACACGCTGCCTGTGGAGGTGGTGGGAGCAGGTACGGTGGTGGCATTTAAGGGGCATCTAGACAAATATATGAATAGGCTGGGAATGGAAGGATACAGACTCCGTAAGTACATATGGTTTTAGTTTAGGCAAGTACCATGGTCGGGGCGCAAGCTTGGAGAGCCGAAGGGCCTAGTCCTGTGCTGTATTGTTCTTTGTAGTACTGGAAAATTATGGGACTTTATGTTGATAAATCCCCTGGATCTGACTGTGGGAGTCACCACTGATGCATATATAGGATGTTGATATCGGTGCTTTACGGTAAGGCCCCTGTACTACAGGTACGGGGGTAGATCCCTGCCTGCTGGCTCCACCCAGTAGGCGGAGTATAAATATGTGTGCTCCCAGTACAGCAGCCATTTCGTCAGCTGCTGTAGGAGGCCACACATCTCAGTGTAATAAAGCCTCGATTACATCCTACTCTCGTCTTTGTGTAACTGATCGTGCATCACTGACCATCTAAATTCCAGAGTTTGAAGGAGGTGGATGTAGAGATATTGGGTGGGATTCTCCGGCCTCCCATTTGAATTCCCATTAAAGCCACACCATGCCGCTGGGAACCCCGTGGGCAGGGGTGTGTTGCCGGGAGGGCCAGAGAATCCCACAGCCAGTGAACAGCCAGAGAATTACAGCCATTGTCTTCCAAAACTCTATAGATTCCGGAACACTCCCTGCAGATTGGAAGGTGGCAAATGTAAGTCCATGATATAAGAAAGGAGGAGACAGAAAACAGGGAACTGCAGACCTGTTAGCTGCAGCTGAACGTGATCTCTTTCATCTGATACCAGGATCACACATTATGGCCCAAGCCTTCAATCTATAACTGGTGGGCACACTGGCTGTAAGAGCTAAACATAAAAATCTTTCCTTCAGCAATAGGCTGACTGTCTATTCCTTTCTCCCTGTGACAGAGTCTTTTCCTCCTCCGTCTCCTACTCAGTAGTGTCTGTCTGTTATCCTGAGATCACAGGCAGAACCACTCTCTTTATTATCCCTTCCCCTACAGTATGTGTCAATGTAAAATCAGTCATGGCTCAGTTGATATAACTTTTGTCACTGAGTCTGAAGGTTGCGGATTCAAACTCTGGTACAGAGACTTGATCACAAAGTTTAAGTTGACACTTCAATGTAGTACTGGAGTAGTGTTGCATTGTTGAAAACGTTGCCTGATCGTTATCACAGAGCTGTTCACCCAACCTGGCTGTGTGCAAATTGGCTGCTGCATATTCTATATCAAAAGAGTGAGTACACTTCAAAAGTACTTCAATGGTTTTGAGGCATTTTGGGACAGATTGTGAGTGTGAAAGGTGCTATGTAAATAAAAGTCTTTCTATTTCTTTATGTCTACTTCATCACTACACAGTTTGAGTCCAATTATATCTGAAACACATGCAGGAAACTGAATAAAGATAGAGTCACATATGTTAAGCTTTATTGCTACCAGGAAACTTTTTGTAACGTAATTTTTAATGTCCATAGTGAGTTGATGGTCCTGCACTGCTGAAATAGGTCAGCCTGAGCTGATTTTCTAATTCCTAATACAGTGCTGCAGTCAAAGAACCTTGCTGACTGCAGTGCTCATATAAAATTCAAGCATGCATGGTGGAAGATTTTCCAATCATTTAAATTAATGGGGAGAAGGCTGTTTCTCGCATGTCCCTGAATTTCTAGTACAAGCTGCCAATAAAGAATGTTCCTCACCAGGCGAATAAAGTATCGAGATTATTCATGGGAAGCTATTATTCCTGAAAAGAAACAGCATACCAAGGAGTCTGTTTCCCTCGTGAGTATTAGCTAAAGATACCTCTGCTCCAGTCTGATTAGAATGGAATTGTGGTGAGGGGAGGGGGTGGAGATGGACAGGGAGTGAGCTTGATTAAAGAGATCACCGTCCAGACAGTCAGCTATTGTTTCTGCCCAATATTGGCCAAACCAAGCACAAAGCATTGAAAAACATTGAACTCAAATTGTGTCCTGCGCAAATCTCTGTTCACATAATTAACCACTCTCCCAGATCGAATTAATTACCTTTCAGATTTACCACGAATTGTACCTGTTATTGGCCCCTCAAGGAGAATCTGAATTCAAAGCTTTCTCTTTTGGTCCTGCCATTCGGGAACCTCGCGTGGCGGCTACGGACTCAGTCCGTAGCTCAAGGACATAAATAGGCATCTATTTTACAAGCTTTTAAATACTTTAAAGATCACAAAAAACCCTGGTGAAACGAGAACGTGAATAGGTTTTTAGGGTAATTGTCAGTTGTTTAGAATCAGGGGCTGGATTCTCCGTTTTCATGACTATGCCCCCACACTGTTGTGAAAACTGTGGTCTTTTACGCCAGGACAACTGGCGTCAAAAGGCCACAGGTTCACTGTCTTGCAGGGGGCAAGCAGGCAGCTGTCGTAAAGCTCGCAGCTCCAGCTGCCGATATGGCCCCCAGCACTTCTGAGTCAGAGGCCATACATGCACATGGCGGCAGCCTCCAGTGGCTGCGGCGTGCTACATGGCGGACTCAGCCCGCGGACCCGGACCACCAAAATGGTGCCCCACATCAGCCGCTCACCCGACCCTGACCGCCCACACACATAGCCCCCAGTCCCGAATGAGGCCCCCCCGGCCCTCTGATCGGTCCTCCCCCGGCCCTCTGATCGGTCCTCCCCCGACTGTGGCAGCCCCGGACCGAGTCTAGCTGCCACGCGAGGTTCCCGAATGGCAGGGTCACATTAGAAACACGCCGTCAGGAATTCGGCTGGTCGTGGACAGAGAATAGCGGGGCGGGCTTTAGGCAATGGCCTGAGGTGGTGGATACTGGGCGCGGCGTTCTCCCTGAGTACGGCGCTTTTGGGGGGGGCGAAGAAGAGCGAAACTGCACCCGATCCCAATTTTGTGCAGGAAAACGGATTCTCCGCCCCGTCGCCGAACACGATGTCGGCTTTGGAGTGCAGAGAATCCAGCCCCAGGTTCCTCAAAGGTGATGGACTAGCCACTCTTATTAAAAATTAATTTTTTTCAGATAAACACACTTTCAGTTGTATGAATACAACTACACCAGGTTGCCACTCTTAAATATTTCAAGAAATGTTCCTTTAATGCAAGGAAAAAAAGTAAACAATTACAATATAAAACATTGCCTGAATGCCCTGCATTTGTGATGATGCAAATCAATGAGGAGGTACTTGAACCATAACTTTGCTTTGGAAAAGTAGCACGCAACCTGACCTCAGATTATAAATTGCGTCCAGAGCAGAAACTCAATCTCATATACCTCTGTACACTATCTATCTCTTTATATATTTTTTAATCTCGAGACTGTCAGATGTAGCTAAAATCAAGAAAGAAAATGTTTGCTCTTTTTACTCATTTCCTGCACAATTGTTCTATTTAGAC
Organism: Scyliorhinus torazame; assembly: GCF_047496885.1. Lineage (NCBI taxonomy): Eukaryota > Metazoa > Chordata > Chondrichthyes > Carcharhiniformes > Scyliorhinidae > Scyliorhinus > Scyliorhinus torazame. The sequence goes on along the minus strand of NC_092708.1, from coordinate 209,160,443 downwards.
GTAGGCTATGCATTTCAATGGCTTCACTGATTTTATCTCTGATCCTGAGCTTATCAGTTTTTCATTCATTGCCAACACTTTTTCGTCTTTGTTGGAATCTCTGCCTTCCAGTAGTTGTTGTAATATCTTGGACTACCTCATAACATGATGACTTGGACCTTCCGAGCAGTGGCAATCATTGATGGATTGTCGCACTGCTCAAGATTTCCCTCAACTTGTTACTGCTCTACATTTTTTGCCATGTTTTCTGAGCTCACCTTTACCAGGAATACAGAGCGTGGCATCCCTCAGAGAGCTCCATCACAGTAGAGTTGAGGGAAGACAGGACACTTCCCGCTTTTTGCAGCACTGTATGGTAAGTTTAAAGAATTTTGAATGTTAGTAAATGGGTGAGTGGATGAATGAGTGAATGGAGTAAGTGGGCAGGATGGATCAGATGGCAGGTGGTAGGTGGGTGAAGTGGCAGGTGAATGAGAAGGTAGATCGATGGGTGTGGTAGCAGGTAGGTTAGGTGGCAGGAAAGTTAGGAGGCAGATGGCCGCATTTGGAATATTGCGTGCAATTCTGGTCGCCACATTATAGGAAAGATGTGGAAGCATTGGAAAGGGTGCAGAGAAGATTTACCAGAATGTTGCCTGGTATGGAGGGAAGATCTTATGAGAAAAGGCTGAGGGACTTGAGGCTGTTTTCGTGAGAGAGAAGAAGGTTAAGAGGTGACTTAATTGAGGCATACAAGATGATCAGAGGATTGGATAGGGTGGACAGTGAGAGCCTTTTTCCTCGGATGGTGATGTCTAGCATGAGGGGACATAGCTTTAAATTGAGGGGAGATAGATATAAGACAGATGTCAGAGGTAGGTTCTTTACTCAGAGAGTAGTAAGGACGTGGAATGCCCTGCCTGCAACAGTAGTGGACTCGCCAACACTAAGGGCATTAAAATGGTCATTGGATAGACATATGGACGATAAGGGAATAGTGTAGATGGGCTTTAGAGTGGTTTCACAGGTCGGCGCAACATCGAGGGCCGAAGGGCCTGTACTGCGCTATTATGTTCTATGATGGGTGAGGTGGTAGCTGGGTAGGGTAAAGCTGGTGGGTAAGGTAGCAGGTTCTGAGGTGGCAGATGAATGAGGTGGCAGGCGGGTGAGGTGGCAATGAGATCAGGGATTAGTCAAGTGTTTGGGGGCAGTTAGGTGGCCACGGGATATTGAAAGGGTCAGACGGGTCGTCAATGAGTCACTGTGAGTTATTGGGGAGTCAGTTTTTGAGTTACCCATGTGTTAGACTAATTTTTCTCAGCCTAACATTTTATGGTCAGCTACTCAGGGAAGTAAAGCATAACTGTCTGAAGTCTCCGACTCTAGCTAAGAGTCAATCCCCAGGGAGAAGGGAAATTTCCCACCAGAAGTTGAAACTTCTTGATAAATTCCCACATAGGTCAGTGCATCAGGACTTCCACAATCTCAAGTTGTATTTTGTCACTGGCCACCTGAAAACAGGAAGGTTCGGACCGATATTGCAGAAAATAATATAATCTTATACAATGTAGTGGCCATTGCAAATTTTTGAGCATTGGGGGTATCTTTCTTCATACAGCAAATTAACTGAAATTCTTTGCCTGAAAGGGTGGATGAAGCAGTTTCCTGAATGACTTTTAAACTGGATGAATATGTGAAATGAAGAAAATTTGCAGGGCAGGAAATTGCCAGGGATTGGGACTATTGGATAGCTCATGCAAAGAATCAGCAACAGGCACAAAGGGCTGAATGGCCTCTCTCTGTGTTTGCCAATTCAGTGAACATAGCAATTAGGAGCAGAAGTAGGCAATTCAGACCTTCGAGCCTGCTCTGCCATTTAATCAGATCATGGCTGATCTCTTCCTGTTCTCAAATCCACCTCTACCTGTTCCCCATATCCACCGCACTATGGGGCAGTGAGTTTCACAATTTCATCAACCCTTGCGAGAAGTGGTTCCTCCTCAACTCAGTTCTAAATATACCGCCTCTCAACATTTATCTGTGATACCTAGAATAGAGTTTCAGTCTGGTTTCAAATTGTATTACGATCTGTTCCAGTGAACTAGAATTCTCCATGTTTTCATGTGAACGTAGAAAACAGCATCAATAACTGAAGATTTTATATCAGTCCAGGGGCTGGGATTCTCCGAGCCTCCACGCCACAATTGCGCCCGGCGCGGGGGTGGAGAATGGGGCGTCGGACCCATGACTCCTTCCCAGCATTTTCCGGCGACCGGAGAATCGGCTTGGCGCCGGTTGGGGGTCATTGAAAGAGGCCCCCGTGGCGATTCTCCGCGAACGACCGGCTGAGTTTCCGCCGGCGTGGTTCACGTATGGTTCCACCCGGCAGGAGCACAGAGTAGTGGCTGCAGTGGCCGTCATGGTGGGGAGCGGGGGGAATCCGTCATGTGGGGGTGCCTCCACGACGACCAGGCCCACGATCGGGGGTCACCGATTGGCGGGCATGCGCGATCTGGATGGGGGGGCTGACTTCTTCGCCGTCGGCCCGCTGTGTGGGTCCGCCATGTCGCGCGGGGCCGGCGGCGCAGGAGGCCGCCGCGCGCATGCGCAGACCCACAGCCAGAAGTACAGGGCCTCGTAGAGCTGCGTTGAGCCCCCCGGGCCTTGCAATCCCCCTTAAAAATGGAGAATCGCGCCGGACTTTCTAGAAAACGAGTGATTCGCGTCAGTTTTCTCGCGGGCGTGGAGACATAGCCCCATTATTGGAGAATCCCGCCCAGGAAGTCTATATCAACTATTTATCTTTGCATGATGCTTGTGTTGCCCATGGAATTATTTCCCAGACGGTGTTTGAGCCTGAAACAATTGTTCTGTTCAGACTGTTGAAGCATAGGTTAGGCAGTGTGTAACCAAACAGAAGTCCAACATCAAGTTTTGAGACATACTTTATGGCCTCAGTTTTGTTTGTGTGAAAATGAATGTGAATAAAATTACTTATGCAAGATTCTAGTGCTGAATGTTCTAACTTGCTGACCCTTCACATTTCAGCCATGAGTTATTTTTATTTGTTATTAGTTGTAAGGATGAGGGCATAGCTGGCAAAGCTAGCGTTTACTGGCATTCTTCGAATAGTGTTGCCGAATGCAAATGTGTCTAAATGGGAATCATGTCGGCGCGGATCACTTGTGGCCTCTACAATGTGGTCTTGGCCTGGTGGACCGTGCAGTGGGGCAAGGGGGTAACTCCCCAAGGCCCACTGCAAGCTCCATCACACTAGGGTCATTCAGGAAGAGACCATCCAAGCGCAACCAAAGGCCATTCCCTCCACACTGTACTACCTGCTCACCCACCCACTATACCAGACTGCACCCATCTCCTTCCCGGACTCCTGTAATAGGGACCCCAGGGACCCCTTTAATAGGGAGACCCTCACAGGGATCCCTGCAATAAGGAGACCCCCCCCCCCCCCCAGGGACCCTTAAGGCCGTAAGACATAGGAGCAGAATTAGGCCACTCGGCTCATGGAGTCCACTCCGCCATTCAATCATGGCTGATATTTTTCTCATCCCCTTCTCCTGCCTTCTCCCCATAACCCCTGATCCTCTTATTAATCAAGAACCTATCTATCTCGGTCTTAAAGACACTCATTGATTTGGCCTCCACAGCCTTCTGCGGCAAAGAGTTCCACAGATCCACCACCCTCTGGTTGAAGAAATTCCTCCTCATCTCTGTTTTAAAGGGCCCTTTAGTCTGAGATTGTATCCTCTGATTCTAGTTTTTCCTACAAGTGGAAACATCCTCTCCACGTCCACTCAATCCAGGTCTCGCAGGATCCTGTAAGTTTCAATAAGATCCCCCCTCATCCTTTTAAACTCCAACGAGTACAGACCCAGAGGCCTCAACCGTTCCTCCTACGACAAGCTCTTCATTCCAGGGATCATTCTTGTGAACCCTCTCTGGACCCTTTCCAAGGCCAGCACATCGTTCCTTGGGGCCCAAAACTGCTCACAATACTCCAAATAGGGTCTGACCAGAGCCTTATACAACCTCAGAAGTACATCCCTGGTCTTGTATTCTAGCCCTCTTGACATGAATGCTAACATTGCATTTGCCTTCCTAACTGCTGACTGAACCTGCACATTAACCTTAAGAGAATTGGGAACAAGGACTCCTAAGTACCTTTGTGCTTCTGTTTTCCTAAGCATTTCCCTATTTAGAAAATAGCCTATGCCTAAATTCCTCCTTCCAAAGTGCATAACCTCACACTTTTCCACATTGTAATAGAGAGACCCCCACAGGGACCCCTGTGATAGGGAGATCCCCCACAGCGACCCCTGTAATAGGGAGACCCGCCCACAGCGACTCCTGCAATAGGGAGATCCCCCACAGGGGCACCTGTAATAGGAGGACCGCCCAGGGACCCCTGTAATAGGGGATTCTCCTAGGGACCCCTTTTCTAAAGAGACCCCCCCCCAATGGACCCCCTGGCGGTGGGTGGCGGAGAATCTTCTTGTCTGGAGTTTAAGTCCGATAGTGGGTGGCATGATCATCCACTGTTTGTTCTTTCTCCTCGTGTCTGTGCGGGTTTCCTCCGGGTGCTCCGGTTTCCTCCCACAGTCCAAAGATATGCAGGTCAGGTGGATTGGCTATGATAAATTCCCCTTAGCATTCAAAAGGTTAGGTGGGGTTATTGGGTTACAGGGATAGGGTGAGTTGTGGACCTGGGTGGGGTGTTGGTTGCGAGGGTCGGTGCAGACTCAATGGGCCGAATGGCTTCCTTCTGCGTTGCAGTAATTCTATTTACTCCAGTATTCTCCCACTGAGTGTCCAAAATGTGTACAACGGTAACATGTTTGCACCTTTGCAGCCTTGTTATTTGAAGTATCCATTTTGTGGATCTTTGCTTCAGCCCCTACCTGCGAAGTTTCTCATTATGCATCTTCCTTTGATTTGCTTCACTGCGTAACCCACAAACCAGCTTGCCTTGAAGAATATCATCAAGTGTTGTACCAAATTTACAATATCTAGCTAATCTTCTTAAAGATTCTATAAAATGGTTTCACTTTCTTCCTAACTACAGCAGTGGAACTGGAACCTTTTCAAACAAAAATGGTTTTGGAGAGAAATGTCCTTCTAAAATTTTCATTAATTCACTGAAGGACTTGTCTTCTGGTTTTGCCAGGCGAACAAGATTCTGTAAGTGCATAAACGTTTTACGGCCAGCTGGGCTGAGAAATGTTGCAACCTTCAGGTCCTCTGGTGTCTGATCAACTATTAAAAACAATTGGAATCTTTCTTCCCATAGCGCCCGGTTTTCCTGCCATTTCTGGATCCCCGCTCCTGGGGTCTACACTAACAATCCCTTGGACAAGCAACTAGTAATACTTTCACCTTTTTGTCTGAGTATCATTCAACTTTTCGCCCAAGTAGTGGCCTATGCAGAGTTTGCAGACTTCATAATCCCTGTTCCACACAGCCCTTGTAGCTTTGCCACATGCGTAACCCTGCAGCCCAGACTGCACTCATTTTAATGCATGCATGTCTTCCCTGACTGTTAGCCCCCTTACTCACAGTTGCTGTCGACAAATTTTGTTAAACTTTGACATCGGCGGCAGCGCTTCGCCCAATACCTGTGTGTGTGCGAGTCCTGTCCCGAGAATCTTCCGATTAAGGGCAGCACGGTAGCATGGTGGTTAGCACAATTGCTTCACAGCTCCAGGGTCCCAGGTTCGATTCCCGGCTTGGTTCATTGTCTGTGTGGAGTCTGCACGTTCTCCCCGTGTGTGCGTGGGTTTCCTCCAGGTGCTCCGGTTTCCTCCCACAGTCCAAAGATGTGCAGGTTAGGTGGATTGGCCATGCTAAAATTGCCCTTTGTGTCCAAAATTGCCCTTAGTGTTGGGTCGGGTTACTGGGTTATGGGGATAGGGTGGAGGTGTGGGCTTGGGGAGGGTGCTCTTTCAAAAGAGCCGGTGCAGACTCAATGGGCCGAATGGCCTCCTTCTGCACTGTAGAATTATATATATATATGATGTTCCATAGAATCCATTGAGTGCCGAAGGAGGCCATTCGGCCTATCAAGTCTGCAGCGACCCTCCGAAAGAGCACCCTACCTAGGCCCACTCCTTTGCCCTATTCCCATAATGCCACCTGACCTAAGGAACACTAAGGGGCAATTTAGCATGGCCAATCCACCTGACCTGCACATCTTTGGACTGTGGGAGGAAACCGGAACACCCGGAGGAAACCCTTGCAGACACGGGGCGAACGTGCAAATTCCACACGGACAGTCACCCAAGGCCAGAATCAAACCGGGGTCCCTGGCACAGTGAGGCAGTAGCGCTAACCATTGTGCCACTATGCCACCCCAATTAGCCGACAAAAATATTCTTTCCAGCAATTTTCCCTGCCTCAATCCTCATCACCAGTTTTCTCTCCTGTTATATTTCTTTGTTGCCGCAAAGAGAAATAGTATGGAGGTGCCCACACTCTGAGTTCTTGAAAAACACGACAAGAGTTCATTAAGGGATTTGCTCATACAATCAAGAGGGTGATCTGCTCACTCTGCTGACATCACTACACATCACGTGACGCAGAACCAGCAAGAATGTATTCCCAAATACATAACAATAGTATAGTATTAAATCCTAAACGTATGAGTGTTTTGTTACACTATTTTGTTTTGTTATTTTGTCTAACATATGAAATAAACGTGCTTTCTTTTTTGGTATTTATTTGCCAACTCTCTTTGGCATTGTCTTCTTTATACTACTATTGTATGTATATGACTCATATGAGGGTGTCAACCTGCATTCCAGCTGGCAAACTGGTCAACTTGGCAAGACTGTGTGCCAAGATCAAAGTGTATTAAGGCCTAGCTTGTGAGTTACTGTTTATTGATTATGCTGTGCTGGGGCATTCTACACTGAAGCTCAATTGCATCATCGTGTAGCTTGGTTCTCTGTAAATACATAGACACATCGGGTGAAGCATACAGTGTAGTATTACTCAGTAGAGAAGATGTGCGAAGAGATCAGATCAGTCCACAAGAGGGTCGTTTAGGAGTCTGGTAACAGCGGGAAAGAAGCTGTTTTTGAACCTGTTAGGGTGCGTTTTCAGACTTTTGCCGATGGAAGAAGTTGGAAGAGTGAATAAGCCGGGAGAGAGGGGTCTTTGATTATGCTGCCCACTTTCCCAAGGCATCGGGAGGTGTAGACAGAGTCAATGGATGGGAGCTGGGTTTGTGTGATGGACTGGGCTGTGTTCACGACTCTCTGTAGTTTCTTATGGTCTTGGGCCGAGCAGTTGCCATACCAGGCTTTGATGCAGCCAGATAGGATGCTTTCTATGGTGCATCTGTAGACTGGAGCGAGTTGTGGATTGAGCAGAGACCTGTGTAGACAGGAGCATGGAGTTAACTGATAGCTTGGGCTATAACCTGTACATATGTACATAGTTATGCATTAGTAATTGTGGTAGTACCAGGTATTGCGGTACCTAAGAGGTGGATGACCATTGGTCAGACCCAGGAGTCTACCATTGGCTGTTGTACATAGCTCCGCCCTGATAGGCGGAGTATAAGAACCGGTGCCGTCCCAGCAGCCTTCACTTTCTGTATCGAAGCTGCTGGGGAAGAGTTCTAGCAGATTAAAGCCTTCAGTTCTGAATCACTTCGTCTTGAGAGTAATTGATTGCGCATCAGTAATATGCAGTTAACGTTCAGCCATACAAGACTCAACCTTTTCATGAGATCGACTGAACATACAACATACAACCTCACTTTGAAGGTCATCCACAACTTCTCTTACCGTGGATCAACAATCACCAGCAAGCTGTCCCTTGATGCCAAAATAAGCATCAGTTTTGCCAAGGCCGCAGCTGGTAAAGCTGAGGAGCTGAGTGTGGACTAACAGCAAACTAACCAAAAATACAAAGTTCACATGTATCAGTCTTGTGTGCTCCCGATGTTAACCCTTTTCTCTGCATTTAGCAAATAAATAAACCATGGTGGTAGGATTTACAAATCAGTGATCTTTATCCAAGTAAAAATAAATCTAATGCGAACATTTCTTGACATCGGACATATTTATCTGGATTCAGCTGCACTGGTTCCTTTTATGGTCCATCTTTTAGGCATGTTTCAAATGTCTCTGTCCCTTTCTATCTTTGCTTCTTTGTTCACACACATAGTGGAAGCAATCACAAAGATTGTGATTGCACATCCTGCAGCGTTTACCGTGGTGTGCCAATTTTAGCCTTCTTCTGCTTCTGAAATCAGCAATGGCAAAAGGAAAAGTGGAAGTCAAACCAGCTGCAAACGTAGAATCGATAATCTTCTCCCACTGTTGGCTTATCCCATTTTACTTAATGCCGTCACAATGCTAGTTGATCACCCTTTTCTCCTTGTCAATCATCCATTCCTCTTCCAAGTTCACAGTGTTTAAATCTTGTGAGGTACAGCATTCAAATGCTAAGCTGCTACTCACTAATGAAAACACAATCCCCATAACTTGACAGAAAAATTGGACCTATTCTAATTTTTAAAAGAGAGACTTTGAAAGCCATTTCCATCAGTCATTATAAAGAAAAAGATACACATCAAGAAAATAATTGGAATCAAGTAGTGAATAAATAAGTCTTATTTAGGGATTCCGAAGATAGGAACTGTTAATGAAGTTTGAGGATATTATATCATTGCCTTAATGCCTGATGAAATTACTGTTTTCTAAACATATTCTTTTATCTATAATTTTTGAAAAGCTTTTATATGAAGTTCATCATTCCAACCTTATTTGACAATCAAGAGTCTTTATCTCAGGGCTGGTTATTAACTTTTGTTCAGGGGCCACAATCCTCAACAGCGATATGCCTAAGGGCTGATCTGAACAAACCGACTGTCAGAGAACACTATGAGTTCATTTTTATAAACAGCATATGTACCAATAATTCAAGGTGTTGTCTCTGACAGACGTTCCCAGTGGGTAGAAAAGTGGCAACAGGGTACTAACTGGCACAGGTTGATTTGCTTACATTTCCTATTCACAACCCTCATGTCACAATCTCTCCAAAAACTCCATTCACAAAACAATATCCCTTCTTTGAAATGTTTTAAATTCCTTTCAGCAACATGTTGATTCCTCACTCACAGCAAGAGTACAAAATATAATAAACAAATGAACAACTCAAAATGTCTGAAAAATTATATTTAATCACAAACAAATCTATCCCTTTGCTAATAGCTAAAACGACTTTCCCCTCAACAGACCTGCCTCTGTTTCACTGGACTCGGGTTTCCTGACTTGTTTTCGAAGTTTAGATCCTTCACCTGCAGCAAAAATGAAAATTCTAAACTTTTACACTCCAGTGTTCTCACTTGCCATTTCATTTGAAGCAGGCCAAATATAAGTTTGAAACAAAAACATAAAGTGCTGCAAGCACTCAGCAGGTAGTACTCAGGCCGAAATTCTCCGGAAAGGTTTCAAAGTGTGGTCGCAAGTGGGAACTGCCGCGAGCTTCCCGGCGCTCAGCCCAGCGAGGCTGGGAATGCTATTCAACGTTAATTGGTCCACTTGATGAGGCCCCATTGTCTTCACGCCGAAAATAAAGGCCTGCCATCTGATTCGCCAGGGCCGTGCTTGCCAGCACCTCCCCCTGCTACAAGGTCGAGCGGCACTAAAACTGCGCTGGCACAGCCAACCCCGCTCAGCTCGCAGCTATGGCGCCGAGAAGACCGACTTGGAGAAATGGTCCTGGGGAGGCTCCTCGGGGGCAGATACACACACCTGGACGCCAGGAGGGATGTCCTGTTCCCCCCAGGGTCCCAGAGGGTGAGCCATAGGGCAGCCAGTGCTACCTGGGATGAAGTGGCGGCGGCTGTCAGCTCGCAAAGTGTGACCAGGAGGACTGACCCCCAGTGTCGCAAGTATGTCAATGACCTACACCGGGCAGAAAGGTGAGTTGTTCCCCTTCCCTCCAGCCCCTGAGCCCTTTCCACTCCCACGCAAGCATCCACCCCGCAACCCTCCATGTGGCCCACAGCCCTGCCTTCACCCTCCCTTCTCCCTCCAACCTTCTCCAACCCTTCCTTCACCACCACCGCCCCACCACCACTTAACCACGTGTGCAGCTAACGATGCCCTCTCTGTGTCTCCGCAGGAGAAGGTCTCCCACAATCGCCGGGATACGGCCCAGACTGGTGGCAGGTGCCGGACATAAGAATCCTCATGACCTTCAGGGAACGGGCCCTCGAGGTGGTGGTGGGTAGAGGAGGGGGGGAGCGAGGGCACAGCAGCCACCAATGTGGATGTTGGCGCAACCACAGAGGTGAAGATCCTCTGGGACCCACCCAGAGGACCTGTGACACTTGAATTGTTATTGCCATACACACTGACCCATCCCTCCCACTGACCATGTGTTCATTCACCCGCAGATCCGCCAACCGATGGCCCCGCCCCACCCAAGGTGACCTCCTCCCAAGTCTCCTATGAAACCACCTTGGAGGAGAACACCGAGGATGCCACGATCAGCGCATCACAGCTGTCATCCCAATCCTCCACCAAGGCAGATACACACACCTCGATGGGAAATGTTAGGGGTCAGACGTCTGGGGCACAATCTGGTGAGCAACACAGTTGCTGATGTACATTAGGTGGAAGCAATAATCCCCAGGCGAGACAGGAACCGGAGGCCTGCTGGATCCCAGGACCCAACTGGGTCCAGCCAGATGCTGAGTCGATGGAACATGCTCTCCCGGAGTTGATGGAGATTTGAGGAAGCGGCCGGGACATTCAGTGGGAAATGTCAGCAACACTCCAGCAGACAGCATGAGTGAAGATGTCCGAGGCATCGTGCAGTCAGTGTCGGCCAAAGCTGAGGGCCGCTACAGGATGTCCAACTTATAGGCGGCAATGATGAGGTGCTGCGAGACATGTCCCGCTCTCAGATGGGTGTGACCGAGTCGCTGCAGAACTTGCTCCAGTTGCAGGAGCGCATTGCTGAGGCACTGCAGAGCATGGCCCAATCACTAATATTGTACAATATAATCATTTAATTACATAATTTACATGAAGGGAAATATTTTTTAACCCCACTTAAATCTTTTGTTCTTTAAAATCACCTCACCTTCCCCCTTCTTAATCCACAACAGTAGATTAATAACAATAACTCCAAAAACTCATGCCTTGCTTTCACTCTCATGCATGCACATGTGAATGCAGATCTTCAGTAAATTTCACAAAGTGTAAATTAAGTCCTATACAGTGTTAAGAACTAGAGATAGTTTTAAGTAAGTTCTATGAGTATTGTGTGTTAGGAATAAACTATAGCATTTAGTTTAGTATATATTTCTGTATTTGTGTCTAAAGAAAGGGGAGTCCTGACTTTGGGTTTCACTTTAAAAAAAATTTGGATGGGCAGCATGGTGACGCAGTGGTTAGCACTGCTACCTCACGCCACCGAGGTCTCGGGTTCGATCCCGTCTCTCGGCCATTGTCCATGTGGAGTTTGCACATTCTCCCGGTGTTTGCGTGCATTTCGCCTCCACAACCCAAAGATGTGCAGTGAAGGTGGATTGGCCACGCTAAATTGCCCCTTATTTGGAAAAAATGAATTGGGTACTCTAAATTTATAAAAGAAAAAAAAAGTTGTTGGACGTCTGTGGGTTTGTTTGTATACCTGCATTTTTAATGGAGGGAAATTAGAAGAAATACAAAAGTAGAAAAAAACTGTGCTGTTGCCAAGCAACTTTGAAGCCAACAGACACAGTGAGGAACAGAAATAAATTTTACTTCAGTTGGAAGCAGGTGCAAGTAGGAGCTGGACAGGAGAGTGAATTGCAGAAAGCAAATTTCCCAAAAGACCAGGAGAACGTCCCAAGAACCGAAGAGTAGAACAAAAAAAGAATGTTAAGGAACAAGAACAGAAATTTGAACAAGGTCCTGTTCAGTAAAGTTAAAGTAAGGAGCAAAAGAAAAGACTCTGTCCCGCCAGCCCCGTTTTCCGGCGCAGTGCACCCCCGCCGGCAGCGGGATCCTCCGTTCCGGCAGCCAGCCAATGGGGTTTCCTGTTGTGGCCAGTCCACGCCATTGGAAAACCCACGGGCATGGGTGTGCTGTCAGCAAAGCGGAGAATTCTGACAACGAAGAATCCCGCAGTTTGAGTTAAAGAATTCATTCTGCAGAAGGCTGAATTAAGGCAAGATGGACTTGTGAGAAATTAGAAGGACAGAGGGCACGACCAAATATTTGTGACCCTTTGTAACAGTGCTGTGAAGCAATGATGTTCTGTTGGTACTGCTGATTATGTGAGAAAGTGAATGGAAGGCGAAGCTTGAATGCACATGATAATCCTGGGCAGAGGAACATTGAAAGGAAAGATCAAAACCCTGGAAGTGGATTCTTGTTTAAGGTGTCTAAGAGAAAATGTCATTTTTTTTGATTTTTTGTTTTTGATTTTTGATTTGATTTGTTGTCACATGTACCAAAGTACAGTGGAAGTATTTTTCTGTGGCCGAGGGAACGTACACAATACGTACATAGTAGACAAAAGAATAATCAACAGAGAACATTGACAAATTGTACATCGACAAACAGTGATTTGTTACAGTGCGGAACAAGGGGCCAAACAAAACAAACACATGAGCAAGAGCAGCATAGGGCGTCGTGAATAGTGTTCTTACAGTCATTTGAGAGGGCATTCCAAAGCAAGTTTCTTTGAGAATGGAGATTGGAAACCCAAGTTAAAATACTTCTGTGAGACCAATCGGCTCACCATGTAACAAGCATTTAGGGGGTGTTGATGAGAAATCCATAGGAGTTGCTTTGAGTGGCATCTGTCACTTGGTTTCAGATGTGGTGTGTCTGACCACATGCCGCCTATTGATTTACATGGACTGTACTTACGGTGAACGTTAGAATATAAATTAGATATTGTAGCTCAAGTTATCCTTACAAATAATAATAATAACAATAATAATCGCTTATTGTCACAGGTAGGCTTCAATGAAGTTACTGTGAAAAGCCCCTAGTTGCCACATTCCGGCGCCTGTTCGGGGAGGCCGGTACGGGAACTGAACCCGCGCTGCTGGTCTTGTTCTGCATTATAAGCCAGCTGTTTAGCCCACTGTGCTAAACCTGTGCCAAATCTGTGTAGATCTGTAAAGGTATAGGTGGGGGAAAGAATAGTGTAATACAGTTCATCTTTTATTGTTTAAAAATGTTTATTCTTTTGTTAATTGTTCATCAGCACACTCCTCTGATTCTGTTCAGTACTACCCTCCGTGTTTTTAAACAGAAAATAAAAGTTATTGGCGGGATTCTCCATTTCTGAGACTACGGGCCGGATTCTCCGATTTCCAGGTTATATCCAGAGGATACGTGGCGTTTTACGTCAAAACAATCGGTGCTGCCCCAGCAACGATCCTCCGACCGGTGTGGGGCTAGCAGCTGCGCCACATAAAACACGTGGCCTCCACGACAAAAACGGCCGGAAAATTGCCGGGTTCGAGGCTGTGCATGCACCTTACCTGCCAGATAGTCCCCCCCTGGACACCCCCTCACCATCCCCAGACAACCCCCCACCAGTCCCCCCTACCCTCTCCTAAGCCTCCCCGGCCAGCAAAATAGCTCCCACCCGACTGTGGCGGCACTGGACACAGTCCGCAGCCACCACGCTGGGTTCCCGGCTGCTGCGACCACATGTCCCCCGCCCGGTCGGGACAGCGGCCATTAGGGGCCGAGCATTGGGGAAGGGCCTCATGTGACGTCCTGAGGCCGTCCCAATGGCGTGTGGCGCACTCCTTGATGATGCCGATTTGGAGGGGGCGGAGTATCTGAAAACAGGCGCCGCCCCCGGTTCCATTGTAAAAGAGGGATTCTCCACCCGATCGCCGATTACGGAATTGGCGTCGGGGAACAAAGAATCTCGCCCTAAGTATTGGCACCAATGCAGAATTTGAGGACTTTGATGACAGAAAAACTGCGCCACACCATGACCGATTCCGCTACAATTAAGGAGCTAGCACCAATGCTGCATGGAACACAATCGATTCCAATGAAACATGGTGCGGGATTCGTCTGTCCATGATTAACCCTCGGGAGGCTGAGAAGCTGCAGCCGCACATTAACATTACACTTCCCACACACACATTTAGCACTGCTGCTTCACAGCTCCAGGGTCACGGGTTCGATTCCCGCTTGGGATACAATCTGTGCGGAGTCTGCATGTTCTCCCCGTGTCTGCGTGGGTTTCCTCCGGGTGCTCCAGTTTCCTCCCACAAATCCCAAAAGACATGCTTGTTAGGTGAATGGGACATTCTGAATTCTTCCTCAGAGTATCCGAAAAGACGCTGGGGTGTTGGGGCTCGCGGATTTTCATAGTAATTTCATTGCTGTGGTAATGCCTACTTGTGACACTAATAAAGATTATTATTATCCCAGCCAAAAAGATGGCACAGGTTGTGCTGGAGCAGCTGATGGGTCGGCTGGGGCCAGAGGACACCTGGGGGAATGCCTGGGGGGGGGGACACACCTATATGACCCGTGGCATTAAGTTCAAAGTGGGCTGTTAGCGGTGTCCGCAGCTGCATGGCTGTCTTGCCGGCTGTGGCACTGGTGTTCCCTGCACGTCCACCCAAACCCCACTGCCCACCTCCTGGCCACCCCCCGCTACTCGCCCCTGGCAGAAATCCCCCGGCCAGCAGCAAACCATGGCGACGTTGGACACCTTCCGTACCCCTCTCTCTCCCTCAGCAGCTGCTGTGCCGGTTTCACGATTTTAAAAAGCACAAGTGAACCACGCCATCAGGAACTCGACCCATCGGAGGAGTAGAATCGCGGAGGCCCCAGAGAATACCGGATTGGGCCCGCTAATGATATGCAAACGGTGTTCACTGTATGTGCATTCCGGAACGCATTGACGCCGCTGTCGAGGTGCCGGAGCATTGCGAATTGGCGTTAAATCGGCGCCTGCTGGGGTTTTGACGCCGGAACCAATTCTCCGCCCAATCGTCTTTCCCGATTTTGGCGTTGGATAACGGAGAATCCCGCCCATAATCTATCAAGCCAGGAATCACCCCAGGATCTGACTTGTCCAGTAGTAATATCAGCTAAGACCATAACAAAGTACAAACTGATGATCCCAGTGTCAATCAGCACATATCTTGGTAAAACCTACCAACAGAAATGGCCAGCTAAACCAGCACATCATGAACAGATGATCATTTGAGGTATTTTTTGTCTAGTGGGCTAATGGATCAAACCATTGCACAGTACAGCAAAGGGAGATGCATTCACTCAGACCCAATTCAGAAACTGCACGGATATCTTCTTGTGGATGAAAAGGCTGAGGTACTGAATTAATAGCACCAAGAGAAGAACGAAGACAGGAATGCTGTGGAATATTCTCCACATGCCTAAATTGGTACAGCTTCAACAACGTTCAAGAATCTTGCGCCAGTCAGGAAAAAAGCAGTCCACTTGACTCACGCCCTGTGCATCACCGTAAACATTCACTGCCTCCATCACTGGTGCACCATGGCTGTAATGTATACCATCATCATGGTACATGCACTACAGCAATTTGGCAAGGTGTTTTCAAAGGCACTGGTCTAATAACTGATTTCTATTGCCTAAAAGGAGAAGGATAGCAAGTGCATGGGAACATGGGCAGCACGGTTGCACAGGTGGCTTCACAGCGCCAGGGTCCCAGGTTCGATTCCCTGCTGGGTTACTGTCTGTGCGGAGTCTGCACGATCTCCCCGTGTCTGTGTGGGTTTCCTCCGGGTGCTCCGGTTTCCTCCCAGTCCAAAGGCATGGAGGTTAGGTGGATTGGCCATGATAAATTGCTCTTAGTGACCAAAAAGGTTAGGAGGGGTTATTGGGTTACGGGGATAGGGTGGGTATGAGGGCTTAAGTGGGTCGGTGCAGACTCGATGGGCTGAATGGCCTCCTTCTGCACTGTATGTTCTATGTTTATATATCTTTGTTTTCTCAAGGGTAGTTAGGAGTGGGTAATAAATATTAGTCTTGCCAGTGATGCCCACATCCCTTAAAATAATTTTAAAATGTTGAATTTAATGCTGCAGTAGAGGAAAAGGAATAGAGGTAAGATTAAAATAGAAAAGATGCAAGAAAAAGGTTGACAACGCTCAAAGTTAACAATGGACGCGATTTAAAGAAATGTTTCTAAATGTGGTAGCGAGCGGGAACTGCTGTGAGCTTCCCGACGCTTGCCCGGCGAGCCCATCACTTCGAAACGTTAATCGGTCCACTAAATAAGACCCCACGGGGTTCACACCAATTCATGCTTCGCCGGCTGGTTCACCCAGGATAGCGTTCCCCAGCCTGGTGCTAACAAGTGACAGCAAAGCTTAAACTGCACTCCGCTCGCAACCATAGCACCGAGGAGATCAGCACCCCGATTTGGAGAAGGCGACCAGGGCAGACTGCTGGACGCGGTGCAGGCCAGGAGGGATGTCCATTTCCCCCGAGGGTCCAGGAGGGTCAGCCATAGGGCACCCACTGCCGCCTGGGTGGAAGTGGCAGTGACCGTTAGCTCAGGAGCATGATCAGTGTCGTAAGAAGGTCAACGACCTCCGCCAGGCCGCTCGGTTTTAGTTAGCGCCAGGTCCCCAACACCCGCCCCACCCGCCTGCTTACTGTTGCCCTCACATAACCCCCCCCCCACCATACTTTCGATCCTTCCCCACACCCAAAACCCGCCCCCCAATCCCCACAGGTAACGATGTCCCCTCTGTCCCTGCAGGAGAAATTGGCCCATAACCACAGGGAGAGGGCCCAGATGTGTGGCGGGGCACCGGACATACGTCCTCACCCCTATGAGGAACGAGCCATAGACGTCGCCGGGGCGGCCGAGGACAGAGCCGTGACCGCCATGGAGGGCGGCTTGCAGCACCGAGGTGAAGATCCGCCCAGATGACATGTCACACATGAATAGTTATTGCCATACAGACTGACCCATTCCTCCTACTGACCAGATGCCCATTTTCCCACAGGACGTGCAGCTGACGGTGCCTGACCATCCAAGGTGACTCCCACCTCCCAGGAGAGCACCCTGGAGAGAGCTCTGAGGACACCGCCAAATTTGCATCACAACTGTCACTCCCGCCCTTCACCAAAGCAGAGACAGACACCTCGGTGGGAGGATGTAGTGGTCAGGCTTCTGGGACACATTCTGGTGAGCACCACGCAGATGCACATCAGGTGGAGGCAGGAAGATCCAGGGGAGACAGCAGTTGGAGGTCTGCTGGTTCCCAGGACCCAGCTGCATCCCATTAAAATGCCGAGCCTCTGGAGCAGGTTTATCCGGTTGTGGCAACGAGATTCAGAAGTGGATGTCAGCGCCCCTCCAGCAGGTCCATAGCTGATTGGAGGAGTCCCAGAGGCCACGGGCGCAGGAGATGCCGGCGGCAATGCGTGGCACTGAGGCCAACACTGCTAGGATGGCGACCACAGTGGAGAGCCTGGTGCACATCGTCGGCAGCATGACTCAGTCCGTGACGGCCATGGCTGAGCACCTCGGCAGTGTGAACCAGTTGCTGAGGGATGTGTCCCAGTCCCAGGTGGACCTCGATAAGGCACTGCGGCACATGTCTCAGTCCCAGGCGGACATGGAGGAGGCCCTCCAGATCATGTCCCAGTCTCAGGTGGGCATTGCCGAGATGCTCCAGAGCGTGTCCCGGTCGCTGGGAGAGGTCTCCCAATCTCCGGTGGGCATTTCTGGGGCGTTCCAAAGCATGTCCCAGTCACTGGGGTACATTTCCCAGTCATTGAGGAGCATCGCCGATGGCCTCGACACCATGGTGCCAGGGCTGGCAGAGCCAGATAATAATATAATATAATAATAATCTTTATTGTCACAAGTAGGCTTACATTAACACTGCAATGAAGTTACTGTGAAAAGCCCCTAGTCACCACATTCCAGCGCCTGTTCGGGTACACAGAGGGAGAATTCAGAATGACCAAATTACCTAAAAGCACGTCTTTCGGAACTTGTGGGAGGAAACCGGAGCACCCGTAGTAAACCCACGCAGACACAGGGAGAACGTGTAGACTCCGCACAGACAGTGACCCAAGCCGGGAATCGAACCTGGGACACTGGCGCTGTGAAGCAACAGTGCTAACCACTGTGCTATCGTGCTGTCAATAACTCTTCCAAACTGCGCCACACCAACCACACCCATGTCAGCAACCCTCCCCCCCACCCTCAAACAAAAAAGACAACTCTTCTCCCACACGCCTTCATCCTGGCAAGCCCCCACTTCACTCCCGTTAACTAACCCACCTCGCTGACCTTAGAGCCCCCAGAGGATGCCTGCCAGAGGCATCAAAGGCCACGGGACGTGGTAGGCAGTAGGCTGTCTCCACCTCTGATTTGCATCCTGGGGACACACTGAGATGTTATGGTAGAGCACAGAGGGGTAAGCAGGAGAAGGCACGAGGAGAGGGAGGTTAGGAGGTACGGGGGGGAAATGGGGTAAGCGGAGGGTAGGTGGAGTGTTGGGGGTGCGATGGGGATCGGGGAGGGATGCCGTGAGTGGGGCGGCACCATCAGGAGAGTGGGGCAGTTGGGGACACATTTGTACACCATTAAAGCCTCAATCAGTATGACGCCTCCGTCACTTTGTTCAGCAAAACAGGCCAAGCACCAATCCCCTGCCCCAGTTCCAGCACAGTCCCAGCACCTTGGGGTGATGTTACACAGACCCTACGAGGGTGGGAATGGGGGAGAGGATTGTGATGGGGGAAGGGGATAGGCAGAAGGATTGGGGAGGATGGGGCAGCAAGGGTAATGACAGATGGGGCCATGTCCTATGCAAAGCGGGCAAGGATGAGCTCTGGCCTTCCGGGCTTGCCAGACCCTGTCAGCTCCCTCCGTCCTCCTGCTGGTCCTGTGAGTCCTCCCTGGGCCCATCCCCCAGCCCCTCCTGGTCTGGTGCCTCCTCATACTCGTCCTCCTCCTTGGCGGTGGCCACAAAAACCAGGCCACTATACCTCCAGCACGTCAACTCTCTGATGTGTGGAAGGCAGGTGACCCTCCAGGGGATGTACTGAGGTGCACCGCCAGAGCAGTTGAGGCAATGGAACCGCATTTTGAAGAGTCTGATGCACAGCTTAATGATAGCCCGGGTGGCCACATGGGCCTCTTATAATGGGTCTCTGCATCCATCTCCGGCCTCCATCCGGGTGTCATTATCCAGGTCCTTAGCGGGTACCCCTTATCCACCAAGAGCCAATCGCTCATCCTGGGATCGTCCGAGAAGATGCCGGGATGTCTGGATGTAGCTGTCGTGCACACTCCCTGGAAAGCGTGCACGCACATGCATGATGATCATGTGGTGGTCGCACACAAACTGGATGTTCAGGGAGTAGCACCCCTTCCTGTTAATGGAGGGCACCTCCCAATAGCTTGGTGAGCGCATGGTGTAATGCATGCCATCAATTTGCCCCTGGACTTCGGCATCCCGGCGATGTTGGAGAATTTGGGTGCCCGGGCAGCTTTTTGGGCTTGGTTCAGGTCGAAATTCATATAGGTCTCTTACCGTGATTTCACGGATGCACTTGATGGCTGCTTGGGAGATGCCGCACACGTCCCAGATCGAGCCCTGGAATGATCATGAGGGGCAAATGCTAAGGGCCGCAGTGACTTTGACAGTCACCGGGCCGCAAGGACATAGCACAGGTGCAGTACCATGTCTTGTTGAGGCGGAGACTGCTGCAACACATGCTGTCCGTCATCTGTTCAAAAGACCAGCGATGCCTGTATACCTTGGGCCGTCGCGGGCCTCCCCCTCTGGGTCCCTTCCTGGCCTTACAGGTGGCCTGGTCCTCAGGGTGTGGGGTGGGACCTTGCAGATGGGCCGCCACCTCGAAACTCTGTTGAAGCTGCTGCCACCGCCATCTCCGCTGTCTGGCTGCACGGCCTGTCAGTAGCACCACTAGGGCAAGTTCGGAGGGGTCCAAGATATCGTCCGTACAGTGTAATATCTGCAAGGAATTGGGAGTGGGTGAAGGACTGACAAACAGCGGTCTCTTCCACCTCGAGATCCTCCAGGCCCCCACAGTCCTACATCGCTCCCACTCTCCCCCCAACATGCTCTGCCTACGCACCCCTAGCTGCAGCAGGAGCCCTATTCACCAGACCCCGGACTCTGTACTCCAGACACCTGCATGCAACATTACCTGGACCGGCGTTGGTCCGCTCCTTGGTGCCGCGACACTGGCCCCGATGCTTGGGCTCAGCCCCTGGGTGGTCGAATGCTGCATTCTGCGGCCGTGGTGTAGCCACCCGCAGTGTTCAGGCACATTGTCCAGGCATCACGGTCTGATTGGGATGCTAGGCAATAGCTCCCACATGCTACATGAAAGTAGGGTTGTAATTATTGCATGTATGGACTTTCATTTGATAAATTGCTGCATAACTGACCTGTTTGGAAAATAAAAGTGCATAGTATTTAACAAAAGTGAAATACTCTGGATGCTGAAAATTTTAAATGAAAACAGGAAATACGGGAAACGCTCAGTGGGCCAGTAAGCACCAGTTATGTGAGAAACAAAGGGAATTTTATCAGTCCCTTGGCAATGGGCCGGAGAGAACAAAGCTGGCAAAATAGTTTGTGAAGGTGTCGGGTTATGCCTGACATTTGCCGCCGCCAAAGAATTTTGCCAGTCGCCGGAAAGTTGGCATACGTGTTGCCTTCCCGAATCCCAATTGAGTCACTTAAGTGGGCAATTAATTATCTCTTCCCTTCTCTGCAATTTGACTGCATTGGGCAGACCTGCCACCATATTAGGGGCGGGATTCTCCGACCCCCCCCGTCGGGCCGGAGAATCGCCGGGAGCAGCGTGAATCCTGCCCCTCCGCCCCGAAGCTGGCTGCCGGTTTCTCCGGCGCTGGTTTTTCGGCGGGGGCAGGAATTGCGTTGTGCCGGTCGGGGGCCGTTGGCAATGGCCCCCCCCCCGGCGATTCGCCGCTCCACGATGGGCCGAGTGGCCGCCCGTTTTCGGCCAGTCATGCCGGCGTAAATCAAACAAGGTGCTTACCGGCGGGACCTGGCTATGTGGGCGGCCTGCGGAGTCCGCGGTGGGGGGCGCGAGGGGATCTGGGCCCGGGGGGCCCACACGGTGGCTTGGCCCACGATCAGGGCCCATCCCATCGATCTGCGGGCGCGCCTGTGCCGTGGGGGAACACTTTCCCTCCCCGCCGGGCGCTGTAAGGGTCCGCCATGGCTGAAGCGGAGAAGAAACCCCCTGCGCATGCGCCGGGATCACGGCGGAACACGCTGGCACTCCCACGCATGCGCCAATCCCGTTGGCCGGCCCCTGAAGGTGCGGAGGATTCTGCACCTTCCGGGTGGCCCGATGCCGGAGTGGTTCACGCCACTTCTTGGCGTCGGTACAGCCCGCCCAGCTGGATAGCGGAGAATCCCGGCCAAGGGGCTGTCAAGTGGAATCAAGTGGCCTCTTGCTCTGTTGATTGGTGGTGGCGGTGTTTGGGGGGGGCGGGGGGGTGGCGGTGAGGGGAGGGCAGGAAGGGATGTAACAAGCATTAAGCAAATACAACAGCAGAACAAATGGGAAGGGAAGGAATGAACAAAAGGGAAGGTCTATGGCAGGATGGAAGGCAGGTGAGAATAAATGACAATGGGGCTGATGGTGCAAAGCAAAAGGTGATACCAAAGGGACAAGTGAGAATACAAAACAATCGATCTCGGGAGATATAATTGGCAATTAGAATATCATCACCGACAGCCGCTGTCTGGAAAATGGGAGCTGTGGTGATGATCTGCAGTGGTTCATTGATGGTTATGATCCTTATTGAAGATATGGGGCACGATTCATCCACAGTGTTGTGCCCGGCACGGAGCCTGGCCCAACGGGTAAATGTTTGGAGAGCCCCAAATCATGCTTCGCATCACACCGATCACAAGTCAACCGACCTGCTACGCCTGGTGCGATCTGGCTCACACCCTCGCTGGGCGTGATCCAGATAATCATATTTAAATGAAACATTATGCTCATTTCAAATGCCAAGGCTGGATTCACTCGGTGCCCGGGAGTCACCGGCTGCACCGGCACTGATTAGTACTGGCATCCATAAGCAGAGAACAGTCATGAGGGCCACTCAGGTATCTTAGAGGGCATTGGAACCCCCTGGGTGGTTGAGGACAGGATAGGTCAGTACCCTGGCACTCCTCGTGGCATCTGGTCCCTGGGAATGCCAATCTGGCACTTCCAGGGTGCCCCATTGGCACTGCCAGGATCCCAGAGGCACTTCCCAGGTTCCAGACTGCCAGTGCCAAAGTGCCCGGATGCCATGTTGGCACTTCCAAGGTTTGGGGCCTGAGGGAGGCCGTGCTCATGAAAGGGGGTGGCAAGATTGTTATGAAGGATGGAGGAGCTGAAGGGGGGTTGTGAAGGGGCCTCATAAAGCTTGGGGGTCAACAGGGTGATCCTGAAAGAGGGGGATGGGGGGGCCTAAAAAGAGGGTCCCGTCAGTGGGGTGTCCTCATTTGGGAGGGTGGTGGGTAATGCACATGTCTGCAGGGTGTGTTTTGCCCATGGGTGGGGGATGCTCAAGCTCACTTAAAGATCAGAATGGCACCCCATTCAACTCCCTACTGCTGAAAACATTTCTAAGTGTGGGTTGGACCAGGCAGAAACTCCTCAAGGCTAAGGTGTGAGTGAATCCAGGTTTAGATATCACCCAAAAAGTAGGCGGGAAACACCCCGCCAAACTCACCCAAAATGATACATGGAAATTTTTCATGAGAATCGTACCCATGGTGCTAACCTGGGTACGAAATTGGTTAAGAGATCGGAGGCAAAGATTAGTGGGAATTATGCAATGGGCTCTCCCAGCAGTTGATATTCGGTTATTTTGTTATATATAAGTAACCTAGACTATAGTAAGCAAGAATAGTTTTGATTCTTTGGTTCATACAAATCATGGTAATATTGATCAGAACAGTACCAGATTTCAGGAGGCTGACTAGTGAAATGATGAACCATATGGCAAGTGCAATTTAATGTGTATAAATGTGAAGTGCTGCACCTTGAGCAAAATGACCTGCAGAGGCAGTACAACCTAAATGGGACTACTTCCAGTGAGATGCAGGAGTAGAGGAATGTGAGGGGCTTTCAAAAATCCTTGAAGGTGGAAGGACTTGTTAATAAAGCAGCTAAGAAACTTGTTGGAAAGTTGGTTTTACAAATAGAGGCATTGAATGCAGAAATAAGGAAGTCAAGCTAAACCTTTGCAAATCACAGATTAGGCCTCAATTGGAGTACAATTATGTGTACTAACTTCAGGAAGGTTTAGTTAGGGCTGGTTTGTAGAGTCTAAAGAAGAAGTTTACCAGGGTGAAACCAGGGAGCTCAGTTATGTGGAAAGGTTAGCGATTTTGAGATTGCTCCCTGGGCCTGGATTTTCTGTTCTGGAGGCTAAGTGCTCCTGTCAGTGGAGAATAGTTACTGGTCACTGCTGGCATTAGGAGCAACACGTAGGTGTGAGTCTCTCTCCTTCACCATGCTAATTTATGCTTGGGGGGGTGGATGAGCTCGCTGGATTCTGTCGGAATCTTGGTATTCGGCAGCCATTTTGAGCAGGTGGCTTGATACCGAGTACCGGCGGTGGGCCTCCTTCACCCCCACAACACAAATAATCCTGCCCCCATGCCCCGCTGACAAGTAGGAGCATTCTCCTGCCTCCTCACCATACGAATAAACGGTCACCTCCCCACAGCACACATACATGACGGTGACCCAACCCCCCATCCCCACCAACCACCCCCAGTCCTCCCATCAGACTTCCCCATCAGACCCCCCCCCCATCAGATCCCCCAATCAGAGACCCCCAACAGAGACCCTCATTAGAACTTCCATCAGAGATCCCCCTCAGTAACCCCTGCCTGAAATCTGACGAGCATTACAGGTAATAGAGTGACAAATCAGTGCAATTTCACTTACCCTTATCTAACATCTGCTGCCTCAGACAAAAGTGTTCAAACCAGCAGCTGTTCCATATGTCAGAGGCTTCCTCGAAAGTCAAGTACACTTCAAAGGGCCTCAAATCCCTTAACAACCTTTGAAATGCAAATCTTCCATTCAATTTCACACAGCAATACATTGCATTAGCCAGTGATTGACAGTTGTATTACCCCAGTGACAGATGCTTGGTGGATTGTTAATTTATCTTTCCCTTCACACTTGAATGCATTTCAAATGCCCTACTTTTATTTTACCCACAATGTTTATAGACAATCTTGCTATGAATAACAGTTCCTCACCACATCAAAAGCAGCTCAGTAATTTCACACCCTCTTTTTCACAGCAGAAAGCACTCCCTAGTATGTACTACCTGATAGTGTAGAGCCAAATTCCACAGTAACTCTCAAAAAGCAATTGGACAAATACTTGAAGAAGAGTAATTTGCACAGAAATGGAGAAATAGGTGAGGTGTGGAACTAATTTGGATAGCTCTTTCAACTATCTGCCACAGGTATGATAGGCCAAATGGATTCCTTCTGCATTGTTACATGTTATAATTTTATTACATCCAACCAATTATATTGTTTGCATTGTTTCCTTAACATTTCCTCCACATTATGTGACTAAATTGCAAATTTATGCATTCAAATTATTTTCCTTTCAATTGTGCACTTTTAATTTCAGATTTATGCACTTTTCCTTTACCTACTATAACACCTCAATGATTATTCCCCATTCCTGATAGCTTCCTATGCTTGTGCAGTCAGCAAAGTCTTTAGTATCATTGATTATTACTCTACATAGAAAAGGAGGTAAAATGAAAATTCATATGTTATACATAGCGTAGTTTAGGAATAGATTATGTCATCTATTGGTCTCACGGAGTCTGCATACTGTGCGGAGTCTGCATACTGTGCGGAGTCTGCACATCCTCCCCGTGTGTGCTTGGGTTTCCTCCGGGTGCTCCGGTTTCCTCCCACAGTCCAAAGATTGGCCATGCTAAATTGCCCTTAGTGTCCAAAATTGCCCTTAGTGTTGGGTGGGGTTACTGGGTTATGG
Organism: Scyliorhinus torazame; assembly: GCF_047496885.1. Lineage (NCBI taxonomy): Eukaryota > Metazoa > Chordata > Chondrichthyes > Carcharhiniformes > Scyliorhinidae > Scyliorhinus > Scyliorhinus torazame. The sequence goes on along the minus strand of NC_092708.1, from coordinate 209,135,403 downwards.
GGATGGGGTGGAGATGTTGACCTTGGGTAAGATGCTCTTTCCAAGAGCTGGTGCAGACTCGATGTGCCGAATGGCCTCCTTCTGCACTGTACATTCTATGATGATGATGAGATGTTTCGCGATCTACACGCACAAATAGTGACGTCATTCATGTGATTGCTAGCTTCAAATTAGGGTGATGATACTACAGCTCTCTGATTCACTTAAATTGTTTATTATTGTACATTATGCTGCCTATAGAAGTTCCCATCTATCACAATGGAATGCATCCCAAAGAACTTGCTGCAATAACCTCACAAACCATTAATAGTGTTGTGTGAATGTTATTGGACATTAATGGCACTACCAATTGCAAACAACATTAAAACTGACTGAGAATGGAATACTGTATATTATGAACAGTAATTGATAACATGAGTAAGTTCAAGGTCAGAACCTAATCTTTTAGGTCAGATGGAAGTAATGAATGATTCAGATTTTATTCTCATGGTTTGCTATAAGGTTAGTTAATAGCCAAGTAGTCGCATGGCTATTTGTTTTAAACCTGTGAAATTATTATATAATTATTATTATATAACTTTACGTGTGACATGATTAGAAATGTTCAGATCTTTTAATTTAGGTTAAGGTCATAATATTTTAAAAGCCCCCCAAGGCTTTTTTGCTGTCACTGTCCTTGTAACATCTGGGGCTGGATTCTCTAATTATGCGGCTATGTCTGCAGGATCCGTCTAGTCTTCCGACCAAAAAGTTGGCGGCGCCCCCACACCGATGCTCCGTCCGGCGGGGGGGGCTCGCAGCTGCTCCACGTAAAGCCCTGGGTTTACCTGCTAATACGGACACAGGATTAGCGAGTCCGTGGCTGCGCATGCGCACGGCGGCGGCCGCGCCGTACGACATGGCATCGGCCGCGCGCGGACCCGGCCTGCCACAAACTGCCCCCCTGTAAGCCCTTTCATCACCCTGGATCACGCTCCACTAGTCCCCTCAGCCCCCACTGATTGCCCCCCTCCAGCCAGCGGAACGGGTCTCACCGCCCCCCCCCCCCGACTATGGCAATGCTGGACACAGTCCGCAGCTACCACGAGCAGCTACCACGAGCGGTCTCCGAAAAGTGAGAGGACACACGACCGACGCCATGCTGAAGTCGGCCCATTGGGGGCAGAACATTGGGGGAGGGCCTCAGGTGACGTCCTAAGGCCATCCTGACGGCGTGGGTGTACTCCTCGAGTATGCCGTTTTTGAGAGGACGGAGCATCGGAAAACAGCACCGCCCCTGATTCCGGCGTTTAAATGGATTCTCCGGCCAATCGCCAACGGCAAAATTCCGCCAGTGATTCTTTTTTATTAGTGTTTATAGAATCACTGCAGGGCAAACGAAAGCCATTCAGCCCATCAACTCTGCACTGGCACTCCAAAAGAGCATCTTACCCAGGCCCACGCCCCTGCCCTATCCCCATCACCCCACCTAACCTTTGGACATTAAGGGGCAATTTAACAAGGCTATTCCATCTAACCTGCACATCTTTGGACTGTGGAGGAAACTGAAGCACCTGGAGGAAAAGGCAGTGGCACAATGGTTAGCAGCACCAGGGACCCAGGTTTAATCCCGCCTTGGGTGACTGTCTGTGTGGACTTTGTACGTTCTCCCCGTGTCTGCATGGGTTTCCTCCGGGTGCTCTGGTTTCCTCCCATGGTCCAAAGAAGTGCAGGTTAGGTGGATTGGCCGTGCTAAGTGTCCGGAGATGTACAGGTTAGGTTCCAGCGACAGGGCGGGGGAGTTGACCCAGGTAGGGTACTCTTTCAGAGAGTCGGTGCAGACCTAATGGGCTGAATAGCTTCCTTCTGTACTGTAGGAATTCCATGGTCCTATTTAATGGTTGTAGGAAACTCGTGCAGACATGGGGAGAATGTACGAAGACCACACAATCACCCATCGTCCAAATTGAACCTGGGGCCCTGGTGTTGTGTGGCAGCAGTGCTAACTACTGTGCCACCGTTTTACCCATGTTAAATATGTTTCTGCCTTGTTTACTGCAATGATCTTATTCATTTATAATTACCTCAGAATTAAATGTTGTGTTCTAATGTTTCAGTAAGATATTTGTAGAAGCTTGTAAAGCTTAATGTAAAACATTTATTAACAAAAATAATTTTATAAATATAAAACTTTGAAACCAGTTAACATTTAACTTAACGCTTAACTTAATCAGCTGAACAATGACATAAAAATACCTCAACCTTTCCCACCTTTTTGCAATAAAAGATATTTTCTCACTTAAACACAATGGTTCCGTCTATTTGTAAAGGGAAGAGGGGAGGGAGGGAGAGATGGGGGGATGGAGGGAAGGGGGGAGGGAGGGTTTTGACATATCAATTGTTAATTGACAAGCTCATTGTCCAAAAGCAGCAGCTGCTGAACCGCAGTGCCCTGGCATATATCCCCTCTGACATCATTTCAGGGGGTCCTTTGCAGTACCCTCTTCAGGGTGGGTGATTGATTCACTGCAATACCTGTCAGAGAGATAGTTAACATTAGCTTACAGGTGGCTTGCATATATCAACTAAGGCATTAAACTTTGATAAAGCATTTGAAGTAACCACTGAGGCTTCTAAAGATGAACATTACACAAGAGAGACTCTTAAACAACACAGCTAAAAATATATTTCAAACTCTAAATGTACTTTAGCTCTGAATCAGCTGGGAGACAGACATGCTAACATTAGTGTTCTTGAAGGAGTCAATAGCACCAGTATCGAGGCCATGATCATCCAAAACCAACTCCGCTGGGCCGCCCATATACTTAGGATGTCAGAGTCCCCACTGTCATAGCAAATCTTATTCATCCAGCTCAAGGAAGGATCCCGAAGAAAAGGAGGACAAAGGAAGCTCTTCAAAGTTACATTGAAGGCTTCCCTCAAGAAATTTAACATAGACATCAATGCCTGGGAGACCTTTGCTCAGAAGAGATCTACTTGGAGGAACCTCCTGATTGAAGGGTCACAATTCTTCGAGAACACCCGACAGCAAGAGGAGGCCCAGAAATGGAGTCTGAGAAAGGAATACCCACGACATAGCGTCCAAGGTCCGATCCCACCTTTTGGATACTCTTGTCAAGTGAGTGACTGAAGATGTGGCTCTAGGATCGGGCTCATCAGCCACGCAAGGACTCACAGAACCGGTGACCAGTAACACGGAGTATCTTAGGTAGACAAGCATAGCCGTTAGCGAGTGATCACCGCATTCTATCCATTATAGTTAATTTAATGAAATGAACATCCTCATGACAAACCAAAGTTTTTTTTAAAATCATTCTTTCACCTGAGACGTCAAACTCACTTTATACGGTAAAGTATCCTTTTAATGGAATTGACAGCCTCATGACAAACCAAGGTTTAAAAAATATATATCATCCTTTCATTTTATTTGCAATTTAAACATATTTATAAACACTTATCACTGATAACATAAACCTACCAAGAAATGTCTCCCGATGTCTCCTGCCTCTGCTAAACCGAAACATTTCTGTGCAACTAAAAAGGTGTAAAAACTCACCAAAAATCTGTGTAAGTGGCCCAAGTTGGCGCTGTGGCTGGATTTTTCATTCAGCAGCTCCAACGCAGCACAGCTCAGGGCTTCAAGCAGTCAAAAAAAACCAGCCAGGAGTTTAAGCACCGCACGCTTCCACCTCGCATGCCTGGACGTCCGCACTTCCGGGTCGTCACGCTGTGCATGTGTGGCGCATCAGCGACTTAAGTCCCGAATCCTGCAGGAAGTTACAGGCCAATGTGGGGAAATGTCCACTTTGATAGAAAACTAGAAATGCAGAACATTATTTAAGTGGAGAGAGACTGCTGAATACTTTGGTACAGAAGGATCAGGTGGTTTGTATATGAATCATAAAAAGTTAGCATCCAACTATAGCAAATAATTAGGAAGGAAGAGTTGTGTACAATTTTAGCCTCCTTACATAAGGAGTGATATACTTATTTTGGAGACAGTTCGGAGAAGGTTCATTCCAGGAATGAAGGAATTGTCTTATTAGGGCCTGTAATGGGCAGCACGGTGGAGCAGTGGTAGCACTGCAGTCTCACGGCGCCGAGGTCCCAGGTTCGATCCCGGCTCAGGGTCACTGTCCGTATGGAGTTTGCACATTCTCGCCGTGTTTGCGTGGGTTTCGCCCCCACAACCCAAAGATGTGCAGTATAGGTGGATTGACCACGCTAAATTGCCCCTTAATTGAAAAAAATGAATTGGGTACTCTAAATGTTATTTATTTTTTTTTATTTAAAAAAAATTAGGGCCTGTAATCATTGGAGTTTCGAAGAATAAGAAGTGATCTTTTTGAAACGTATAAGATTCTGAACAGGTTGGCAGGGTGAATGCTGAAAGAATGTTTCCCCTCGTTTAATAAGCATGAACCGGGGGAGCAGTTTCAAAATAAGGGGTCCCCCATTTATGAAGAGGAATTTCTTCCCTTAGAGGCTGGAAGATGGATCCCCTCTAGGACATTAATTCTGGAAGGCCCACCTAGATATGCCCCCGACCCACTGCTGTGGCATTCCAGTGTCCAGGGTTTTGCTGGACTCCATCTTGAGTTTTGGAGGTAGCCCCAGGCAATGTTCAGTTGAGTCCTGACCTCTGAGCGCCACGTTGTTCCAGATGTGCTTTCCCACTGTTGCCAAACAGAATTAGGTGTGGGTGGTTGGGCCTTCGTCTGCATCCCATCAGCAAGATGTAAATGGGGTTCATTCCAGCCCCCAGTGGGTCTCTGGATTCGCCTTGACAGGCACCAGTGGAAGATGCCTCGGTAAATTCACGCCAGAGTAAAACTGATTTTCAGGCCCTTTGCCCCCTACCCACAATTGAACCTGCCGAGGGGGCATGGGTTAATTTCACCCATGGTTTTCAACCACTCATGTGGCTGCTGCTGAGAATGGGAACCTTGGCCAAAACTTTCCAAAGCCACGCACAATTATCTTGACATAGTGGCTTTAAATGTTGAAAAGACTTGGTGTTATAACCCATATGGGTCGTACGGAGTAGGAATGATCCACTACCCCATGGAGCATGCAGAATATGCATAAAGGGCAGGGGACTCTTAACTAAGGCAGTGTGCCTTTGTATAAATAGAGTCGGCCAGTCAGGTAACGACTAGAGAAGACCCAGTAGGGAACTACTGGAGTTATGTACATAGTTAATGTGTTAAATAAAAATAAGTTTGTTTTCCTCGTCAACTCGTTGTGGACTCGTTGTAAAACTTGGGTTTTATAGAGAGCTACTAGTTGTTGAAGGGAGAAGAGAGAGACAACTGTGGTCCTGGAATGTAGTTCTAACAATGATGATATGGGAAGTTCGAATAAGTTGGTGAGTGATCAGTAGGTGAAGCAGGACTAAGTGAAGGAAATTGAAGTGAGCACAGTTATTTTCTCCCTGAACTATCCTGGATCTTCCAATTCAGTGTATTTCAGACACAGTGGACTGTAACTTAAAACACATCTCCTTTCCCCCAGTTTTACTCAATAATGATAAAACCTATGTTTGATCTCTCCACTAGTCTCTTCCTTCACTGTCCAATTGAATTTACAGTTTTCTTGACATTCCTGCAGTCAGATAAATAAAAACCTGATCAACAATAAGAAGTGACTTATAGTATAAGTTCAGATAAAAAGCTTCCACTAAATTTAGATGTAACAATTCAAAATCTCAATTTTAATGGCTGGATTTTTCTGGCGTCAGGGAGAATCAGTGGAGGTGAGAAAATGGCAACTGAGATTCATTTCTGGGATACCAGCCCCAATCCCAGTGCCCCCAGTTTTCACCAGTGTGAGTTAAATGTGTGGGCTGGTTCAGGTCATCAACATAATGAGGCATGTAATTTAGAAAGGTATGGATTGATCAGGGATAGTCAGCATGGTTTTGTCAGGGGAAGGTCGTGTCTTACTAACTTAATCAGATTTTTAAAGTATGTAACAAGCAGGATTGATAAGGTTGGTACAGTGGATGTTGTCTACTTGGATTGAGTAAGGCAAGGTACTTGCCTTACATGGCAGACTGGTCAGAAATGTGAGATCCCATGGGACACACGGGATGGTGGCTAGTTGGTTCCAAAATTGGCTCAGTGACAGGGCCCAAAGGGTAATGGGTGATAGATGATTTTGTGAATGGAAAGCAATTTACAGTTGCATTGCACAGGGCTTGATGTTGGGGCCCTTGCTGTTTGTTGTATATATTAATGATTTGGACTTCAATGTGGGAGGCATGATTCAGAAATTTACAGATGACACAATAATTGATCATGTAATTGATGGTAAGGAATGATAACAGTTATTTGGTTGAGTGGGCGGAAAAGTAGCAAGTAGAATTCAAACTAGAAAAGAGCATTTGTGGAGGAAAAACAGGCAAGGCAATACTTGGAAGGATATAGAGAGGAGTTAAAGAAGTGATTAGGTCTATGAAGATGGCAGGTGGATAAGGTGATGAAGAAAGCAAATGGAATGCTTTCCTTTATTTGGCAAGGTTTTCTTTTCATTCATGGGATGTAAAGGTTGCTGGTTGGGCCGGCATTTATTGCCCATCTCTAATCGTCCTTGATCTGACTAGCCTGCTAGGCCATGTCAGAGGGCGGTTAAGAGTCAACAATATCGCTGGAGTCACGTGTAGCCAGACCAGGCAAGGACGGCAGATTTCCTTCCCGAAAGAAAGGATCACATTAATGATCCAGATGGGTTTTTACAACAATTAACAATGGTTTCATGGTCATCTTTAGACTTCTAATTCCAGATTTTATAAACCCCCTGAACCATCAACGATACCAAACACCAAACCCCCCACCCAGGAACAATGTTAGGCCCATGCATAATGTTAGCGTAAGTTCCGATGACTTAGCGTTTAACTCCACAGATTAACAGCGTTCAGACTCTGCCGTGGTGGGATACAAACCCAGGTTCCCAGAGCATTACCCTTGGTCTCTGAATTACTAGTCCAGTAACAATAGCACTACACCACTGCCTCCCTATTGAATACAAAAGCAAGGACGTAATGCTGGAACTATACAAAATGCTTTTTCAGCCACAGCTGGAATTGTGTGTACAGTTCTGATCACCACATTACAGGAAGGACATAATTTCTCTGGATAGAGCACAGAGGAGATTTACAAGAATGTTGCCAGGGCTTGAAAATTGCAGCAATGAGGAAAGATTGGATAGGCTAGGGTTGTTTTCTTTAGAACAGCGGAGGCTGAGGAGTGACCTAACTGAGGTGTGCAAAATTCTGATTCCCTAGCCGAGGGATCAACTGCTTTCACCAGCGGGTAGTGGGCATCTGGAATTCACTGCCTGAATTGGTGGTTGTGCTGAAATGTTTAACTCATTTAAAATGTACCTGGATCTCCACCTAGAGTGCTGTAACTTGTACAGACAAGATGCTGGAAATTGGGCTAAAAATGAGCTCCAATTTATTTTGTTTTCTCATCCTTAGCTGATGCAGATGTGGTGCACTGAATGACTTCTTTCTGTGCTTATCTTTTATAGGGTTTATGGTAACAAGATCTCAGATGCCTATTAGTGTGTTGAATCAGCTGCACCCCACGGAAATGATTACTTGATTGACAGCTTGGCTCTCTGATTTATCCTGTCAACTGCACAATGTTTATTTACAAAGGATAATGAGGTTTTAAGTGCTTACAGTTTCGCCTATTGATACCTTAAAGGCATTAGATGACTGATACTTTTATCGGGCCGTTGTGAAATGAGTTTTTTTAAACAGAACAGGAAAGGAATGAATGAATGACCATGGGAGAGATTTTCCACTACCATTTTCAGAGGGAAGGGGGCAGGATCTGCGGCTGAAGGGGGGAATCACGCATGAGTTCCAAAACGTAATTTACGCTGGTGGGACTTTCTGTTCCGATTGACCCTCCCCAGCCAGTGAAGAAATGGGAATCCCAACTTTGAACATCGGGATCCCCATTTGAATGCATTTACATGTAATTATCAGGCCTTTACGTCTGATCATCTCTCCTAATTGGATTGTCACGCTGGCATAAGGGCACGCTAATATGAACCACGGTAGGTCCCCCATGATGTGCACCTGATGAGTAGAACCCACCAGAGGCTCTGAAAAAGGGTCATACAGACATTGAAACATGAACTCTGTTTCCCTCTCCAGAGATACTACCAGACTTGCTGAATTTTTCCAGAATTTCCTGTTTTTAGAAACCTATAGAATTCCTACAGTGCAGAAGGAGACCATTCAGCCCATTGAGTCTGCACCAACGCTTTGAAAGATCACCCTACCTAGGCCCAATCCCCGGTCCTATTGCTGTAACCCCACCTAATCTTTGGACACTAAGGGGCAATTTAGTGTGGCCAATCCACCTAACCTGCACATTTCTGGACTGTTTTTACCTTCAGTAAAAAGGATTTTCTGGTCATTATCATATGCTGTTTGTGGAACCTTGCTGTGTGAAAAATGTCTGTCATGTTTCCATTATTACAATAGTGCCTTAACCTCACAAGTGCTTCATTAAGTATAAAGCTCTATGGGACATCCTGAAGTATTGAATTGTGATGCGATTGTCATTTTTTTACAATGAGGCAACTGATTGGCAGCATTAACTTTGTGCTTGTACATGACACATCTAACCCTTAATTCCTAATTTTTCACCTCAGTACTTTCTTTCAAATTGGTCACCTTTGTCTGCACATCTTTCCAAATGTGGCAGTTGTAAACACTTTGCTTATCTCCATTGTGATAGTATCCTTTTTCAGCTGCTGAAGTCCGTCATCCTCGTAACAGTATTCCTCTGACCAATTGAGTTTTTAAAAACCATTTCTTTATGCCATCTACAATAATTTACAATCCTTTTTGCAAAGTCCGTGTTTTAAGATCTCTTTTGCCCTCTCCTGTGCCTTCACAGCTGGACCGATGTGCTGATCATTCTTTATTGTGCTTATGTGCTATTTCAAGGGGGGGAGGGGAATTAATGAGTTAATCAGCCGTGATATCACAAGCACATTCTATTCAGTTTAGTGTTATTAGCATGCAAGCTGCACTACATACCCCTGCTAAATAAAAAAAAGTACTTCCATTCAGTGAATAGTGAGTGCATCATTATAATAAAAGTAAATTAATCCCCTATAGTGTGTTATCATAATTGCAGATTGGACTAGGCAAATTACTTCAATTGTCACCTTTTAATTTTTCGTGGATTAACTTAATTGTCAAAGTGCACATTAAACTAGATTCTTTAAAAAAATAGACAGCAATGAATTTTCAGATACCTAAATATGCCAAAATGTTTCTGTTAAGTGTATTCCTCATGATATTCAAGATGATATTTTGAAATGCTTATATAGTAAACAATATGTTTGAAAAGCACAGGAAGTGCTGAAAACATGCTTACCATCTCCTCATTCTTTCATAGCCTAGCTCTTCACCCACGGAAGCAAATCCTGGTGACTGGAAGTGATGAGCGCCTCTGGAAGATGTGGTCCATCCCCGACGGTGACATTATCATGACAGGTGAAGGTCACGGTGATTGGCTTTCTGGCTGCTGCTTCCATCCCAGGTTAGTGCAAACATTGTATTCAGTCATGAATCCCTGTTGAGAGTGTCTTTACGTACTTTTGTTTGCCTTAGTCTTTTCATTTCTAGGCAGAACTGATGACACTGTGCTTCATGTTTGCTTTTGTTTCCGTTCCATATTGTGTAATGCATTTATAAATGATCTTGGTAATTTTCCTCGACAGCCCTGTAACATTGACTGGAATGTCACACACGTTACTACCATGTGAATCTCTTTGGAGTCTTGTATGTTCTTCCTCAAACGAGCAAATGAACGTGTTCATTTGGTTTTCATAAACCATAAAATAATGTTAGATTTTGAATGAAAGACAACGGGCACAATTCAGCGGACTTCAAAATAAGTGCAGTTTTGGGCATGTTTCTCGGCAGCTGCAACACCAAGATTCACCCTGCTTTGCCGGTTTTTGGAGCCTCGGGGAGTTCCTCCCTGCCGTGGTCCCATTTAGTCGATTTCCTGCAGGCGAGCCGAGTTTGCCAGCAGGAATAGTGCCTTGCATCTCTGTACCCCCCGCTTTCTGCCTCCACCTCACCCCCAACCTTCTCGAGGCCTCTGGAACCACTCCGATTCCTTCTCTATTGGGCAAGAGTCCCCTGGCCCGACCACTGGCAGTGCCAACCTGGGCACCTGGGCAGTGCAAGTCTGTCACCCTGAAGTGTCATCTGGACACCCTGGCAGTAACAAGCTGACAGTGCCAGGGTGCCCAGGTGGCACTGCCGAGCCAGCAGTGCTGAGGTGACCCAGCGCCGGGGGCGTGTCAATATACTACCTGCACTTTCCCCGACCACTCGGCATGGAAGGGAAACTACTGTCATGCGAGACCCCCAAGGTGCAGTCATGTCTGGTCCACGTTTGTGGAAACCACTGCTAAACGGTGCCCTGTTGAGGTCTCGCAGGCGCAGCCGTTGACTCTGGGGAGCCAGGTGAAAGTGGTGTTTGGGTATTTGAATGAGTCTAGTGGCTCATTTAAATATGCTGTATACATATGCTGATCTGGATCGCCCAGAGAGGGGCGGCAAGGTAGCATAGTGGTTGGCACAGTTGCTTCACAGCTCCAGGGTCCCAGGTTCAATTCCCGGCTTGGGTCACTGTCTGTGCGGAGTCTGCACGTTCTCCCTGTGTCTGCGTGGGTTTCCTCCGGGTGCTCTGGTTTCTTCCCACAGTCCAAAGATGTGCGGGTTAGGTGGATTGGCCATGCTAAATTGCCCTTAGTGTCCAAAAAGGTTAAGTGGGGTTACCGGGATAGGGTAGAGGTGTGGGCTTGGGTAGAGTGCTCTTTCCAAGGGCCGGTGCAGACTCGATGGGCTGAATGGCCTCCTTCAGCACTGTAAATTCTATGATCACGCCAGGCGGGGAGAGTCTGGTGACAGACATGTGATTTTGTCCCCCAACGCGGGACCCAATTTGCGGCTCTTGCAGGAATCACGTGGAGCAGGGCATTCAGTGGCTAAATCGTGCCGAATATATTTAAACCTGAGAAAACTTTATTCACTTTGGTCCAGTCAAAGAACCACAAAGCATAATGCTCGGAAATCTCAAATCTCAATCTTCTTCATTTACCATCTCCCCGCAAGCAGGGAATAATAAATGGTCTCTTGCATTCGAGGACCATTCAAAAACTTCTGGGGCCTGGCTTGTTTTAAACATTTTTAGCTTTCACCATTCAATCTCTTCAAAGTCTTGACAGCGTGGATGTGGAGAGGATGTTTCCACTTGTGGAAGAATCTAGAACTAGGGGTCACTGTTTAAAAATAAGGGTCGGGATTCTCCGTTCAGCGACACCTGAATCGGGAAACATGATCAGGTGGAGAATTGTGTGTCAGATGAAGATTGTGGCCGGCGCCGGGCGGCAACAGAATGCCATGCTCCGGTCGTTCAACAGCGGTGTGAATGCATTCTATGCCGCATGCCGGAGTGGGCATGCAAATTGTACCGTAAACGCCATTGACATATCATTAACAAGCATGCCCCGGCATTCTCCAGGAGGAATTACCGACGGCGAGGTTCACTTGTGGTATTTAAAATCTGGAAATAGGCGCCGTGGCTGCTGAGGGTTCGGGAAGGGGTACAAATAGTGTCCCACATCGCTGTAGTATTCTGACAGTTGTGCCGCTGGCCGGGTGACGTCTGCCAGGATCAGGTGGTATAGCAGTTGGTGGCTAGGAGGTAGGCCGCGAGGTCAGAGTTCCCCGGCATGGACCACGATTGCCGCAGCCTACAAGACAGCCATGCGGCTGCACACACAGCTGACTGCCAACTGGGAACTTAGCACAATGGGTCATATAGTTGCCCCCCTCCCCCCCCCAGGCCACCCCTTAGGTACCATCTGGCCCCAGCTGACCCATCAATGGAATGGGTATGCTTCAGTGAAAGCAGTGCAATCATCTTCTTGATTACTGGAATGAGGCTGTGTGGGGAATGGAGTGCTTATATGCAGCTCCTGCTTGTCAGGCTCTCCAGTGCCGATCCTGATCCCATCATATCACGCACCAGCTTGCATTGGAATTGCACTCGTTCCATGTGACGCTGGTGGTAGCCCACAAACAGGTGCTGAATCATTCCTGGATCGCCACTGCTTTCGTCAACATATAACGCTCGCGATTTAATTCCGGCGTCAGCACTTAGTCTCTCAAATGGAGGACCCTGGCCAAGGTGTTTCTTTTCCGACAGGAGTGAGCAGATACATATTCCTCTCAGAGGGTTATGAGTCTTTCGAAATCTCTTCCTGAAAAGGTGCTGGAAGTAGAGTCTTAGAATATTTTTAAGGCAGAGGAACTTAGTTTTTCGATAAGCAAGGAGGTGAAAGATTATCGAGGGGCACGGGGAATGTGGAATTGAGGTTACAATCATGACCTTACTCAAAGACAGAGCATGTTTGAGAGGCCGAATGGCCTACTCCTGCTGCTAATTCATATGTAGGAAACCTACTTCAGCCTATCCAAGGAAAGTGCGTTCATAACGTGGTCAAACAGGTTGAATGTGTCAACCTGCAAATCCTTCCAACACCCCAATGGCTGGCGGTAAGAGCGGGAGAGACTCCTGGTCAGCCACGCTTGATGTGGAGTGACGTCCCTCAAACTATCAGCCCTTGGTGACAGATTAGCGACCTGTTATGGGAATTACTAGCTATGGAAATGGACGAACGTTTGCCTTAGTGCACAACTAAGGAGCTGATTTAGCACACAGGGGCTGATTTAGCACACTGGGCTAAATCGCTGGCTAGCAGCACGGTTCAATTCCCGTAACAGCCTCCCCGAACAGGCGACGAGGGGCTTTTCACAGTAACTTCATTTGAAGCCTACTTGTGACAATAAGTGGTTTACATTTACATTTACATTTACAACTAGCTGTGTGAAAAAAATTGGATTGGACTCCAGCCTATGGGCACATCATAGAAACATCAGGGCAGGAGTAGGCTATCTACCCTAACGATTCACGCCAGTGTACTTTCTTGGCAAGATCAGCTTGCCAGCAGAAAATCAACTAAAGTGTGATCTCGGCAGGGAGAAAATCATCATAATATCAACCATGATCAAATGATTGAGCAGACTCGATGGACCGAATGGCCTAATTCTGCTCCTATATCTTATGGTCTGACTGAGTCTGACTGACCATTCAGTTAGGTCATGGCTGATCGAATAGTAAATCTCAATTATCCATCAGTCACATAATATTTAGGCCAATACTCAATAAAAATCTATCAATCTGAAATTTCCAACGTCACAAGGTTTTTAGAGGAGAGAGTTTCCGATTTCCTTTTGTGTGAAGAGGTGCTTCTTGACATCACCCCTGAATGATCTCATTCTAAATTTAAGATTATGCCCACTTGTTCTGGCTTTCCCGCCAAAGAAAATTGCTTCTCTTTATGTCAACTTCTTTAATCATCAACACTTCAATTGGATCACCCATAATCATCAAAGAAAGTGGCTGAATTCTCTGCTGTCAGGATTCTCCATTGCGCCAGCAGTGCACCCACGCCCGTGGATTTTCCGACGCGTGGGGCTGTCCACAACGGGAAATCCCATTGACCAGCTGGCAAGACGGAGAATCCCGCCGCCAGCAGAGTACTGTTGCGGAGGGATGGAGAATCCCGCCGCCGGCAGAGTACTGTTGCGGAGGGACGGAGAATCCCGCCGCCAGCAGAGTACTGTTGCGGCGGGACGGAGAATCCCGCCGCCGGCAGAGTACTGTTGCGGCGGGACGGAGAATCCCTCCGCCAGCAGAGTACTGTTGCGGCGGGACGGAGAATCCCGCCCAGTAAGTTTAGTTTATGCACCCTGTCCTCATAATTTAGCCCTTTTAGTTGAGGCTGCTGCTACCACTGAGCTACATACACTGCTGGCTTCGAAACACCACCCTCCGCATTGTGTCCTGGACATTTCTCTGCTGGATTCAGCATTTTACCTTAATTCCCTGCAACTTTTTACTCAATCTGGATTCTCCACTGGAGAGCACAAGCCTCCACTCCAGTAAATTACCTACTTCTGAAAACTGGGTGTTTGCTCCTATTTTCTCTTTATTTTGAGTCGGCTTTGCTCTGTTCATGTTCATTCTCATTCTGCTCTGGATTCCGAATAATCTCTCTGTTGCTTCCGTCTGCTTAGTTCCTGTGGCTGCACATTCTGCTCTGATTAACTTGTCCTTCAGAACTCCTTCATTGAACTGATTTAAATCAGCTCCTCAAGCTCTTGCTGCTTTCTCCGACCTTATGTGGTTTTCGCCTCTCTGCAGCTGTTCACTAGATCTGGTTGTTCATCTTTACTGAATTTGTGGACTTACTATTCATTCTCTCCAGCTTCCTGGACATAATTCCTCTTGGTTCTTAGGTTTCAGATCCTCTGCTATTACATTTGATCTGCTGGTACATCCTGTGAATACCTGAATCATTAACATACAAACATACAAAATAGAAGCAGAAGTAGGCCATTCGGCCCTTCGAGCCTGCTCCACCATTCAGTAAGATCACGGCTGACCTGTATATTTTAGATTCCACATTTCCATCCATCCCCGATAACCTTTGATCCCCTTGCCTAACATGAATGTATCCCTCCACCTTAAAAATATTCAGTGAACCCCCTTCCCCTGTCCTCTGAGGGAGAGTCCCAAAGTCGCACAACCTTCTGAGGGGAAAAAAATCTCTTAATCTCTGTCCTCTAGGGGGACCCCTGATTTCAAAACAGTGCCCCCTAGTTTGGGACTCACCTCTAAGAGGAAACATTCTTTCAACGTCCTCACTGTCAATCCCATTTGAGATATTATGGGCTGGATTCTCCGATTTTGAAGCTATGTCTGTTCTTACATTTTTAGCTAGCTTCCTCCCACAGTCCAAAGATGTGCAGGTTAGGTTAAGGGGTCATTAAAATAGGGTGAGGGAGTGGGCTAGGGTAGAGTAATCTTTCACGATGGGCTGAATGGCCTCATCTGCACTGTAGGGATCCTATGATCTATTCATTTCATTCTCCTTATTATGTTTATTGTCGACCATTAACTCCCCATTCTCACTCTCCAGAGGACTAGCCCTTACTTTCCTTCCTCTTTTCCTGTTTAAATGCCGATAGAAAGTCTTGCTATTGTCATGGGAGTGCCCCTTTAAGAACTGTTTTGTATTATCAAATGGCTTCAGTCATGTCATTGTGTGGGTGGAGCTGGGCTATGGCCCTGGGCTTTTCGTTTTGTTTTTGAGTTGGGAGCTGGCTGTGGCTCTGAGATTTACTTTTGTTTTACATTTGGAAGCTGGAGTCAGAGATGTCTGTCTTGTCTCTCTCTGTGTGCATGTTATAAGGTGTCTCCAGATCACTTGATAATTTCAAAGTAATAACTGTCTTCTGGAAGAAATTCAAACCTGCTGTTTTGGTAAAAGGATTATTTTGGTTTATGAATGTTGTTAGTTGATTGAAACAGTTAGGGAAGGCATTAAAGGTTATAGAGAGAGTACTGCAGCTGTGTGGGGTTTTTATGTTTGTAGTTGACAAAAATGCTTCCTGTCTGTGTTTATAAAAATGTTAACTGAATTTTGTAGGGTCAGGTGAACTCCATGATATACTTTGGAGTTTTCTAAACCCTGGCAATTTCTAAACCCTGAAATTTCTTTCTCCTGATTAATCTTTTAGTCATTCTCTGCTGTTCTTTATATTCTGACCAATCATCTGACCTGCCATTTATCTTTGTGCAGCTGTACACACGTCCGCTGTACCTTGGATTAATCTCCACTGGCTAATGAGCATTCTTGCCCCTCTGATTTAACTGGAAAACCTCTGGTAACGCACCCACAAATACTCTGGGCCTCAGAAACAGATCCAAAATCCACAACTGACTGCACGACAACACTGGCTTGCAGGTGCTCCAAACTGATTCTGGCCTGGCTACCGGATCTCAGATTTTAAAATAAAAACAAAAGAATTTTGGAAATACTCAGCAGGTCAGGCTGATCTTAGAATTTAATTCTGTATCCGGTGCCAGGGATGGGGGCCACCAAGCTAGCTGGGCGGGCTAGCTCACGGGAGAGCAGTGGGGGGTGTGCATATGTTCGGCTTATTAAAGGGGTTGGGTTATATTGTGTTGTTACTAGGTAGGGGGAGGAAGGGTAATTGTTCTGCTGATGAGGGAGGGACTTAGGCTAAGGGACAGAGAGGAGGTTGGGGGTGGAGGCTGCCTGGGAGCGGATCGGTGGAGGCACGGAGCATGGGCTGGAGGCGGGCCCAAAAAAGGGGATGGCTGATCGGCGAAGGGGGGGGGGGCAATGAGCCCCCCAACTAAGCTGATCACTTGGAATGTACGAAGGTTAAATGGGCCGGTCAAGATGGCACCTGTGTTCGCGCATCTTAGGGGACGAAGACGGACGTGGTAATATTGCAGGAGACACACCTCAGAGTAACTGACCAGATTAGATTGACGAAAGGCTGGGTCAGTCAGGTCTTTCACTCGGGACTAGACTCAAGGACTAGAGGCGTCGCGATCCTGATCAAGCGGGTGGTGTTTGAGCAGGTAGAATAGTCTCGGATGTGGGAGGTTGGTACATTATAGTCAGCGGGAAACTGGAGGGGGTGCAGGTGGTACTGGTAAATGTGCATGTGCCAAATTGGGATGATGAGGAGTTTATAAGGAGGATGCTGGGGAAGATACCGGACTTGGACTCGCACAGGTTGGTCATGGGAGGGGTGTGGTAAACCACTGTTGCACCTATATTAGGTGATGTAAGGTAGGACCTGTACTACAGGTTCGCCGGTAGTCCCTGTCTGCTAGCTCCGCCCAGTAGGCGGAGTATAAATATGCGTGTCCTCCATTCAGCAGCCATTTCGCCAGCTGCTGTGGGAGGCCACACATCTTAGAGCAATAAAGCCTCAGTTGTATCCAACTCTAGTCTTTGTTCAACTGATCGTGCCTCAAGGGTTTTTCAACACAGGTTTTGACCCTGGCTTGGATCGGTCAAGCTCGAAAACGGGCAGGGTGCCAGCAATGGCAAAGGAACTTAGAGGAACTCATGGAGCTGATGGAGGGGGTGATCTATGGAGATTTGGGCAGTCGAGGGTGAGGGAGTTCTCCTTCTACTCACAAGTGCATAAAGTGTACTCCCGGATTGATTTCTTTATTTTGAGCAGGGCCTTACTGGCAGGGGTGGTGGACACAGGGTACTCGGCGATTACAATCTCAGACCATGCTCCACACTGGGTTGACCTGCAGGTTGGTAAAGACAGTAACCAGCGCCCGCAATGGAGGTTAGATGTGGGACTTTTGGCTGACGAAGGGGTGTGCGAGCGGCTGAGGAAATGTATTCAGAACTACCTGCAGGTCAACGACACGGGGGAAATGTCAGCAGCGGTGGTCTGGGAAGCACTGAAGGCGGTGGTCAGAGGGGAGCTGATCTCGATACGGGCCCAGAGGCAGAAGGTGGACAGGACAGAGATGGACCAACTGGTGAAGGAGATACTACAGATCGATAGGAGGTATGCGGAGACCCCAGAGGCAGGGCTTTTAAGGGATTGGCGGATGCTATATGCGGAGTTCGGCTTGTTAACCCCAGGAAGGGTGGTGGAGCAGCTGAGAAAGGCGATTGGGGCAATCTATGAGTATGGAGAGAAGGCCAGCAGAATGGATATAGGACTAGGGGATGGTCAAAGGATAGAGTACAGTAGTGGAAGACTGTCCTGGGGCAAGAGCTATAAGACTGTCCAAAAAGAGGCAGAGACTCTTCAGGGCTGAGGCCACACTGTCAGGAGCATATTGAAGAGGCTGTCCTGGTGCTGAGGCCATGCAATCGGGCACACATTGAAGAGACTGTCTTGGGGCTGTATGGACCATATTAGAGGGTTTTGCATGGCAAATATATCTGAGTCTTTGGCTGGGAAAGGTCTGTCTGGGCAGTGATGGCCGTACAGAGTATGGTTTCTAGGGCATAGATCTTATAAATCAGTAGCTGAAAGGTTATGGGGGGGGGTACAGTGGCACAGTGGTTAACACTGCTGCCTCACACAGCTAGGGACCTGGGTTTGTGTGGTAGTCTGTATTAGGGGTATTACAGTACCTAGGTTGAGGCTGTAAGATCATTGGTGATTCCCGGGGGAATCGCTGGATGAATTCTACCGCGCGCTCCTGGTACTGGGTAGGAACTGTGACTGCCCGCAAGTTTCAGCCAGCAACCACACAGAACTTTTAATCCAGGACGCATTCATTGCAGGTATGCTGTCCTCCCAAATCCGTCAGCAGCTGCTGGAGAAAGAGACACTAGGCCTCAAGGAGGCACAGGCCCTTGCTAGCTCCCTGGATGTGGCCTCCCGAAACGCCCGCACGTACGTTCCCGACCCCATGCATCCCCCATCCCCCCCACAAGCTTGTGCCGCACGGCTACCAGGCAACCCCGGGCAAGCCAAGCACCCCCGGCAGCACTGCCCGGCCCGCTCCTCCACCTGTAAAGGTTGTAGCAAAAACGGTCATTTCGTGGCGGTATGCCAGGCCCGGGCGGTCGCCGCTGTCTCCGGGGGTGAACCGGGGCCGCCACCACAACTCTCTCCACGGGCCATATGCGGGCCCGGACGCCGCCATCTTCATTTTCCCCAGCCATGTGCGGGCTCCGGGCGCCGCCATCTTGTTCCCCAGGGACCACGTGCGATGCATGGGCGCCGCCATCTTGCCCACCCCCAGCCATGTGCGACCCGTTGGCGCCGCCATCTTGGCTGGAGTCTCAGTACCGCGATTCGGATGACCACACAGCGCCCGAGGAAAATCTTCAACTTTTATCACGACTCGCCTCGGTGACCCTGGACCAGTCTCAGCCCCGAACGCTGTCCACCGCGACGTCGACCATGCTCATCAACGGGCGCAAAACATCCTGCCTGATCGACTCTGGGAGCACAAAGAGCTTCATACACCCCAACACGTCAAGGCGCTGTTCTCTTCTCATACACAGTTAACCAAAGAATCTCCCTGGCCTCCAGGTCTCACTCTGTAGAGATCAAGGGGTTCTGCGTAGCGAACCTCACGGTCCAGGGAAGAGAATTAAAAAATTTCCGCCTCTACGTCCTCCCTCACCTCTGCGCTGCCACGCTCCTGGGATTGGACTTCCAATGCAACCTCCAGAGCTTAACCTTTAAATTTGGCGGCCCAATACCCCCCCACCCCCTCTCACTGTCTGCAGTCTCGCGGCCCTCAAGGTCGACTCGCCTTCCCTTTCTGCGAACCTCACCCCGGATTGCAAACCCTTCGCCACCAGGAGCAGACGGTACAGTGCCCAGGACCGGACCTTCATGAGGTCGGAAGTCCAGCGGCTACTGAAGGAAGGTATTATCGAGGCTAGCAACAGCCCCTGGAGAGCTCAAGTAGTGGTTGTAAAGACCGGGGAGAAGCACAGAATGGTCACCGATTATAGTCAGACCATCAACAGGTATACGCAGCTCAACGCGTACCCTCTCCCCCGCATATCTGATTTGGTCAATCAGATTGCACAATACAAGGTCTTTTCCACGGTGGACCTCAAATCTGCCTACCACCAGCTCCCCATCCGCCCGGGTGACCACAAGTACACTGCCTTCGAAGCAGATGGGTAGCTCTACCACTTCCTAAGGGTTCCCTTCGCTGTCACAAATGGAGTCTCTGTCTTCCAACTGGAGATGGACCGAATGGTTGAGCGGTACGGTTTGCGGGCCACTGTTCCATACCTCGATAACGTCACCATCTCCGACCACGACCAGCAGGACCACGACACCAACCTCCGCAAATTCCTCCATACCGCAAAAACCCTTAACTTAACCTACAACGAGGACAAATGCGTGTTCAGCACCGACTGTCTAGCCATCCTCGGCTACGTAGTGCATAATGGAGTCATAGGCCCAGATCCCGAACGCATGCGCCCCCTCATGGAGTTTCCCCTCCCCCACTGCTCCAAGGTCCTGAAATGCTGCCTGGCATTTTTTTCATATTACGCCCAGTGGGTCCCCAATTATGCGGACAAGGCCTGCCCACTAATCCAATCCTCAGTTTTCCTCTTGTCAGCAGAGGCCCGACAGGCCTTCAGCCGCATAAAGGCGTGCATCGCAAAGGCCACAATGCACGCAATCGATGAATCCCTTCTCTTCCAAGTTGAGAGCGACGCGTCCGACGTAGCTCTGGCGGCCACCCTCAACCAAGCGGGCAGGCCCGTGGCCTTCTTCTCACGCACCCTCAATGCTTCAGAAATCCGTCATTCCTCCTTTGAAAAGGAAGCCCAGGCCATAGTAGAAGCTGTGCGGCACTGGAGGCATTACCTGGCCGGCAGGAGATTCACGCTCCTCCCTGACCAACGGTCGGTAGCTTTCATGTTCGATAATGCACAGCGGGGCAAGATAAAGAACGATAAGATCTTACGGTGGAGGATCGAGCTCTCCACTTACAACTATGAGATATTGTATTGTCCCGGGAAGCTAAGCAAGCCTCCTGATGGCCTATCCCGTGGCACGTGTGCCAACGCACAAGTGGACCGACTTCGGGCCCTCCATGAGGACCTCTGCCACCCGGGGGGTCACTCGATTCTTCCATTTTATCAAGCCCCGCAACCTGCCCTACTCCCTCGAGGAGGTCAGGACCGCCACCAGGAACTGCCAAATCTGCGCGGAGTGCAAGCCTCACTTCTACAGGCCAGAGAAAGCCCACCTGATAAAGGCTTCCTGTCCCTTTGAACGCCTTAGTATGGACTTCAAAGGGCCCCTCCCCTCCACCGACCGCAACACGTACTTCCTGAACGTGATTGACGAGCACTCCCGGTTCCCATTCGCCATCCCCTGCCCCGACATGACCGCAGCCACCGTCATAAAAGCCCTCCACAGTATCTTTACCCTGTTCGGTTTCCCCGCCTACATACACAGCGATAGGGGGTCCTCCTTCATGAGCGATGAACTGCATCAATTCCTGCTCAGCAAGGGCATCGCCTCGAGCAGGACGACCAGTTATAACCCCCGGGGAAACGGACAAGTAGAGAGGGAGAACGGAACAGTCTGGAAAACCGTCCTAATGGCCCTACGGTCCAGGAATCTCCCAGTCTCCCGCTGGCAGGTGGTCCTTCCCGATGCACTCCACTCCATCCGATCACTGCTGTGTACCACGACAAACGAA
This sequence comes from Scyliorhinus torazame, assembly GCF_047496885.1. Taxonomy (NCBI): domain Eukaryota; kingdom Metazoa; phylum Chordata; class Chondrichthyes; order Carcharhiniformes; family Scyliorhinidae; genus Scyliorhinus; species Scyliorhinus torazame. The sequence goes on along the minus strand of NC_092708.1, from coordinate 209,114,236 downwards.
ACACCTCATGAACGTCTCCTTGTCTTCCCTAGGAAGTCCACCTCCGGGACCTCGCTCCCAACCTGGCTGGCAGCTCCTGGACCCATTCTGCTCCGCAAACACGTGCGGGCGCACAAGTCGGACCCATTGGTAGAGAGGGTCCACCTCCTTCACGCTAACCCTCAGTATGCCTATGTGGCGTACCCCGACGGCCAGCAGGATACGGTCTCCCTTACGGGTCCTGGCGCCCGCTGGATCCCCCCCCCCCCCCCCCACCAACCCCACCCTCCCTCCCACCGGCGCACCCCACGGCTGCCCCCTTCCCAGGTGGATCGGTTCTTCCACTGGTCCCTCCCAGGGGTGATGAAGCTACCGAAGAAGCCAAAGTCACGCTCCCGGAGTCACGGATGCCCGAGCTAGCGCCTGCATCACCGCCGAAACTGTGACGATCACAGAGGATGACCAGGGCCCCCGATCGACTCATTGCTTCATTCTGAGATGTACATGTAAAATGAATACTGTAAATAGTTGTGACATGGAGTAAGGCAAAACACTGTACCACCGACGGGTAGCACCATAACCTCTACCACTATATGGCGCGAGACCACCACCCCCGCCAAACTCTTTTTTAACAGGGCGTGAATGTGGTAGTCTGTATTAGGGGTATTACGGTACCTAGGTTGCGGCTGTAAGATCATTGGTGTGGGAGGTACCTGAGACAGGAAGATCATTGGTGAAGGCTGCCTGCTGGTTCCGCCCAGTAAGGCAGAGTATAAGAGTCTGTGTCTCCCTAGCAGCTGCACTCTGTACCTGCGCTGCTGGGGGAAACATCTCGCCCAATAAAGCCTTCAATTGTCATCCAATCTCGCTTCTGGAGCATTGATCGAGCATCAGTTTGATTCCGACTTTGGGTGGCTGTCTGTGGAGTTTGTACGTTCTCCCTGTGTCTGTGTGGATTCCTCTGGGTGTTTCCCCCAGTCCAAAGATGTGCAGGGCAGGTGGCCCTTACTGTCCAATGGTTAAGTGGGGTTATAGGGAGAGGGCAAAGTAGTGACCCGAGGTAGGATGCTCTTTCGGAAGATTGGTGCAGACCCGATTGGCCGAATGGCCTCCTTCTGCACTGTAGGAGTTCTATGATTCTCTGACTATATGATATTGGGTGCTCTCATGGGGCTAGAAAAGTCAGGGTGCATGTGGCTTCAAGAAGGGGAGGCAGGGCCAACAAATGGCATGGGGACATCAACATTAAAGAGTTCTGGGGAGAATAGGAATATGCACAGAAGCAATTGTAGGGTCAAGGATAACAGGGGGAGACTTTATTAATAAAGGAGGAATGAAAAGTAAAAGGAGGTGAATATGGAGAAAGATTGGAGAACATGGTGGGTGATGGGGGGAGGTTCTTGGAAGCTGGTTCCAAGCATGAAATTCAGCAGCACTATTTTTGCATTCACCTAAGAATGACGCAGTTTGAAAAGCAAGCTGGAAAAATCAATCGGGGTGACGTCTCCTGGCTTGTGGGAAGAGTTCAACACAGCAATATTTTGCCTACTGAAGGGGATTCTCTAAATTTCCAGCACAAACCATGGCGAGCCTGGCTCAGGCAAGTGTTGGACTTGACGGTCTAATGCATGATGATTAGGCTTTGCTCCTTTATTAGTGCTGCACATTTAGGCGAGAATCTATTAAGTTTAGGAACTGCAGTACATATGGCCTTAGTTGGCATCTGATCCTTACAGAGGCATGTGAGAATAGATGTAGGGTCAAAAATAAAGGGCAACGGCTGCTGTGCTAAAGCATCTTGGACCCTACAATCCTCCATGTTCCAAGTGCACTAGTCATGGCATTCAAGGCACCACAGTTGCAGTTATGACAGGTTGTCCAGAGACTCCTTTCTCTGTTGGGTGAACTTCTCCTTCAAGACATCCACCAACTGCTCCATAGACCACTGAGATGGTAGGGCTGATCCCTTGTTCTCCCCACCTTCCTCTGTGTCGCAGGCAGAGTTGCTCGCCCCGACAGCTCCTTTTGCCTAACACTACTTTTTTTTACATAGAACATACAGTGCAGAAGGAGGCCATTCGGCCCATCGAGTCTGCACCGACCCACATTAATCCCTCACTTCCACCTTATCCCCGCAACCCAACAACCCCTCCCAACCCTTATGGACACTACGGGTAATTTAGCATGGCCAATCCACCTAACCTGCACGTCTTTGGACTGTGGGAGGAAACCGGAGCACCCGGAGGAAACCCACGCACACACGGGGAGAACGTGCAAACTCCGCACAGACTTCTGGTCCATGAATCCATCCACCAGTGGAACAAACTCTTCCACCACCACTCCTTACCTTTTTCCATTAAAACATCCACCCGTTAATCGGGGAAAAGGCCGAAAAACACCACCACAAGCGAGAGCTACCAAATGTGCGACCATTCACACCATGGCCTTACCGGAAGCCGAGAGTGTGGGTTTTGAGTGAGTAGACGTTTCACTTACTCTGGCAGAGCACATCAGATCATTCATCCTTTTCCTGCAGCATAGGGAGGTACCTTATTGTTGCCCATGGGCACAGACCTCCTTGGTGGCCTCCTCCTAGGCCCGAATGGTCAGGTAGGAGGACTTCTGGCTCCTATCCCCAAGAAAAAGGAGCACCAGCCTTTCCTGGACAGCCTGGAGAAGAATGCTCAGGGAGGCCTTGTTGAACCGTGGAACGCAGGATTTGGTTCTTTTCGGCACCATGGACAACCAGAACAATACAACACATCTGGCTTACAGTGAGTGAATGTCTGTCTGTGTGCCATTTAACTATGGTGCCAAGTCCATCGCCCTTCCCCATGAAGTAATGGTAGGATGGACAAATCCCTGCCTGCTCCACCAGGAGATTTGATGAGCTCCTTGTTGATGCATAATTAATAATATTGCCATGTGAGAGTGCCTTTAAGAAATGAATGTTTTTATAGAATAGCTGTAGTGGGTATACCTTTATGAAATGGGTGTTTAAGAAATCGGTGTTTATAAAAATATCTGTAGTGGATGTACCTTAAGAGCTGGGTGTTTATCAGTGATGTCAGAGTGTGGGTGGAGCTGGGCTGCCTGTCAGCTTTACTTTCAGTTTTAGGCTGTTTGCTGCAGGCTGTGTTTTAGTTTCGTTTTGGAGTTGCTGCAGTCACAGCAAGATATGTATGAATCTCTGCAAGCTTATGAATGTCCATTTGGTGATTTCAACGTGGTAACTGTTCTCAGTAGTGAATTTAAACCTGATGTCTTTCTGTACAAATGGTTCTTTTTGTCTTATGGATGTTGCAAGGAAAGATTAAGAGTTACTTATAGCGTACTGTATTCTTTGGGTGATTTATTGATGTTGATAGTTGTTAAGATGTTTACTGTGGGTTTATAAAGTGTTAACTGGTTTCATAAATAAACATTGTTTTAATTTAAAAGTACTTTAACTCTCTGCTCACTACACCTGTAAGGTAAGCCCGTGTGCTCCCCATAACCACAATCTATTAAAAATTGTGGGTCAGGTGAACTCCATGATAGACCTTGGGGTTCTCTAAACCCTGGCCCACAACAATATGAAAAATGGAAGATCACGCAGGTTCATCCGACCCAGTGCTCAGCAGAATCACACCGACTTTCCTGGCTGCCACACTTCATAGTCTCCAGAATGGAAAATTCTGCACAGACAGGTTAAATGAGTGAGCAACAAAATAGCATATGGAATGTAGTGTGGGGAAGTGTGAAACTATTCACTTTGGTCGTAAGAATAGAAAGGCAGAATACTTTTTACAAGGTGTGAAACTTATAAATGTTGATATCCAGAGAGACTTGGGTGTGTTTGTACAAGGAATGCAGAAATTTAGCAAGAAATTAGGAAGGCAATTACATTTTGACCTTTATTGCAAGGGTATTAGCAAATTGGAATAAAGAAATAATGCTATAATTGTACAGGGCTTCAGTGAGACCACATCTGGAATACAGCCATGCAATGTTGGTCTCCGTGGTTAAGGATCATTAAAAGTACAGTAAAGGCTCACTAAACTGGTTCCTGGGATGAGGCGGTTGTCCTATGATGAATGGCTGAGAAATTGGGCTTATAATCTCTGGAGTTTAGAAGAATGAGAAATGATATAATTGAAACATTCAAGAGTCCAATGGGGCTTGAGAGAGAGATTGTTTGCATTGGTCTGGGAATCTAAAACAGGGGTGGGGGGTGGGGGGTGGGGGGGGGCGGGCTCGGTCTCAGTACAAAGAACCGATTTAGGACTGAGATGAGGAGAAATTCATTCACTTGAAGGGTTGTGAATCGTTGCAATTCTCTACCCCACAGGGTTGTGGAGGCTCCAGCGTTGAATATATTTAAATCTGGGATGGACAGATGTTTGGTTTCTCTGGGAATCGAGGGATGTGGGGAGTGGGTGGTAAAGTAGGGTTGGAGCCCATGGTCAACGATAATTTTATTGAATGGCAGAGCAGTCTTGACTGGCCATACAGTCGATTCCTGTTCCTGTTTCTTGTGTTCTTATCTGAGGTTAGGATTGGAGAATTACTTAACGGTATTGCATAGAAGGGCTATATGCCAACTCTTAGACTGAAATATTCACGGAGTCCAATTCCCCGCCCTTCCAGTGTGCATTTTCTTTTTCAGGTTTTTAATGATTTCCCTTTTACCTATTTATTTTTTAAATCTTTTATTCAAGGCATTTTCACATATACATACAAAATATCAGAACAACAACATAAGAACTCAATAAACAACCACAATAATAATAATAATCTTTATTAGTGTCACAAGTAGGCTTACATTAACACTGCAATGAAGTTACTGTGAAAAACCCCTAGGCGCCACATTCCGCCGCCTGTTTGGGTACACAGAGGGAGAATTCAGAATGTCCAATTCACCTAACAAGCACATCTTTTGGGACTTGTGGGAAGAAACCGGAGCACCCAGAGGAAACTCACGCAGACACAGGGAGAACGTGCAGATTCCCACAGACAGTGACCGAAGCCGGGGATCGAACCTGGGACCCTGGCACTGTGAAGCAACAGTGCTAACCACTGTGCTACCATGCCGCCCACACCCACCTGCCCTCCTGACACCAATATAGATATGTCCGGAATAAACAAATGACTAGGATAAGAGTAGGGCCAGTCAAGGACAGTAGTGGGAAGTTGTTCTTGGAGTCCGAGGAGATAGGAGAGGTGCCAAATGAATATTTTTCATCAGTATTCACACAGGAAAAAGACAATGTTGTCGAAGAGAATACTGAGATTCAGGCTACTAAATTAGAAGGGCTTGAGGTTCATAAGGAGGAGGTGTTAGCAATTCTGGAAAATGTGAAAATAGATAAGTCCCCTCAGCCGGATGGGATTTATCCTAGGATTCTCTGGGAAGCTAGGGAGGAGATTGCTGAGCCTTTGGCTTTGATCTTTTAAGTCATCTGGAATAGTGCCAGAAGACGGGAGGATAGCAAATGTTGTCCCCTTGTTCAAGACGGGGAGTAGAGACAACCCCGGTAACTATAGACCAGTGAGCCTTACTTCTGTTGTGGGCAAAATCTTGGAAAGGTTTATAAGAGATAGGATGTATAATGATCTCGAAAGGAATCATTTGATTAGGGATAGTCAACATGGTTTTGTGAAGGGTAGGTCGTGCCTCACAAATCTTATTGAGTTCTTTGAGAAGGTGACCAAACAGGTGGATGAGGGTAAAGCAGTTGATGTGGTGTATATGGATTTCAGTAAAGCGTTTGATAAGGTTCCCCACAGTAGGCTACTACAGAAAATACGGAGGCATGGGATTCAGGGTGCTTTAGCAGTTTGGATCAGAAATTGGCTAGCTGGAAGAAGACAAAGGGTGGAGTTGATGGGAAATGTTCAGACTGGAGTCCAGTTACTAGTGGTGTACCACAAGGATCTGTTTTGGGGCCACTGCTGCTTGTCATTTTTATAAATGACCTGGAGGAGGGCGTAGAAGGATGGGTGAATAAATTGGCAGATGACACTAAAGTCGGTGGAGTTGTGGACAGTGCGGAAGGATGTTACAAGTTACAGAGGGACATAGATAAGCTGCTGCGCTGGGCTGAGAGGTGGCAAATGGAGTTTAATGCAGAAAAGTGAGAGGTGATTCTTTTTGGAAGGAATAGCAGGAAGACAGAGTACTGGGCTAATGTAAGATTCTTGGCAGTGTGGATGAGCAGAGAGATCTCGGTGTCCATGTACATAGATCCCTGAAAGTTACCACCCAGGTTGAGAGGGTTGTTAAGAAGGCGTACGGTGTGTTAGCTTTTATTGGTAGAGGGATTGAGTTTCGGAGCCATGAGGTCATGTTGCAGCTGTACAAAACTCTGCTGCGGCCGCATTTGGAGTATTGCATGCAATTCTGGTCGCCGCATTATAGGAAGGATGTGGATGCACTGGAAAGGGTGCAGAGAAGATTTACCAGAATGTTGCCTGGTATGGAGGGAAGATCTTATGAGGGAAGGCTGAGGGACTTGAGGCTGTTTTCGTGAGAGAAGAAGGTTAAGAGGTGACTTAATTGAGGCATACAAGATGATCAGGGGATTGGATAGGGTGGACTGTGAGAGCCTTTTTCCTCGTATGGTGATGTCTAGCATGAGGGGACATAGCTTTAAATTGAGGGGAGATAGATATAAGACAGATGTCAGAGGTAGGTTCTTTACTCAGAGAGTAGTAAGGGCGTGGGATGTCCTGCCTGCAACAGTAGTGGACTCGCCAACACTAAGGGCATTAAAATGGTCATTGGATAGACATATGGACGATAAGGGAATCGTGTAGATGGGCTTTAGAGTGGTTTCACAGGTCGGCGCAACATCGAGGGCCGAAGGGCCTGTACTGCGCTGTAATGTTCTATGTTCTAACACACCGCCACATCCTGCCTTCCCATTTTAGGCCCCTTACCCCCCTTGCTGACCCCTCAATCCTCCTTAAAGAAATTGATAAACAGCTTCCACCCCCAGGTGAATCCCTCTGCCAGCAATTGCAGCGTGAACTTGACCTTCTCCAGCCTCTTGTGGGCCCTTTGCACCACCTTAAAGTAGATGAGGCTTAACCTCGCATACACAAGGATGCATTCACCCTCCGCAAGGCCTCCGCCCACATCTTTGCCTCCACCTACCCTCCCAGCTTCTCCCATTAACGCTTAATATCCCCCACTAGGGCTCCCTCCCACTCCATAAATTCCTTATAAATATTCAACACCTTCCGCTCCCTATTTTATTCTTCAACAGTAACCTGTCCCGCAACCCCAGGGCAGCAGTCCAGGAAATGACAGCACCTCTTTCCTCACGAAGTTCCGAACCTGCAGATACCTAAAGTCAATCTCCCTGGGCAGTTCATACACTTCCTGCAAGTCCTCCAGCTCCTCAAACCTGCCCCTGTAAACAAGTGCGTACCGCCACCCCTAAACCCGCATCCAATCCCGCTGGTGCAAACCTATGGTGGTCACAAATCGGTGCCCACACCGAGGCACCCTCGAGCCGCAAATGCTGCCTCCAATTCCCCCACACCCTTAGAGCTCATAAAGTACCTGGCCAGCGAGAATGGCAATGGCTCCAACAACAAAGCCCTCAAACCCGTTCCCCTACGCGACGCTGCCTCCACCCATCCCCATACCGACCCCTCCACCACAGCCCACTTCCTCATCATTGCAATATTCATCGCCCAAGAATTTATCATATTCAGCAACACCAGTTTATCATATTTGCTCTCCCCCTCGCCCCCATTCCAAAAAAGCCCACCGCACCCACGGGGCCTTTTCCACGACATGAACCCAGAGATTAGCCCATTGTTCTTCCGAAAGAACGAATTGGAACAAAGATCGGGAGGTTCTGAAACACAAAGAGAAACCCTAGACAGCAACGTCATTTTCACTTCTGCACCCGCCCTGTCAGCGACAGCGGCAGCACATTCTACCTCTTAAAATCCGCGTTCATCTGCTCCACCAGTCGAGCCAAGTTCAGTTTATGCAACAGCGCCCTGCTCCGCACCACCTGAATATCCAAATACCTGAAACTCGCTCCCACCATCCTAAACAGTAACTTCCCTCGTCGCATTTTCTGCCCCCTGGCATTAATCGTGAACACCTCATTCTTACCAATGTTCAATATATATCCTGAAACCCGACCAAATTCCCTCAAGATCTCCATAATACCTCCAATTATGCCCACCAGGTCCGAGATATATAACAGCAGGTCATCCGCATTCAGCAAGACCCTGGGCGGAATTCTCCATTCCTGAGATGAAGTGTTGACTCCAACGCAGAATTCATAGACTTTCACAACAGAAAAACTGGTGCCACACCTGCACCAATTGCGCTACTGCTAAGGGGCTAGCACCGGCACCACGTGGAACACAATCGATTCTAATGGGGGGTGAAAGGCCGACATGTTAGCGTACCGCCATGTCCAACCAGGTCCACCGGGCTGCTTGGAGGCTCCGGTTGGCACCGCGGGACCCGCCCCTCACATCCCTCCCTCCCCCCTATCCCCGCACCTCTGGCCCCACGGTGGCAGGCACCATGGGGACCCCTGGCCCTGGAGCCTGTCCCTGATGCCAGGGGTACCATTGGCTATCACTGTCCCCCCGGGATAGGTACTGCGGCCCTCTTAGAGACTACTGAGGCCTTGTTCTGGGTGGGCAAAGGAGCCAAAGGAAAATCCCGCCCCTAGGTTCGGCATACCCCGCTTAATCCCTCTCCAATCCCTTGACGCCCTAAGCGGCATTGTCGCCGGCTCTATCACCACAGTCGGCCGGGAGCCGTGCTGCTGGTCGGGGGGGGGCGGTTTCCTTGGGGGCTGAAGGGACTGGTGGAGGGTGGCAAGTGGGTGGCCAAGGGGGCAGTATTTGGCAGGTCGGGTCTGCACACGGCCGGCGCCATGTTTTTCGGTGCAGCCGCTGCAGGTCGTCGGCGTGCGCAAGGTTGGCCATGGACCCGGCCATTCTCCAGGTGTTTATATCGTGGGAGCCAGGAGTTTTACTCGGTGTGCTCTCTAGCCCCTCACTGGTTGCAGGATTGGTGAGGGGTCGACATCGATTTTGCCACCTTAATATGCCACAGTTCCCACGCCGGTGTCGGCACCTAGCCTCCAAAACGGTGAATCCAACCCCCTGTTTCTGGAAAGCCTCCCACAGGCAGGCCGGGTATAATATTCCAAATTTCACCCCCTTCTCAAAGAGGGCAGCCTTTAGCCAGTTGAACCCGGTTCTCCTCTATACCAACTCCGCACCCAGGGCCTGCAGCTCACTCCCTTCCCAGGAACATCTCTTGGTCTGCCTCGCCCATCATAGGATCCTTTCCTTATCCAAAAACTGATGCAATGCACAACCATTGCCCTCGGCGGCTCCCCCACCTTCCGGCTACTCCTCAGCGCCCTGTGCATTTGGTCCACCTCGAGAGACTGATTAAAGGCCCCCTCCCCCATCAGCTTCTCTTTGTCCACTGATCCGTACACCAGCCACACCAGAGGAGTATTACCTTCCCTGGGCTCTCCTGCATCTTTTGTCCTCAAATACTACACCCCTTGGGCAGGGAAAGACTGAAATAATTCACATTGAGCCGGACCACCGAATGTGCGGCCACTCACTCCATGGCCGCTACCGGATTTTCATGGTTCTTATGGGTATTCTTATTTTAGATCTTGCTTCCACCACTGTGCATGGCTTTAATACATCTAGTAACCATTGTGAAAATAACATCCAATCTCTCTCTTTGAACTTCTGTGGTCATAACCTGCTGCCCTTTGCTAATAGTTTCACTGACTAGCGGAAGTAGATTTTCCCTATTTACAGCTGTGTCATGACTTTATGTTCCAGCGAAAAGAGCCCCAGATTCTCTCATCGTTCCTCATAGCTAATGAATCTCATCTTTGCTCTCCCTCCCACAGCCTTAATGTCCTTCCTAGAATAGGGCACTGTAAAAAGCAAATTAAGTCACATTATTAAAGCAGTGAATTGCTGATGTCAACATTGTTAGCACTTTTGGTTTCCTTAATGATATATTGATCTTGCACTATTGTGCTAATACACTAATACTGTGCCAAAATGGAATATTTGAAGCTTACATTTGTAATCATAGATCATTGAACATTGCAGCGCAGTACAGGCCCTTCGGCCCTCAATGTTGCGCCGACCTGTGAAACCACTCTAAAGCCCATCCATACTAATGTAGGGGTTGGTTTAGCATAGTGGGCTAAACAGCTGGCTTGTGATGCAGAACAAGGCCAGCAGCGCGGGTTCAATTCCCGTACCGGCCTCCCCGAACAGGCGCCGGAATGTGGCGACTTGGGGCTTTTCACAGTAACTTCATTGAAGCCTACTTGCGACAATAAGTGATTATTATTATTAATGATCTTGAAAGGACTGGGCTTTGAGAAGGTGGATTTGTGGTTTTTCCATTCTTCGGGGGGAGAACAGAGTTGAATATATGAAGCAAGGTCTATGAGATTCTTAAGACAAAGAGAAATATGACTGTATAATAGCTATAGAATTTAATATGCAGGATAAACTTTAAAATTAGATTGTCGGCCAGAATTCAACTCACTCCCAGTGAGTTCTCCCAGTGAGCCAGAGAAGACACAGCCAGACTGAGACAGAACCAAGAGTGAGTTTGGGAATTTGAATCCAGGTGGGAATTGAATCAAATCAGTAAGGCAGCTCCTTTTAAATTTCAGGAGTTTAAATTAATTTGAATTAAGCTAGAATTGTGCAGTGTAGGTTAACAAGGGCTGCCCCACCCACTCACATAACTGGTTGGCAGTTAAGTGTCAGTCACTTAAATCTACCTTGATCTAAAAGCAGGTGGGGGAGGGGAGTCAATTCAGGACAATTTAAAAAGAGCAACTTGTAAACTCACTCCCAGTGAGTACGCCCGGTGAGCCAGAGAAGACAGAACCAAGAGTGAGTTTGGGAATTTGAATCTAGGTGGGAATTCAAAGCTGGGTGGGGAGGAAGTGCTTTTTATCCCTGGTAAGTGACTGGTAAGTAATGTTTCTGTTTTCTTTTTCTTTTCATCGGTATAGTTATTTTATTTTTTTTCCGTTGTTTATTTATTTATTTATTTATTGGGAAATTGTAATTGTTGAAGTTAACCGAAGGTTTAAGACATGGCAGGAGATCTCAGACCCGTGTCATGCTCCTTGTGTGCGATGTGGGAGTTCAGGGACACGTCCACTGTCCCTGGCTCCTTTGCGTGCAAGAAGTGTGTCCAGATGCAGCTACTGTTAGACCGGTTGACGGCTCTGGAGCTGCGGATGGACTCACTTTGGAGGATCCGCGATGCGGAGGACGTCGTGGATAGCACGTTTAGCGAGTTGGTCACACCGCAGGTGAAAGGTACTGAGGGGGATAGAAAATGGGTGACCAAAAGACAGAGCAAGAGTAGGAAGGCAGTGCAGGTGTCCTCTGCGGTTATCTCCTTGCAAAACAGATATACCGCTTTAGATACTGTTGAGGGAGATGGCTCACCAAGGGAAGGCAGCAGCAGCCAGGTTCATGGCACCGTGGCTGGATCTGCTGCGCAGCTGGGCAGGAAGAAGAATGGCAGGGCGATAGTGATAGGGGACTCAATTGTAAGGGGAATAGACAGGCGGTTCTGCGGACGCAATTGAGACTCCAGGATGGTATGTTGCCTCCCTGATGCAAGGGTCAAGGATGTCTCGGAGCGGCTGCAGGGCATTCTGGGAGGAAGGGTGAACAGCCAGCTGTCGTGGTGCACATAGGCACCAACGATATAGGTAAAAAACGGGACGAGGTCCTACAAGCTGAATTCAGGGAGTTAGGAGTTAAACTAAAAAGTTGGACCTCAAAGGTAGTAATCTCAGGATTGCTACCAGTGCCACGAGCTAGTCAGAGTAGGAATGTCAGGATAGATAGGTTGAATGCGTGGCTCAAGAGATGGCTCCTCAAAAGGGAGTGATTCAAATTCCTGGGGCATTGGAACCGGTTCTGGGGGAGGTGGGACCAGTACAAACCGGACGGTCTGCACCTGGGCAGGACTGGAACCGATGTCCTAGGGAGGGTGTTTTCTAGAGCTGTTGGGGAGAGTTTAAACTAATGTGGCAGGGGGATGGGAACCGATGCAGGATGTTGGAAGGTAGTAAAACAGGGATAGAAACAAAAGTCAGGAAGGGGGAAAGTGTAAGGCAGAGAAGCCATAGTCAAAAATCAAAAAGGGCGACAGTACAAGGTACAGTGACTGAGGGGAGCTCAGTGAATAGGACCAGGAATACTAAAAGGAATAAAACGGGAAGTGAAAACATTAATGGTAAGCGACGCGGCAGGTTGTTACATGAAGATATGGGTTCAACGACAAGGAAAATTAGGAGAAAGGTTAAGAGGAAATATAACTTAGGAGAGGTTACTGATCGAGGTGTTAAGATTCAGAACAGAGGTAAAAAAGCCAACATAAGTGTACTTTACCTGAATGCTCGTAGTATTCGGAATGAGGTAAATGAGTTGATGGCGCAGATCATCGTGAATGACTATGATTTAGTGGCCATTACTGAAACATGGTTGAAGGATGGTCACGACTGGGAGTTAAATATCCAAGGGTATCAAACTTTTCGGAAGGACAGAGTGGATGGTAGGGGAGGTGGTGTTGCTCTGTTATTTAAGGATGATATCCGGGCAACAGTAAGGGAGGTCATCGGTGCTATGGAGGATAAGGTTGAATCCATTTGGGTGGAAATCAGGAATAGTAAGGCGAAAAAGTCACTGATAGGAGTAGTCTATAGGCCACCAAATAGTAACATTATGGTGGGGCAGGCAATAAACAATAGGGCAGCATGGTAGCCTTGTGGAGGGCAGCACGGTAGCCTTGTGGATAGCACAATTGCTTCACAGCTCCAGGGTCCCAGGTTCGATTCCGGCTTGGGTCACTGTCTGTGCGGAGTCTGCACATCCTCTCCGTGTGTGCGTGGGTTTCCTCCGGGTGCTCCGGTTTCCTCCCACAGTCCAAAGATGTGCAGGTTAGGTGGATTGGCCATGATAAATTGCCCTTAGTGTCCAAAATTGCCCTTAGTGTTGGGTGGGGTTACTGGGTTATGGGGATAGGGTGGCGGTGTTGACCTTGGGTAGGGTGCTCTTTCCAAGAGCCGGTGCAGACTCGATGGGCCGAATGGCCTCCTTCTGCACTGTAAATTCTATGATAAATAACTGATGCATGTAGAAATGGTACAGCAGTTATCATGGGGCATTTTAATCTACACATCAATTGGTTTAACCAGGTCGGTCAGGCAGCCTTGAGGAGGAGTTTATAGAATGTATCCGCGATAGTTTCCTAGAACAGTATGTAATGGAACCTACGAGGGAACAAGCGGTCCTAGATCTGGTCCTGTGTAATGAGACAGGATTGATTCAGGATCTCATAGTTAGGGATCCTCTCGGAAGGAGCAATCACAATATGGTGGAATTTAAAATACAGATGGAGGGTGAGAAGGTAAAATCAAACACTAGTGTTTTGTGCTTAAACAAAGGAGATTACAATGGGATGAGAGAAGAACTAGCTAAGGTAGACTGGGAGCAAAGACTTTATGGTGAAACAGTTGAGGAACAGTGGAGAACCTTCACTAGGTTAATCCCAGAGCTGAAGGGGTTGGATTACGAGGAGAGGTTGAGTAGACTGGGACTGGACTCGTTGGAATTTAGAAGGATGAGGGGGAATCTTATAGAAACATATAAAATTATGAAGCAATAGATAGGATAGATGTGGGCAGGTTGTTTCCACTGGCGGGTGAAAGCAGAACTTGGGGGCATAGCCTCAAAATAAGGGGAAGTAGATTTAGGACTGAGTTTAGGAGGAACTTCTTCACCCAAAGGATTGTGAATCTATGGAATTCTTTGCCCGGTGAAGCAGTAGAGGCTCCTTCATTAAATGTTTTTAAGATAAAGACAGATAGTTTTTACTCCACTTGCGCTTGCAGGAGAAGGAGGTTGTGCGGCCATGCATGCCTCCCATGCCAGCACCACACAGATGAGGCTTGTGGTGGACGCCCCTTGGGGGAGAGGGTTATGGATCAGCATTTCCAAGGCCTGGGGCATCCTTTGCAGGCGGTGGCAGAGGCATAGGACATGCCTCTCTCAAGCAGCCATGTGCCAGAGCCACCTAGACATTGCAGCGCCGCGCCTGAGCATGGCCCAATCACTGCAGGACATGGCTGGGAGCGCAGTAGCATTGCCCAGGTGCTGACCAACATGGCACAGATACAGAGGGAGGTGACCCAGTACCAGAGGGAGATGGCGCAGTGACTCCCTGATGGTGGCACAGACAAGAAGGTGGTGCACAGTCAATGAATGGTCCATACATGGGTCCACACCCTGTGCTCCATGGCCGCGAGTTACAGACCCTGGCCAAGCCAAGAACAGGCCTCCAGGACAGGCAGCGCCAGGTGGCAGTGGAGCCTCAGGGGGTAGCTCCATTCCCAGCCCCAGTCCCATTGAGTACCCCGGGGACCATTGGGCAACCCGAGGGAGGATGTGATGGGGCACATACCGGCGACTCCCGCATGTGAGGTGTCGGCACATCGCAGCATCTCGGACTCTTCCCCCCCCCCCTTCCCCCACTTGCTGCTGACCCTGATGTATCTGGCGGGTGGCGGGCAGAACAGGGCGGCACCAAGCCACCTGGGACACCCGAGCTGCAGCCGGGCCTATCTAGGCCCGGTCGTTCCAGAAGACGCCTGCCAAAGGGGACCCAGGTCGCAGGGAATCACAGCAGGCCGCCTCCACTCCTGATGTACCATCTAGGGGATCCAACTAAACGTAGTGTTAGGGCCGATAAGGCCAGAAAATTAGACACGGGTGCAGGGCACAGTTTAGTGATAGAGGCTAGAGCACGAATCTGTATACATGACGTCACATTAAACACCTGTGCGTAATGTTACAACTTGCCTCGGTGCTCTGTCAGAAGAGTGTGATGGATGGGCTGGGCTGGCCGGGGAGTGGATGGTAATTGGGCAGGCTTTGGATTGGACTTGGCTCAGGGACCACAGTTCAGCCAGCATTCACTGCTTCGGTGCCCCATCCCCAGCCCACTATCCCCACCCTCTATTGCCACCTGATGGTCACACACCAGCTGCACATTCATCGAGTGGAACACCTTTCGGTTTGTGTAGAGCGGCCTGTCATCTGCAGGTGCTTATAGGGCATCTTGCATTCCATCGATCACCACTGGACCCGGAGCATCTGGGTGATGGCGGCTAAACCTGCTGATCGGGAATCCTGATGGGCTCGGTCCACATTGAAATGGATGTACTGTGCCGACTGGGCATATAAATGGCACTGGAGGGGTGAGGTCAGAGGCCTTGCTGCTGTCACCATTCTAGCTGGCCGGGCAAGTTAACGCAAATGAAATGATGATTGCCATGAGAAAGGATTGTGGGGGGGGGGTGGTTTGGTTTGGTGGATCGGGAGGGTTGCGAACATGGGTGTGGTTGGTGTGGCATAGTTGGTAAGGGAGAGATGGCGGCGGACATCTGAGGGCGGGATTGCTGGGGTGCGTGACGCGGCCGGGGGCAGGCTTAAAAAGGTGTATGGCTGATCGGCAGGGGAGCGGGACGGGGAGCCCCCCCGACCAGGCTGAAACCGTGGAATGTGAGAGGGCTGAATAGGCCATGTGTTTTCGCACATCTGAGGAGTTTGAAGACGGACGTGGTGTTCTTGCAGGAGACGCACCTGAAGTTGGGGGATCAGATGAGGCTGGTGGGTGGGGCAGATGTTCCACTTGGGGCTGGATTTGAAGACGAGAGGCTTGCGGGTGTTTGTCAATAAGAGGGTGGCTTTTAAGGTGGGGTGCAGTGTGGCTGATCCAGGGGGTAGATATGTGATGCCAAAGAGAAAATGCTGGGAAATCTCAGCAGGTTCTGGCAGCATCTGTAGGGAGAGAAAAGAGCTAATGTTTCGAGTCCAGGTGACCCTTTGTCAAAGCTGTAGGAATGTGATGATCAGTGGGAAGTTAGATGGGTCGCTGGTGGTCCTGACCGAAACTGGGACCAGCCCAGGGGCCCTACCTTCCATGTGGATGAACCTGCGGCGACTACTTCTGAGGACGTGGAGATGGAGGACGACTGCCTGCAGCTGCATTGTGTGGCAGCTCCCCGTGTGGCCCCCATTAAGGTGACAGTACGGGTCAATGGTCACCCACTTGAGATGGAGTTGGACACTGGCGCAGCGGTCTCTGTGATCGCCCAGAGGACATTCGACTGCATCAAGCAGGGTATACAGACCCTTACATTAACCGACACGCAGGCCAGGTTGGCCACCTACACGAGGGAACCATTGGACATTGCAGGAACTACGATCTCTCCTGTTGTTTATGGACGCCAGGAGGGGCGTTTCCCACTTATCGTGGTGCGCGGCCATGGGCCCAGCCTGTTGGGTCGGGACTGGTTGCGCCATTTGCGCTTGCAGTGGCAGCACATCCTCCAAACAGTTTCTGAAGGGTTGACTGAGGTGCTAGGACGATACCCAGATGTATTCCAGCCCGGTTTGGGGAAAATAAAAGGGGCCGTAGCCCGTATCCAAGTAGAACCAGGAGCCACAGCACGCTATTTCCGGGTGCGCCCGGTGCCTTACGCCGTGCTCGAGAAGGTAGAAGGGGAGCTCACTCGTTTGGAAACTTTGGGCATTATCAGGCCCATCCGTTTCGCTGACTGGACAGCACCAATTGTACCTGTAATGAAGCCAGATGCCACAGTTCGCTTGTGCGGCGACTATAAACTTACAGTGAATACGGCTTCCCGACTCGACCGATATCCAATGCCTCACATAGAGGATCTCTACACAAAACTTGCAGGTGGACTCTCGTTCACAAAATTAGATATGAGTCACGCCTACCTACAGTTGGAGCTGGACCCTGCCTCCCGACCATATGTAACGATTAATACACACCGGGGCCTGTATGAATAAACACGTTTTCCCTTTGGAGTATCCTCTGCCTGCGCTATTTTTCAACGCGTTATGGAGGGCATTTTGAGAGGTTTACCGCGTGTCGCTGTCCACTTAGATGAGGTTTTGATCACAGGGACGTCGGAGCAGGAACATTTGGAAAATCTGGAGGCTGTCCTTAGACGCTTTTCGGAGGCTGGAGTCCATTTACGTCGCACAAAGTGCGTCTTTCAGGTGAAGGAAGTAGTCTACCTGGGTTATCGGGTGGACCGCGAAGGTTTGCATCCTGTCGCCGAGAAGGTGCGCGCAATTCAACAGGCCCACGCCCCGACTGACACTTCGCATCTTCGTTCTTTTCTTGGCCTCGTAAACTATTACGGGAAGTTCCTCCCCAATCTGGCAACTACGCTGGCCCCATTGTATCTTCTGCTAAAGAAGAATCACACCTGTGTTTGGGGTCAGCCGCAAGAAACCGCTTTCCGGCGGGTAAAACGACAATTGTCGTTGTCTGGGTTACTAACCCACTATGATCCTGGAAAGCCTTTGCTCGTTACATGTGGTGCATCTCCGTATGGTATTGGGGCCGTCCTGTCCCACAAGATGGAGAACGGGGCCGAGCGGCCGATAGCTTTCGCCTCCCGCACATTGACTGCTGCGGAAAAAAAGTATGCGCAGATCGAGAAGGAGGGCCTGGCAGTGGTCTTTGCGGTGAAACGTTTCCAACAGTACGTGTATGGCCGCCACTTCACTATCGTGACTAATCATAAGCCTCTGCTGGGACTTTTCAGAGAGGATAAGCCAATACCACCCATTGCTTCTGCACGGATCCAGCGCTGGGCTTTGTTGCTCGCTGCATACGGGTATTCTCTGGAGCACAAACCAGGAACGCAGATAGCGAATGCCGACGCACTGAGCCGATTACCTTTATCGACCGGCCCCATGTCGACCCCCATGACCGGTGAGGTGGTTGCAACCCTAGATTTTATGGACACCTTGCCTGTCATGGCATCACAGATCCGTGAGTGGACCCAGACGGAGCCAGTCCTGTCAAAGGTTCGACACATAGTCCTGTATGGTGGGCAGCATACACAGCTCCCAGGCGAGTTGCGGGTATTTTCCTCCAAGCTGTCAGAATTCAGCGTGGAAGCCGGCATTCTCTTGTGGGGGATGCGTGTGATTGTCCCGGAGAAAGGACAGGAGCTGATACGAAGAGACTTGCACAATGGGCATCCAGGTGTGACCAAAATGAAAATGTTGGCCCAGAGTTATGTTTGGTGTCCAGGCCTCGATGCCGACATTGAGAAGGCGGCCCAAAACTGCTCCATTTGTCAGGAGCATCAGAAGCTTCCGCCGCCCGCGCCCCTATATCACTGGGAATGGCCAGGGCGGCCTTGGGCGCGCTTGCATGCGGATTTTGCCGGACCTTTTCAAGGATCCTTGTTCCTTTTATTAATCGACGCCCAGTCTAAATGGCTAGAGGTGCATAAGATGCTAGGCACAACGTCCTGCGCAACAACTGAGAAGATGCGTTTGTCTTTTAGTACACATGGCCTACCCGAGGTGCTGGTCACGGATAACGGCACTCCATTCACCAGTGAGGAGTTTGCGAGGTTCATGAAGATGAACGGCATACGCCATATCCACAATGCCCCTTATCACCCGGCTTCAAATGGGTTGGTGGAGTGCGCAGTGCAGACATTCAAACAAAGCCTAAAGAAGCAGTCTTCCGGGTCAATGGACACCAGACTGGCTCGCTTTTTGTTTTAGTATAGGACCACCCCCCATGCGTTGACTGGTGTAGCTCCCGCAGAACTCCTCATGGGCCGTGGACTTCGCACCCGCCTTAGTATGGTTTTCCCGGACATTGGTGCAAAAGTACGCCGCACACAAGAACGGCATGGACAGGGTTTTTTCTCGGCATCGGCCGATTCGGCAGTTTGCGCCCGGTAACCCAGTGTTCGTTCGCAATTTTGCTGGTGGTGCCAACGGGCCCTGTATCTTACCAGGTGCAAGCCCAGGGTCGTCTCCAGCGCAAACATGTAGACCAGGTTCGGTCCAGAAGACTATCCCTTCCAAAGATTCCCCGCCCCCGGAGCTCATTTCTACAGTCGCAGAGACCAGAGACAATGGAAAGTAGTCCTCACAATCTTCCTCTGGTGCCTCACTCAAAGCCTGCGCAGGTCGTTACAGAACCGCGCGGAGATAGAGACGCCGAGACGACAGAGTTACTGACTCCGAGATGGAGACGCAGGACGCATCAGATGGGGAATCCTTAGGCCCACGGGCCATGGATGTACAACCGTTACGCCGTTCATCACGGAAGCGCCAGTCTCCATCTCGTTACACGCCGCCCGATCCAGCGCCTCGTGCAAATGGTGTCCGGCCTGCGGCAACGAGTCCGACGCCCTCCTTCGCCAGGGTCTTCGGTGGATTCTTGGACTTTGCGGGGGAGGGATGTTATAACCTGCCTGCTTACCATTGGCTGGGGACTAATGACAATCCCACAATCCTGTGGGAGTATGAGCTTCCCCAATGAGGTGGGCGGAGAAATCATTAGCAGACTCCCTGTATAAATAAAGCTGGCCAGTTTGGAAGCAGCAGGAAGGAGTAAGCAGCAAGCAAGGTTGCTGTTATTGTAAATAAATGTTATTTCTTTGTATCCTTGAAACTTGTGCTGGATTAGAACATAGAACATAGAACATAGAACGATACAGCGCAGTACAGGCCCTTCGGCCCACGATGTTGCACCGACATGGGAAGTCAAAAAACAAAAGCCTACACTATGCCATTATCATCCATATGCTTATCCAATAAGCTTTTAAATGCCCTCAATGTTGGCGAGTTCACTACTGTTGCAGGTAGGGCATTCCACGGCCTCACCACTCTTTGCGTAAAGAACCTACCTCTGTTCTATATCTATTACCCCTCAGTTTAAGGCTATGTCCCCTCGTGCTAGCCATTTCCATCCGCGGGAGAAGGCTCTCACTGTCCACCCTATCTAACCCCCTGATCATTTTGTATGCCTCTATTAAGTCTCCTCTTAACCTTCTTCTCTCTAACGAAAACAACCTCAAGTCCATCAGCCTTTCCTCATAAGATTTTCCCTCCATACCAGGCAACATCCTGGTAAATCTCCTCTGCACCCGCTCCAAAGCTTCCACGTCCTTCCTATAATGCGGCGACCAGAACTGTATGCAATACTCCAAATGGGGCGTACCAGAGTTTTGTACAGCTGCAACATGACCTCATGACTCCGGAACTCAATCCCTCTACCAATAAAGGCCAACACTCCATAGGCCTTCTTCACAACCCTATCAACCTGGGTGGCAACTTTCAGGGATCTATGTACATGGACACCTAGATCCCTCTGCTCATCCACACTTCCAAGAACTTTACCATTAGCCAAATATTCCGCATTCCTGTTATTCCTTCCAAAGTGAATCACCTCACACTTCTCTACATTAAACTCCATTTGCCACCTCTCTGCCCAGCTCTGCAGCTTATCTATGTCCCTCTGTAACCTGCTACATCCTTCCACACTGTCGACAACACCACCGACTTTAGTGTCGTCTGCAAATTTACTCACCCACCCTTCTGCGCCCTCCTCTAGGTCATTGATAAAAATGACAAACAGCAACGGCCCCAGAACAGATCCTTGTGGTACGCCACTTTTAACTGAACTCCATTCTGAACATTTCCCATCAACCACCACCCTCTGTCTTCTTTCAGCTAGCCAATTTCTGATCCACATCTCTAAATCACCCTCAATCCCCAGCCTCCATATTTTCTGCAATAGCCTACCGTGGGAAACCTTATCAAACGCTTTACTGAAATCCAAATACACCACATCCACTGCTCTACCCTCGTCTACCTGTTTAGTCACCTTCTCAAAGAACTCGATAAGGTTTGTGAGGCATGACCTACCCTTCACAAAGCCATGCTGACTATCCCTAATCATATTATTCCTATCTAGATGATTATAAATCTTGTCTCTTATAATCCCCTCCAAGACTTTACCCACAACAGACGTGAGGCTCACCGGTCTATAGTTGCCGGGGTTGTCTCTACCCCCCTTCTTGAACAAAGGGACCACATTTGCTATCCTCCAGTCCTCTGGCACTATTCCTGTAGCCAATGATGACATAAAAATCAAAGCCAAAGGCCCAGCAATCTCTTCCCTGGCTTCCCAGAGAATCCTAGAATAAATCCCATCAGGCCCCGGGGACTTATCTCTTTTCAGCCTGTCCAGAATTGCCAACACCTCTTCCCTACGTACCTCAATGCCATCTATTCTAATAGCCTCAGCATTCTCCTCCACAACATGCTCTTTTTCCTGAGTGAATACTGACGAAAAATATTCATTTAGTATCTCGCCTATCTCTTCAGACTCCACACACAACTTCCCATCCCTGTCCTTGACTGGCCCTACTCTTACCCTAGTCATTCTTTTATTCCTGACATACCTATAGAAAGCTTTTGGGTTTTCCTTGATCCGACCTGCCAAATACTTCTCATGTCCCCTCCTTGCTCGTCTTAGCTCTCTCTTTAGATCCTTCCTCGCTACCTTGTAACTATCAAGCGCCCCAACTGAAACTTCACACCTCATCTTCACATAGGCCTCCTTCTTCCTCTTAACAAGAGATCCCACTTCTTTGGTAAACCACGGTTCCCTCACTCGACACCTTCCTCCCTGCCTGACCGGTACGTACTTATCAAGAACACGCAGTAGCTGTTCCTTGAACAAGCTCCACATATCCAGTGTGCCCAACACTTGCAGCCTACTTCTCCAACCTATCCCCCCCAAGTCATGTCTAATGGCATCATAATTGCCCTTCCCCCAGCTATAACTCTTGCCCTGCATTATATACTTATCCCTTTGCATCACTAACATAAACGATTCTTCGTGGCCCTCACAAAACCCCCCCTTACTCACTCTACCCTCACCCAATCTACCCCCTGACACTCTACCCTCTTACCACCTTACCTTTTTGTAACTTTTCAAAGGACCTTTGAGACTTTTAACCTCTTGAATTACCAGAATACAGCAGCTAGTGCAATAAAAAGGGGGTATGGCTACTGTGTGGATTCTCTGAGATTCCCTGCACCGACTGCGGTGGACAGGATCCTCCATCAGAAGATTGTCCTGAAGGATGGTAAGTGAACAGAATATTCAGACCATCATGTTTCTATGAGATAATCTCTCATTCTTCTAAAGGCCAGAAATTATGGGCCATTGTACCCAATCGCTCTCCATAGGTAATCTCTCTCACCCGGGAATCAATCAGGTATACATTTGTTGTACGCCACCTGCAACAAGGTGAGGAAACAAAAGCTGTACATCGTATGGCAGGTGTGGGGCGTGATTCAACGGACTGAAGTTAAAGTTCGCTGAAAGCTGCGTTTCGCGGAGTGTTTCTTGGCAGCTGCATCTCCGAGAAACATCCCGCTATCTGATGGGTGGGAGGCCGGCAGTGCCAAGGTGCCAGGGGTAGTGCCAGGGCCACCCTGCCCTGTCCACAACAACCATTGACTTGGGAGATCCCCCAGGTGCTATTACGTCATGGACCAGTACTAAACTTCATCCTGGCGAGGCCTCCCAGGCACAGCCGGTGAGCCCCGGACGGCAGATGAATCCAGTGTCCGGGTATTTAAATATTCAGATGCAGGGGGCATTTATATGGAGATGGGATGGCCAAATTGGGAAATTTCATGGCTCAAACTTGCCACCTCAATGGTGAAAATCTGACCCTTTTAAAATATCTCTGCCAGTTCCTTATTTCCCATTATAAAATATTCCCTGTGTCTGCCTCTCAGGCACCCACATTTACTTTCACTAATCTCTTCATTTTTACATACTTGTGAAAGCACTTACGGTTCATTTTAAAGTATTTCTTCCTATTTTATTCTCATTCAGTTCTCTCCCTCTTTATCAATTTTTTGGTCCTCATTCATTATTTTTAAAACCCTTCCAGCCTTCAGGGTTCTATCACTTATCGAGTGGAGTGTATATTCTTGAAGGGAATATATATTCATTCAGAATTATTCATTTTTAAAAATACGTTTCCTGTTTCTTATCACCGGCATTTCTTTCTCATGTCTAATTCATGACTGAAATGAAGAGACATTTCTTCGCTCAGTGGATTTTTGGAATTCTCTGTTCGAGCACTGTGGACACTCAGTTCAAGACAATACATTTATGGAAACTAATGAAATCAAGGGGTATGTGAATAAGTGGCAGTGATGTAGAACTTTGGCCATGGTCAATTGGCCATATTTCTTATGCTGAAATGTTCTTACTAGTTAACTGTCAATACACAATACTAGATCTAAAATAGCCCATTCCCTAGTTGGTTCTTGACTTATTGCTCTAGCAAACTGCCTCAACTGCATCCCATCAATTCATCCTCCAAGTTATTTTTGCCAATTTGGTTTGCCCAAACCAATGAAGGTTTATGTTTTCCACAATACTTGCATTACCCTAGACAAACATGGGACACAACCGACAGAATACCCTTCGTCGTCGAGTACTTCCCCGGAGCGGAGAAACTACGATATCTTCTTCACAGCCTTCAACACGTCATTGATGACGATGAACATCTTGCCAAGGTCATCCCCACACCCCCACTACTTGCCTTCAAACAACCGCGCAACCTCAAACGAACCATTGTTTGCAGCAAACTACCCAGTCTTCAGAACAGTGACCACGACACCACACAACCCTGCCATGGCAATCGCTGCAAGCCGTGCCAGATCATCGACATGGATACCACTATTACACGTGTGAACACCACCCACCAGGTACGCGGTACATACTCGTGCGACTCGGCCAACGTTGTCTACCTCATACGCTGCAGGAAAGGATGTCCCGAAGCGTGGTACATTGGCGAGACCATGCAGACGCTGCGACAACGAATGAACGGACATCGCGCAACAATCACCAGGCAGGAATGTTCCCTTCCAGTCGGAGAACACTTCAGCAGTCAAGGGCATTCAGCCTCTGATCTCCGGGTAAGCGTTCTCCAAGGCGGCCTTCAGGACGCGCGACAACGCAGAATCGCCGAGCAGAAACTTATAGCCAAGTTCCGTACACATGAGTGTGGCCTCAACCGGGACCTGGGATTCATGTCACATTACATTCATCCCCCACCATCTGGCCTGCGAAATCCTACCAACCATCCTGGCTTGATGCAATTCACACCTCTTTAACCTGGGGTTACCCCATCTCTGGATCTGTAAAGATTTAATCACCCGCTAATGGTCGCATTCCAAGCATTGTTTGGCACCTTTGAATTTGTCTATATATGTGTTTCTGGAACATACCTCTTCATTCACCTGAGGAAGGAGCAGCGCTCCGAAAGCTAGTGACATCGAAACAAACCTGTTGGACTTTAACCTGGTGTTGTAAGACTTCGTACTGTGCATTACCCTTGGTATACATTCCTCTAATCTTACCGTTCATCCTCCGTCCAACACTGTAATTACTGTTTGTGAGCCGATAAACTTCCACCCGTGTTTTCTGTCCATTTTTATTTCTTGAATCCATCCATACTGATTCAATGGGTCATAACTTCCCAAAGGCATAAAGTCCTAACCCACTGGAATTATAAGAATCTAAAGCATACTTAGCCACTCTGGAAAATGTTTTTCAAACCTCCACTGGCTGGAGCTGCTTGGGGTCTGCAGTGAAAGAGTCCCTGACGGTTACAGCACTATGAAACTCCAGTGAACTCAGGGAATCCACACCCCCTTTTATTACTATGCTTCCTGCCTGAAAGCATGTTGGTTTATAGGGCCCAGTGACCACGACAGCACAGGGAGAAGGTAAGTGTCCAGATTAGTGAATGGACTTTGGGGTTCTGGAGAGTGGGGGTGGGGGGGGGGGAGGTCATTACGGGTGAAGGTCTGGGGGAGGCAGAAGGTCTGCTCGCATGGGTGTCAGAGTCAGGTCTGCTGCCAGGTTAGGGGCAGAGATTCTGGGGTAGGGGGGAGGTGTTGAGAGTCCACTTACGCAGCTGTTGG
This sequence comes from Scyliorhinus torazame, assembly GCF_047496885.1. NCBI lineage: Eukaryota > Metazoa > Chordata > Chondrichthyes > Carcharhiniformes > Scyliorhinidae > Scyliorhinus > Scyliorhinus torazame. Next base: position 209,089,336 of record NC_092708.1, on the reverse strand, counting down.
GGTCAAGTCCACTTCCAGGTTGCGGGGGGGGTGGGGAGGTCTGTGCATGTGGGCCTGCTCGGGGGTGAGGTTTCTGGGTGGCAGACCGGGCTGGGGGCGTCCAAATCGGGCCCGCAGGTTGAGGAGTCCCGTGCGGCTGGGGTTGAGGGGAATTTGGAATACTTTGAAGGTTGATTAGTCAGGGGTGAATGGTCTGGAATGTGGTGAATGTCCCATAATGGGCTTGGTCTGGGTGTTTAAAAATAGTTAGCCTGAAGTTAGAAATGGTTTCATTTCTTCTAACTCTTTAAGAGTAACTTTTAGCATAAAACTGGCAGAACCATCTGAAGTTAACAATTTCAGTTGTTTTGTGGGATGGTTCTTAGCCCAGCGTAATTGTCCAGGGAATGTGAGCACTTAAGGACAATTGCCATGTAAACCGTTACTTGGGAACCTCTAAGAAGGATTCCTCAACACATCTTTGGAGGAGGTTACGGGTCATATCTTGATTTTCCGGGCTAAGCTACTTTCTCATGTCGCCTTTTTCATTTATCAGGTCTACACCGGTTCCTTTTCCAGTTGGCCTATTTTTTCTAAAGGGCAAGTATTCTGGAATATTTGCTCCCTAACCTTGATAATCCTACACACACTCTCTTTCATGGCTACTAAATCCAAACCAATTTAACTGCATTAATTAAAAAGGAAATTAGCGAAGCGGATTTATTGAATGCAACAGTTATTTTCTCGTAGATCTATTAAGCAACAACTTTATTTCTAAGAACAAAAAATTTGGACTCTGATTAAATGTTTGATGTTGAAAGTTTCTATGCACTGAGCCTCCCTTCTATTCCCTTTGGTTTAATCCTTTTTTCTGGTTGAATGAGACAAGGTGGAAATACATGGATATCATTTGAGTGCGTGAATTGCCAGGTGTTGGCACAATAATTGAAAGCGACCTTCAAAACCAGAAACCTGAATGGATGAATTTTAAAATTGCCTTGTCAGCAAAACACAGAGGCAGCATTCTCAGGAACAACAGAGAATCTCATTTCTATTTTACTGAAAAACTCTCTGAAGTTTTCACACATGGATGTTCCAATAAAATTGCTTGACGTGGATACTCCAATCAATCCACCTCTAACTGTAAAGCATTGTTAAGAAGCATTTCTGAAACACAGAACCTTTAAAGTGAACATAGTACATGAATAAAAGAATACCAACAAATCGCTGGAAATGGTTTACCTCATCCAAATATTTCCTCCCTTTAATTCTGGAATAGTTTTTCATGCAACAATGGTGATGTTGCCTTCTGGAAGAAAAATGTAATTATATATTGATCATATTCTCCCAGTAGTCAACTGTAGATGTGTTTTTTTCTAAATTTGTATAAGTACAGCACAATCATTAATCCTGCTTTCTGACTGTTATCACATATCAATGAATTGGAACACACAGGTGGTTAGTATTGACTATGAAAAGAACTAAAGCTTTAAAATGCACACAAAATTGAAACAGCGCGTATTTTTACAAGGATAAACAACTCGGTTGTTTGTTTCGAGAGCATTCCGAAAGGCAAAATGAAGCCCAAACAAGTTTGATCATGTAAACTCTACAACAGCCTTGTAACAGCCTTAACCGGGCAGCACGGTAGCACAAGTGATTAGCACTGTGGCTTCACAGCGCCAGGGCCCCAGGTTCGATTCCCCGCTGGGTCACTGTCTGTGCGGAGTTTGCACGTTCTCCCCGTGTGTGCGTGGGTTTCCTCCGGGTGCTCCGGTTTCCTCCCACAGTCCAAAGACGTGCAGGTTAGGTGGATTGGCCATGCTAAATTACCCGTAGTGTCCATAAGGGTTGGGAGGGGTTATTGGGTTGCGGGGATAAGGTGGAAGTGAGGGATTAATGTGGGTCGGTGCAGACTCGATGGGCCGAATGGCCTCCTTCTGCACTGTATGTTCTATGTTCTATGTTCTATGTTAACCATACTTGCAGAAATCATTTCTATGTTTCATTACATGTGTTGTTCCACTTAACCATCAGAAATTGAACTGGTCAGTTTGGTTGAAGACATTGAGCGGGATTCTCCCCTACCGGGCGGGGCGGGGGGTCCCGGTGTGATGGAGTGGCGTGAGCCACTACGGCGTCGGGCCGACCCAAAGGTGCGGATTTCTCAGCACCTTTAGGGGACAAGCCCTCACCTTTGGGGGGCCAGGCCCGCGCCGGAGTGGTTGCCGTCCCGCCAGCTGGCGTGGAATGCCTTTGGCGCCACGCCAGCCGGGGCCGAAGGGACTCCGACGGCCAGCGGAAGTATGCGCGGGAGCGTCAGCGGCTGCTGACATCATCCTCGCGCATGCGCAGGGGGGGGTCACCTCCACGTCAGCCAGACGCGGATGGGAAAGAGTGCCCCCACAGCACAGGACCGTCCACAGATGGGTCGGCCCGATCGCGGGCCAGGCCACCGTGGGGGCCCTTGGGAGAATTGTGCAATTATATATGCTCCATGTTTCTCAGCGTTTTCATCTGAGGTTTAATTTGTTGTTACTGTTAAACATCTGTTGTAATTTCATCTTCCAATTCCTTGGATGGATAACTGAGAGGAGAGCTTGGTAAAACAGAGTCAGAGTGTATAACATAGGGCTTAACAGCCGGAAATTGATTGGCAGCATGCCTATTTTGCTGGCAGGTTTCTACTTCATTGGAGTACATTGAGTGAAGCAAATGCATGCACTTGCAGTTGGTTGACTGAGCATATGCTTGTTTTCTGTCATTTTCAAAGTTGCTTGGTAGTATCGGCACAGTAGTACAACTATTCCACAATTTCCTAATTTGTCAGATGAAGAGAATAATGTGAGTTATACATGCTGTGGTCAATAAAGTTTAATTTTTGTGTCATTGTTTATGCTTGCATTGCTTCCCCTGGGGTTGAAAACGGGAAGAACTGTCAAGTCAGCACATTCACTGAATTTGGAACAGAAGAACAAACGTTTGTCCACCCAAAAATGTGTCTATATCGTAATGACAAAGCCTTTTTAGTAGCATTATATGCCATTCCCTGATGTAATTGTCTATATATGAACTGATCCATAAATTTAAACCTTTAAATTTGACAGAAATTTATTGTGTTCAGTTTTGGTCTCCTTACCTGAGAAAGGACATATTGGCACTGGAGGGAGTGCAGAGGAGATTCACTAGGTTGATCCCAGAGTTGAGGGGATTAGATTTTGACGAGAGGTTGAGGAGACTGGGATTGGACTCATTGGAGTTTAGAAGGATGCGGGGGGATCTTATTGAAACATATAAAATTATGAAGGGAATAGATAGGATAGATGCGGGCAGGTTGTTTCCACTGGTTGGGGAAAGCAGAACTAGGGGGCATAGCCTCAAAATAAGGGGAAGTAGATTTAGGACGGAGTGTAGGAGGGACTTCTTCACCCAAAGGGTTGTGAATCTCTGGAATTCCTTGCCCAGTGAAGCAGTTGAGGCTCCTTCTTTAAACGTTTTTAAGAAAAAGATAGATACCTTTCTAAAGAATAAAGGGATTCGGGGATATGGTGTACGGGCCGGAGAGTGGAGCTGAGTCCACAAAGATCAGCCATGATCTCATTTATTGGTGGAGCGGGCTCGAGGGGCCAGATGGCCTCCTCCTGTTCCTAGTTCTTATGTTTATTCCGTCACCTCCAGCCACCTATACACACTTCACTCCCCACACACACCATCCCAGCCAACAAGATGGCAGCAAGGAGAGTGGCCCCAAGATTCACCGACGCGGAGTTGGAGACCCTTTTTGACGCAGTGGAGGAGAGGTGGTCCGGGAAGGAGGCTGCCAGCTGTTGCCATCCGCCGTGCCTGGGCGCAGATGGCAGAGGCGGTCAGTGCCGTGGTTAACACCGTCCGGACTGGCCAGCAATTCCGGAAGAAACTGTACAACCTCCTCAGGGCAGTCAGCGTGAGTAAGCAGCACTGTGCCCCTGGCGCGAACCACCACCCATACACTCATAGCCACACCCCCCCCACCAGTGCCGTTAAATACGAAGCGCGATCTCGCCAACGCGACCATCAGAAACAGCCCGCCAGTCGTACCCAAAATGACAGAAATGTCTCTGTTAATTGCACCCTGAATAGAAATAAGAGTGGAAAAGGAATGAGCATTTTGTAATGGATGCTGTCTCCCATCTTTTGTCCAATGAGACCGTGATATTATAATTCCTATAATTGTCAAGCGCAATCTACAGGCCGCGTTGCGCTCGACAGGCTGCGTGTCCGATAGATGTCGAGAGATCCCTCTTCCAGGATCTACCTGGCACAGCCAGCGTGACACTGCCAACCAGGCACCTTGACACTGCCACCTGAGTGCCAAGGTGTTCAGATGGCAGCTGGAAGTGGCACTGCCAGAGTGCCATGCTGGCAGTGCCAAAATGCCAGGCTACCCAGGGATTCCCTGCATGTGTGAGGTGAGGTGCAGGGGGCACGAGGACCAGTCGTGGCTTTGGGAGGGTTCAGGCGCCATGTTGGGCAGTCGAGAGATCGGGATGCCATCTCTGGAACTCCTCAGCATAGGAAAAGGGACTAAGTGCAGCCTCGACAGAGTATTCCCTGCTGAGGCCCTGAATTGAAACAGTCCCCATCGATAGCGTGGTCTTTCTCAGCACTGCAAGTGCCAGGAAATAGCCGGCTAAATGTGCTCATCACAGAACTCTGTTCCAATTTGGTTAGATCATGCCCAAAATGTACTGTATAAATTGGACCAGACATTTATGCTTGGTAGTTTAGTGAAAAATAAACTGACTGACTCTTTTGTGGCCATATAAACATTTTGGGCTGGATTCTCCGTTCGACAGCGCTGAAATCGCGTTCATCGATCGGCCAGAGAATCAAAGTTCCCGACCAAATCGAGGGTGGCGCCGCTTTCGCGATGCTCTGCCCTCTCCAAAGCGACATACTCTAGGAGTATGCCGCGTGACGTATCGACGGCCTCAGGACGTTGCCTGAGGCCCGCTCCCCGATGCTCCGCCCCCGCGTTCCAAATGGCGTCAGTCGCGTGTGGTCTCTTCCCGTTGGGAACTCGGCATGGCGGCTGCGGACACAATTCAATGCCACCACAGTCAGGGGAGGGCCGATCTGTGGGCAGGGGGGACTTCATCAGGGGCTGAGGGCACTGTGAGGGGGTGGTCTGGGTGCGCGAGCCGGCCAAAGGGGGGGCACTATTTTGCGGGCTGGGCCCGCCAGCAGCCGGCGCCAAATAGCACAGCGCGGCCGTTGCAGGTCACCTCCGTGCGCAGCCACGGACCCGGCAATTCTCTGGGCCGTATTGGCAGCTAGAGCCAGGTGCCCCAGCGACACGGAGGATCGGTGGCTGTTTTCCAATGTATTTTCGGGCGTAAATCACCACCATTCCCACGCCGGCATGAGGACATAGCCTCACAATCGGAGAATCCAGCCTTTGTTTTTCAGTTTTGTATTGCAAAATCATTGGAAGGCTTTAGTGGAAAGCTGTAGCTGAATTTTATCTTGCATGGACCTGTAATAGGCTATGGGTCCAAAGGGTAGAGGGATCACAAATTCATGTGATTGGCTTATGCTTTGGATGTTAGCACAACTTCAAATTTACAGATGCTCAGTCACTATAGTTTTTCAGGGTCATATCATTTCTGGGAATAGTAGAGCATTTTAATTCAAGTAGTTTGCCAGACCTTGAAGCATAGTAAGCAGCTGCTGAAGTGGACCTGGATATTCATCATTTTTATGTATTCATACCATGGTATTGTTAATGCGTAAAATCTCATCTATCACTCCTGTGATGCAGATCCACATTGGCTCCACCAACACTTCACATTTAAAAACCTTAGAAGTGTTTAAATCCTTCCATGGCCTTGTCTATACCCCTCTCTGTAACTTCCAAGAAAAGCTTTTAAGGATGTCCTGCAAACATCCCAAAAAAGGTCAAAAGTCCCCGCCAGCTAATGGGAGTATCTAGCTTGTGACTGCTGGAGAAGGTTCTTTTGGGAAGGCAACAAACGCATCAAGGAATGTCACCTAGAACATTCAGAGACAAAGTCGAGGTCTTGGAGAGAAACCTTCCATCAACAGACCATGCTTCGGCTACTTATGAAACAAAGAAGTTAGTCATTGGAATTTGCGGCAATTATATAAAGAGGTAACTTCCAAAGGTCTTCATAATAAAAGATTAAAATGATGCAATAAACCATGACTTTCTTTTTCTCCTCTCCTGAGGGTGCTGCCAGTATAATAATAATAATCTTTATTATTGTCACAAGTAGGCTTACATTAACACTGCATTGATGTTACTGTGAAAATCCCGAGTTGCCACACTCTGGCCCCTGTTCGGGTACACAGAGGGAGAATTCAGAATGTCCGATTTACCTAACAAGCACGTCTTTCGGGACTTGGAGGAAATGCAGACACGGGGAGAACGTGCAGACTCTGTACAGACAGTGACCCAAGCGGGAATTGAACCTGGGACCCTGGCCCTGTGATGCAACAGTGCTAACCACTGTGCTACCGTACAATGCTGGCAGCCTATGGTATTTTAGTCAACTTGATATTCATTGTGCACCAGCCTTGACCAGAAAGCCATCGATGTTGGATCCACTTCTGTCCACCAGGAAATGTCATTGGAAAGTACAAATCCTTCCTGATATTTCTTCTCCTTTGCTTAAGGATACTGACCGAGGCTAACTGTAGTGCCCTTATTGCGAACCTCGCTGCGATCAATGCAGCATGCATGGATTGGGAATTTGTATCTGAGACCCACTGATCTGTATAGCTTGGTGATATGCCATTAGTCTTTTTATTTACTGACCATTTGGGAAGGAAGAGAAAAAAATGTCTGGATAAGTGTTGAGGTTAGAAAATGTAGGATCATTTTTGAATTGTCACTTCAGTATCTAACAGAATACATTATCTCTTACAGCAACGATTTTAGAACTGGTCAATCAAAAGTCTGGAAACTTAATTGCCTTCTAGCATTGGAGTAGCATCCAGGCAATTGCTTTACAGATTAGACAGGCCTATACTTGGAAGAAACAGCTGAATGTTTACATTTTAAATTGTACATTTTCCCATTCATAATCTTGACTGAGTTTACTGTAAGAGGGTAGAAACAGCTATCAATTATATCATTTGACGGTTGGTTTTCCATGAGGTGGAACTGTCAATATGGCACTGAAACAATTAACAACATTTATTACCAACTATTGAATCTAGATCCTGAGCAGCAGAAAGAGGTTTCCTAATATTCTAAATATTAAAATGTTTATACAAATTCTGACTGCTCAATAACCAACAGAACTTATTATTTTGATTCTCAGATTGTTCAATACATATATTCACGTGTGTTTACATTCACGGGGGGGATTTTTCGTTCCCATTTTCAGGAGACCGAAACGGCAAGGAGGGTTGAAAATCCCTCAGGAGTCCCAAAACAAGGCGGGATTCTCTGACCCCCTGCACGAATCCCACCCCGCCGCCCTGACACTGGCTGCCATATTTTCCGGCGCCGGATTTTGGGCGGGGGTGGGGTTCACCCAACGCCGATCGGGGTCGTTGGTAACGCCACCCCCCCCCCCAACCCCCCCCCCCCCCCCCCCTCCGGCAATTCTCCGGGCCCCGTTGGGCCAAGCAGCCGTCAGTTACTGGCCAGTCAGACCTGACAGGTAAGCCGGCTGGGGCGGTCCTCGGGGGCGGGAGGATGGGACGGGGACGGCACAGGGGATCCGACCACAGGGGGCGCCCGCACGGTGGCCTGGCCTGCAATCGGGGCCCACCGATCTGCGGGTGGGCCTGTGCCGTGGGGGCACTTCTTCCTTCCGTGCCAGCCCCTGTAGGGCTACGCCATGGCTGGCGCGGAGAAGACACACCCCTGCGCATGCGGCAGAATACGCTGGCGGGTCCGCGCATGCGTGGGATCACGCCGCCCTTTGGCGCATGCGCGGAGTCGCACAGTCCCTTCGCGGCCGGCTTGCACGGCGCCAACCCCTCCGGCGTCCACCTAGCCCCCGGAAGTGCGGAGAATTCCGCTACTTCCGGTCAGCCCGACACCGGAGTGGTTTGCGCCGGTTTTGTTGCCGGTGTCGGGCCATCGTGCCGATTGTGGAGAATCCCGCTGACAGTGTTTACATTGGCGGGATTTTCTCCTCTCCTGAGGGTGCTGCCAGTATAATAATAATAATCTTTAGTATTGTCACAAGTCAGCTTACATGAAGCTACTGTGAAAAGCCCCTAGTCGCCAACTGCTACGCCTGTTCGGGTACACAGAGGGAGAATTCAGAATGTCCAATTCACCCATCAAGCATTCCACATTACAGGAATCCCAATCTTGAAAATCAGGGGCGCAATTCTCCGTAATTGGCGCGATGTCCGCCGACCGGCGCCAAAAATGGCGCAAATCAGTCCGGCATCGCGCCGCCCCAAAGGTGTGGAATCCTCCGCGTCTTGACCGGCCGAGCCCTAACCTCGAGGGACTAGGCCCGAGCAGGACTGATTTCCGCCCCGCCAGCTGGCAGGAAAGGCCTTTGGTGCTCCGCCAGCTGGCGCGGAAATGACATTGCCGGGCGGCGCATGCCCGGGAGAGTTCGCGGCCGCTCACGGCAGCCCCGCGCATGCGCTGTGGAGGGAGTCTCTTCCGCCTCCGCCATGGTGGAGACCGTGGCAAAGGCGGAAGGAAAAGAGTGCCCCCACGGCACAGGCCCGCCTGCGGATCCGTGGGCCACGATCGCGGGCCAGGCCACCGTGGGGGCACCCCCCGGGGCCAGATCACCCCGCAGGGCACTGTGATCCCCAGGACCCCGGTGCTCGCCCACGCCGCCTTGTCCCACCGGTAAGAGAGGTGGTTTAATCCACGCCGGCAGGACAGGCATTCCAGCAGTGGGACTTCGGCCCATCCGGGCCGGAGAATCGCCGGGGGGCAGTCCCGCCGACTGGCGCGGCGCGATTCCCGCCCCCGCCGAATCTCCGGTGCCGGAGAATTCGGCAACCGGCGGGGGCGGCATTCACGCCAGCCCCCGCCGATTCTCCGACCGGGCGGGGGGTCGGAGAATCCCGCCCCTGATAATGATATTTAAATGGTAATCTGGGGCGTGATCGGCGGGACTAGGCGGCGCGGGCGGGCTCCGGGGTCCTGGGGGGGGCGCGGGGCAATCTGGCCCGGGGGGTGCCCCCTCGGTGGCCTGGCCAGCGATCGGGGCCCACCAATCCGCGGTCGGGTCTGTGCCGTGGGGGCGCTCTTTTCCCTCCGCCACGGCCACAGCCTCCGCGATGGCCGACGCGTAAGAGACACCCCCCCCCTGCGCATGCGCGGGAATGATGTCAGCGGCCGCTGACGCTCCCGCGCATGCGCGGACTTCCGCCGCCCGGCGAAGTCCTTTCGGCCCCGGCTGGCATGGCGCCAAAGGCCTTCCACGCCAGCCGGTGGAGCGGAAACCACTCTGGCGCGGGCCTAGCCCCTCACGAGGAGTGCTGGGCCCCTAAAGGTGCAGAGAAATCCGCACCTTTGGGGCGGCCCGACGCCGGAGTGGTTCACGCCACTCCATCCCGCCGGGACCCCCCACCCCGCCGGGTAGGGGAGAATCCCGGCCCAGGTCTTTATGCCTGACCTCTGCTCCCCCCCCCCCCCCCCCCCCCCCCCCCCACACACACACACAGTCGGATTGTTCATTCACGTCGGCGTAAGAACACGCTGACGTGAATTACAACAGGTCCCCCGCAATGTGCATTTGGCAGGCATAACTTGCTGGAGGTGAGTACTGCCCACTGCCACTGTCCAGGCTATTGTGCCAGGGGGGTCCATGTGGAGGTTGCGGGTGTTCTTTGGGGGAGGTTGTTACATAGTTGGGGGGGTTGCGTGGGGGGTGGCGGGGGGTTTCCATGACCATGGTGTGGGAAGGGTGTTTCGTCATTAGGGGACAGGGAAATTCGTGGTGGAGGGGTTGGTGCCGCTCCAGCCGCCGGCGAAGGGACTGCGCGAGTTAGCGCATGCGCCAATGGGCCAACGTGATATCACATGGCGAGAATTGATGCAGGTCTTGACAAACATGACCTTCACGCAGTGGACCTTGCCGTGGGCCAAGGGGGTAACTCTTTAAGGGAGTTGTTCCAAAGTCAATTGGAGGGTCACCCTCCCCCACAATGCAATTCCTGCCCACCCCACCCCCACCAGGGACCCCCTAATTAGAGAGATCCCCAGTAGAGACCCCCTAATTAGGGTGACGCACATCAGAGAGCCCCGGGCAGAACAGCGTGGCACATTGTCACCCAAAGGTCGGCCAGGCCCATCCAGGTCCTGGTCCTCCAGAGGACGGTCGCCAAAAGAATCTCAGGTCAGAGGGCAAGACACAGCAGGCCACCCCCACATCTGATGTGCTATCTGGGGTAACACCTAGAGGGAGGGGTAGAGCACGTAAAGTTAGAAAGTTAGACACAACTTAAGTTGGCACAGGTGCAGCATGTAGGTGATAGATGGCGGTCAGGGCATAACAATGTATATAGCCACAGTAAACACTTTTTCACCAACATTCCAACCTGCCACTCTGCTCTATCTGAAGGGTGTTAGGGATGGGCTGGGGCTGGGTGTAGACAGTGTGTCGGGGAGGTGGGGGGGGGTTGGTTTGGGTGGTGGTGGCTTGGTTTGTGAGTGGGGGTGTGGGGGCTGGAGGTTAGCGTGGGAGGGCCCCCATTGTTGTGTTCTGTGATGTAACTGTTATAATGATGTACACAGAACATATAGTTGATTAACTATAAAGATAATTTATTAATAAACACGTGGAAAAGATAACTAAGAAACTACTATATAGACGATGGCTATTGAATGAATTCAGTGAATTCTCATGGATCTACTCTAAGTGCGACAGTCTTCTTGTATGTCTTACTACCAACTGCCAGGTGTGTTGAGTCACGTGATAGATCTCTATCGCCACCAGCTGGTTGGAGGTTGCATTTCCAACTCCATACAGAACTGTGCACAGACATATCGCAGGTATATCACTGATGACACCCATGACACTTTAACGCCCCACCTGGCGACACCCTCAGCAAGAGGTGGCAGGGAACTGGGCCAGAAGTTTTAGGCTGCCTTGTATGGCACCTTATTCAGTGAGTAACTCATCACCTCACTGTCTTCAGAACCGCGCCCCCCCCCCCCCCTAAGGATATATGGGATCGTGGAGATGGATTGTCAGCACACATACAGGGATCACCCCAGCGCACAGAGGAATGTGGCCCTAAATACAGGAGGCAGCTGCCGGGGCCAGGCTTCTTAGTCATCAAATCGGGAGTGGATGAGGTTGTCCCGTGTGCCGTGGCCCTGGAGCACACGTTTGATGGCCTGTCCTGCCAGCTTCGATTCCACCCCCAGTTCTTCCTGGACATCCTCCTCATCAGATGGGGCCTGCCGTTCTTCATCCTCCTCCAGCATGTCGCCCCTCTACTGCGCGATGTTGTGCAGGATGCAGCAGGCAGCACGATGTTCGAGACCTTCCTGGGGCGACATTGGAGAGCCCCACCGGAGTGGTCCAGGTATCAGAAGCGCATTTTGAGGATGCCGATGCACTGCTCAATGACGCTCCCGGTTGCTGCATGGGTGTCGTTATAACGCGTATCTGTGTCGGTCTGGGGCCTTCGGACAGGTGTCATTTGCCATGACCTCAGCAGATAACTCTTGTTGCCCAAGAGCCAACCCCACACCTGAGGAAAGAAATTTGACATGTCTGTATCGACTCTCACAAACGTCTACAGATGTGCCACAGAGAGCATCCTATCCGGTTGCATCACAGCTTGGTATGGCAACTGCTCGGTCCAAGATCGCAAGAAATTGCAGAATGTGGTGAACGCAGCCCAAAGCATCACACAAGCTTGCCACCCACACTTTGATTCTGTCTACACCTCCCGCTGCCTCAGGAAGGCAGACAGCATTATCAGAGACCCCTCCCACCCAGGCTTTGCCTTCTTCCAGACCCTTCCATCAGGCAGAAGATACAGAAGTCTGAAGACCCGCACATCCAGACATAGGAACAGCTTCTTCACCACAGCTACAAGACTCCTCAACGACTCCCCCTCGGACTGATCTGTTCCCTGTAAGAACACTATTCACGACGCTCTATGTTGCTCTTGCTCATGTATTTGCTTTGTTTGGCCCCCTGTTCCACATTGTAACCAATCACTGTTTGTCGATGTACCATTTGTCAATGTTCTCTGTTGATTATCCTTTTCTTGTCTACTATGTACGGACTGTGTACTTTCCCTTGGCCACAGAAAAATACTTTTCACTGTACTTCTGTACATGTGACAATAAATCAAATCAAATCAGAATCCAAATCAAAGGTACCAGGAACGTCAAAGTGCGCCAGAATGTTTGCATCATGCACGCTGCCTGGGTATCAGGCGCAGACGTGCACATCAACTGCACGCTCAAGAACTGGAAGCCCTTCTTATTGATGAGGGGAACCCTCGATGAGCCGTGTTCTTAGGGGAACATGTGTGCAATCGATCACCCCATGACTCGGGGCATGCCAGCGATGGTGGAAAATCATGCTGCCCGGGCATCCTGCTGCACCTGGTCCAGACTGAAGGTTATCTAGTTTGATACCCGGGTGAATAGGGCATGGATGCACCTATGTGCAGATGTCTGCGTGATCCCAGGCAGGTCCCCGCATGGCCCCTGGAAAGACCCGAGGCATAAAGGTTCAGGGCGATTATCACCTTAACCGTTACTGGGAATGAGTGTCCTTCTCTAAACCCCCACGGTGCCAGGTGCGCCACTAGCTGGTACAGGTGGCGCACGGTTTTGCTGGTTAGCTGACGTCTTCAGCAGCACAGGTGGTTTGGCAGCTTCTCGGAGGACAGGCACCAACATGCCTTGATGCAGGGCCTCCTTCACACCATCTCCTAGGCCTCTCCGACTGGTCCCTGCTCTTCTGGGGCAGGCTCCTCTAGTGCAGGGTCCTCCCTGAGCTGGCCCTGTGCCTCCAGTCTCCGTGCATCCACAACAACAGCTGCGGTCGGTTAGCTAGCAAACCTAGCTGGCTGTACTCCGAAATTCCTTCTCTGCAGCAGGGGAAATCAGAAGGCATGCTGGCAAAATGAGTATTCCCTTGATCATCCACCGCCACCAGGATACATGGTGACCCTGAGTTGTACTTCAGTGTCGCCCTCAACATGTCCACTTCAGCCCCACCCCACCCCTCAGCCCTTCCCCCGATATGTTGCCGTCCACACTGAATCCCTGTCCCCATCAGAGAGTGGCACCGGGCTTGTGATGCAGGGAGCCTCTATCCTCACCACCCATACCCCCATTCCTTTTTTAAAAAATATATATATTTATTCAAATTTTTCAACAAATTTTCAACAAAACCCCCCCACCCAACAAAAAGAAAGAAACAAGAACACAACAACCAGAAATTATACATTGGATTTCCCCCATATACAATAACCCTCCATATAACATTTAAAAACACAAATAGGGAAAACCCCACCTTCACCCAAACGCCACCCCAAAATAACCCCCCCCCCCCGCCCTTGGGCTGCTTCTGCTGCTGCCCTCCTCCTAATGCTCCGCGAGATAGTCTAGGAACGGTTGCCACCGCCTAAGGAACCCTTACACAGACCCTCGCAAGGCAAAATTTATCCTCTCCAGCTTGATGAACCCTGCCATGTCATTGATCCAAGCTTCCACACTAGGGGGCTTCGCATCTTTCCACAGTAACAAAATCCTCCGCCGGGCTACCAGGGGCGCAAAGGCCAGAATACCGGCCTCTTTCGCCTCCTGCTCATCCAATACCCCAAATAATGCCAATCCCCCGCTCGGCTTGACCCGGGCGTTCACCACCTTGGACATAGTCCTCGCAAAACCCCTCCAAAACCCATCCAGCGCCGGGCATGACCAGAACATATGGGCGTGATTTGCCGGGCACCCCGACCACCTCCCACATCTGTCCTCCACCCCAATCTCAACCTCGCCCCTGTCATATGCGCTCTGTGAGTAACTTTGAACTATATTAGGCTGAGCCTGGCGCAAGAGGAGGAAGAATTAACCCTACTGAGGGCATCAGTCCACAGACCCTCGTCTATCTTCTCCCCATGCTCCTCCTCCCACTTGCCCTTTAACTCCTCCACCGAGGCCTCCTCCTCTTCCTTCAGCTCCTGGTAAATCGCCGAAACCTTGCCTTCTCCAACCCATACAACCGAAATGACCCTGTCCTGAATTCCACGTGCCGGAAGGAGCGGGAATTCCCTCACCTGCCGCCTCACAACCGCCCTCACTTGCATGTACCTGAAAGCGTTTCCCGGGGGTAGCCCAAACATCTTCTCCAGCGCCCCTAGGCTCGCAAACATCCCATCGATGAACAGGTCCCCCATTCTTCTAAGCCCTGCCCGATGCCAGCTCCGAAACCCCCCATCCATCCTTCCCGGGACGAACCGATGATTGTCCCGAATCGGGGACCAAACCGAGGCTTCCACCTCGCCCCTATATCGCCTCCACTGCCCCCAGATCTTCAGCGTCGCCACCACCACCGGACGCGTGGTGTACCTTGTCGGCGAGAGCGGTAGCGGTGCCGTCACCAGCGCCCTCAGCCTCGTGCCCTCACAGGACGCCATCTCTTGCCTCTTCCACGCCGCCCCCTCTCCCTCCATTACCCACTTACGGATCATCGTCACATTGGCTGCCCAATAATAACCACACAAATTCGGCAGCGCCAGCCCCCCCCCCCTGTCCCTGCTACGCTCCAGAAACACTCTCTTCACCCTTGGGGTCTTATTCGCCCACACTAATCCCATGATGCTCCTGCTTACCCGTTTGAAAAAGGCTTGGGGATCATAATGGGAAGGCACTGGAAGACAAAGAGAAACCTCGGGAGGACCGTCATCTTGACCGACTGCACCCTACCCACTAGTGAGAGTGGCAGCATATCCCATCTTTTAAAACCCCCCTCCATCTGCTCCACCAACCGCGTCAAATTGAGCTTGTGCAGGGCCCCCCAACTCCTAGCTACTTGGATCCCTAGGTACCGAAAGCTCCTTTCCGCCCTCTTCAGTGGTAGGTCATCTATCCCCCTTCCCTGGTCCCCTGAATGCACCCCAAAGAGCTCACTCTTCGATACGTTGAGTTTATACCCCGAAAAGTCCCCAAACTCCCTAAGGATCCGCAGGACCTCCGCCATCCCGTCCACTGGATCTGCCATATACAACAGGTCGTCGGCATACAACGACACCCGGTGTGTCCCCCGGACCAGTCCCCTCCATTTCCTGGACGCCCTCAGTGCCATGGCCAGCGGTTCAATTGCCAGTGCAAACAACAAGGGGGATAAGGGGCACCCCTGCCTCGTCCCCCGGTACAGCTGAAAGTTCTCCGACCTCCGCCGGTTCATAGCCACACTTGCCACTGGGGCTCTATATAGCAGCCTGACCCAACTGATGAACGCCTCCCCGAACCCAAACCTCCGCAACACTTCCCAAAGATACTCCCACTCCACCCAATCAAAGACCTTCTCCGCGTCCATAGCTGCCAGTACCTCCGCTTCCCCCTCCACCGAAGGCATCATAATCACATTGAGGAGCCTCCGCACATTTGTGTTTAGCTGCCTACCCTTCACAAATCCCATCTGGTCCTCATGAATCACCCCCGGGACACAGTCCTCAATTCTCGTAGCCAGCACCTTCGCCAGCAAGTTAACGTCAACATTGAGGAGCGAGATCGGTCTATATGACCCACAGTGCAATGGACCCTTGTCCCGCTTCAAGATCAAAGAAATCAGCGCCCTTGACATTGTCGGGGCAAGGTCCCCCCCCTCCCTCGCCTTATTAAAAGTCCTCACTAGCAACAGGCCCAGCAGCTCCACATATTTCCTGTAGAATTCAACCGGGAACCCATCCGGCCCCGGGGCCTTCCCCACCTGCATGCTCCCCAATCCTTTAACCAGCTCCTCCAGCCCAATCGGCGCTCCCAAACCAGCCACCTCCTCCTCCTCCACCCTCAGGAACCTCAGCTGATCTAGGAATCCTCGCATCCCCTCCTCTCTCGCTGGGGGCTCAGACCTGTACAGATCCCCATAGAAGTCCCTAAATACCTTGTTTATTCTCACCGCACTCCGCACCGTATCCTTAACTCCACCAATCTCCCTCGCTGCCTCCCTCTTACGAAGCTGATGTGCCAGCATCCGACTCGCCTTCTCCCCATACGCATACGTCGCCCCCTGCGCTTTCTTCCACTGTGCCTCTGCTTTCCCCGTGGTCAACAGGTCGAATTCCGTCTGGAGGTTCCGTCGCTCCCTAAGTAGCCCCTCCTCGGGGGCCTCTGCATACCTCGTGTCTATCCTTAGAATCTCCCCCACCAACCTCTCCCTCTCTCTTCTCCCTGTGGGCCCTAATGGAGATTAGCTCTCCCCTGACCACCGCCTTCAACCCCTCCCAGACTACCCCCACCTGCACCTCCCCGTTGTCGTTGGCCTCCAAATATCTTACAATACACCCCCGCACCCGCCCGCACACCCCCTCATCCGCCAACAGTCCCACATCGAGGCGCCACAGCGGGCGCTGGTCCCTCTCCTCCCCCAACTCCAGCTCCACCCAATGCGGGGCGTGGTCCGAGATGGCTATGGCCGAATATTCCGTTCCCTCCACTTTCGGGATTAGCGCCCTACTCAAAATGAAAATATCTATCCGGGAGTAGGCTCTATGGACGTGGGAAAAGAAGGAAGATTCCTGGCCAGCGGCCTGGCAAACCTCCATGGATCCACTCCCCCCATCTGGTCCATAAACCCCCTGAGCACCTTGGCCGCAGCTGGCCTCTTACCTGTCCTGGACCTAGAACGGTCCAGTGCTGGGTCCAGCACCGTGTTGAAGTCCCCCCCCCATTATCAAGCTTCCTACCTCCAGATCCGGAATCTGACCCAGCATGCGCTTCATAAATCCGGCATCATCCCGATTCGGGGCATATACATTCACCAGTACCACCCGCACCCCCTGCAACCTACCACTCACCATCACATATCGACCTCCATTATCCGCTACAATATTCAGTGCCTCGAACGACACCCGCTTCCCCACCAGTATTGCAACCCCTCTGTTCTTCGCATCCAGCCCTGAATGAAAGACCTGCCCACCCATCCCTTTCTGAGCCTAACCTGATCTGCCACCTTCAGATGTGTCTCCTGGAGCATAACCACATCTGCCTTCAGTCCCTTAAAGTGTGCGAACACGCAGGCCTTCTTGACCGGCCCGTTCAGGCCCCTCACATTCCAAGTTATCAGCCGGATCGGGGGGGCTACTCACCCCGCCCCCCTGTCGACTAGCCATCTCCTTTTCTAGGCCAACCACGTGCCCGCACCTCCCGCACACTCCAGTCCCCCAGGCGGCGGACCCCCGCCCCGACTAGCTCTCCTACTTCCAGCTCCCTTTTGGCCAATGCAGCAGCAACCCGGTTCCCCTCCCTCCCCCCCTCCCCCCCCACTAGATCCTCATCTAGCCATTTTGCTCCCCCCATGACACTCCCGTAAGTCAGCTGACTCCTGCTGACCCCGGCCTCTCCCGCCATTCCATTGACTCCCCAGTGTGAGAATCCCCCCACCCCTCGGCAGTCAGTGTGCACTCCTCTCCACCGCCCTTCACCCCCCCAGCCCCGCCCCCATCCTTCCCTAACACGGGAAAAATCCCGCGCTTTCCTGAGCCGGCCCCACCCCCTCTGGCGCAGCTCTTTTTTGCGGCCTTACCCCAACTCCCCATCCCCGGGCCTCCATCCCCCCTCTTCCTCCGTGGGGCCCTGCCCCTCCAACACCGACGCCCACACTCTCCCACAGCCCCCATATCAAATCCATTCACCCATCCTCACCCAGCACTCAAACAAAAAGGACATTCCCCAAACGCGGTAAACACAGTAAACATCCCCCCACGACAAACCCTCAATTTGAGTCCAACTTTTCAGTCTGTATAAAGTTCCATGCCTCATCAGGCGTTTCAAAATAGTGGTGCCGATCTTGGAACGTGACCCACAATCGCGCTGGCTGCAGCATACCGAACTTCACCCTCTTCCGATGGAGCACTGCCATAGCCCGATTGAAACCAGCCCCCTTCTTAGCGACCTCCGCACTCCAGTCCTGATAAATTCGGATCTCCGTGTTCTCCCACCTGCTGCTCCTTTTTTGGCCCATCTCAGGCCACACCCTCTGTCAACAAAGCGGTGGAACCTCACCGCTACAGCCCTTGGCGGCTCGTTGGCTTTGGGTCTCCTTGCCAGGACCCGATGAGCCCCATCCAACTCCAGGGGCCTCGGGAAAGCTCCCGTGCCCATCAGCGAATTGAGCATCGTGCTCATTTATGCCCTGGCATCGGGCCCCTCCTCTCCTTCAGGGAGACCCAGAATCCGAAGATTCTTCCTCCTCGACCTAGTCTCCAGGTCCTCAAATTTTTCCACCCACCTCTTGTGCAGCGCCTCGTGCGCCTCCACCTTCACCGCCAGGCCCAAGATCTCGTCCTCGTTCTCCAAAGCTTTTTGCCGCACCTCCCGCATCGCCGCCCCTTGGGCCTTCTGGGTCTCCACAAGCTTCTCAATTGCCGCCTTCATTGGCGCCAGCATTTCTGTCTTCAGCTCCTCAAAGCAGCGTTTAAGAAACTCCTGCTGCTCCTGCGACCACTGCGCCCACGCTGCTTGGTCTCCACCCGCCGCCATCTTGCCTTTCCTCCTTCGCACTTTTCGCTGCACCAGGATCACTTTTTTAGCCGTTCCACTCCTGGTCCAATCCATACAATGTTGGGGGACGTTGCTGTCACCTTCCCACACTGGAAGCCATCGAACAATTGCCATTGGGGCCCCTCTGAAGAGCCCAAAAGTCCGTTCCCGGCGGGAGCTGCCGAACGTGTGACCTACCTAGGCATAGCCGCAACCGGAAGTCCCATCCCCCCATTCCTGTCAACAGGTGTACCAGTGGGTTCTTCAAGGCGTGTAAGTGATGTGTGCCCAGTGACTGACCACATGCAGATCCCACCTCTAAACTATCTTCTAGAATTTGCACAGTACCATTATCACGGCGCAGCAGCACAGTGGTTAGCACTGTTGCTTCACAGCCCCAGGGTCCCAGGTTCGATTCCCGCTTGGGTCACTGTCTGTGTGGAGTCTGCACATTCTCCCTGTGTCTGCGTGGGTTTCCTCCGGGTGCTCCGGTTTCCTCCCACAAGTCCCGAGAGTCATGCTTGTTGGGTGAATTAGACATTCTGAATTCTTCTGTGTACCCAAACAGGCGCCACCGTGTGGCGACTAGGGGATTTTCACAGTAACTTCATTGCAGTGTTGATGTCAGCCTTCTTGTGACAATAATAAAGATTATTATTATTATCGAAGACTATTTTTTCCAGTGTGAGATTGAGCGACAAATGTTTCCTCTCCAACTGTTTCTTGTTGTTTCAGAATTCTGCAACAACTGTTGACCAGGTGGTTCTTCTTGTTTATCTGAAAGGATAAAGGCACAAGCCTCCTGTTATTCAGAGCCTCAGTCATGGATAGATGGTTATTGCCAGTCCCATCTCCCCATGGTATTGAGGGCATGCAGCTGTGCTCGTCCCACACCAGTGGTGCCACTGCCTGTTTATGGGCCATCTTGTCCTGCAGGAGAGAGGAGACATGTCAGTGAACGTGGTGCAATGTACTTAGGTGATTGCTTACCAAAGTTGAATATCTAGCAGCATGTTTAAGTTGTGAGATGACGAGTATAAGGCCTACACCAATGCTAAACATGTAAGATTGAGATCAGGCTACCAATAGAGACTGCTGGTAGGTGAGTGAAGGGGATGCGGTGAATGGAGCAGTGATTAATTTGTAAGGCTTTGACATGTCAAGTTGCATTCACACACCTTGACCACTCACATAAGATCATTGGTTCTTATTCCCATTGCATCCGGGACCTCAAAGCTAGAGTGCTGGCTTTAACCACAACATCTATCTGCTCCCTTTGCCTTCGATGGATGACATTTTATCCAGACCATCACGACAGGAACCATGACAGCCAAGCCTACTTAATTGCAGGAGATACCCCTTGTTTGTTTCCCACTGATAGCAAATCCGCCCTGATTAAGACGGAGAGCAGAAGGTGCTGACATTGTGGGCGCGATTCTCCGCTCCTGCGACTAAGTGCCCACGCCGTCGTGAACGCCGTCGAGATTCACGACGGCGCGAAACGGCCCCGATCTCGACCGATTCAGGGCCCGGAAATGGGCTAGGATCGGGGCCGCAAGAAACTCAGGGGGCGTGTCGCTAAAGCAGCGTCGTCAGCGCGCGCCGGGCATTGGCGCCGCATAAAAGCGGCGCGTCATCCGCCGCCTAACTGCCGTCACCCGCGCATGCGCGGTTGCCGTCCTCCCCGAGGCCGCCCCACAAGAAGATGTCGGATGGATCTTGCGGGGCGCGGAGGAAAGGAGATCCTCCTTCAGAGAGGCTGGCCCGCCGATCGGTGGGCACCGATCGCGGGCCAGACCCCTTTTGAGTGCAACCCCGGTGAAAGAACCCCCATCGCCCCCCACGGGCCGCGCCCCCCAGCGTTCACGCACTGTTCCCGCCGGCAGCGACCAGGTGTGGATGGCGCCGGCGCGAAGCCGTCGTTTTGGGCAGGCCGCTCAGCCCACCTTGGCCGGAGAATAGCGGGTGTAGCGGAGAATCGTCATTTTGGGTGTCCCGGGTGATTCTCTGGCCGTCACCGCGCAGAACTCGACGGGGCCATTCCTGCCACTTGGGTGCATCGCGGGAGGGCGTCGGACCGGCGTCGCGGGGAAAAATGGCGCGCCAGGCGATTCTCCAAACCGGCGGGGGAGCGGAGAATCGTGCCCAGGGTTCTTTGTGGCTGGAGGAAGGATATTAATTTAGCTCACTAATGAGTCAATTGCCACTCCTTATCCCTGCTCCTACTGCAATTAAGTGGTGGCCCAGGGATTAAATGGGAGCCACATGGCTTTTCCACACTTCCCGAAGGCTGTCCATCAAACACTGTCAGTTTTCCAGCAGCCTCTCCGAGGGTTCCATCCTTGTCAGGCATTCTATGCCCAATTCAGAAACTTATCATTGGGAATGGGGAGGCCACTGAAAGCCACCTCATCCTGTCCTTGCCTCTCACCCCATTCCCTCCTTCCCACAATCTCCAACCTGCAATCCCCATCCTGCCCTTGCTCATCTTTGAGCTGGGATTCCCCAGCAATTCTGATTCCCTTGGTAAGTGTATCGCTGGCAATTACCCGTGTTCCTGGTAGCATTGTCAGCAATGAGGAGCTGCCTGCCTCTGATTGACTGAGATCTCTCAATGAGTTGAGCTTCTGCTGCTGGGGCCCTGAATACCGGGGAAGGCCCAAACGTGATCACTTAACTGCCTGAAAGGTATTTAATACTGTTGGGCTTCCCCCGCGGAACTGATTGGGGTTCCCTGCCAGTTCTGCAACTAGCGGGAAAGACCCCTGTCAGGCCTATTAAATCACACCTACAATGTCTACTCAGAGATTCTCCAGGTCCCCTGAGGTGCACACCACGGCATTTTAATGCTGCCCACATTGCTAAAATGGATTCAGGTTAATAATTAATAATTGTTATTGTCAAAATAGGCTTATATTAACACTGCAATGAAGTTACTGTGAAAATCCCCCAGTAGCCACACTCTGGCACCTGTTCGGGTATATAGAAGGAGAATTCAGAATGTCCAAATTACCTATCGGCACGTCTTTCGGGACTTGTGGGAGGAAACCGGAGCACCCGGAGGAAACCCACGCAGACACGGGGAGAGCGTGCAGACTTCGCACAGTGACCCAAGCCAGAAATCGAATCTGGGACCCTGGAGCTGTGAAGCAACAGTGCTAACCACTGTGCTACCGTGCTGTCCCAATTGTCATCACGACCCCCAAACCAAATTACTAGCCTTATCCAACTTTTCCCAAATATCTCCAATTCAAACTGAGACTGTACCTTTGTGCCATAGCTAACACCTAACAGGCAACGTAAGATAATTTATTGTACACATTGAAAAGGGGCAACCACTGCCAGAGGATTCACGAACAAGCCTACGAGACCTAAGACACTGGTATAACGCCAGAAAATTAAGGTTACTAAATTCTTTATTCTCAAGAGAAAACTCAATATTGTCTCAAATCATAAACTGCTTTCAGGACTTTGCCCCCCATACAGTAGGCTAAATATACATTGGATTTTTACAGAATAATCTGCATCCAGACAGTTTGAAAATTTGCACTCAATGAGACAGATGTCAGTTTAAGACTTTTTAATCATTTTACACTACCTAGTACCGACAGTGACCACGGGATTACTGATATAGATAGTCATGGCAGGATTCACGAGGAGGAGGTGGAACTGCGTAGTCCTAATCTGTGAACACTAGCCAAAGTCAGAAGTTCAAATCCATCTGATCTTTTGTGTATTGTACCATGTTTGTTACATTTTCCTAACGTGTTGAGAACTTGTCAACACATTCTAGTTATTTTTAATTAATACATAATACATTAACCTATGATATCAATTTGTAAATGATGTAACCCCCTCCATTGTACCTACACAATGCTATCATTGATTTTCACACTGTGTGTACCTTAATCTCAACTTTTCTCATACCTGTCAGCATCTTGCTGAATTTGAAGAGGCATGCTCATATGTAGTGATGATGCCCACACGATAATCCGTAGTGCTACCAGGATCAGAATCCAGTAAACCTTGCTGTACACATCGAACGCGCTTGCGTTGGAATTGGGATCGCTGGCCCTTGACTGGTGGTGGAGACCTGCGCAAGGCTGCATAATGTCCAGGCTTCCCGCAATTTAAACATCGCCTGCCTTTTGCAGGGCATTGCCACTTTCAGTGGGCGGTGCCGCAGTTCGGACACGTCATTACGTTGACGTTGTTACGCTCCGTGCATCGTCGCACATACGCAGTGCGGTCAGCCGACGTTTGCACCTGCGCAGTTTGGTTTTAGGCCGCTTCGTTCTCTCGTTCGTGTTGCGCATGTGTGGTGCCACGGGAAAAGCGTGCGAAATGGCCGCTTTCATCGATGCTGAG
The DNA here is from genome assembly GCF_047496885.1 of Scyliorhinus torazame. NCBI lineage: Eukaryota > Metazoa > Chordata > Chondrichthyes > Carcharhiniformes > Scyliorhinidae > Scyliorhinus > Scyliorhinus torazame. The sequence continues at coordinate 209,066,319 of NC_092708.1, read as the reverse complement.
GTGCTGCATCCGGGCGATGGCCTGTACACACTCTGCCTCGTGGGAGGCAAGTTTTTCATATTATGCCGATTTGAAACGGGAGTACCAATTTCTCGCCTGTTCATGCACTTTACACGTCTCGATTGCGACTGGCAGGGTCATGTGCTTAATTTTGAGGAGTTGCTCCTGCAAGGATTCGGAGTGCACCCCAAACACGATCAGATCTCTGATCATGGAATCATCGGTTGCACCATAATTGCAGGACTGCGCTAATATACGGAGATGAGTTAGAAAGGATTGGAACGGTTCATCATTACCCTGAAGGCGTTGCTGGAAGATATAGCGCTCAAAAGTCTTGTTTGTTTCGACTTCACAGTGACTGTCGAACTTCTCCAAAACGGTCTTGAATTTGGTCTTGTCCTGGCCGTCGGTAAAATTAAGCGAGTTGAAAATCTGGATGGCTTGGTCCCCCGCAGTTGATAGGAGCAGCGCAACTTTTCTAGCATCGGACGCATCCTCGAGGTCAGAGATCTCAATGTAGAGAAGGAATCTTTGCTTGAAGACCTGCCAGTTGGCGCCGAGATTGTCGAAGATCCATAGCTGTGGAGGGGCCTGGATCTTCTCCATGCCGTTGGAAGGCACTTGCTGATCGTCACAGAATCACTCGAAGTAAACCACTTAGAGATAGTAGACTACTGGTACCATGTTGTGTTAATCACCCTGGGGTAACACGGACTGCAACTGGATGCAGTTGTACTTGAAAGTAGACTCCAAACTTTGGTGTTGGTTCAATACTCTTTATTGAACTTGTTAAGCACTGCACACAGTTCGCTGTGGATTTGACACTCTACTAATCTAAGCGTGCTTACTATAACTAACTAGACCAGACTAGCTTTGCGCCACTTGTAGAAGGTGCTAACTGATATATACACCCTGACTGTCACTCTAGTTGTCACCAGTGGAAAGAGGCAGAGTGTTGATGCTTTGTGTGTTTTATAGTGAGAGACCAGTTTCTAGTGTTCTGCCTGGTGATTGGTTGTGTTCTGTCCTGTGTGTTGATTGGCTGAACTGGGTGTCTGTCACTGCCTGTCTGTATCTCATTATGTGCATGAGTGCATATCATGACAATACCTTTCTCTACTAGTCTCACGTATTCAGTAAGTCTTCTGAGCATCTCCTGACTGCCTGGCTCGGTGCCGAGAACTCACCATTTCTGACCTTGCGGATTATTAGTCCATTCATGTCTATTCACAGGTCCTAATCTTGTCCCGAATATGACCTCTCAGAACTTGCCTATATTGCAGATTCTTACTTCTAAAATGTTTGTGTCTTTAATATCGAGAAATGTTTAATAAACGTATTAGAATGATTAAGGTATCCTACCCCTATTTACAGCTGACACCCCCTTCTTTTTGCCCATCACTTTTAATGCACTTCTGCAGAGTAATCTTCTGTGATATCAGAATCCATTTTATTAAATGAGCCTCTTTTAATCCTTTCCATAATGTATACATATTGAGCAATGGATACCTGTGATGTGACTCAAATGAGATCATTTGTTAATTTGTTCATTTTGAGTATAAGTTTGATATATTTTTGTTAACTGATATGCTGCATTAAGGGATACATGTGCAAAGGCAGGTATGTGGAGTTAGGTCACAGTTCAGCCACGATCTCGTTGAATAATGGAACAGGCTCAAGGCACTAAGTGGCCTAATGTTCCTATGATCAGTTATTTAAGCATTTTATAGTCATCATCCGAATACTAAGGAGAAGGCAAAATACCGTAGATACTGGTCATCTGAAACAAAAAAAACAGAAAATGCTGGAAATACTCAGCAAATCAGGGGGTCTCGGTGGAAAACAATAAACAGACTTAATGGCCGGAATTTTCCAGCTCTTCACACTGGCGGGATCTTCTGCTCTTGCTGATGTGAACGGAGATTTCAATGATTCACTAGGAGAACCCGCGACAAGGATGCTGGAAAACTCCGGCCAATGTTTCAGGCCTGTGACTTTTGACCTGCTGAGTATTTTCAGCATTTTCTGTTTTTACATCTGAATACTAGGATTAGATTGCAGCCTTCAGGTGACCCTTTAGCATGTCCTAGTATCTACTGTCACATTTATAAATATACTGCTGAAATTTTCAACAGTTTTTAATTTGTAGTTGAGGTTTTATGCCACTGGTGGCTGTCAGGTTGCTCCGTGTCCTTGACAAAAAATGATGTCAATGTAATTATGGAAAATTTATTGAAAAATAGATTGAAACTGATTAATAGAGAAATCTATCTTCAGGTTATGTTATCTGGAGATTATATGTAGCTGGAAGGAAGGAAGAGTTATCAGCCTTGGTAAATGATAACGATTTTACCTAAGTGTTAGAAGGTCACACCCCACCTCTGCAACTAAAACATTGTTCACAGGAGAACAGGAGCATTTGGCTAACTTTTGTCTCTCAACCACCACCTAATACAGATTATCCAGTCATTGATTCTGTTTCTCTGACCTTGCTTGTCCAGTTAGCTACAAAAATAAATTCCTGAATTGTCATCCTGTTTAAGAATTCCATTTCACTCTGAAAAGAAACCTCAGAATTTCATGATAATATAGGTTATTATATTTTTAAGTCTAATCAGCAGATTTAAGACAAGGGGCGAAATTCTCCGTTATCGGCGGAAACTCCGCCGATCGGCGCAAAAAACGGCGCAAATCCCACTTGCGTCACGTCATAAAAATGGGCCGATAGTCTGCGGCCCGAAATGGGCTACCAGCGACGTAACGGGATCCGCGCTTGCGCAGTGGTTCACGCCGTGCAGCGTCATACGCGCTGCACGGCGTGACGGCTCATAAGGCCGCGCAGCTCCCCCCCACCCGACCGGAACAGCCGACCGCAACACCCGACTTGATGGCTGGCCGTCGCTCAGCCCCGAGGTTCGAGTCACGCGATGTGGAGGCGCTCCTGGATGCGGTGGAGCAGAGGAGGGACGCCCTGTATCCCGGGCACGGCCGCAGAGTTGCCCCACGCCACAGCCGGCGTCTGTGGAGGGAGGTGGCAGAGGCCGTCACCGCTGTGGCCCTAACACCACGGACAGGCACCCAGTGCCACAAGAAGGTGAACGACCTCGTCAGAGCAGGCAGGGTGAGCGTCCCCCATATCCCCCATATCCCCACTCCCCCAAATCCCCCCTCCCCCATATCCCCCCTCCCCCATATCCCCCCCTCCCCATATCCCCCATATTCCCCATATCCCCCCCTCCCCCATATCCCCCCTCCCCCATATCCCCCCTCCCCCATATCCCCCATATCCCCCTCCCCCATATCCCCCCTCCCCCATATCCCCCATATCCCCCCTCCCCCATATCCCCCCCTCCCCCATATCCCCCATATCCCCCCTCCCCCATATTCCCTATATCCCCCCCTCCCCCATATCCCCCATATCCCCCATATCCCCCCTCCCCCATATCCCCCATATCCCCCCTCCCCATATCCCCCATATCCCCCCTCCCCCATATCCCCCCCTCCCCCATATCCCCCATATCCCCCATATCCCCCCTCCCCCATATCCCCCCCTCCCCCATATCCCCCCTCCCCCATATCCCCCCTCCCCCATATTCCCCATATCCCCCCTCCCCCATATCCCTCCTCCCCCATATCCCCCATATCCCCCTCCCCCATATTCCCCATATCCCTCCCTCCCCCATATCCCCCTCCCACATATCCCCCCTCCCCCATATCCCCCATATCCCCCTCCCCCATATCCCCCATATCCCCCCTCCCCCATATCCCCCATATCCCCCCTCCCCCATATCCCCCATATCCCCCTCCCCATATCCCCCCCTCCCCCATATCCCCCCTTCCCCCATATCCCCCCTCCCCCATATCCCCCCTCCCCCATATCCCCCCTCCCCCATATCCCCCCTCCCCCATATTCCCCATATCCCCCCTCCCCCATATCCCCCCTCCCCCATATCCCCCATATCCCCCCTCCCCCATATCCCCCATATCCCCCCTCCCCCATATCCCCCATATCCCCCCTCCCCCATATCCCCCCCTCCCCCATATCCCCCATATCCCCCCTCCCCCATATCCCCCCTCCCCCATATCCCCCCCTCCCCCATATCCCCCCTCCCCCATATTCCCCATATCCCCCCTCCCCCATATCCCCCCTCCCCCATATCCCCCATATACCCCCTCCCCCATATTCCCCATATCCCCCCTCCCCCATATCCCCCCTCCCACATATCCCCCCTCCCCCATATCCCCCATATCCCCCCTCCCCCATATCCCCCCTCCACCATATCCCCCATATTCCCCCCTCCCCCATATCCCCCATATCCCCCCTCCCCCATATCCCCCATATCCCCCCTCCCCCATATCCCCCATATCCCCCCTCCCCCATATCCCCCATATCCCCCCTCCCCCATATCCCCCCTCCCCCATATCCCCCATATCCCCAAGTGAATCCAGCCCTAACCTTAACCTCTGCAATGCACGCGCAACCGATGGCGTGCATTCATATACCTGCCTAACACTGTTGCCTTTTACCCCTGCCACCACCCCCCCCCCCCCCCCAGGAGAAGCGCGCACACAACAATAGGGAGCACGTGAGGACTGGAGGAGGGCCCGCTGATGAGAGGCCACTGACCGTACATGAGGAAAGGGCCCTGGAACTGGCTGGCGGACCTGAGGACCGGGAGGTTGCTGATGCAGAGGTCGGGGCCCCACGAGCAAGTGAGCCACCAACAGCCCGTTCCCATATCCCCCCTCCCCTATATCCCCCTCTCCCGTATCACCTGATCACTGCCTGATGTCTAACCATGCATGCTTCATTGTGTATCGCAGGACCAAACGTCCAGGCACCCATCCCCGCAGATGCAGACCGCCCGCAGGATGCCCCTCGGAGACCACGGGAGACGGAGAGACCCGCACCCTCCAGCATGCGACGCCAGCAGGATGCCCCTCCGAGACCACGGGAGACGGAGAGACCCGCACCCTCCAGCATGCGACGCCCGCAGGATGCCCCTCGGAGACCACGGGAGACGGAGAGACCCGCACCCTCCAGCATGCGACGCCCGCAGGATGCCCCTCGGAGACCACGGGAGACGGAGAGACCCGAACCCTCCAGCATGCGACGCCCGCAGGATGCCCCTCGGAGACCACGGGAGACGGAGAGACCCGAACCCTCCAGCATGCGACGCCCGCAGGATGCCCCTCGGAGACCACGGGAGACGGAGAGACCCGAACCCTCCAGCATGCGACGCCCGCAGGATGCCCCTCGGAGACCACGGGAGACGGAGAGACCTGGAGCAACAGGGAGACGACACCCCCGTCACGTGCGGGAGCGACCACCCAGCGATGAGGGGGGCAGCCACAGGCCCCCGTCACATCCGAGCCAGGACACCACTACCCAGGACACCACTATCCAGGACACCCCTACCCGGGACACCACTACCCAGGACACCCCTACCCGGGACAGCACTACCCGGGACAGCACTACCCAGGACACCCCTACCCGGGAAGACGAAATACCGGACAGTGACTCAGAGTGGATGGGTGGAGACGAACCCCCACCCCAAAGTGCCATGGACTCAGAGTGGGACGAAGAGCACGACACAACGCCACTGCTGTCACCAACACCCTCCACCATCGCAGAAACACTCACCACGGTTGGGCACTTTAGTGATGAGGCGTCTGGTACACTCACTGGTGCGCACAACACAGCCGTCCCGGTACAGCAGGTGGAGGTAGGAGCAGCAGAGGGACCGGGCGGTCGGAGGGCAGCCCAGGCCAAGCGAACATCTGCCGCCCAGATGGATCCCGGGTTCCTGCAGTTACCACACCCACACATAGATCCGATGCAACCACCGACACGGAGACGAGCGAATAGGGTGACGGGTGGCTTGCGGCGGCTGCGGTCGCAGGTGGAGGAGTCCACCCGCGTCCAGGAGCTGGGAGTGGTCCCGGTCATGCGTGCCACCCAGGCTGACACCGCACGGGTGGCGTCCGCGGTGGAGGCAATGGGTGCGACGGTGTCAGACATGGGGAACGGTTTGCGAGGCCTGGGGCCTTCCGTGCAGGCGGCGTCTGTGGCCCAGGAAATGGCTGCCCTCTCACAGGAGGCCATGAGCCAGTGCCAGCGCCAGATGGCAGAGGCGCTCAACGCCATAGCCCAGTCTCAGCAGGCCATGGCCCAGTCTCAGCAGGCCATAGCCCAGTCTCTGCAGGCCATAGCCCAGTCTCTGCAGGCCATGGCCCAGTCTCTGCAGGCCATGGCCCAGTCTCAGCAGGCCATCGCTGAGGGCATCGGCGCCAGTGGCCATGTGCGAGCTGGCGTCGCACTGTCGCAGACAGGGTTCGACAACCCCCTGGGCTCCATGGCTGCAAACCTGCAGACCCCTGTCGATACCAGCACGGGCCTCCAGGACTGGCAGCGCCAGATGTCGGGGGCGCGTCGGATGGCCAGTCCGTTCGCATCCCCCACCCATGTAGAGGCCTGGGGGCCATCGGGCACCCCGAGGGAGGAGGAGGTGGTGTGGTCCGTCCCGGCTCCCTCTGTAGGGGAGGTCCCGGTACACCGCGACACCTCGGACTCCCCCCCTTCCGTCCCAGGTGCATCGGGTGGGCAACGGGCAGGACAGGCTGGCAGCTCGCCATCCCAGTCGCCCGGGCCGCAGCCTGGCCCATCTAGGCCAGGACACCCCAGGAAACGGCCGCCAAAGGGATCCAGTGTCAGAGGGCAGGAATCACAGGAGTCCACCTCCAGTTCTGCTGTACCGTCTGGGGAACCACGTAGACGTAGTCAAAGGGCCCGTAAGGCCAAACAATTAGACACTGAGTAAGTTGGCACGGGTGCAGGGCACAGATGAGTTTTAGGCGCTAGGGCACGTGCATGAACTCCTTTGGTTATTAAAGTCAATGTTACACCTACCGAAGCTGCCTTTGTGCTCTGTCCAAAGTGTGCGGGGGTGTCATGTACATTGAGCGCAAGTGTGTGTGTGAGGGGTGGTCTTACCTCAGCCCCAGGTGAGTCTGCCCCCTTCCCCCTGGGCCGCCATCAACATCCACCGGGCAGAGGACGGGACCGTGCGCTGCAGTGTCACAGCCGCATGCAGGGATGGTCCGGGTGGATGGTGGTACTGTGGCCATGGGTCAGACATAGTCCAACGATGTAGAGCCAGGAGCTCATCGGAGGCGGGTTGTCATCATTCTCCATGGCCTGCGATAGACACGCGTCCACCCGCAACTGGGTGAGCCCGGCCCGTTGTGCCGCCGGTGGATCGGCAATTGGGAGTGGGGGGGTGGTGTGCATGCGGGTGGGGTGTGTGGGGTTGGGGAGGGGGGTGATGGTGCTGGGTGGATGGATGGGTGGGGGGTGTGGGTGGTCGGCTGTTGTCATGGTGTGCGGTCTGTGGCCATACTACCCGATTCCCACGCCCATCTAGTCAGTGAAGCAGGCGTCTATCAGTCTGTCCCGTGCCCGCTGGGCCAGCCGGTAACGGTGGACAGCCACCCGTCTGTGTCTACCCCGTCTGCCCTGACCATTGCCCCCATCCCCCTCATCTGGGGAGGACTGGGCCTCTTCCTGCTGCTCCTCCACTCCGCCCTCCTCTGCCTGCGGCACATCGCCCCTCTGCTGGGCTATGTTGTGCAGGACGCAGCACACCACAATGATGCGGCCGACCCTATCTGACCGATACTGGAGGGCGCCCCCAGAGAGGTCCAGGCACCTGAAACGCATCTTCAGCACGCCAAAGCACCTCTCGATCACTCCCCTTGTCGCTACATGGGCATCATTGTAGCGGTTCTCCGCCTCATTGCGTGGCCTCCGTATAGGCGTCATCAGCCACGATCGCAATGGGTAGCCCCTGTCGCCCAGCAACCAGCCCCTCAGCCGGGGATGGCGTCCCTCGTACATGCCGGGGATGGATGACCGCGACAACACGAATGAGTCGTGTACACTGCCTGGGTAACGGGCGCAGACGTGCAGGATCATCATGCGGTGGTCGCAGACCACCTGTACGTTCATCGAATAGGTCCCCTTCCTATTAGTGAACACGGCCCTGTTATCTGCAGGTGGCCGCACGGCGACGTGCATCCCATCGATCGCGCCCTGGACCATGGGGAACCCGGCAATGGCAGAGAAGCCCACGGCCCGGGCATCTTGGCTGGCCCGGTCCACGGGGAAGCGGATGTAGCGGTGCGCCATGGCATAAAGGGCATCTGTCACTGCCCGGATGCACCGATGCACCGATGTCTGCGATATGCCGGACAGGTCCCCACTCGGGACCACGCGGTGACAGGTGTGCCAGCAGGTGGCAGATGTGTGCCACGGTTTCCCGGCTCATCCGGAGTCTCTTCCTGCATTCCCGGTCCGTGAGGTCCTGGTATGACTGCCGGGGCCGGTACACACGGGGCGCCCTCGGGTGCCTCCGTTGCCGTGGGGCCGCGACGTCCTCCTCCCTCTCCTCGTCCTGTCGGTCAGGTGTCCCTCCAGCCTGGGCGGCTGCCGCCTGCCCCTCTGCGGCAGCCTGCGCCGCCTCTCTGGCACGCTCCTCCTCCTCCTCCTCCTCCTCCTCATCCAGGGCAACATAGACATGAGCGGCTGCCACCACGGCGGCCAACATCGCTGGATGATCTGAAAACATGACGACCTGGTGGGGGGGAGGGGAACGACGACATGTCATCATTGCCCATATCCCCTCCTCCCCCCAGCCAGGTGGCATGGACCGCATGGGTCCAACTGTTGGAGGCTGGCACCTGGCCAGGTGGACCAACTCATTTGCCCTCTCATCACCCACCCCGGCACGGACCCCCCCCCCCCCCCCCAACCTCCACCCCAGCACGGACCCCCTCCCCAACCTCCACCCCGGCACGGACCCCCTCCCCAACCCCCAACCTCCGCCCCGGCACGGACCCCCTCCCCAACCCCCAACCTCCACCCCAGCACGGACCCCCCCCCAACCTCCACCCCGGCACGGAACCCCTCCCCAACCCCCAACCTCCACCCCAGCACGGACCCCCCCCCCCAACCTCCACCCCGGCACGGACCCCCTCCACAACCCCCAACCTCCGCCCCGGCACGGACCCCCTCCCCAACCTCCACCCCGGCACGGACCCCCTCCCCAACCTCCACCCCGGCACGGACCCCCTCCCCAACCTCCACCCCGGCACGGACCCCCTCCCCAACCCCCAACCTCCACCCCGGCACGGACCCCCTCCCCAACCCCCAACCTCCACCCCAGCACGGACCCCCCCCCCCAACCTCCACCCCGGCACGGACCCCCTCCACAACCCCCAACCTCCACCCCGGCACGGACCCCCTCCCCAACCTCCACCCCGGCACGGACCCCCTCCCCAACCTCCACCCCGGCACGGACCCCCCCCCCAACCTCCACCCCGGCACGGACCCCCTCCCCAACCCCCAACCTCCACCCCGGCACGGACCCCCTCCCCAACCCCCAACCTCCACCCCAGCACGGACCCCCCCCCCAACCTCCACCCCGGCACGGAACCCCTCCCCAACCCCCAACCTCCACCCCAGCACGGACCCCCCCCCCCCCAACCTCCACCCCGGCACGGACCCCCTCCACAACCCCCAACCTCCACCCCGGCACGGACCCCCTCCCCAACCTCCACCCCGGCACGGACCCCCTCCCCAACCTCCACCCCGGCACGGACCCCCCCCCCAACCTCCACCCCGGCACGGACCCCCTCCCCAACCTCCACCCCGGCACGGACCCCCTCCCGGCACTCCCCCGGAGCCCAGCCTACTCTAACCACCCCCCCCCCCGCCGCACACACACACAAGCCGAGACACACCTCTCCTCAGGCAATCAGTCTGCGGCCACGCCATTTCCTGCCCAGAGCCAACCCCCCAGGCCGTCACTCACCTCCTCGCTGGTCGGCGTGAGCCTGGAGCACCGGGTCACGCCGATGAAAAGGAGGTTTGATTGACGTCGACGTGAACGGTCATCACGTCGACGGGACTTCGGCCCATCCGGAAGGGAGAATATCGGCAGGCCGAAAATCGGCTGCCTTGCGCAGACCCGTGACATTCTCCGCGGCAGCGGCGCCATTAACGCCCCGCCGACTTTTCTCCCTTCGGAGACTTCGGCGGGGGCGGGGGCGGGATTCACGGCGGCCAACGGCCATTCTCCGACCCGGCGGGGGGTCGGAGAATGACGCCCAAGGAGCCAGATTGATGCAAGTAACTTATTTGATGGAAGTCAGATGGACTTTTTTTCTGATTATAAGTCTTATAGCAGAAACAAATGTGAATGATGGGAGGGGTTTCTGACATTCCCTCCCAAGTGGCTGCACCAGGTGGTTCCTTATTTCTAGATTGCCTGAGCTGCACCACAATGTCCTATCTGGGCTATGATGTACAAGAATGATCAAATTAACTACTCATTGTTTTTGTCAGTGCAGTGTTCTAATTAAAGTTGTCCTATGTGTTTATGGATCAAGATTTAGAGCTAAAGCTACCCACAGTGTTTTGTACAATATTTCTCAATTAGACTGCTCTCTGATGTCCTATTTCCTGGTTAGCTGATCAGACAGAGCCACAGATCACTGGCATAAATTGACTGTCACCCTATCGACCACCTGAAGTGTTCACCATGCACTGTGGCAGCAATATGTACCATCTACAAGATATGTGAGAGCAACTTCCAAACCCAGGAATGCTACCGCAGGCAGTAGGTGCATGGGAACACCACCACCTCCACGTTTCCCTCCAGGATACACACCACCCTGACGTGGAACTATATTACGCTGTTCCTTCACTGTCACAAGGTCAAAATCTTGGAATTCCCTCTCCAACATCACTGTTGGTTTGGTATACCTACACAAGAACTCCAGTGGTACACGAGGTGACTCACTTCTCGAGGGCAATTAGGGATAAACAATAAATTTTATTTTTACCAGCGATTCTCTCATTCCAGAACAAATACATAAAATAAACCTGCTTGGATGATCGTTGCAAAAAATAAATTGCCGACAAACATCTGTTCGGAAAGAGATTTTAAGGAAAAAGTTGAAACTTTAATAAAGGTTATTGGGTGGAATTCTGCCATCTGGGGTAAGGTCCCATGGCGGGAGGAGCAATATGGAGTGCTTCCCACTGTGGAGGCTGGCCTCAACCTCAATAATTATGCACCCAAGGGTTTTGCATCATAGGAGGGATTCTCTGAGCCTCCACACCAAAATCACGTTCGGCGGAGAATGGGGCGTCAGACCCGCGATCGGGACCGACGCCTTCCCGTGATTCTCCACAGACCGGAGAATCGCTGCCAGCCGCGCACACGCAGTTGAGGGCCGTTGAAAGAGGCCCCCGCAGCGATTCTCAGCCAGCAGCTGGCCGAGTTCCCGCCGGTGTGGTTCACTCATGGCTCCACCCGGCGGGTGCTGCGGACCCAGTCCACGGTCGCCCTTGTCCAGATCCGCCATCGGGTGGGGCCTCCAGAACGGCCATGCTCGCGATCATGGGCCACTGGTCTGTGTGGTGCCCATATTGTTGGGGCCGGCTTGCTGTGTGGGTCCGCCATGTTGCATGTGGCCACCGCCACAGGCGTCCGCCCGTCGCATGCGCGGACCTGTGGCCAAAAGTGCAAGGCCCCATATCGGCTGCGTGGTGTACTCCAGGGCCCTGCAAACCCCCTTCAAAACGGAGAATCACTCTGGACTTTCTCCTGATTCCGTGATGGGGTGGGCATGATGGCTTGAGTGCCACCATAATATCTGGTGCCAAATTGAAAAGGTGCTCAACATCACCCACCTACCATTGAAGAAGGAAGATGGGCTTCCTGATTAAGAAGATGGATCTCCAGGAACATTCTGAAGCTGGAAAATGGACTTCCTCATGACACTGAATCTGAGAGATTCACCTGTAGCTGTTTCCTCCCATCTGCTGCTGTGGTTTTCCATGGTGCACAGTTGCTGCCAGCCTCCATCCCAAACTCCGGAGGCAGTCCCAGCCATTGTTCTGGTGCGTCTCGACTTCTTCATGCCATGTTGTTCCAGGCATGTTCTGAACTGGTGTGCTTTCCCACTGGCATCGCGGCAAACCAAATGGGTAACAGATTCTGATCAGGCCTTCAACTACATCCCTTTAACGGAATGCAAATCAGTTTCATGCAGGCCTCCGAGTTTCCCGATCCGCCATGTCAGGCACCAGCGAAAGATCCTGTGGAGAATTCACACCTGCATGAAACCGATTTTTGGACTCCTGGTAGATTCTCAACCCCTGCCCCCCCATCCACCAACCACCATGGAAACTGCCAATGGAGCCATGGGAGGATTCTACTCATATTGTGTTGCAAGAAACATGATAGCTGGGCCCACTTAAGCACCAGACGAAAAATTTCACACGATTAAGTTGGAAGCTGTTGTAATGTAACCTCAAGAGAGGATTTGCTAATCAGTAAGTATCATAGAATAAAATCATAGAATCTCTGCAGTGCAGAAGGAGGCCATTCAGCCCATCAAGTCTGCACCGATTCTCTGAAAGAGCACCCTAGACAGGCTCACACCCCTGCCCTATCACCGTAACCCCACCTAACCTTTTGGACACTACGAGACAATTTAGCATGTCCAATCCACCTCACCTGCACATCTTTGGACAATGGGAGGAAACCAGACACGGGGAGAAAGTGCAAACTCCACACAGTTAGCAAAGGCGGGAATCAAACCCGGGTCCCTTGAGCTGTGAGACAGCAGTGCTAACCACTGTGCCGCCCCAAATAGCCAGGATGTAAACTATGTGGCCAGCAGATATTGTTCAGCGGAGCTTTTAGTTTAGCTAGCAATATGTGATCTGAAGGAATTGAAGCTTTACTTTCCTGTTAGCAATAGTTGTTGAAACTTTATAATGCATCTGCCTGTTGATCAATCCTGTACAAGCCAAACGTACATTTAATTTACCAGCTGTGTGTGAGATGAGTATGTTTATGTTAAGTGAATATTGAAGTACAACATGGTGACCATCAGTGGCTTCTCTTAAACAAAACAACGAAGATTTGAAGAGCACAGGAAAAACCTGGTAACATTTTGTGCTGCACAAAGGCTGTATAGGCATTGGAGAACCCTGGAGGCAAACTACCTCTGCAGACAGTGTTTCACAGTGCAGTGAATACCTGATTTGTGGGAAAGCCAGATCACTGGTGAACTGTGCAGTCGATTTTGAATCAACAGTCATAAAAACATAGAATAAAAGCAAATTACTGCAGATGCTGGAATCTGAAACCAAAAAAGAAAATGCTGGAAAATCTCAGCAGGTCCGGCAGCATCTGTTGGGAGAGAAAAGAGCTAATGTTTCGAGTCCAGATGACCTTTTTCAAATAGAAACATAGAAAATAGGAGCAGGAGGAGGCCATTCAGCCCTTTGAACGTGTTCCGCCATTCATTATGATCATGGCCAATCATCCAACTCAGAAACCTGTTCCCGCTTTTCTATCATATCCTTTGATCCCTTTAACCTCAAGTGCTATATTTATCTCCTTGAAAACAAACATTATTTTGGCCTCAACTGCTTTAGTGGTAGAGAATTCCACAGGCTCACCACTCTTTGAATGAAGAAATATCTCCTCATTTCTGCCCTAACTGATCAACTCCGCAGCCTCCGACTGTGACCTATGGTTTTGGACGCCCCTGCCATCGGGAACATCCTTCCTGCATCTATCCTGTCTAATCCTTTTTTAAAAAATATTTTATTAAGGCATTTATATATACAACAAACACACCAAATAAGAGCAGAAGCAAAATTGTACAGCCTAATAAATAACCAGCACCCACATCCCGCAACCCTTCCCCTCCCCCCATCCTGCCTTCCCCATTTTAATCCCCTTATTCCCCAACCCCCACCCACCCGCTCCCCTCTGCTGACACCTCAATCCTCCTTAAATAAGTCAATAAATGGTTTCCACGTCCTGGCGAGCCCATCAACCGACCCTCTCAAGACGAACTTGAGCTTTTCCAGCCTCAGGAATTCTGCCAGGTTGCTCACCCGCACCCCCGCTTTCGGCAGCTCCGAGTCCCTCCATCCAAGCAAAATCCGTCTCAGTGCTATCAGGGAGACAAAGGCCAAGGCATCAGCCTCTCTCGCCCCCTAGACTCCCGGGTCTTCCGACATCCCAAATATCGCTACCTCTGGGCTCGGGGCCACCTTTACTCCTAATACCTCGGACATTACGTCTGCAATCCCCTGCCTTCATTTTCATACACGCACAAACATGTGGACATGATTCGCAGGCCTCCCCGCGCACCACCCATACCTGTCCTCTACTCTCTCAAAGAACCTACTCATCCTGATCACCCTCATATGCACCCTGTGTACTACTGTAAACCGCATAAGTCTGAGCGTTGCACACGACGAGGGTGCATTCACCCTCCGCATGGCCTTTTCCCACGTCCCGGCCTCCACACTCAGCCCCCCCCCCCAATCCCCACACCCACCCCTCCCCAGCTCCTCCTCCCACTTCCGTTTACCATCTCTAACGGGGCTCCCTCCCAGTCCATCAGCACCTCATAAGTCTTGGACACCTCCCCCTCCCCTACCGCCCCCCCCCCCCCCCCCTCCCTTCGACAGCACCATATCCAGCAACCCCCAAGGGCTGCAACACGGGAAAGGATGGCACACCTCCTCACGAAATCCCAGACCTGTAAGTATGTAAAACCACTAGACAGCTCATATTCTTCCTCCAGGTCCTCTAAACTCGCAAAGCTGCCCCTATAAACCAATCCCCAAACTGCTTAATCCCCACCTGCCGCCACATCCGAAAACCCGCATCCAGCTCTCCCAATGCAAACCTATGGTTATCACAAATCGGTGCCCACACTGAGGCACATTCCAGTCTCAAGTGCTGCTTCCACTGGCCCCACACCTGACATCTCCGCTGGGCTTGCGGAGTACTTGGCCGGCGAGAAAGACAGAGGTGCTGTCATCAATGCCCCTGCAAGGAGCCACCTCCATCCACCCCCATACTGACCCTTCCCCCATTACCCATTTCCTAACCATAGCGATGTTAACTGCCCAGTATTAATTCACTATTTTCGGCAGCACCACCCCTCCCCTCCCTCTCCTCGCCTCCGTTCCAAAAACGCACTCTTGATCAGCGGGGTCTTCCCTGACCACACAACCCCTAGATCAACGCGTTAACCTTTTTGAAAAATGACTTTGAAAATGAAATGAAATGAAAATGAAAATCGCTTATTGTCACAAGTAGGCTTCAAATGAAGTGACTGTGAAAAGCCCCTAGTCGCCACATTCCGGCGCCTGTTCGGGGAGGCTGTTACGGGAATTGAACCGTGCTGCTGACCTGCCTTGGTCTGCTTTCAAAGCCAGCGATTTAGCCCTGTGCTAAACAGCCCCTTGGAACGAAGATCGGGAGGTTCTGAAATACAAACAAGAACCTTGGCAGCACTGTCATCTTCACTGTCTGCACCCGTCCCTCCAGCGACAATGGCAGCAAATCCCACCATCTTAAAATCCCCCTTAATCTGCTCCACCAACCGAGGCAAATTCAACTTGTGCAGCTGCTCCCAGCCCAGTGCCACTTGATAGCCCGAGTACCTAAAACTCGCCCCCACCACCTTGAACGGCAGCTCCCCCAGCCTCCTCTCCTGTCCCCTGCACTCAATCAGGAACACCTCGCTCTTTCCCATGTTCAGATTGAATCCGGAAAACTGGCCAAAGTCCTCCAAAATCCCCATAATTCTGCTAATGCCTCCCAGTGGGTCCGAAATATTTGGCAACAGGTCATCCACATACAGCTCCGACCCCCCCCACCGCACAATCCCTTTCCAACCCCTCAACACTCTAAGCGCCATTGCAAATGGCTCTATCGCCAAGGCAAAAAGCAATGGGGAGAGTGGGCACCCCTGCATGTCCCATGGTGCAACCCGACATTTCCCAAACTCACCCGGTTTGTCCACATGCTTGCTTCAGGGGCCCTATACACCAACCGGACCCAATCCACAAAACCCTGCCCAAACTCAAACCATCCCAACACCTCCCACAGATATTCCCACTCCACCCGGTTGAAAGCCTTCTCTGTATCCATCGCCACTGCCACCTCCACTTCCTGCCCCTTTGGGGGCATCATAATCACATTAAGTACCATCCTCACATTTGCCAACAACAGCCTCCCCTTCACAAACCCCGTTTAATCCTCACTCATCATCCACGGGACACAGTCCTCGATTCACGAAGTCAATACCTTCGCTAGCAACTTGGCTTCCACATTTAACAACGATATCGGACGTTAGGATCCGCACTGTTCCGTATCCTTATCTTTCTATTGTGTCAGGGATATAGACGCTTGCGATAGTGTCGGGGGAGCTCCCCCCTCTCCCTAGCCTCATTGTATGCTTTTATCAGCAGCGGCCCCAGATCTACCCCAAACATTTTATAAAACTCCACCAAGAACCCGTCCGGGGTCTTCCCTGCCTGCATCGCCCCCATACTCTCCATCACCTCCCCCAGTCCCTCCACCAGGCCGTCGTCCATCTTGGGAAACTCCAACCCATCCAGAAACAGCCGCATTCCCTCCACCCCGCCAGGGGGCTCCGACTCATATAGCTTCCTTTAAGACTCCTTGAACATCCAGTTCATCCCCACCAGGTCCAGTACCACCGTTCCTGTCCCGTCCTTCACTCTTACAATCTCCCTCACCGTCTCTTGCTACCTAAGTTGGTGAGGCAGCAGCCTACTCACTTTCTCCCTGTACTCGTACATTGTCCCCCTGGCCCTCAGCAAGTGCCCTACTGCCTACACCAGCCCAAACTCCATCTGGAGCCTCTGCCTCTCCTTTAACAACCCTGCCTCCGGGGCCTCCGAGTACTTCCTATCCACCCTCAGAACCTCTTCCACCAACCTTGCCATCTCTGCTCCTTCCTCCTTTTCCCTGTGCGCCCAAATAAACTCCCCCCTAACCATACATTGAGTGCCTCGTGGCCTCCCCAGTATCGTTGAGTTCCACATACCCCCGGATAGCAGCCCTCACCTGCTCGCACACCTCCTCATCTGCCAACAACCCCACATCCAGCTTCCACTGCGGCGCTTGGCCCGCTCACAAATCCACCCTGTGCGGCACGTGGTCTGAAACCACAATCGCCGAGTCAACCACCCCTGCCAGCAATGCCTTGTCCAGCACCAAAAAGTCAACCCGGGAGTACAGCCAGTGCACATGAGAAAAGTACGAAAAACCCTTCGCCCTCGGCCTCCCAAACCTCTTGGGTCTACCCACCCCATCCACTCCATGAACCCCTTCAGCGCATTCGCCATCACCGACAATGTCCCCGACCTCGGGCTTGACCGATCCAAACTTGGCTCAATGACCGTGTTAAACTCCCCCCCCCCCCCCCTGCCATGATCAACCCGTGTAAGTCCAGGTCAGGATTCTTCTCATTAACTTCACATCGTCCCAGTTTGGGGATAAACTTTAACCAAATCTACCGGCAACCCTCCAGCTTCCCATTTACCATCCCGAATCAGCCGCAGTGTTCGCCACCTCGAACGCCACCCGCTTATTCAGCAACACCGCCACCCCCCTCGTCTTCATGTCCAGTCCCGAATGGAACACCTGCCCTCCCCATCTTTTGTGTCTCTTGTCAAAAAGCCTTGTCTGCCTACAGACTCCTCAGGTGTGCGAACACACATGATCGTTTGACTGGCCCCTTCAGCCCCCTCACGTTCCACATGACCAGCCTGGTGGGAGGCTTCCCGCCCCCTTCCCACACCGGTCAACAGTACCCTTTTTTGGGTCAGCCCCCGGCCCATATCACGCGACCCTCCAGGTCCACCCTCGGATGGCCACCATCATCATTCACTTTCCCGCTGCACCACAACAACCTCACCCTTATCAGCAGCCCCACCCTGCTCCCCCCTCCCCCAAGCAAAACAACTCCACTCCCTTCCCCTTCACCTGTTAGAATTGTACAGGTTTCTATGAGTTTCCCCCGCATTCTTCTAACTTGCAGCGAATATAATCGTAACCGACTCAATCTCTCCTCATACACCAGCCAGTTTTGAGTTGGACAGTTCAAGCTTCAGGGCCATCATGCCATCTTGGGTGCCATTCCCATGCCAAAGAAGCAAATGCGTGAAACAGAAAAGAAAACAAGCTCCAGCCAAAGAAAATAGATGGAAAGGAAAAAAAAACTCAGCAGCCAATTTGCTGAACCTTCCCACAGAGTAGAGAAGCTACAAATTTACTACATAACAACAGCATTCATTAAAGGCAGGAAACATCAGGAAGATGGCCAGTAAATTCGCCAGCATGATTTGAAGGCTACTGTTGTCCTATCCAAATTCAGGCTTTTTGAACAAAAGGTGGAGTGATGCTTTTTACATTTATTTGTCACAGAACCGGATAAACATGTGGTGAAGAAATGGTAGCAATTGGAAGCAAGTTAACACTTTGGTCCTGCCTGAGGAAGATCCAAAGAATCCTACCAAGCTGTGAAACATGTTGAAGGATACAAATAAGGTGCAGGAATCGGCAATTTGACCCCTCAAGCCTGCTCCACCGTTTAATAAGATCATGGTTGATCTGAAGTAACCTCAAATCTGTATGCCGCCTGTCGCTGATAACCAATCAATCCTTGTTTACCAAGAATCTATCCACCTCTCCCTTAAAAGTGTTCAAAGACTCTGCTTCCACTGTCTTTTCAGGAAGAGTTCAGCTTCATGTAAAGATGAACTTTAGTACACACCATTTAGAGCTGATGGTTGACAGGTGACAGCCACAAGAATCAATCGATCAGTTCTTCAGCAGGTGCCGTGATAAGGGCAAGGGCTGTGATTGATCAGAAGCTGAGCTGTCTGAACAAATAATGAAGCTGTTTGTAATTTCCACAACAATTGATGCTTTCCAAAATTATTTTCATAGCGTCATCGGGCTGGATTTTCCGGCTGCGCCCTCATCGAGACCAGAAATTCCTAGAGTTAACATTTTAGGTCTGTATGATTTCTTCAGAAGAGTCTCTGATGAAGCAACTCTAAAGAAGAGGCATACAGACGCGAAACATTAACTCTATTACTCTCTTCACAGATGCTGCTATACCTGCTGAGTTTTTCCAGGATTTTCTGTTTTTATTTCATATTTCTAGCCTATGCAATATTTTGTTTATATTATAGGATGTTTATAAATGTGGCTATACTGTTTTTAAATGGACTTTCTTTAATTGTCTCTGCAGGGTTAGGGGTTTACCCAGTACCGTACCCTGACAAAACCTCAGCCCACCCAAATTCCGCATTTCACCCCAAGATCAGTTTTTTAAAAATAAATTTACAATACCCAATTCATTTTTTCCGATTAAGGGGCAATTTAGTGTGGCCAGTCCACCTACCCTGCACATCTTTTGAGGGGCGAAACCCACGCAAACACGGGGAGAATGTGCAAACTCCACACAGACAGTAACCCAGAGCCGGGATCGAACCTGGGACCTCGGCGCTGTGAGACTGCAGTGCTACCCACTGCGCCACCGTGCTGCACTACCCCAAGATCAGTTAAGCAGCTGGGGTGAGAATTGCATCTTTGTGATATGCTGAAGTCACATCATGCCACAGATGCGTCCAATCTTAGTAAAGCAGAACATTTAGGTTCTCATGTCAAAATGTTATAATAGAAAAGGTCTCTGTAAATATCTCATAATGAAGAATTGTTATTTTCTATCACACTGTAGTTGCTAGCCTCCTGCCACTAGTATGTGCTGTGTTGAGAGTAGTCCAGGTCAAACCACAATTCTTTATCATCCTAATTTTAGTAATTGCCATTTTCTGCGTATAGAACCCATCAGTACATTTGTTCACAGAACCCATGAGGCTTTTAATGTTTTCTTTATGTTTTTGTACCTCATCATTTTGTATTCTACTACCTGCGGCACAGGTTCTTGGCCTTTTGGCTAAGATGAGCGTGAGTCAGGTGTCATGCCTAGATCTGACATGTCTCTCTTGTGGGGACCATGAATTGGATTCAATTTGAATTGGTTTTTGGAGCAAGCAAGAAGCTGGATTAGGGGTTTGCCCCTGTCCACACTCTGAGCTCTTGCTTTGTAACTCTGATAAAGTAATTTTTTTTAAAATATTTTTTTTTAAAAAACCTGCGGCACAGTTTTCCTGTGAACAAATTTTTATCATCTGAATCCAATATCTGGGGACATTCCTGTCTAGCCATTGCCTTCCGAGTTTGCTCTCCTGTCTCTAAAGCTGTGATCCACACTTTTAGCTTCCCAAATTTTACAGCATTTTTATGTCTCCCAGCCAGAACGTCTGACTCCACTCAGCCTCAAACTGTAATTTTGGGTGTTCCTTTAATCCCCGATGTCTCTGACCCTGCTACAGTGAAAATGAAGGAATTAATAGTTTTCTTGACTATCTATACTTTCCTGTGTTTTATGCTCCCATAAATTTTTTTTGCTTCTGTTTCCCCAGAAGCTCTAACTTTCTCAATTTGGACTATTTTCCTGGATTTCAGATTTCAGCTTTGACCTAGTCATGTTTCCACATGCTCCTTTTCCTATTGTCCTAGCTACTCCAAGCCTTGTAATCCCAACTCTGCCTAATCCCCATCTCTGCTGCTACCACTCTGACCTCCTCACTCTATCCAACTCCCATGCTTGCTGTTCCCAGGCCTGATATTTTATTCTGCCCACTGCCAAGCCAGCTGCTTCCTGCTCTAACTTCTTCATTGCCCACTTCCATAGCTGCCGCTCTAGCCCCCGCCAATCTTTTACCTGTTTAATTTGAATGGAGCAGGCAGCGCTGCTGGGGGGAAGGAGGAAACAAAATTGTGTTTTCTCTCCCTTCAGCCTTAGCTCCATTCCATGACCGGCTTCTCTTCCAGCTCCAAACATTCACCACCATTGATCAGGACATTGATACCTACCCACCAGTCACCATTCGACTACCAACTGCAACCATGAATTAACAAAGAATCAATTCTGTCCAGCTCAAGTCCAAGAATCTTTCTAACTGGACAATGGAATTCTAAATCACCAAAGCAAATATCAATTTATTCTTTTGATAAAAATTAGTTTTCTAAAATAAATTACTTTTACAGCTGTTGTGAGTCAGGGTTTAGAGAATCCCAAAGTGTATCATGGAGGTCACCTGACCCACAACTTTTAATAGATTGCGGTATGGGGAGCATACCGCCCACTCTACAGGTGTGGTACAGCAGAAATGGACCAGTATCTTTTAAAACAAAACAATGTTTATTCTATGAACTCAAGCTAACCTTTCTAAAACAAACAGTGAACATCTTAGCAACCAGTAAATCAAATACACCCCCCAAAGAATACAACACCAAGTAATCTGTATGCTGTTCTTTTAACACCCAGAAGACTTAACAAACCTTTAAACAGAAGCACATCAGGGTTTACATTCAATACTGAAAACATTTATAATTCTGAATTCACCAAATGATCAAGAGATAGTCTTTCATGGCAGAGAGCTCAACAGTACAGCTGCTTTGTCTGACTTCAGCTGCAACACACTGAAAAACGAAACCAAAAAGACAGAGACACACCCAAGCTTTTCTCAAAGTGAAACTAAAAAGCAGAACCAGAGCTCAGCTCCACCCACACTCTGACATCCCTGCAGTAACATGAGCAGCTAACCATTTCTTAAAGCGACATTCTCATGACACAGCATCAACAGAAAAATTCTGGAAAGGCTCAGCATGTCTGGCAGCATCTGCCAAGAGAGAAAATAGAGTTAAGATTTTGAATCTGCATAACTCCAGAGACCTGCTTAACTTTTCCAGCATTTTTCTGTTTATGTTTGAGATCCCAACACTCGCAATATTTTACCTTTACTTTTACAACATGTTTATTTGTCTTTGTACTTTTTCAATTAAAACTTTAAAAAAGTTATTTTGTATTAATGGTGACAGCTCAGACTAAAGATTTTTAAAATTCATTCTCACGATGTGGGCATTGCGGGCAAGGTCAGTATTTATTGTCTATCTCTAATCACCTTTTTAAAAAAAAATTTAGAGTACCCAATTATTTTTTTTCCAATTAAGGGGCAATTTAGCGTGGCCAATCCACCTACTCTGCACATCTTTGGGTTTTGGGGGTGAAACCCACGCAGACACGGGGAGAATGTGCAAACTCCACACAGATGGTGACCTGGGGCCAGGATCGAACCCGGGTCCTCAGTGCCATAGGCAGCAGTGCTAACCACTGGGCCACCATGCTGCCCTCATCTCTAATCACCTTTGAGGAGTTGAATATGGGCTGCCTTTTGAATACAACTGAGTGGCTTTCTTGGCCATTTAAAAACACAGTTAAGAGTCAACAGTAGTGGTATGGGTCAGGAGTCATATATATACCAAACTGGACAAGGACAGCAGATTTCCTTCCTTAAAGGTCATTTGTGAACCAGATGGGCTTTTACAAGAATCGGTGGTTTCATAGTCACCCTGAGATGAGTTTTTAAATCCAGTTTTATTTAATTAACTGAATTTAAATTCCCCAACTGCCATTTTGGGATTTGAACTCACATCTCTCCGGATCATTACTCGAGGCCTCTGGATTACTCGCCCAGTATTGCAACAACTATGCTACCATACTAAAAGTTAATCCTGCAATTGTGAACGATGCCGTGAAAGATCCGCAGCATGTCAATTACAAAGAATGTTTGCCAGTCGAGTTAATCTCTTGTACCCTTTGAAGCCCGTGGCTGATATTTATACTTATCCAGGATGCCTTCGGGGTTGTTCCTGCATAGACTTACAGCAAACATTCATGAGCATATTAAATCATTGTTCGTCCAGTGGGAGCTGTTGTGTTATGCTGCTTCGGATAACACAGGCTGCTACTTGATGCAGTCTTAACTAAAGGATGCTCCAGACTCTGAAATGAGTTCAACGTGTTTATTGAACTATTAACACAGTTGTCAAATGAGTTTGACTCTCTGCTAATCTAACTGTAGTAACTCAGTCTAACTGTACCAGCTTGCTCTAAGCCACGTACTGTGGTGTGATGCTGCTGATCAACCCTGTCTAACTCTCTAGATGTCTGTCTGTGGAAAGAGGCAGGGTGTGAGTACCTCATCCTTTTTCTAGTATTTATGTCATGCCCCCTTGTGGTGATGCCACCCCTTGAGTGTCCTGACTGCCCATTGGCTGTGTCCTATTCTGAGTGTTCATTGGTTGCATGTTTGCATATCATGACATCTTTTCCCTTATTTTATTTGTTTTTTTTTTAGATGTATATACATGTGAATGTGTCCGTCTAATGTGACTGACTGAGGAATACAGAATTGAACAAACAAAACAAATGCTCATAAGTCCAGTCTCTGAGTCTTGGGTCTGATCCTCGTCGACCGCCGGAGAGGTGGTGGAGGGGATGACGGTGTCTTGACAGGCGAGTGGGAGGCACGACTGGTGGCCTCGTGGTTCAAGGTGTCTGGAGGTGGCAATTTGACATGTGGAAATGGAGGGGAAAGTGGTTGTGGGCGAGCAACTTTTCGCAGTGCCCTTTGATTCCTTCGCACAATGGAGCCATCAGCCATATGTATGACATAGGATCTGGGCGCGGCCTGTCGAACAACGACAGCCGGAGCAGACCATCCGGTATCTTGATCCTGACCGTGTCTGCCGGGTATAGCACATCCAGAACAGTGGCATGTGCGTCATAGCCCTGCTTCTGGCTGTCGCGAAGCTGCTGCATCTTCTGCAGCACCGGGAGGTGATCAAGGTTGGGCAGGAAGCGTCCTCTGCAGGTCCCTGTTCATCAGCAGTTGAGCTGGCGACATGTCAGTGGACAAGGGAGTCGCCCGGTATGCAAGTAGTGCAAGGTGTATGTCGGAGCAGAGTCCGAGGCCTTGCGGATGAACTGCTTAACGATGTGCACCCCTTTTTCGACTTTGCCATTGGACTGCGGATAGTGCGGACTGGAGGTGACATGCCTGAAATTGTAGCTCTTGGCAAACGTCGACCATTCTCGACTGTGGAAGCACGGACCATTGTCGCTCATGACGGTGTTCGGGATGCCATACCGTGAGAATGTCTCTTTGCATGCTTTGATGATGGTCCGTGAAGTGAGGTCTGGCAGCTTCAGCACCTCAGGATAGTTCAAAATGTAATCGATGATTAAGATATAGTCACGGACCATTCGCGTGGAATAGGTCAATGCCAACCTTGGACCACGGAGAGGTCTCTTGGTCATGTGGTTGGAGCGTCTCCTTGCTCTGCGCTGGTTGGAACCTCTGACAGGTTTCGCAGTTCAGGACCATGTCCGTGATGTCCTGGTTGATGCCGGGCCAGTAGACAGCTTGCCGGGCCCTGCGTCTGCACTTTTCTACGTCCAGGTGACCCTCATGAATCTGCCGCAGCACCATGCTCTGGAGACATAGCGGGTGACTATCCTGTCCCGCTTGAGCAGGATGCGGTCAATCAGAGTCAGACCGTCCTTGACGTTGTAGAATTGAGGGCATTGCCCTTTCTGCCAGCCATTGCTGAGTTGGGGATGACTCGCTGCAACAGGCGGTCTTTGGCCGTCTCTTCTCGGATGAGAACGATCTTCTCATCTGTTGCCGGGAGAGTGCTTGCACACAGTTGTACCTGGAAATCAATGTGCTGGATGATCTCCAGTGGTTCACTGGGTGAGTTGAAGGAGTGGGACAATGCATCGGCGATGATGAGCTCCTTGCCAGGTGTGTACACCAAATTGAAATCATACCTCCGGAGTCTGAACAGAATTATCTGCAAACGAGGCGTCATGTCGTTCAGGTCCTTTGGGATGATGTGGACCAGAGGCCTATGATCCGCCTCAACAGTAAATGTTGGCATGCCGTCAAAATAATCATGAAATTTGAGGATGCCGGTGAGAAGACCTAAACACTCCTTCTCAATCTGCGCATATCTGGTCTCAGTGGGTGTCATTGCCCGTGACGCGTATGCTACTGGTACCTGTCATAATATACACCAGTATATTATGGTGCAGACACACACACACACACACACTGATGGACATGCAGTGGGACCAATCAGCATACACAACAGCGCAGCCAATCACCAGTGAGAGCACACGCACTATAAAGACAGGGGACAGGAGAGTTCACGCTCACTCTAGTACCAGCCAGCTCGGAGCACAGAGCTCACAACCTGCAACACAGACATTCACCATGTGCTGAGTGCATCACCTGGTTAGGACTAGGCAAGGGTCAACAGTTATAGCTGGTATTGCATTTACCCACAGTTCAAGTATGTTAATATAGTTAACCTTATAATAAAATAGAGTTGCACCACTTCCAGTGTTGGTGACATGTTTGTGATCCAGAACACCCAACACATCAGTACCCAGGATGACGTGTCGTCTCTTTGAAGCAACACCGCCCCAATGCCATCCTGACTCGCATCTGTGGATATCTTGGTCTCTTGGCCTGGGTCAAAGAATGCAAGGACGGGTGCAGTGGTGAGCTTGGCTTTCAGCTCCAGCCACTCTGTTCGTTGCTCCGCCTTCCATTCAAAAGCAGTTGATTTTTTCACCAGGTTGCATCAGGCCGTGGTGTGTGTGGCCAAATTTGGGATGAACTTGCCACGTAAATTGACCATTCGCAGGAAGAGCAGTACTGCCTTCTTGTCCTCGGGGACTTTCATTGCCTCGATGGCTTTACTTTTATCTGTGTCCGGGCGCACACCGTGTTTCGAAATCTGAATGCCCAGGAACTTCAGTGTGGATGTCCCAAAACAGCACTTGGACCTGTTTAGCTTGAGGCCATGTTCATGTGTGCGTCGGAATACTTTCTTGAGTCGCGACACATGTTCCTCAGGGGTTGTGGACCAGATTATGATATCGTCAACGTAGACACGAACCCCTTCTATTCCCTCCATCATCTGTTCCATGATGCGATGGAAAATCTCTGATGTCGAGATGATGCCAAATGGCATTCGGTTGTAGCAGAATCTGCCAAAAGGCGTGTTGAAGGTGCAGAGCCTTCTGCTGCATTCTTCAAGTTGGATTTGCCAAAATCTTTGGGATGCGTCCAATTTTGTGAAGAAGTGCACGTGTGCCATCTCACTCGTGATTTCTTCCCTCTTTGGGATGGGGTAATGTTCCCGCATAATGTTTTTGTTTCGATCCTTGGGGTCAATGCAGATGCGTAGGTCCCCCGAAGGCTTCTTTATGCACACCATCGAGCTGACCCAGTCGGTTGGTTCAGTGACCTTGGAGATGATGCCTTTTTGTTGTCGACTCTTGAGCTCTGCCTTCAGGTGCTCTCTCAGTGGAGCAGGGACACGTCGTGGTGCGTGGACCACTGGCTTGGCATCAGGCCACAGTAGAATCTTGTACTCGTACTGCAGCGTGCCCACCCCGCTAAATACATCTGGGTACTGGGTTAGGATGTCGTCGATGCTGGCCTGAAGATCCGAATGGGACAGCGTTGTGGTGTAGACCCTTTGATTGAGGTTCAGTTGCTTGCAGGCGTGCGCACCTAGCAGGGACGCCCTGTCTGGTTTAACAATCTCAAAGTGTAAGGTTGCTTGTGTGTGTCGGCTGGTCACCTGCAGATGGCAGGACCCCAGTGCCTTGATTGCATTTCCATTGTAGTCCAGGAGTTTGCAGGCAGCTGGAAGGATTGTGGGGGGCTTCTTGATTCTCTTGAAGTCCACCTGCGAAATCAGGTTGGCAGAGGCACCTGTGTCCAGTTTGAACTGGATGGGGCAGTGGTTGACCTTCATCACTGCATGCCATTCGTCCTCGGAATCCACGGCCAGGATTGATTGGAATCACGATGTGTCCGGTGTGGCGTATTCGCACTACGTAATAATGCCCACTCGGTAAGTGTTGTCCAGGTATTCATCATCTGGATCCGCCACACTGCCTGGATCAGAGTCATGCATTGAGTGTTGCACACTTCTGATGCGCCGCTGTTGGGATTGGGAGCGCTGGCTCCTGACTGGTGGTGCAGATCTGCACAGGGCTGCATAGTGGTTTGGTTTCCCACAGTTTAAACAGCGTTTGCCTCTTGCAGGGTAGTTTTTTAAAAAATGGGCGGTGCCGCAGTTCGCACACATCATGACATCGGCGTTGTTGCGCATGCGCGGTGCGGTTCTCAGACGTCTGCACCTGCGCAGTGAGGTTTTCGGCTGCTTCGTGTTCCCGATCGCATAGCGCATGCGCAAAATGGCCGCTTTCGTCAATGTGGAAGCGCTGCATCCGGGAGATGGCTTGAACACTCTCCATCTCGTGGGAGGCTTGTTTTTCACTTTCTGCCGTTTTGTACTGCGAATAGCGATTTTTAGAGTGCTCATGCACAGTACACGTTTCAATCGCGACTGGCAGGGTCATGTGCTTGATTTTCAACAATTGCTCTCTCAGAGGATCAGAGTGGACTCCAAAAACGATTTGGTCTCTGATCATGGAGTCGGTGATATCACCGAAGTTGCAGGGCAGCGCTAGCAGTCTAAGGTTAGTTAGATAGGAGTTGAAGGATTCGTCTTTACCTTGCATCCTCTGCTTGAAGGATGTAGCGCTCGAAGATTTTGTTGGTGTCCACCTCGCAGTAGCTGTCGAATTTGTCCAGGATGGTTTGGTACTTGGATGGATGGATGCATGTTTTTGTCTTGCCCTTCGGAAAAGTGAAAGGAGTTGAAGATCTCTATCGCATGGTCACCCGCAGTAGTGAGTAGAAGAGCTATCTTCCGCACATCGGTCGCGCCATTGAGGTCGGATGCTTCCATGTATAGTTGAAATTTCTGCTTGAATGATCGTCAGTTGGCACTAAGATTGCCGGTGGTCCTGAGCTGATGAGGAGCCTGAACCTTGTCCATTGTGCCTCTATTCAGTAGCTGGTTGTCACGGATCTTGCTGAGTTGAACTAAATAGATTGAACAGTCACTCCTGGTATCAAGTTGTGTTATGCTGCTTCGGATAACACAGGCTGCTACTTGATGCAGTCTTAACTAAAGGATGCTCCAGACTCTGAAATGAGTTCAACGTGTTTATTGAACTATTAACACAGTTGTCAAATGTGTTGACTCTCTGCTAATCTAACTGTAGTAACTCGGTCTAACTGTACCAGCTTGCTCTAAGCCACGTGCTGGGGTGTGATGCTGCTGATCAACCCTGTATAACTCTAGATGTCTGTCTGTGGAAAGAGGCAGGGTGTGAGTGCCTCATATTTTTTATCGTGTTTATGTCTGCCCCCTTGTGGTGATGCCACCTCTGAGTGTCCTGACTGCTCATTGGTTGTGTCCTATTCTGAGTGTTCATTGTTTGCATGTTTGCAAATCATGACAGGAGCAATCTGTAGACAGCGCAAAAACATTTTCTGCCAAGAAAACTGGCACCATGTTGGCATCCTTTACCTAACTTTTCATTTTCATTGAGATCAATGGTTGAAAATATAGTTCCCATCTCTGATCCTGTTCAAATATACTGTCAGTCAGGTCAGATTAGGTTGATTTTAACCCCTAATATGCCTAACAAGAAAGAAAAGTGAAATTTAATAATGTGCCATAGCAAATAAACTTTATTTTTGTGAAGCACATGTGCCAACAGATTTGTTGAGTGAAGTGAATAGGGATGACTTTCCAGTGAGTGACCTTGAATTAATAATTTAAATATGACTTTTTGAGCTATGAACCCCAATTTACTATTGTTTAAACAAACAACGGGGAATCTCCAGGGACTTGGAGCTCTAGCGATCATTCTAGTTTCTACTTAATCCAGATGGATTGATTGTACCAAAGCAAATTAGTTGCATAAAATAATCGACAAATGGAGTTAATAACAGGTTTATGTGCTGGAATTTCTGGAGTAGGGGGAAAAATGACCTTCAAACAAAACAAGTCATTCGCAGAAATTATTTTTATCTAGTATGGTATTTAAAACAAACTTTCTGCAAAATAATTCAATGCTTCCGTAAGAAGCTACAGCGCAACGTGGCCAACAGAAGCTGGGAGACCCTGCTCCCGAGATCTACCCAGCCCACAACGCCTCTTGAGATCAATCTCGATCTCGTGAGATGTTGCGATTTGAATCCCGCCAATTGTGGGCAGAATCACTTTTTGGCAAATTTGCATATTAGAGCAAGACAGCTAGCTTCACTGTAATAAGCAGTTCCCTGAGGCACCTGAGGCGTTGGGATCTTTCCCCTTTGGGCGGACCTCAGGCGAGCGCCGTTCAGTACAGGTCTCCACAAATGGGGACCAGACGGAACAGCACTCTTGGGGGTCTCCCAGGGTATCAGAGACCTCCAGGTGCATGCCCTTTGGACAGGGTGGTAGCAAGGCACTGCTGGTGCTACCTGATCATGCTGGCAGTGCCAGCTTGGAACCCTACTAGCCTGGTACCCTGGCAGTGCCACCTGGATGACAGCCTGTTACTGCCAAGGTTCCCAAGTGGCAGTGTCAGCTGGAAGGAGCATTGCCAAGGTGCCTAGCTGCGGCGGCGATTGGCCCGGAGGACACCCTTCACGGGTGTCGAGGGCGTGTGGAGGGGTCCCTTCATAGTGAATTGGGAGGTCACGGGTTGTGTCAGGGGCTCCAGAGATCTGGATGCCATTTAAAAATAGCGTCCCAATCTCGCACTACACTGAGTAGGTCAGACGAGTGGAGCTCCTCAATGCAGAAAACGGGGCTATGTGCAGCCTTGGCCACGCGTTCCCCGCTGAGGGCCGCTGTTAACCCAACGTTTGATAGCGTTGTGTTTCTCAACGCTGTGAACGCCGGGAAACACATGGCTAAATGTGCTTCCTATGGGGTTTTGCTCCCATTTAGTTAAATCATGCCTATTATTACTTTATGCAGTGGTCCACTCTGGTCAGAAACCCAAACTAGTTTCAGCATTGTGTGGCATTTGAATAGAAGCGGCCATGTTGCCAGTACAGCTGCGGGAAACTCGTGAAAAAGTCATTGGGAAATTAAAACCATGGTTTGACTTCTCTAGCTTTCAACATTTTTATTTATTAGTTACAAAAATATTAGAAATGCGACAACAAATTGTTTGGCTGGGCAGAGTGGTTCGAGATGGGAGGTCATGTGACAAAACTCCAGGAATATGTGCAACCAGAGTTGGCAAACGTCGGAAGTGGTGAGCAGCTGGCACCAAAATGGACGTTCACTGATTGGTGCCTGACAAATCCTTAGTTATCTATGATTCCATGATGACAATGGGCAAACCAGGTGGTGTGGTGTGTGGAGGTAGACAAAGCTGAAGGGGATGATCTAGGGTTGTCAGTGTCCCACTGCCTTCTTGTGAAGCCAGGAGGAGCATTTCATAAAGTTAGGATGGGAATGATAGGTGAGTGGTCTTGGTGATGGTCTGATCCAAGGGGAATGCTGGTGGCAAGTGGTTAGCACAGCTGCCTCACAGCCCCAGTGACCCGGGTTCAATTCTAGCCTTGGGTCACTGACTGTGTCGAGTTTGTGTTCTCCCCATGTCTGCGTGGGTTTCCTCCGGGTGCTCTGGTTTCCTCCCACAGTCCAAAAATGTGCAGGTTAGGTGGATCGCCCATGAATTACCCCTTGAGTCCAACAGGTTCGGTGGGATTACTGTGCTTTGGGGATAGGGTGGGGGCTTGAGGGCTTTTTCAGAGTGTCAGTGCAGACTCGATGGGCTGAATGGCCTCCTTCAGAACTGTCATGATTCTATTCTATTCTAGCAGAACACACTGGGTGCAGGCTAAACAAAGTAGGAGAGCGGAACTAGTGGCTTTTCATTTATTATTTGGCCACATCTCTGCACCATGAGAATGCTGGCCTTCTGATCTTCTGCAAGTCAGCAGTAAGCCCAATCATGGCTGCCACCTGCCTTTGAGGATTGTAGTCCAGAGCCGATCCACCCTCCTGTCAGCACCCGGTGCCGACTCAACGCCAGCTCACTGAGGGAATTTGCATTTTAAAAATAGTTTTGCGTCAGCAATGCAGACTTGACACAAGGTCAGAAGCTGCAAATGATGCAGGCATTGGGTTCCTGACACCGGATTGAAAAACAAGTAATAGGATTCAAGAAAATGTAACTGCGGAAGGTGGAAGCAAAGGGAAGGTCAGGATTGGGAAAATGGTCAAGAAGGTAAGAACCCATGGGATCCAGGGGAATTTGGAAAATTGGATCCAAAATTTGCTTAGTGGCAGGAGGCAGAGGGTGATGGTCGAAGGTTGTTTTTGTGACTGGAAGCCTGTGTCCAGTGGTGTTCCACAGGGATTAGTGCTGGGTGCCTTGCCGTTTGAAGTGTACATTAATGATCTGGACGTGAATATAGGAGGAATGATTAGTAAATTTGCAGATTACACAAATGTTGGTGGTGTGGTAAGTAATGAGGATGATTACAGGATGATGTAGATGGGTTGGTCAGATGGTCAGAATAGCAAATGGAATTTAACCCTGAAAAGTGTGAGCTGATGCATTTTGGAAAGACTAAGAAGGCAAGGAAGTACACGATAGGGAATGAACAGTAGAACATTGGGAAGTACAGAGGACTGAAGGGACTTTCGGGTGCATGACCATAAATCCCTGAAGGCAGCAAGACAGGCAGACAAGATGGTTAAGAAGGCATATGGGAGGCATAGAATATAAGAACAGGGATGGAGTTGTACAAAACGTTTGTTCGGTCACAGGTAGAGTATTGTGTGCAGTTTGGGTCGTCACACTATAGATAGGATGTGATTGCACTTGAGAAGTTGCAGATAAGATTCACCAGGCTGTTGCCTGGGCTGGAGCATTTTAACTATGAGGAGAGGCTGGTTAGGCTGGGATTGTTTTCCTTAGAGCAGAGAAGGCCGAGGAGGAATCTGATCAAGGTGTGCAACAGTATAGGGACATAGATAGGGTAGATAGGAAGGAACTGTTCCCCTCAGTAGACGGGTCAATAACCAAGGGGCATCAATTTAAGCTAAGTGGTAGGAGATTTAGAGGGGATTTAAAGAGAATATTGCACTTACCCATGAGGTATTTTTAAATTGTATAAATAAATACTTCCAAGAAAAAAAAATATTCTGACTATCTCCAAAGAGTAAGTGAAACCTGATGAAAACACTATGCAGTGAAAAATCAGGTTTCACTTAGCACGCAACCCATTATGACAAATGCACTCTAAGGCGTTTGGTGCGATACGTTAAGGCAGTGAGAGGAGAAAGACTTTACAAATTAAGGCTGGAGTATAAAGGGCACCATCTGGCCTGTTGGATATTGATTGTAACAATTCTAGCAGTCAACACAGCAGGAGAGTGATAACACTAACTTGTCCTGCCCACCTCCATCCACTGCCTCTGAGGAACTATCTTTGTTGCCTGGATCAGTCTGTTTCTCCTCTGACGAAGCTCATCCAATAGCAATACGACAGTTCATAAGACATGCTCTGTCATTCTTCATTGTTAGAACAAGCATTTTGGAAACCATTGTGTTCAACTCTATTATTGATACCTGCCCTTTCAAGCAGCTTCAGGCCATTTAACCCTGCGGCAGCACACTAGTTCCTAACCCTGACTGGAAAAGCTTGTCATTACTGCCATTTCGGCAGCTTGCCCCAACTATTTAAATTAGGTTTGTTGCTGCTAACTTTAGCCTTAGTTTAATTGCTCTGTTCTATCACCTTTGCTCTTGAGTCGCCAGGTATCTTTCTGATACCGCCACGTGGTTCAAGTCCAAGTAATGATCAATAATCCAACACACCGCTTAGTAAGAGTTAAATCAACGCACATTTATTATACAGAGTAATCAATACTTATGCATAAATTCTACGTCTAAGCTACTTCCTACAACGAACAGGCCAATACTTAACTTTGGAAATGGCCCACCAGGTCAGGGAAACGAATGGCCTTTCGTTTGGGTTCTGAGCCTGCGGGATTCGAAGCTGGTACAGATTGATAGCTAGGAGTGCCTATCTCGTAGCGAGCGTTGAAGTAAGACATACGATTTGAGCGGCTGTTGCAGAAGGCTAGCAGAAGGGTGCGGAACGGTGGCAGAAGGGTGGCAGAAGGGTCGATTTGAACTTGGACTCTATTCTTATAGTCCCCAGGGGCTTCCCGCCTTTCGGGGCGGACCCTGTACCTGGTTCCAAGTGATTGGACTTTGTCCCAATCACTTGGTTCGATATTCTCCAATGCGGGAGCGATTCCTTGATCGATGGGCGGTCATGGGGTGATCGTTCACCTCCCTCTGTGTAGGCTCCTGTTGGCGCCGAAGAGTCTGGGTTGGCTTTGTGTGTCTAAATTGTTGTACATTGTTCCTGGGGATTGCTCATTAGTATTCAGATGGCTGGTGCTTTGTTGTGCTGATGGCTACAGGTATCGATCTTGTCTGGCCTTCCCAGAGGTGAATACACAGTTTACCTGTAGCTGCTTGTTTTAGTCCTGTTGGCTGATTTTCCCATCAGCCTTTTCCGTTCGCCATTTTAAATCGGGGTTAGCCATTCTAAATCGGGAGTTAGCCATTTTAACTGGCTACAATCCCTCCTTGTGATCCTAACGCGAAGCGTGAATGATCACATCACTATGTTGCTTTCCATTCCCTGACCTGGGGGGGGGGGGGGGGGGGACTTCCTTCATGGCCTCTGCACTGACCATAGCTATGCACAAAAAATGTTAACTAACAATTCTAAGGGCGCTATGTCAGACAGGGACATGCATTACAAAACAATTAACTGGGAACCTCTAACTTATTCTTAATATACTACACTCATTTAAACATTCCATTATCCTACCTTCCTCAATCATACAACAAAATCATAGCATTTCATACAGTCTTTCCTGGCTTGGCAGTCAAGCTCAGGATCATACAATTTGCTCATGAAAACGTTCTTTACAGTTCTTTATTTACAATAACAATTAACGCAAGTGAATGTACTTTATTATAGATCGTGGGGGTCGGGGATCTGATGCTATATACTGGGGTTCGAGCGCGGCAGGCTCTCCTTCTCCATTTCCGTAGATGCATAGTCTGCTCGATGCAGCAGAGTATCGCCAACGCTAGTAGTGTTTCGATCACATAGGACAGGGAGTACCAGGTTATGAACCTGGCACACCAAGATGATGTAGTGTCGCTGGTGACAGGGCTCTGGGTACTGCGGGAAAGTGAAACATTAACGGCTGGAGGTCTTGAAGTCTTGAAGTCATGGGGTTCACGTTCACGCGCAACCAAATGTCCAATAGCACAAGGGCGATCCACTTGAAGGAAGTCCTCATGGCTCTTCTCTTTCCTTTTCTTTCTTTGTTTTCTCCGGTCCTGGAGCTTCTGGAGTTCTGTAGAAACAAGCATAGTGTATGTAACTATCTTTGTATAATATCTCAGACGCTAGTGTGTCTGTCCTTTTGTGCCAAATATTCCCTTTATAATTGGTCACTAGTGTGACTCCCTCATTTTTTTTTTCAAAACAAATTTTAGGACATGGCACACTTCCCAATAATGAACCAGTGCTGATTTAGCATCCAAATGTTCCAGGATATAAATAGCATATGGCCTGCAACCTAAAGGTTACCTAAACAAAACAAAACTTTTTGAAATGAAAAATGCCAAAATGAGGTGTGTATGGGCTGCGACGGGTAAGAGTTGGATGGAGTCCCCTGGTAGGACGGCTACCAATGCCGTATCTCTCCTACCCGAGCGTAGTTGACCAGCGGGGGATTCCCAGGCAGGGCGGGTCTCAAGCCGTTTCTCCACTGCCTGAGCAACCGACAAGAATGGGCAAAAAATGTAGTCATCGTGGTGGGGCTGCCGTAGTGGTTCTATCCTTCGAACCAGAAGGGCAGCTACGAACGGGTGTCTGGTTCCGTAACCAGTCTCTGCAGACAAGCTATCAGAGGTTTCTGCTGAACTGGTGAGTCTCTGTAGGCAAGTCCTCAGAGGTTTCGGTCGAATAGGCGTGGGGCAGTGAGAAAAAAAAATTCTCCTATCGGACATACAACATTTAACAAACTTACAAACAACATAAAACATTCTGAAGGTTCCATCAGAAAGGACAACACTTCTCCTAAGCGGTTCATTTTAAAACATCATCTGGACACCTCAGTTCTCGGCTGTGAACAGGGTCGCAAAGGGGTTCTCGGTTTGGGAGTCAGACTCAAGTTCGTCCTCTTCTCCCGGGTGTCAAACTCTGGAGTGGATTAGAGCTGAAAGGGCTGCATGGTGTGAGTTGGGGTTGTTCTCGTCGTTGCGGACGAGTCGGTATGAGTTGTCACGGTGCCAGTAATTTGTGTCCAGTTGTGTGGGGACAAGATCAGGGTCGTCAGTGTAGTTCGGTGGTCGGCGGTGGGGTTTATTCAGGAAAGTGATCAGGAAGGGATCACTTGTATCGTAGGTGGAGTCGCTGGGTGTGGGTCCGGTTGCATGGGGATAGTAGGGAGGCGTGCTGTGGCTATCGTCCGAGTCACAGTCACTGTCTCTGCTGCGGAGTGTATATTTTGGGGGTGGAGTCGAGGTCGAGTCCGTGGCTGGGCTGGACGTGGTGGGGTAGGTAGGGTTACGTTGGCTGTGGGCGGGGTGTGGTGTGCTGCGTCGAGCATGACGTGGTGTGCGTAGTTCGACTGTGTTCCATATGCCTTCAGCTGGTTAATATTAACCCACGCAGTCTTACTATTGGGGTACTTTATTTTATAAACGGAAGGGCTAACTTTATCCGCAATGGAATACGGACCCGAGTATTTTGGTGACAGGAATGTGCTGGGGTTATATACAGAGAGCATAACTTGCTGTCTGATACTGTACTCAGTCGCATGCACTGTCTTGTCGAAACAAGCCTTGCTCTGTTTCTTTCTGGTGCCCAATTTTACTGCAGCTGCTAGCTGAGCCGTTTTAACATTTGCAACTTTCTCGTGTGTGAGGGCCGTGACTTCGGGGCTGGTCAAGTCCAAACCTAACAAATATTCTGTGCCTTTCATGGGGCGTCCGGTCATGAGGGTGTGTGGGGTGTAACCTGTGGAGATAGAAATAGTGTAACGCAATAACATCAGCGCAAAAGGGAGGACTGAGTCCCAAGTGGTGTTGTTCTGCTGGACCATTTTTCTGAGGGTGGATTTTAGGGTCCGATTCATGCGCTCCACGATACCACTCGACTGTGGGTGGTATGCTCTGTGGAATTTTTGGGCGATGCCTAATATCGTGAGGACATTCTGCATGACACGCCCCGTAAAATGGGAACCTTGGTCAGATTCAATGCTGCGGGGGAGTCCCCATCTTGTAAAGATGTGGTAGGTCAAAATCTTGGCTGTGGTTTTTGCAGTGTTTGTGCGGGCTGGGAAAGATTCCACCCATTTTGTAAATGTGTCAATTACCACAAGCACATATTTATAGCCATTCCTGCAAGGGGGCAATGGACCTATAAAATCAATCTGGAGGTTAGTCCAGAGGCCATTAACGGGTCAGGTGTGGCTGAGTTGAGCCTTTTTGGCATATCTGTCCGGATTATTCTGCACACAGATAAGACAATTCTCTATGTACTGGTTTACATCTTCCTTTAAATTCGGCCACCAACAAAGCTGCTTGAGATGGGCTGTAGTGGGGTCGATTCTCTGATGTCCATGACCGTCATGGAACAAACAAATCAATTGATTCCTGTCCTGTTCAGGAACCACATAAAGAGTGTCCTTTAACACCACACCGCCATGTGTGGTCAGTGTATATCTAAACCTCTCGAAGGATGCTGGATACTTCCCTTTTACAATCTCCTTGAGATTGGTGTCCTGCTTCTGGGCCTCCACTAGATCCTCGCTCTTTGTCTGTGAGACCTGAACTGCACTCACTGGTGCGCTTTCGGGGGGTGTCCAACACTATCCATGCCTGGAACCTGCTTTAGCCAGTGCATCGGCTTTTACATTTCCGGGGGGGAGGAACGATGGTGGCTGTGGACTTTGATTATCCCATAAGTCCTGTTCTGGGCTTTTTCTAAAATATGACGGAGCAATGGGGCTGAGGGGAGGGGTTTTCCGTCTACGGAAACAAATCCTCTTGCTTCCCACAGGGGCAGAAATTCATTAAGGCTGTTACAGACATAGAGGCTGTCCGAGTATATGTCTGCTATATATGCGATGGCCGCAAGCTCTGCTGCCTGCGCGTCTAAGTGCCCAGGTAGTTTTAACAATATTTCCTCGAGGGCGCGTCCCTGCGCGTCCTCGACACATATACTGCAACCTGTTATGCGCTTCCCATCCAAGACTGTGGAAGATCCATCCACATAAATCTTTATGGGCTCACACGTGTCTGTGTGCGGGGGGCTCTGTGTTGAATTTCCTATCTTTCTGGGGGGTGTTTTAACGATAAAGGGGCCTGTGTTGTGGTGTAGAGAGATAATCTCACATTCATGGGGGGTTCCGGGGTACGATAAATTGTCGGCTAAATAGGTGTGTGTCTTTGTCCTTTTCACAGTGATGTCCCGTCCCTGCAAGAGAAGGGTCCATCGAGCTGCTTGAATCTGACTAACTGTACCGTCCTTGAGTCGTCCGTCCAGTAAAAGTTGGGTGGGGGTGTGTTCGGTGAGAATTGTGATGGGGTTCAGTCCGGTAATGTACGAAAAATACTGGACTTCCCAGAAAACTGCGAGCAGGTGCCTCTCACAGGCTGAAGATCCCTGCCCCACAGCATCTAAAAGTCGGGAGGCGTAAGCTACGGGTCTTAACTGGTCGTGCCGATCCTGGAGGAGCACGGCCGAAAGGGTGCGGTCTGTCGTCGCTACTTCTATGGCGTAAGGGGAAAGCGGGTCTGGAACTTGTAGTGCGGGGGCTGCTATGAGTGCATGTTTTAAAGAGTCCACAGCATCCGTATGCTGCGGAAGCCATTCCCAGGGGGCTCCCTTCTTTAGGAGGTCTGAGAGGGGCGCTGCCTTGCTGGCAAAACCGTCAATGTGGTTTCGGCAGTAGCCAACCAGTCCTAAAAACGACCGGAGGGCTGAAACGTTCTGGGGAAGGAGCAATTTAGCAATCGAATCAATCCTTTTATGCTCGATCTCGCATTTACCGTGCGTGATAATTGTTCCCAAATATATTACTTTTTCTTCCAAAATCTGGGCCTTTTTGGGGTTGACTTTACAACCAATTGAATGTAATAGTTCCAGGAATTCGGACAGAGCTCAATGTGCCCATCCTTGGTGTCTGTCTGCAGTAGTAGGTCGTCTACATACTGTACCAGACATTCGGGGCGAGAAAATTTGGCTAAACCATTTGCCAGCTGTCGGTGGAAAATGGAGGGGGAGTTGTGGAATCCTTGTGGCAGGCCTGTCCACGTGTACTGCTGTGCTTTAAAGGTGAAAGCAAATTTGTACTGGCACGCCTTTGCCAATGGAATGGACCAGAATCCATTACTGACATCCAAAACCGTGAAGTATCGGGAATTGAGTCCCTGCTTGAGCATGGTCTCGGGACTTGTTGCTACGGTGGGGGCTGCTGCGGGGGTGACTTTGTTGGGTTCCCGATAATCGATGGTCAGTCGCCATAATCCATCGGGCTTTCTCTCTGGCCAAATCGGGGCATTATTAGTGGAGGCTACTGATCTCAGTACGCCCTGCTCTAATAAGCTCTCTATTACTTTTGAGATTTCTCCCTCTGCCTCTTGGGGAAATCCGTACTGTTTTTGGGGTCTAGGGTCAGGTCCTGTTATTTGTACGGAGCCAGTCATCTGTCCACAGTCGCGCTTGTGGGTCACGAATGCTGCCCTGTTCTTTTGCAAAACTGCCCTAACCTGCTTGTCCGTGCTAAGCATGGTTGGGTTGAACCAAAATTCGCCTACGGCGCTAATTTTGTTCATATACTCTCCTATGTTGAGCGTTGCGGGGGCTCTTGCGGATTTTGCCATCTTCCAGACACATTGGTTGACTGGATCGAATGAAAGGTGGTGGGAATTCATGAAATCAATTCCCAGAATGTGTTCTGCTGTGTGGGGCAGGTCAACTCAAACCACGGGGTGCTTGGTGGTGATGGTTCCGATTTGAATGGGTACAGGGGCTGTGAAGTGTCCCTGCTGTGAGTGGCCTGTAAAGCCGCTGAGGGCGATAGTGGCTGTAGTGGGCCACAAGTCTTTTTGAAACAGGGTGGAGGAATTTATTGTGGTTCGGGACCCTCCTGTGTCCCAGAGAAATTCGATGGGCTGTCCCCGAATTTTTGCTGCAACTACCGGTCGTCCTGACCTATCCCAAAGGGTGTCGCAGACCCAACTGGGGAGCCCGTACACCGTCAGTCCATTCCGGTCACGTCCGTCTGATCCGAACGGGCGCTAACGCTGTGAATGGGCTCTGTCTTTTTCTTAATCAGAGTGCCCGTCTGCTGGTCTCTCTGTGGCTTTTTAGGGGCATTGCACTCTTTTGCGAAGTGTCCCAACTGTCCGCAGTTGTAACACTCTTGTAACTTGGGTGGTGGGCTGTTCTTTCCCTCATTCACCCATGCGGGGTTCTGGTGTGTTTTTACTACCTGCATATCTGCGCCGGCCTGCTTTTCCTCGCTATTCTTAATGGTGGGTTTACTTTGAACAGATTGTTCCCAAATGCGGGACAATCTCTTCACTACCCACTTCTCGTTATGGGCCTCCTCTGAGGGATCATAACTTGTACAAGCTTTCTGTCCTGTTTTTGGGGCATGGGAGATAAGCGCGCGGGTCCATTTGGCCATGTTGTCTGGGGACAAATGGGCATGGTCTACGCCTCCAAAGACTGCTGCGAAGTGGATCCACAGGCGTCCAGCGAACGCTGTGGGGTGCTCAGATTTCTTCTGCCTACATTTGTTGAGGCCATCTACAGGGTCACCCCGGTTATACCCGATCGCATACAGGATCGCGGTATGCATTTCTGCAAGGGTGCCTCCTCCTACATTCTGTGGGTCGGGAAGGGCTGCTGCTCCCGACGGATCTAAACTTAAATCTGTGAGCTTTACATGCTCTCGCTCATCCAGGCCGTACATGTGAGCCTGATGTCTAACTGTGGCAAAAAAATGGTGGGGGTCTGAGGTGGGGAGGAACGGTATGATCTTCTCGCACGCATCCCGTAATTGGGTCACTGTTAAGGGGGTGGAATATCGATATTCCACATCGTCCGGTGTGGCTGTGCGGTGGGTGGTTAAAGGGTTCATTGGAGCTTGAACTATCTGCTGTGTGGGGGGTTGGGGCGCTTTTCTCTTTTGTGGCTTTCCCTGCGCACATGTTCCGTGAACATAACGCTGCGCTGTTTCGTTTAACTCTTCCCAATCAGGGCCGTCTTCTTGATCTAATCTTTCTCCAAAGGTTTCCTGAAAACCTTTTTGAACAGAAAGCAGTGATTGCAGCTCTGCAATCTGCTTCCGGCACTTTGCATGGTCTAATGTGCTTTGCCTTTGTTCTGTGGTGGCAGCATGGAGTGCTCTTAATGCTGCCTTTAGATCACGACACTGTCTCTGTAACGCTTCTACCTGTTTTTCTGTCTCCTCTCGTAGCAGGACTGCACGTTGCGTGTCGTGATAGGCCTTTTCACATTGAGACTGGAAGCTGCTTAAATGCTCCAGACAAGACTGGTGAGCCCTTTTGGCGTCACCCACCTCTCCATCTTTCGCTGCCAATTTCCTCCTCTATTCCATATTCTCCTTTTCTACTTCGCTTACATCGACCGTACTCATCCGATGTATGCCCTCAACTTCTTTCCGGAGCGTCCTAACGACCTCCTCTGTGCCTCGCAATTGTGCCAAGCAGGACACGATTGCCATCGGCTTGCGAGCTTTCCCCAAGCTCTATTTGTGGATCTCGCTCAGGTTCTCCCACCAAGTATGTCCTATACTCCCGGGACCTGATTCCTCGTTATCACAGAAATCATTCCAAAGGGGCCATCCTTTCCCTTTGAGATATTTCCTGATCCCTTCCTCCCAAATGGGACATTGTCCCACTCTACTGCTGCTGGTCGCTGTGACCGCAAATTCCTCGGTGTTCATTAGGCGCTGCATTGCCTGCATTGCCATCTTTCCTATCCGAACGCTTCTTTTAAATTTGGAACAGGGGAGCTAAGGCGGTGCTGTAAATACGGATACGGCTTTCGCTACTTTCCGATATACAAACTTCCGACAGTTTTGACGCAACAAAAAATCCATCAGTTTTACCTTATCGCCCTGTTAGTTACGCATGCATACACACACTTCCGAATTATGACTATTGATCAGAACTGTTTGAACACTTGTGATTTTCTGTTTACAATTGGATCTCTAATTCAAAATCTTGGCTTCTCCCGGAGAGGTTTTCCACTTCTAGATCGGGTCCCGTCAGGATGTCGCCAAATGTTGCTGCTAACTTTAGCCTTACTTTAATTGCTCTGTTCTATCACCTTTGCTCTTGAATCGCCAGGTATCTTTCTGGAAGCCCCTGGGCCCAATTCTTGGCAAGGGCAAGATGCCACCTGGGCACTCCCAGCCTGGTACTGCCCCTGTCAGCCTGGCAATGCCACTTGGGCATCCTGAAAGTGCCAAGGTGGAACTCAGGTAGCACTGCCAGGGTACTAAGCTGGCACTACCAAGGTACCCACGTGACAGCAGCAGTACCAGGGTACCAACCTGTCAAGAGAGGCCAAACACTCTGGGGCCTCTGACTGCCTGGCCCCAAGTGCCATTCCACCTGGTCCACATTTGTGGAGACCAGTGCTACACGGCCCACGGCCTGGGTCTCTGAGACAAGGGGATTCAATCGCGGATTCTGGGTCGATCCAGCGTGGACACATTCAAGTGAGCTTTTCTGCTCACTTGAATATGTAAATTTAGGACCCACCCATTGTGGGAGGGATCCGGATCACTAGGTTTTACTGGCCCCATCGCATGCCGCGTCGGGTGTGGTCGTTAGGTCACACTTTTGTTTCTCTCTCCACAGATGCTGCCAGACCTGCTGAGTTCTTCCAGCATTTTCGGTTTTTATTTCATATTTCCAGCACCCGCAGTATTTTGCTTTTATTATTGTTATATATGTACTGTTGTTTTCCTTGCTTTTCTTTCTTTCTGAGTATTGAGTGGTTAAAGGTTTTGCCTGATTATAGTATAGCCCACCTTGGCAGAGTAGATCACGTTTGGGTCTTATAAAAAAGCTCAGGAAATCCCAGAAGGCGATTCAAACAGAGGTCTATTTATAAACAAAAGAAAAGGCCGCAACGTGGCATACATCACATAGGTCCCAACTGGGACTACTGATAATGCCGGTCCCAATCTGGCTTTGAATGGTTGATTCTATGAGTCCAAGCTGATGAACCTCTGCCTATCAGTGGGGGAGCTTGCATTCCACTAGCCCCACGAGAGATCAATCGTAACATCCCCGTGGGTCTCATGAGGGTTATTACAGGCCTGACAACTATTTTACACGCTGTCCAGTTTTACTCTCCATTAATGTCAAATGTATGTCTGAACCCTAACCCTCTACTCCCACTGGACTGGTTAGGTTAAAATCAAGTCTCTTGTGAAGCAGCACAACAAAGAGTAAGGTTGTACTATGTGATAAATGGGTTGCCTGTCAGGTGTCACAAACCTGTGTGCATTGCTTAGCCAAATAAAGCTGAGGTTCCAAATTGCTCAACAGTTTTGTTTTGCCATTGCTGCAAAAACCCGCACAGGGATTACGGAGTGGGAATGGATATCTTTGTGGTGGTGGGCTTTGCCGAGTACGAGATTCCCCCTATCTATTAACCTCTGTATATAAGGTCGACCAGTAAGGAACCCGGTAGGGAGCTACAGGGTTGTGTGCATATTGTGCTGTAAATAAGACTTCATTCCTTCATTTTACTTGGTGTGTACTCACAGTGTCCTCATTAAAATTGCTTCCCACTCGTTACAGTATACTGCATATATTTACTGTAACTGCAAATATACAGAAGTAAAATATTTTTGAAATGGGGCTTCACACTAGGCAGCACACTATAATTAACAATCTTTATTGTCACAAATAGGGTTACATTAACACTGCAATGAAGTTACTGTGAAAATCCCCTAGTCGCCACATTCCGGCGCCTGTTCAGGTACACAGAGGGAGAATTCAGAATGTCCAGTTCACCTAACAGCACGTCTTTTGGGACTTGTGGGAGGAAACCGGAGCACCCGGAGGAAACCCACGCAGACAGGGGGAGAACGTGCAGACCTCCGCACAGATGGTGACCCAAGAATCGAGCCTGGAATCGAGCCAGAGACCCTGGAGCTATGAAGCAACAGTGGTACACACTGTGCTACCGTGCCACCCATTAAGGAAGGTTACATATACCTTTCAGGCAGGCTTCACATGTATCTACCTACTCAATAGAGCCAGTAAAACAAGGAGAATGAGAAGCCTAATTCTGTGGAGTGGCAGGATTCCCGTGGATGTAGGGACCAATTTACAGAACATCTATGGCCTTGAAAGCCTACACAACAAACTTCTCGGATTCATTAATATTGATTGCATGTCACCTTAATTTCAGCTGCCCAGGAAGCTGTCATGGTGCATTAATTATGTGGGAATTTACAACTCAAAAGCATATTTCAGAATGGTTCTTTTTTTTTTACATCGTTCATGGGATGTGGGCCAGCATTTATTGTCTATCTCTCATCTTCCTTGAACGGAGTGGCTTGCTGAGCCATTTCAGAGAGCATTTAAAAGTCAACCACTTCCGTGGGTCTGGAGTCACATGTGGGTCAGTCCAGGTATAGATGGCAGATCTCCTTCCCTAAAGGGATTAGTAAACCAGATGAGTTTTTACAAAAAAAACCCACACCACCGCTTCCCCATGATGTAATTAAAATAACTGAATATTGAGAGAAATTGGACTTATCTATTGAATAGCCTCATGATTGCACAGTTACCCCATAGGAGCTGATTTATACAAAAATACATCACAAACAGCAGATGAAATGAAATGATCTGAGTGATGGTCCAGTAGTCACCCTATACTTTCTTTAAAAAATAATTGGTTCCTGCCTTCAGTTGCTCTTGTACTTTGTTGTTGGTTTATGAAATATAATTAGATAATCTTTTACCTGTCTGATCTGTGCTTGCGACAGAATGACTGGAAATGGTTCTAACCAGTAATTAGGGCGATCATAGGACAATGCAAGAGGTGGCTAGTGCGGAAATCTTTTTGACAGGCTCAGCTTTCCCAACTGAAGTTATTAAAATTTAAAACGTGCGTATTGCTCTGTAAACACGGAGAACAGATTTAATCCAAGTGGGATACTGACAGCAGCTTCAAATTCCACTACCTCAGTTTCAATATTTGAATTTCAAAAATATCAAAATAAAAATCTGGGGTGCGATTCAGTGGACTCAAGATAAAGTCCGCATCGGACATATAAACGGCAGGTTTAACGGGATGTTTCTCAATGTCTGCAGCGCCAAGAAACATCCCGCAAACCAAACAGCACTTTGCCGATTATTTTGGGCCTCGGGGAGTTTCTC
This sequence comes from Scyliorhinus torazame, assembly GCF_047496885.1. NCBI lineage: Eukaryota > Metazoa > Chordata > Chondrichthyes > Carcharhiniformes > Scyliorhinidae > Scyliorhinus > Scyliorhinus torazame. The sequence goes on along the minus strand of NC_092708.1, from coordinate 209,022,048 downwards.
CCCGCTGAAGCTGAACTTAGAGGGATATCCTGCTGGCGAGCGCGTGTCGCAATTTTGTCCGGCAGTCCCCTCCCTTAGGCTCAATACCACTGGGGCTTCTGACAGGAGGGTTATATGCTCGCCCATCCCAAATGGCCAGGGTCAACTGAACGGTTATGTCCGCCTTGGGAGCTAATGGATCCTGACTGGAAGGCAGTGAGGTCCCGGTAAAGAAGCAAGCCCAGTGCCTCTTGATCCTGTGCAACCAGGCATTGAGCCCAGAACCCTGAGTATTCATCCCATCCCTTACTTTGACACTGTGGGGTGCGTACTGTGTATCTTTCTCTTTTGGAGCCTCATCCACCCAGCCCATTAGGCCTGGATCCTTGACTCTCATCACCCCCCACCCCCACCCCACCCCATGTGCCCCTCAGCTGCTCCACCCCACCCCACCCTGCCCCATAATCCCATGCCACAGTCAGCAGATTTGCACAGCTCTAAAAGCATACTCAGGCAACACAGACAGCAGACGTGAGGACCACCCACACCAACTACAACCCCTAGCCTTATTCCTCCAACAGTTGTCCTCCTCCTTCTCTCACATCTCCCAATACTAACACCCCCCCCCCCCCCCCTGCGCCCGCCCCCCCCCCCCCCCCCCCCTCCCAAGAGACCATCGATGCCCTCTCCCCATCTCCGGAGTTGACCAGTGGGATCTATCCCTTTGGACTCCCTGGTGCTCAGTGCAGACAATGGTGCTCACCTACTTCCTCCCGCTCGGATGTCATGGCACCTGGTTTGTATTTTTAGAAAGCAGCAGCAATTTGTGCTGTTGTGACATTATGCCTGGTGGGTTGAAGATGCAACATTAACCACACTAGGTAAATGGTAATGGATTCAAATTAATGTTATCACATCACCACATCATCGGGGTGGGCCTGGGAAGATTGGGATCAGATATTTCCCTGGCACAAATCCTGTTTTTGGCCTCTCGTGATATTTAATGGCCATTACAGGATTTGCGTCCGCTGTTAACTGTCCTGTTAAATTCACCAAAAGATTCACATTGATGTGATGTGCTGCACCCCAGTAATCCGTTCTCAACTGTTTCTCATATTTATAATGACTTAGCTGAAGGAATAGAGATTTATATATCCAAGTTTGCAGATACACCACGGGGGCGATATTCAATAGCTCTGAAAATGCCATCTTCATGCTGCCTCCCAATTTGTATGCCTGCAGCATGCGGCCAGTGCTGGCTGTGCTGTTGAGTGGTTGCACACTCCAGGAGGGGATCCAAAATCATGAGAAGTTAGCTCCAGTTAAAGCTAGCCTCTACTATTTAAAGGCAGCCCGTATTGCTAAAAGAAGAGGTCCATTATGGATATTTTAGGTGCTGAAAGTCATTCTACAACTGATTCTAACCTGGGGTATTCACAAAATAGCACATGGGAGAGAGTGGACTCCAAGATGTTCTGACATAGCATTGGAGCCATTGGCCAAGTTGCAGAGATGAAGCTATGCATTAGCTTGGAGGCCTTCCAGACAAACTCTCAGAAGCCTGTGGGACCAGATGGCTGTTGTGGACAATGCCAGAAGGAAAGCAACAAAAACTTATATATAAAACTGCAAAAAGTTCAAATACATTTTGCGAATGATTAGTGTTGTGTTTTCAGCCACAGAGATATGCGCAGATGAAACGTCAGGGCCTGCATTCTCCGATTGTCGGGATTCAGTTTTCTTGCCGGCAGCGCACCTCCAGCCAGTGGGTTTCATGGTGGCATGGGTGGTTTCATGGGAAATCCCACTGACAAGCGGCAGGAGGATAGAACGGCACGTGGACCAGAAAATCCCACTCCAGGTTTCTCGTGTGCAATGGGAATGTTATTTACAAGTGCTTTTCAAAATGTCTGCCCTCATGCTTACAGCTTCTTGCTTCAGCTTAATTTCTCTTTTTCTGGAACCATACACAGGCTTGACGAGCAGCTCAGAGAACATACACACAAACACCAAACTATTGAACAATTGAATACTAGGAACAAGATTTTCCAATCCCTCCTGCCCCCAAATCAGAAATTCCTGCCCGAGGTCAATGGACCTTTCAATGGTCCGTCAAAGTTTCCATCCCGTTCGCGATGATTCCCACTATGGGCAGGACCAGAGAAAATACCCCAACATCCTTTTTGCATTTGGAAAACAAAAGGACTTTGTTTTAAATTGAACCATCATCCTAAACAACAAATATTTGTATATTGAGTCATATCCTAGAGTTCAGCATGCCCATTTTCTCTAAGTACAGAAAGTTGCTGATGACGGTGCTGAGATCGACAAACTTCACATGGTGGTTCTGCATGATCAGGTCAAGGATGCAGATGATCAACATCACAGTCACTTATCAGAGAAGGAAATGTATTCTCATAATCACTGTCCTCAAAATATCCTACTCTACTTGCTATCAACCATCTCAAATTCTATTTAGTGCTGTCACCCAACACAAATTGGTACATAAGAGTTGGTACTGAGCAATTGCTTGATCCGCTTAGGTATTGAGAGAGGTGATGTGAACTTGTGATCGTGATTTGCCATTTGATGTGAAACCGATCTCCAACTTCAAGTCATGGCTCCCTTGCCTGTGTTCACTTGTCAAAATACATTTTGCTTTTGATTGTGGATTCTAGCGCAATGTGAATTGACTGGGAACAAACTGCCCATTGTCTATAGTGATTCCCATTTCCAATTCTATTCCCACACTTAGTGGTGTACTAGGGCAGATGACTTTGCCATCTGTTCCATAGCTAGTAATTCCTGGAACAGGTCGCTAGTCTGTCGCCAGGGATCTTCTAGCTTGAGAGATGCCACTCCATATCAATGTGGCTGACCAGGAGTCTCTCCCGCTCTTACTGCCAGCTATTGATGTGTTTGCAAGAATTTGCAGGTTGACAATCAACCTGTTTGACCGTGCTGTGATTGGCCAAACACCTTCTTTGGCCATCATGTTTGGGGTGGGACTTGCACCCAATGCAAGTCCCACCCCAAGGATGTTACCCACTGAGCCACAAGATGTCTGTCTATAGTGATAATCTCCAGCAAACCCCATTGTGTAAGCAACTTGTCTGGAATGTCAATGACTAAAGTGGTGGCTATGGAATTTGTTGTAGCTATTTCTGGCAACTTGCTATACATATTAACCAGCAAAAACCATTGCGTGCTTGGGGCTGCTTGCTCATCTCCAAAAATATCTGCCATGGTATTGTTGGTCATGCAGTCAGTTATAGAGATGCAGGACACAGTTGAAAAGACTTTTCACTCTGTGTACAAGCTACGCATTTTCTGTTGAACTCTTCTACACACAATCCATTACTGGCCAACAGACTGCTTCATGGATTGTTGTTTCATCTTAACACCTGGATATCCATCATGGGCAAGATGCAATACACATTGCTGCAGCACTTTTAGGATAACTGCTCAATCAATATAATTATGTGCAATATAATTGTCATCAAATAATGTAAGTTTATTGTGTACTCTGTAATTATGGGACCTCTATTTCACGAGGCCACTCGGTTTCTAGGTACTGACTTATTTTCTGCCGTGTACTGTCTTTTGCCAATTCTGCCTTCAGCGCCTCTTGCGTAACAAGATTGATGGGTGCATGTGAAATCACTGTGATTATGTGGTCTTAATGTTATAATCAACTTCACTATTGTTAATGCTGTCTGTGATAGTAGGATGGCTAAGACTGCCAGTTACTTGGTTGAGTGAACCTGTGAGATATTTGGCCTTGAAGGTGTACTGATGAAGACCATCTGTAGAAGTGTAGAGATCGAAGACCAGATTCTGACAAGACTAATAAAGCAGTCAGCGCTTAGTAATCGGTAGAAAAAGTGAACTTTCTACCATTATTATGATCCCAGACCACACCCCAACAGTGGCTAGGATATTGGACTGAAACCCAATATTTTAGTTTATTTCTAAGACTGTGCAGAAACAATGATTTGCTCCAGAAGTGATTGCATGAAGAAAGGGGGAATTGGTAATTTGAAAACAAAACTTTTTTATGAATGCAATAGCGAACCCATCATCTTCACACCCGAAAAGAACAACTTACAATTACCCTTTAAACACCACTACTCATCCGTCTGTGCGTTGATAGTAAGGCCCGGGGGGTAGCGATATTGGTGGCCGGTCCTGCCCTAAGTTGGAGAAATTTTGGAGGTTGTTCTTCAGCACCATGTCGCTGGTCTTGCACATGGATTTTGAGCCCATTTCCTGGGGGCCTCATTTGGGTTTTTTGGACTTGCTAGAGCTGCAGAAGGGTGCAGGGGCAGATGTTTTAGCCTCCGCCTCGCTGTTCGCTCACCGGCGGATCCTATTGGAGTGGAGGTCAGTTTCTCCACCCTGTGCCTCAGTGTGGCTGGGGGATCAAATGAAGTTTTTGTATCTGGGAAAGGTGAAGTTTGCTTTAAGGGGGGCAAATGAGGGGTTCCACAAGAGATGGGGTTTGTTTGTACTACATTTCAAGGAGCTAGTTACCGTCAGCTATTAAGAGGAGGTAGGGCAAAGTTGGGTGTTTGGTTGAGGTTACTGGGGAAATGGGATTGGGGTTTGTGTTGTTTTTCATTTGTTATGTTATGTGTTTAAGTGACACAAGATGTGGCAGGCTGCCCCAAAAAGAGTGATGGGGGAGTCTGGTAGGTTCTCTAGGTGGCAGAAACCCGTCATCCCCACAAGACCCATATAGTCCGTCCTTCATCACTGCAGGGTCAAAAATCTGGAATTCCATACATAGCAGCATTGTGGGAGCGCCTCCAACATATAGACTGCAACAGGGCAAGAACAAAGGCCAGTGCCACCATCTCAGAGTCTGTACGGATGGCCATAAATTCAAGCCTTGACAATGATGCCCATGTTCTGAGAATGATGGCAAAATCTACCGCCTCGTTACACCCAAAAGGCAAAGCAACGCAGTGCATGGCAACCGGGAGATGCCGGATGATCCCTCTCCTTGGATCTACCCGGCTTGCCATGCCTCACGAGATCTATTGGGATCTTGCGAGACGTCGCAATGTGAACCCCGGTCATTTACCAAAAATCACTTTTTAGTAAATCTATATATTAGAGAGAGACAGCTAGTCTCACTCTAATATGCATTCCCATGATCTATCCAAGACGTGGGATTGCACCCCCTTGCCTTGGAGATCCTGGGTGAGCGCCATTTCTTGCTGGTCTCTAAAAATGGGGACCAGACGGAATGACAGACGTGAGGGTCTCCATGGGGATTGGAGCTTCCCACGTACTTGCCCTCTGGGCAGGGTGGCACCCTTGCACTGCTGGTGCCACCTGGGCACCTTGGCCTTGCCAGCATAGCACCCTGCAGTGCCATCTGGGTGCCAGTCTGACACTGCCAAGGTGCTAGGCTGGCATGCTGTGGATCGGGCCTGGGGGTGCCAAGTGCAGGTGCAGGGGATGTGGGGGGCTTGAAGACCCCCTTATCGGTGAGTTGGGGCTTGAGGAGGGGATCGGGGTTGGGTCGGGGTGTTCCAGCGAGCGGAGCTCCTCAGTGCAGAAAACATGACGACACACATTCCCCGCTGAGGCCCCCAATCTACCCGAATGACCATTCAGTACTAATAATAATAATCTTTATTGTCACAAGTAGGCTTACATTAACACTGCAATGAAGTTACTGTGAAAATCCCCTAGTCGCCCCATTCCGGCACCTGTTCGGGTTCACAGAGGGAGAATTCAGAATGTCCAAATCACCCAACAAGCACGTCGTTCGGGACTTGTGGGAGGAAACCGGAGCACCCGGAGTAAACCCACGCAGACACGGGAAGAACGCGCAGACCCCACAGACAGTGACCCAAGCCAGGAATTGAACCTGGGACCCTGGCACTGTGAAGCTACAGTGCTAACCACTGTGCTACCATGCCGTCGAGCGACGGGAAACACCCGGCTAATCGCGCAAGCTGCACGACTCTTCCCATTTGGGCAATTTTTAAAACATGAATGTTTGTGTGTTTCTCACATCATAATATAAGTTATATAACTTAAGCTGTATAACCCCTTTGATACCATTTGAAGCTGTGTATTGGTCTCCTTTTTTTCTTGATATGTTTTAGCTCAAAGCCATTATGGTATTGATTCTGGAACTTGCAACAAAGTCAATTTGTAAAATGTCCCGTATTTCATGGAAATCTGAGAATAACACATAGATGTAGTTGCCACATTCAATTAGTTGAAGTTTATCACTGAGTTTTCAGAGGACCTAGAAAACTGCCCCTTCTCCTTTTATGTGGCCTCTTAAAACTTCCATTCACGAAATCACAGCAGAGGTGCTTGAATGACATCCAATCCATGCCATGTGATCTGAGGCCCCCATCAAACATCATCATGTGTGACAGAGCTGGATTTGATCATTTTCTATTTTCCCTTTTTTACACTTAATTTTGGGTCAAAATTAGAAGAAAATTGGGCACATGACGATTTTTTCCTGGTTTTGTAATGCCCTGACATTTCCTAAGTTCGCAAATTGCATTGCCCCAAACCCCATGTATTCCTAGAGCCATATAATCAAACAAAGTTTGTATTTTAATCACAACTTATCAACATAATAACACCATGCTCATGCATTCATTGCTGATGCACATCGGCAAGACTTTGTGACTGATATAGAGAGACCTGCCAGTTACACACCAAGGACTATAGTTAGTGGGGAAGCACCCATGACACAGGGCTTTGCATAAGCTATGTTTTAGGCTCATTAAAATTGCAAGAATATTTTAACAAGATTATGACCGCATAATATCATCTGATTACGAGAACAACAACATACTAACTCACCACTATATGAAACAAGTCAACACTGTGGGATCCCTGTTTTTCAAACAGGCTTGTGACTGGTAGTTGTTGAGTATTTTGCTTTCAGTTTCCAATACTTGTTCTATTTCAGTTATGCACAATTTGTAAAACCTCTATCCATATCTTCCACCTACTGTGTTTTCCGAAATGATTTCTCAAGTGTAGCATGACATCCAAGGCTGCATTTTAGAATAGGGCTGTTCTGCTTTGTGCGTTTGCTGCAGCCATCAGCAATTGGATAGCTTTCAGAACGACGAGCAGTCTTTACATCACTATACTCTTCCAGTGTACCACCCACTGTGTGCTGCAAGTTATGTGATACCACGTAAATGACTCGATCTCATTCTTGTGAGGTTAGTTCACAGCAATTGTTGCTAACTTTTGCCTTAGTTTAATTGCTCTGTTTTGTCACCTTTGCTCTTGAGTCACCAGGTATCCTGATGATACCGCCCCGTGGTTCAAGTCCGAGTAATGATCAATAATCCAATACACCGCTTAGTAAGATTTAAATCAAAGCACTTTTATTATCCACAGTAATCACTACTCATGCATAAATTCTACGTCTAAGCTACTTCTACGACTAATAGGCCAATACTTAACTCGAAACTGGCCCACCAGGTCAGGGAAACGAATGGCCTTTCGTTCGGGTTCTGAGTCTGCGAGATTCGAAGTTGGTACAGATTGGTAGCTAGGAGCGCCTATCTCGTAGCGAGCGTTGAAGTAAGACTTACTCTATTTCAGCGATGGCTGGACCGGTCACTGTCAAAGGTTGGTTCGCGTTGCTGAGTGACCTGGTAGCTTTGGGGCAGCACGGTAGCCTTGTGGATAGCACAATTGCTTCACAGCTCCAGGGTCCCAGGTTCGATTCTGGCTTGGGTCGCTGTCTGTGCGGAGTCTGCACGTCCTCCCCGTGTGTGCGTGGGTTTCCTCCGGGTGCTCCGGTTTCCTCCCACAGTCCAAAGATGTGCAGGTTAGGTGGATTGGCCATGATAAATTGCCCTTAGTGTCCAAAAAATTGCCCTTAGTGTTGGGTGGGGTTACTGGGTTATGGGGATAGGGTGGAAGTGTTGACTTTGGGTAGGGTGCTCTTTCCAAGAGCCGGTGCAGACTCGATGGGCCGAATGGCCTCCTTCTGCACTGTAAATTCTATGATAATCTATGGTCAAGAAAGAACAATTTGAACTTGGACTCTATTCTTATAGTGCCCAGGGGCTTCCTGCCTTTCGGGGCGGACCCTGTACCTGGTTCCAAGTGATTGGACTTTGTCCCAATCACTTGGTTTGATTTTCTCCAATGCTGGAGCGATTCCTTGATCGATGGGCAGTCTTGAGGTGGTTGTACACCTTCCTTTGTGTAGGCTTCTGCTGGCGCCGACGAGTCTGGGTTGGCTTTATGTATCTAAATGTTGCTCATTGTTCCCGGGGATTTCTCATTAATATGCAGATGCTGGTGTTTTGTTATGCTGATGGTTGCTGGTATCGATCTTGTCTGGCCTTTCCAGAGGTAAATACACACTCAACCCGCAGCTTCTTGTTTGTGTCCTGTTGGCTGACTTTCCCATCAGCCTTTGCCGTTCGCCATTTTAAATCGGGAGTTAGCCATTCTAAATCGGGAGTTAGCCATTTTAACTGGCTACATTCCCTCCTTGTGATCCTAACACGAAGCGTGAAGGATCACATAACTATGTTGCTTTCCATTTCCTGACCTGGGGGGGACACTTCCTTCATGGCCTCTGCACTGACTATAGCTATGCAAAAAAATTTTAACTAACAATTCTAAGGATGACAGGGACATGCATTACAAAACAATAAACTGGGAACCTCTAACTATTCTTAATACACTACACTCACTTAAACATTTCATTATCCTACCTTCCTCAATCATACAACAAAATCATAGCATTTCATACACAGTCTTTCCTGGCTTGGCAGTCAAGCTCAGGATCATACAATCTGCTCATGAACAGTTCTTTACATTTCTTTATTTACAATCCATCCCCTCAAACAGTCTCTCGTTCCCCCCTCCCCCCACCCCCCGGTTGCTGCTGCTGCTGATCGACCTTCTTCTAACGCTCCGCGAGATATTCTAGGAACGGTTGCCACCGCCTGTAAAACCCCTGTGCAGACCCTCTCAAAGCAAACTTGATTCTCTCCAATTTTATGAACCCCGCCATGTCGTTAATCCAGGCCTCCAGGCTAGGGGGCTTCGCCTCCTTCCACAATAGCAAGACCCTTCGCCGGGCTACTAGGGACGCAAAGGCCAGAATTCTGGCCTCTTTCGCCTCCTGCACTCCAGCTCATCCACTACTCCAAATATTGCTAGCCCCCAGCTTGGCTTGACCCGGAATTTCACCACCTGGGATATTACTCCCGCAACTCCTCTCCAGAACCCCTCCAATGCCGGGCATGACCAAAACATATGGACATGGTTCGCCGGGCTCCCTGAACATCTTTCACATCTATCCTCTACCCCAAAGAACCTACTCAGCCTCGCCCTCGTCAAATGCGCTCTGTGAACCACCTTAAATTGTATCAGACTGAGCCTGGCACACGAGGAGGTATTAACCCTGCCCAGGGCACCAGCCCATAGCCCTTCCTCAATCTCCTCCCCCAGCTCTTCCTCCCATTTACCTTTCAATTCTTCTACTAGCGCTTCCCCCTCTGCTTTCATCTCTTGGTATATTTCCGACACCTTGCCCTCCTCGACCCATACCCCCGAGATCACCCTATCTTGAACTTCTTGTGCCGGGAGCAACGGAAATTCCCTCACCTGTCACCTCACAAAAGCCCTCACCTGCATATATCTAAATGCATTTCCCGGGGGTAACTCAAATTTCTCCCCCAGTGCCCCTAGGCTCGCAAATGTCCCGTCAATGAACAGGTCCCCCATTCTTCTTATCCCCGCCCGATGCCAGCCTTGGAACCCTCCCGTCCAACTTCCCCGGGACAAACCGGTGGTTACCCCTGATCGGGGACCACACCGATGCTCCCATTGCACCCCTGTGTCTTCTCCACTGGCCCCAGATCTTTAGTGTTGCCGCCACCACCGGGTTTGTGGTGTATTTTGTCGGCGAGAGCGGCAGCGGTGCCATTACCAACACCCCCAGGCTCGTTCCTTTACAGGACGCCATCTCCATCCTCTTCCATGCCGCCCCCTCTCCCTCCATAACCCACTTACGGATCATCGCCACATTTGCTGCCCAGTAGTAACTCTCTAGGTTTGGCAAAGCCAACCCTCCTCGGTCCCTGTTGCGTTCCAAGAACCCTCTCCTAACCCTCTTATTTGCCCACACATACCCCATGATACTCCTACCTACTCTCTTGAAAAAGTCCTTGGTGATCACGATGGCGAGGCACTGAAACACGAACAAAAACCTCGGAAGGACCACCATTTTGACCGACTGCACCCTACCCGCCAACGAGAGCGGGAGCATGTCCCATCTTTTAAAATCCTCCTTCATTTGCTCCACCACCCTCGTCAAATTCAGTTTATGTAGGGCCCCCCAACTTCTGGCTATCTGGATCCCCAGATACCGAAAACCCCTCTCCGCCCTCCTCAGCGGTAGGTCCCCTATCCCTCTTTCTTGGTCCCTTGCCTGTAATACAAAAAGCTCACTCTTCTCTACATTAAGCTTGTAGCCCGAGAACTCTCCAAACTCCTTCAGAGTCTGCATGACCTCCACCATCCCCTCCATTGGGTCCGCCACGTATAGCAGTAGGTCATCCGCATATAGCGATACCCGATGCTCCTCTCCCCCGCGGACTATCCCCCTCCATTTCTGAGACTCCCTAAGTGATATGGCCAAGGGTTCGATCGCCAATGCAAACAACAGGGGGGACAGGGGGCACCCCTGTCTCGTCCCTCGGTACAGCCGAAAGTACTCCGACCTCCGCCGGTTTGTCACTACGCTCGCCACCGGGGCGCTGTAAAGGAGCTTAACCCATCTAATAAACCCTCCCCCGAACCCAAACCTGCGCAATACCTCCCAGAGGTACTCCCACTCTACTCGGTCAAAGATTTTTTCCACGTCCATAGCTGCCACTATCTCCGCCTCTCCCTCCTCCGATGTCATCGTTATCACGTTTAAGAGCCGCCGCACATTGGTATTTAACTGCCTGCCCTTTACGAATCCCGTTTGGTCCTCGTGAACCACCCCCGGAACACCGTCCTCAATCCTAGTGGCCAGTACCTTCGCCAATAGCTTAGCATCCATATTGAGGAGCGAAATCGGCCTGTACGATCCACATTGCAGTGGATCCTTGTCTCGCTTTAGAATCAGGGAGATTGTCGCCTCCGACATTGTCTGGGGCAGGGTTCCCTCCTCTCTTGCCCCGTTGAAGGTCCTCACTAGTAGCGGGGCCAGCAGGTCCACATATTTTCTATAGAATTCCACCGGGAAGCCGTCCGGCCCCGGGGCCTTCCCCGCCTGCATGCTCCCCAAACACTTACTCAACTCCTCCAACCCAATTGGTGCCCCCAAACCAACCGCCTCCTGCTCCTCCACCCTCGGGAACCCCAGCTGGTCCAGGAATCGCCTCATCCCCCTTCCCCCCCGGAGGCTGGGATCTGTACAGCTCTTCATAGAAGTCCTTAAATACCTTATTTATTTCCATTGCACTTCGAACCGTGGCTCCCCTTCCATCTTTGATTCCCCCTATTTCCCTCACTGCCGCCCTCTTACGGAGCTGGTGCGTCAGCATCCGACTAGCCTTTTCCCCGTACTCGTAAGTCGCCCCTTGCACCTTCCTCCATTGTGCCTCCGCCTTGCCCGTGGTCAGCAGGTCAAACTCCGTCTGGAGCCGTCGCCTTTCCCCAAGTAATCTTTCCTCCGGGGCCTCTGCGTATCTCCTGTCCACCCGCAAGATCTCCCCCACTAGCCTCTCCCTTTCCATTCCCTCTATCTTCTCCCTATGAGCCCTGATGGAGATCAGCTCTCCCCTGATCACCGCCTTCAACGCCTCCCATACCACCCCCACTCGCACCTCCCCGTTGTCGTTGGCCTCCAAGTACCTTTCCATACACCCCCTCACCTTCCCACACACCACCTCATCGGCCAGCAGTCCCACATCCAGCCGCCACAGCGGGCGTTGGTCCCTCTCCTCTCCCAGCTCCAGTTCCACCCAGTGCGGGGCATGGTCCGAAACGGCTATGGCCGAATACTCCGTCCCCCTCCCTCTCGGGATGAGCGCCCTGCCCAGAACAAAGAAATCTACCCGGGACTAAGCCTCATGCACGTGGGAGAAAAAATAAAATTCCCTGGCCTGCAGTCTTGCAAACCTCCATGGGTCCACTCCCCCCATCTGATCCATAAACCCCCTAAGTACCTTGGCCGCCGCTGGCCTCCTTCCCGTCCTTGATCTGGAGCGGTCCAGTGCTGGGTCCAGCACCGTATTGAAGTCCCCTCCCATTATGAGTCCTCCTACCTCCAGGTCCGGAATGCGCCCCAACATGCGCTTCATGAATCCAGCATCATCCCAGTTCGGGGCGTATACATTTACCAACACCACCCACGTCCCTTGCAACCTACCGCTCACCATCGCATATCTCCCACCATTATCCGCTACGATAGTCTTGGCCTCAAATGACACATGCTTTCCCACCAGAACTGCCCCCCCCCTCCCCCGCCGACTAGCCATATTTTCTGGGCCAGTCCCTTGTCCGCGTCTCCCTCACTCTCCAGTCCCCCAGCTGGGGTCCCCCGCCTCAGCCACCTCTTCTGTGTCCCGTTCTCTTCCGGCCAGTGCAGCAGCAACCCTTTTCCCTCCCCCCTTCCCCACCCCCCCCCCCCCCCCCCCCCGCTAGATCCCCGTCTAGCTTTTTTGCTCCCCCCATATCCCTCCCGTAAGTCAGCTGACACCTTCTGACCCCGGCTTCCCCCGCCATCCCTTTAACCCCCCCGTGTGGGAATCTCCCAATCAATGTACATTCCTTTGTTCCCCTTCCCGCCTTTTTTGCCGCGCGCGGGAAAGACAACCCCGCGCTTCCCAAAGCCTGCCCCGCCTGCCATGGCGCAGCTCCTGTCATGGCCTTGTCCCTCTCCCCCAGCCCACATATCCTTTCCTGCGCGTGGTTGACCCCCCTATGTACAACAACCATCATACTTCAACCCTCAAACACCCCCCTCCCACACAAACCCTCAATTAGAGTCCAATTTTTCAGCTAGTATAAAGGTCCACGCCTCTTCGGGCATTTCGAAGTAGTGGTGTTGGCCATTATGTGTAACCCACAGTCGCGCTGGCTGCAGCATTCCAAATTTCACTCCTTTCCGATGCAGCACCGCTTTGGCCCGGTTGAAACCCGCTCTCCGCTTAGCGACCTCCGCGCTCCAGTCCGGGTATATTCTGATCTCCACATTGTCCCACTTACTGCTCCGTTCCTTCTTGGCCCATTTCAGGACCCTCTCTCTGTCCGTAAACCGGTGAAATCTCACCACCATCGCCCTTGGCGGCTCTTTTGCCTTGGGCTTCCTCGCTAGCACTCGGTGCGCCCCATCCAGCTCCAGCAATCTCGGGGGGGCCTCCACACCCATCAGCGTCTCAATCATTGTGCCCGCATATGCCGCGGCATCGGCCCCCTCCACTCCTTCTGGGAGACCCAGGATCCTCAAGTTGTTTCTCCTTGATCTGTTCTCCAGGTCTTCGAGTCTTCCCGCCCACGTCCTGTGCAGCGCCTCGTGCCGCTCCACTCTCTCCGCCAGGCCCACGAGTTCGTCGTCGTTCTCACTCACTTTTTCCTGGATCTCCTGAATCTTCACCTCTTGGGCTTTCTGGGTTGCTCCAAGTTTTTCCACCATTGCCAGTATAGGCGCCACCATCTCCTTACGCAGCTCCTCGAAGCAGCCCTTGATGAACTCTTTCATCTCCTCTCTGTCCGTGGGCGCCGCCATTTTGTTTTTTTCTTCTTTCTTCTCCCGCTGCTCCAGGGCCGCTTTCCTCGCATTTTCACTGCGGGTCCGGTCCCTGCAGGTCTGTTGGGGACTTCCTCCGTTCTTCCCCACGGGTTTTTTTTTTTAAAGGTCCGTTGGGGCTCCGTTAGCGGGCTCAAAAGTCCGTTTCTGAGGGAGCTGCCGACTCGCGTGGCTTAGCTCCGCATCGCCGTGACCCGGAAGTCATAAGACAATTTTCTAAGTAATGGTTTACATCTTCCTTTAAATTCGGCCACCAACAAAGCTGCTTGAGATGGGCTGTAGTGGGATTGTTTCCCTAATGTCCATGACCGTCATGGAACAAACAAATCAATTGATTCCTGTCCTGTTCAGGAACCACATAAAGGGTGTCTTTTAACACCACATCGTCATGTGTGGTCAGTGCATTTCTAAATCTCTCATAGGGAGCTGGATATTTTCCCTTTACAGTCCGCCTGAGATTGCTGTCCTGCTTCTGGGCCTCCACTAGATCCTCGATCTTTTTCTGTGAGACCTGAACTGCACTCACTGGTGCGCTTTCGGGGGGTGTCCAAAAGTATCCGTGTCTGGAACTTGCTTTAGCCAGTGCGTCGGCTTTCACATTTCCGGGGGGGAGGAATGATGGTGACTGCGGACTTTGATTATCCCATAAGTCCTGTTCTGGGCTCTTTGTAAAATATGACGGAGCAATGGGGCTGAGGGGAGGGGTTTTCCGTCTGCGGAAACAAATCCTCTTGCTTTCCACAGTGGCAGAAATTCCGTGAGGCTGTTTCAGACATAGAGGCTGTCCGAGTATATGTCTGCTGGGCTGGGGAAGGAATCTGGGTGCTCAACTATATATGCGACGGCCACGAGCTCTGCTGCCTGCGCGCCTAAGTGTCCGGGTAGTTTTAACTATATTTTCTCGAGGGCGCGTCCCTGCGCGTCCTCGACATATATACTGCAACCTGTTATGCGCTTCCCATCCAAGACTGTGGAAGATCCATCCACATAGATCTTTATGGGCTCACACGTGTCCGTGTGCTGGGGGCTCTGGGTTGAACTATCTATCTTTCTGGGGGGTGTTTTAGCGATAAAGGGACCTGTGTTGTGGTGTGGAGAGATCATTTTGCATTCATGGGGGGTTCCGGGGTACTGTAAGTTGTCGGCCAAATTGGTGTGTGTCTTTGTTCTTTTCACAGTGATGTCTCGTCCCTGCAAGAGAAGGGTCCATCTAGCTGCTCGAATCTGACTAACTGTACCGTCCTTGAGTCGTCCGTCCAGTAAAAGTTGGGTGGGGGTGTGTTCGGTGAGAATTGTGATGGGGTTCAGTCCGGTAATGTACGAAAAATACTGGACTTCCCAGAATACTGCGAGCAGGTGCCTCTCACAGGCTGAAAATCCCTGCTCCACAGCATCTAAAAGTCGGGAGGCGTAAGCTACGGGTCTTAACTGGTCGTGCCGATCCTGGAGGAGCACGGCCGAAAGGGTGCGGTCTGTCGTCGCTACTTCTATGGCGTAAGGGAAAAGCGGGTCGGGAACCTGTAGTGCGGGGACTGCTATGAGTGCCTGTTTTGAAGAGTCCACAGCATCCGTATGCTGCGGAAGCCATTCCCAGGGGGCTACTTTCTTTAGGAGGTCTGAGAGGGGTGCTGCCTTGCTGGCGAAACCGTCAATGTGGTTTCGGCAGTAGCCAACCAGTCCTAAAAATGACCAGAGGGCTGAAACGTTCTGGGGAAGGGGCAATTTACCAATCGAGTCAATCCTTTTATGCTCGATCTCGCGTTTACCGTGTGTGATAATTGTTCCCAAATATATCACTTTTCTTCCAAAATCTGGGCCTTTTTGGGGTTGACTTTACAACCGATTGAGTGTAATAGTTCCAGGAGTTCGGACAGAAGCTCAATGTGCTCTTCCTTGGTGTCTGTCTGCAGTAGTAGGTCATCTACATACTGTATCAGACATTCGGGGCGAGAGAATTTGGCTAAACAATTTGCCAGCTGTCGGTGGAAAATGGAGGGGGAGTTGTGGAAGCCTTGTGACAGGAATGTCGACGTGTACTGCTGTGCTCTGGGAGGTGAGTAGCGACTTTAAAACCACTTACCTTTACAGGAGCAGCCCTTTGGATTTCGGCGGCAGCGGTGCGCAGGGGCCTTCTGGGAGGTGAGTACTTACTTTAAAAAGCCTTGCCTTTACAGGAGCAGCCCTTTGGATTTCGGCGGCAGCGGTGCGCAGGGGCCCTCTGGGAGGTGAGTACTTACTTTAGCAAGCCTTACCTGGTCCCGTTTCTGTTCTTCTTTTCTGTTTTATTTGTTTTTATATAAGGCGGGAACCGGAAGTTCGACCCGCGGACCTCTGGGAAGTCCCCCCCCCAACCAATAAATTCTGGTGGAGAGGAAACCCGAGACACTACACGTGTAGTGTCTCCCACCTGCCCTCCTCCTCTAACCTAATAATAAGACACATTGGTGTAAGGTAAGTGCCATATTATATTATTATTATATTATTAGCATTGTGCAGGTCAAGGTTCGGAGGTGGAGGAGCAGTCTCTGTCAGCGAGAGAACCTGAGAACATCTAAGACACTAAGAAGGTAAGTCAGTGATTTTTACTTATTTTTACTTTTATACCTTTTTTCAAATTGTGTGTGTCGGGGGGAAACTGAAGTGACATCACAGAAAAGCTGTGGCCAGAGTGGCTGGTTGGGATTCTACCCTAAATTTAAAAAAAATTTGAGTATTTGGTAACTAATTAAACATAATAACTTAATTGTAATTGAGAGGGATATCTAAGCCAGAGATCGGAGAGTATTATAGTTAGCTATCGCATTTCTATTAGAAATCTAGTGCTAGGAAACAGATAGTTGACAGTAACTTTGAAATTTTTATAAAAATATTTTTTTTTAAAAGACAAATTTTAATTTTAATTAATTGATGCAATGTCAGTTAGAGGGGTGCTGTGCTCTGACTGTGAGATGTGGCAGGTCCGGGAGGCTTTCAGCGTCCCGGATGGCTTCATCTGCAGAAAGTGCACCCAACTGGAGCTCCTCACAGACCGCATGGTTCGGTTGGAGCAGCAATTGGATGCACTTAGGAGCATGCAGGTGGCGGAAAGCGTCATAGATCGCAGTTATGTAAATGTGGTCACACCCAAGGTGCAGGCAGAGAAATGGGTGACCACCAGAAAGGGCAGGCAGTCAGTGCAGGAATCCCCTGTGGTTGTCCCCCTCTCAAACAGATATACCCCTTTGGATACTGTCGAGGGGGATAGCCAATCAGGGGAAAACAGCAGCAGCCAGAGCAGTGGCACCACGGCTGGCTCTGATGTTCAGAAGGGAGGGTCAAAGCGCAGAAGAGTAATAGTAATAGGGGACTCTATAGTCAGGGGCACAGATAGGCGCTTCTGTGGACGTGAAAGAGACTCCAGGATGGTATGTTGCCTCCCTGGTGCCTGGGTCCAGGATGTCTCCGAACGGGTAGAGGGAATCCTGAAGGGGGAGGGCAAACAGGCAGAGGTCGTTGTACATATTGGTACTAACGACATAGGCAGGAAGGGGCATGAGGTCCTGCAGCAGGTGTTCAGGGAGCTAGGCAGAAAGTTAAAAGACAGGACCTTGAGGGTTGTAATCTCGGGATTACTCCCTGTGCCACGTGCCAGTGAGGCTAGAAATAGGAAGATAGAGCAGATAAACACGTGGCTAAACAGCTGGTGTAGGAGGGAGGGTTTCCATTATCTGGACCACTGGGAGCTCTTCCGGGGCAGGTGTGACCTGTATAAGAAGGACGGGTTGCATCTAAACCGGAGAGGCATAAATATCCTGGCCGCGAGGTTTGCTAGTGTCACACGGGAGGGTTTAAACTAGTATGGCAGGGGGGTAGGCACGGGAGCAATAGGTCAGAAGGTGAGAGCATTGAGGGAGAACTAGGGAATAGGGACAGTGTGGCTCTGAGGCAGAGCAGACGAGGAGAAGTTGCTGAACACAGCGGGTCTGGTGGCCTGAAGTGCATATGTTTTAATGCAAGGAGCATTACAGGTAAGGCAGATGAACTTAGAGCTTGGATTAGTACTTTGAACTATGATGTTGTTGCCATTACAGAGACCTGGTTGAGGGAAGGGCAGGATTGGCAACTAAACGTTCCAGGATTTAGATGTTTCAGGCGGGATAGAGGGGGATGTAAAAGGGGAGGCGGAGTTGCGCTACTTGTTCAGGAGAATATCACAGCTGTACTGCGAGAGGACACCTCAGAGGGCAGTGAGGCTATATGGGTAGAGATCAGGAATAAGAAGGGTGCAGTCACAATGTTGGGGGTATACTACAGGCCTCCCAACAGCCAGCGGGAGATAGAGGAGCAGATAGGTAGACAGATTTTGGAAAAGAGTAAAAACAACAGGGTTGTGGTGATGGGAGACTTCAACTTCCCCAATATTGACTGGGACTCACTTAGTGCCAGGGGCTTAGACGGGGCGGAGTTTGTAAGGAGCATCCAGGAGGGCTTCTTAAAACAATATGTAGACAGTCCAACTAGGGAAGGGGCGGTACTGGACCTGGTATTGGGGAATGAGCCCGGCCAGGTGGTAGATGTTTCAGTAGGGGAGCATTTCGGTAACAGTGACCACAATTCAGTAAGTTTTAAAGTACTGGTGGACAAGGATAAGAGTGGTCCGAGGATGAATGTGCTAAATTGGGGGAAGGCTAATTATAACAATATTAGGCGGGAACTGAAGAACATAGATTGGGGGCGGATGTTTGTGGGCAAATCAACATCTGACATGTGGGAGGCTTTCAAGTGGCAGTTGAAAGGAATACAGGACCGGCATGTTCCTGTGAGGAAGAAAGATAAATACGGCAATTTTCGGGAACCTTGGATAACGAGAGGTATTGTAGGCCTCGTCAAAAAGAAAAAGGAGGCATTTGTCAGGGCTAAAAGACTGGGAACAGACAAAGCCTGCGTGGAATATAAGGAAAGTAGGAAGGAACTTAAGCAAGGAGTCAGGAGGGCTAGAAGGGGTCACGAAAAGTCATTGGCAAATAGGGTTAAGGAAAATCCCAAGGCTTTTTACACGTACATAAAAAGCAAGAGGGTAGCCAGGGAAAGGGTTGGCCCACTGAAGGATAGGCAAGGGAATCTATGTGTGGAGCCAGAGGAAATGGGCGAGGTACTAAATGAATACTTTGCATCAGTATTCACCAAAGAGAAGGAATTGGTAGATGTTGAGTCTGGAGAAGGGTGTGTAGATAGCCTGGGTCACATTGTGATCCAAAAAGACGAGGTGTTGGGTGTCTTAAAAAATATTAAGGTAGATAAGTCCCCAGGGCCTGATGGGATCTACCCCAGAATACTGAAGGAGGCTGGAGAGGAAATTGCTGAGGCCTTGACAGAAATCTTTGGATCCTCGCTGTCTTCAGGGGATGTCCCGGAGGACTGGAGAATAGCCAATGTTGTTCCTCTGTTTAAGAAGGGTAGCAAGGATAATCCCGGGAACTACAGGCCGGTGAGCCTTACTTCAGTGGTAGGGAAATTACTGGAGAGAATTCTTCGAGACAGGATCTACTCCCATTTGGAAGCAAATGGACGTATTAGTGAGAGGCAGCACGGTTTTGTGAAGGGGAGGTCGTGTCTCACTAACTTGATAGAGTTTTTCGAGGAGGTCACTAAGATGATTGATGCAGGTAGGGCAGTAGATGTTGTCTATATGGACTTCAGTAAGGCCTTTGACAAGGTCCCTCATGGTAGACTAGTACAAAAGGTGAAGTCACACGGGATCAGGGGTGAGCTGGCAAGGTGGATACAGAACTGGCTAGGCCATAGAAGGCAGAGAGTAGCAATGGAGGGATGCTTTTCTAATTGGAGGGCTGTGACCAGTGGTGTTCCACAGGGATCAGTGCTGGGACCTTTGCTCTTTGTAGTATATATAAATGATTTGGAGGAAAATGTAACTGGTCTGATTAGTAAGTTTGCAGACGACACAAAGGTTGGTGGAATTGCGGATAGCGATGAGGACTGTCGGAGGATACAGCAGGATTTAGATTGTCTGGAGACTTGGGCGGAGAGATGGCAGATGGAGTTTAATCCGGACAAATGTGAGGTAATGCATTTTGGAAGGTCTAATGCAGGTAGGGAATATACAGTGAATGGTAGAACCCTCAAGAGTATTGAAAGTCAAAGAGATCTAGGAGTACAGGTCCACAGGTCATTGAAAGGGGCAACACAGGTGGAGAAGGTAGTCAAGAAGGCCACGGCATGCTTGCCTTCATTGGCCGGGGCATTGAGTATAAGAATTGGCAAGTCATGTTGCAGCTGTATAGAACCTTAGTTAGGCCACACTTGGAGTATAGTGTTCAATTCTGGTCGCCACACTACCAGAAGGATGTGGAGGCTTTAGAGAGGGTGCAGAAGAGATTTACCAGAATGTTGCCTGGTATGGAGGGCATTAGCTATGAGGAGCGATTGAATAAACTCGGTTTGTTCTCACTGGAACGAAGGAGGTTGAGGGGAGACCTGATAGAGGTATACAAAATTATGAGGGGCATAGACAGAGTGGATAGTCAGAGGCTTTTGCCCAGGGTAGAGGGGTCAATTACTAGGGGGCATAGGTTTAAGGTGAGAGGGGCAAGGTTTAGAGTAGATGTACGAGGCAAGTTTTTTACGCAGAGGGTAGTGGGTGCCTGGAACTCGCTACCGGAGGAGGTAGTGGAAGCAGGGACGATAGGGACATTTAAGGGGCATCTTGACAAATATATGAATAGGATGGGAATAGAAGGATACGGACCCAGGAAGTGTAGAAGATTGTAGTTTAGTCGGGCAGCATGGTCGGCACGGGCTTGGAGGGCCGAAGGGCCTGTTCCTGTGCTGTACATTTCTTTGTTCTTTGTTGTTCTTTAAAGGTGAAGGCAAATTTGTACTGGCACGCCTTTGCCAATGGAATGGACCAGAATCCATTACTGACTTCCAAAACCGTAAAGTATCGGGAATTGAGTCCCTGCTTGAGCATGGTCTCGGGACTTGTTGCTACTGTGGGGGCTGCTGCGGGGGTGACTTTGTTGAGTTCCCGGTAATCGATGGTCAGTCGCCATGATCCATCGGGCTTTCTCACTGGCCAAATCGGGGCATTATTAGTGGAGGCAACTGATCTAAGTATGCCCTGCTCTATTACCTTGGAGATTTCTCCCTCTGCCTCTTTGGGAAATCCGTACTGTTTTGGGGGTCTAGGGTCAGGTCCTGTGACTCATACGGAGCCAGTCATCCGTCCACAGTCATGCTTGTGGGTCGCGAATGCTGCCCTGTTCTTTTGTAGAACTGCCCGAACCTGCTTGTCCGTACTAAGCGTGGTCGGGTTGAACCAAAATTCACCTACGGTGCTAATTCTGTTCGCGTACTCTCCTATGTTGAGCGTTGCGGGGGCTCTTGCGGATTTTGCCATCTTCCAGACACACTGCTTGACTGGATCGAATGAAAGGTGGTGGGAATTGATGAAATCAATTCCCAGAATGTGTTCTGCTGTGTGGGGCAGGTCAACTAAAATTACGGGGTGCTTGGTGGTGATGGTGCCGATTTGAATGGGTACAGGGGCTGTGATGTGTCCCTGCTGTGAGTGGCCTGTAAAGCCGCTGAGGGCGATAGTGGCTGTAGTGGGCCACGTGTCTTTTTGAAACAAGGTGGAGGAATTTATTGTGGTGCGGGACCCTTCTGTGTCCCAAAGAAATTCGATGGGCTGTCCCCGAATTTCCGCTGCAACTACCGGTCGTCCGGACCTATCCCAAAGGGTGTCGCAGACCCAACTGGGGGAGCCCGTACACCGTCAGTCCGTTCCGGTCAAGTCCGTCTGATCTGAACGGGCGCTAACGCTATGAATGGGCTCTGTCTTTTTCTTAATCAGAGTGCCCGTCTGCTGGGCTCTCCGTGGTTTTTTAGGGGCATTGCACTCTTTTGCGAAGTGTCCCAACTGTCCGCAGTTGTAACACTCTTGTGACTTGGGTGGGGGGCTGTTCTTTCCCTCATTCACCCATGCGGGGTTGTGGTGTGTTGTTTTTACTGCCTGCATATCTGCAGCGGCTTGCTTTTCCTCGCTATTCTTAACTGTGGGTATACTTTGAACAGATTGCTCCCAAGCACGGGACAATCTTTTCACTACCCACTTCTCGTTATGGGCCTCCTCTGAGGGATTATAACTCGTACAGGCTTTCTGTCCTGTTTCTATGGCATGGGAGATAAGGGTGCGGGTCCATTTGGCCATGTTGTCTGGGGACAAATGGGCACGGTCTACGTCTCCAAAGACTGCTGCAAAGTGGTTCCACAGGCGTCCAGCAAACGCTGTGGGGTGCTCGGATTTCTTTTGCCTACATTTGTTGAGGCCATCTACGGGGTCACCCCGGTTATACCCGATCGCATCCAGGATCGCTTTATGCATTTCTGCAAGGGTGCCTCCTCCTACATTCTGTGGGTCGGGAAGGGCTGCTGCTACTGACGGGTCTAAACTTAAAATGGTGAGCTTTACATGCTCTCGTTCATCCAGGCCGTACATGGTCGCCTGATGCTTAACTGTGGCAAAGAAATGGTGGGGGTCTGAGGTGGGTAGAAACGGTGTGATCTTATTGCACGCGTCCCGTAATTGGGTCACTGTTAAGGGGGTGGAATATAGTAATTCCGCATCGTCCGATGTGGCTGTGCGGTGGGTGGTTACTGGGTTCATTGGAGCTTGAACTATCTGCTGTGTGGGGAGTTGGGCGCTTTTCTCTTTTGTAGCTTTCCCTGCGCACATGTTCCCTGAACATATCTCTGCGCTGTTTCATTCAGTTCTTCCCAATCAGGGCCGTCTTCCTGATCTAATCTTTCTCCAAAAGTTTCCTGAAAACCTTTTTGAACAGAAAGCAGTGATTGCAGCTCTGCAATCTGCTTCCGGCACTTTGTGTGGTCTAATGTGCTTTGTCTTTGTTCTGTGGTGGCAGCATGGCGTGCTCTTAATGCTGCCTTGAGGTCACCACACTGTTTTTGTAATGCCTCTACCTGTTTTTATGTTTCTTCTCGTACCAGGAATGCACGTTGCGTGTCCTGATAGGCCTTTTCATATTGAGACTGGAAGCTGCTTAAGTGCGCCAGACAAGATTGGTGAGCCCTTTTGGCGTCATCCACCTCTCCATCTTTTGCTGTCAATTTCCTTCTCAAGTCTAAATTCTCCTTTTCTACCTCGCTTACATCGACCTTACTCATCCGACGTATGCCTTCAACTTCTTTCCGGAGCGTCCTAACGACCTCCTCTGTGCATCGCAATTGTGCCAAGCAGGACACGATTTCCATCGGCTTGCGAGCTTTCCCTAAGCTCTTTTTGTGCATCTCACTCAGGTTCTCCAACCAAGTATGTCCTATACTCCCGGGACCTGATTCCTCATTATCACAGAACTCATCCCAAAGGGGCCATCCTTTCCCTTTGAGATATTTCCTGATCTCTTCCTCCCAAATGGGACATTGTCCCACTCTACTGCTGCTGGTCAGGATTCATTAGGCGTTGCATTGCCAGCATTGCCATCTTTCCTATCCGAATGCTTCTTTTAAATTTGGAACAGGGGAGCTAAGGCGGTGCTGTAAGTATAGGTACGGCTTTCGCTACTTTCCGATATACAAACTTCCGACAGTTTTGACGCAACAAAAATCTATCAGTTTTACCTTATAGCCCTGTTAGTTACGCATGCATACACACACTTCCGAATTATGACTATTGATCAGAACTGCTTGAACACTTGTGGTTTTCTGTTTCCAATTGGATCTCTAATTCAAATTCTGGGTTCTCCCGGAGTGGTTTTCCACTTCTAGATCGGGTCCCGTCAGGGTGTCGCCAAATAAATGTTGCTAACGTTTGCCTTAGTTTAATTGCTCTGTTTTGTTACCATTGCTCTTGAGTCGCCAGGTATCTTTATAATACCGTCACGTGGTTCAAGTCCGAGTAATGATCAATAACCCAATACACCGCTTTGTAAGATTTAAATCAAAGCACATTTATTATACACAGTAATCACTACTCATGCATAGATTCTACGTCTAAGCTACTTCTACGACTAACAGGCCAATACTTAACTCGGAACTGGCCCATCAGGTCAGGGGGACGAATGGCCTTTCGTTCGGGTTCTGAGTCTGCGGGATTCGATGTTGGTACAGATTGGTAGCTAGGAGCGCCTATCGCGCAGCGAGCGTTGAAGTAAGACTTACTCTATTTCAGCGATGGCTGGACCGGTCACTGTCATGGGTTGGTTCGCGTTGCTGAGTGACCCGGTCAAGAAAGAACGATTTGAACTTGGACTCTATTCTTATAGTGCCCAGGGGCTTCCCGCCTTTTGGGGCGGACCCTGTACCTGGTTCCAAGTGATTGGACTTTGTCCCAATCACTTGGTTTGATTTTCTCCAATGCTGGAGTGATTCCTTGATCGATGGGCGGTCTTGTGATGGTCGTTCACCTCCCTTTGTGTAGGCTTCTGCTGGCGCCGAAGAGTCTGGGTTGGCTTTTTGTATATAAATGTTGCTCATTGTTCCCGGGGATTGCTCATTAATATGCAGATGGCTGGTGTTTTGTTATGCTGATGGTTGCCGGTATCGATCTTGTCTGGCCTTTCCAGAGGTAAATACACACTCAACCCGCAGCTCCTTGTTGTGTCCTGTTGGCTGACTTTCCCATCAGCCTTTGCCATTCTAAATCGGGAGTTAGCCATTCTAAATCTGGAGTTAGCCATTTTAACTGGCTACACAATGCAGCCATAAACAGCATCCAAAGAGTAGTCCTGCCACCACTTTCCTATGACTGTATCGGCTGTGTTTAGTAAGTTAGATGAATGATTTTAAAAGACTGCATCTCATTCTCTTTGTTTGCCTTTGTTTATCAGCCACTGTATTTCAACATGTTTTTCTTTTATCCTTCTCTCTTTGACGATGGGCGGGAATCCACCGCAGGGAATCGCAATTGATGGGTCTGGAAGATCCTGCCGGTGGGAAGGGCTGGAAAAGTAATTCCTCTGTTTGTGGGGTATCTGTGTTTCAGAAAGGAGGTGATAACTGAACTGTGAAATTTCCTGAAACCCAACTCTCAGCCTCAGAGCAGAACGAGGATGGTGCTGTCTGTGGATATGAATGTCCCAAGAAATAGGCTGGCATAAATATAATAATGTATGATAATTGTAATAAATGTGATTAAATTGAACATTTTGTCACTGGATTTTGAATAGAAAAATAATTTTGGCATCCCAAAATATAGCAAAGCAAGGTGAAGGAAAATTGCTAACGTATTTGGTCTTGCTAGAAGATCAAGTGTTGTATGTATGATTGTCAACATTTTGCCTTAATCAGAAATATGAAATGCTTTATGCATAAGTCACCAGTTTGGCACAGTATATTGTTGCATCACAGCTTCCAGTTCTACAAGATGTAAGCTTGAAGAAAATGGACAGGATTTTGACACAATTAGATGAACTTATGGCCTTGAAATTGGGCTCCGTTGTGTTGCAATGCCAGCACCATCAAAGCCCAAAACTGTAAAAATGCAAACTGGATACTTCTGGCACACCACACAGCATGACTAATAAAGCGCTAACTTAGATGTGCCATCCGTGTACTGAAAGCATGCAGAGTGGGCGGACCATTTGGCGGCCAATCTGCTATTTAGACCTGCACATCTCATAATCACTCCCTCACTCCAGTTCAGCTGCACAAAGCCCCCCCTCATGCCACTAGCACTTTTTAAAGGGCAAACGACTCAACTTTCAGGTGAGGTGCTTTTGACTTCTTTTTGCTGGTGCAGCGTAAAGTTTCATTGGAGGAGTTATGCAAATTTGGGGGAACTTGCGAGGGAGTGCTGCTGAATGTTGACAAAAATGTCAGAGGAATTGCAAGGCCTGTTAGGAGAAAGTCTGTTTCAGTAATGGAGACCATTGTTGCAGTCCTTCTTGGTCTGCAGTACAACTTGGAAATGGAGCCCGCATAGCAGAGATGGGGAGCTGTATGCAGAGGGAGGAGGAGGAGGGCTCTCAAGGCTCTCAATAGAAGGCTCTCCTCAGTACCGATCTTTAAATACTTCTCCTCCCTCCAGCTCAACACGGAGCAGTTTGTGGGGTATCTGTGTTTCAGAAAGGAGGTGATAACTGAACTGTGTAATTTCCTGAAACCCAATTCTCAGCCTCAGAGCAGAACGAGGATGGTGCTGTCTGTAGATATGAATGTTCCAAGAATTAGGTTGACATAAATAAATAACATGTTGATCCCAGCAGTACTATTGAGGGAATCAGGAAAAACATCTTTACCCAAAGAGTAGTTAGAATGCAGTACTCACTACCACATGGAGTAATTGAAGTAAGAGCATAGATGCATTTAAGGATTTCTTTGTCGATTATTCTTTTTGGTTACTGTGTACCGACTGTGTATGTTCCCTTGACCACAGAAAAATACTTTTCATTGCACTTCGGTACATGTGACAATAAAACAATCAATCAATGAATAAGCTAAATACGCACTTGAGGGAGAAAGGAAAAGAGGTTATGATGAAGGTAAATTTAGTAACTTGAGGAATCCAGCGGTTGTGGAACAGAGATTTATTTAACTATATATAATCTGCTCGCAGCAGTAACTCATTCCCAGTACAGCCCTTGCTGGGAGAACTAACCACATGAGGCCTGGCTTTGGGACAGCTTTTATGTAAGTCTGTAATGAGCTCCAGGTGGGTGGCCTCCGCCCCCTATCTGGGAAGCTCGTACTCCACAAGTCCTACAGGGAGATCAACACTGGTTTCCCTGTGGTTGTCATAGGGGTTATAACAGTAGGTGAAAGCTGCTGTGGAGCTCAAATGCCTGTATAGACCAATTGGGCTCAATGGCCTGCTTCTGTGGATCGTGGTTCAGTATAACTTGGTGATGCTATGGATATTGGTTTAAGCTGCGATTAATGTCTTTTTAAACTTCTGTTGTACAAAACAATTTTTTGGCATTTAAATTAATGCATAATATTTGACACGGCAATTATATAGTCTGCTTCAACTTAGTAAGTGTATCATTATAACCTATAAAATATGCCTGGTTGATCA
Source organism: Scyliorhinus torazame (assembly GCF_047496885.1). Lineage (NCBI taxonomy): Eukaryota > Metazoa > Chordata > Chondrichthyes > Carcharhiniformes > Scyliorhinidae > Scyliorhinus > Scyliorhinus torazame. Next base: position 208,995,271 of record NC_092708.1, on the reverse strand, counting down.
GGTAGGACAGTTTGACAAAAGAGTGAAAAAAATGCTCAGGTAAGTAATTTTATAGAATTGTATAATTCCACAACATATCCACAGCTTATATGAATGCTATGATGAAATACTAAGGGCCGGATTCTCTGTCCAGCGACGCCAGAATCGCAAAAAGTAATTGGGCGGAGAATGGCGCTGCAGCTGAAAATTGTGGCTGGCGGCAGCGCCCAACGGAATGCCTTGCTCTGGTGCCTCGACAGCAGCATCAGTGCATTCTACTCCACACTTACAGTAAAAGCCATTGGCACATCATTAATGGACCTGACCCGGTACTCTCCGAGGTCTCCGCGATGCTTCACTGTCAGCACTGAAGGCGTAATTCTCCGTTTTAGAGTGTTGACACCGGGACAGAATCGGTGGACTGCAACGATAGCAAAATTGGCGCTGCTCCCGGAACAATCCAACAACCATTAATGGGATAGCACCGGCACCACGTGGAACATGAGCGATTCCAATGAGAAACGGTGTCATATTCGCCAGGGTCGGAATTGACACCCGAGGGGTTGACAAGCTACAGCCACATATGAACACTCCGCTCCCCACACACACTCATCCCAGCTCACAAGATGACAGCACAGAGAGCGGCACCCAGGAACGCAGGTGCAGAGCTCGAGACCCTGTTGGACGCCGTGGAGGAGAGGCAGGCTACCCTGTACCCCGGGGTAGGAAGGAGGCTGCCACCCGATGTTGTACACCGGGCCTGGACACAGGTGGCAGAGGCCGTGAGCGCCATCGCCCCACTGTCAGAACCGGACAGCAGTGCCGCAGAAAAATGACATGATCTGCTCAGGGAGGCCAGGGTGAGTAGGCAGCACTGTGCCCCTGACAACAACCTCCGTCCCACACACCCGTAACCCTGACCCCCCCCTCACCCAGAGGGTAACCGGACCAAACTCGCCAGTGGTGTGCGCGCACCCCACCCTGCACCATAACTGCTGCCATGGCTGGGTGCCCTGGTCACGAAGGCTACCAGCTGCCCACCCCCTGTGCTGCACGTGTCCGACTGCCTAACACTGCGCTTTTTGTCTGCTCCCACCCACCCCCAGGAGAAGGCAGCCCACGAGCGCCGGGAGGGGAAAAAGACCTGAGGGGGACCGCCGGACCTACAGTCCCTCACTGCAGTAGAGTAGCGGACACATGACCTTATTGGCGGGCCCCGAGAGAGGGCAGTCGTGAGGCAGAGGTCAGCGTTAGGCGAGCAAGTGAGACACCAGTAAGTTGCTTCCCCATGGCACGTGTATCACCATCCCTACCACCGCCCCCCCCTTCCCACCACCACCACCCAATTCCTCCACCACCACCCCAATCCATGATCCAATCATGCGTCATGACTTGAGTCTTGCAGGATTACCTAGCGATTAGGTGGGACTTTATGGTGTGTGTCCCCGCCCCGCCCCAATCCAACCCCAAGTGGATAGCAGTGATGAAGAGGAAATGGACAGCGGCGAGAGCCTTTGAACTGCAGCCCAAGACACCCCGGGGCACCAGTCTGGGGATGACACTGACCTCCAACACAGCTGTCTCTAACACCCTCCACCATCCCAGAGACACTCACCTCGGTTGTGCACTTCAGCGAAGAGGCTCCTGGGCACTGCCTGTTGCACACCACATGTGCTGTGGTACATCAGGTAGAGGTAGGAACCACCGATGGGATGGACAATCAGGGCGGCCCAACCCCAGGAACTAGGTTCTGTCCAGACGGGTTTCGGGTTTCTGGAACGGACAGTCCCATCGATTGTGGAGATGCAGTCACAGAGCCAAGGGCTACATGTAAGGTTGTCAGCAACCATCCAGCACCTGCAGATGCAGTTGGAATAGTCCAATCGCCTTCAAGAGCAGGAGCAGTGCTGGCCACGCGTGCCACCCACGCCAACACGGCACAGGTGGCATCCGCGGTGGAGGCCTTGGGGCCAAAGGTATCGGCCATGGGTCAGGATGTCCAAGGCCTGGGAGCTTTGTACGAGGCCCAGTACAGAGCTGCCCTGTCACAGGCAGCCATTGCAGCTGCACTGCAGAGTGTGTCCCAGTCACAGCAGGTCATGGCTGAGGACGTTGGTGGCATTTCCCGGGCACTGGCTGGTGCAGCACAGACTCAGAGGGAGGTCGCGCAGTCACTGCCTCATGTGGTACAGACCCAGAGCAGGCTTGCACCCCATCGCAAAGAAATAGCCCAGGGTCATTTGGCACCCCGAGCGAGGGAGGAGGAGGTGATGGGGCCTGTGCCGGTGACTCCTGCAAGGTTGGTGCTGGAACACCACAGTGTTCAGGACTTCCCGTGTCCTGTGCCTGGAGCATCTGATGTTCAGAGGGAGGAACATGCCACCTGGGACATCCAAGCAGCAGCTGGGCCCATCCAGGTCCGATTGCGCCAGAAAACGGCCACCAAAGGAGACCCAGGTCACAAGGTGGGAACCGCAGAGGGACACCTCTACTCCTAATGTACATCCTGGGGATCCACCTAGGCGTAGCACTCAGGCCCGTAAGACCAGAGAATCACGTTAGGGGCCAGGGCACAAACCTGCACATACATGTTCACAGTTTTTGAATAAACACCTGGGGCGGGATTCTCCGCAATTGGCACGATGTCCGCCAACCGGCGCCAAAAACTGCGCGAATCAGTCCAGCATCGCGCCGCCCCAAAGGTGCGGAATTCTCCGCATCTTGAGGGGCTAGGCCCGCGCCGGCCTGATTTCTGCCCTGTCAGCTGGCGGGAAAGGCCTTTGGTGCCCCGCCAGCTGGCGCAGAAATGACTTTGCCGTGCGGCGCATGCGCGAGAGCGTCAGCGGCCGCTCACGGCATCCCCGCGCATGCGCAGTGGAGCGGGTCTCTTCCGCCTCCGCCATAGTGGAGACCATGGCGAAAGCGTAAGGAAAAGAGTGCCCCCACGGCACAGACCCCCCCCGCGGATCGTGGGCCCCGATTGCGGGCCAGGTCACGTTGAGGCACCCCCCGGGGCCAGATCGCTCCGCGCCCCCCCCCCCCCCAGGGCCCCGAACCCGCCCGCGCCGCCTTGTCCCGTCGGTAAGAGAGGTGGTTTGATTCTCGCCGGCGGGACAGGCATTCCAGCAGCGGGACTTCGGCCCATCGCGGGCCGGAGAATCGCCGGGGGGGGCCCGCCAACCAGCGCGGCGCAATTCCCACCCCCGCCGAATATCCGGTGCCGGAGAATTCGGCAACCGGCGGGGGTGGGATTCACGCCAGCCCCCGTCGATTCTCCGACCCGGCGGGGGGGTCGGAGAATCCCGTCCATGTTCACAATGCTTCAACCTGTTTCAGTATTCTTTCAGAAAAGTGTGAGGGATGGCCTGGGCTGAGCCAAGCTGAAGATGGGCTGCTGGGGGGGTGCTGGGGAGATGGGCGGACCTTGGGGCTGGGCTTGGGCCAGGGACCCTGTTAAGCCAGCGCTCACCACTCAAATGCCCCAACCTCATCCATCTCTACCCTATACCCTCACCTACTCCCCCCACCCCCCCCCCCCCCCGACCATCCCCACCTCCGCCACCCCAAGGGGTCAGTGGAAGCGTGTGACGGAATGGCCAGCTCGCATACATGGATCACCCAGGAGGACATGTGGAAAGTGCTAACGTTGTCAGGTGTCAGATGTTGTCAAACATGCGGAGCAACTGAGCTCATCGCAGAGTGGGTTGTCATCATCCTCCATCCCATGGACCAGGCCCAGTGTTTCTGCTTACCCAGGGTCCGCACCCCCTAGCAAGGCAGGTAGGAATCACGGAGGGAGTTGAAAGGGGATAGGGGGATGGGAGGTGGTGCAGGAGGGTGTCAATCGGTCCACTTGTGTCCATCTGGGTGATGCCCTTGCTGCTCATGGCTGCAATGGAATTTCCCGCCAACATCTAGGAACCTAAAACTGCAATGGGTCTGTAGTCACCGGCCCATCAATAATTCTGCCGGTGCTACCCCAGTTGCATGTGGTGTGTCTCGGTAACAGAACAGGAATATGGCCAGATGTGTGTCCATCGATCCTGAAGTTTGCTTTTTCAACCCCCGTTTAAATGTTTGCACACTCTTTCCGATAGTCCATTCGAAGCCACGTGATAGGGGGCTAGATATGCTGTACCCCGTTTGCCTTCATGAATTCCTCACTGGTAAAGGGCGTCCCATTGTTGGTGACCAACACCTCTCGGATCCTGTGCGTGCTGAATGAGAGATGGAATTTTGCAATGGTCACCCACATCGTTCTGTGGATTTCAAGCCTTTACAAGTGGGCCTCCACTATAATCAAGAATATAGATCCTAGGAAAGGGCCGGCAAAGCTGCCCTGGCCACTCCCAAGGGTGAAGCGGAAGGCGGTAGTTTCTGCTGCTCCTGACAAATTCTGCATCGTTGGACCACCTTCTCTATCTCTGCCTCCAGGCCTGGCCACCAAACATAGCCGCAAGACTAGCATTTTCATTTTTGAAACCCCTGGGTACCTGTTATGCAAGCCTCACAAGATGGAAACAAGACGAGCATCCCCCACAGCAGGACACTGTCTTTAACATTGAATTTGGACAGTTCGGTTGAAAATGCCCATAGCTCCTGGGGTAATTTCCGATGCTGGTGGACTTTTAACAGTATGGGATCCATCTGTGTCCATTCCCATATCTGGGACGCAGTAACCGGCAGCGTATCCATAAAGTTTAACATGGCTGCCACTTCATCAGACCGAGGAGAAGATGGAGGGCACGATGGCAATGACAGTCTGCTTAACGCATCTGCATTTGCAATTTGGGTACCTAGTCGGTGCTCAAACAAGTACTCCCATGCTCTAGTAGAAGGGCACATCTCGGTATTCTTGCGGACCGATGGGCAGCATTGCTTTGTCCTCTTTAAAAGTCCCAATAGCAGCTTGTGGTTTGCAAAGACCATGAACCGACAGGCGTACACGTGCTGGTGAAACTTTTTATGGCAAATACAATGGCCAACCCCTCTTTCTCAATCTGTACATAGCTGCATTCCACAGCAGCTAACGTCCTGGAGACAAACTCCATCAGCCGCTGACAGTCGCCGTCCATGCGATGGGCCAAAATAGCTCCAATGCCATACGGCAAGGCATTACATATGACTATGAGCGGTTTGGCGGGGTCGTAATGCGCGAGCAAGCTAACTGCTTCTTGACTTTAGCAAACACTTCTCCCTGTTATGCTCGCCACGCCCTCTGCTGATTTTTTTTTCTCAAGTGGTAATAATAAGAATCTTTTATTATCACAAATATGAAGTTACTGTGAAAAGCCCCTAGTCGCCACATTCCGGCGCCTGTTCGGGTTAGCTGGTACAGGAATTGATCCCGCGCTGCTGGCCTTGTTCTGCATTACAAACCAGCTGTCTAGCCCACTGAGCTAAACCAGCTCAACCAGCCCAGGTGTAGGGGGCCAACATAGGTTCGAGACCGGGGATGAACTTTCCATCATAGTTTACTAACCTCAGGAAGGAATGCATTTCAGTCATGTTCTCAGGTGTAGGGGCTTTTTGGATAGCCCTCACTTTTTCCGCAACAGGATGCAACCTATTCCGGTCCACATGATAGTTTAGGTAAACTATCTCCTTCGGGTAGATCACACATTTTTCCCTTCGTAGGCAAACGCCCGTCTCCAAGATGCGGCAGAGAACCTAATCCAAATTTTTCAGGTGTTCCTTTTCTGATATCTCAATGACCCAAGACGTTGTTGAGATGAGCTGCCACACGTGGGAATCCTCGCAGTATATTCTCCATGACCCTCTGGAAAATTGCACAAGCCGACGATGCGGGGGTCCAGTTCGAGCTCTGGATATGCATGGCTCCTGTCTAATTTCATGAAAAATTACCACCAGCCAGCTTTGTATATAAAGCTTTGTTGCGAGGCATCGGGTATCTGCCCAACCTGGAAGCCCTATTTACCATCAGCTTGTAGTCACCATTGAGCCTCACTGTCACGTCCAGTTTAAGCACGGGAACCACTGGCACTGCCCAATCGGTGAATCGTACCTGCTGGATAATATCGAAGCTCTCTAGCCGGCTTAGTTCAGCGTCAACCTTTTCTACTGGCACATAAGGAACCGGGCGGGCCCTCAAATATTTTGGCTGTGCATCTGGATCCACCTGCATCTCCGCCACAACTCCTTTAATCCCTAATCCTATCTGGAAATGCCTGGGGTATTCCCCCAGCACCTCGTAGAGGCCTCCAGGCCCCATCTAGGAAATATGTTGCCTTCAGGTGGAGGCTTTGCAACCAGTCATGGCCCAACAAGCTGGGGCCGCGGCCCTTCACCACAATCAGTGGCCGTCTGACCGACTGTTGCCTGTAAATCACTGGGGTTATTGCAGACCCCACAATGGCGAGTGGCTGACTCGTGTAAGATGCCAACCTCGCCTCCTTGTCTTGCAAATGTTATTCTTGAACCCCAGATTTTATGCTATCGAATGGCTGCCATCCATTGACTGAAACTGAAGCACCTATATCGAGTTTTACCTCTAAAGGGTGACTGTTGACTTGCATGTGATCCTGATGGGGGCCACTCTGGGTACTGTAACGCAATTTAACGGCATACTTTCCTCATCCTACTGGTCAATGTGAAAGGTACAGGCTCTGGACTGGCGTTTGCCTTTGTTGAGGCAGCAGGGCTACTGGCTACTTTGGGATTTGCGTTCCCTGTGGTTATTATGTCCACATGTCCCACATCATCTGGGTTCATAAGAACATAATAACTAGGAGCAGGATTAGGCCATCTGGCCCCTCAAGCCTGCTCGCCATTCAATAGGATCACAGCTGATCTTTTTGTGGACTCAGCTCCACTTATCCGCCTGCTCGCCATAACCTTTTATTCCTTTACCGTTCAAAAATCTATCTACCTTTACCTTAAAAACATTTAACGCGGTAGTCTCAACTGCTTCACTGGGTAGAGAATTCCACAGATTCATAACCCTTTGGGCGAAGAAGTTCCTCCTCAGCTCAGTCCTAAATCTTCTCCCCCTTATTTTGAAGCTATGTCCCCTCGTTCTAGTTTCACCCGCCAATGGAAACAACCTCCCTGCTTCTATCCTGTCTATTCCCTTCATAATTTTATATATGTCTATAAGATCCCCCCTCATTCTTCTAAATTCCAATGAGTATAGTCCCAGTCTACTTAGTCTTTCCTCATAAGCTAATCCTCTCCCGTTCTACTGACTCCGGGGAGGTGTCATGCCTGGCTGCCTCGGTCTTAGACAAATGGGCGGGGCCTCTGCGGTAATCAGCCCAGGGATGGGGTTTCTGTCCCAGGGGTGCTACTCGCCATGAAGGGAAGCACCCAACAGCATTCACCTTCGTACCCTGGACTTCCTGCACCCCTTTTTCAGCGCTTTTCCTCATGAGCAAAATCTGCACGGCCTGCTGTAGGTCCAAAGATGGCACGGCCAACAATTTCTTTTGGGTTGCCATATTATTGACACCACAGACCAGGCAGTCTCACAGCATCTCCGAGAGTGAACTGCCTTACTCACAAAACCCAACTAGTTTTCTCAACCATGTTAGGAGCTCGATTAATGACTCTCCTTATATCCTTTCTGTCATATTAAAATAATATCTCTGCACAATGACCGACAGTCTGGGATTATAATGCTGTGCAACTAAGGTCATCAGTTCTTCAAGAGTCTTAGGGTCTGGGATTGCAGGACACGTCAGGCTTTTTATCACCCCTTAAGTGTGAGCCCCACAGGCATTTAAAAGGATTACCATTGGATGGTCTTCATCGGTGATAGCATTTGCCCAAGAAAAGTAAGACATGAGTTCAGTGTACTGCGTCCAATCCTCAATGCCCACATCAAACGTGTCCAATGTTCTGAATAACACCATTTTGAAAAAATAAATTCTAACTTGAGTCTTGTAGTGCAGAGGTGGTGGTTGTTCGCCCGACGGTCAGCATCATCAACAGTAGCCCCATTTTTATTCTCATCGTCAGTTTAGTGACCACAGATGAGTCTGAGGCGAGTGAATAAGAGAAACTAGATTTATTAAGAAGTACTACTATGTACAATACTCTGCAGATCCCAGCCGGGTCTGAGGTGTTGATTCCAAACCTGGCTGACGTTTATATTACAGGTTATTAGAGTGTCCACCCTGAGTGAAGGAGTTCGTACTCAACGAGGCTCATGGAGAGGCTAATTACTTCTACCCCGTAGGTCTCATGCAGGTTATAGCATGTTTCTAATGTTTTTCAAATAAGGAGACCAAAACTGTACATAGTATTTCAGATGTAGTCTCATGAAGTTATACAGCTGCAGCAAGTCTTCCCTACTTTTGTACTCCATTTCCCTTGCAGTAAACCCCTGAATTCCATTTTCTTTCCAAACAACATACAGTATTTGCATGCTAACCTTCCCGTACCGGCCTCTCCGAACAGGCGCCGGAATGTGACGACTAGGGGCTTTTCACAGTAACTTCATTGAATTATTATTATGTGATTATTACCTTTTGCGATTCATGTACCAGGATAGCCTTTGCCCTCTGTACCACTAAGTTCTGTAGTCTCTCTCTGTTTAAGTATTCTGCTTTTCTATTTTTCCTGTTCAAGAGGACAAGTTTACATTTTCCCACATTATAATCCATTTGCCAAATTTCTGACGAATCATCTTTCTGTATCCCTTTGCAGACTCTTTTCCACCTCGTGACAACTTAATTTCCTGCCTATCTTGGTGTCATCGGCAAATTGAGCTCCAAGTCATTGATATAGATTGTAAATAGTTGAGGACCCAGCACTAATCCATGTGACACTCCACAGATTTCAGACCCATTTATCCCGACTCTCTGCTTCCTGTTAGCTAACCAATCCTTTATCCATGGTAATATGTTACCCCTACACCATGCACTGTCATTCTATGCAGCATCTTTTGAATGCTTTTCAGAGTTTTCACGTTCTACATGAAATTGCTGACATTTCTAATTAGATCGATTTGCTTAAACATCGTACAACTTAGAAATAAAGTAATGAGATAACTAGATTTGTCTAAAGATTGAACGGTCGAGGCTCTTTCATTTCAAAAGAAGAAGGCAGAGAAATTATATAATAGAGGTCTTCAAGGTTATGAAGAGGTTTGATAAGATAGGTATAACCGTAAAGTTAATGGGAGAGGGCTAGGAAGAGGCTTTGGGGAGTAGAAGCACTGTTTGGACTTTTTGGACCAGTAAGTCTATTTCCGTACCGTACATTTTATGTCGTAATCATATTCTGTCCACCTTTTTTCTGGGAAATCAGTAGCTGCTTTAAAACATTTCCCTGTCATCTTACATCAACTCAAAGAAGCCCCAGAAATCTTCATACAAAATAATCATGAGATTGTTCTTTTCATCAGTCCTTCTTTTGAAGTATTACAACACTATGCCTATTACCGAGCCTATTACAGGAGATTTCCTTCAGGAAATGTACCGCCATGAGGACCTGAGCAGACTAACAATTTTTGGACTTGTTTCAAACTACAAATATAATTTTTTTTAAAGTGCTGCACTATTAATGCATTTAATCCAAAAAATACATTTGATTAAATATGTTTTCAATCAAAGTGAATGTCCTGAACAAGATCGGTATCTGCAAAACAGAATAAACCAGACTAATTTTTATTTTTCAGAATTCAGAGTCCATGGTTATCTTTGAATAAAAAGGTTTCTGAATAGAACTGACCAATTATAGAACTAGAATTTTTAATAAAAATTATGTAGTTGCATTCTCAGACAATACCAGTGCAGTTTCCTATTTTATATAAATTTTCCTGTGAAGTTAAGGCCACAGCCCTAATCATATGAAATGATGGAACAGGCTTGATGGACTGAATGGCCTACTCCTGCTCCTATTTCTTACGATTCAGCTGTTAATGCTCCTATCGTTCTTGTACTTAACTATTTTATGAGTCGCCGCCATTTACGGAGTTGTGGATATCCAGACCTTGGGCAGGATTCTCCATCGGCAGATCCTTTGCTTTGCCGGCAGCGCACTCATGGTCACGGATTTCCCGACGGCGTGGAGGTGGCCACAATGGGAAATCCCGTTGGCTGGCTGCCGGGATGGAAGATCCCACTGCCGGCGGGGCATGCCGTGCCAGTAAACGGATCTGCTGGGACAGAGAATCCCGCCCCTTATCTGTGTAGCAAAATGTTGATACACAAATATTTAAGGCCATTCCTCCTCCAGTGCATTATTATACACTTAATTTTGGATATAATATACAACATCAATGTCAAAATATTACAAAGAATGCTACGCATGGTAGTTTTGTAGGTTAAAAATCTCAGCCTTAAACTGACTTCAGAGTTTCTGTATCCTGACTGAACAATTTATATTGGTTTTTATTTGAACCTCTGGATAAACCTTTGCATTAATAGATAAAAATGGATTGCTGTGAATAGTGCACAACTCTATTATCATAGAATTTACAGTGCAGAAGGAGGCCATTCGGCCCATCGAGTCTGCACCGGCTCTTGGAAAGAGCACCCTACCCAAGGTCCACACCTCCACCCTATCCCCATAACCCAGTAACCCCACCCAACACTAAGGACAATTCTGGACACCAAGCGCAATTTATCATGGCCAATCCAACTAACCTGCACATCTTTGGACTGTGGGAGGAAACCGGAGCACCCGGAGGAAACCCACGCACACACGGGGAGGACGTGCAGACTCCGCACAGACAGTGACCCAAGCCGGAATCGAACCTGGAACCATTTGTGCTATCCACAATGCTACCGTGCTGCCCAATCATTGTATCATTGTATCATGCCAGTATCAGGACAGTAGAAGGCAAAATAAATGGAACTTAGTCTACTTTTCATCCAGCATCTTTTTATGAAGCAATCTAACAAAATGCTTTACCTCAGAGAATAAGGAATTAAATGTTGTTTGTCAGGTTTGGTGGGATGGACTGTCCCACCCTTCTGATTGAAATAAGAATGCATGTCAGATACAAAATAGAAGAGAAGCACAACATCAAAGTCTCATATTATGATTTCTTTTTTCTGCAGTGGTAACATGCTTGCTACTACCAGTGGAGACAAGTCAGTGAAGATATGGGATTTCGCGAAGGTTGAATGTGTATTCACATTTACTGGCCATCTTCATGTTGTCTGGGGTTGTTCATGGCACACCTGTGGTGACTTTGTAGCATCTTGTTCCATGGATAACACTGTTAAGATGTGGGATATTAACAGGTCAGGAAATATTTTTAATATTCTTTTTGTCGTTCATTTTTTCAGACATTGGCTGTTACTTTCTGTTATCAAATTATCATTTGAATTTGCAGTGTATCTCTGAGCATGTTCTTTGTGTCTACCATTAACATGATCTACCGAAAATATGAAAAATTGCAAATAGAAGCAATAAAGGAAATTATTACAGGGCAGTGTTTAATGTAGGTTTCAAGTGAATGTAAATCACTTAAATTTTATTCTTGTGCTTCATGTTGTTATTTGATCTCTCATGAGGTTATGGACTCACAAACACTTCAAACTATTTATCGTAGAATCATAAAATGGTCGCAGCACAGATGGAGCATATTAGGCTGATCACGTCCATGCTGGCTCTATGTAAGAGCAATCGAGCCAGTGCCATCCCCCACCTTTTCCCTGTAGCCCTGGAATTTATTTAGTTTGAGATAATTATCCAATTCTCTTTTGAATGCCATGATTCAATCTGCCACCACTACACTCTCAAGCATTGAATTCCAAATCCGAACCATTCACTGTGTAAAAATGTTTTTCCTCATGTTGTCAGTCATCTTAAATCAGTGTCCTCTAGTTCTTGACCCTTCCGCAGGGGCTGGGGGGAGTAGCAGGAAGCGTACAAGAGGTGGGCCGTGGGGTAGGGATGGACGGGCATGGAACACCATTGCCGCAGCCTGAATGAGAGCCATGCGGAGTGCAATGCTAATATGCGGCTGCAGCTTGTCAGCCTCTCCGATGCCAATCCCGACCCTGCTGAATCGGACACCGTTTTTCATTGGAATCATTTGTGTTCATGTGTCGCCGGTGCTAGGTCATTAACGGATTTGAATTGCTCCGGAACCGGCACTAAATTTGCTGTTGGGGAAGTCCACCAATTCTGTCCCGGCATCAGCACTTCATAATCTTTCAAAAAAAACCAATCGCCTCAGTTTGACATTTTTTCTCCCCCTAAAAGCCTCCCCCCTCAACAGCCCCCCCTTCCATTCCCCCCCCCCCCCTCACACCTGCTGCCAATGACCAAGTCCTCAAACAGGGACAAGAACAACCTCCATCTCACCGAGAATCTCCCCTCCGACCCCCCTCCGACGAACTTAATCTTTTCCAACATAAGGAATTCTGCTTCATCCCCCCCCCCAGCCACGCCGACACCCTCGGTGGCTCCACTGACCTCCACTCCACTAAAATTTGCCGCCGGGTGTGGTGAAGGCCACATCGGCCCCCTTCCCCACCAACAGCTCCGACACGCCAAAAATCGCCAACAAAGGGCCCAGCGACAACTCCACCCCCATGATTTTCCATTATGCTTCAAACACCGGGCCCCAAAACTACACCAATCTTGGACATGACCAAAACATGTAATCGTGATTTGCTGCCCCCCCCCCTTCACATTTCTCACACTTATCCTCTGACTCTAGAAAGAACCCTCTCACCCGAGCTCACGTCATATGAGCCCTATGCACCACTTTGAACTGTACTAAGCTCATCCGAGCACAGCATGATATTGCATTCAACCGCTACATGAACTCACTCCAAAACTCCCATCCCAACTTCATGTCCAGCTCCTCCTGCTATTTCTGCTTAACCTCCTCAATTGGTGCTTTCCCTGTGCCCACTAGTCATCCGTAAATATCCACGATCTTCTCATCCCCCACTTCATCTGGTGATAATAACCTGTCCAACAGAGTGTGGTCTGGTAACCGAGGGAACGAGGGCACCTCTTTCCACACAAAATCTCGCATCTGTATTTGCCCAAACTCCTCCACCTTCCCTCGGCAACAGATATCTCTCCTGTATCTTGCCCAAACTTGCAAACCTTCCTTTCATGACCATGTCCCTCGCCCGTTCCACCCCTTCCCTATGCCACTGCCTATGTGTCGCATCCATCCCTGCAGTGGCGAACTGGTGATTCCCACAAAGAGGGGCGAGCACCGATGTATCCCCCCACATCAAAATGCTGCCTCAACCGGTTCCTGACATTTAAGGATAAAGCCACCACCGAACTCACAGTTTATATCTCTGGGGCAAATAAAAGGGGGGATGCAGCCAGAGCCCTTAAACCTAAACCCACAAATGATACCTCCTCCACCTGCACCCATTCTGCCCCCTCCTCCCTCCGTCATGGGTACCTGAACCTGCTCCTGGCCAACTTGAGTGATAGGGCACTCAAATCTGCCCTTTCCCCCAGGGCATTCACCGGAAACACTTTTGGCCATATTCAATTTGTAGCCCAAAAAAGCGGCAAATTTCTCCAGTATGCCCATTATTCTATACATACATCCCCAACGGATTGGAAATGCACAGCAACAAATCATCCGTGTACTGCGAGACCCTATGTTTCATGCCTCCCCTTACAATGCCCAACCACTTTCCTGATTCCCGAAGCACAATAACCAAGGGTTCGATAGCCAGCACAAACAGAAGTGAGGATAATGGGCACCCCGTCTCGTATCCGTGTGTAACCGGAAATCTCCCGAACTAATCAAATTTGTCCTCATGCTAGTCGGGGGGCCGCATATAACAACTGCACTATGAGATAAACGGGCTCAAACCCAAACCTCCCCAGGACCTTGAACAAATACCTCCACCCTACCCTATCAAACGCCATCTCTGCATCCATGGACACAATAGCATCCGGCACCCTGCCCTTCGATGAAGACATGACCACATTCAATAATCATCTAACATTGCTCGACAGCTGCCTTCCCTTCACAAAACCCGCCTGAGCCTCCAACACCACCTCCGGCACACACCTCGCCAATACTTCACCAACACCTTCATATCTGTGTTTAACAGAGCGATGTGCCTATATCACCCAAACTCCAGTGGGTCCTTATCCTTCTTGGAGAATACCAAAATCAATGCCTGTGACAACGTGGCCAGCAGCTCCCCCCACGCCAAACAATCGGAAAACATCTCGAGGAGATGTGGGGCCAATTCCGCTACAAACCGCTTGTAAAAGTCAATTGGGAAACCATCAAGCTCCTGCGCCTTCCCTGACTGCATCGACCCAATTGTCTCCATAACCTCCTGTAGCCCCAATGATGCCTCCATTCCCTTCCCCTTCTCCCTCCGAGCCTCTAGGAACACCAGCCCTTCCAGAAACCGCCCCTCCTCCCCCCTTCCCCTCGAAGCTCAGACATATACAGCCCCTATAAAAAGTCTCAAATGCGTTATTAATTCTCTCCGGCAGCATCACCAGCTCACCCCTCACATCCCTCACTTGATATGTCTTCCGCACAACCACTTGTCATCTCAGTTGATGCACTAACATACGGCTGGCCTTCTCCCCATATTCAGACAGAACCCCCTCACTCTCTGAAGGTGACCCACTGCCTTCCCTGTCATCAGCAAATGAAATTCCCCACACAGATTCTTCCACTCTGCTAAAAACTCCCTGGTCGGGGCCATAGAATACCACAGGTCAACCTCCAAAATTATATCCACCAATCGCTGCCTCTCTGCCGTCTCCACTTTATCTCCATGGTCCTAGTACGAGATCACTTCCCCCTGTTATAACCTGCCTGCTTACCATTGGCTGGGGACTAATGACAATCCCACAATCCTGTGGAGTTTGAGCTTCCCCAATGAGAGGGGCGGAGAAATCATTAGCAGACTCCCTGTATAAATAAAGCTGGCCAGTTTGGAACCAGCAGGAAGGAGTAAGCAGCAAGTGAGGTTGCTGCTGTTGTGTATATATATGTTATTGTAAATAAATGTTATTTCTTTGTATCCTTGAAACTCGTGCTGGATTCTTCGTGGCCCTCACAAAGCCCCCGTACCACCGCCTTCAACAACTCCCAAAATGTGGTGGGTGAGACCTCCACATTCTGATTAAATGCCTTTCCACCGCTTCACTAAACATGCCCACAATCCGATCACTCTGGCCAGACACCACCCGCTCCACCTCCTGGATCATTGCCCCCTGCACCTTGAGGCTCTTCTCCACCCATTCCAAGGTTCTGCGAAGAAGTGCCACTGCCTCCTCAATCACCTTTGACCAGTCATTCTGCATACTTTTATGCTGCTGCCAAAATTCAGCCTCATGAAGATCATCTACTGCTTCATTTACAGCTTTCCAGTTGATGACCATCCTTCCCCCTCCACCATTTTTATAATTCATGCTGTGCCACGGGTCTCCTCCAATTCTTTAGACAGGGCTTCTGTCGAGTTTGGCAATCCGTAAACATGCCTATCTGGGGGAGAAATAATCCCCCTCCCCTCTCTGCATAACTTTTCCGCCGAAATTCCCCAAAGTTCAGGTAAAAGGGGTAAAAACCAACGCCTTCAAGCAGGAGCCTCTCTGTGTGTGATCACTCAATCCATGGCTTCCACCAGGAGTGACCCCTCCCCCCTTATGGCTACTCGTCGCAGCTCCCACTCCCATACTGCTTCCATTCACTGGCATACTTGCCAGCGTGGCAACACCCACCTGAAGACCGAAGCATAGGCCCTCGTCCATATCGCCCAAACTGCCCAACCCCCCCATAATGTCTTCCCACCTCCAACCTTCGAAGGGGCTGCAGCCCAGACCCAGACCCCCACCTAGACCCTCCCCCTACCAACAGGAGGGAGACACCCAGGACTCTGACCCATCTCCCCCTCAACCATTGTAAAGGCTAACATCTGAAAACAGAACAAAACATTAGTAAACATTATACAAAAATCTCAGAAACCAAAACATCAAGAACAATCCCCCAATCAACCCTCCTCCAAATCATGCTCCTTGATAAAAGTGTGAATCTTCAGGCGTCGGAAAATAATATTCCCTCCCTTTAAAAGTCACCCAAAATTTAGCTGGGTACAGCACCCTGAACCAGAACTTATTTCGAAAAAGTACCACTTTGGCCTGATTAAAGCCCGCCCACCACTTGGCCAGGTTGGCCCCAGTGTCTTGATATATTGGGATCCGCTGGTCCTCTGAACTGCAGTCCCTCGTTGTCCTAGCCCACCTCAAGATTTTCTCCTTCTCCTGAAATCAGTGTGTTCTTACTATCACTGCCCAAGGTGGTTTCCCTGCTCTTAGCTTCTGTCTTGACAATCAATGTGTGCAGTCTACCTCTAGAGCCTTCTCACAGACCCCGTCATCCACCAGCTTCGCAAACATCTTCGAGACATAGGCCGGGGTACTCATTCCCTCCACCCCCTCAGGCAGGTCTGCAATGCATAAATTCTGCCGCCTGGAATGGTTCTCCTGATTTTCTATCTTTACTTTCAGCTCCTTGCAGACCACTCCCAATATTGCCACCTCTGCCTTAAACTCCACAATACGATCACTGTGGTCCGTGACTTCCCTTTCAACCTCTTGCATCGTCGCATCCTGCGACTCAAGTCGTTTCTCCACCCACTCCATGACCCACAAAGAGAGGCTACCGCTCCATCAATCACCTTTGACCAGTCCTCTTGCATCTCTAGCCGATGCTGCCAAAGCTCAACCTTAATCAACCCCATCAACTGCTTCACTGGAAATGAGGTGGACAATGACGACGTCCCGCCTCTTCCATGCCTTCTGTAGCTGCGCCAGGCAGATCCTCCACCTCCAGTGCTGTCACCCTGTTCGACTTCTGTCGGGTGCAGTAACTCGTCGACATTCCACCTCAGAGGAGAATTCAATTCCCACCACTTATTTCACACAATTTCCAACCAAAGAACCCATTGATCGGGCAGAAAGGGCCAAAACCAAAGCCTTCAAGAAGGAGCCACCCCCCTGTGTGCGACCGATCAGCAGGTGGCAGCCATGTGCTGATCGGTCGCACACAGGGTGGCTCCTTCTTGAAGGCTTTGGTTTTGGCCCTTTCTGCCCGATTAATGGGGTCTTTGGTCATGTCATAAGAACTTACATTGTCAATCAGAAAGAGAATATTGGTAGAAATGTACTAAAAACTCAACGTTAAATTAAATACTGATACCTCATATTGTTTTATTTAGTGTGCATCAAAATCAATCCTTTTGAAAATTGGCTCAGAAGCTGGCAAATTTAAAATTTCTAGGTCAAACCTACGCCTTCAACCCTGATGCTTTTGAAACTAGTGTACAGAATCTTGTGCTAGCCATGATGATCTTGCCCACTGACTGGAATGTCAGCGAGAGACCTGCATCGCCTATTTCTGGGAGGTTCTGCTGTTATTACGTGCCGATCAGGCACTTGACAGGTCACCAGTGGGCCTCTCCCCATGATCAGGACCCCCACCTGGCGAGTGCTATTGACCAACCAGAGGCTAGCAATTCTTTAAAGACCATTAGACGATAAGACGTAGGAGCAGAAGTAGGCCATTCAGCCCATCAAATCTGTTCCGCCATTCAATGATGAGATGACTGATCCGATCTGATAATCCTCAACACCACTTTCCTTCCTTATCCCCACAACCTGATTACTTTACTGATTAAAAATCTGTCTGTCTCAGCCTTGAGTGTACTTAACGAGCCAGCTTCAAAAGCCCTTTGTGGTAAGGAATTTCACAGATTCACTACGTTCTGATAGTAGAAATTCCTCCTCATCTCTGTCTCAAATAGTTGACTCCTTACTCTAAGATTATGCCTTTGGTCTTGCTTTCTCCCACAAGAAGAAACAACCTCTCTGCATTTGTCCTGTTAAGACCCCTGGGAGTACTATATGTCTCAATAAGGTCACCTCTCATTCTTCTAAACTCCAATGAGTATAGGCCCAACCTACTCAACCTCTCCTCATAAGGAAACTCCTCCATACCCGAGATCAACCTGATGTACCTTCTCTGAACTCAAATGCCAGTATATCTTTCCTGAGGTAAGAGGACCAAAACTGTTCACATTATTCCAGGTGCGGTCTAACTAGTGCCTTGTATAGTTTGAGCAAGACTTGCTTATTTTTATACTCCATTCCCTTTGAAATAAAGAAAAGCATTCCATTTGCCTTCCCTATTACTTGTTGAACTTGTATTCTAGCTTTTGTGATTCATGCACAAGGACCCCCAATTCCCTCTGTGCTGCAGCTGTCTGCAGTCTTTCTACACTTAAGTATCATTCAGCTTCTTCATTCTTCCTTCCAAAGTGCATAGCTTCACATTTATCGACATTATATTCTATCTGCCAAGTTTTTGCCCACTCACTTAACCTGCTGAATCCCTCTGTAGACTCTTTGTATCATCCTGATCATTTGCCTTCCAAAGTATTTTTGTGTCACCCACAAACATGAAAATAGTACATTAACTTCCCTCATCCAAGTCATTGTAAATAATTGTGGCCCCAGCACTGACCCCTGTGACACTCCGCTAGTTACAGGTTGCCATCCTGAAAATGTCCCTCTTACCCCGACTCTCTGTCTTCTATTAGTTAGTCAATACTATAGCCATGCCAATATATAACTCCCAACACCATGGACTCTTATATTATTAAGTAGCCTTTTGTGTGGTAGTTTATTGGGTGTGTTTTGGAAATCAAAGTATATTACATCTACTTTATCTATCCTGCTTGTTACTACCTCAAATAATTCTAATAAATGTGTCAGTTATGATTTCCCCTGCAAGATGCCGTGCTGACTCTGCTTGATTATATTATGTATTTCTAAATGCTCTGCTGTTACTTCCTTCATAATGGACGCTAACATTTTCACAATGACAGATGTTCAGTTAACTGGCCAATCGGTAATTGTTTTTTGTCTCCCTCCCTCTTTGAATAAGGGTGTTACTTTGGCAGTTTTCCAATCCTCCGGGACTCTTCCACAGTTTAAGGATTCTTGGCAGATTACGCCCAGTGCATCCACTACCTCTGTAGTTACATCCCTGAATATCCTAGAATTCAGCCCATCAGGTCCAGGGGGATTTTTATCGACCTTTGGCCCTCTTAGTTTCCATAGTATTTTTTCTCTTGTGATAGTTACTGTATTTATTTCCTTCCCCCGTTATTCCATCTTGATTATTTTGTATTTTTGGAATGGTATTAGTGTCTTCCGCAGTGAAGACTGACGCAAAATATTTAATTATTGAATTGCAGCACATGCAGGGTGGTGACCTGCAGAAAAGACACACATCTGAGTCGCAGGGCTGTATGTGAGTAATGGCGGGAGCGAGTTCATGAGGTGAAAGATAAGCAGGAGGGGGTTTAAGGAAATTCACAACAAGGACAGGAGTTTGGCTCCCAGATAGTGAATGAAAAATCCACCATGGTTTGCTTGTCACGCATGCCACATGCCAAGCCCTCTGCCTGCCACTGGACTAAGACCAGCAGGATGGCAGCAGGATGAAACCCTGCAATGATTGTTCGCTTAAGGGCCTCAATTGGCAAAGGGGCAGGAAGACCTTCCCACCACAGGCTTATTTGAGGTGGAGGCAGGAAGGTGTCAGTTTCCTCACCTGCCACCCTCCTGCCGGATTAAATATCGCTGCCACCAAACACGTTACAGGAGCAGGCACAAGATTCACCCAGTGAACCCAAGAGCTTTATCAGCATTAGTTTGTGTTTTCATACTTATAATAAATAGGAGAATTCTCCAAGAGATTATGTACAGGGTTAGACAGATTTAATTGATCTATATTTGATTTGCACTCCACAATAAAATTCCTAACACAACATAATTGTAGCCAAATAAACATTTTCTGATTTAAAATCTATTAGTGTCTCAGCTATTATGAAAAGATTAACAAATATGTGTGATTATGAATTGTGCACTGTGGATCTATGTCAACTGTGACTTGCAGAAGGCAGCAATTAATAAGCAAAGCTGTTTAATGAATATATTGATTTACACCCAAGATAAGGTACTGTGAACTAATATGTGAATCTCCCCGATTTTTTGATTAATTGATAATTCATATATTGGGTATGCGTAAATACAATCATAACATTTCTCAGCAAAAGCATTAACTGACTGTTATGAGACAGAAGGACTGTCAACATCAACACTAAATATTAATGGTGTGAATGAAATGCTTTTGAGCACAATTATATTAATCGTTATAGAACAAATGATTTGGTTGCGATTCTGACCCTTTATTGGTACTGTGGAGAAAGAGTGTTCCCGTGACAGTTAAACCAATGGTTTTCATTTCCTTTTTTATTATTAATTAGATTTCTTTTAGTTCAGTTTTGTTAGCTGTTGAGAACAGTGTTTGCGTCTCAACTTCAGCAGAATATCATCCATGTTTCCTTGCAATATGTGGCCAGATTTTCCTGATTTCAAAGTCCAAAACTTCATTTTTATGTATAATCTAAGCTGGTAACACAGTGCAATACTGAGCTGCACTCTCAGGGGTATCATCTTTCAGATCAGACATTAAACCAAGGCCCCATCTGCCCTCTCACATAGGCATTAAAAATCCCATGCTACTATTTGAAGAACAGGGGAGTTCTCCCTAAGAAAGCAAATGCAATGTTGTCATTCATCTCAAGAGGCTTGGAATATAAAAGTAGGGATGTACTTCTGAAGCTTTATAAAGCATTAGTTAGGCCCCATTTAGAATACTGTGAGCAATTTTGGGCCCCACACCTCAGGAAGGACATACTGGCACTGGAGCGGGTCCAGCGGAGATTCACACGGATGATCCCAGGAATGGTAGGCCTAACATACGATGAACATCTGAGGAACCTGGGATTATATTCATTAGGAGGTTGAGGGGAGATTTAATAGAAACTTACAAGATAATGAATGGCTTAGATAGGGTGGATGTAGGGAAGTTGTTTCCATTAGCAGGGGAGACTAGGACCCGGGGGCACAGCCTTAGAATAAAAGGGAGTCACTTTAGAACAGAGATGAGGAGAAATTTCTTCAGCAGAGAGTGGTGGGTCTGTGGAATTCATTGCCACAGAGGGCGGTGGAGGCCGGAACGTTGAGTGTCTTTAAGACAGAAGTTGATAAATTCTTGATTTCTCGAGGAATTAAGGACTAGGGAGAGAGAGCGGGTAAATGGAGTTGAAATCAGCCATGATTGAATGGTGGAGTGGACTCGATGGGCCGAATGGCCTTACTTCCACTCCTATGTCTTATGGTCTTACTGTCCAGGCCATGCAATATTTATCTTGAAATGAACAAAAAACAGATGGTCTGGTCATCAGCACAACGCTGCTCGTGAGATCTTGCTTTTCAAAAATGGGTAGCCACTTTCTCCCTTTAAACCCTCGGTGTCGGTTTCCTCCGGCTGCTCCAGTTTCATCCCACGGTCCAAAGATGTGCAGGTTAGATGGATTGGCCATGCTAATTTGCCCCTTTGTGTCCAAAAGGTTAGCTGGGGTTACGGGGATAGGGTGGAGCGGTATGGGTCAATACGACCCAGATTCCAATGGATCCTACCCCTTTTTTGGTATTAATGTGATCGTTGCCTGCGTCATTGTCTCCAGCAGCTCCCCCTTCTCCAACGCCTCATTAAACACCTCCAAGAGATTGGTGCCAGGTCTGTCGCGAACTCCTCATACAATTCTGCCGGGTAATCATCGGGCCCCGGGGCCTTCCCCGACTTCATACCACTTATACTGTCCAATACCTCCCTCAGCCCCAAGGGCTCCTCTAGTGCCTGCCTCTTCCCTTCCTCCAGCTGTGGAAGCTCCAGTCCATCTAAAAACCATCCCATGTCCCCTCTTCACCCTCTCGGTATCCCTGTACAGCTCCGTATAATAATCCCTAAGTGCCTCATTTATCTTCACCGGCTCCGACACCATATCCCCTGCCCCAGTCTATATCTTCGATATTTCCCTGGTCGCAGCCTGCCTCCGCAGCTGATGTGCTAACATTCGACTTGCCTTCTCTCCATATTCATACTGCACCGCTCTTGCCCTACGCAGATGTCCTACCACCCTCCCCGTTGTCAGCCTATCAAATTGTCCCTGTAATTTCTTTCTCCTTGCCCTCCATGGTGGGCACCCACAGGTATTCCCTATCTACCTCCACTATCTAGTTCATTAGCTGTTCAAATTCCTCCCTCGTTTTCTTATCCGCATGAGACTTGAACGAGATCACCTACCTTCGGACCACCGCTTTTAGCACTTCCCAAAAAGTGGCCGCCGAGACCTTCCCGTTTTGATTCAATTCTACATAATCTTTAATCACAGCCCTCACTTTGTCATAAAACCCTCGACCTGCCAACAACCCCGAATCGAACCACCATCCCGGCCTCTGCTCCCTTCCTGATATAAGCCGAATCTCCAGCCAATGGACCGCATGGTCCAAGATTATTACCCCCGCATACTCTGCCCCCTCCACCATGACCAAAATCTCCCAGCTCACCACAAAAAAGTCAATTCTGGAATACACCCTCTACACATGCGAAAAAAAGAAATACTCCCTTCCCCCTGGGTTCTTGAAGTTCCATGGGTCCACCATACCCATCTTTTCCATAAACCCACCCAACCCGTTTGCCATATGTATCCTACCCATTGACCTGGGACTCGACCTATCTACCCTCGGCTCTAGGAAACAATTAAAATCTCCTCCCATAATCAACTGGTGAGTGGCCAAGTCCGGGATTGCTGCCAGCAACTCCCTCATAAAACCTACATCATCCCAATTGGGTGCATACACATTCACCAACACCACCGGCGGCCCATCTAATACCCCACTCAGAATCACATATCTCCCACCCGGGTCCCTCACTTCCTTCGTGCTCACAAACGCCGCTTTCTTGCTTAGCAAAATTTCCACACCCTGCAACGTTTAGTCAAACCCCGAGTGGAAAACCTGACCCACCCACTCCCTCCTTAACCTAACCATGTCCTTCACGTGGAGCTGCATCTCCTGCAGAAAGCCCACCTCCGCTTTCAAGCTCCTCAGATGCGCAAAGCCACAAGATCTTTTGACTGGTCCATTGAGCCCTCGCACGTTCCATATTATCAGACGTATCGGGGGCTTACGCCTCCATTCCCCACTACCGTCCGCCATCCTCCCCTTTTGGCTCTACCCCTGTTAATTTCACCCTATACCTGGCCCATCCAAGATGGCCCCTTCCTCTGCCCCTGAGCATGTTTCTTCTCCAAACTTGCTTTGTCGCGTCGTCCTCCATTCCCCTTCCCCCCCCCCCCCCCGCCCCCCCCCCCCCCTCCCACTCCCTCTACGGCCACCTCTCTAGGTCTTCACCCCCACCTCACTTCGGTTCATCAGCATTGCCTGCCAGCGTGGCAACTCCTGCCCAAAGGCTTCTCCCACTGACCCCCCACCCCTCCCTCGCCCTCAGCTCTCTGCTCTATAAAGAAGATGGACAGCACGGTAGCACAGTGGTTAACACAGTTGCTTCACAGCTCCAGGGTCCCAGGTTCAATTCCCGGCTTGGGTCACTGTCTGTGCGGAGTTTGCACGTTCTCCCCGTGTCTGTGTGGGTTTCCTCCGAGTACTCCAGTTTCCTCCCTCAGTCCAAAGATTTGTGGGTTAGGTGGATTGGCCATGGTAAATTTCCCTTCGGTTAGGTGGGGTTGCTGGGTTACGGGGATAGGGTAGAGGTGTGGCTTAAGTAGGGTGCTCATTCCAAGAGCCGGTGCAGATTCGATGGGCCAAATGGCCTCCTTCTGCTCTGTAAATTCTATGATTCTATGAAGTCTCCCTGCTGACCTCCCCCTCCCCACCAAACAAAGACTCATCTCGACCGACAGGTCGCCCTCCCCAAGAACAAACAGACAGAGAGAAAATAACACACAGCCTCATGCAGGAGGGGGGGATAGTGATAGCCGTCCCCTTACAAATTTTTCTCCCCTGTCTAACTTTGTCAATCCAACAGTAAAAAAAAGAAAAAAATCTTCACATCGGAGGAAAGGAAACCCTCCAGTCCCTCCAGTCTCCACTCCATCCGAATTCCCAACTATTTCAAAGTGGCCGCACCTCAGTCTCCCAGAATTGTTCAGTTCTCACTCAGTTTATGCTCCTTAATAAAGTCATTGGTCGCTTCTGGGGTCTTAAAATAGTATTCTCGGCTTTGATACGTGACCCAAAGTTCGCTAGGTAGAGGACCCCAAACCTGATCTGCTGTCGAAATAACAGCGCATTGGCTTTGTTGAACCCCGTTTTGTTTTGCCAGCTCAACTCCAATATCCTGGTATATTCAAACCTTGTTCCCCTCCCATTCACGGTTGCGCTTCTCCCTGGCCCACTGCAAAATCTTCTCTTTCTCCACAAACGTATGGAGCCTCATGATCACAGCCCGCTGCGGCTTCCCAGCTCTTGGCCTCTGCCTCAGAGACCTGTGCGCTGTCCACTTCAAGGGCATTATTCAACACCCCCTCCGCCAGCATCCTCAAAACATACCTCATGGCAATCGCACTTTCCACTCTTTCAGGCAGGCTCACTATCCAGATTCTGCCTTCTCGATCTATTTTCCTGCACCTCCACCTTTGCTCTCAACGTCTTTCAAAGAGCTCACGTCCGCGACCAACGCCGCCGACCGATTTCTATGGTCCAACATCACCCTCTCAATGTCTCGGATCTGCGGCCCCTGAGCCTCCAAACATTTCTCCACACTCTCGATCAATCCCTTCAGGGGTGCCACAGCCCCTTTGATGGCCTTTAATCAATCCTCCTGCATCTCCTTCCTCTGCTGGCGGCACTCTCCCTTGATGAAGGCCATCAACTGTTCCATCTGGGACTTTCCAACTTGCATTAACCCTTTCCCCTCCGCCACCCTCCCACTGGCTGCTGCGCCACTGGTCTCTTCCACTCCGTGGCCCAGTCCTTCACCTTCTTCTGCCGGGTTAGATAACCAGCAGACAGACCACTCCTGGGGGGAACTTCTCCTCCAACCTTCAGTTACATTTTTCTGTCGAAGTTGCACCAAATTTTGTGTAAAAATCTTTTCTACGCCTTCAAGCAGGAGCTGCCCTGTGTGAGACCACTCAGACCATGGGCTGCCACCAGACATCGCAAATGTCTTTGATGACCGCGACATCCGTGTTGTCACCAAGATCCTCGTGTGCAAGGCTGTCATCCTCTCAACTGTTTGAAATGGCTCAGAAACGCCACTTCAAGGCTGTGGAGAGGTACCATCAACACTGTCTGAGACCATTCTCTGCATCAGCTAGGAGGACAGGTGTACGAACATCAGTGTCCTTGAAGGAGCCAACATGACCAGGATTGAGGCCATGATCATCTGAAAATAACTCCACTGCGCCGGCCAAGTGCTTATAATGTCAAAGTTCCAACTGTCAAAACAAATTTTCTTTACCCAGCTTAAGGAAGACATCCAAACAAAAGGAAGTCAAGGGAAGTGCTTCCAAATTTGGAGTATGGAGTACAGTTCTGGTCACCGCATTATAGGAAGGACGTGGAGGCTTTGGAGCGGGTGCAGAGGAGATTTACCAGGATGTTGCCTGGTATGGAGGGAAAATCTTATGAGGAAAGGCTGATGGACTTGAGGTTGTTTTCGTTGGAGAGAAGAAGGTTAAGAGGAGACTTAATAGAGGCATACAAAATGATCAGGGGGTTAGATAGGGTGGACAGTGAGAGCCTTCTCCCGCGGATGGAAATGGCTGGCACGAGGGGACATAGCTTTAAACTGAGGGGTAATAGATATAGGACAGAGGTCAGAGGTAGGTTCTTTACACAAAGAGTGGTGAGGCCGTGGAATGCCCTACCTGCAACAGTAGTGAACTCGCCAACATTGAGGGCATTTAAAAGTTTATTGGATAAGCATATGGATGATAATGGCATAGTGTAGGTTAGATGGCTTTTGTTTCGGTGCAACATCGTGGGCCGAAGGGCCTGTACTGCGCTGTATCGTTCTATGTTCTAAAATCACCCTGAAGGCTTGCCTCAAGAAATGCAACATGCCTGGGAGACCCTGGGGGGGACCTCCTGATTGAAGGGACCCAATTCTTCAAGCACACATGAAGGGAAGAGGAGGACCAGAAAAGGAGCCTGAGAAACAAATACCAGTGACCTAGGGTGCAAGGACCGATTCCACCTCCTGGAAAGACTTGCCAAGTGTGGGTTCAAAGTTGCGGCTCTGGGAACGGGCTTATCAGCCAAGTAAGAACCCACAGAACCCATGGCCAGCAATATGGAGTTTCCTAAGTGGACAATCATACTCGTTAGTGAGTGATCGCCAAAGAAGAACTCAGGATTGTTAGAGCTGAGAACGCTGAATGATACTGTTAGTGCTGCTCGCACCTTGGTCAGAGGAAAGCACGGCTCCATATATGCATCCTTTTACATCTGCAAAGAGCTTGGGTCGCTGGGATGTGAATGTGCTTTAAGTATTATGTGATTGAAAATTGTCCGTGCTTTCTGCTGACATTGAAAATAAATTGAAATTGAAGTTTTTAGACAGCTCAGAGGATGAGATGAATATGAATGAAAAGTCAAGCTCAAATTTCAGAACAAAGAGCCACCTGGGATCTTCACTTTGCATGAACTGCAGTCCTTCTCTTTGTTCATTGCACTTCAAATTTCTTAATTGTATGTGAAAAGCTTTGAGAAATTTGTGAGATGCTCTATAATATGTCCTTACTGCAGCAGAAACAATTTGAGACTGTTTTCCGGGGTGGACTCATAACATTCCTCAGTTTTTCTGTGTGGAGTGTGCATGTTGTGATGCAAAGTGAGGAGGGGTAAATATGAACGTTGACTATGTTTCTCGTCTGATAGATGCTGACAGACCAGCTGAGTATTTCCAGGGACGTGCGTTACCGTTTCGGATTCCAGTATCAGCAGTATTTTGCTTATTTTAGGGGTAAATATGACTCCTCTATCCCCCCACTCCAAGTCTGACATTGACAGGGTTCTTTGTGATTTTGTAAAAATGAAGGTATTTACTCAATGTATGTGCTTAACCATTTGTAGGTTGATTGCAAAAAAACCTGATATGGCAAGCTTTCTTGAGTTTAAAACAGAAAGGGGCTGTTTTTATTGAATTAAAACTCACTCAAGTAAAAATATTAAAATATTAAAAAAGATAAACCCACATTCGACCGTTGCAATCCACTTTCTCATACAGACACACACAGGCACAGAAATATACAGGAGGAAGTTGTCTTCTTGGACAAATTAATATTCAATGCTAAAAGGTAAACAAAAAGATCTGGGACGGGATTCTCTGAACCTCCGGCAGGTTGGAGAATCGCCGGGGAGGGCATGAATCCCCCCCCCCCCCCCCCCCGCCCCCGGCTGCCTAATTCTCTGGCACCGGATATTCGGTGGGGGCGGAAATCGCGTCGCGCCGATCAGCCCCCCCCGGCGAGCCGCCGGCATGAATCAAACCACCTACCATACCGGCGGGACTGGCGGCGCGGGCGGGGCTCCGGGGTCCTGGGGGGGGGCGCGGGGCGATCTGACCCCGGGGGTGCCCCCACGGTGTCCTGGCCCGCAATCGGGGCCCACCGATCCGCGGGCGGGCCTGTGCCGTGGGGGCGCTCTTTTCCCTCCACCTCGGCCATAGCCTTCACCATGGCCGACGCGGATGAGACCCTACCCCCTGCGCATGCGCGGCGATGACGTCAGCAGCCGCTGATTCTCCCGCACATGCGTGGGCTTCCGCCGGCCGGCAAAGTCCTTTCGGCCCCGGCTGGCGTGGCACCAAAGGCTTTCCACGCCAGCCGGTGGAGCGGAAACCACTCCAACGCGGGCCTAGCCCCTCACAGTGAGGGCTTGGCCCCTAAAGTTGTGGAGAAATCCTCACCTTTGGGGCGGCCCGACTCCGGAGTGGTTCCCGCCACTTCATCCTGCCGGGACCCCCCGCCCCACCGGGTAGGGGAGAATCCCGGCCCTGGTGCCTGTGGCTGTGGCAGAGTTTCTCCATGTTGATCTTGATGTTCCAGGAGTAGAAACTCATGAATAACTACCATTGGAGGGACTCTGTAATCCGTCTTTTCTAAAGACTGATGATTTTTGCACCTGAGGCTTCTTTCAATGGATTTTTGGGCTGTATTTTTAACTTTAATAGAAATAGAGTCCTGAACTTGGGGGAGAAGAGAAGGGAGTTTGTCACTGCTTCATCAGTCATCTTCCAGACTACTGTTTTAGCAGCTTGCCTGCTGTGTTAAAAGAGATTTCAAAAATGGTTACTCCAGTCACATGACCTCACAGCCCATAAAGATTTCTGAAGGTACTTGCATAGTTGATATATGAACAGATGTGGCTTTTGTTTCATGGCCAAAGTGATTAGATTCAATATCGTCCCAGCCATTAACTTCTGAATATCCATTATCCATGAGATAGGAAGAATACCGTTTCATGTTTCTATTGCGCTAGTAGACTTTCAGACTCTGCTTGAAATGTAGGGTGGGATTCTCCGTCTAGCCATACTGGAATCGCGAATCACAATTGGCTGGAGAATAGCGAGTCAGACAAAATTGGCACTGGGTGCCCAATGTAATGTTATGCTCTGGTGCCTCGACGACATGAATACATTCCATGCTGCACGCCAGCATGGGCATGCAAATTGTACATTAACGGACACGACCCGGCATTCTCCGGCCTCCCGCAATGACTCGACTCCGCCAGGTGGAATTACCGACAGCAAGGTTCACTTGTGGTCTTTAAAATTGGGAAACGAGTGCTGTGGCTGCTGAGGGGGTGAAGAGAAGGTTAGACATGTTCCCAAAGGCACAGCCATGGGCTGCCTGTCCTGCCGCTGGCTGGCGGTGTGGACAAAATTGGCGGGCGGCAGCCTCTTTTCCACCCTGGGGAACATGGTGTGCTGCCTCTCTGCCAAAGCATCCAACAGTGTCTCTAGCTCTGCACCAATGAACCTCGGTGCCGCTCTTCAGGTGGCATCTTCTTGGCTGGAGTGAAAGTGCCTGGGGAGTGGAGTACTTATATGTTGCTGCAGCTTGCCAGGCTCTCAAGTGCCAATCCCGACCCCGCAATTCACATGCCAGCGTTCGTTGTAATTGCACCAGTTCCACAAGGCACTGGTGCAAGCCCATTAGGATGTCCTGAATTGCACAGGGACCAGCGCCACTTTTGGGACGATAGAACTCTCACGATTCAGTACCAGCATCATTACGTAGTCTCTGAAATGGAGAATTCCGCCTCTAGTCTTACAGAAATGTAAATGTGAGGTCCAGTGCAGTTTCTGTAAATGTTTTTAAGTAGTTCTTGATATTAACAGGTCTGAAATTCCACACAATAATGTTGTGGAATATATGAGTTGTAATTCGCTTGGGAGCCTTCCAGAACCTGGTCAACTTGCGATACCAGATGTCAGGTGACTTGTGGCAGGTATCTTAAGTCATTGTCTTTTCTCATTTAAAAAAAATCCCTTTGAAACAGCTGTTTGATTAGCTGTTGAAATTATGGATTGATATCACTCATGCACAAGTCACATTATTGTGACAATGCCAATAGTTCACATGAGTCAATAGTGGACAGCTCTCTCAGAGAATTTGGATCTGTGGAGACCTCATGACTTTTAATTGCAAGGCCTCATTGAAATTAAAGCCAGATAAGACAACAACTTCCCATGTCAACATTCTAACCACTTTCCCTTATCTCATAAAAATTACAGAGACTCTTGCATCTTATTTTCCAGCCTCAGCATTCACCGATTCATTCTGTAATTTCTGTCAACTAGAGAAGGTCCAACCACATTCACTATTTCTCCACCTCTGCTTCCTGATGTTTGACTTATAAAGATCTTTGGGAGATGTTTGACTTACAGTTGTCCTACTTCTTTACTGTGCAGTCATCCCATACTGGCTAAGGCTATTCATGAAGGCCCCACCTTCTCAACCTGTGCCCCTCGCCCGAGGTGTGGTGATCCTCAGGTTAAATCACCACCAGCCAGCTCTCCCCCTCAAAGGGGAAAGCATTTTGGTCATCTGGGAGTATGTGACTTTATAGTTGAGGTAAATGATCAATTAATTTAGGGTAGTCCAGGACTAGGGAGCATATTGCACAAATGATAACCAGATCTTTCAGGAGTGAAATTAGAAAATATTTATAAAAACAAAGAATGGGAGGAGTTTTGAAATCTTTCCTTCAAACACCAATTCATGCTAAATCAGTACAATACTACTAGATTGATTGTTAAATTTGAGATTTAAAACCAGAAGGCCTATCTTTTTCCAGGCTGTGTCTCATTGTTGCTATCCCCACAGTC
Source organism: Scyliorhinus torazame (assembly GCF_047496885.1). Classification (NCBI taxonomy): domain Eukaryota; kingdom Metazoa; phylum Chordata; class Chondrichthyes; order Carcharhiniformes; family Scyliorhinidae; genus Scyliorhinus; species Scyliorhinus torazame. The sequence continues at coordinate 208,965,087 of NC_092708.1, read as the reverse complement.
CTTTGATCTGAATTGGATACAGGACCTGTGACCTATTCCAGATGGGAACCCTAATGGCTTTTAGGCATGAAAATGAGGCAGGAGGCCCTAAAACTCCTACCTCATTTGCCTCAGATTAACATATCTGCATCTGCTCAACTTGCAAGCACTCCGTTCACCATTTTCTCTTCAATGGATCTGCCAGTCACCAGGACAACTCAAAAGTTGCACGGGCAGCACGGTAACATAATGGTTAGCGCAATTGCTTCACAGCTCCAGGGTCCCAGGTTCGATTCCCAGCTGGGTCACTGTCTGCGGAGTCTGCACGTTCTCCCCGTGTGTGCGTGGCTTTCCTCCAGGTGCTCCGGTTTCTTCCCACAGTCCAAAGATGTGCAGGTTAGGTGGATTGTCCATGCTAAATTGCCCTTAGTGTCCAAAAAGTGCCCTTAGTGTTGGTTGAGTGGGGTTACTGGGTTATGGAGATAGGGTGGTGTGCTCTTTCCAAGAGCCGGTGCAGACTCGATGGGCCGAATGACCTCCTTCTGCACTGTAAATTCTATGGTAAATTCTATGATAAAAAAGGATAATGATGGATCTCTGCCCCAGTTTTGATCTTTGGAACTCAGCAGAGGAAAATCAACTTTATTACCTTTCTTCCTCCCCTCAATTAAATGGCTGACTCAACTACCATTTCCCAGTTCTGATAAAGAATCCAGACCTCGACTCGTTAAACTGTATTTTCTCTTTATACATTCTGCTGGTCTACTAACAGAATATCAAGGCTTGCAAACTTTGTTTTTTTAAATTTGTGCTCAAGTAAATTGTGATGCGATGCACTTTACACCCAAAGGTATAGGTTAATACACATGAGAAATCTGTTCAATTTTTAATGAGTCTTTCTTTGATAAGATTCATTGTTAAACTTGTTAGGAGCTGCCAATCACTGTAACATGTTAAATCTGATGTAGGAGGCTAGAAGCAGCTTTTGGAACTGACATATGAAAAGATTTTGACAGGTAGGTGAATAATATTTACGTGATACATTAACAGATCTGATTTTCAAAAATGATAATGGAAGTGTTGCATCAGTGCTTGCATGCACCAATATAAGATGTTTGTGAACATCTCCCCATTGTACCTACTTAACTCAAAACTGTGTAATATTGTGTTCTCCTTTAAAATTTTATGCCACAACAGCAACATTAATAAATCACAGAATCATCCAGTAGAGGAGGCCATTCAGCTGATCATGCCTGTACCAGCTCTTTAAAAGAACTATCCAATTATTCAAAGAACAAAGAGAACAAAGAACAATATGGCACAGGAACAGGCCCTTCGGCTCCCTAAGCCTGCGCAGATCATGATGCCCTAACTAAAGAAAAAACTTCCACCCTTACTCGGTCCGTATCCCTCTATTTCCTCCCTATTCATATACCCATCCAGATGCCTCTTCAGTATTGCTAATGTGCCTGCATCCACCACAACCTCTGATTTCCCAACGTCTGTACTCAATGCCCCGGATAATGAAGGCAAGCATGCCATATGCCTTCTTGATCATCTTGGCCACCTGTGTTGCCACTTTTAGGGAACTGTGGACCTGCACGCCCAGATCCTTCTGTATGTTAATGTTCCTAAGGGTTCGGCCATTTACAGTATAATTCACACCTAGATTTGTCCTCCAAAATGCATCACCTCGTATTTGTCCGGATTAAACTCCATCTGCCATTTCTGTGCCCAAGTCTCCAATCTTTCTATATCTTGTTGGATGCTCTGACAATCCTCGGCACTATCGGCAACCCCGCCAATCTTTGTGTTATCTGCAAACTTACTAATCAGACCACCCATATTTTCCTCCAGATCATTTATATGTACTACAAACAACAGAGGTCCCAGCACTGATCCTTGCGGAACACCACTAGCTACAGATCTCCATTCTGAAAAACACCCGTCCACCGCTATGGTCTGTCTTCTATAACCAAGCCAGTTCTACATCAATCTAGCCAGCCCACCCCGAATACCATGTGATGTTAGCTTTTGTATCAGTCTGCCATGCGGGACCTTGTCAAATGCCTTACTAAAGTCCATATAAACTACATCCACAGCCCTTCCCTCATCAATTATTTTTGTCACCTCTTCAAATACTCAAACAAGTTAGTGAGACATAACCTTCCCCGGACAAAACCATGCTGCCTGTCACTAACTAGTCCATTTTCCTCCAAATGTGCATATATCCTGTCCCTCAGTACCTTTCCCACCAGCCTATAATTTGCTGCATTATCCCTGCTTCATTTCTTATACAAGGGAACAACATAATTGCTTCTAGGCCTTTTGGCTAATATGAGCATGAGGTCAGGTTTAATGCCTGGATCTGGTATGTCTCTTTTGTGGGGACCAAGAATTGGAGTCAATTTGAATTGTTTTTTGGGGCAGGCAAGGAGCTGGATTATGGGTTTTCCCCTGTCCACACTCTGAGCTCTGGCTTTGTAATTCTGATAAAGTAATTAAAAAAACAAGGGAACAACATTGGCTGTTCTCCAATCCTCTGGAACCTCACCTGTGGTCAAAAGGATGCAAAGATATCTGTTCGATTCCCTGGTCTTGGGAAGTCCGATTGTGGCCTGAATGCAATGCATCAATGACTGCCATATTGTATACCAAAACGTTACACACCATTCTCTATCTACAGATGGACCACATGACTTCCTTCTGTGCTATATGATTCTATAAACCTGAGGTTCATACCATTTTTGGCAATTGTCTGCTTGGTTTAACAAAATTGACATAGAATGGTGATCAACACAATGAACTCTGGTGAAGGAGCGAGTGGATTTCTGGTCCCGTTTCCCCACAGCTATGCTTAATCAATGTTCAACAAATGAAATGGATGATATTGAGTTGTGTAAAAACAAAACATATAGGAAAGATTATTAATATTCCAATTAATCTGGACCAATTAAAGTGATAGGCAAAGGCATGATGGGCTGTTTAATATATGAAGATGTAAAGTTATGGCACATTGGAAAAGGAAACACAATTGCCTACAAATTAGATTGCATTGTGCCCATTTTCCAGGCATTTGCCTGAAACCGTGCCCCAATATGGGGACTGCAGCTGGAATTGTGCCATCTACCATAATTGTTAGAGCTGCTCAGTAGGTTACCAAGTATGTTTTTGAAACTGGTGTTAAGTTTGCTTCACATGTAAATGAACGGCCTAACGTTTGTTCATGGCCCTTTTTCTAAATTGATCCACAGCATCTGCCATGTATACTGTGGTTATTTTTTTCAGCCACTTAACAGCCAAACTGATGGTCTTTAAATAGGTGGAGGTCACCACCAAAAAATTAATTTGAAAGTTTTTTATTTGTCTTGTTATGGAGTGTTGTGTTTGGTGTTCTGGTTCACAAACAAGCCAACAATGCTGGAAGTGGTGTAACGCTATTTTATTAACTTTCAACTATGCTAACATACTGTAAAAGTGGGTATAAGCAACACCAGCTTAACTGTGGACCCTTTCCTATCACTAGCTATGGTGAGGCACTCAGCACATGGCGAATGTCTGTGATGCAGGCTGTGAGCTCTGTGCTCTGAGCTGGCTGCTGCTAGAATGAGCGGGAACTCTCCTGTACCCTGTCTTTATAGTGCTTGTGCTCTCACTGGTGATTGGCTGCGGTGTTATGTATGCTGGTTGGTCCCACTGCATGTCCATCAGTGTGTGTATGTGACTGCACCATAATGTACTGATGTTAATTATGACATCCCCCTTTTTTTACAAAGAACATGTGCCTATGTGAGAATAAATAACGTGTGATGAGTGTATCTGATCATGTGTGTGCAGTATTTACATAACTATGTACATGAGGCTAGTCTAGACACACGGGAAGGTGCCTGGCGCAGAGAAAAGAAAAACAAGGTGTTACACCAACAACAAAACTAATAACGTATGCTATAAACAAACTAGTGAAATGCTGAAACAGGATGAAAGAACAAAGCATTGAGTCCAACATTGTGAGGCTCATAAATCAAGTCTCTGAGGTGGGCGACGAATTCGGGTCGACCGCCTCAAGGGTGGGTCGGGAGCCACCGGCTGAGGATCGGGCCGGGCCACGGCCAAGTGAGGAGGATGCAGAGTATCTGGAAGCTCTACAAAGTCCAGGTCGGGGACAACAGGAGGGTGTGGCACCGGTGGAGGATCGCGTAGCGAGCGTGGAACCAGACGAAGGGCACGCCAATTGCGGCGGCGAATGGGGCCATCAGGCAGACGAACCAGGAATGAGAGGGGAGCCACTAGCCGAAGAACCACAGCAGTCGCAGACCAGCCACCCTCCGGAAGATGGATTCGGATGTGGTCACCTGGCGCCAGAGCAGGAAGATCAGTTGCTCGAGCATCATGCGCCGCCTTGTGCTGCGCGCGAGACTGTTGCATCCGCTGAAGGACCGGAGCATGGTCGAGGTCTGGGACATGAATGGACGGTACAGTGGTCCTGAGGGTGCGACCCATCAGCAGCTGGGCTGGTGACAGGCCCGTGGTCAGTGGAGCCGAGCGATAGGCCAGCAAGGCGAGGCAGAAGTCGGATCCTGCATCAGCAGCCTTGCAGAGGAGCCTCTTTCGATGTGGATGCCATTTTCTGCTTTGCCATTTGACTGGGGGTGCAGGGGACTGGACGTCACGTGTACAAAGTTGTACCTGCTGGCGAAGTTAGACCATTCCTGGCTCGCGAAGCAGGAGCCATTGTTCGACATCACCATGAGTGGGATGCCGTGACGAGCAAAGGTCTCTTTGCAGGCACGGATAACAGCCGATGACGTGATGTCGTGCAGGCGTACAACCTCGGGATAGCTGGAAAAATAATCAACTATGAGAACATAGTCCCTGCCGAGAGCATGGAACAGGTCCACGCCTACCTTAGACCAACTCATGGGGCTGAAGGGTCTCCCGTGGTTGGGCCAGCTGGAACCGCTGACAGGTGGGGCAATTGAGCACAGTGTTGGCAATGACCTAATTTATGTCAGGCCAGTAGACAGCCTCTCAGGCCCTCCTTCGGCACTTCTCTACGCCGAGATGGCCCTCGTGCAGCTGCTCTAAAACCAGGTGATGCATGCTGTGTGGGATCACGATGCGGTCCAGCTTCAGGAGGACGCCATCAACGACTGCCAGATCGTCTTGAATATTATAGAACTGTGGGCATTGTCCCTTGATCCATCCGTCAGTCATGTGGCGCATCACACGTTGTAGCAGGGGGTCAGCCGCATTCTCACGGCGAATGTGGGTTAGGTGTTCATCCGTGGCCCGCAGATTGGCGGCCGTGAAGGCCACATGGGCGTCGACTTGGCAAACAAACCCCTCTGGGTCGGACGGAGTGGTGACTGCCCTGGACAGAGCGTCGGCTATGATCAGATCCTTACCCGGTGTGTACACGAGCTGGAAATTGTATCTCCGGAGCTTGAGCAGAATGCGTTGCAGGCGAGGGGTCATGTCATTGAGATCTTTTTGGATGATGCCGACCAGCGGGCGATGGTCAGTCTCCACAGTGAACTGGGGAAGGCCATACACATAGTCATGGAACATGTCGACACCGGTCAACGGGCCTAGGCACTTTTTCTCGATTTGCGCATAGCACTGCTCTGTGGGGGTCATGGCCTGTGACGCATAGGCAACAGGGGCCCATGACGAGGCGTCATCTCGTTGCAGGAGCACCGCCCCTATGCCAGATTGGCTAGCGTCCGTTGATATTTTCATCTCCCTTGCAGGATCGAAAAACGCCAATACCGGGTCAGTGGTCAGCTTGACCTTGAGCTCCTCCCATTCACGCTGATGGGCGGGAAGCCACTGGAAGTCCGTCGTCTTCCTAACTAGGTTGCGGAGAGCCGTGGTGTGGGAAGCGAGGTTAGGGATGAACCTTCCTAGGAAGTTGACCATTCCTAAGAACCGGAGCACCGCCTTCTTATCCGCCGGCTTCTGCATGGCCGTGATGGCTGCCACCTTGTCCGCATCCGGCCGCACACCCAGCCGGGAGATGTGGTCTCCTAAAAACTTGAGTTTGGTCTGGCCGAAAGAACATTTGGCTCTGTTGAGGCGCAGGCCTTGGTTCCGTATTCGCTTAAAAACGCATTGGAGGCGACTTATATGCTCCTGCGGGAAGTACACAGCTTTATGCTGGACTTGTCCAATTGAATCTGCCAGAAGCCCTTTGATGCATCTAGCTTGGTGAATATGTTGGCTCGAGCCATCCCGCACGTTATCTCCCCACGCTTGGGGATAGGGTAATGCTCCCGCATGATGTTACGATTTAAATCCTTCAGGTCGATACAGATCCGGAGCTCGGCGGAAGGCTTCTTGACGCACACCATGGAACTGACCCAGTCGGTTGGTTCCGTCACTCTGGAAAGCACTCCTTGGTCCTGGAGGTCCTGCAGCCGCTGCTTGAGGCGGTCCTTGAGGGGTGCTGGGACTCTGCGAGGTGCATGAACCACAGGCGCGGCGTCCTGTTTGAGCAGGATTTTGTATGTGTCGGGAAGTGTGCCCATGCTTTCGAAGACATCTCGGTGTTGAGTGATGATGGCACTTAGTTGTGCCCTGAAATCCACATCTTGGAAGTCAGACGTGTCCTCTGGAGAGAGGGAATGTACGCGCTGCACGAGGTTGAGGAGCTTGCATGCCTGTGCGCCTAGCAGGGAGTCCTTTGAGGAGCCCACGATCTCGAAGGGTAGGGTGACTTTTCGCGAGTTGTGCGTCACCTCGAGTTGGCATGACCCGGTGGCGGGGATGACGGTACCATTATTGTCGACCAGTTGGCAATTGGATGGAAGAATTGTTGGTTTGACCCCCAGGGTTTGAAACGCTAACCATGCGAGGAGATTGGCGGAAGCAGCAGTGTCCAGACAGGTACCTTTCGAAGCTTTCGTTGACTTCAACACTGAAGTGTGTGTCGAATTTGAGGAGCACCGTCTTGTACTTGGTCTTGTCCTCGTTGTCCGCGAATGTCAGGGAGTTAAAGATGTGGATGGCATGTTGCCCAGCCGTGAAGAGAAGAAGGGCTATCTTCCTGGTGTCCAATGCATTCTTCCTGTCCGTGGCCTCGAGGAAGAGCTGGAAGCGCTGTTTAAATATCTTCCAATTTACCCCGAGATTGCCAGTGATGCGGAGCGGCGGCAGCGGGTTGATGTTCTCCATGCTGTAGGATGCTGGAATGCTGATACGTTGCAGGTAGGTCTCACAAGTGCTAGATTGCGGCCACTCCTTGTACCATGTCGTGTTGAGTGTTCTGGTTTACAAACAAGCCAACCATGCTGGAAGTGGAGTAACGCCATTTTATTAACTGTCCAACTATGCTAACATACTGTAAACGTGGGTATAAGCAATACCTTTCCGATCACTAGCTATGGTGAGGCACTCAGCACATGGTGAATGTCTGTGATGCAGGCTGTGAGCTCTGTGCTCTGAGCTGGCTGCTGCTAGAATGAGCAGGAACTCTCCTGTCCCCTGTCTTTATAGTACTTGGGCTCTCACTGGTGATTGGCTGTGGTGTTATGTATGCTGGTTGGTCCTACTGCATGTCCACCCAGTGTGTGTCTGTGAGTGTATGTGATTGCACCATAATGTACTGATGTATATTATGACATGGAGCAAGAATTGATATTGGATTGAAACATCAAATTGTTTCTCCCTTCACAGATGCCGCCAGACCTCTGAGTTTTTCTACTACTTTCTGTTTTTGTTTCAGATCCCCAGCATCCGCAGTATTTTGTTTTTAACTTACATTGGAAATTGTTCTAAAAAAATTGACTACCAGTTAGTCAAACAGGTTCGCTAAACACTAGATTATTGGTGAGGCAGCTCCAGATACCCTCCACTCGTGAATTGACCTCTAAAGCCACAACAGGCCATGCTCAATCCAGAAGTGACATGCACCCCTGGCTCAATCCATCGTCGACCGAGATGGACAGATGTCAAGATGGATCATCCGCACCGATGTCTGGCTGAAGATGGTTTCAATTGCTCCAGCCTTACCTTTTTCACTGATGTGCTGGGCTCCCCCGTCATTGAGGATGGGGATATTTGTGGAGCCTCATCCTTAAATTAGTTGTCTAATTGTCTACCACCATTCATGGCTGGATGTGGCAGTACTGCAGAAGTTCAATCTAATCCATTGGTTTTGGGGTCACTTAGTTCTATCATTTGCTGCTTATGTTGTTTGACACGCAAGTAATCCGCCGTTGTAGCTTCACCAGGTTGCCCACTCAGTTTTAGGCATGTCTGATACTGCACCTTGCATGTCTTCCTGCATTATTTAAAGAACCAGGTTTTATCCCCTGGCTTGGTGATAATGGTAGAGTGGGGCATATGCTGCACCAGGAGGTTACAGATTGTGGTTACATACAATTTTTCTGCTGCCGATGGCCCATTTAGCACAGTGGTAGTGCCACACAGTGGCAGTGCCACGTCGAGGTGAAGATGGGACTTTGTCTCCACAAAATCTGTATGGTGGTACTCCTACCAATACCATCATGGACAGATGCATCTAAGACAAGTAAATTAGTGAGGGTGAGGTCTAGTAGGTTTTTCCCTCTTGTTGGTTCCCTCACGACCGATCACAGACCCAGTCGAGCAGCTTTGTCCTTTCTGATTCAGCCAGTTGTAGTGCTACCAAGCTGCTCTTGTTGATGGACATCAAAGCCCCACAAACAAATTACATTCTGTGCCCTCATTCTTCCCCTCTGTGCTTCTTCCAAGTTGTGATCAACATGGGGAACCACAGATACATCAGCTGGGAGATGGAGTGGTAGGTGGTATCCTTGCCAATGTTTGACCTGATGTCATGAAACCTCATGGGGTCCAGGGTTGATGTTGAGAACTCCCAGGGCAATTCCCTCCCAACTGTATACCACTGTGCTGTCACCTCTGGTGGGTCAGGATATATCCAGGGATGGTGGTATCTGGGATATTGGGTGCAATTCTCCGGCCTCGTTACGCTCTCGCTCAAGCAAAATGAGGCCGGTGAACAACGGGAGGCCAAAAACGAGATCCACGCCAGGCGGCAAACAGTTAGTGATGCAACTGGCCGGCTCCCCTAGACAAAATCGGGATCTCGCCGTAGTGTGGCGAGAAACCATTTATCACCACTGAAGCCCCATTTCCTTACAATTAACAAGAGCTACCCCATATCCAACGGCCTCCTGTCATTCCCCAGCCAGTGGCCATGCTGGCGCCGATTAGTACTCCTTCTGAAAAACGTGACGCTGCCGGAAGGACTTCTGTGGGGAGCCAAGGAGGTGAGTAGCCATCTTTGCTCACAGGCCAAGAGCCCGGGGGCACTGGGCTTACCACCCCAGTGCTCGGAGGCGGGGTGGGGGAACCTCGGCTTGGGTGGGGGACACTCCGCAGGGGTGGGCTGCCATGGAGGTGTGGAGGGGAGCGTGCAGGATGGTTAACCGGGGGCAACCGTTCTTGGCACCACCATGCCAACTCTGGATCGTGTCTGTCCATTCCAGGGGCAACCCCTGTCCATGCCCATCTGCCCCAATGACCACCCATAAACACAACCAACTGCTGAGGCCTCTGGCTGCTCAGCTGAAGGCTATTCCTAAAAGGGAATTAGCAGTCGTAGTTAAGTGAGCACTCCATACATGTCAAGTGGGTTTCCGTGGTAGAGTGGGCCATGTATCACTTGGGGGTCATTTCCTGGCATCCCATTGATCCCTGATGTCTGGACTCTGACTCTGTGCTTGAACACTGTGGGAGGCAACACCACACACGCAGCATCCGAACACCCAGGGGATGGGACACGGCTCCGGGGACAGGTCCGTGGATGGAGGGTGGGAAGCCATGCCCATCTGAAAGCGGGACATGTCCCGCAGAACCTCATCAAGGTCGGCCTGGTTCTGGGTGACATCCCCCAGCGAGTCGCACATTCTGCCTTGACCCTCAAACATGGCCGTCACTGACTACACCATGCCTTGGATACCTTCACTAATGGTGCCGACGTCGTGCACCAAGCTCTCCATTGCAGTCGCCATCCCAGCAGTGTTGGCCTCGGCGCTACTTATTTCCGTAGCCTCTGAGACTCCTCCAAGCGGCTATGGATCTGCTGGAGTAATGCTGACATCTCCCTCTGAACGCCCAGGTTAATCCCTATCATCTCCGGGTACTCCCGGAGCACTCCTGGAGGCTCTCTTGGCGGCGGGGGGGAGATGTCGGGGTGGGGGGGGGGGTTGGTGTCTACTCACTCTTGCTGCCTGGTGTAGGCCGTTGACCTTCTTCCTGCACTGAAGGCCAGTCCACCTGGTCATGCTCCCTGAGCTGACAGCTGCTGCCACCTTATCCTAGGCAGCACTGGCTGCGTTGAGGCTGACTCTCCAGGATCCTCGGAGGAACAGATGATGCACTATCAATTACGACGAGACGAGAGTAGAGAGTAATCGAGGCTTTATTAAGCAGAGATGTGTTGCCTCCTGCAGCTGCTGCAGAAATAGCTGCAGTTCGGAGAGCACACACATTTGTGCTCCGCCTACTGGGCGGAATCAGCAGGCAGGGATCTACCCCCGTACCTGTAGTACAGGGGCCTTACCGTAATACCCTTGTATGCAGTGCAGTATATACAATACGATACAACAGTGGTGACTACCACATTCATCCCCTGTTAAAAAATGAGTCCAGCGGGGGTGGTGGAAAACTATTTACATACAGGTTGTCATTAAAATTTCAGAGCAGGTTACAAATTTAGACGGTCGGGCGCCTTGATCCATCGTTGAGAGCGCCGCAGTGCTGGTGACGAGTCAGGCGTCGGTTCGGTCGTCGGTGACTCTGGGAGCGTGTCAACATCCTCTTCATCCCCGGGTGGGACCAAGGGGAGGACAGATTGTCCTGGAGTGGGGGCTGTGGTGGGGTGCGCTGGGGGAAGGGAGGGTGGCGCCGGGGCAGAGGGGGGAGCGGGTGTGGGGACCCAACTGGTGCCAGGTCCCTGAGGGCGACTGTTCCTTGGCGGCCATCGGAGTACGCTACGTAGGCGTACTGCGGGTTTGCGTGGAGTAGCTGTACCCTCTCAACCAACGGCTCCGCCTTGTGGAGCCACACGTGCTTGCGGAGGAGAACGGGTCCTGGAGCTGCCAGCCACGTTGGGAGCGAAATCACAGAGGTGGACTTCCTGGGGAAGGCAAGGAGACGTTCATGGGGGGTTTCGTTCGTTGCCGTGCACAGGAGCGACCAAATGGAATGAAGAGCGTCGGGGAGGACCCCCTGCCAGCTGGAGGCCGGGAGATTTCTGGACCGCATAGCCAGCTCGACGGCTTTTCAGACCGTCCAAATCTCCCGCTCCACCTGCCCGTTTCCCCGAGGGTTGTAGCTGGGCGTCCTGCTAGAGGCAATGCCCCTGTTGAGCAGTTACTGGCGCAGCTCATCGCTCAAAAATGAGGATCCCTGGTCGCTGTGGACGTAGGCGGGAAACCAAACAGAGCGAAGATGGTGTTGAGGGCTTTGATGACGGTGGCAGACGTCATATCGGGGCATGGGATGGCGAAGGGGAATCTGGAATATTCATCGTTCAAAGGGGCGGGTGGCCTTCACCAGGTGCGCATGGTCTGGCTGGTAGAAGTGCGGTTTACACTCCGCGCAGACCTGGCAGGGTGTTAGCCCTGACTTCCTCGATGGAGTAGGGCAGATTGCGGGCCTTAATGAAGTGATAAAAGCGGGTGACCCCTGGGTGACAGAGATCATCGTGCAGGGTCCGGAGTCGGTCCACTTGTGCGCTGGCACATGCACCTCGGGATGGGGCATCGGGGGGCTCGTTGAGCTTACCGGGGCGATACAAAATCTCGTAATTAAAAGTGGAGAGTTCGATCCTCCACCGCAAGATCTTATCATTTTTGATTTTACCCCGCTGTGTGTTGTTAAACATGAAGGCAACCGACCGTTGGTCTGTGAGGAGAGTGAATCTCCTGCCGGCCAGGTAATGCCTCCAGTGCCGCACAGCTTCGAAGATGGCTTGGGCCTCCTTTTCGATGGAGGAGTGCCGAATTTCAGAGGCATGGAGGGTGCGGGAAAAGAATGCCACGGGCCTGCCGCCCTGGTTGAGGGTGGCAGTGGGGAAGGGGGAGATCCTTGTGGGGGCGCATGCGATCGGGGTCGGTCCCTAGAACTCCGTTCTGAATAAAACAGCCAAGGATGGCTAATCGGTTCGTGCTGAACACACACTTCTCCTTTTTGTAGGTTAGGTTGAGGAGTTTGGCGGTGTAGAGAAATTTGGAAAGGTTAGCGTCATGGTCCTGCTGGGTGTGGCCGCAGATGGTGACGTTATCCAGGTATGGGAAAGTGACCCGCAGTCCGTTCCGATCAGCCATTCGGTCCATCTCCCGTTGGAAGACCAAGACCCCGTTAGTGACGCCGAAGAGAACCCTAAGGAAATGGTAAAGGCGGCCATCCGCTTCAAACGCAGTGTACTGGCGGTCCGCCTTGCGAATGGGGAGCTGGTGATAGGCAGATTTCAGGTCCACTGTCGAGAAGACCCGGTACTGTGCAATCTGATTGACCATATCAGATTGCATGGGAGGGGGTACGCTTCGAGCTGCGTGTACCGATTGATGGTCTGACTGTAGTCAACGACCATCCTGTTTTTCTCCCCCGTTTTCACTACTACCACTTGGGCTCTCCAGGGGCTGTTGCTGGTCTCAATGATACCTTCCAGCAGCAGCCGCTGGATCTCCGACCTGATGAAGGTCCTGTCCTGGGCACTGTACCATCTGCTCCTGGTGGCGACGGGTTTGCAATCCGGGGTGAGGTTTGCAAACAGAGAAGGCGGGTCGACCTTAAGAGTCGTGAGGCCGTATACAGTAAGGGGTGGTAGGGGCCCGGCAAATTTCAGGGGTAGGCTCTGGAGGTTGCACTGGGAGTCCAGGCCGAGTAGCAAGGCAGCGCAGCGGTTGGGGAGGACATAGAGCCGGAAGCTGCTGAACTCTACACCCTGGATGGTGAGGGTGGCGATGCAATACCCCCGGATCACCACGGAGTGGGATCCGGAGGCCAGGGAGATTCTTTGGTTAATGGGGTGTACCTCGAGGGAGCAGCGCCTTACTGTACCGGGGTGGATGAAGCTCTCAGTGCTCCCGGAGTCCAGAAGGCAGGATATCTCATTGCCTGTCGTCCTTCACCTTTGTCGACGCGGTCGTGAGGTTGTGCAGTCGGGACGGTCGATTGTGACGGAGGCGAGGCGCGGCTGGTCATCGGCGGTTGCAGGAATATAGTGTTCAATTCTGATCGCCACACTACCGGAAGGATGTGGAGGCTTTAGAGAGGGTGCAGAAGAGATTTACCAGAATGTTGCCTGGTATGGAGGGCATAAGCTATGAGGAGCGATTGAATAAACTCGGTTTGTTCTCACTGGAACGAAGGAGGTTGAGGGGCGACCTGATAGAGGTATACAAAATTATGAGGGGCATAGACAGAGTGGATAGTCAGAGGCTTTTCCCCAGGGTAGAGGGGTCAATTACTAGGGGGCATAGGTTTAAGGTGAGAGGGGCAAGGTTTAGAGTAGATGTACGAGGCAAGTTTTTTACGCAGAGGGTAGTGGGTGCCTGGAACTCACTACCGGAGGAGGTAGTGGAAGCAGGGACGATAGGGACATTTAAGGGGCATCTTGACAAATATATGAATAGGATGGGAATAGAAGGATACGGACCCAGGAAGTGTAGAAGATTGTAGTTTAGTCGGGCAGTATGGTCGGCACGGGCTTGGAGGGCCGAAGGGCCTGTTCCTGTGCTGTACATTTCTTTGTTCTTTGTTCTTTGAGTGGCCCGATGAGGTGCCCGACGAGCAGGGGTCCTGAGGCAGGGAAGATGGCGGCACCCAAGGGCCGCACGTGTCCTGAGGCAGGCAAGATGGCTCCGCCCATTGGTTGTGAGGCAAGCAAGGTGGCGGCGCCCACGGGCCGCACGTGTTGTGAGGGGAGCAAGATGGCGGCGCCCACTGGCCGCACGCGGTGGGTGCAGGGACAATAGCGGTGGTTGAGCGGGCCTGGCACACTGCAGCAAAATATCCTTTCTTGCCGCAGGCCTTGCAGAGTGCGCTCCGCGCCGGACAGCGCTGCCAGGTGTGTTTTGTCTGTCCGCAGAAGTAGCACTTGGGTCCTTCAGGGGTGGTTGGCTGCCGCGCTCGCAGGCGTGGGGTTGGCTGGTGGCGGTCGCTGATGGGGTCCACGATGGGGTGGCTGCTGGCAGGGTCCACAATGCACAGGAGGGGTGAGCCGTGCGGTCGGGGGAATATGCCTGTACGTTGCGTGAGGCGATTATGAGCAAGAGCGCTAGTTTCTTGGTCGCCGTGAGGTCAAGCACAGCCCCTTCTAAGAGGCGCTGGTGGATGTAGCCGACCCTATACCCGTAATGAACACGTCTCTCATTAGCAGGTTAGAATGTTCAGCGGCCGAAATGGCCTGGCAATCACAGTCTCTCACCAGGGCGAGCAGAGCACGCCAGAAATCTTCCACGGACTCACCGGGAAGTTGGTGTCGCGTGAACAGGAGGTGCCTGGCGTAGATCTTGTTGGTCTGCTGAGCGTAGTTCTCCTTCAGTAGCGCCATGGCCTCTGCGTAGGTAGGCGCGTCCTGGATGAGGGGAAAGACATCGGAGCTCAGTCGCGTGTACAGAATCTGGAGCTTCTGTGCTTCTGGGATTGGGTCTGGCGCAGACCCGATGTAAGCTTCAAAACAAGCTAGCCAATGTGCGAAGTCGTTTTTGGCGTTGTCTGCTTGAGGATGCAGCTGTAGGTGATCTGGCTTGATGCGGAGATCCACCTTTGTAAAATCACTGTGTAATAAATTGATGCACTAACAAATTACGACGAGAAGAGAGTAGAGAGTAATCGAGGCTTAATTACACAGAGATGTGTGGCCTCCTACAGCTGCTGCCGAAATGGCTGCAGTTCGGAGAGCACACACATTTATTCCCCGCCTACTGGGCGGAGCCAACAGGCAGGGATCTACTCCCGTACCTGTAGTACAGGGACCTTACCGTTATACCCACATATGCAGTGCGGTATATACAATATGATACAACAGTGGTGACTACCACAATGGGACATCCCTCCAGGCCTCCATGGTGTCTAGCAGCGTCCCAGGTCAGCATCTCCAAATTTTGGGGTTTGTCTCCTGGCCACCATTATTGCATGCTGTCTGGGGTTGGCTGAGCAAATGCAGCTTAAGTGCTGTTCAAATTTGTTAGCGGGGGGGGGGGGACTTACGAGTGTAAGCCTGACGAATCAGCTGGCGAGGCTTCATTTGCGACGATAAGTCCGTGAGGCCTCATTAAGTGGACCAATTAACTTTGAATTGTGTGCTGGCCTTGCTATATTGAGCGCCGGGAAACTCATGGCAATTCCTGCTCGCTACCACACTTAGAAATGTTTCTGGAGAATTGCGTCCATTGTCTGTAATGATACCGTGAGTATGATTATGTCAGGCTGTTGCTTGACTTATCTGTGGGGAAACTCTCCCAATTTTAGAAAATTCCCGCAGATATTAGGTTTTGCAGGGTCGTCAGGGCTGAGTTTGCGTTGTCGTTTCCGGTGCCTAGGTCGATGCTGGATGATCCGTATGGTTTGATTTCTTTTTGCACAATTTGTAGTGGCTTACAAGGCCATTTAAGAGCCAACCACAAGAGTGCCTGGAATCACAGTTGGCCAGACCAGACCAAGTAAAGATAGATTTCCTTCAACAAAGGTTATTAATGATAATAATAATCTTTATTGTCACAAGTAAGCTTACATTAACACTGCAATGAAGTTACTGTGAAAAGCCCCTAGTCGCCACACTCTGGCACCTGTACGGGTACACAGAGGGAGAATTCAGAATGTCCAATTCACCTAACAAACACGTCTTGGTTTTGTGGTCATTATTGCCAAGACTAGGGCCGGGATTCTCCCCTACCCTGCGGGGCGGGGGAATCCGGCGTAATGGAATGGCGGGAACCACTCCGGCGTCGGGCCGCCCCAAAGGTGTGGACTTCTCCGCACCTTTAGGGGCCAAGCGCTCACCTTGAGGGGCATGGCCCACGCCGGAGTGATTTCCGCCCCGCCGGCTGGCGAGAAAGGTCTTTGGCGCCACGCCAGCCGGCGCCGAACGGACTTCGCCAGGCGACACATGCGCGGGAGCGTCAGCGGACGCTCACGGCATCCCCGCACATGCGCAGTGGAGGGTGTCTCTTCTGCCTCCGCCATAGTGGAGACCATGGCGAAGGCGGAAGAAAAAGAGTGCCCCCACGGCACAGGCCCACCCGCGGATCGGTGGGCCCCGATCGCGGGCCAGGCCACCATGGGGGCACCCCCCCGGGGCCAGATCGCCCCGCGCGCCCCCCCCCCCAAAGGACCCGGGAGCCTGCCCGCGCCGCCTGCTCCCGCCGGTACGGTAGGTGGTTCAATCCACGCCGGCTGGCGAGGGTTGACAGAGGCGGGACTTCGGCCCATCGCGGGCCGGAAAATCGCTGGGGGGAGTCCGCCGACCGGCGCGGCGCGATTCCCGCCCCCGCCGATTATCTGGTGGCAGAGAATTCGGGACATGGCGGGGGCGAGATTCACGCCGGCCCCCGGCGATTCTCCGACCCGGCAGGGGGTCGGAGTATCGCGCCCTAGATATTTTTTTCAATTCCAGATTTATTTACTGAATTTGGATTATTAGTCCAGTAATCTTACCACAGCGCCACCAGTTACCTCTGTTTGGCTGGAAAACACATTGGGATATCTTGAAGTCTTTCCTTCTTCTTTCTACCACTGGAAAGATTTCAGAGAAGAATAGCAAGGATAACTTATGTAATTTGCCTTACATTAGAGAAAGAGCAAAGGGGATATTCTGGTTTTTAACATGCTGAATGGGATAGATAATGTAGATTTTATTCTGATTGCTTAATTTGAACTCTGGATAGAACTAGAGAGCGCAATAAGCCTTAAGCAACACATCAGCAGAGGACAAGTTTGGATCTTGCCGAGATAGATAAGTAAAATAAGCTCACAACTAAAGTAATAAATGCTGTACCAGTTTTTCTTCTCCAGGTAGCATCCTCAATTATTCGAGGGTCACAGAGCCACAATTAATTTCGTGATTTTGCGATGGGGTAGGGGTTGGAAGCCGGCCCCAGGTCTACTTCGGCCGGAGTGGTCAAATCCCATGTTGTTGGCATTATTGTGAACCTCATGCTAGCTATCTAGCCAACGGAACTAACTGACCCTTGCTGTCCCAGTTAGTCTTTTGAAAACAAGAGAACAAAATTAATATTTGTTTCAGAATGTGGCTGCACCTCACAGCCATTCATTGTATGTGAAGCGTGTGGGGCAATTCCATTAGTGTTATCATCACTTTTGTTCTGCTGAATTAATTTTTGTTTTCACATGTTGTGACATCATCATGGCTGGAAAACCCATGGAGGAGGTAATTATAGTCTCAATATGCCGCAAAGACAAAATGTTGGAGTTGCCATCCAAACAAGATGCAAAGTTTATTCAGAGGATGTTGCTCATACAATACTAAAATGGAGAACTAAAGCCTGCACAACGACTCTACTGACATCACCACAGACCACGTAACGTTCCAACAGTAGGGATGTACTACTGAAATACATAACAATCATATTTTGGGAGAGATCGGAGCAGCTGCCAGTTCGACATCTCTGCCCATGCTTGTCTCCATTGAGTTCAATGAAATGGAAATTAAGGAATAACCGCTGACTACTAATTTCTTCAAAGCTTTCATTGTAACCTCAGTGCCCTTTAAAAGTTTGTCATGCATGGGGATGAGCCAACTTGCATCTGAAACTGGTATCACACCGAAATCTTAAAGAGGCTTCGCATGGAACATTCTTCCAAAACATCTAACACGGTACATATTCAGTTCGGAGATTCTAGTGTCCTTGTTGAACAAGGTAATAAAAGATCCTAACAAAGTTGGGGAGACTAAAACCAGAGACACAATTTTAAAATAAGGAGAAAGCCACTTAGGACTGAGATGAGGAGATTTTCTATTACTCAGTGTTGTGAACCTTTAAAATTCTATACCCCAGGGAATATGTTTAAAGCAGAGATTGACAGATTTCTAAATATCGGTAACAGAAATGGATATGGGAATTGTGTGGGGAAAAGGCATTGAAATGGATGATCAGCCATGATCATATGGAATAGTGGAACATGCTGAATGGGCTGAATCGCCTACTCCTGCTCCAATGTTTCTATGTTCCCTACAAAATGAGGCACCACAGGTTTCAAGCCCTGACTCTTAAAACCTCCTAAAACATCTCCACTCCTCTCTCTTCCTTTAGGATGCTTAAAGATCTCTTTGACTATGTTTTTGGTCACCTGACCCAATGGCACCATGTGGCTCAGTGTCAATATTTATTTGATAATGCTTCTATGTTTTACTCCGTTAAAGGCACTTTATAAATGCACATTGTTGTTTTGAATGATATGTTGTAAGGATCCTCCTGTTAATCCCTGTCTGTCCTTTGTTTATTTCCTTTATTTTATTTTGTTTTGGCTTTCATACTTTTTGTACCTGGACAAAATTTGCCTCTGCCTTTAAGATGGACTTCACCCTTAATTTAAAAAAAAACAATCTGTTGCTCTGACATCAATGATGACACATCTTGATCGACTTCACTGTCGGCCAATAGACTGTTTCAGTTTGCCGGGCCTTATCAATAGATCATGCTGATTGGTCAGGTTTTTCTCTGGAATGTTCCTTACTCTGTGAGACTGGGCTTTTGCTTTTAGTTTTGTTTTGAACTCGGAACTAAAGGAGTTTCTTTTGAATCTCTCTCCAAAAAAAGGATAAATCTCTCTCAAACACCCCAGTTGGGGGCTGTTTTCTCCTCAGCCAAGTTGGTAGATATTCTAATAATAATAATAATCTTTATTGTCACAAGTAGGCTGACATTAACACTGCAATGATGTTACTGTGAAAAGCCCCTAGTCGCCACATTCCTGCGCCTGTTCGGGTACATGGAGGGAGAATTCAGAATGTCCAAATTACCGAACAGCACATCTTTTGGGACTTGTGGGAAGAAACCGCAGCGCCCGGAGGAAACCCACACAGACACGGGGAGAACATGCAAACTCCACACAGACATTGACCCAAGCCTGAATCAAACCGGGGACCCTGGAGCTATGAAGCAACAGTGCTAACCACTGTGCTACCATGCCACCCACTGGAAACTAAGTAAGAAAAAGATCAAAGCTGAGTTTGAGGGGACACGAGGAATCTTAAGGATCCAATCCAGCCACTAGATGAAAGGAGGGTCAGTTGTTTAAAAAAAAACATTCTTTCAATCTGGTGTGGAGAACTCTGTTCCTTCCTCAGAAGGCAGTTGGTCATTCTGGTGCAGTTGGAAACAAGTCAGAATTAAACACTCCAAGGCAGTCATTCAAGTGAAGGTCTTATAAAAAAACAAAGTGACTCCTCAGAGGGAGTCCCACAGTCTGGGAGAGTCAGACTGATTGTTCCAGCCAGAAGATTCTCGTTCGCCATCCAACCGGTGGTTCTCAATCACTCCGCGTCCTGGAAGAACAGTCAGCTGAAGAAACAGCTTCAACATCCAAAGCAAGGGCACCCATATTCTATCTCACGTTAATCCTCTTTTAATATCCCCTTTCTCTCATTCTGCGTGTGTATGTCTTATGTGTGTTTAGTGTTATGGGCCAGGGTTTAGAGAACCCCAAAGTGTATCATGGAGTTCACCTGACCCACAACTTTTAATAGATTGTGGTATGGGGAGCACACTGCCCACTCTACAGGTGTGGTACAGCAGAAATAGAAAAGTATTTTTTAAAGCAAAACAATGTTTATTCTATTAACTCAAGTTAACCTTTTTAAAACATACAGTGAACATCTTAGCAACCATCAATTCAAATACAACCCCCAAAGAATACAACACTAAGTAATGCTTACACTGTCCTTTTAACATCCAGAAGACTTACAAAAAAACATAAACTTTAACAGAAGCACATCAGGTTAAAGTCACTACTGAGAACATTTATCATTCTGAAATCCAAAGCTAGCCTTTTCATGGCAGAGAGAACAGCAGTACACCTGCTTTGTCTGGCTTCAACTCCAACACTGAAAGCGAAACCAAAAAGACACAGACACACCCAAGCTTTTCTCAAAGTGAAACTAAAAAACAGAGCCAGAGCTCAGCTCCACCCACACTGACATCACTGCAGTAACATGAGCAGCCAAACATTTCTTAAAGTGACATTCTCCTGACATTAGGTAGAGGATGGGATGGTAAAAGCAGGGGGAGTAGTAGATTAGCTGGCCATTATTCTCATATAATTATTGCATGACTTATCTCTATTGCTGTTATAAATAAACAATTGTTGTGTTTCACTTACAAATCTGGTGCCTGTAAGTCACTGGAGCAGTCAAGGGCCAAAGACCTCAGAAACTTTGTACGAATTATTGGTTAATTCACCAATTAGGACTCTGGGGCCTGTGGGGCTGGAATTCACGGCACTCTAGCCGAGGGTATTGTTAAAGTGACATAGTAAAGCAAGTCTGTCTTTCTTTCTTTCATCAGTTTAGAGCAAACAAGTTGAATAATGAAGAATACAAGTTTCGATAAATAGTTAAGTTACAAATAACAGCATTGTGCAGAAGAAGACACTCAATCCAACCACCTTTCCACAGTATTCCTTGATGCATCTCTAATAACCTTAAATCCAATTGGTTAACAAGTTACCCTCATTCCTTTTTGAAACCCATTGCGGTTTCTTGATGCACAATCCTTGCCACTAATTTGTTCCAATGCGTACCACACTTTTAGGATTAACTACTGAATGTTAAAGTTATTTTCCTTTGTTGGGGCTGGCTTTGATTTTCAGTGATAGTTTAAAACAGTAAATATCAAGGCAGTCAGAGAGGGTTCAATTTGAAGTCTGTGAATATTGGATGGGATTCTCTCAACCCACGCCGGGCCGGAGAATCGCCGGGCCGGGCGCGAATCGCGTGGCACCGCCTCGACGCCGGTCCACCGATTCTCCGGAGAGCAAAGAATTGGTGCCATTGGCGCTGGCACAGTCGGCGCGGCGCCGGTCAGGGGCTCTATGCAGCCTCCCCGGCGATTCTCCGCCCGGGATGGGCCGAGCGGCCGCACAAAAAATCCGAGTCCCGCCGGCGCTGTCCACGTGTCGTCTTACCCAACGGGACCTCGGTGTGCATGCATCCGGGGGTGGCCTGGTGGGAGGCGGGGGTGGGGGGGTCTGAATCCGGGGGGGGGCCTCCACTGTGGCCATGCCCATTATAAACATAAGACAGGCTGGGCGGGATTCTCTGATCCTGAGGCTAAGTATTGACGCCGTCGTAAACGCCGTTGCGTTTCACGACGGCGTCAACATGCCATCAGAAACAGCGATTTTGAGCCCTACAGAGGGCCAGCACGACACTGGAGCAACCCACACCACTCCAGCTGCCGACGCCGGCATCAAGATGCCCCGGCCCGAGAGGCCGGCCCGCCGATCGGTAGGACCCAATCACGGGCCAGGCCATAGTGGAGGCCCCCCCCCGGGGTCGGACCCCCCCCCCCCCACGAAGACCACACGTGAACGGCGGCGGCGGGACTCGGAATTTCTGTGCGGCTGCTCGGCCCATCACAGGCGGAGAATCGGCGGGGGGGGGGGGGGGCGGCATGGAGACCCGCACCGGCGCCAATTGCACCAATTCTCCGCTTCCCAGAGAATCGGCAGACCGGCGTCGCGCGATTCACGCCCGGCCCGGCGATTCTCTGGCCCGGCATGGGCTGAGAGAATCCCACCCGCTTTCTCTAATTTATATATACCCATATTTAATATAGATGCAATGACCACTTAACTGCTGAATTATGACTGAGCTAAAACAATCATCAGTTTAGATGGTAAACCTAGTTAAAAGACATTTTAGCACACATCTTGGAGAACTTCAATTAATTGACAACAAATTCTGCGGAAATTGAATTGGATGGTTCAGATTTATAATTGGAAGTTTCATTTTGTATAAATATCTTTAAATGATTATTAATCACAAACACAGAAGGCAGAATATCACCCTTAGTATTTGGAAGCCCTTAAAGCTTCACTTGGAGTTAAGCACCATCTAAAAAAGACCATGGCATGCTATTTACTCAAAGTAATGGAGAGAGTAATGGGTAGAAATTCCAAATGGAAAACTGGATTTGTTTATTGTCACGTGTACTGAGGTACAGTGAAAAGTATTTTTCTGTGTGCAGCTCATACAGATCATTTAGGACATGAAAAGAAAATATATAATAGGGCAACACAAGGTACACAATGTAAATACCTCAACACTGGCATCGGGTGAAGCATACAGGAGTGTAGTATTAATCAGTTCAGTCCATAAGAGGATAATAATAAGGTAATAATAATCGCTTATTGTCACAAGTAGGCTTCAATGAAGTTACTGTGAAAAGCCCCTAGTCGCCACATTCTGGCGCCTGTTTGGGGAGGCCGGTACGGGAATTGAACCCGCGCTACTGGCCTTGTTCTGCATTGCAAGCCAGTTGTTTAGCCCACTGTGCTAAACCAGCCCCTTTCAAGTTGGGAAAATCAAGGTAGTTTTATGGGTTTTTGCATTGGTAAACATTAAAAATAAGCGGCTGGATTCTCCGTCGGCGGGATTCTCCGTTTTGGCCGCAGGTTTCCCGATGGCATGGGGGTGCTCACAATGGTAAACCCCATTGACTAGCTGCGGGCAGGGTCGTGCCGTACCAGAAAACGGATGCAACGGGATGGAGAATGCCGTCCAAGGTGTCGTTTTAAACAGGTTTAATTTAATGTTTCTGTGCCTGGAAGGTAAAACCTTAGATTCATGCTGGACAAAGGTGTTGTATGTGTGGTAGTTTGTTAAGTTCCAATTGTGTTTCTATTGTGCTTCGAAAGGGTTATGACGTGAAGAATAAATAGGCCAGTAGATTTATGTGGGCATCACTTAGAAACTTGGGTCTTGTAAGGTAGAGAAGCTTTTAATTTTTAGTTTAGCTAATTTGATTGCAGTTGGAGATAAGTAGCGTGAGAGAAGGCAGCTCTCACAGCTCTCCTAAAGAGGGAATATCTCTCAGCCTTTTTAAAAGAAACTGAATACTATGGGGTATGAAGAAAACCAATGCCAGAAACCTAAAGTCCAGCAAGTTCATGAGACTAGAGAAACAAAGAGAAGTTTCCAAGAAGTCTGGAATTAACAGAACAGAGGAGATTGGGAACCAGAACAGATCACTGTTCAGTAAAGTCATAGAGAGTTGAAATGTGACACAGAGTGTTATTCTTATGCATCTTCTTATTTAAATCCATTGCTGATGTCATCAGTAAGTGCTGTGATGTCATTAGTTGTTGTTGTTACCTGTGTAGATTTTTATTTAACTGTTGTTAGTTTTAATTCTATTCTGTTACTAGTATTTCAATGTTTAGCTAACTGCTCCCGTTTTTTTATTTTAAACTTCTTTATTTTTATATATTAAAGAAGATTAACTTATAACTTTTTTTCAACTACCTTTTTGTGGTCAAGTTACCACATCTTTTGGTGAAGAGAATTTTAAAAAGTAGAGTTTCAGCCCATTCAACATGAAGTTTTGCTAAGTTTATGGATGGAACAGAGGTTAGCAGCACCATGGTTATGTTGGGTTTATCAGTGAGTTTGTGGAAGAGAATGAGAACGGGACTGAATGTGTGGAAAGCTTGGAACACTTTTTCTTGGCAAATAGGATCACAGACAAGACTAGAAAGCACTCCATTTTCGTGAGTGCATGTGGGCAGAAATTTATGAGTTAGTGAGATATTTAACTACATTACGGAAACTGGGAGCCATTTAATTTGCGGATTTAGTTACCCTCATTCAGAATCACCGCAATCCTAAGCCCTCAGTAATTTTACAACGTTTCAAATTCCATAGTCATTTTCGGATGACAGGACAGTCTGTAGCTAACTTTGTTGATGAATTTCGCCAGCTCTCTGATATTGCGAGTTTGGGGCAATCTTGGAAGATATGCTTCAGGGCAGACTAGTTTGTGGAATTAATGAGGAAAGCATTCAGCAGTATTTTATGGGAGATGCTACACTTTTAAGAAAGCTCTAGAAATTTATCAAGGCATGAAAATAGCTGCCAATGATGCAAAATATATTCAGAAGGCTAATGGTGGCGTGTAGGCAGTTGCATTGCATCAAATAAAATAAAAACACTGCAAGCAAAAAGATGAAGACAGTGGAATGTTTCAGGTGTGGAGGGTCACACTATGCAAATCATTGATGGGTAAAAGACTGTCTCACCTGGGTCTGATACACCCTGATGCCAAAGCAGAAGTGGGAAGGAAATAAGAAAAGCAGCAGGAGAGACATGATAATCATGCTAAGGAGAGATGTTTTAACCTGAATGATTGTGTTTGTATCAGGGGTTTTTGCAGTAACCAGCGTTAGCTATCCTTTTTGCGTATGTGTTGATTCCTGAGGCATACAGGCAGAAATTTCAAAACACAAGAAAACATCCTGGGCAAACTCATATTGAATTCAAGAGGGCAAAGCAAAAATAGTTTTGGCCATTGGATACAGGCAGTAAAGGTAAAGAAAACATATGAAACCCTTGGAGAGATGATTCTTTCAGAAGAATTTAAAGATTCACTTCCTTTGGTTATTAGGATGCATGTTGAGGAACAAAAGGTTAAAACTGCAGCAGAGAGAGAACCAAACTTTTTTGTCAGCCTTCTAAACTAGAGAAGGATAGAAAGTGGTAAGGAGCAAATAAAACAAATAGTCAAAAAGAGATGGAATAGTTGGGAATGATCAGGAATGATCACCTCTGCTTGTAAAGGAAAGTTTGAGGGTGTCAGTAATGTTTGGAGGGCTTAGTGTTTCCATTATAACAAAATAGGACATATTAGGGCAGATTGTTGAAAATTAAATGGAAGACCAGTTGCAATAGTCGGAAAGGAAGCACCTGAAAAGGAAGTAGCTATTAAAATCGCAGCAGTGGTGCAGGTGAAACGTGCTCCTTCATAATCAATGAGGAAGGTTTAAAGATAGTTCAGGGAATTATAAACGCCTTGATCCACTGCAATTCGCACACCGCCACAACCGGTACACAGCAGGCGCCATCTCCCTGGCCCTACACTCATCCCTAGAGCATCTCGACAACAAGGACTCCTACATCAGACTCCTATTTATTGACTACAGCTCCGCCTTCAACATCATAATCCCAGCCAAGCTCATATCAAAGCTCCAAATCCTAGGTCTTGGCTCCTCACTCTGCAACTGGATCCTCAACTTTCTGACCACAGACCACAATCAGTAAGAATAAACAACAACACCTCCTCCACAACAGCCCTCAATACCAGGCCCCGCTAAGCTGTGTACTTAGCCCCCTACTAATCCCTGTACACACTCGACTGTGTGGCAAAATTTGGTTCCAACTCCATCTACAAGTTTGCTGACGACACGACCATTGTGGGCCAGATCTCGAATAATGACAAGTCAGAGTACAGAATGGAGATAGAGAATCTAGTGGAGTGGTGCAACGACAATAATCTATCTCTCAATGCCAGCAAAACTAAAGAGCTGGTCATTCACTTCAGGAAGCGAAGTACTGTACACACCCCTGCTAGCATCAACGAGGCCAAGGTAGAGATGGTAAACAGCTTCAAATTCCGGGGGGTACACATCTCCAAAAATCTTTCCTTGTCCACCAACTTCGACGCTACCACCAAGAAAGCACAACAGCGCCTATACTTCCTCAGGAAACTAAGGAAATTCGACATGTCCACATTAACTCGTACCAACTTTTACAGATGCACCATAGAAAGCATCAGAGCCTGGTATGGCAACTGCAGGGCCGAAGGCCGCAATAAACTTCAGAGAGTCGTGAACACCGCCCAGTCCATCACACGGACCTGCCTCCCATCCATTGACTCCATCTACACCTCCCGCTGCCTGGGGAAAGCAGGCGGCATAATCAAAGACAGCTCCCACCCGACTTACTCACTCTTCCAACTTCTTCCATCAGGCAGGAGATACAGAAGTCTGAGAACACGCATGGAAAGATTCAAAACAGCTTCTTCCCCGCTGCTACCAGACTCCTAAACGACCCTCTTATGGACTGACCTGATTAACACTACACCCATGTATGCTTCACCTGATGCCAGTGTCTATGTATTTACATTGTGTACCTTGTGTTGCCTTATGTATTTTCTTTTGTTTTATTTTCTTTCCATGTACTTAATGATCTGTTTGAGCTGCTCGCAGCAAAATACTTTTCACTGTACCTTGGTATACGTGACAATAAACAAATCCAATCCAATCCATTATACAACGCGAGTAACGTTGAATAGCCATGTGTTTCTCGGCACTGCGAGTGCCAGGGACAGGCGGCTTATTGCGCTCACTATGCAATTTTGGGTTTCCTTTCAGGAGAATTGTGCCCATAGTCTCCCAAACAGAGAATCCTGCCCAACATGTGTAATTGTGAACTAAGAACACTGTCCTGGTATGATGTGATAAGTTAAGTGATTAAATTTTTGTGATGTAAGTTTGTGTAAAGTGAATGTAACACCAGTGTAAAGAAATCTTCATGATTATGGTACCTTCCCATCGAGTTATAACATTAACTGGGATTGTAACAAGAAATTAACAACAGGGGAGGCTGGCTGCTTGTCACACAAGTCTCCAGAAAGGGGACAGGCATGTGATGGGAGTGGAAGAGGGCAGAGATTCCAGTAAGGAGGTTCCAGGAGAGATTGCAGGTGGTATTACTGGGTGTGGTGAGAGGAATTGGAGATCACGAGAAGATTTTGGAGATCAATGGTAGATCATAGAGAACAGTGGGCAGATCAAGGGATAGTGGTTGGAATTCTTTTGGAGTCTATAGAGACTTTGCTTGCTGCGCCTTGAGAAGACACACTGATTCCTCCTGACCCATAGACAGTGCTGTAAGTGCTTACCTGCCACCCACACCTGTTGAGTTTCCTAAAGGCCAGGAAACCAAAATTTGTTAAAAATATAACAATGTAAAAATAGAGTCACACATATTGACAGGATTCAAACAAGTTGGCAAAGCAGAAACCAAGACACAGAGCTTTTCTTTATTGGGATTTGTTGAATTCTTCAGTCTCAAAGTTCTCTTCCCACACCAAGCCAAGCTAGTGCCCCAGCCGTCCCCTATTTATATGTACTCAAAGACAATTAACACCCAACACATATTTCTCTTAACCTTAACAATGTTATGGACATTAGCAAACCTTCACAATGTAATTGATAAGACATTGACACCACAGCCTCCTAAAGAAATTTAGAAAAGTCGATCTCCCCTCTGTTAAAACCAGAAGTAGATATTTAAAAGGTTAGATTGAGTTCAAATTTGAAATATTTACTATTTTTACTTTCAACCCACCTGAAAGCCATCCATTCTTTGGGGTTGAAATCATAAACCAGAGCCCTGTAAAGTTCAAGGGCAGGATTCTCCTCTACCCGGCGGGATGGATGGGCGTGAACCACCCCGGTGTCGGGCTGCCCTCCGCACCCTCAGGGTCTAGGCCCGCCCCGGAGTGGTTTGTGCCACGCCGGCAGGCGGGAAAGGAGCTTGGTGCCACGCCAATCGGCGCCGAAGGGCCTCCGCCGGCCGGCGCGAGTCGGCACATGCGCAGGAGCGCCAGCGTGTGCTGACGTCATCCCCGCGCATGCGCAGAGGGCTTCACTTCCGCACCGGGAATGGCGGAGGACCACGGCCTCCGGTGCGGAACAATAGAGTGCCCCCACGGCACAGGCCTGCCCGCGGATCGTGGGCCCCGATCGCGGGCCAGGCCACCGTGGGTGCACCTCCCAGGGCCAGATCCCCCCGTGCCCCCACAAGAACCCCGGAGGCCGCCCGCGCCACCAGGTCCCGCCGGTAAGGGACCTACTCTAATTTACGCCGGTGGGACTGGCAAAGAACAGGCGGGACTTCGGCCCATCGCGGGCCGGAGAATTCGGGCGGCCCCGGGGCCCATTGAGTCACGCTGGTCCCCGCCATTCTCCGAGGCGGGCGGCGGGTCTCATGCCGGGGCAATGTTTGGGAGGCGGGAGAATTTGGAGGGCGGCAGGGGCGGGATTCACGCTGACCCCCGGCGATTCTCGGGGGGGTCTGCAAGAACAGGCAATCAAACCTGTGTTAGATGATAACCATGTAAATAATGGTGTTCTTCCACATTATTTCTTTTTTAATTTGGAGTACCCAATTCATTTTTTCCAATTAAGGGGTAATTTAGCATGGCCAATCCACCTAACCTGCAATTCTTTGGGTTGTAAGGGCAAAACCCACGCAAACATGGGGAGAGTGTGCAAACTCCACCGAACAGTGACCCAGAGCTGGGATCGAACCTGGGACCACAGCGTTGTGAGGCAGCAGTGCTAACCACTGTGCCACCGTGCTGCCCTCCTGTGCATTATTTAATGAACATATAGTGGTATGGGACGGCACGGTAGCAGTGATTAGTACTGTTGCTTCACAGCGCTAGAGTTCCGGGTTCGATTCCCCGCTTGGGTCACTGTCTGTGTGGAGTCTGCACATTCTCCCCGTGTCTGCGTCGGTTTCCTCCGGGTCCTCCGGTTTCCTCCAACAAGTCCAGAAAGACGTGCTTGTTAGGGAAATTTGACATTCTGAATTTTCCCTCTGTGTACGTGAACAGGCGCCAGAGTGTGGTGACTAGGGGAT
Source organism: Scyliorhinus torazame (assembly GCF_047496885.1). Lineage (NCBI taxonomy): Eukaryota > Metazoa > Chordata > Chondrichthyes > Carcharhiniformes > Scyliorhinidae > Scyliorhinus > Scyliorhinus torazame. Next base: position 208,936,427 of record NC_092708.1, on the reverse strand, counting down.
TTTCATGGTAACTTCATTGCCGTGTTAATGTAAGCCTACTTGTGACACTAATAAAGATTATTATTGTTATTATTATTGTTAATACTGGCGTGTTCAGGAAGAATGTTCATGCACTTAGAAAGGAACAATCCATTCTTCTTTTGTGATGAGATTTGAAGTTTAGAACAAAACATCATTTTACTGTGTTTATAAACCAATGTGTAAAGTGAATGCACAAATGAATATAACTACCACAGTAATCGTGTGTAGTTCAGTAAATTTCTTATCCTTCTGTTACAGGTTTGGGCTAAAGCTCGACAATGTTCTTTATTGAAGGTAACCTTTTCCAAAAGAACCATTTTTTTCTATAGGACCACAATCTCTTCTGATTTACAAACAGCAGATGGTCTCTTACTTACACCTCTCCCCTCTCCATAACCCTCTCCTTGTGCCTTCCTCCAGTTGTGCCTGCCGAAACCACAGTGTGTCTTACCCTGTATACGGTGGACAAATGACTATGAGACTCAGTTTATAAAACAGGACAATATTTATTCACATGCACACAATGGTTATGGTTATTCAATCACATATTCCCAATCATAGATTACAATATACACCAATAGTTCCAAGATCTTAACTTAACTTCATCTGAGGAAGGAGCAGCGCTCCGAAAGCTAGTGACATCGAAATAAACCTGTTGGACTTTAACCTGGTGTTGTAAAACTTCTTACTGTGCTCACCCCAGTCCAACGCCGGCATCTCCACATCTGGGGCGAAATTCTCCGGAAACGGCGCGATGTCCGCCGACTGGCACCTAAAACGGCGCCAATCAGACGGGCATCGCGCTGCCCAAAGGTGCGGAATGCTCCGCATCTTTGGGGGCCGAGCCCCAACATTGAGGGGCTAGGCCGACGCCGGAGGAATTTCCGCCCCGCCAGCTGGCAGAAACGGCCTTTGGTGCCCCGCCAGCTGGCGTGGAAATGACATCTCGGGGCGGCGCATGCGCGGGAGCGTCAGCGGCCGCTGACAGTTTCCCACGCATGCACAGTGGAGGGAGTCTCTTCCACCTCCGCCATGGTGGAGACCGTAGCGGAGGCGGAAGGGAAAGAGTGCCCCCACGGCACAGGCCCGCCCGCGGATCGGTGGGCCCCGATCGCGGGCCAGGCCACCATGGGGGCACCCCCGGGGTCAGATCGCCCCGCGCCCCCCCCAGGACCCCGGAGCCTGCCCACGCTGCCTTGTCCCGCCGGTAAGGTAGGTGATTTAATTTACGCCGGCGGGACAGGCAATTTATCGGCGGGACTTCGACCCATCCGAGCGGGGGGGCCCGCCAACCATGCAGCACGATTCCCGCCCCCGCCGAATATCCGGTGCTGGAGACTTCGGCAACCGGCGGGGGCGGGATTCACGCCAGCCCCCGGCGATTCTCCGACCCGGCGGGGGGTCGGAGAATGTCGCCCCTTAACTTAACTTGGCAGTGACCGACAAGTGCTAGGCAGATACAGGCCTGTTATCTGTCGTTGCGCTCTTGTAGTCTCTGTTATTTGGTTATCAATCTGGTTCTCTTCTGGCTCTGGTCTTCCTTCTGTTGGTAGCAATGATGATCTCCTTTGTCGGCCAGTGGAAGTCACCATTGTTGGTTGCTGCTGCAGAGAGAGATTGTAAAGTGGTGCAGCGCCCTTTTAACCTGCTTGAATTTCGTCCCCTTTGGTGGGCAGTCTCTGGGTCATTTGTCAATCAATTGATCAGGGCTCGATCAGCCAGATCGACCAAGTCCAATCAGGGGCTGCCACATCAATTTTGGGGTGAGCACTCAGTGGCCGTGCCTGCAAATGTTGGGGCATGTAGGCCCTTCCAAATAAGGAGTATGGGTGCCGCTGTGTCTGGTAAACAAGTGTGATTCACAGGACAGTTCTATTGTTCCTGGGATGGCCTGGAGATGTTCATTTGCCTATGTTGTTTGCATCAACCTCTGAAAACCTTTGAAGTCTGTAAAACCTTTTGCTGCAACTTTGTTTGATCTGTTCTGCAGCCTGCTTGTCCATAAAACCTGGCCACTTTTCCCAGCATCCCTTGCTGGACACCATTTTAAGTGGCCACACTCCTTTGTAGCTTCTCACAGGCAGTGGTGGAAGAGCAATAAGACAGTGATGATGAAGAAACACTGTCACTCAATCTTTCAATCGCAGCAATCAGCTCAGATATTTACATTTTCTATATGTTTGAGGATAACCTAAAGGACACTGGGCTCGTGACCCAGAACCAGGGAAGGGAACAAAGCTTAGCTAAATTGCCAGCTTGTCAAAGGGTGGGGTTGCGCATGTGTTCTGCTGTATTTCAATTTTGTGGAATACCGGAAGAGGTTGATGGATATGTGCAATTAAATGCATGATGACAGCAATTGCAAGGACCATGGAGCAGTTTCACACCAACTTGGCACAAGATTTTGTGAAGAGCTTGGAGCCCATAGTTTTATGTGGAAATGGTAACCAATTTGATTGGCACGTTTGCAGAACCAACCCTGGCCGACATCTCAGCATCCATTGTAGCACCAGCTGAAGCCAGCCAATGTCTTGGCGCTGAGTGGAAGCTCAGAGAGAGATCATGAAAGGTTAGCTATCTGCCCTGGAAGCTCAGCCGGCTCTACCAAAAGCTGAGATTCCTGCTGCAGACGCTCTTACCGCTGCTATCGTGACTGGAATTAAAATGTGCAAAAAGACTTGCAAAATGTTGGAGCAGTCCAGTAACCTGTCCTCTAACAGATTACCAGGATTACTGGGGCACTACTCCAGAGGAGGGAACAGCTCCAGAGAGCACAAATCTATTGTTCTCTCACAAGATCTCAGGATGTCAGCATTTGTACTCCACCACTACCACTCTACCTGTGCGTTTGTTGTTGCCTGTAGGTAAGACTAGATTATTGCCACCAATCCTGAGATGGTACTGTCCAAAGACAGGTTTTCTAGGCTCAGGGTGAAGCTCTTCCAGTTGCAGTGTATCTCAGAGTTGATATGCAGCACTCGCAATGTGTGTGCAGTCAGTGGCACCCTGCATCATGGGGAAGCCATTCTTGTGAAGGCATTTTCTGAATTCGCCCGTAGCTCTCTGGCAAGAGAGAATGAAATGTATCTAGTTCTCTAAGAATATGTGCCTCGATGACCGTACTTATGCAACAGTGGAAGACGAACTGGAAGATGTTGCAAATTTTATATGCGTCAAATTGGGATTACCTCAACATATAAATTTAGATGGCCACGGTGACATTCACAGCCCCTGGCATTTCTGTTCTTGCCCTACTCTGAAGTTGCTGCTGTGGTGGCTGCAGCAGGTAGCATTTTTCAGTGAATTCTCTATCCCAGAGGGCTGTGGTTGCTCAGTATGTTCAAGACATTAAATAATAATTTTTGGACAGTAAGGGAATGGAAGGGATATTGGGGACAAGCTGGGAAAGTAGTTCAGCCATGATTTTAATGAATAGCAGAGCAGACGTACTTTTTACCTTCTTAAGAATATTTCCATAAATGTATTTATTGAAACATGGAGGCTAGGAGTTTTTTTAAATCCAAAGCAACAAGAATAATAAAATTGATGCATCACTCAATTTTAATGGCAAAATAAATACACGGAATGAAGCTATCTGAAATCCTAATCAATTTTGGATAGAAATAAGCAGCCAGTGGTGACAATGGCAACAATGTAATTTATTTATTTAGGAGTCTTTTCTAGAAGACTAATATTGGCAAAATATGAAGCAGGAAAATATCCATTTTGAGCATTGTTAGCCTTCAAGTCTCTTGGGATGCTTCAAAATACATCCAAATATTTTGGAATGAAGAGTGAGCCTGAGGAAGCTTTGGAAATCCATAACATGGATCTTATTTATTTCTTGCAATGTTGCTAATAGCAACGGGGGTATAGGAAAACATGAACCAATGAAGTGTGGTACTTTTGAACATTTGGACTGTGTTGCACCAGCCAGTGCACTTCAAATCATTTAAAAAATAAAAATCCTAAAATACCATGGCCTTGGCTGAAAATGGAAAAAGGGAATCAGGAACTGAGCTCATGATTCACCAAGCTTTTCTACAAGGCACAAGTCAGCAGCGTTTTGGAATGCTCTATTCTTGCATGACTGTGCCGAGCTGCAATAACACCATTCAGGAAAAAGCAGTCCGCTTAATCTGCAACCCATGCATCGCCAGAAGCAAATGTGTCCACCACTGTGCGGTAACAACAGGAAGAAAGGTGGCAAATCCACAGAATTTCTTCAACAACACCTGGAACTTGCACGGCCAATGTGATGAATGTCAGAATTTTGAATACATTGTATTCTTCGTATTTGGTGAAGTAAGGGACAAAGGCCTGGGTTGGAGTGTGCTTGTCTGCTGAAATCATATTTTTATAATAAGATTATTAAAAGATTTTAAAAGATTCTTAGGTTTTTGGATTGCATTGGAGTGGTTTATTGTCACGTGTAATGGGGTACAGTGAAAAGTATTGTTCTGTGTACAGTTCAGACAGATCATTCCGTACACGAAAAGAAAATACACAGGGCAAACATAAAATGCACAATGTAAATACGTAGACACAGCATTGGTGAAGCGTAGAGGAGGAGTGTAGTACTACTCAGTAGAGAAGATGTGTGAAGAGATCAGATCAGTACACAGGAGGGTTGTTTAGGAGTCTGGTAACAGCAGGGAAGAAGCTGTTTTTGAATCTGTTCGTGTGTGTTCTCAGACTTTTGTATCTCCTGCCCGATGGAAGAAGTTGGATGAGTGAATAAGCCGGGTGAGAGGGGCCTTTGATTATGCTGCCCAAGGCAGCGGGAGGTGTAGACAGAGTCAATGGATGGGAGGCGGGTTTGTGTGATGGACTAGGCGGTGTTCACGACTCTCTGACGTTTCTTACAATGTTGGGCGAGCAGTTGCCGTACCAGCCTGTGATGCAGCCGGATAGGATGCTTTCTATGGTGCATCTGTAAAAGTTAGTAAGAGTCAATGTGGACATGCCGAATTTCCTTAGTTTCCTGAGAAATTATAGGCGCTGTTGGCAATTGCCCATCGCAAAAAGCTTGGGCTAATGCAATTTTGTTTTGATTAAAGGGATTTCCTATGGCGTTAACTAGTTTTCAGCTTGGTGAGATGATGTCATTGCTGGGTGGAGCTAAGTTATTAGGCATTTTGAGAAAACATTTTCAGTTCAGTTCTGAGCTGAATGAAGCTGTGTCCAGAAGTGAGGCATTAGAGATTAGTTAAAACAGATTAAAAGTTTATAAAGCAGTGCAGACTTGTCTGAGGACAAGAGGGAGCTGAAATAAACCACTTGAAACAGCTTTTGAAGACAGACAGCCAGAGGTTCTGACAGGATGGGCACGATTCTCCGACCTCCCGCCGGGCCGGAGAATCGGCGGGGGGGGCCGTGCGAATCGTGCCACGCTGCCCCGACGCCGGGCCGCCATTCTCCCGCCCGTGAAAAGACAGGTGAGCGCGCATGGCGCTGGGCCATACGGAGAATCGCCGCAAACGGCTGTAGCGGCGATCCTCCGGCGGCGCCATGATTCTCCGGCCGGGTCGACGCCGGGACCGGCAGCTGGAGTGGCGTGGGCCGCTCCAGCGCCATGCTGGCCCCCCCAGGACCCGAGAATCGGGTCTCGGAACCGGCGCCGGAGTAAAGTACTCCCGTTTTGGCGCCGGCGCTCTGGTGCTGGACAAGAGAATCGTGGCCCAGATCTGTTCTGTAAAGCAGTGTCATGAGATCTCTTTCTCAAAGAATAACTCGGAAAAGCAAGTATTTCTCTGTGCCATTGGTGTTTAAGGTGGAGTGAGAGCTGAGATGGTTGTTTTCTTCTGTTTTAAGTGGGATTAAAGATGGCAAATAAGGGTATTATAAGGGTATTATATTCACTGTATTCAGTAGTATTATTTAAGGGATAGTTGTAAGTTATTTTTGGATGTGCTATTGAAGATTTTAATCCTGTGTTAGTAATAACGTTTGTTTTAACATATTTCTTTGTCCAATCACTCCTGAGGTGAAATATCCTTTCCACACTGTCTTACAAAATTGACATAAAATATTGGGATTTCTATTCAGTATGCTAGCCACCTTTGGGGTCTGCTCTGAGGTCATAATAAAATTGGGGGCTTGTCTGGGATTTTAAAGTATAATTCCTTGTTAGGGTTAGGATTATTGAACTAAAGACAGTGCATGTGTTTGTAATGGTTCATTTCAGGTTTTTAAAAGTTTAAATAGGGAGTGACTGGAGATGGCTCTGTCAGTTGCAATTGTTTTCCTGGATGTGGAAGAAGTTACTTGGGATGGCTAACAAAGAGTGACTAAAACAAAATGTTTAGGTTTGTTGGAAAAGCTGCAGTTAGCCAGATCTGAAGGAGTGAGGAAGGTAGAGATAATGCAAACAATAGCTCAGCAGTTAAATTTGCCAGAGACACATCCTGAATCATGGGAATTAATGAGAAAACGGAGTCCTTTACATATTCAAGCAGATGAAAAATGGGCAAAAGTTCGTTCAGTGGTATTAATAGGACGATACATTGGATGAATATGTGGCTGAAGAGATCATGTGAGACGGAGGGTTTCGGATTCCTGGGGCATTGGAACCCGGTTCTGTGGAGGTGGGACCAGTACAAACTGGGCGGGTTGCATCTGGGCAGGACCGGGACTGATCTCGTGGGGGAGTATTTGCTGGAGTGGCTGGTGAAGGTTTGAACTCAAAAGGCAGGGGATGGGAATATATGAAAGGAGTCAGAGGAAGAGGAAACAAGGACAAAAACAAAATACAGAAAGGGGAATAAGAAAAGTGGTGGGTAGAGAAACCAAGGTCCAAATTCAAACAGTGCCACAGTGAAAAATATTGGGAGGGGAACGAGTAATGTTAACAAGACAAGCTTAAAGGCTTTGTGCCTTAATGCGCAGAACATTCGCAATAAAGCGATATGATATAATCGGGATTAAGGAGACAGGGCTGCAGGGTGACCAGGGATGGGAACTGAATGTCCAGGGTTATTCAGTACTTAGGAAGCCAGGCAAAAAGGAAAAGGTGGTGGAGCTGCAGTGCTGGTTAAAGAGGAAATTAACGCAATAGTGAGTGTTATAACCTGCCTGCTTACCATTGGCTGGGGACTAAGGGCAGCACGGTAGCATAGTGGATAGCACAATTGCTTCACAGCTCCAGGGTCCCAGGTTCAATTCATGGCTTGGGTCACTGTCTGTGCGGAGTCTGCACGTCCTCCCCGTGTGTGCGTGGGTTTCCTCCGGGTACTCCGGTTTCTTCCCACAGCCCATAGATGTGCAGGTTAGGTGGAATGGCCATGTTAAATTGTCCTTAGTGTCCAAAATTGCCCTTAGTGTTGGGTGGGGTTACTGGGTTATGGGGATAGGGTGGAGGTGTGGGCTTCGGTAGGGTGCTCTTTCCAAGAGCCGGTGCAGACTCGATGGGCCAAATGGCCTCCTTCTGCACTGTAAATTCTATGAAAGCTATGAAATCCCACAATCCTTTGGGAGTATGAGCTTCCCCAATGAGGGGGGCGGAGAAATCATTGGCAGATTCCCTGAATAAATAAAGCTGGCCAGTTTGGAACCGGCTAGGGGAGAGTGAGCAGCAAGGGAGTTGCTGCTGCTGTTGTGTATATATATGTTATTGCAAATAAATGTTATTTCTTTCTATCCTTCAACTCGTGCTGGATTCTTCGTGGCCCTCACAAAACTGACGACGAGGGTTAAAGTGAATAGCTGTCTACACTGCTGAAGCCACCTGCCTGGATTTTTGTTGGATACAGGTTGGAGGTTGTTTTCGATGACACCATGCCTCTGTATGGACGTTTGGATGTTTTTGATGCTGTGCTGGAAAGCTGGAACCAGTACGCACAACGGATGCGTTAATATTTCCGGGCAAACAACATCACCGAAAATGAGCGCCAGGTGGTCATATTGCTCACCGCCTGCGGCCCGCATACGTTTGGGGTGATTAGGAGCCTTACGTACCCAGCTGCGCCGGACACCAAAACGTTTGATGAACTTGTGAACTTAGTGGGACAACATTTTAACCCAACCCCATCCACGATAGTCCAGCATTACCAGTTTAATACCGCTGAGAGGACCCCAGGAGAATCCCTTGCCGACTTTCTATCCACGCTACGCTAGTTTGCGGAGTAATGTGACTATGGTGAGACCTCGTCAGAAATGTTACGCGACCGTTTGGTTTGCGGTATTAACAATGCGGCCACCCAGAGAAAGTTGTTTGCTGAGCCAACATTGTTGTTAGCTGAGCCAACATTGATTTTTCAACAGGCCTTTCAAATAGTATTGTCCCGAGAGAGTGCAGAATGAGGAGTGCAGGAGATACAGGGAATGGAGGTGCATGCCTTGGGGCACAAACCCTTCAGTCCGAAAGCGTCCCCCCGCACCCCTGCGGTACCTAGGGTGAGGCGATGTCCGGATCGACGCCAGTGGCCATTGGGCATTCCTCCCCAAAGGGAGCCTTTTCCAGAACCAATGGATGAGGAGCCATGTCCGTGTCAGACTTGTGGACGCTGACCCCGTCGCGGACGGCGGTCCTGGGGGCGCGAGAGGCGCCGTCGTTCTGACAGAAACTGGGGCCAGCCCAGGGGCCGTACCTTCCATTTGGATGAACCTGTGGCAACTACTCCCGAGGATGTGGAGACGGAGGACGGCTGCCTGCAGCTGCATTGTGTGGCAGCTCCCCGTGTGGCCCCCATTAAGGTGACAGTACGGGTCAATGGTCACCCGCTTGAGATGGAGTTGGACACTGGCGCAGCGGTCTCCGTGATCGCCCAGAGGACATTCGACCGCATCAAGCAGGGTATACGGACCCTTACATTAACCAACACACAGGCCAGGTTGGCCATCTATGCGGGGGAACCATTGGATATTGTAGGAACTACGATGAGCCCTGTTGTTTATGGATGCCAGGAGTGGCGTTTCCCACTTATCGTGGTGCGCGGTCACGGGCCCAGCCTGTTGGGTCGGGACTGGTTGCGCCATTTGCGGCTGCAGTGGCAGCATATCCTCCAAACAGCTTCAGGAGGGTTGACTGAGGTGCTAGGACGGTACCCAGATGCATTACAGCCCAGTTTGGGGAAAATAAAAGGGGCCGCAGCCTGTATCCAAATTGAACCAGGAGCCATGCTGCGCTATTTCCGGACACGCCCGGTGCCTTACGCCTTGCTCGAGAAGGTGGAAGGGGAGATCACTCATTTGGAGACTTTGGGTATTATCAGGCCCGTCCGTTTCGCTGACTTGGCAGCACCAATTGTACCTGTAATGAAGCCAGATGCCACAGTTCGCTTGTGCGGTGACTATAAACTTACAGTGAATACGGCTTCCCAGCTCGACCGATATCCAATGCCTCGCATAGAGGATCTCTACACGAAGCTTGGAGACGGACTCTCGTTCACAAAATTAGATGTGAGTCACGCCTACCTACAGTTGGAGCTGGACCCTGCCTCCCGGCCATATGTAACGATTAATACGGGGCCTGTATAAATATACATGGTTGCCCTTTGGGGTATCCTCTGCCTGCGCTATTTTTCAACGCGTCATGGAGTGCATTTTGAGAGGTTTACCATATGTCGCTGTCACTTAGACGACGTTTTCATTACAGGGACGTCAGAGCAGGAACATTTGGAAAATTTGGAGGCTGTCCTTAGACGCTTTTCGGAGGCTGGAGTCTGTTTACGTCGCACAAAGTGCGTCTTTCAGGCGAAGGAAGTAGTCTACCTGGGTTATCGGGTGGACCGCGAAGGTTTGCACCCCGTCACAGAGAAGGTGCGCGCAATTCAACAGGTCCCCGCCCCGACTGACACTTTGCATCTTCGTTCTTTTCTCGGCCTCGTAAACTATTACGGGAAGTTCCTCCCCAACCTGGCAACTACGCTGGCCCCGTTGCACCTTCTGCTAAGGAAGAATCATGCCTGGGTTTGGGGTCAGCTGCAAGAAACCGCTTTCTGGCAAGTAAAACAACAATTGTCGTCGTCTGGGTTACTAACCCACTATGATCCTGGAAAGCCTTTGCTCATCACGTGTGATGCATCCCCATATGGTATTGGGCCATCCTGTCCCACAAGGTGGAGAACGGGGCTGAGCGGCCGATAGCTTTCACCTCCTGCATGTTGACTGCAGTGGAAAGGACGTACGAGAAGAAGGGCCTGGCGATGGTCCTTGCAGTGAAACGCTTCCACTAGTACGTGTATGGCCGCCACTTCACTATCGTGACTGATCATAAGCCTCTGCTGGGACTTTTCCGAGAGGATAAGCCAATACCGCCCATTGCTTCCGCACAGACCCAGCACTTGGCTTTGTTGCTCGCTGCCTACGAGTATTATCTGGAGCACAAACCAGGAACCCAGATAGCAAATACCGATGCACTGAGCCAATTGCCTTTATCGACCGGCCTCATGTCGACCCCCACGACCGGTGAGCTGGTTGCAACCCTACATTTTATGGACACCTTACCTGTCATGGCATCACAGATCCGTGAGTGGACCCAGACGGAGCCAGTCCTGTCAAAGGTTCGGCACATAGTCCTGTATGGTGGGCAGCATAGATAGCTCCCAGGCGAGTTGCAGGCATTTTCCTCCAAGCTGTCGGAATTTAGCGTGGAAGACGGTATTCTCTTGTGGGGGACGCGTGTGATTGTCCCGGATAAAGGACAGGAGCTGATACTAAGAGACTTGCACAATGGGCATCCGGGTGTGACCAAAATGAAAATGTTGGCCTGGAGTTATGTCTGGTGGCCAGGCCTCGACACCGACATTGAGAAGGTGGCCCAAAACTGCTCCATTTGCCAGTAGCATCAGAGGCTTCCGCCGGCCGCGCCCCTTCATCGCTGGGAATGGCCAGGGCGGCCTTGGGCGCGGTTGCATGCGGATTTCGCCGGCCCTTTTCAAGGATCCATGTTACTTCTATTAATCGATGCCCAGTCTAAATGGTTAGAGGTGCATAAGATGGTCGGCTCAACGTCCTGCGCAACAATCGAGAAGATGCATTTGTCTTTCAGTATGCATGGCCTTCCCGAGGTGCTGGTCACGGACAACGGCACTATGTTCACAATTGAGGAGTTTGCGAGGTTCATGAAGGTGAACGGCATACGCCATATCCGCACCGCCCCATAAAACCCGGCTTCAACTGGGTTGGCGGGGCGCGCAGTGCAGGCATTCAAACGAGGCCTAAAGAAGCAGTCTTCCGGGTTGATGGACACGAGACTAGCTTGTTTTTTGTTTTCATATGGGACCACCCCACATGCGGTGACTGGGGTAGCTCCCGCAGAACTCCTAATGGACCGGAGACTTCGCACCCGCCCTTAGCATGGTTTTCCCGGACATTGGCGCAAAAGTACACCGCACACAAGAACGGCAGGGACATGGTTTTTCTCGGCATCGGCCAATTTGGCAATTTTGCTGGTGGTGCCCAGTGGGTCCCTGGCGTACTCTTTCGCCAAATGAGCCCTATCTCTTACCAGGTGCAAGCCCAGGGTCGTCTCCAGCGCAAGCATGTAGACCACGTTCGGTGTAGAAGACCTTCCCTTCCAAAGATTCCCCGCCCCCGGAGCTCATTTCTACAGCCAAAGGGACCAGGCACAGTGGAAAGTATTCCTCACAATCTTCCTCTGGTGCCGCACTCAAAGCCTGCGCAGGTTGTTGCAGAACTGCGTGGAGATAGAGACGGTGAGATGATGGAGGCAGCGGACTCCGACTCCGAGATGGAGACACAGGACGCCTCAAAGGGGGAATCCTCAGGTCCACGGGCCGTGGATGTACAACCGTTATGCCGTTCATCACTGAAGCACTGTTCTCCGTCTCGTTGCACACCGCCCGATCCAGCACCTGCGGCAAAACGAGTCCGCGCCCTACTTCGCCAGGGTCTTCGGTGGATTCCTCGGACTTTGGGGGGGAGGAATGTTATAACCTGCCTCCTTACTATTGGCTAGGGACTAATGGCAATCCCACAATCCTTTGGGAGTATGAGCCTCCCCAATGAGGGGGGCGGAGAAATAATTAGCAGTTTCCCTGCATAAATAAAGCTGGCCAGTTTGGAACCGGCTAGAGGAGAGTGAGCAGCAAGGGAGTTGCTGCTGTTGTTGTATATATATGTTATTGTAAATAAATGTTATTTCTTTCTATCCTTCAACTCGTGCTGGATTCTTCGTGGCCCTCACAGTGAGGAAGGATATTAGCTCCATCAATGTGGCATCTGTATGGGTATAGCTGAGAAACACTAAGAGGCAAAAAACATTAGCGAGCATTGTATATAGACCCCCAAATTGTAGTGGTGATGTCGGGAATGGCATTAAATAGCAAATTAGAAATGCATGTGATCTTTATCTTTCTTGTCACAAATCTACTCAGAGATTCTCCAGGTCCCCTGAGGTGCACACCACAGGTATTTTAATGCTGCCCACATTGCTAAAATGGGTTCAGGTTAATAATTAATAATTGTTATTGTCACAAGTATGCTTACATTAATGCGGCAATGAGGTTACTGTAAAAATCCCCTCGTCGCCTCATTCCGGCACCTGTTCGGGTACATGGAGGGAGAATTCAGAATGTCCAAATTACCTAACAGCACATCTTTCGGGACTTGTGGGAGGAAACCGGAGCACCCGGAGGAAACCCACACAGACACGGAGAACGTGCAGACACCGCACAGCTAGTGACCCAAGCTGGGAATCGAACCTGGGACCCTGGTGCTGTGAAGCAACAGTGCTAACCACAAAGCTATCGTGCCACCCATAAAGGAACATCAGTAATTATGGGTGATTTTAATCTGCATTTGATTGAGCAAATTAAATTCGTCACAATACCATAGAGAAGGGATTTCTGGAATATATACGGGATGGCTTTCTGGACCAATACATTGAGGAACCAACTAGAGAACAAGTCATCCTAGAATAGGTACTGTGTAATGAGGATGGAATCATTGGCAGCCTAGTTGTGTGAGATCCCTTGGGGTTGAGAGAACATAATATGATAGAATTTTTAATCAAGATGGAAAGTGACGTAGTTGATTCTGGTACTAGGGTCCTGAATCTTAATAAAGGAAACTATGATGATAAGAGGTGTGATTTGGCTATGATCAATTAGGAAACATTACTTAAAGGGATGACTTTGGATAAGCAATGGTAAACATTCAAGCAGCACATGGGGGAACTACAAAAGTTGTTTATTCCTGTCGGGCACATAAGTAAAATGGGAAAGGTGGCCAATCCATGGTTTACAGGGTAAATTAGAGATAATATTCGATCCAAGGAAGAAGTTTACACATTGGTCAAGAAAAGGAACAGGTCTGAGGATTGGGAGCTGTTTAGAATTCAGCAAAGAAGGACCAAGGGATTGATTAAGAAGGGGAAATAGAGCACAAGAGTAAGCTTGCAGGGAACATAAAAACTGATTGTAAAACTTTCCATAAGTACGTGAAGAGAAAAAGATGGTGAAGACAAATGTAGATCCCTTACACTCAGAAATAGGGGAATTTACAATCGGGGACAAAGAAATGGCTCAGCAACTAAATACATTCTTTGGCTCTGTCTTCACAAATAAGGACAAATAAGAGACCAGAATAGTTGGGGAACGCAGGGTTTAGTTAGAGGAAGGAACTGAAGGAAATCTATATCAGTAGAAATGGTGTTGGGGAAATTGATTGAATTGAAGGCTGATAAATCCCCAGGGCCTGATAATCTGTATGCCAAAATACTTAAGGAAGTGGCTCTAGAAATAGTGGATGCATTGATGGTCATCTGCCACGCTTCTATAGACTCTGGAACAGTTCCTACAAATTGGAGGGTAGCTAATGTAACTCCACTATTTATAAAGGAAGGTAGAGAGAAAACAGAGAAGTATAGACCAGTATGCCTGACGTTGGTAGTGGGGAAAATTCTAGAATCCATTTTGAAAGATTTTATAGCAGAGCTCTTGGAAAACAGTGGCAGGATCGGACAGTCAGCATGGATTTATGAAGGAGAAATCATGCTTGATAAATCTACTGGAATTCTTCGAGGTTGTAACTAATAGAATTGACGAGGGGGAGCCAGTGGGTGTGGTTTATTTCGACTTTAAGAAGGCTTTTGACAAAGCTCTGCATAAGAGATTCGCCTGTAAAATTACAGCACATGGGATTAGGGGTAGTGTATTGAGATGGATAGAAAACTGGTTGGCAGACAGGAAACAAAGAGTAGGAATTAACGGGTCTTTTTCCAAATGTTAGGCAGTGATTAGTGGGGTACCGCGGATATCAGTGCTAGGACCCCAGCTATTCACAATATATATTAATGATTTAGATGAGGGAACAAAATGTAACATCTCCAAATTTGCAGATGACACAAAGTTGGGTGGAAGGTTGAGCTGTGAGGAGGATGCAGAGATCCTTCAGTGGGGGAGTCCAGAATGAGGGGGTCATAGTTTGAGGATAAGGGTTAAACCTTGTCGGACTGAGGTGAAGAGAAATTTCTTCATCCAAAGAGTGGTGAATCTGTGGAATCCACTGCCACAAAAAATAGTTGAGGCGAACAGACTGTAATTTCAAGAAATAATTAATTATAGCTCTTGGGGCCAAAGGGATCAAGGGATATGGGGGGAAGGTGGGATCAGGGTATTGAACATGATGATCAACCATGATCATAATGAATAGTGGAGTAGGCCTGAAGGGCCGAATGACCTCCTCCTGCTTCTATTTTCTATGTATGATTTGGACAGGTTGAGTGAGTGGGCAAATGAATGGCAGATACAGTATAATTTGGATAAAATCAAGGTTATCCTCTTTGGTAGGTAAAACAGGAAGGCAGACTATTATCTGAATACCTTGGTGTCCTCGTACACCAGTCACTGAAGGTAAACATGCAGGTAAACAGGTGGTAAAGAAGGCAAATGGTATGCCGGCCTTCATTGCGAGAGCCTTTGAGTAGAGGAGCAGGGATGTCTTGCTGCAATTATACAGAGCCTTGGTGAGGCCACATCTGGCATATTGTGTGCAGTTTTGGTCTCCTTATCTGAGGAATGATGTTCTTGCTATGGAGGGAGTGCAGCGAAGGTTTAGTAGACTGATTCCGGTGATGGTGGGACCAATGTATGAGAAGTGATTGAGTCAGTTAGGATTGTATATACTGGAGTTCAGAAGAATGAGGGGGGAATCTCATAGAAATCTATAAAATTCTAACAGGACTGGACAGGGTAGATGCAGGAAGGATGTTCCCGATGGTGGGTGTGTCCAGAACCGGGGCTCACAGTCTGAAGATACGCGGTAGACCATTTAGGACAAAGATGAGGAAGGAAAATTTCTTGACACAGAGAGTGGTGAGCCTGTGGAATTCATTACCACAAAAAGTAGTTGAGGCCAAAATATGTTTTCACGAAGCTGTTAGATATAGCATTTTGGGGGACATCCGGTGGCGGCCATGGAGTGAGCAGTTGCACATTTGGTGGCTCCCGCTCGAGGCGGTATTGTCTAGTCTTTTCCCTTTC
Organism: Scyliorhinus torazame; assembly: GCF_047496885.1. Lineage (NCBI taxonomy): Eukaryota > Metazoa > Chordata > Chondrichthyes > Carcharhiniformes > Scyliorhinidae > Scyliorhinus > Scyliorhinus torazame. The sequence goes on along the minus strand of NC_092708.1, from coordinate 208,920,960 downwards.
CGAAGGGTGAAGTGTTTGTTGGAAAAGGGTGTAGGAGTGCCTGGAGAAGATGTTACTTCTCTGGTACGGCCGGTGGATGGATCCACAAACTTGGAGTGGTGCGAGGTGAAAAGAGCTGCTGCAACAGGAGAGTCTTCGTGGTATGCCACAGATAAGATGGAAAAAGGCAAGGGGGCTGTTCTGCCCGCCCAGCGGTCAATGGAGCAGCCAGTGGAGTTTCTGAATGCTAAGTTCAGCCAACAGCGGAAGGAAGCCCTCGAAGACCTGGCCAAAGTGGTGGAGCCGATCAAAGCAGGGATCGAGAAAGTGGAGCAGAGGCTGGAGTCCTAGAGTCGGGCGATCCAGAAAATGGAGGACGTGATGGGGGAGCACGAGGAGCAGTTGGCCTCATTGGTGGCCGGGGGAGGGGGGATGGGGGTGATGCAGGAGACCCAGAAGAAAGAGAAGGAGAAGGTGGAGAATCGCTCCAGAACAGAAAATCTGAGGATCATGCCAGAAGGCATTGAAGGTATGGATGCCGGCACATACGTGGCCAAAATGTTGGAGCAGTTGATGGGGGAGGGGGCCTTTAACCAGTCCCTCTAGCTCAACCAAACGCACAGAGTGCTGATGAGGAGGCCAGAAGCGGGCGAGCCACCAAGGGCGATGGTGGTTCGGTTGTACCGTTTTCTAGACAAGGAGAAGATCTTTCGATGGGCGAGGCAGAAGAGAAAGTGCACCTGGGAGGGGAAGACCTGAGGGTGTATCAAGACTTGAACGCAGAGCTGGTGAAGAGGTGGGCCAGGTTTAATTGGGCAAAGGCTTCCCTCTTCAAGAAGGGGGTGAGGTTTGGAGTGGTGTACCCGCCCCCTCCCGGATGACTTTCCAGAAGCGTCAATATTATTTTGGCATGCCAAAAGAAGCGATGGAGTTCATGAGGGGCAATAGACTGGCAGGAGAAGGAGGACATTGAATTTAATTTTGGAGGTGTTTATGCGAGTGTCTCTGGGAAGAACCGACTCATCCTTGACACCTTTATGTGCATCCTATTCATCACCTTGACCCGAATGGGCAGGATTCTCCGTTGGCCAACTCCGAAATCGGGGCGTGCGATCGGGCGGAGAATAGCTTCCAACGCCAAAATCGTGGCAGGCGCCGGTTTGACGCCAAATCGCGATGCTCCGTCACCTCGAAAACAGCGTCAATGCGATACATGTCGCGCGTACATTAAACACCGTTTGCATATCATTAGTGGGCTCACCCGCGATTCTCCACCTCCGATGGTCCGAGTTTCCGACGGCACAGTCCACGTGTGCTCTCAAAATCGTGAACCTGGCATGTTGACTGCTCAGAGAGAGAGAGAGGGCGCACGGACAGTGTCCAACACCGCCGTACTTCGCCGACAATCGTGCCGCTGGCTGGCTTCTGCCAGAGCTGGGAGGAGTAGTGGGAGTGGCCAGGGAGAGGGCTGTGGGGTCGGGGTGGATGGGTACGCAACTCCATTACCACAGCCGGAAAGGCAGCCATGCGACTGCGCATGCCGCTGACAGCCCGCTTTAAACCTCGTGCCCTGGGCCGTATAGGTGACCCCCCGGGGCATACCCCTGGGTGCCCTCTGGCCCCAGCCGACCCATCAGCTGTAAGGGCGCTCCAACACGACCTGTCCCATCTTTTTAGCTTCGATATGTGTATGTGGAGGGGTTTATGTTTATGCGCAGCTGCAGCTTGTTAGCCCTGCGCGCGTCGATCACGGATCCAGCGAATATCACACTGTTTTTCATGGGAACCGATGGTATTCCACGCGGCACCGGTGCTAGCACCTCTCCGGTAGCAGAATTGGTGCGGGTGTGGCGCCGATTTTCCTGTCATAAAAGTCCACGGATTCTCTGTTGGCGTCAACACTTAGTCGCAGAAACGGAGAATCCAACCCAATGAGACTCAGTCTTGCACATGAAGAAGACATGTTTACCCTCTGCAGGGCCTCACTCCATAGCCCGGCCGCTACATCTCCCCCTGCACCCGCACCCCCACCTCCCGGCTGCGCTCCCCATTTCTGTTTTATTTCCTCCACCAAGGACTGCCTTCTCTCCGTCAATTCCCCATATATGTTCGAGGTTCTTCCCAGTCTCGTCCTTAGACAGAATTTTAGCCTGCAGCACCGGGGGCGATCTTCCTAACGAAGTGCCTAACTTGCAGATATCGAAACCCCTCAGTAGCTGGAACTCGTCCTCCAGCTCTCCCAATTCTGCAAACTTCTCCCCCCCCCCCCCACAAACAGGTTCCTAAAGCACTCTATCCCCGCCCTCTCCCATGCTCGAAACATAGTCAAGCCTTCATGAACAACCTCAGCTGGCACGGGAATCGAATCTGCATTGTTCGCACATGGACAATGGACTTACCTCCTTAACTACCCTTGGGGTCCAACATGCCATGCCAGGCTGCTAGTGCCAGGGTGCCAGTGCCATGGGCCAATGCATAGCTGACAATGGCAAGGGGCAGGTCCTGAAGGGGGGTGGCCTGAGGGCTGGGGGGAGGGGGTGCCCAAGTCATCCTTATGAATGCGTGGTGTGTGGGAATGATCCATTATTTCCATGGTAGGGAAGGATGCCCCTCTTTGCTGAAGAGTTGGAGGTGCTCCCCTTCTCAATGGTGGGGTCTAACAATTTCCGTTGTGGGATCGAGGCACCTGTTAAAAATGGTGCCCGATATCGGTAATTGCAGGCTGGCCTGCGTGTTAGCTGCTATGCATATTTTAGCATGCTAAAGATAACGGAATCCCACCTCGGCGACACTCCTAGTGTTAGTGGGAAGCACTCCTGGGTTTCCCGCTGGCTGGAGCATTTAGTCTCAAAACCGGAGATTTTCCTCCCCAGTTTAAAAAAGTGCTCTTCAGGGTAGAACAAAAACCTGCTGTTAAAAAAGCTCTCAGGCAGGAAACCTGCTGAAAAAAGGAAGCACTTCAGAGTTAATGAATTGTGAAGTCCTCTAAAAACAATCAAAGCTAGCCCTCCTTTGAGATAGCCTTCAACTGTCCATCAAGAGGTTCATAAAAGTCAATGGGGTGTGAAATTCAAAGGGATAAATGAAGTAAACTGCAACATTGAAATAACAGAGCCTATTGAAACTTCAGGGGGAGTGAAACGTAATGTAAGCAACCAAATACAAAAGGAAAACTTCAAGGGGAATGAAATGCCTCTCCAAGGAATGAGCTGCAGAATTGCTCTGGCCTGTGAGAGAATTTTAGTACAGACAGGCTGCTGCTGTGCTTTGCACTGTCATGTGTGTTCAGCATGAAAGAAAGCAGGCTTCAAGGTTTTACAGACCAAAGTCACCCCCATCCTGGCAGAGACCCCAGGACTGACCCGCTCCAGGCCGAGCCCCCCAACATGCAGATCCCTTGAAGGACTCCTCTCCTCCCATGGCATCAGGCCCGTGGCCGCTGTGTCCTTGTGCTATCTGGAGGAGAGTACTCAAACTCCTTGCTCCCCTCTTAATCCATGGCGCCTGGTCCCTGGATTTATAGGCCAGTAGTAGTTCACGCCTGGGTGACTTCTCATGGTGGGTGGGGTGGCGGGGGCTCGGTTTGGGGGGGGGGGATACTGGGAGGTTGCTGCATTTAACTTCAATCTGACAAATGAGATTAAAATGAATGAAAATGAGCTGTGATCTGTTTCATAGAATCATAAAATTTACAGTGCAGAAGGAGGCAGCTCCGAGAATGTGCAGACTCCGCACAGACAGTGACCCAAGCCGGGAATCGAACCCAGGTTCCTGGTGCTGTGAAGCAATAGTGCTAACCACTGTGCTACCGTGCTGCCCCTTTCTCACCCATTTCTCATCCATTTCTGAGCGAGGTCCTGATCATGCTAGCTGGAGTGGGCATGATGGGATGGCAGGCACAAAGTGGCCGGAGAATCATCCCCCATATATGTTTAATGCCCTGCCATTTCTTTTCCTTGTTCCCCATGATAGTTTCTCCTGTCTCTGTTTCTCAGGGACAGACATTTACTTTAACTACTCTGTTCCTTTTAATATACTTATAAAAGCTTTGCGATCTGTTTTCTAATATCTGGCTAGTTTACTCTCATGCTCTTTTCCCCCTTTTTCGCAATGTTTTGGTGACCATTTGCTGGTTTCTAAAACACTCCCAATCCTCAGACCTGCTACTTATTTGCAAGATTGTAGGCTTCTTCTATTAATACAATGCTATCCTTAACTTCACGAATGATTCCCGGATGGGTCCTTCATGTTGAGTTTTTGTTTTTCAATGGAATTTATTTTTGTTGAACATTTTGAATTGTTTCTTTAAATATTTCGCACTTTTCATTTACTTTGGTATCTTTTAGTCTCTTTATCCAAGCAACATTAGCCTGTTCACCCTCGTACCTATGTAATTGGCTTAGGTTTAAGTTTAAGATTTTTATTTGCAGTTGGAATATGTCACTTTTAAACTTAACATGGAATTCAGTTGTATTATGGTCAATTTTCTTTGCAGTGGATCTTTTATGATGACATTATTAATTAACCTGGCTTCATTCGACAATACGAGATCTGAGATAACTTTAGCTTTAGAGTCAGTTCTTGGAATGTTGCTCCAAGAAACTGTCACAAAAACCTTCTGTGAACGCACCTTCTGAACCATTCTTGCCAATTTGGTTGTCCCAGTCTAAATGAAAATTAAATTCTCCCACAATCATTACATTTCCTTTGTTACAGGCTCCAAATATTTTTTGCTTAATGCTCTGCCCAACAGTATAACTACTGTTAGGGGACCAGGAAACTACTCCCACCAGAGTTTTCTAACTCTTGCTTGGGGCGGCACAGTAGCACTGTTGCTTCACAGCGCCAGGGACCCGGGTTCGATTCCCTATTATCATAGATCATAGAATTTACAGTGCAGAAGGAGGCCATTCGGCCTATCGAGACTGCACCGACTCTTGGAAAGAGTACCCTACCCAAGGTCAACACCTCCACCCGATCCCCATAACCCAGTAACTCCACCCAACACTAAGGGCAATTTTGAACACTAAGGGTAATTTATCCTGGCCAATCCACCTAACCTGCACATCTTTGGACTGTGGGAGGAAACCCACGCACACACAGGGAGGATGTGCAGACTCCGTACAGACAGTGACCCAAGCCGGAATCGAACCTGGGACCCTGGAGCTGTGAAGCAATTGTGCTTTCCACAAGGCTACCGTGCTGCCCATTATTGGGCCACTAACTGCGCAAAGTCTGCATGTTCTCCCCATTTCTGCATGGCTTTCCTGCAGGCGCTCCGGTATCCTCCCACAAGTACTGACAGGCGTATTTGTTAGGTAAATTGGACATTCTGAATTCACCCTTCGTGTACCTGAACAGGTGCAGGAGTGTGGCCACAAGGGGATTCTCACAGAAACTTCATTGTAGTGTTAATGTAAGCCTACTTGTGACAATAAAGATTATTATTATTATTTTCTACCCATATTGATTTGAATTTAATGATCTTCAGAGGCCAGATCCTTTCTCTCCAATGTCTCTCCAATGTCCTCATGTCATCCTTTACTATAAGGGCGACCCCACTTCCTTTGCCATTCTATCTCTCTTTCTGAAATGTTGTGTACCCTGGAATATTTATTTCTCGAATTTGATCACCTTGTAACTATGGCCGCGGTATTCTAGTTGCACCCAGGACCCACTGAAAGTCATCTGATATCTGGTGATAGGTCAAATTTTCCACCCCACCCACAGCATTTCCTGTTGCGGGCCAAACCAGAAAGTACCGGTCCATGTTTCCGTAATGGCAATTAGATCTAAATCATTTACTTCTATTTGTGCCACTAAATCAGCAATGTCATTGCAGATGCTTTGTGCATTTAGGTAATGGACCTTTAATCTATTTTTTTACTTCTGTTCCCCCCAATTCCATGATGTTAATTTTTTGTTAAGCTCTCTGTCTCTTGCTGTCCCACTCTACTTGTCTTTACCCACATCACTATACTATTGTGATGTTTTCACCTTTCTTTTTTGATTTATAAGTCTCCTGTCAACCGAATCCTTCCTGCCCCATATCAGTTTGAAGCCCCATCCACATAGTTCCAGACATAAGGCTGGCCAGCCCAGTTCAAATAGAGCCCATCCCAACTGAAAAGCTAACTCTTCCTTAAATACTGATCTCAGTACTCCTTGAATCAAAATCCCATCTTCACACCACTCTTTGAGCCACGCCTTTGTTATAAGAATCAAAGAAAAATACAGAGCAGAAAAGGCCCTTTGGCCCATGGATTCTGCACCGCCGCATGAAAGGAACTTGATCATTCCTAATCCCATTTGCCAGCACTTGAATGTCAGGATGTGCCAAGTGCTCATCCAGATACTTTTTAAAGGATGTGAGGCCTCTACCACTCTCCCAGGCAGTGCATTCCAGACCATCACCACTCTCTGGCTAATAAGGTTTTTCCTCAAATCCCCCCTGAATATCCCACCCCTCACCTTTGTTATGGAGTTACCATGTTATCTTGTTATCATGGAGTTCACCTGACCGTTGTGGAAAAAACTAGCCAACACTTCGAGGTTTCGCAAAGGTCTTTTATTATAACACGAAGTTCATGATGGGAGTTAGAGTGACCACCGTCCTTCTAATTGTCCCCCCCTTACAAGAGTATAGCAGTACTTTATATGCTTTAATAAGCAATATTATGGAAAAATGAGGCATTCCTTTGATAAGCCCAGACACAGACAAGCGAGCAGTGTTAAACAACAGGCCTTGAATTCCCAGCCTAAGGACAATAATAATCGTCTACTCTCAGCAAAATGTGCAGCTGTGCACTTGTTTACATAGTCTGACCTTCTGCCTATTACATGCAGAACTTCTTGACTGAAATAAAGCTAATATATCCATCATGCTTTGCCAAGTGCCCATTGCCATGAAATATAGTCAAGCAGCCAGTTAAGAAGGAATACAGGGTATTAAGGCAACTAATCCACCAACTAAAGTTTCTTCTACAATTCCCTCCGTGTTGATCATACATTGTTAGTACATCACAGTGTCCTCAGCAGCAAAGGGTGGGTTATAATGTACAGGGAATGGACGTATGATAGGCACCTGGTTGTTAAGAGGCTGGGACCATGGAGGCAAAGCTGACATACGCGCCCCCATGCCCTGACAACATCCCAAGCAACATTTAAACAGTAACCATACGACAATCAGGATTACAATAATGATTACAATCCAAATCACAATCCCCTGTCCTAATGTTCCCAACCATCCAAAGCCAAAGTCCCATCCCTCATCCTCATGCAACTGTGCAACCTCTCGACGAATGTGATCCACCAGGTTATCAATTTTCTCTGAGTTATCAGGGATGTATGTGCAGCAGTCACTGCCAATCAGGGCACAAGTACCTCCCTTCTCTGCTAACAAGAAATCAAGGGCCATCCTATTCTGTAGGGCAACTGCTCTTATAGCAACCATCTCCGTCTCTATTTGGCGAACAGCTTCCGCAGTGTCATTAGCTATCTGCTCAAGGATGTCTCTTAATTTGCATAGTTCGTATGCATTAGCGGCTATTCCTAATGGTGGTATCATGATTCCCAGCATTTGTGCCCATGTCATAACACTGCGTGTCGTCCTGTGATGTGGATGGTCCTTTAGTTGTTGGACGTGATGTACATAAGGGACTACGTATCCCAAATAGCAGGAGCCCTCCCAATTTTCTGGTAACCACAGATAAAGTATGTGCCGTTATATGCGGTCAGGTTTCCTTTACCATCAGTCATCATTAGTCTAATCGGATCCCCTCCCCAGGGGCCTCCATTAGTCCGATTTTCAACCCCTGACCAACCAAAGATGAATAGTCCTTCAGCTGTAAGGTGAAACATAGGGGGTTGCCAATTCAAGGTCTGGTCGCACTGACTTGTGCCGACTGGGTAGGTCCCATATGTTTTATGTTTTCTAAAGCATATGCTACCTTTTGGGACTCCAGTATAATTGGGAAGGATCAAACAGGGCGGCTGGCGTGTCACATTAAATCTAGGCCCCTACCATTCCTCAAACCTATTTATATCGTATCCAGCTAATCTCCAATCGAACATATTCTGTGTATCTTGTCCACGTCCTGTACTATTTTGTCTTAGAGCCCATTCTGCTATCTCTTTACTGCCGAATGGGATAGGTTGCACAGGGAAGCCCTCCTCCAAGCATCTGGGAATTTGTGTACAAACCCAACAACTGAATTTATTTACCCTCTCTGCGTATGAGTGAGACATGTACATTAAGGTGTCAGTATGCAATTTACCCTCTACATGATGTTGGATTAATATGATAATATAAAAACATCAACGCCATCATTTTCTTCAGGTTAGCGTTTCGCTAGTACTCTCAAAGTTCCGTATGATGTAGTTTACACGAGTTGTGTGGATCCCATCTGGCTTTTCTTTGACTTTAACGGCTGTTTGGGTTGTTAGCAGCACTTGGTAGGGTCCATTCCACCTAGGAGAAAAATAATCTTTGTTTAGTGCTTTCACATACACTTGATCTCCAGGTTTAAAGGGTGTGTATTTCCCTCTTTTGGATGCATCTGAGCCTTTTGCACCTTTTCATGTTTTTGGTTTTTTTTCATTTTTTTTTCCAGCGGTTTCACACATGGCCTGGGCATATTTTAGTGATGCCTCATCTGCCCATATTAAGGCTACTGCCGCTGGAGTCATTGGGGGGTTAGTTCCAGTTGTCATGGGACGTTCCAACTATTTTCTCATACGGGGTTAAACCCGTATTACGATTTCTCTGATTTCTCAGGGCATACATTACTATGGGTATGGCATCTGGCCATAGCAGCCCATTTTGTTGACACACTTTTGTAACTGCAGTTTTAATTATTCCATCCGCCCTTTCCACCATTCCTGAGGATTGTGGCTGATATGGGATATGCAATTTCCAATCCAATCCCATGGCTTCTGTTCAGGCTTTGGTCAATTTGCTAGTGAAATGAGTTCCCCTGTCACTGTTAATATCCATTGGTATCACAATCCCAGGATATTCGTCCTTCAACACTTCAGTTGTCTGATTTTCCACTGGCTTATCAATCACAGTAGGCATTACTCCCACCTGCGATCCAGCTATATCATTACCCAAGATAAACTGTATTTCTGGACAAGATAGTTTCTCTATTACTCCTACAACCACTTCACCACTCTTCGCTGGACTTTCCAACCTTACCTTATATAATGGAACACTACTCCTCGCACTCTGAATTCCACATATTACCATTTTTTCTGGCAACATTCTTCCCAGACTACATAACTCCTCATCTCCAACCATCAAGGATTGACTAGCTCCCGTATCTCTTAAAATTGTGACTTCATTACCTGCTCCTCCTGATACAAATGAGTAAACTTTACCCACACAAGTAAATTATTTCAAAAGATCTGGCACCTTCTTATCAATCAACTCTTGATCAGGCTGTACAATCTTTTGCACCTCCTTCGCTTCACCTGGGTTTTCCTTTACCACTTTAACAAATCCCACAGTCTTATCCTGTTTTACCACATCAGCCTTCCCAGTGCTTTTCTTCAACCACCAACACTGTGACTTTACATGGCCTAGTTTATTACAGTGAAAACATTTGAAACTTTTGACACTGTCTTTATTATCTCCCATCAGATCACCTTTACCTTTGCCACTTGAGTATTCCTCATGTCCCCAGTTTCTATCCCTCACTGGCTGAAACTGATGTCGGAAACCAAGCTTTGATTTCTGAACTAATTCATAATCATCTGCCATTTCTGCTGCTAATCTCGCAGTTTTAACCCTCTGTTCCCAAATGCATTCTCACTACATCAGGAATTGAATTTTTAAACTCCTCCAAAAGTATAATTTCTCTGAGAGCTTCATACGTTTGATCTATTTTCAAAGCCCTTATCCACCTATCAAAATTGTCTTGATAGCAACCTGCTTTTAGCCAAGAGTGATGCTCCTGTAGAGAGGCTTGCTCCTGTGCCTGTTTTAACTTTGGTTCTGTTATGGTGGACGGAAGTTCAACTGCAGAAGCTTGTAGTTGTGGCTGCTGTTTGAGAGCCCCTTTTTTGCTATTTTATCAGCAAATCTATGCCGCATGAAACTTCATCGTCTGCGGTAGTATGCGCTTCTCACTTTAAAACGGCTATCTTGCTGGGCTGAACAGCATCTAGTAAATGTAAAACCAATTTAGCATGGTTAATAGGTTGGGCGGAGGAAGTTATGAATCCCCTGCTTTTCCATAATTGGCCAAAATCATGTACTACCCCAAAAGCGTATCGAGAATCAGTGTAAATATTGACTGTTTTATTTTCAGCTAGAATACATGCTTTAGTAAGGGCAAACTATTCGGCCGCTTGAGCAGATGTTCCCGAAGTCAGAGCAAAAGCTTCCACTATCTTGAATGGAGTTACTATTGCATCACCGGCCAGGAGGGTCATATCATTTGGTCGGTTTGCTGACCCATTGGGAGAAAGATGTCTGGATTTTCAAGTGGGTGACTCAATAAATCAGGGAGAGGGGTTGTGGTGGCTTCAACCAATTGTACACAGTCATGATGAAACAAATGTTCTTCATCCGAGGGCACGGGTAAGAGTGTAGCAGGGTTGATAGCTGGTGCTCGCTTGTAGACAAAGTTAGACTTAGAGAGAAGGATTACCTCATACCCAGTGCGTCGAGACGCAGAAAAATGCTGCGTTGCGGATGTATTAAGCAGGAGCAAAACAGAGTGAGGAACCAATACTGTACACGGGTGGTCGAGTACAAGGGGTACTGATTTTTCTACTATGGCGGCCGTGGCCAAGGGTATGCCAAGTTGCTCTTAAGCAACTTGGCATACCCTTTACCACTGCACATAGGGCCACCGAGTAATAGGCAAGGGGTCTTTTCCCTGCTCAATCTCCCTCTCTGGGATCCAGTAACAACTGAAGGGGCATTCTGTAGGGTAGCCTTTCGCAATACTGTGTCCATCTCTCTATAGTCCGGGATCCACTGCCTGCAATAGCCCACCATGCCGAGGAAGGTAAAGGTCTCCTTTTTTGTACGCGGAGTTGGAACCCTTGCTACAGCCTGTATTCTTTCAGACCCAAGCCTCCGCTGTCCTTGCTGCAGCTGAAATCCCAAATACTGAACTGTCTCCTGACAGAATTGCAGCTTGTCCATTGAGACCCTATGCCCTCTTTCTGCCAGATGTGATAATAACAAAAGGGTATTCTGTTGACAAACTAGCCCTCCTTCTGAGGCTATCAATAAATTGTCATCATATTGAGGGAATGTTGAGCCTGCAGACAACTGGCACTCGTCCAAGTCTCTTTTAATACTCTTCATTCTGATATGTAAAGGCAAATAGATGTTGACTTTCCGGGTGCAATGGTATGGAGAAAAAGGCTGAGAAAGTATCCGTTGTTGGTGGTATAGAAGACAAAATGACATTTGTGTCCGGCTCCAATAGAGCAATAGTGATAACAGTTTTATTGTTGGCTCTAAGATCTTGCACAAACCACCACTCGTTGGGTCTTCCTTCTTTTGGAATGGGGAGTATAGAGGTGTTACAGGGGCTTTGTGTTCTCTTCAGCACCCCTTGCTGTAATAGTACATTGATCACTCCCTCTATCCCTTTTTCTGCTTCCGGTGCCAACCTGTATAGTTTTAAGCAGGGCAGGGCAACGTTCTTCTGTATCTGCACCCTATGCGCTGGGGCAGAATGTACTTTTCCAACATGATTTTGATGTTGGGCCCAGAGATGTGCCAGTACCTGGGCCAGGATTGAAGGGAGTAAATGATGGCTTTCTCGGGAGGTTGTTGTCTTTCAAATGTAGCGGGCCATTGCTCCTCTTTCCAGGTCACTTTGCCCTCCTGTTTGCCATAAAATTCTATCAGGCAATTTCATCCATCCATTTCAATATAAATCCCATGTATTACTTTTTTCCTTTGGCCTCTTTGATCACTTCTCCTATTTGCTTTGCCTTAGCGGGATGTCTTACGGCCAATGTTAAATGGGGTTCTGAAGGTAAACCCATCCTAAAAATGTCCCTCTGACTATAGGTCAACTCTACTAACATTCCTAATCCCACAACACCGAAAAATAAAAAGGAGTGACATGCAATGATGTCTGCTGTCCTAAGTGACTATGTGTTTATAAATTGTATGCGTGCTCATCCTCACGAGCATACCAAGCCGTGCAATGGGTCACTAGATTCTCTCATCTGGACTCTAACAAGTGTTTTAATAGCTGTGCCCAAGGATCATTAATCTTTTGGAAGACGTCCTGCAGTTTAAAATTTTTTTTGAACAGTAGTACTGTAAGGGTTAACGTTCAGCTGCCAGCAATATAACACAGACACAGAGCGATCTGGCTCTTGGTCAGAAGCTATTAAATTCAACAACTGATGAGCGCGTATCTGAGGCAGTTCCATAAACATGCCTTTGTTAGTGCAATGAATTATTGCCCCTAATTTGCAGAGGGTCTGCCTGCCAAGCAGAGGGAGGGGCGTAGTTTTTGAAATAATCATAGTATCGACCAAGGGGATATCGTCAATTTCCAGGTTAGTCAGGCGTGATAATGGCTCAGTCATGGGAATGCTGGCTACTCCCACAGTGACAATAGAGGACTCGCCGGGGGTTAATTCCACGGAGGGGGGCACAGACGATATAGTAGCGCCGGTATCGACCAGAAGGTCCACATAATGATCTCCTATTTTAACCGTTGTCATGGGTTTGTCTCTTACTGAGTTGGACAGTCTGATCATAGCCGCCTGTATCACCTTTTCTCTGTGGCACCCCTATTGGTTTTGGTTAGGGTTCGGGTCAGTGTACGTAAATGGAGGCGGGGGAGGGGGCATGTCTCCGAGTGGGCGCATCGTTCCTGGAGATTAAAGTTACAATCACGAGCCCAATGTCCCTTTGCCCCACATCTCCTATATTGATCCTGGGATCTATCTCTTCCTTGCCACCGTCCTCTGCCTCTACCCCTAACTCTCTGCCCCCTGCTGGCCTGCTGACCACGACCGTGCCCACCCTTTCCTTGGTAGAATTGCCCTGTGATTCTAGGCTTTTGATCTTTGGGGGTCATGAACAGTCCTTCCCGGTCCATGTTCACCAAGGAGGTAACCACTGTCGTCCATGGCTATGTTTGCCAGGTGAGATTAATCAATTTGTAACTTTGTGCATGCTCTGGTAGCATGCAATTCAATAATGTCTGCACCTTCCTGGGGGTTAATTGCTCCTTGGCCCCTTGCATGATAACCTCTTTCCCTCTATTTGCTAACCAGTGTTCGAGGGACTCATTTCCTTCATTCAAATGATTATCATTATTGGGAACCCATCCCCCATTTATGCCGGGTGGGACTGCAATTCAAAGCTTCAAAGCTGACAAAGATGCATCATAAGAGTATTTTGGAAGCAGCAAAACATCTCCTGGGAGGAGGCTATAAATAGCACACATTTAAATCAATTTTCAATGATTGATTTTATAGGCATTAGCTATTCTTAGAGACGTATATTTTTTCTTTGTCAATTCAGAAAAGATCAACTGTCTGCTGAAATGGTTAATGTTTCCTGCAGAATCTAAGGGGCGGAGAACTTGGCATGATGCCATTTACGTTTTTTCACGTAATCTAAAAACTTATTCGTATTCAATTACTTTTATTCGTAAAGGCACTTTCTTTCTTTTAAACTGATCGTAATTTCCAATGTTTCCGTTCATTAGTGAAATCTCAACAAAAATCACTTAAGTTATAATCTCTGACTCACAAAGACAGACGATAAAAAATACAACCCACTTCATGCTTTGACTAAAATTAATTGGTTAAACAAAACACACAGATTCTCACAGCTCACAAATATCACAGTTAACCGTTAGCCTTATCTCACGGCTACAGAAAATCGGAATTCCCTTTCTCTCCAGGAACTCATCTGTTACGCTTTTACCTTAATCTTCTATTTACTTTTACTCCCCTGTTTTTTTTTCCGAAAGGGGGTCAGCTTCATTAGATTCCTATGCGGGACATATAGGTTTTCCTACCTCATTCTGTTGCTTTACGATTGTTTCTTTTCATTTTCTTACTCATTTTGACTCCCTTATCTGTCCTCTTTAAGGAGTTCACCTTCTTTCTCGCTCCGGATATCTTTACCGAGGCTTCGGAACGACCTGTGAGGGAGCGGCGAGTATAGTGCTCATCGTTCCTTCTGCAAAATACTTTAGAACATATGTATAACAATAACAACAACTGCGGAAATCGGAAATCATTTACAAATACTACAGGGAGCGCACACCGGTGTCAGTCCATTTGCGAATCTCAAAGTTTTTTTTAAAAAAAATTTAGTCTCTAAGGCACCTTTTTCTTCCCATGCAGCTATCGTTAATTTATTAATTAAGATAACTCTCCTAGCATGAGTCACTGGCCAGTAATTAAGGCTGCCGAGCCGCAGACCCCCCTTTCAGCTGGGGTCGCGCTATGGCTCACTCCCTTTCAGCTGAGAGAGTCCTGTTTAGAGATCTGTTTCGGGGTTCGCTTCCCGTTAAATTAAGGAAACTGCACGACTACGCCAATTGTTGTGGAAAAAACTAGCCAACACTTCGAGGTTTCGCAAAGGTCTTTTATTATAACACAAAGTTCGTGGAGGGAGTTAGAGTGACCACCGTCCTTCTAATTGTCCCGCCCTTACAAGAGTATAGCAGTACATTATATGGTTTAATAAGCAATATTATGGAAAAACGAGGCATTCCTTTGATAAGCCCAGACACAGACAAGTGAGCAGAGTTAAACAACAGGCCTTGAATTCCCAGCCTAAGGACAATAATAATCGTCTACTCTCAGCAAAATGTGCAGCTGTGCACTTGTTTACATAGTCTGACCTTCTGCCTATTACATGCAGAACCTCTTGACTGAAATAAAGCTAATATATCCATCATGCTTTGCCAAGTGCCCATTGCCATGAAATATAGTCAAGCAGCCAGTTAAGAAGGAATACAGGGTATTAAGGCAACTAATCCACCAACTAAAGTTCCTTCTACACTGACCTACAACTGTTTATTGATTTTGGTTACGATGAGCACAAGGGCCTGCCTTTCAGGTGTTATTGAACAGAGGCCTTAAGCACTTTTAATCAAAAACAATGTTTATTCTACGATTTTAGTTAACATTTTTATAAACACACACAGTAAGCATTTTTATCAACTACAAACATAAAATGCCCCACACAACTACAGTACTCGATGTAGAACCCTTAATAAATTCCCCCTTTAGCTGTTCCAATTTAATAACAAGATCCCATAAACCAGAAAACCCTTTTCAAAGATGTGGCCCAGCCCACAACACTCAAGACCAGGTATGGATGCTCCTGTTTCCTTTCCAAAACAGCAGGTTTGAATTTCTTCCAGAAAACAGTTATTTATTTTCAAGTTATCAGGCAGCCTGGAAACAGCTTTTAAAATGCAGATAGAGAAACAACCTTCTTTCAACCTGTGCAGAACAAAACCAGTTCAAACTGAAAGTAAAACCAACTCACAGAGCCACAGCCCAGCACCACCCACACAATGACATCACTGAAGCCATGTGATAAGACAAAAACATTTCTTAAATGGACATTTTGACCCATGGCACCTTGAACTTGCGTCCCTTTGTAACTGACCCTTCAACTAAGGGGAACAACTGTTCCCTATCCACTCTGCCCATGCCCCTTATAATCTTGACTTTGATTTGATTTGATTTATTATTGTCACATATATTAGTATACAGTGAAAAATCTTGTTTCTTGCATGCTATACAGACAACGCATACCGTACATTGAGAAGGAAGGAGAGACTGCAGAATATAATGTTACAGTAAAGCTAGGGTGTACAGAAAAGATCAACTTAATATGAGGTAGGTCCATTCAAAAGTCTGATGGCGTAAGGGAAGAAGCTGTTCTTGAGCTGGTTGGTACTTGACCTCAAACTCTGGTATCTTTTTCCTGACAGAAGAAGGTGGAAGAGAGAATGTCCGGTGCGCGTGGGGTCCTTAATTACGCTGGCTGCCTTTCCGAGGCAGTGGGAATTGTAGACAGAGTCAATGGATGGGAGGCTGGTTTGCCTGACTGATTGGGCTACATTCACGACCTTTTGTAGTTTCCTGCGGTCTTTGGCAGAGCAGGCTCCATACCAAGCTGTGATACAACCAGAAAGAATGCTTTCTATGGTGCATCTGTGAAGGTTGATACGAATTATAGCTGCCATGCCAAATTTCCTTAGTCTTCTGAGAAAGTAGAGTAGTTGGTGGGCTTTCTTAACTACAGTGTCGGCATAGGGGGAACCAGGACAGATTGTTGGTGATCTGGACACCTAAAAACCTGAAGCTCCCAAGACTCTTAGCCTTGTTGTTAACCATCCAACCTATCTTTGTGTCATCCGCAAATTTACTGATCCTACCCCCCACATAGTCATCTAAGTCATTGATATAAAGGATGGATAATAGGGGACCCAGCACAGATCCACAGTACGCCACTGGACACTGGCTACCAATCACTAAAGCAGCTGTGTGTCATCACACTCTGTTTCCAACAGCTCAGCCAGCTTTGAATCCACCTTATCAAGTATCCCACGTGCATTTGCCTTCTTTATAAGTCTCGCATGTGGGACCTTGTCAAATGTTTTGCTGAAATCCATATAAACTACATCAACTGCACAACCCTCATCTACACACTTAGTCACCGGCTCAAAAGATTTGTTCAGCATGACCTTCCTCTGACAAAGCCATGCTGACTATTCCTGATCAAACCTTGCCTCTCCAAAATTCTCTCCTTCAGAATTTTCTCCATTAGTCTCCCCACCACTGACGTGAGATGCACTGGCCTGCAGTTCCCTGGCTTATCCTACAGCCTTTCTTAAATAGTGGGACCACATTCGCTGTTCTCCAGTCCTCTGGCACCTCTCCCATGGCCAGAGAAGAATTAAAAATTTTGATCAGGGCCCCTGCAATCTCCTCCCTCGCCTTCCATAGCAACCTGGGTTATTTGGTGTCTCACAAATAGGTCTGGAGGTTTGTGTGATTGAACATAAACCCATTTATTGTTATCACAAAAATATGTACATATCTCCAACGTAATGCCCTGACTAGATGCTATTTTCTTGCCGACTTCTCTCAGACTCTCTACGTCTATGCATAGTCTACCATCATGTAACTCTCGATCATATGTGGACCAGCTGCTCCGTCTGCGGTGATTTGAGAATGAGGCTGAGGGGATTTGGAGAGAGCGGACAACCTCGGAGTGTCCTGAGTGTTGACCCAGGGGTGCCCAGTTGCTGCTCCTCCTCACTATGGGCGTCCTAGAGCTCTAGTCTGATTACATGAGGGCAAAAGGCACCTGAAGGAACGTTGAGGTGGCCTGTTCACTCCCTCAATGCCAACAGCATAAACTCACCCTTGGCAATGGCAATGGAGTGCAGGTCTGCGTGCATCTCTGGCAAGAAACTGGGCGTTCTGCTGGACCTGAGTCTCCATGACATCTGCCACCCTCCTACAGAGACCTGCACATATGGACACCACTTCACCAGCGAGCAGGTGGATGGACTTCTCCGACTCATGTGCCACTTTGTTGAGAACTTCTAACAGCTCTGCTTGATGTTCCCCCGCCTCTTGCTGACTCTGCACCATGGGTTGGAAGGCCGATTCCAAAGGTTCATCATTGGAACTCACAAATGCCTCTTCCCCAGCAGTCCTTTGAGAACTGGGAGCTCGGTTGAACTTGATCCACCTGTTGTAATACATGTCCATGCAGTGACCATCAGCTTGTGAGACCCTTCCTGAATTACCACTAATACCCACTGAGGTGTGCGAACCTGAGAGGGCAAGTGGAGAGGGCAAGCATCAGTTGTGTCCAAGATGGAGGCACACTTAACCCTCAGGTTTGCATTGAATGGATGAATCCTTACCAAGTGGTTGCCCAAGGTTTAGCTCCCCCATCGCCAAGGGTTGTTCTGACTCGATTACCATGAGCTTTGATGCCCTCTCCTCAAACTTGGTGAGCGCCCTCAGATGTGTTCAGCCCCTCCTTGGTCCAGTCTTTTCCCATTCCACTCGATTGCATTGAAGCTTCTCCCGCTCAAAGAAGAGAATGCTTGCATGTTACATTGGTTGGAGTATTGGAATTTAATTCATTCCTCATTCTTCCCCACCTATGATAGCCCACTTCTATGTGGTCGGTCATCACTGGTATGATTTGAGCAGGAGTGTTGTGAACCAGCTCCCTCCAAATCGCAGGGCACACCCTCACGCAAGAGCAAGGCTCATACATACGTGTAATAGGTCCCTCTGCACCTATGTTGGGTTCCCCCCCCACCCCCGACCAGCCACATTCCATGTAATGACCCATGTCTGCTGAAGGGTGAAGCAGGCACAGTGGTCACTCAACTGCAACATGCATGCACTGACGTGGGGCTGTGAGACAGGGCATGCCATTGCCACTGGTTCTTGGGCCCTGATATATTGGAGTCTTTGTGGATTGTGCAACCATCGATGAGACTTACGCTGGAGGAGCGAATACGGTCATTCATCCTCCTGTGAAAATGGGTTGCCGACCTCCAGTGAATCCCCTGGGCAATTACAACATTGACCACCTACGCCCATGCCACATTTGGTCCCCTGCTGGGCCTCTCCTACCATCAGCCGGGTAGAGAATATCCCACCTGAACTCAACATGCGTCGAGGAGGACGCACAGGGAGGCATCACTAAACCTGGGTTCCGGACTCTCACCTCCCTTCCTGACATCTCGCAATAGTAAGTTCTGACAGTAAGGATGTCATCCGCCATATTTAAAATGACAGAGGGGTCAAGCCTGCCCAGCCCCGCCACGCGACATAGTCTGAGATGGCAGAATTCCAATCCATTAGACCATTTATATTATATTTTATGTAATACAGAAAATCGTTAAATATCCCAGTAAATTCTATACTAAATTTAACTGAAATGCGATTTGTAACAAATGTGCTTGTCAATTGAGTTTTAAGATCTTTTAAGGCAAAATGGATCAACACAGCTCTTTAATAGACTTGTTTAGCTCTGTCAACCTTTTTGGCACCCCCATATTTGCTGAACCCCTGTGAATCAGAAGCATGACCAACTGCACTGCCTGTCTAATCTCAAAGCACTATCTTTGTTGTCGTGTGAGCCTGACCTATTCCACTCATGGTCACAATAAGCCAATCAGCTTTTCAGATGTTTCTTCCTGTGAAAGACTGGTGATTCTTATTTTTACAGAGAAAACCACAAATGTAATACAGCACGTGTCAAAATAGCCTTAAAATAAATGGCTGACATCTTGATTTTAAAAATGAGAGATATATTGCCTGAGATTGCAGACTTTTCATACTATCAAGCTATTATGGCCAGGATTCTCCGAAATCCCGCTCAAGTGTTGACGGCGGTGTAAACACTGGAGTGGTGTACGACCGGCGCCACGACAAATGCGCGGGCGCGATTTGCGCCGAATGGGTGGTCCGGTGTCGGAGCGGTGTAGCTGGAATTTCCCACCCCCCCCCCCGCCGATTCTCTGACGCGGCGCGGGCTTGGAGAATCCCGCCCTATATTTATTTGATTCTTGCATCTGGTGCTCTTGTATCACTTGCTGAAGTTACTTTGTTAGAGGAGTAAAATAATCTTGACAATGAAAATAAATAAATAGACAGCCATCGAAGCCAGAAAATTACATGCACTTGCAGATATATTCCAATTGAGCTCAGGAGTTCCTCTTCGGCTACAATTATCTCGATTTGCCCAGTTAGGTCATGTACCCACAGGGTGTACCTGAATGTTGGACTTGAAGGGAATGGTAAGATAAGTAGCCAGTATTAGAACCCAACTACCATGAACAAAACAGGGTACAGTTCCATGATGTTGAAAGGAAGGAGAACGTTTTGAACTGGGCAGTCTGGTTTTGGGACAGTTGATAATTGAAATGTGGATTTTGAACTGATTGTCTTCTTGCCTTTGGGCGGGATTCTCCGTCGTCCACGCCAAAGTCAGGAAATGCGATTGGGCGGAGAATCGGTTTTGACGCCAAAAACATGGCGGCTGCCAGTTTCATGCCAAATCGCAATTCTCCGGTGCCTTGACAGTGGCATCAGTGCGTTCCAGTCTGCACGTACAGTAAACACCCTTGGCATATCATTCGCGGGACTGACCCAGTATTCTCCGGAGCCTCCGCGATCCTGCGCTTCCACTGGGGCGAATTCCCGGCAGCGAGGTTCACTTGTGCTTTTAAAAATCATGAAATAAGTGCTGTGGCTGCTGAGGGAGAGAGAGGGGGTATGGGAAGAATCGAACATCGCCTTGATTTGCCGGCAGTCATGCCGCTGGCCGGGGGCTTCTGGCAGGGCCGGGGGACCCAGCGGGGGGTGGCCAGTGGACTGTGGTGTTGGGGTGGTCAGGCACGGAATACCATTGCCGCAGCCTGCAAGGCAGCCATGCGGTTGCACACTCTGCTGACTGCCCACTGTGAACCTAGAGCCACGCTCCGTATGGGTGTCCCCCCAGGCCACTCTCCGAGGTGCCCTCTGGCCCCAACCAACCCATCAGCGGGATGGGCATGCTCAGAGCAACCAGTGCTATCTTGTTGGTTGGGATAGTGTGTATGGAGAGTGAAGTGCATATATATGCGGCTGCAGCTTGTCAGACTCCCGAATGTCAATCACGGACCCAGCAAATCTGGCACCATTTCTCATTGGAATCGATTGTGTTCCACATAGCGCCGGTACTGGCCCCTCAACGATCGCTGAATCGGTCCAGGTGTGGCGCCAGCTTTGCTGTCATGGAAGTCCACGAATCCCGCCCTGGCGGCAACACTTAGTCTCAGGAACGGAAAATTCCGATGGTTTTTTGTACGTAGGAAAATGTGAAGGAGGATTTTGTTAAACACACAGTAAAGCTTCTACCGAGAGAGAAGGATGGTTAGCATACAAAAATGATACATCGACTGAGTTAATACCATAAACTACAAGGGTAAAGCTTTATTGACTTAATAAAGTCAGGTTAACTCATATCTCAAAGTCTGCAATATGGAGTTTTTCTTTTTAATAATGTGCCCTCTGTACATTGATACCAGGGTGGGAGGCAGATGACAATGAATAACTCCTATAATAGAATCACATAATTTCACAACTAGTCATATTGTCTGAGGAATCCTCATGCATTTCAGAACACACAAGAGGTACCTGTTTCCAGTCCATGAATGGTAAGATACATACACACTCAATATTAGATACAAAAACAGAAAATACTGGACAATCTCAGCAGGTCTGACAGCATCTGTGAAGAGAGAAGGGAGCTAACGTTTCGAGTCAGGATGACTCTTTATCAAAGCCCATTTGCTCCATTCTCTCTCCACTGATGCTGTCAGACCTGCTGAGATTGTCCAGTATTTTCTGTTTTTGTTTCAGATTCCAGCATCCGCAGTAATTTACTTTTAACTCAATATTAGATCTTGGGCTACTTTACCTTCAACCCAATGACCTGAATGCATTTACAGGTATTGTCAGTAACTGTGACATGAAGACCAACCCTCAGGTAAGAGGTGAACGGGGATGACCAAGAAAGGGATAACTGTGCCAAGAAGGAAGCAGTTTAAGTAGGATTCTGACTTAGAGGTGTTCAGTCACAGTCCCGTCGATGATACCTTTACACCCTGGCCTCTCAAACAAAGACATGCAACAATGTCTGCAGCTACGGTCCCTCTCATGCTGAGTAAGATTATTATTCAACAGCATAATCATCAGTTGGGTAAAACGAACCGGTATCACGACAGACTGACCCCAGCTTGCATTCTCAGTTAGCAGGTGAACAATCTAACACTTGGTGAATTCGGCTTCATGATAATAGGAAGAGCTGGTTCATTTTTGCAGAGGGAGACATTAATGGTGGCCATTTGATGGGAAGTAAGGCTAATGATCAAGGAAGAGGGGTAACAGTGGCTGGCAGTGGCCCATGTACTTTGAATGTGGGGTCACAAGCGACATCTCTGCTCCTTGCAGTTTGACATTCAGGTTTGTTTTTTTGAACAAGCATACCTTGTTGTTTCCGGCAAATGTTTGTTTCAGATATGGACATCGCACTTTCAGGTTCTTAGCAATACGACAGGCTCTGTACTTTAGGCTTGTAATGACCTGGGCCTGGATTCTCCGATCGCCGATCCCGAAATTGCGTTCGACAATCACCCGGAGAATCCCCGTTTACGCCTGAATCGGGGGCGGTGCCGTTTTTGCGATGCTCTGCCCCCTGAAAAACAGCCTAATCGGGGAGTACGCCGTATGGACGGCCTCAGGACGTCACCAGAGGCTCTCCCCCGATGTCCGGCCCCTGATGGGCCGAGTCCCCGACGGCGTCGCTCGCGTGTGTTCACACCACTCGAGGACATCGTGCGGTGGCTGCAGACTGTGTCCAGCGCCGCCACAGTCGGAGGGGGGGGGGGGGCTTTGGCAGAGGCTGGGGGGACTGGTGGGGGGTGGTCTGGAGATGGTGAGGCTGGTTACAGGGGGGGTAGTTTTTTGCAGGCCGGGTCCGCGCACGGCCTGCGCCATGTTGTATGGTGCAGCCACTGCAGGCTGCTGCCTTGCACATGCGCGGCCAAGGGCCCGGCCATTCTCCGGCCGTATCCGCAGGTAAAGCCGGGCTTTACGCTGCGCAGCTGCTCGCACCACACTGGACAGAGGATCAGTGCGGGGCCGGCGCTGACTTTCTGATCGTGAGACCAGACAGATCCTGCAGACATAGTTGCAGGATCGGAGAATTCATCCCCATGTCCTTCCTGCCGTCATATTGGCGGGTTAGGGTGCCTGAAAAGCAGGTGTTGGAATTTCTAAAGCATATTGTTGCTTCCAGCAATACAATGTTACTGCTTGTGAAACCATGTGAATTTATTGTAGGAAATTAAAGTTGTTATCAAGCTTTATTTCGTTCAGTGTTACAGTGAACAGCATAACAAATATCTGTGTAATGACATGTTAAAAGCTATTGTGCCCCACAATCTTTTACATTTTGAAATAAAATCAGATTCAATCTCTGGAAGAATTACCTCACTTGGCTGAAAACTTCAAATCATCAGTGAAGGCTAAAGTTGCGGTTGTACAAGCTACAGAGTGTTTCTCATTTATCCATACATAATGACACTCAGTGCCCAATAGATAGAGATAATTACCATTATGTTCATACTTATCCTTCCCTTAGCTAAAATCCCAACACAGCAATACAAGAAATGTTCTCCATTACTTCATTAGTTCTTACAGATATTTTGTTTTAATTGTTGTAAGCAATTTTACATCAGTGCCAAATCAAAAGTGATAACTGCAAAGATGGTGATAGAAAACAGTTTATTTTAATCATTAAGTGTGCACTAGATGACTCCAGTGAGCTGAAATTTGCATCTTTATTTGAGATAGTATGGCACATGTTTAATAATTAATCACCAGCCATGGTTAATTATTCTCTGGAGAATATGCAGAATGCCCACCATATTCTATTGTTAATTTCAATAGTACAAACTATCACACTGGCATACTGACATTGCATGCATGCCAAAACTCTGCATTTAGGATTACAAAAGCTATATGCCACCGAAACAGGTCTTTTGTCCTAACCAGCCCTTCTTTATAGCCCTCTCGAGCCTACTCCCATCTTTTGTCATTTAAGTTTGCCAATGTAACCCACTATTCCCTTCTCCCACATATGCTTGTCTACTTTATCATTGGATACAAGTAGTGGGCAAAGGTTAATGTCAATGTAAGCAGCCATGTGGGATTGTCGTACTTTAAAGGAGATTTGATATGGAATCGCAGAGTCACAGTTGGCTGCTGCCATTTTCTTAACATGAATTTAGCCAAACCAGTTTAAAGAATAAACAAGTGAAAGTTTTTAAAATTGGCTACTTTCACTATGTAATTGTGCAGTTTAACCTCTCCAAAATTGTGCCAACTTAACCATTAAATTCCTTTGGCAGGAGACCCTCAGATGAGTTGAAGTATTTTGGAATAATGCTCCAAATGCCTTGCCACTGAGCCACTACAAACATAGTGATTGTTCTTCCATGATGCACCAGGGTGCCACCAGTCATAGCCCACAATGTTCTGAATCTTGAACATGTGTGCAAAGCACACCAATGTTGTATACATTTTGTCCCTATTCCAAGGGTTTTATTTTGAAGGTAGCTGACTCACTTTCTTGACTCCCCCCAGATTGTGCCATCTGCAAGGATAATTTAGCTAGTCCAATTTCCCAACCTTTCCGGTGGCCCTGCAAATTTTTTTATCTTCAGCTGTTTATCCAATTCCCTTCTGAAAGCCATAGTTGAATCTGCCAACAAATCCCTCCAGATCTAAAACATTCACTGTCTAAAAAAATGTTTTCTTACGTCACCTTTGACTCTTTTGCCAATCATCTTAAATCTGATTTTTAACTCTTCTACCAAAGGGAAAAGTTTCTCTCTCTCTACTCTGTCTGGACCTCTCGTGGTTTTGGATAGCTATGCCGAAGCTTCTCTCGAATTTCTCTTCCATAAGGAAATCAATCTCAGCTTCTCCAATCTATCTTTGCACCTGAAGTCTCTCATCATTGAGATGGCAGCCCCCATTCAAGTCCGTCCCTGCCCCGTCACCTTGAAAATAGTATGGGCACGGACTGCTGGAATGAGGTGGCATCGGAAAATGTCCCAACTCGCAGGTGTCACCTCGACGATGTAGGTCCAGCCAAGATTTTAATGTGTAATTTTTTTAAAATTATATTTGAATTCAAAAATACAACTCAAAGATAACTGTTGTGTGGTAGATATGAAAATGTCAGTGATATTTCTTCAGTTGCTGATGCAGAAATATTGTTATGATATAGCTCCCCTGTGTAGGTTTTGTGGTGACAAGGTTGTCAGTCAATAGGAAAAAACATTCATGCAAATCTTAGCTGAGCATTCTGTTCAAATTCAGCAACATGCCCTGCCAACATTGATTAATTTTTAACCAGGGAATGTCAAAAGGTTTATTTTTGTCTCGCTTCCTAGCTGCCAGGCTCCTTTATAAAATATGTCTTGTAGTTATTTGTTGTATTTGAGTTTCCAAAATGTATGTTTGCTAAAATACACAAATATGTCGCAATAATTTCAAATCAACAAACCATTCTGCATAGAGTCTCAACTTTATGACGCTTAGCTTTGGACCACGCAACTTGATAACCATCTCACCTATCCAATTTATAATCTGCTAGATTTTGTGAGTTGCAAGTTTTGAGGGCCAAACGATGCATTGCTGTAGACAAGTAGAAGTTAATTTTACTGCAAAAATGATTCCACTCTGGATTTTGCAGCTTAGCCAAAGTGTGGCTCCCTGTGTACACCTCAAGTGTGCCAAATGTAAAGGAAGAAAAGCATTTATATCATGCCTCTCGTGATTGTAGGACATCCCATCGCGTTCGGCGATCGGCCAGAGAATCCCTATTTACGCCAGCCATTGAAGTATTTTTGAAGCAAGTGTTTTTGCTGTTTCAAAGTAGGAAATATGGCCACAAAATTGCACACAGTAAATCGCACAAATGTGATAATAAGCAGGTAATATGAAGTTGCTTCCGGGATAAATATTGGCTGGGAGATCTTCCCTGCTCTCCTTGAAATAGTGCCGTAGGATCATTTTTGTTGACAGAAAAGGCAGATGGAACCTGGGTTCATGTGAAAGATGGCACCTCTAACAGTGCACTCACTCTGTACTGCATTGGGGATGCCAACCAAGACTCTTCTCATGCTTCTGGGGGGAGAACCCACACCTTCAAATTGCAACTTTTTTCCTTGGTAACAGCTTCTGCAATAGTCACAGCTGACAAAGTTAGTGCAGGAATTCCTTTGGATGTTTTCATAATGTTGCGTGCCCGTTCTCCTCCCTTTCTCGGTATTCCATTTCGATCACATCTTCACATTCCTTGACCCTCCTCCACTGTTTATAAGCTGTCACACTGCTTATCTGACAACCAGGGCACGATCCTATGGCCACGCTGCACCTGAAAAGCAGCTTGCCGTGGCGCAGGATGGCTGTTGAAAGTCGGGGAAACCCTCTCCCGGGATCTACCCGGCTCGCAATGCCTCGCGCATGACATTGTGATGTGAATCCCACCCACAATGGGTGGAATCATTTTTTAGCAAACCTGCATTTTCGATCAAGGCAGTAAGCTTTACTTTAATGTGTACAAGGTACCTCAGGCTTTGAGATTCAATCCCTTCGCCTCAGAGACCTCGGCAAGCACCATTTCATGCTGGTCCCGACATGCATGCCCTTTGGGAAGTGTGGTGCCCTGGCACTGCTGGTGCCACCTAGGCACACTGGCAGTGCCACCTGGGCATCTTGACAGTGTCAGGCTGGCACCCAGTGGCACTTCTCAGGTGCCAGGTTGTCACTACCAGGGTTCCAGCTGGCATGGGCACTTCCAGGGTGTCAGGTTGACACTGCCAAAGGTGCCAAACTGGCATTTACACGCTCGCGCAATCGGGCCAGGGTTTCCAGGAATGCCATAAGAAACTTCACTATGATGGACAGCGAGCAGAACAGGGCAGCACCATGCCACCTGGGACACCCAAGCAGCAGGCGGGCCCACCAAGGACCCGCCAAAAGGAGACCCAGGTCACAGGGCTCCAATCACAGCAGGCTGCCTTCACTTCTGACGTACCATCTGGGGATCCACTGGATGTAGCGATAGGGCCAGTAAGGCCAGAAAAGTAGACACCAGTTAAGTTGGCACGGATGAAGGGCACAGTTTAGTGATAGGGGCTAGGGCACGTATCTGTATATATGTTTGTACATTAAACATCTGTGCACAATGTTACAACCTGCCTCGGTGCTCTGTCAGAAGGGTGTGAAGGATGGGCTAGTCTAGGCTGGCTGCAGAGGGGGTGTGGGGGGGGGGGTTGCGAATTGGGAATTGGCGGACGTTTTGGGTTGACTTGGCTCAGGGACCATAGTTCAGCCAGTGCTCACTGCTCTGGGGTCCACCCCCCCCCACCATTACCACCTCCACCATCCCAGGGATTCGATGGGATTGTGTGGTGGAATGGCCGGCTCGCATGCAGGGATCACCCAGATAGATGGTGGAAAGTGCTATCGTGGGCAGGAGTCAGATGTTGTCGAATGATGTGGAGCACCAGAGCTCATCGCAGAATGGGTTGTGAAGTTAAAAACTCACCACTATTCTTAGAATTCCCCCTATACCAAAAAGGGTCGATATTCTAAAAGGTGAACAGGGATTCTCACTCCCTGACTCCTATGCAGGCTTAGGTGGGTGCTATTCAGGTCAAACTATATTTTCAAGTTATCCCCCGGTATAACCCATACCTTCACAGAAAGTTTCATCTACTTACCACTAAGTAAAGTAGACTTTGTAATAACCACTATTTCAGGTTAAAACTTTTAAGTTATTTTATTATTATATTTTTTCTTTTAAAAGAGGTAATCACTGTCCTTACAGAACGGTAAAAAGATCTTGCTTCTGGATCCTTCAGGTTGATTGAAGGGACCTTGAGGTCCACTTTGACAATCACTCTTCTTTAAATTCTCATCTTCCTTAGATGTATTAACTGTTTTAGCTCCGCTGTCCCTTTCCCATGACCGAGCTATGAGAGCTGACTCTGAGCTGAATCTGAGCTGACTCTGAGCTGGCTCTGCTGGTTGTCCCCTTTCTTAGGTTTTATATCCCCGTTCTAGCAGTTATTAAGTTTTTATGACTTTCTTGTAAAGTAACTTTTATTTCACTTGGATTGTAAAAGGTACCTTTAATCTAAATTTTTCTAACACAACTAGGTATTCATTTTGAGCATGACCTCATCTCATAGATCTCTGATTACATTATATCCTATGTGATGTTCAAAAATGCTTTGATTTCAAAGTGGTGTGACTTTTGATTCTTGTCATTTCTATAGTTTTATTAATATCAAATTGTGTCCCCAGCTCATAATTTTTACTTTGATTTGGGTCTAACATGTGTTCCCGTAGACATGTTGTCCCCAGCTTTCTTTAATTTACCTGATATGAGCAGAACTTCACACCTATACATTTGTCACCTAATTCAACTGAAAACCTCACCCAAACTTTTCCAGCTGTTTACTTAGATAACTAACTTCAAGAAGGTGCAAAACATTGCTTTTAGCTGTATACTAAAATTTACTCGATTGTGTCTTGAAAGACCTGCTTGTTTTGTTTGCTAAGCCTGCTTGACTAAGGCTATCTGCATTTTACAATCCTCTCCTGCAGCTGCCGTTAACCCTTCGTGAGATTTTTTTTCCCTACTTTCTCTCATGCACCCTTAGATCAGGTATTGCCAGACTTCCATGTTTCAAATGACATATCTTTCCATATTTTCAATTACTGTTGTCATCATCCTCCATCTCATGGACCAGACCGCTGTTACTGCCAACCCAGGGCCCGCACTCCGTGGTGCAGGAGGTATGTATCACGGAGGGGATTGCAGGCAGATGGCTGGCCCAGGAGCCAACCCCCCAGACGGGGGTGCGCCTTGAAGAGGCGGGAATCGTCAAGTGTGCCAGGATGAACTCGTCGTGCACACCGCCCGGGTATCGGGCGCAGACGATGCTCATCTGATGGTCACATACAGGCTGCAAGTTCATCGACTGGAACCCATTTCGGTTTGTGTGGAGCAGCCTGTCATCTGCAGGTGCTTGTAGGGGATCGATCACCCCCTATCGGCGATGATGGCAAACCCTGCTGCCCAGGCATCCTGGTGGGCTCAGTTCACATTGAAATAGGTGTATGACTGGGCATAGAGGGCCACCATGTTGGCGCAGATACACCTTGCACCGAGCTCTGTGAGATACCGGGCAGGTCCTCACTCGACGCCGGGAAGGAACCCATGGCGTAAAAGTTCAGGGCGACCGTCACTTTGACGGCCACTGGGAGTGGGTGACCTCTCCCATTTCCCCAACATACCAGGTTCACCATGATCTAGCAGATATGCTGTACGGTCCCCCTGCTCAGCCGGAGCCTTCGACGGCCTGCAAGGCAGCCACCTAATGCCGCACCTCCTTTCCACCTCCTCCTCCTCGGATTGTTCGGCGCCGGCTCTCCATCTTCAGCGGCTGCCTCTTGTTCCCCTGAGGCATGCTGCTGCTGAATGCTCAGCTGCAGCAGCTTCCTCCTCCTCCAGCAGCTCCAGCTCGTACAGCTGCAGGGCATCCCCCAGGGCTGCGGTACCTAGCAGGAAGGCCACCATTGCTGGTTGTATTTTAATATCCATCGTCTGCAGAGGGTGAGAGGCCGACATGTTAGCATGGTGCGTACCCCCATGTCCAACTATGTCCAACGGGCTACACGTTGCCCCTGGTTGGCACTGCGGGCTCTGCCCCAGCATATCCCCGCCGCTCCTCCCCCATCCCCGCATCCCTGGCCCTGTCGGTGCCTGGCACCGTGGGGGCTTCTGGCCCAGCTTCCCATCCCTGCTGCCAGGCATACCATTGGCTGCCGCTGCCTATGCCAGTGGTACACTCTGCGCCCCCTTCGTCCAGCACCCCTTTGGGGCGACTATGAGTGTTGCCCTTAGGCAGGACGCCTGATGCCTTGCCGACAGTTGGCGTCTGGTTTGGAGGATGGTATGGCGGAGGGTGGGTGCGGGAGTGGTGCGTCGTGTTATTCACTCTGTGGTAACATGCACTGCAACAGGATGCAGATGAACTGTAAAGCAGACACCAAACGTAGGCGTTGGTTCAGTAAAATTTATTGAACTTCTGTAACAATGCCCACAACTGGCTGTGGGTGGACACTCTACTACTCTAAGTGTACTAACTCTAACTTACTAGACCAGACTAGCTCTAATCAACGTGTAGAAGGTGCTGACTGATATATACACCCTGTCACTACAGTTGTCACCAGTGGAAAGAGTCGGAGTGCAGATGCCTCGTGTGTTTTATAATTGGAAGCCCCCCTCTAGTGTTCTGTCTGGCGATTGGTTGTGTTCTGTCCTGTATGTTGATTGGCTAACCTGGATGTCTGTCACTGCCTGTTTTTACCTCATGATGTGCATGGGTGCATATTATGACATCCCCACTTTTTTTAAAAAAAATTGTCGGTTGCTTAGAGTATATACGACATATTTACAGATATAACTATTTACAGCGAATGGCGAGTAAAAGCATATGTACATGTAAGGTGTCTAGTGTGCAGATACAGAACAATATGTACAAAGGAAATATTTATAAGTCCAATCTCTGGGGCTGGCGTCGGATCCTTGTCGACCGCCTGAGGTGGAGGTGGGGACGACGGCGCCTTGACAGGCGGGATTGCAGTCAGATTGGTGGCCTTGTGGAGCGAGGTGTCCGGAAAAGGCATAACGACAGCTGGGAACGTGCGATCCGGTGGTGGGCAGGCAGGTTTGCGTAGTGCCCTTCTGTTGCGCCTGACAATGGATCCATCAGCCATGCGAACCACGGACGACCTGGGAGCAGCATGTCGAACAACAACAGCTGGAGCTGACCAGCCTCCACCAGGCAACCTGATGCGAACAGCATCTTCCGGTGAGAGCACATGCAATTCAGTAGCATGAGCATCGTATGTCAGCTTTTGCCAATTTCTGAGTTGCTGCACCTTTTGCAGCACTGGGAGGTGATCCAGGTCAGGTAAATGAATGGCCGGAACAGTCGTCCGCAGGTCACGATTCATAAGGAGATGTTCCGGAGACATACCGGTGGACATACAGGTTGCCCTGTACGCCAACAGCGCAAGGTTAAAGTCAGAAGCAGAGTCCGCAGCCTTGCAGAGCAGTTGCTTCACTATATGGACCCCTTTCTCAACCTTCCCGTTGGACTGCGGGTAGTGTGGGCTTGAGGTAATGTGTTTGAATAGGGACGACTTGGCGAAATTGGACCACTCTTGGCTGTAGAAGCAGGGACCGTTGTCGCTCATGACCGTGAGTGGAATACCATGCCTGGCAAATGTCTCCTTGCAGGCCTTGATGACAGTCCTTGATGTGAGGTCGGACAGTTTCACCACTTCGGGGTAACTCGAGAAGTAGTCAATTATAAGCACATAGTCACGCCCATTGGCGTGAAAAAGGTCTATTCCCACCTTAGACCACGGAGAGGTCACGATCTCGTGTTGCTCGAGTGTTTCTTTGGGCTGAGCAGGCTGGAAACGCTGCCAAGTCCACAATTGAGGACCATGTTGGATATGTCCTCATTGATGCCAGGCCAATAGACAGCCTGCCGGGCCCTGCGCCTGCATTTCTCGATACCGAGGTGTCCCTCGTGGATCTGTTTGAGCACTAAGCTCTGGAGGCTGCGAGGAATAACGATACGATCCAGCTTGAGGAGGATCCCCTCGACAACTGTTAGCCATTCTTGACATTAAAGAACTGGGGCATTGCCCTTTCTGCCAACCATTTGCAAGGTGATGTATGACCTGCTGCAGATGAGGGTCCTTGGCAGTCTCTTCTAGAATGTTGATGACTCATTTGTATGTGGCCGGGAGGTTGCTGGCACACAGTTGCACCTGTGCCTCAATTTGGTGGGTGAAGTCGACCTGTTCAGAGGGCGAGGTGATGGCGCGAGACAGGGCGTCCGCAATGATTAGCTCCTTGCCCGGTGTGTAAACCAATTCAAAATCATACCTGCGGAGTCAAAGGAGAATGCACTGAAACCTGGGCGTTATGTCATTCAAGGCTTTGTGAATGATATGGACTAGGGGTCTGTGGTCAGTCTCTACTGTGAAGGTTGGTAGACCATAATCGTAATCATGGAACTTTACAATACCGGTGAGGAGGCCCAGGCACTCTTTGTCTATCTGAGTATACCTCTGCTCAGTGGGAGTCATGGCCCTGGACGCATAGGCCACTGGAGCCCAGGACGAGGAGTCATCCTTCTGGAGGAGCACCGCACCAATGCCGTCCTGGCTGGCGTCCGTGGAGATTTTTGTCTCCCGCTCTGGGTCAAGAAACGCTAGTACCGGAGCAGTGGTGAGCTTTGCCTTGAACTCGAGCCACTCTGCTTGATGTGTGGGTAGCCACTGAAAGGCAGTGGACTTCTTCACCAGATGCCTGAGAGCCGTGGTGTGTGATGCGAGGTTGGGAATGGACTTTCCCAAGAAGTTAACCATACCCAGGAAGCGGAGTACCGCCTTTTTGTCTTCCGGGGCCTTCATGGTGTTGATGGCCTTGACTTTGTCCGAGTCTGGTTGCACGCCCTGCTGTGATATTTGATCACCCAAAAACTTGATTGATGACATGCCAAAGGGGCATTTGGCCTTGTTCAACTTGAGGCCGTTGGCATGCATGTGCCTAAAGACTTGTTGGAGACGAGATATGTGTTCCTCTGGGGTCGTGGACCATATAATGACATCATCAACATAAGCCCGCACACCCTCAATGCCCTCCAGCATCTGTTCCATGACCCTGTGAAAGATTTCAGAGGCTGAAACAATACCAAACGGCATGCGGTTGGAACAGTACCTTCCGAAAGGTGTATTAAACGTGCAGAGCTTCCTGCTGGACTCGTCCAGTTGTATCTGCCAGAAGCCACGCAATGCATCTAGCTTTGTGAAGAATTTGGCATGTGCCATCTCACTGTTTAGCTCTTCCCGCTTCGGGATCGGGTAATGTTCCCGCATTATGTTTCGGTTAAGATCCTTGGGATCTATACATATGCGCAGTTCTCCAGAGGGCTTCTTCACACAGACCATCGAGCTGACCCAGTCAGTCGGTTCCGGCACTTTAGAGATTATACCCAGGTCTTGGAGCTCCTGCAGCTGCGCCTTTAAACGGTCCTTCAGAGGAGCCGGCACCCGGTGTGATGCATGGATCACAGGCATGGCATGAGGCCTGAGTAAGATTTTGTAGCGGTACGGCAGGGTGCCCATCCCACTGAACGCATCCGGGTATTATGACAGGATTTTGTCAATGTCAGCCTGAAGATTCATATTGGCAGAGAACATGGCATGTACGCGAGATTGAGTAGCTTGCATGCATGGGCACCAAGCAGGGAAGCCTTGTCAGGCTTGATGATTTCGAATCGCAGTGTGGCTTTGATGGCCTTGTTGGAGACAAGAAGGTGACAAGACCCTCACGCAGTAATGGCATTGCCATTATAATCGAGCAGCTGGTAGGCCGGTGGAAGAAGTTTTGGCTGCCTTTGGATGCGAGCAAGATGCTTGAGATATGAGATTGGCTGAAGCACCAGTGTCCAGCTTGAACTGGATGCTGTATTGGTTAACTTGTACGACAGCACGCCATTCATCCGCAGAACCCACGTTGAGGATGGGTAGGCGTGTTGCTGAATTTGAGGAGGCCTTGTCATACGTGGTAATGATGCCCACACGATATGAGGACTCCAGGCAGTCGTCATCTGGATCCGTGGTGTTACCAGGTTCTGAATCCAGCAGCCCTTGCTGCACACTTCAAACGCGTTTGCGTTGGAACTGGGATCGCTGGCCCACGATCGGAGGTGCAGACCTGCACAAGGCTGCATAATGGCCAGGCTTCTCACAATTTAAACATCGCCTGCCTCTTGCAGGGCATTGCCGCTTTAAGTGGGTGGTGCCGCAATTTGGGCACGTCATGACGCTGACGTCATAGCGTTCCATGCGTCGTCGCACGTGCGCAGTGCAATCAGCCGCCGCTCGCACCTGCGCAGTGCGGTCTTCGGCCGCTTTGTTCTCCCGTCTGTGGTGCGCACGGGTGGGACCCCGGGAAAAGCGCGCAAAATGGCCGCCTTCATCGATGCTAAGGCGCCGCATTCGGGCGATGGCTTGTACACTCTCTGCCTCGTGGGAGGCAAGTTTGTCCTGTTCTGCCGATTTAAGGCGGGAGTAGCGACTTTTCGCCTGTTCATGCACTTTATATGTCTCGATGGCTACTGGCAGGGTCATGTTTTTTATTTTTAGGAGCTGCTCCCACAGGGCGCGGAGTGGGCCCCAAACACGATCTGATCCCTGATGAGGGAATCAGCAGTGTCACCGTAGTTGCAGGATTGCGCTAATATGCAGAGATGAGCTAGAAAGGATTGGAAAGGCTCATCCTTACCCTGAAGGCGTTGCAGGAAGACATAGTGCTCAAAGCTCTCGTTCGTTTCGACTTCGCAGTGACTGTCGAATTTGGCTAACACGGTCTGGAACTTGGTCTTATCCTCGCCGTCGGCAAAAGTGAGCAAATTGAAGATTTGGATGGCCTGGTCCCCCGCAGTCGATAGGAGCAGCGCGATTTTTCTGGCATCGGACGCATCCTCGAGGCCCGACGCCTCAATGTATAGACTGAATTTCTGCTTGAAGACCCGTCAGTTGGCACCGAGATTTCCAGAGATCCGGAGCTGTGGAGGGGCCTGGATCTTTTCCATGCCGCTGGAAGGCACTTGCTGGTCATCACTGAATTATTCAAGGTAAATTACTTAGATGAAGTAGACTCCTGGTATCATGTCGTGTTATTCACCCTGGGGTAACACGGACTGCAACAGGATGCAGGTGAACTGTAAAGCATACACCAACGTAGGCGTTGGTTCAAGACCATTTATTGAAATTCTGTAACAATGCACTCAGCTGGCTGTGGGTTGACACTCTACTACTCTAAGTGTACTAACTCTAACTTACTAGACCAGACTAGCTCTGATCCACGTGTAGAAGGTGCTGACTGATATATACACCCTGACTGTCACTACAGTTGTCACCAGTGGAAAGAGTCGGAGTGCAGATGCCTCGTGTGTTTTATAGTTGGAAGCCCCCCTCTACTGTTCTGTCTGGTGATTGGTTGTGTTCTGTCCTGTATGTTGATTGGCTAACCTGGATGTCTGTCACTGCCTCTTTTTACCTCATGATGTGCATGGGTGCATATTATGACAGCCCCACTTTAAAAAAAAAATTGTCGGTTGCTTCGAGCATATACGACATATTTACAGATATAACTATTTACAGCGAATGGCGAGTAAAAGCATATGTACATGTAAGGTGTCTAGTGTGCAGATACAGAACAATATGTACAAAGAAAATATTTATAAGTCCAATCTCTGGGGCTGGCGTCGGATCCTTGTCGACCGCCTGAGAGGTGGAGGTGGGGACGACGGCGTCTTGACAGGCGGGATTGCAGTCAGATTGGTGGCCTTGTGGAGCGAGGTGTCCGGAAAAGGCATAACGACAGCTGGGAACGTGCGATCTGGTGGTGGGCAGGCAGGTTTGCGTAGTGCCCTTCTGTTGCGCCTGACAATGGATCCATCAGCCATGCGAACCACGAATGACCTGGGAGCAGCCTGTCGAACAACAACAGCTGGAGCTGACCAGCCTCCACCAGGCAACCTGATGCGAACAGCATCTTCCGGTGAGAGCACATGCAATTCAGTAACATGAGCATCGTATGTCAGCTTTTGCCGGTTTTCAAGTTGCTGCACCTTTTGCAGCACTGGGAGGTGATCCAGGTCAGGTAAATGAATGGCCGGAACAGTCGTCCGCAGGTCACGATTCAAAAGGCGATATGCCGGAGACATACCGGTGGACAGAGGGGTTGCCCTGTACGCCAACAGCGCAAGGTTAAAGTCAGAAGCAGAGTCCGCAGCCTTGCAGAGCAGTTGCTTCACTATATGGACCCATAATGTGCAAGGGTGCATATTATGACATCCCCACTGGTGGAGTGGAGGGTGGGAGCTGGGGTGCAGGGGGTGGTGGGGTGGGAGAGTGGGGGCTCGGGTGGGGTGGTGGGTGCACCCAGACATTCTGTGGCACTCTGCAGAACCAGGTGTGAAGGTCAGTGGCATGCGCAGCAAGATGGCTGCCTTGCAAGCAATGGTGATCCATGCCTTCGCACCATCCCAGTCCCATGGCGAATCATCCCGACCCCACGGCCCTTCGCCCCATAACCTCACCCTCCCAGCCCTTGCAGGAACCCCCCCTCCACCCCCAGCCAGCCCAGCCAGTGTCAAGACCGGCAGCACACGGTCGCACCTCTCTGTGTCCTACCTCATCTTTCCCCCTCGTCAGCCACTGCACCAGTTTCCCGATCTAAAAAAGTACAAGTGAACATCGCCGTCAGGACTTCTCCCCGGTGGAGGCAGATAATGGTGGAAGCCCCGGGAATACTGGGTCAGGCCCGCTAATGCTATGCCAGTGGTGTTAACTGTACATGCGGAGTGGAACACATTGACGCCGCTGTCAAGCCACTGGAAAATTGCGATTTGGCATGAAACCAGCGCCCGCCATGATTTTGGCGTCAAAGCCAATTCTCCGTCCAATCGGGTTTCCCGATTCCAGCGTCAACTGAGAATCCAACCTCAGGAGTTTATTTTATTTTATAAGACTGTGCGGAAAGAATGATTCACTCCAGAAGTGATTGCATGAAAAAATAGGGAATTGATATTTTAAAACAAAACTTTATTATGAATACAAATTTAACTCATTCACTTCACAGCTGAAGAGAACAACTTATAATTATCCCTTAACACTACTACTCAATTGCCCATAAAACAACAAGAAAAGAAACACACTGCTCTCAATCCATCTTAAAATCAGCAGGGCACCGAGTAATATTTGCTTTGCAGAACAGATTTTGCCTCTGTTTCAACTTGGATATACTCCAGAACAAAATAAAGGCATGAAAGGCAGGGAGGTTGCAGTACTCATCCAATAGCTGCCCTACTGAATGTGCCCAAGAATGAGAAAAGTTCAAGCTGGCGTATACTGGTGTCAATTGTTTTTTAACTGCGTACCAAGTCAAAAATAACTACCAAACAACGTCTTTGCCTCTGAAAATTTAATTTTACAATGTGGAGTCGCTATCCATCAGATTTTACTTGGGGTGCGCCAGCTGCGCCAGAAAGGTAGCTCGCCGCAGTGCAGCGTGGTCGATGAAAGCCCGTTGCCCCCGACCCCGAGGTCTACCTGGCTCGCCACGCCTCACGAGATCGCATTGCAATGTAAATCCCGCCATTGTGGGTGGGATCATAGAATATTATTTCATAGAATTTACAGTGCAGAAGGAGGCCATTCGGCCCATCGAGTCTGCACCAGCTCTTGGAAAGAGCACCCTACCCAAGGCCCACACCTCCACCCTATCCCCATAACCCAGTAACCCCACCCAACACTAAGGGAAATTTTGGACACTAACGCCAATCCACCTAACATGTACATCTTTGGACTGTGGGAGGAAACCAGATCACCCGGAGGAAACCCACGCACACACGGGGAGGATGTGCAGACTCCGCACAGACAGTGATCCAAGCCGGAATCGAACCTGGGACCCTGGAGCTGTGAAGCAATTGTGCTATCCTCAATGCTACCGTGCTGCCCACCTGATGGCAAATCTGCATATTTGAGCGAAGCAGTTAGTCTCACTCAAATGTGCAGATTCCCGAGGGTCTGAGGCTGAGAAATTCAACCCCTTTGTTTCAGAGACCTCGGGCAAGCACTGTTCAGCACTAGTCCCCACAAACAGGAATCAGGCAGAACGGCACTTGTGGGGGTCTCCCAGGGGATTGGAGGCCCCAAGCTCCATGCCCTTTGGGCAGGGTGGTGCCCTGGCTCTGCCTGTGCCACCTGGGTGCAGTGCCAGCTTAGCACCCTGACATGCCACCTGGATGCACGCCTGGCTCTGCGAAGGTGCCCAGGTGTCATTGCCAGCTGGAGTTGGCACTGCCAGAGGCACTGCCAGAGGCACTGCCAGGGCACCAGGTTGGCACTGCCAAGGTACGAAGCTGGTATTTATTCGTGCATGCGCGATCGGACCGAGGATGCCCGGTGTGGGTGTTGGGGCGGGGGGACTCTCCCGTAGTATGTTCGGGCTGAGGGGGGAGGTCAGAGATCATTTTGTGAGCCTCAGAGATCGTGACTCATTTAAAAATGGCGTCCCGATCTCTCACTACACTGGGGGGTTCCGGCGAGCGAAACTCCCCACTGTGCAAGACATCCTTGGCCTTGCGTTCCCTATTCACCCTTAGTTGGAAATTTAAAACATTAGTCAATTTCTTGTATTGCTCTTATATTTCTTTCCCTCTCTTTATTTCATTTTCTGCACACAATTGAATCTAATTTGCACTTAAACATATGAACGAATGAACATACAAATTAGGAGTAGACATTTGGCCTATTGAGCCTGCACCCACCCCCCCCCCCCCCCCCCCCCCACCCCCACCACCCCCACCCCCCCCACTCCTCCTCTGTTCAATGCCACTTTCCAGCCTACTCCATAAACCTTTGACTCCCTTGTTAACCAAGAAACTATCTATCTCTGCCTTAAAAATATTCAATGATGCTGCCTCTACTGTTCTCTGACGAAGAGAGTTCTACAGAGTTGCAGAAAGAAAAGCCTTATTTTTAAACTGTGTTCCCCAGTTCTGGTCTATCCTGCAACAGGAAACATCCTCTCAGCATCCACTCTGTCAAGTCTCCTCAGGATCAGTGAGATCAGCTCTCATTCTTCTGAACTCTAATGGCTACAGACCCAATCTGTCCAATCTTTCCTCGTAAGATAACAGCCTCATCCCAGTGTCATGTGAGAGTACTTTTAAGACATGAATGTTTAAGCAATGTGCCTTTAAGAAAACAGTGATGTCAGAGACTGGGTGGGGCTCAGCTCAGGTCAACCATTTTGCAGTTGGGTTTTTGCAGGTTTTTAGTTTCAGTTTAAAAAGCAGTGTGTCTGTGTGTTTCCAGAGAGCTGCGTTTTGAAAAGCAGCTTGTTTTGCAGTGAGCTGGAGTTGCTGTGACCTCTGCCATAAAAGACCATCTCTGGATCATTTGGGTGATTTAAACTCATAATAGTAGAACCTTTAACCTGATGTGATTTTGTTTAAAGCTGTTAAGCCTCTTGGAAGTTTGAAGGAACATTTTAAGGAGTTATTTACTGTTGCAATATTTTCTGAATTATCTTTGAAGTAAGGGGTGTTAGGAGATCCAATGTTTATTTAAGATGTTAGGTTGAGTTCATGGAATAAACAGTGTTTTGTGTTTAAAAATCCACGTGTCCATAATTGTAATCCCACACCTAGGGAAAAGCCGTGTACTCGGAAAAGCAACAAATCCATTAAAGGGAGAGTTTGGTTGAACTCCATGATACATTTTGGGGTTCTGAAAAAGCCTCGCCCATAACAATTGGGGGCTCAAGGGGGTTAAAAGTCTATCTATTGGATTGGCTTTTGTGAACTTAACGACAGTGAAGGATTGTTGCTTTTCCGGTGAGGTATTTTAGTTTAAGTGGGGCGAGTGTTGTGAACAGAGGCTCTTTCAGAGGCTCAAATGCATTTGGGGGTGGAGAATGTCGCACGTAGTCCTTTACGGACAGAAACGAAAAGCAGACTGTTATACATTACCTGACAAAATGTGAAAATATGAGGTAATTATGGCGGTGGTTAAGCATTTAAAGTTGCCTGAGATCGAGTTTGACTCATTGCAAATGGCAAAAAATTCAGTTGCAAATTAAACAAATGGAACATGAGAATGAATTAAAGCGGCTGGCATACGAGAGTGAGAGAGAGGAAAAAGAAAGAGAAAGAGAGAGAGAGAGGAAAAAGAAAAGGACAGAGAAGAAAGGAGAAAAGAAAGAATAGCCCTAGCAGAACAAAAAGAAAAAGAAAGGGAGATAGAGATCAGGGAAAAAGATAGAGAGGGAGTTTGAACTTCAGCAAATGGCCATGAAACATGACAATCAGTTAAAATTTGCAGACATAAAGGGAAACGTACAGTTGGATGATAGTGATGAGGATAGTGAGAAAGAGCGTCATAGTCGAAGGCTTGGTGGGAATCTATTTAAATATGTCCAAGCATTGCCAAGGTTTGACGAGAAGGAAGTGGAAGCCTTTTTCATTTCATTTGAGAAGGTAGCTAAACAAATGAAATGACCACAGGACATGATGTGGGTGTTACTGATTCAAACAAAGCTGGTAGGTAGAGCTAGTGAAGTGTTTGCATCACTACCGGAGGAGGTATCTGGAACGTATGAGGAGGTAAAGAAATCCATCTTAAGTGCATATGAGTTAGTGCCTGAAGCTTACAGACAAAGGTTTAGAAATTTAAGGAAAAAATGTGGTCAAACATACATGGAGTTTGAAAGGCTCAAACAGAGTAATTTTGATAGGTGGATAAGGGCTTTGAAAATAGACCAAACGTATGAAGCTCTCAGAGAAATTATACTTTTGGAGGAGTTTAAAAATTCAATTTCTGATGTAGTGAGAACTATGTGGAAGAACAGAGGGTTAAAACTGCGAGATTAGCAGCGGAAATGGCAGATGATTATGAATTAGTTCATAAATCAAAGATTGATTTCCGACATCAGTTTCAGCCGATGAGGGATAGAAACTGGGGACATGAAAAATAAAGTGCTAAAGGTAAAGGTGATCTGATGGGAGACAATAAAGTGAGTGTACCTCAGATTTAAAAAGAAATCCAGGAGGGTGGAAAAGAAATGAAAAGTTTCAAATGTTTTCACTGTAATAAACTAGGCCATGTAAAGCCACAGTGTTGGTGGTTGAAGAAAAGCACTGGGAAGGCTGATGTGGATAAGACAGGATAAAACAGGATAAGACAGTGGGGTTTGTTTGAGTGGTAAAGGAAA
This sequence comes from Scyliorhinus torazame, assembly GCF_047496885.1. Classification (NCBI taxonomy): domain Eukaryota; kingdom Metazoa; phylum Chordata; class Chondrichthyes; order Carcharhiniformes; family Scyliorhinidae; genus Scyliorhinus; species Scyliorhinus torazame. The sequence goes on along the minus strand of NC_092708.1, from coordinate 208,880,477 downwards.
GCCCAAGGGAATCGAAGGAGTTGCAAACGATTGTACAGCCTGTTCAAGAAGTAATTGTTAAGAAGGTGCTAAATGTCTTTAAAGAATTTACTTGTGTGGGTAAAGTTTATTCATGTGTATCAGGAGAAGCAGGTAAAGAAGTCACAATTTTAAGAGATACAGGGGCTAGTCAATCTTTAATGGTAAGAGATGAGGAATTATGTAGTTTGGGAAGAATGTTGCCAGAAAAGGTGGTGATATGTGGAATTCAGGGTGAGAGCAGTAGCGTTCCATTATATAAGGTAAGGTTGGAAAGTCCAGTGAAGAGTGGTGAAGTGGTAGTAGGAATAATAGAGAAACTATCTTGTCCAGGAATACAGTTTATCTTGGGTAATGATATAGCTGGATCATAGGTGGGAGTGATGCCTACTGTGGTTGATAAACCAGTGGAAAATCAGTCAACTGAAGTGTTGAAGGACGAATATCCTGGGATTTTTCCAGATTGTGTAGTAACAAGGTTGCAGAGTCACAGGTTAAGACGAGGAGAAATCAAAGAGTGAAGATGAAGTTGAAGTGCAATTATCAGAATCGATTTTTGATCAGATGGTTGAAAAAGAACAAGAACAGGTGAAGGATGAGGCGGATATTTTTAGTTCAGGAAAATTGGCGGAGTTACAACAGAAATATGTAGAAATAAAACGGATATATTAGAAAGCATATACGGAAGAGGAATCTGAGAGCATACCAGACTGTTATTACCGTAAAAATGATGGCTTGATGAGAAAATGGAGACCTGTACATATGCAGGCGGATGAAAAGTGGGCAGAAGTTCATCAAGTAGTATTGCTGGTAGGGTATAGAAAGGAGGTGTTGCGAGTTGCACATGAGGTACCAGTGGGAGGTCATTTGGGAATAAGAAAAACTCGAGCTAAAATCCCGAAACATTTTTATTGGCCTGGACTACATAAAGATATAGTTAAATTTTGTCAATCATGTCACACATGTCAAGTGATAGGGAAACCTCAAGCAGTGATAAAACCAGCACCCTGAATACCCATTCCAGCATTTAAGGAACCTTTTACAAGGATCCTAATCGATTGTGTAGGACCGCTTCCAAAAACAAAAAGTGGGAATCAATATCTTTTGACTGTAATGGATGTGTCTACTAGGTTTCCAGAGGCCATTCCAGTACATAATATTACAGCTAAAAGGACTGTGGAGGAGTTACTTAAATTCTTAATAGATATGGACTACCCACAGAAATTCAATTGGATCCAGGAACAAATTTTACTTCAAAGTTATTCAAAGAAGTTATGGATAGCTTAGGAGTAAAACAATTTAAATCAACCGCGTACCATCCAGAATCGCAGGGCGCATTAGAAAGGTGACATCAGACATTAAAGACAATGCTGAGGGCGTATTGTCAAGATTATCCAGAGGATTGGGATAAAGGTATCCCATTCGTATTGTTTGCAATTAGGGATGCACCTAATGAGTCTACCAAATTTAGTCCTTTTGAACTAATTTTTGGTCATGAGGTAAGAGGACCACTTAAATTGATTAAGGAAAAATTGGTGGGTGAGAAATCGGAAATTACACTATTGGAGTACGTGTCAAATTTTAGGGAATGATTAAATAGAGCAGGTGAATTGGCTAGACAACATTTGAAAGTTGCACAAAATGTGATGAAACGGGTAGCGGACAAGAAATCCAAAGTTCGTAGTTTTGCCAGTGGGGATAAAGTTTTAGTGTTGTTACCAGTGGTAGGTGAGCCTTTAAAAGCTAAGTTTTGTGGACCGTATCAGATTGAAAGGAAATTAAGTGAGGTGAATTATGTGGTCAAAACACCAGATAGAAGGAAGACTCACCGAGTGTGTCATGTGAATATGCTTAAAAGGTACTAAAGGGAAGGAGAAAAAAAGGAGGTTTTACTGATTCTAACTCAAAGTGACGAACCAAATACAGATGACTGTGAATTTGACATACCTCAAATTAAATTGGAAAATGAGGAAGTTCTTAAAAATTGGGATGAATTGTTAAGTTACCTTCCAGAGGAAAAACAAACTGACCTGAAAGAATTAGTAATATCGCATGGGCAAATTTGTAGAGATAAATTGGGAAGTACTAAAATGGCTATACATGATGTAGCTGTGGGAAATGCTGTTCCTATCAAACATCATCCATATAGACTTAACCCTTTAAAATTGGCACAGGGTAACAGAGTGATTGAGAGTATGCTTAAGAATGGCATAATTGAAGTGGATTGCAGCCAATGGAGATCACCCATAATGATGGTACCTAAACCAGATGGTACCCAACGGTTGTGTGTGGACTATAGAAAGGTGAATGCAGTTACAAGAACAAACTCTTATCCTATCCCACGTTTGAAGGATTGCATTGAGAAAGTGGGACAATCTGCTTTTATTTCCAACTTCCAGACATGGAAAGAACATTTAAAGCATCGTATGGAGTTCTTCGATCGACTTCAGGAAGCGGGTTTGGTGATGAACCTAGCCGAAAGTGAATTTGGAGAAGCCCGAATCATTTTCCTTGCGGAGTTTCTGTTATCCTTAAGGCAAAGGGAAATAATGTGATTTCCTAGCATGAATGGCTTTGATCGAACAGTTGTACAAAAGTTTTGTGGTGTGATTTCTCCACTGATGGACTTGCTAAAGAAACCTAAAACATTTCAATGGACAGCGGACTTTCAACAGGCATTTGACTGCCTGAAAGCTGTGGTAACCAATGTTCCTGTATTGGAGAATTGCAAGGGACTCTGTGGTCAGATTGAACTGAAGTATCTGATTCTAAAGAGAAATGCCAAGGAGTAGAGGAATGGATGGATCGTGTAGAGACTTTGTTCAAAGAGACTGTCAATCGAGAAGGATTTTGGTTGGAGGAAGAAGAACAAAGAAAAATGGACTATGTTATTATACCTGTTTGCATGTGTTGTTTTTTTTTAAAACGAAAAGGTATATTTACTGTGTACATTTCTTTGTGGATGGTGCAAAAGTGAAAAATGAAACCATCTTGAAGTTGATCTTTTATTTTTTTTTCTTGGGGGAGGTGTCATGTGAGAGTACTTTTAAGACATGGATGTTTAAGCAATGTACCTTTAAGAAGACAGTGATGTCAGAGAGTGGTTGGGGCTCAGCTCAGGTCAGCCATTTTGCAGTTGGGTTTTTGCAGCTTTTTAGTTTCAGTTTAAAAAGCAGTGTGTGTGTGTGTCTGTGTGTTTCCAGAGAGCTGCAAGTTTTGAAAAGCAGCTTGTTTTGCAGTGAGCTGAAGTTGCTGTAACCTCTGCCATAAAAGACCATCTCTGGATCATTTGGGTGATTTAAACTCATAATACTAAAACCTTTAACCTGATGTGATTTTGTTTAAAGGTGTTAAGTCTCTTGGAAGTTTGAAGGAACATTTTAAGGAGTTATTTACTGTTGCAATATTTTCTGAGTTATCTTTGAAATAAGGGGTGTTAGGAGATCCAATGTTTATTTAAGATGTTAAGTTGAGTTCATGGAATAAACAGTGTTTAAAAACCCACGTGTCCATAATTGTAATCCCACACCTAGGGAAAAGCCATGTGCTAGGAAAAGCAACAAATCCATTAAAGGGAGAGGTTGGTTGAACTCCATGATACATTTTGGGGTTATGAAAACACCTCGCCCATAACACCAGGAATGAGTTGAGTGAACCTTCTCTCAACTGTTTCTCATGAAATTAAATAAGGAGATCAAAACTGTACAGAGTACTCTCACCAATGCCCTGGACGCCGAAATTGGGAAACACGATTGTACGGAGAATAGCTTCCAACGCCAAAATCGCGGCCGGCAGGCGCCTATTTGACGTCAAATCGCGAATCTCCCTCACCTCGACAGCAGCGTCAATGCGTACCGGAGCGCTCGTACAGTAGACACCGTTTGCATATCATTAGCGGGCCTTACCCGGTATTCTCTGGGGCCTCCACGATTCTACTCCTCCGATGGGCAGAGTTCCCGACGGCGCGGTTCACTTATGCTTTTAAAAATCGTGAAACCGGCGTGGTGGCTGATGAGGGAGAGAGAGAGAAGGTAGGACACACAGAGAAGCGACTGTGGGCTGCCGGGCCAGACACGGGCCGTGCTGGTTGAGGCGGGGTGGGGGGCCTGCCAGGGCCGGGAGAGGGGGGGTGAGATGTGACGGGGGAACAGGCCGAGTGGCCGCGGTGACCTCCCACGGGATTGGGGCTGTGTCTAGGCATGGACCGACATCTTGCTGCGCACCCACTGACCACCCACCTTGGCCCTTGGTTCTGCAGAGTGACACCCACTTTACGGGTGCCCCCACCCCCCCAATACAACACCTCACCCTCCGCCAAACCTCCCCGCCACCTGGCAGCCCACCCACTGCAAGACCCACAATAGGCCCTACATGGGTGGTGCTGCATACACCTGGCGAGGGCAGTGCCAGCTGACGGTACCCCTGTCATCAGGGATGGGTGCCAGGGCGAGAGGGCCCACAGTGCCACCTCCCTCTGTTGCTGCGCCATGTCAGCCAGCCCCTGGGTAATGCCGCCGCATTCCCAGCCGTGGCCTGTTGTGACTGGACCATGCTCAGGAGCCCCGCTGTGATTTTCAGGTGGCTCTGGGACGTGGTCGTCTGTGAGAATGCAACCACCCTGGGCCTTGGCCACCACCTGCACAGAATGCCCCAGGCCTCGAATATGCTGATCCATAGCCACGACCGTCCCCTCCAATGCCACCACCCCGGACACTACCCGTGCGGTGTTGCCCTGGGCAGCACGCATGACCGGCACCACCTTCTGCCCCTGCATGCGGTTGGACTCCTCCAACTGCACCTGTAGGTGCTGGATGCTCACCGACAACCCTCATGTAGTCCCTGGCTCTGCTACTGCATCGCCACAGTAGATTGGACTGTCTGTTCCAGAAGCTCTAGACCCGTCTGGACGGCAGCTAGTTCCTCGGGTCGGCCTGCCATCCAACTGTCCGCCTTCTCGGATGTTCCTACCTCCACCTCCAGTACCGGAGCAGCTGTGTGGTGAGCACCAGATAGTGTCCCAGGAGCCTCTTCACTAACATGCCCAACTAAGGTGAGTGTCTTTGGGATGAGGCAGGGTGTTGGAGATAGCTGTGATGGAATGTCACTGCCATCCTCCGACCTGAACTCTGGGGTCTCCTGAGTCTCGGGTGGAGTGTTGGTGTCTAAGCTGCTATCCCCGTTACTGCTCAGCTCCCGGGAGGGCTCCGGCTGTGGTACTGGCTGGGGGCGGGGGATGCTAGAAGGACCCACGTCATCCCTAGCAGATCCTGTAAGACACAAGGCAAGACGCATGATTAGACCGCGGGCCGGAGGGAATGGGGGTGGGTGGGGGTGGGGGTTGGTGGTGTGGGGGTGGTGTAGGGTGAGGATGATGTAGGGATGAGGGTGGCATGGGGTGAGGGTGATGTGGGGGTGAGGGTGGTGTTGGGGTGAAGGTGATGTGGAGGTGAGGGTTGGGGTGAGGGTGAAGTGGAGGTGAAGGTGGTGCTGGGGTGAGGGTGATGTGGAGGTGAGGGTGGTGCTGGGATGAGGGTGATGTGGAGGTGAGGGTGGTGTTGGGGTGAGGGTGATGTGGAGGTGAGGGTGGTGCTGGGATGAGGGTGATGTGGAGGTGAGGGTGGTGTTGGGGTGAGGGTGATGTGGAGGTGAGGGTGGTGTTGGGGTGAGGGTGATGTGGAGGTGAGGGTGGTGTTGGGGTGAGGGTGATGTGGAGGTGAGGGTGGTGCTGGGATGAGGATGTTGTTGGGAGGGTTTGACACGTGTGTCATGGGGAACCATAGCTAAGCAGGGTCTCACTTCCTTGCCCGCGGCCGAGCTCCACCTCGTCGACCTCCCTTTCCTCCTCGCCGCCAACCATGTCCCGGCCCCTCAGCTCAGCCATGGTGAGGGGCTGCAAGTCCGGCGGTCCCCCTTCTGTCTTCTCCTGCTGCCGGCAGTTGTGCACGGCTTTCTCCTGGGGCTGTGGGGAAAAACAGGACTCATGCACCCCAGGGGGTGGGCAGCTGGTGGCCTCAGTGGCCAGAGCACCCAGCCATGGCGGCTGGCATGGGTACCAGCATGTGGGGCAGGGCGGGAGCTCAGCTGCCCTCCGAGTTGGGGGGTAGGTTTGTGATGTGTGGGATGGGGTTTGGTGCCAGGGGCACAGAGTTGTCTACTCACCCTGGCCACCCTGAGGAGGTTGTGCAGTTTTGTTCTGCATGATTCGGATTGCGTTTCCCACGGCACTGACCGCCTCTGCCACCTGCGCCCAGGCACGATGAACAGCGGCGGCTGGCAGCCTCCTTCCCAGACGGGCTATAGGGTCAACCTCCTCTCCTCCATGGCGACCAGGAGGGTCTCCAGTTTGGCGTCTGCCAAACGTTGGGCTGCGCATCTTACTGCCATCTTGTTGGATGGGATGGTGAGTGTGGGGAGTGAAATGTGTATATACGGCTGCAGCTTGTCAATCACAGAACCGGCGAATCCCACACCGTTTCTCATTAGAATGGATTGTGTTCCATGTGGCGCCAGTGGCAGTAGCAGAATCGGTCCAGGTGCGGCACCGGTTTTGCTGCCATGAAAGTCCACGGATCTGCGTTGGCGTCAACACTTAGTCTCAGAAACGGAGAATCACGCCGCCCTCCTTTTCTATTCCATTCCCCTTGCAATGAAAGACAACATTGATGGCTTATATTAACTGGTTTTGACGCTGTAGGCTGAATTTTACTGTGGAAGCACCTATATGTTTGGATGTGGGTGGGGGAGGGTGTTAAAATCAGCAAAATTGACAATATGTCGGGAAACTGGCTGCAACCCATTGACGTCCGCATTTGACTGGAGCACATTAAGCTGTGTGCGCGCAAGCCCCTCAGGACAGGTATGTTGTTAATTTCCATATACTCAATTAGAACAATATTGACATACTGCTTTCAGTTTAATGTCAGATCAATGGGTTTCCTGGGATTCCTGAAATGCGCCAGTGAAGCCAAGGTGAGTCAGAGCAGCAATTGAGGGGGTTGAAGCAATCTCAGGAAAGAATGCCAATTAATATTTGGTACTCACAGCTGTTTTCTTATCCACGAGTGGGAAAGGTTTGTTCAAAGTACTTTTGCTGATAGGTTACTTTGTACAATTTAGAGGTTACTTTCTACACTGGTGGTTTGCTGTATTACGTCAGGGCGTTGCTATGTTGTTTTCGATTGGATCTCAGACGAGGACCAAGATGACCAGTCACAACAGCAGCAACAGCACCCAGAGCAGCCTGCTCCTCACAGAGCTGCAGCTGCACAGCAGAGGCTGGAGGAGTCCAGCAGAAAAGCAACCAGCAGAGATGACCAGCAAAGAGATGGCCTTATTCTTGGAATGTCTGAATACCAGTGTTTCTGGAGGATCAGAATGACAGGCCAGTTGGTGACAGACACCTTCAGACTCCGAGAGGAATATCTGCTGACTTCTGGACTTGGTGGGTACACACTACCAGCGACTGTCAAATTCAGCACCCAGCATTTTTATCTTCGAACCCTTCCAAAACACTGATGCAGACATATTCAGGATCTTCCACTTAGCTGCCCACAAATGCATAAGACAGATGACTGCTGAGTTGATTGCAAGAGTCAGCAATTATGTTAGCTTTTTTAGCAGTAACGTCAGTCACAATGAGTGGGTGCACAGCTTTGTATAGGTGCAGTGCCATAATCGATTGCACACAAATGGCAATCAGGTCACAACAAAGTCAATCAGGAATATTTGATAACAACAAATGTTTCCACAATGTGCAGCTTCAACAACAACAAGGCATTAATGCACATATGTGCAAGATTCCCAGCCAGCTACCATTAAAAGATGGCTGCTTGGTGATCTCACGTAGCACAAACTTAACGCATGGCACCCATCGGAAAATGCTCTCAAAAGATCAAGAGGAATATAACGAATGCTGCATCACAACAAGGTGTTTGATTGAACAGGGTATCAGCATGCTGAAAAGCACTTTAGGTGCCCGGGCAGATCTGGAGACACCCTTAATTATGCATCAGCTAGCTTGGTCATAGTTTGCTGTTCTTTGCATTTCATTAGGCAAAAGCAAGGCTTGAACTTTTGGGAGCAACAAGATCAAGCTCAGTTCCTTTTATAAAATTCAAAGAGGGAGGAGGAAGACGAAGTAGAGGAGGGTGATGAAAGAAACGCATCCCAGCTGGAATACCAGGAATGACCTTATTAATATCGGATTCACTTAAGTTGCAGCAGTGGACACACCACTGAGAAAAGGTTGCTTCACGTTCATCATTAAACAAGTCAGAATACTACCCGCAACCAAAAATGAAATAAACAGGACAATGAATACAAAGTTGGCTGAATGACAGAAGAGAGTAGTAGTGAACAGTTGTTTTTCAGACCTGCGGAAGGAATACAGTGATGTTCCCAGGGTCCATACTATTGCCGCTGTTTTTCCTGATATATTTGTTGATGGCTGAGATTTGGGTGTACGGGGTGCAATTTCAAAAGTTGCAGTTACAAATTTGGAAGCATTGTGAACTGTGAGGATGATAGACATAGACTTCACTTAGGCTGGTGGAATGGGTAGACACATGATGCTGAAATTTAATACAGCAAAATGTGAAGTGATAGATTTTTGTAGTATTATAATCTGCATAGAGGCTGTTAACATTGAAAGAGAAATTTGAACACCCAATGATTAACTGAAAGAAATTACGCCACAAGATTTCACTTTTTTGAACATAAACAAACTTTACCAAATAGATGGTGTTGCCATTGACCTCTAGGCCCAGCTGTTGCAAGCAACTTTGATGGTCTCCATGAGAGACATAATGGAATGTCACCTAATGTCCTACCCCTTGCATGTTCCCAATATGTGGATGTTATGTTTGTTATATTTAAATCTTCAGCTGTATGTAATAACCTTCTTCCAAGTCTTTAAAAAAAAAAATTTAGAGTATCCAATTGTTTTTTTCCAATTAAGGGGCAATTTGTTGTGGCCAATCCACCTACCCTGCATATCTTTGGGTTGTGTGGGCGAGACCCATGCAGACATGAGGATAATGTGCAAACTCCACACAGACAGTGACCCGGGATGGACCGGGATTGAACCTGGGTCCTCGGTGCCGTGAGGCAGCAGTGCTAACCACTTCTTTACAAGTCTTAATGGGCTCCATCCTGTGATCAAATTCACCGTTGCAGTTGATAAATCTGCCAGGGGGTTGTCTACCATGGTCCGCTGCAGGCCATCTTCTGGTCAATATACGCATTGGGATTCTTTCAGTTCCACGCGCTATAAGAATTGTTCTTAGCAACAGCCCTGTAAATAGGGCATAGGGCCTAAGCCAATGGGCAAGATAAAGATTGTACCCAACCAGCCTGTGCTTGTAAAATTCAAACCAGTGTCTAACTTTAGATGTGATTCTGCAATTGGACAAAATTTGCTAACAGATCATCAGTGTGCTAAGAATTACACTGACAGCCAATTTAATTTCAGCTGTTGGGCTCACAGTGTGGCATTTGCATTGACTGGAAGCTACATATATTAATACACAGAACCCTGTTCTTTACAGACAGAAAGAACATGCACTCGCATTGTACCTGTTTCAGCTAAAAAAAAATCAGTGACAGCGATTTGTTATTTCATTCCTCACCACGATACCTTGACCTATCAGGGTCAAGTTGCCTGGTTTAAATTTCAAACCCTGCTTGGCAGTTAACTGTCAGTTGCCATCAACTGATGCATTCTCCTGGGCAATACCTCCATTAATCAGAATCCATTTGCCAACCAACAAGCACCTTCTTCTCATTTGTTGATTTCCTGTGCATTGTATTCTTGCGAATGGCCTGATAAGCGCAAAATGAAAAACTTCAATAAAAAATGTATTTTTTATGGCAAAACTTTTGTTGTATCTAAAAACTTTAAACAAAAATTACTAACTTAACACTATGGTTTGTCAAGACTTAGAGTATAAACCGAATTCCCCTTTTTACTTTCAAATTCCACCGAAGGGTTTCTGTATACATTACAAAAACTTGAGGGTTCATTCATTTCTCTTTTCATAGAATTCAAACTAGGTATACCACAACTTTAATTTCTCCTCTGTATTCCAGCTTTTCTCAGAGGTATAAGGGGTAAAATTATCCGGAAACGGCGTGATGTCCGCCGACTGGCGCCCAAAACGGCGCAAATCAGACGGGCATCGCGCCACCCCAAAGGTGCGGAATGCTCCTCATCTTTGGGGGCTGAGCCCCAACCTTGAGGGGCTAGGCCCGCGCCGGACGAATTTCCGCCCCGCCAGCTGGTGGAAAAGGCCTTTGGTGCCCCGCCAGCTGGCGCGGAAATGACATCTCCGGGCGGCGCATGCGCGGGAGCGTTAGCGGCCGCTGACAGCTTCCCACGCATGCGCAGTGGAGGGAGTCTCTTCTGCCTCCGCCATGGTGGAGACCGTGGCGGAGGCGGAAGGGAAAGAGTGCCCCCACGGCACAGGCCCGCCCGCGGATCGGTGGGCCCCGATCGTGAGCCAGGCCACCGTGGGGGCACCCCCCGGGGCCAGATTGCCCCGTGCCCCCCCCCAGGACCCCGGAGCCCGCCCGCGCCGCCTTGTCCCGCCGGTAAGGTAAGTGGTGTAATTTACGCCGGCGGGACAGGCATTTTAGCGGCGGGACTTCGGCCCATCCGGGCCGGAGAACCGCGCGGGGGCGCCCGCTAACCGGCGCAGCGCGATTCCCGCCCCCGCCGAATCTCCGGTGCTGGAGACTTCGGCAACCGGCGGGGGCGGTATTCACGCCAGCCCCCGGCGATTCTCCGACCTGGCGGGGGATCGGAGAATTTCGCCCAAGATTTCCATTAGCTTTTAGCTAAGCGGTCCTTCACATTTTCTTCCAAAACCCACTTTACATTTCAAGCTTGGGCCTCAATGAATTTGAGTTTAGCAACCTAAAAATGACTCTTGGTTCCTAAAGGCCTCTATGCTCCTCTACAGCTGTTATACAACTTGTGGTTCTACAGCTGTTTTACAGCATCTGGGAAAAATAATTCTCTCTCTCTGCTCCAAGCTGACTATTTTATTTTCTCTATGAAACACAGGGGGCGGGATTCTCCATAATCGGCGCGATGACCGGCGGCAAAAACGGCGCGAATCAGTCCGGCATCGCGCCGCCCCAAAGGTGCGGAATTCGCCACATCTTGAGGGGCCGAGCCCCCACCTTGAGGGGCTAGGCCTGCGTCGGAGTGATATCCGCCCCGCCGGCTGGCGGGAAAGGCCTTTGGCGCCCCGCCAGCTGCCGCGGAAATGACTTTGCTGGGCGGCACATGCGCGGGAGCGTCAGCGGCTGCTCACGGCATCCCCGCGCATGCACAATGGAGGGGGTCTCTTCCGCCTCCGCCATAGTGGAGACCACGGCGTAGGCAGAAGGAAAAGAGTGCCCCCACGGCACAGGCCCGCCCATGGATCGGTGGGCCCCGATCGCGGGCCAGGCCACCGTGGGGGCACACCCCAGGGCCAAATCCCCGCACGCCCCCCCAAGGACCCCGGAGCCCGCCCGCGCCGCCTGCTCCCGCCGTTAAGATAGGTGGTTTAATCCACGCTGGCAGGAGAGGGTTGACAGCAGCGGGACTTCGGCCCATCGCGGGCCGGAGAATCGCCGGGGGATTCCCGCCGACCGGCGCGGCGCAATTCCCGCCCCTGCCGAATCTCCGGTGGCAGAGAATTCGCGACACGGCGGGGGCGGGATTCACGCCGGCCCCCGCCGATTGTCCGACCCGGTGGGGGGTCGGAGAATCGCGCTCAGGATATCTGTTCCTGTATAGCCAACCTCTATAGCAATGTGGCATGCTTGGTATATTCCCAAACAGAAATGTAAATCAATTACCTTTTACTTTTAAAACAATCCTTTAATTCAAATAATTTACACTTTCAACGAAGTTATCGGCTCTCCCTCCAGACTTGCTGGTTCCACCAAGAAGCTCCCTTGTTTACAAAAGTGTCTTTAGCTTTTTTGATTTGCGAGCTACATGTGTAGTTCAAATCCCTTACTGAAATAACTCCTGTCCCTACTGAAAGTTTAAAGGTGGGTTATTCATTGTAGTTTTTGCCCTTCGACTTCTGGTGGCGGCTATGGAGTGAGTGGTCGCACACAGGGCAGCTTTGGCTCGAAGGTGTTGGTTTGGGCACTTTAACCTGTTAGTGGGGTAGCTCCGGCACAGAAGGTGTAGAAGGAGAGGTTCTCCCCAAGCTTGACATGTCTATTGGCGATCAGACACGACAAAAAACAGTGAATGACCTGGCTAAGGAATTGGAGGGGACCTGGGGTGCAGCAACAATTGTAAGAATGGCAGAGGGAGAAGGGTTGTCACCAATGGGCAAGCTCCAGATGGAATTTCCCCAGCAAAGGAAAGAGAAGCATGGTGGCTGGTCGAAGGCCATTGAGAGAGCAGTAGCACCTCTGCGAGGATCGATGGATCATGTAGAGAAATGCCTTGAGGCACAAGGGGCGACGGTACGAGAGGTGGAGAAGGTGAGTCCGACCAGAGTGATTAAATTGTGTCCTTGGAAGCAGAGGTCAGGGTCCTGGGGGGACCTATGCAAGTCAGTGAGCGTGAAGGTGGAGGAGTAGGAAAACAGGTCCAGGTGGCAGAAATTGCGAATTGTGGGTCTGCCAGAGGGTGTGGAAGGAACAAGGGCCACAAAATATGAGTCAAGGATGCTGGTCGGGTTGGTGGAGGAGGGAGTGCTGGACAAGGCCCCAAAGGTGGACACGGCCCACAGGTCTTTAAGGCAGAGGCTGAGAGGGGGGAGTCACTGTGGGTGGTGATTGTATGGTTGCATAAATTTGTTGAGAAAGAGAAGATTCTTTGATTTCATAGGATTTGACATCGCTGATGAGACCAGAAATTATTACCCATCTGCAATTGCCCTTGAGAAGGTGGTGGTATACCGCTAAAGTCCATGTGATGTAGGTACACTCACAGTGCTGTTAGGTAGTGAGGCCTATCAGTTTGACCCAGCGACAGTAAAAGAACAGCGATGTATTGCCAAGTCAGAATGGTGTGTGGCGTGGAAGGAAACTTGCTGGTAATGGTGTTCCCATACATGTGCTGCCTTTGACCTTCTAGGTAGCAGCGGTTGTGGACTTGGAAGATGTTGTCAATGGAGCCTTGGTGAGTTTCTTCAGTGCATCTCTTAGATGGTGCACACTGCTATTACTGTGCATCAGTGGTGGTGGGAGTAGATGTTGGAGGTGATGGATGGGGTGACAATCAAGCGGTTGCCATGTCCTGGATGGTATTGTTTTGTTGAAACTGAACTCATCCAGGCAATTGAAGAGTATTTCATCACACTCCTGACTTGCACCTTGTAGATGTTGGACAGATTTTGGGCAGTCAGGAGATAAGATACTCTCTGCAGAATTCCTAGCCTCTGACCTAGTCTTATAGTCACCATGTTTATATGTCTGGTCCACTGGTGTACCTACACCGCATGGACTACAGCAGTTCAAGAATGTAGTTAACCACCACCTTCTCAAAGGCAATTACGGATGCATAATAATTGCTGACCTCACCAGCGGTGCCCATACCCTATGAAAGAATAAAAAAATGATCTATATTTAGGTTTAAAATAGACTCTCACTTCACCCCTTCAGTCTGAACATGAAATTCTATGACGTTATGGTCGCTGCCATTTAAAGCTCCTTCACCATGACGTTATTGATTGATCCTGTCTCAGATACAGAATATGCTGCTCCTTACTTGCCTATAGAATGTATTGCTGTAACCAGCCCAGTGGTGCGGTCCAGTTCAGTTTCTGGTCAATGTTAATCCCCAGGATGTTGATTGTAGGGGGATTTAGCAATGGTAATGCCATTGAATGTCAAGGGGAGATTGCTAGATTCTGGAGGTGGTCATTGCCTGTCACTTGTGTGGCGTGAATATTACATGCTGCTTATCAGCCCAAGCCTGAATTTTGTCCAGATCTTGCTGCATGGATTGCTTCAGTATCTGAGGAGTCACTGAGGATAGGAAGCATCAATGGCCTGAGGCGGAGAGGGGATGGAGCAGCATGGATGCCCCCCCCCTCCCACCTTCCCCAGCTGCTGACACCTCAGTTCACTTTAAAGAAGTTGATAAATGGCTTCCACCTCAGGATGAAACCCTCTCCCACTCCTTAACTTTTTCCAGGGGCTTAAATTCTGTCAGGTCACTCATCCATACGCTCACCTTTGGCGGCTCCGAGTCCCACCAACTCCCAACAAAACCCATCTTTGGGCTATCAGGGAGACAAAGGCCAAGGCATCTCTCCCCATCTGAACGGCCAGATCTTCCGACATGCCGAATATCACCACCTCCAGATTCAGAACCACTCCAATGCCCAGATTTTCGGAGACTTTCAACCTCGGACACACCCAAAACATATGCATATGGTTCGCCGACCCCTTGCACACTGCCCACATCTATCCTCCACCCCCGAAAAGAACCAGCTCATCCTCAAGACCGTCATGTGGGCTCTGTGCACCACCTTAAATTGGATGAGGCTTAACCTTGCACATGTTGAAGAAGCATTCACCCTCCGCAGAGCTTCTCTCCACACCCCGGCCCCCAACTCTGCCTCCAGCTCTTCCTCCCACGTGCGTCCGACCTCCTCCACAGGAACACCCTCTATATCCATTAACTCTCCATATATATTTGCCACTGTCCCCTCCCCAAAGTCATTATCGGACAACAACTTGTCTTGCAGCACCAGAGGTGGCAGCTCTGGAAAGGACGGCACCTCTTTTCTAACAAAGTCTCTCACCTGCAGATACCTGAACCTGTTTCCTTTAGGCAACTGATGCGTCTCCTCAAGCTCCTCCATGTATGCAATCCTTCCTCCCAGAGTCCCTGAAGTACTCTATCCCCATCTGCTGCCATCCCCAGAACCTCGCATCCAACTCCACCGGCAGAAACCTATGATTGTCACATATTGGGGCCCACAGCGATATGCCTTCCAGTCCAAAGTATTGCCTGAACTGGTTCCAAACCCTCAACACTGATACCACCACCGGGCTCACGGAATACCGGACTGGCAGGAATGGCAGGAGCGCCAACAATAGTGCCCTCAAACTGGTCCCCCTACATGACACCGCCTCCAACCACTCCAGACCGACCCCTCCTCCACAGCCCATTTCCTAACCATTGCAATGTTTGCTGCCCAGTAATAATTCAACTGGCTTGGCAAAGCCAGCTCCCTCCACACGTCGATCCCTTTCCAGAAACACCCTCATTCGCGAGGCCTTCCCCACCCACACAAACCTCAAAATTATCCCAGTAACCTTTCTAAAAAAGGACTTAGGAACAAAGATGGGGAGGTTCCGAAATACAAACAGAAACTTGGGCAGCACTGTAATTTTTGCAATCTGTACATTCCCTGCCAACGACAAGAGCAACACATCCCACCTAGAATCATGGAATCACAGAGAAGTTGTAGCATAGAAGGTGGCCATTCAGCCCATCGTGTCCATGTCAGCCCAAGGACACCCAAATACTCTTTCTAATCCCATCTTCCTGAACCCGGCCCATAGCCTATAGGTTAGAGTGCTTAAGGTGCAGATACAGGTGCCTTTTTAAAAAGTTCAGGGTCTCTGCCTCTACCATCAACTCGGGCAGCGAATTCCAGACTCCCACTACCCTCTGCATAAAAGGTTTTTCCTCATGTCCCCTCTACATCTTCTGCCACTTATCTTGAATCTATGTCCCCTTGTTCTAGAATTCTCCGCCAAGGTAAACAGTTTTATCCTGTCCACACCACCTCTTACCCTCATAATTTTCCACACCTCAATTGTCACCATTCTTTGTTCCAAGGAAGGTAACCCCAATCGATCCAATCTCTCCTCATAGCTACACTTTTCTTCCTCTGGCAACATTTTTGGAAACCTCCTCTGCACTCTCTACAGAGCAATAACAGCCTTCCTGTAATGTGATGACTAGAACTGCACTCAATATTCCAGTTGTGGCCTCACCAGTATTTTATACAATTCTAACATTACATCCTTACTTTTATTTTCTTTACCTCTGCAAATGAAAGAGAACATTCCATTTGGTATTTTAACAACCTTGTCTACTTGAACTGCTATCTTTAGGGACCTGTGTACCTGTACGCCAATATCTCTCACTTTGCCTACTCCTCTTAGTATATTCCCATTTATTGTGTACTTCCTTCCAACTGTGTGACCTCCCTAAATGCATGACCTCACACTTCTCTGTGTTAAATTCCATCTGCCACTTTATCGCCCACTCACCAAGCCACCTATATCGTTTTGAAGATTATAGCTATCCTCTACATTTCTACCACTCGGCCAATCTTTGTGTCATCTGCAAATTTCCCAATTATGCTCTCCAAGTTCACGTCCAAATCGTTAATATATAACGCAAACAGTAAGGGTCCCAACACCGAGCCCTGTGGCACACCACTTGAAACAACTTTCCAATTGCAAGGTCAGTCATCGACCATTTCCCTTTGTTTCCTGTTACCAAGTCAACTTTTTATCCAATTTGCCACATTGCCCTGTATCCCATGGGCTTTCACTTTCCTGACCAATCTGCCATGTGATGCTTTGTCAAATGCCTTGCACACCACATCCACTGCACTATCTTTATAAACCTTTCTTGTGTGGAGTATAAGGAAAGTAGGAAGGAACTTAAGCAAGGAGTCAGGAGGGCTAGAAGGGGTCACAAAAAGTAATTGGCAAATAGGGTTAAGGAAAATCCCAAGGCTTTTTACACGTACATAAAAAGCAAGAGGGTAGCCAGGGAAAGGGTTGGCCCACTGAAGTATAGGCAAGGGAATCTATGTGTGGAGCCAGAGGAAATGGGCGAGGTACTAAATGAATACTTTGCATCAGTATTCACCAAAGAGAAGGAATTGGTAGATGTTGAGTCTGGAGAAGGGTGTGTAGATAGCCTGCGTCACATTGAGATCCAAAAAGACGAGGTGTTGGACGTCTTAAAAAATATTAAGGTCGATAATCCCCAGGGCCTGATGGGATCTACCCCAGAATACTGAAGGAGGCTGGAGAGGAAATTGCTGAGGCCTTGACAGAAATCTTTGGATCCTCACTGCCATCAGGTGATGTCCCAGAGGACTGGAGAATAGCCAATGTTGTTCCTCTGTTTAAGAAGGGTAGAAAGGAAAATCCAGGGAACTACAGGCCGGTGAGCCTTACTTCAGTGGTAGGGAAATTACTGGAGAGAATTCTTCGAGACAGGATCTACTCCCATTTGGAAGCAAATGGACGTATTAGTGAGAGGCAGCATGGTTTTGTGAAGGGGAGGTCTCACTAACTTGATAGAGTTTTTCGAGGAGGTCACAAAGATGATTGATGCAGGTAGGGCAGTGGATGTTGTCTATATGGACTTCAGTAAGGCCTTTGACAAGGTCCCTCATGGTAGACTAGTACAAAAGGTGAAGTCACACGGGATCAGGGGTGAGCTGGCAAGGTGGATACAGAACTGGCTAGGTCATAGAAGGCAGAGAGTAGCAATGGAAGGATGCTTTTCTAATTGGAGGGCTGTGACCAGTGGTGTTCCGCAGGGATCAATGCTGGGACCTTTGCTGTTTGTAGTATATGTAAATGATTTGGAGGAAAATGTAACTGGTCTGATTAGTAAGTTTGCAGACGACACAAAGGTTAGTGGAATTGCGGATAGCGATGAGGACTGTCAGAGGATACAGCAGGATTTAGATTGTTTGGAGACTTGGGCGGAGAGATGGCAGATGGAGTTTAATCCGGACAAATGTGAGGTAATGCATTTTGGAAGGTCTAATGCAGGTAGGGAATATACAGTGAATGGTAGAACCCTCAAGAGTATTGAAAGTCAGAGAGATCTAGGAGTACAGGTCCACAGGTCACTGAAAGGGGCATCACAGGTGGAGAAGGTAGTCAAGAAGGCATACGGCATGCGTGTCTTCATTGGCCGGGGCATTGAGTATAAGAATTGGCAAGTCATGTTGCAGCTGTATAGAACCTTAGCTAGGCCACTCTTGGAGTATAGTGTTCAATTCTGGTCGCCACACTACCAGAAGGATGTGGAGGCTTTAGAGAGGGTGCAGAAGAGATTTACCAGAATGTTGCCTGGTATGGAGGGCATTAGCTGTGAGGAGCGGTTGAATAAACTTGGTTTGTTCTCACTGGAACGACGGAGGTTGAGGGGCGACCTGATAGAGGTCTACAAAATTATGGGGGGCATATACAGAGTGGATAGTCAGAGGCTTTTCCCCAGGGTAGAGGGGTCAATTACTAGGGGGCATAGGTGTAAGGTGAGAGGGGCAAGGTTTAGAGTAGATGTACGAGGCACGTTTTTTACACAGAGGGTAGGGGGTGCCTGGAACTCGCGACCGGAGGAGGTGGTGGAAGCAGGGACGATAGTGACATTTAAGGGGCATCTTGACAAATACATGAATAGGATGGGAATAGAGGGATACGGACCCAGGAAGTGCAGAAGATTGTAGTTTAGTCGGGCAGCATGTCGGCACGGGCTTGGAGGGCCGAAGGGCCTGTTCCTGTGCTGTACATTTCTTTGTTCTTTGTTCCTCAAAGTATTCAATCAAATTTGTGAGACAAGACCTTCTGTTAACAAATCTATGCTGACTCTCCCTGACTGGTCCATGTCTTTCTATGTGACAGTTAATCCTATCTCTCATGATTGATTATACTAATTTGCCCACCATTGATGTAAGACTAACTGGCCTAAAATTATTTGGCATATCCTTCAGTTCCTTTTTAAACAATGGTATCACGTTTGCATTTCTCCAGTCCTCCGGTACCTCCCCTGTGTCAATTGAGGATTGGATAATCATCCTCAGAACATCTGCTATCTCCTCGCTGACCTCCTTCAGTAGCCTCAGAAACAATCCATCTGGCCCTGGCAACTTATCAAGCAACTTGAGCTCTCAAGGATTTCAACCCTTCGAGTACTTCCTCTCTCTTTATGATTATCCCATCCAGTATCTCACAGTGTTCCTCCTGAACAACTATATCTGCATCATCCATTTTTCATGCCCTCTCTTTGATTTTCTTACTTCCTTTTTGACTTCTTCCCTTCATTTTCTATACTCATCTAGGCTATCTGAAGTGCTTCGTTCTTTATGCCTCAGACATAGTCATAGACATAGAATTAGTCATAGAACATACAGTGCAGAAGGAGGCCAATCGGCCCATCGAGTCTGTACCGACCCACTTAAACCTTCACTTCCACCCTATCCCCTTAACCCAATTACCCCTCCTAAACGTTTTGGTCACAAAGGGCAATTTAGCATGGCCAATCCACCTAATCTGCACGTCTTTGGACTGTGAGAGGAAACCGGAGCACCCGGAGGAAACCCACGAAACCCACGCAGACACGGGGAGAATGTGCAGACACAGGGAGAACGTGCAGACTCCGCACAGACAGTGACCCAGCAGTTAATCGAACCTGGGACCCTGGCGCTGTGAAGCCACAGTGCTATCCACTTGTGCTACCGTGCTGCCTATCGTATGCTTTTTCTGTTTGATCTTCTCCTCTATACTTCTAGACAAACAGAGGGTTCTAGATTTGGCTGTACCACTCCTATTTTTGGAGTGTTGCCAGTTTGCACCGGAGACGCCAATAATATTGCCCCTTTTAATATTGAGTGTTATTGCTTTTCGGAGTCGCCAGCTATCAGGTGATACCACCACAAGGTTCAACCGGATATTGATCAAAGACCCAACAACCAATCAGTTAGTTCAAGTTCAATAATAGTTTATTTACACACAACATTAACTCACACATGCAACATAAAAAACACTACAAGCTAAATTATACCTAACACTACAACAACCTGTACTTAACTTCAGGCACCCGGCTGTGGCAGAGGAACAAGGCCTTTGCTCGGATCTGGAGTGGCTGGGTCTGGAGAAGTAACTTCGGTTCTGCTGGGCTCATCCGTCTGGTAGCGATCGTTAATCTTGAACTTGCTTCTGGTCGTGATAGATGAAGCAGTTGGCTTCTGGTATAGGCCGGGCCGAAGAGTGCCGGTGTGCCAGGGCCAAAAGAGATCGAACACATGGCAGTGTCTCTCTTTATCCTTTGGGGTTTTGTGCTCTTTTGGGCAGTGCTTAGCTTTGGACCCAATAATTCGACAGGCTTCGATTACTGCCTTCAATTTGAGCCAATAAAGGGGCGGGTGCCTTGATGGCTGGACGTGTCCTGAGCGGTCATTGACCTTGGCTGTTTGGGCTTCCTGGGTGAAGGGAGTGGCGCCAATGTGTTTGGAATTGTATCTGATACCTGAGTACCAGTCCTTTGTCCTGGGGAAATGGGTCATTAGAATGCAAATCGGCTAGGGGTTTCGATACTGTCTGGTTCTCTGTTAGCAAATATACATTCAGGCTCTGAGTTTGCCTGAATCCTGTCTTGGCCATATTTCCCTTGAGTCTTTGCAAGTATCCATGTTTACTTTGTAAGTGGCCATTCCTGATGGCTACAGGAAGGACATGTTTACTATGTACATTTAGGATCTCTCGTTTTCTTGCTTCCCACTGGTTTTTCACAGATTTATCCACTAGCAGTGTTGGCCAGTCCACTCTCCTCATTTCTGTAAAGTTTGCCTTCCCCCGTTCCAAAATCTTTATGCCTGCTTTATCTCTGCCCTTTCCCATTGTAATACTGAATCTAACTGAATTGTGATCATTATCCCCAATATAGTCACCAACTGTCACTTCACCCACTTGCCCTACTTCGTTCCCCAAGACTGGGTCCAGAATTGCATCTCCTCTCATTGGATTTGTCACTAATTGGGTGAAAACATTTTCTGAGACACACTGCATGAATTTTTTTTTCTCAGTTTCTTTATTTTGTTTGATTCCGAGTTGATATTGGGATAGTTAAAGTCTCCTACTATTATTGTCTTCTTGTTCTTCCAGGCAGACACATGCCTACATATTTGCTCTTCTATCTCCCTTTCACAATTTGGGGGTCTATAGTATACTCCCAGTAGTTGTATTTCTACTTTGCTTTACCTGGATGGCGTGGATGTGTAGTGTTGAATAAAGAACACCAAGCTTTGTTCACAAACAAAACTAATTTATTAACACTAAGATTTGTACACATTCCTAAAGTAGACGGCTACTGTATTAAACTATGCTATCTCTAACTACAGAACTCTCAAATACACAACTGATCCTATGCCTCACCATCTTCTACTGCCTTCTAACTCTCACAAGGCTGAGCACCAATGCCTTTATACTTGTAACTGTAGCTCCCTCTAGTGGCTACTCTAGAAACTTCATTAGCCCTTGCAGTTCTTACAGTTATGATAATACCACATCCCCCTTTCTTTGTAAAAAGAAAATTAGTGTAACTTAGGTTGTGATATTTTTCTTTCAACATAACATTGCATGTGTGAACCTTATATTCGCTAGTATTCATCATAAGCTTCTTATTATTTTTACATTCCAATCAATATACATATCGTGACAGCCCCCTTGTTTTTTTTAAGATATTTGGAGATTTCTACAAACATATGTATATAAAGAGCATTGTATGTTCTTTATATGTAATTGAGTACTGATATTGTACAGTAGTTAACAATGTTTACACTTTTTACAGTCCACAAATTGAGTCTGTACTCAGTCTTCACTGTGGTAGTGTGGTACATAACCAACAAGTCATCAGTTCCATCGCTCAGGTTGTTGACTGGTTGCCTTACCTGGTCTTTTTTCTGTGCCTGTGGTGTCGATTTCGTGTCTCCATTGCCCTAAAAAACAATTTGCTTTCTGGTGTTTGAGCAAATACCAACTCGTTAAATTTGTTACAGTGACTTTTTTTCTGCCGAAACAATGTCCTTTCTTACTGGCATTTGAGCCATCATGTGTGAACTTGATATGATCTACGCACGCATTTGTCTGTTTTATCTCGACTGGTAGATGTGTTTCACACATTGTCCTGCAGTCCCTTGCACATCATCTGTTTCTTCCTGTTGTCATTACTGGCAAATACAGTTATTAGACTTTCATTGTCTTCTGGCTCAGCAAATAAGCCAGATAGACCTTCCGAGTCTTCTTCTTATTGCTCATTTGTCAGATTACTGCTATCCGATGTCTCAACAATCTGCTATTCCATTAATGTATTGGATTCATCTATCTTTAGTAGAGTGCTATTTAGTTTTTCAATCATGTTACTGATGGAATGATCAGTTAACCTGATTATTTCTGCCATATCGGAGTAATATTCTTCAATGTAGAATTTATCTTCTGTATTCTTATATTGGTTGAAGTTGTCTGCTTCTTTCATGCTGTAAACTGCTAGTTCAATGCTTCTGCAAAAGTCTTCTTCAGCTTTTGGTTGAAATTCAATCAATGTTCTGCCGTGTGAGGCAAAATGCTTCTGTTTGTTGCATTTTAAACCTGTTTTTCCGATCACCACAATGTCTACACGTCATCACGTTCATGACATCATGCGTTAAATTCCATTGCGTATTCGCAAATTGATCATCGCCCGGAGTGCGCTCTTTTTTCAAGTGCGCATGCACAACATTATGCGCATGCGCAGAACGGTCATCTTCCGGATCGCATCTTTTCTGAAACTGCACACATGCAAAATGTCTGACTTCGAAAGCGAGCATTTCTTTCAAGTGCGCTTGTGCAAACTGGCCTTCTTTTTCAGCGCGCTTAATTTCTAGCTGCGCCACAGCTTCAACGGAGTCAAAACCTTTCACGCCACTTTCCCGATTCAACATTTCGGAACATCTATTTTTAGTTGCTTTACTCGCATGGGACATTTTAATCTAATCCTCCAGCATTATTTTTTGTTGCTTTTGCAGTCGTTCACTCAGCTTTTCATTTCTTTTAAGCTCACAACAGCTATCAAAATTTTCAATGACCACTTTAAACTTATTTTTTCCAACTTCATTCTCAAAGTGCAATGAGTTATAGCCTGCGGCCCAGCCAAATTGAGTAACAGCGTACTCTTTCACTTCTCACTGACCGCTTGGAGGTTTAAGGCTGAAAAGTGCAGTTCAAACTCTTGTTTGAAATTTTTCCAGTTCACATCTACTTTATCTGATGTCCTGAATGGCTTTAGAGTCTGCAGACCTTCCATGAAGCTTCGGCTGGGTATTTCTTTGTGCAATGCTGCTGGTTGTTGCTACTGGAGTCTGTTTGAGATTTTTTTTTTTTTTTGAACAGCAATTCTTTCTTTCTCCCGAAACCTGACTGTTCTACTCTGGAAAGCATACCTGGTACCATGTGGTGTTATCTACTTTGCTTTATCTGGATGGCTTGGATGCGTAGTGTTGAATAAAGAACACCAAGCTTTGTTAACGAACAATACAAAAATAATTTATTAACACTACTAAGATTTACACACATTCTGAAAGTAGAAGTTTACTATATTAAACTATGCTATCTCTAACTACAGAACTCTCAAAAACACAACTGCCCACCATGTCGGAAATGTACAAAAGGAGGTCGTCCGCATACAAGGAGATCCATTGTTCGACTCCTTCCCGCTCAATCCCCCTCCATCCCCTCGAATCCCGAAGTGCCATTGCCAATGGCTCTATTAGCAGAGCAAAGAGCAGCAGGGAAAGCAGACAACCCTGCCTTGTCTCTCAGTGTTGGCCAAAGTACTTCAAACTAATCATTTTCTTCCAGGCACGAGCCTTCGGCGCATAATACAACAGCTGAACCCAATTCACAAATCCCTGCCTGAACCCAAACCATCCCAACATCTCCAACAGATATACCCACCCGACCCGGTTAAATGCCTTCTCTGCGTCTATTGCCACCACCACTTCCACTTCCTGCCTCTCCGAGGGCATCGTAATAACGTTGAGCAACCTGCGTACATTCGCTGACAGCTGTCGCCCTTTACGAACCTTGTCTGTTCTTCTTCTATCTGCGACGTCAGCACTTTTGCCAACAGCTTTACACCCACATTTAACAGTGGCTGCTGAGCCTTCCCCTGCACCACCCACTGATCCATCCAGTGCCAGGCATGGTCAGAAACCTCGATCGCCGAATACTCCGAACCAACTACTCCGCCAACAGTGCCTTATCCAGAACAAAAAAATCTATCTGGGAGTACACTCAGTGCACATGCGAAGAGTATGAAAACTCCTTCACCCTTGGACTCCCAAACCGCCACGTGTCCGCCCTTCTGATACGTTCGATGAACCCCGTCAACTCTTTCACCGTAGCTGAAACCTTCAGCAACCTAGGGCATCAACGGTCAAACCTAGGATTCAGAACCACATTGAAATCTCCCCCCATAATCAGCCGATGCGTGTCTAGGACGGAATCTTCCATAAAACTCACCTGAAAAAATTCACGTCATCCCAGTGTAAGGCATAAACATTAACTAACACCACAGGCGTCCCCTCCAACTTCCTGCTAACAATCAAATACCTGCCCCCAGGATCAGCTACGATACTGTTGACCCCAAAGGCCACCCTCTTTTGACCAGCACGCCACCCTCCTCTTCTTCATATCCAACCCATGGTAGAACACCTGCCCCACCCACCCCTTCCTCAGCCTAATCTGATCCCCCAGCTTCAGGTGAGTCTCCTGGGTGGCACGGTGGTGCAGTGGTTCGCACTGCTGCCTCACGGTACCAAGGACCTGGGTTTGATCAAAGCCCCGGGTTACTGTCCATGAGGAGTTTGCGCATTCTCCCCGTGTCTGCATGGGTTTCACCCCTACAACCCAAAGATATGTAAGGTAGATGGATTGGCCATGTTAAATTTGCCCTGAATTGTAAATGTTTTTTAAAAGGTGTGCTTCCTGAAGAAGCACGAGGCCCACCTTTAAATTCTTTAAGTGTGCGAAAATACACAATCACTTAACCAACCCGCTCAGACCCCACACATTCCACATAATCAACTGGATCGGGGATGCTTCCCGCCCCCCTCCTTGCTGGTCAGCCATATCCCGTCTTTACCCAGCTACCCCCGATCCATTCCACTTCTCTGGGTCCTCCCCAAGATGTCGGCCGCCATCCCTCCTTAACCAACTGCGCCACACCAGCATTTCCCACATTAGCATCCCTCCACTCCCCCCATAACCAAACAAAAAAACAACCCATCCCCCCTCCCCAACTCCTTCCTCCTGTTGACCCCTGTAGTGATCTTTATAAGGGTATGTACATAAGGGCAAGAAGCTCTCTCTCTCTTGGTGATTAGACTGTGACGAGAGCAGGAGCATAGATCTAGCTCAGGGCTACTAGTGTGGTCAGACATAGCTACTGTATATAAACTTTGTAATCTTTCTACTGGTATTGATCTTAAAGTAAGAACTCACGCAGTTGTTAATTCTGTTACTCAATAAACCTTTCAATACCTCTGGACGACACCGAGCCTTCTTCATCAAGGTACAGAAAACCTCGGCAGCAACTGGATTGAGTAACGCATGTTACACACAGTAGTGCTACCAAACACACTACAAGCAGGTAACAAAAGAACCCCCACTTCACTCCCAGAACTAGCCAACTAGCCAGCATGGTGGTTCCCATCCGGGGTCTCCATCTACCCCACTTCCCCAAATCCGCCCTTCACCCCCCCACCCCCACACACCCTGAAACCCAAATATAAAAGAAAACACCCTCACAATCTCCACTCCCATTCTCATTAAATCCACCCATTCTGTGAACCCACATTCCCCACATTTAATATCTCCACAGTTCAGAGTCCTCACATTCCTCCCAGTCCATGGCCTCTCATAACTCGCCTCCTCCGCCATATGAAAACTCCTGATCCAGATGCACAACCCACAGACAAGCAGGATACAGCACCCAAACTTCAGCCCCTCCTTGTAGATGGCAGCCTTGATCCGGTTTTAACCAGCCCGCCACTTGGCTAACTCCACACCCAGGTACTTGTATATTCTCAGCTCGCTTCCCTCCCAGGTGCACCTTTTTGTCTGCCTTGCCCATCTCATGATTTTCTACTTATCAAGAAAACAATGCAGCCTCACCACCATCGCACTCGCCGGTTCCCCCGCCTTCAGCCTCCTCCTCAGAATCCTGTTCGCCCGGTCCATCACGAGGGGACAGTCAAAGACCCCTTTCACCATCAGCTTCTCCCGCATATTTGCAACATATTTAGTGGCCTGCACTCCTTCGACCCCCTCAGGCATCCCACGATCCAAAGATTCTACCTCCTGGAGCCATTCTCGAGGTCCTCCACCTTCTCCCTCAACCTCTTGTGGCTGTTCGCCACCAGCACCATCTCTGCCCCCAGATGTCTTTGTGCTCCCCCATTGACTTCTCCACCTTCTGGGTGCCAGACCCTGCATCTCCAGCCTCTGCTTCACTCTCTCGATAGCCGCCCTAAGCAGCTCCACCACGTTAGCCTGGTCCTCTGAGGCCTCCTTCCTCTGCTCCTGGAACTTGTTGTTTATAGAGTTCACGAGCTGCTCGGGCAATGATGCCCCAGCACCTTCTGCCATCTTTTTCTGTGCCGCACCTCGAATATTCTCACGGTCTTTTACTTGTTACACTCCTCATCTGGTACCATTAACCGGAGGAGTATTGTAATCCTTCAGTGCTTATGCATCGTTTGGCAGCAAAATGCACCTCAAATCAGGTGGGAAGGACCAGAAAATTCCACCTCGAGCAAGAGCCAACAAATGTGCGACCACTCATTCCATGGCCACCACTGGAAGACCTAGAATTTTTCATCAAGGTGGAGAGTGACATGGTTGGTTCTGAGACTCGGATCCTGAATCTAAATAAAGGAAAATACCATGATATGAGGCACGAGTCATCATCCAGCCATGACGGATTAGAAAACATTACTTAAAGGGATGACGGTGGATAGGCATTGGCATACATTCAAGGAGAGTATGGGCGAGCTGCCAGGAGAACACAAGCTTTTGTGAGAGGGAAGAACTGAAGGAGAAATGTTGGGATCACGGGCCTTAGTGAGAGGGAGGAACTGAAGGAGATCAGCATTAGTAGAGAAATGGTGTTGGGGAATTTGATGGGATTGAAAGTCGATAATATCAGGGTCTGAAAATCTATATCCCAGAGTACTTAAAGAAGTGGTCCTAGAAATAGTGGATGCATTGGTGGTCATCTTCCATGATTCTACAGGCTCTGGAACAGTTCCTACAAATTGGAGGTTAGCTAATGTAACCCCACTACTTAATACTCATTTCCTCAGTCGGCCAAAGACTGAACATGCACATAGGTGGCAATAATAAATTTAATTGTCTATGTCTGCCTTCATCAAGAGGAGGCCAAGATACAGGCAACCCATCTGCACCTGAAGGAACAGACTCGACCAATGGGAGTCAAGGCAGCAGGTGAGCTACTGACTGAGAGTTGGGCTGGTGGTGAGAAATTGTAGTCCCACTGCCATGACTCCTTTACCCAACATCTGTCTATAGCCCCAGCCACACTTCACTGCTACTACTAAACTGAAGAACTCTATGGTGCTGGTTGATCTGGCACTAGTTAATTTGGCAGAATGTCTTCTGGAGTCTGCGAGTTGGTGTTCAAGCCACCTATTAACTCATTTGATTGGAAGGTACCTTGGCCAATGGGGACAGTCATTCTGCACATGGATAAAGATTTCTCAGTGACCTGTGACATCACCTCCTGATGCTTAAGTTTAACTCCTCCAAACTCTCTAAAATTAAGGCCTTTCAGCACATCACATATTGTCTTCTGCTGCTCAATGATTCTCCTCATCATCAACATCCCTTGGGGTACAGTAACTCTGTCCAGTTGAGCAGGGCTTGGAGAGTGCTGCGTCCTATGAAATTGACTCTCTAGTGTTTTGTCCCCATCTCCACCATATACCCTTGCTCACTTGTGAAGTGCGACTCACCAGGTGAAAAGTCAACTATTTGCCTTAATGAGAGTATCTGAGTTGGTGCATGGTCTGCACAAGTCATGTAGCAGTGCACTGTCAAAAGGACTCAGCTTCTCTAAGGTATTGTCATCAGTTGCCTCCAGCTACTTCTGCTGCACACATTAAAGGCCCTGTTGGAGATAAAAGACATGAATTAGTCCTGGCAAGTTAACAATGTGTTACAATTAGCATTATAAAAATAATCATATCACACTCTCTGTTCAAATCACATCAGCGTGACAGAGCACCATGGGAAAGAGGGAACAGGTTACTCAGTTGAATTATCAGCCATGATCATAATGAATGGTAGAGCAAGCCTGAAGGACTGAATGGCCTCCTGCTGATCCTATTTTCTATGTTTCTATGACATGCACCATTTATTTAATTTTGTCACCAGATAGATAGGCGATCCCTATCTCCCCACATCCAATATCCAGGGATGCCACAACTACTGTGATTACCAGTTGCAAGGTGTTTGTATGCACGTCTGGTTCTTTCCCTTTCTATGGTATTGTGTACCCTCTTCTAGAAAATGGGAAGAAAAGACGTATAAGTGAATATAATAGCATATGCTCATCCAATGGATGGAATGTATATGGTGAGGGTGAGGGAGAAAAATAACATTGTGTAAGAATGAATGTATGAGGATGGTGGATGTATGAGGATGTGAGGAAGTAGATCGAAAATGAAGGGTGGGTGCAAGGTAAACGCATGTGAGGAATAATGTGCCGTATAGAAATGATTTATGACTTTCACACCTTCTACATTGCTTATTAGGGTTGGATTCAGTCACTTAACAGATGAACATGGATACACTTTCTCGCTTTGTCTCAGACAAACTATCTTCATTTAATAAGTTGAATTTATAGATTAAAGAAGAAACGCCACTCGGCCTGTCCTAGAGTTTTTAAGTACTGGTTGACCATATCAACAATCACTCAAAGTTTGTTGAAACTTTCTAGTCTTCTTCAACTAAGACCTCCATCTGTCCTCACCAACTGCTGTGCACAAATTGTACATGGCTCTTTCGGAAGGTTGGTACAGACTCGATGGGCTGAATGGCCTCATTCAGCACTGGCGGGATTTTATGCATTCGTTCTTATATTCTTTGTGTTCACACTTTCTTTGAGCTATGCATGTGAGAATTGTCATGAGAATGTCGCTTTAAGAAATGTTTGGCTGCTCATGTTACTGCAGTGATGTCAGAGTGTGGGTGGAGCTGAGCTCTGGTTCTGCTTTTTAGTTTCACTTTGAGAAAAGCTTGGGTGTGTCTCTGTCTTTTTGGTTTCGTTTTTCAGTATGTTGCAGCTGAAGTCAGAAAAAGCAGCTGTACTGTTGAGCTCTCTGCCATGAAGGACTATCTCTTAATCATTTGGTGAATTCAGAAATTTAAATGTTTTCAGTATTGAATGTAAACCCTGATGTGCTTCAGTTTAAAGGTTGTTAAGTCTTTTGGATATTAAAAGGACAGCTTAAAGGATTACTTAGTGTTGTATTCTTTGGGGCTATCTTTGAATTAATGGCTGCTGTTTGTTTTAAAAAGGTTAACTTGAGTTCATAGAATAAACATTGTTTTGCTTTAAAAAAATACTTTTCCATTTCTGCTGTACCACACCTGTAGAGTGGGCCGTGTGCTCCCCATACCACATTCTATTAAAAGTTGTGGGTCAGGTGAATTCCATGATACACTTTGGGATTCTCTAAACCCTGGCCCATAACAGAATCACGATGATTGGTTCCTCCAAGCACTCCTATACTCCCATGGTTATGGTTTAGGTGGTTGCCTCATTATATATATTGTAGTTTGATGGGATCTTATCTTCCACCTATACCGTTCCATTTTACTGATCCCATAGCAACCCAGGATTTGTCCTTGGTTACCAGCTGCCTCGAATGTTTGTTAATGTTCCTGTTTTTCAGCTCTCAGGTTAATGTGGTTTGGCCATGAGTAAAATTCTTCGCGATATTAACATTTCTAACATCCATAATATCATACTTTTGTATTAAAGTTCTTTTCTTTAGGGATGGCAAACTTGAGTACTCAGAGTGAGGAGGCAGGATGATGTGAACAGTGGGATATATGTGAGTGTTGTACTGTATTCACCTTTCCTGACCTTTCTGAATTTAATCCAGGAGTGTGGCTTGTTACTGATCTCCTCTTCTCCCTTTAATCATATCTTGTTGGTCTCATCTTTAAGCCTCTTCCTCCCATTGCTAAGCAACACTATCTCTCTCCCAATCTTCACGGCCCCAGCAGCACATAAAGGAAGGCACCCTATGAGACACCCCATGTAAAATTAATTCTGTAACTGTTATGCCCTGTGTTATAGCTATAGTTCAGATGCACACAGAACATCCAATGTTTTGACTAGTAAGATGATTTATTAACAAGATCAACACATGGAAAGTTCACAATCGAATTGTGATGCAGACAGTAATGAATAAATGAATTGTATGAATTCATCTGGAGCTACATCTAATGCGACTACCCTTTTGTACGACTTACTACCAACTGCCAGACATCTCGAGTCACATGGTAGATCTTTATTACCACCAGCGGGTTGGAGATCTCATTGATAACTATATACGTTGATGAACAACTATATACAAAACAGTGCACAGGCATATCACCACAGTAACCTTCTTCACTTTTCTTCCAAACTCTTCAACTGAGATGTTTGGAGTGTCCTTTTAAATAACTGGAGATGAGGTTGCATTTTGCAGGCCCATATTAGGCCTGCTGACACTAATCGTACAGAAAGCCTGGAAGGAAAATTGAGATGATTGAGTTAAGCAATCTAACAGACCCTCTGCACCTCTGTGCTTTCCACATGCTATCCAATTTTGCCACCCCCTCTGCCCCTCACCCCCATCGTTTCCCCACTCCCTGATTCCTAAATGGTTCAAAGAACCACACTGCTGATTACACACGCCAGAAGTGCACTGTAGAGGGCACTGGAGCAGGCAACAAATTCCCACTCAAAACTCTGCATAAAGTCCACAGTCAGCTGTGGCGGGTGCCGTCCCTTCACCGCTGACTGCAAATATCTGGGAGCGTCATCCCTTCACCGCTGACTACAAATATCTGGGAGTATCATCCCTTCACCGCTCACTACAAATATCTGAGAGCGTCATCCCTTCACCGCTGACTACAAATATCTGGGAGCGTCATTCCTTCACCGCTGACTACAAATATCTGGAAGCGTCATCCCTTCACCGCTGACTACAAATATCTGGGAGCGTCAATCCTTCACCGCTGACTACAAATATCTGGGAGTGTCATTCCTTCAACACTGACTACAAATATCTGGGAGCGTCATTCCTTCACCGCTGACTACAAATATCTGGGAGCGTCATTCCTTCACCGCTCACTACAAATATCTGGGAGCGTCATTCCTTCAACACTGACTACAAATATCTGGGAGCGTCATCCCTTCACCGCTGACTACAAATATCTGGGAGCGTCATTCCTTCACCGCTGACTACAAATATCTGGGAGCGTCATTCCTTCACCGCTCACTACAAATATCTGGGAGCGTCATCCCTTCACCGCTGACTACAAATATCTGGGAGCGTCATTCCTTCACCGCTGACTACAAATATCTGGAAGCGTCATCCCTTCACCGCTGACTACAAATATCTGGGAGCGTCAATCCTTCACCGCTGACTACAAATATCTGGGAGCGTCATTCCTTCAACACTGACTACAAATATCTGGGAGCGTCATCCCTTCACCGCTGACTACAAATATCTGGGAGCGTCATTCTTTCACCGCTGACTACAAATATCTGGGAGCATCAATCCTTCACCGCTGACTACAAATATCTGGGAGCGTCATTCCTTCACCGCTCACTACAAATATCTGGGAGCGTCATCCCTTCACCGCTGACTACAAATATCTGGGAGCGTCATCCCTTCACCGCTCACTACAAATATCTGGGAGCGTCATCCCTTCACCGCTGACTATGAATATCTGGAAGCATCATCCCTTCCCTGCTCACTACAAATATCTGGGAGCGTCATCCCTTCACCGCTGACTACAAATATCTGGGAGCATCATCCCTTCACCGCTCACTACAAATATCTGGGAGCGTCATCCGTTCACCGCTGACTACAAATATCTGGGAGCGTCACCCCTTCACCGCTCACTACAAATATCTGAGAGCGTCATCCCTTCACCGCTGACTACAAATATCTGGGAGCGTCACCCCTTCACCGCTCACTACAAATATCTGGAAGCGTCATCCGTTCACCGCTGACTACAAATATCTGGGAGCGTCACCCCTTCACCGCTCACTACAAATATCTGAGAGCGTCATCCCTTCACCGCTGACTACAAATATCTGGGAGCGTCACCCCTTCACCGCTGACTACAAATATCTGGGAGCATCATCCCTTCACCGCTCACTACAAATATCTGGGAGCGTCATCCGTTCACCGCTGACTACAAATATCTGGGAGCGTCACCCCTTCACCGCTCACTACAAATATCTGAGAGCATCAATCCTTCACCGCTGACTACAAATATCTGGGAGCGTCATTCCTTCACCGCTCACTACAAATATCTGGGAGCGTCATCCCTTCACCGCTCACTACAAATATCTGGGAGCGTCATCCCTTCACCGCTGACTACAAATATCTGGGAGCGTCACCCCTTCACCGCTCACTACAAATATCTGGAAGCGTCATCCCTTCACCGCTGACTACAAATATCTGGGAGCGTCATTCCTTCACCGCTGACTACAAATATCTGGAAGCGTCATCCCTTCACCGCTGACTACAAATATCTGGGAGCGTCAATCCTTCACCGCTGACTACAAATATCTGGGAGTGTCATTCCTTCAACACTGACTACAAATATCTTGGAGCGTCATCCCTTCACCGCTGACTACAAATATCTGGGAGCTTCATTCCTTCACCGCTGACTACAAATATCTGGGAGCGTCATTCCTTCACCGCTCACTACAAATATCTGGGAGCGTCATCCCTTCACCGCTGACTACAAATATCTGGGAGCGTCATTCCTTCACCGCTGACTACAAATATCTGGAAGCGTCATCCCTTCACCGCTGACTACAAATATCTGGGAGCGTCATTCCTTCACCGCTGACTACAAATATCTGGGAGCGTCAATCCTTCACCGCTGACTACAAATATCTGGGAGCGTCAATCCTTCACCGCTGACTACAAATATCTGGGAGCGTCATTCTTTCAACACTGACTACAAATATCTGGGAGCGTCATCCCTTCACCGCTGACTACAAATATCTGGGAGCGTCATTCCTTCACCGCTGACTACAAATATCTGGGAGCATCAATCCTTC
Organism: Scyliorhinus torazame; assembly: GCF_047496885.1. Classification (NCBI taxonomy): domain Eukaryota; kingdom Metazoa; phylum Chordata; class Chondrichthyes; order Carcharhiniformes; family Scyliorhinidae; genus Scyliorhinus; species Scyliorhinus torazame. The sequence continues at coordinate 208,847,314 of NC_092708.1, read as the reverse complement.
ACCGCTGACTACAAATATCTGGGAGCGTCATTCCTTCACCGCTCACTACAAATATCTGGGAGCGTCATCCCTTCACCGCTGACTACAAATATCTGGGAGCGTCATTCCTTCACCGCTCACTACAAATATCTGGGAGTGTCATTCCTTCAACACTGACTACAAATATCTGGGAGCGTCATTCCTTCACCGCTGACTACAAATATCTGGGAGCGTCATTCTTTCAACACTGACTACAAATATCTGGGAGCGTCATCCCTTCACCGCTGACTACAAATATCTGGGAGCGTCATCCCTTCACCGCTGACTACAAATTTCTGGGAGCGTCATCCTTCACCGCTGACTACAAATATCTGGGAGCGTCATCCCTTCACCGCTGACTACAAATATCTGGGAGCGTCATCCCTTCACTGCTCACTACAAATATCTGGGAGCGCCATCCTTCACCGCTGACTACAAATATCTGGGAGCGTCATCCCTTCACCGCTGACTACAAATATCTGGGAGCGTCATCCCTTCACCGCTGACTACAAATATCTGGGAGCGTCATCCCTTCACCGCTCACTACAAATATCTGGGAGCGTCATTCCTTCACCGCTGACTACAAATATCTGGGAGCGTCATCCCTTCACCGCTCACTACAAATATCTGGGAGCGTCATCCCTTCACCGCTGACTACAAATATTTGGGAGCGTCATCCCTTCACCGCTGACTACAAATATCTGGGAGAGTCATTCCTTCAACACTGACTACAAATATCTGGGAGCGTCATCCCTTCACCGCTCACTACAAATATCTGGGAGCGTTATCCCTTCACCGCTGACTACAAATATCTGGGAGCATCATCCCTTCACCGCTGACTACAAATATCTGGGAGCGTCATCCCTTCCCCGCTCACTACAAATATCTGGGTGCGTCATCCCTTCACCGCTCACTACAAATATCTGGGAGCGTCATTCCTTCAACACTGACTACAAATATCTGGGAGCGTCATCCCTTCACCGCTCACTACAAATATCTGGGAGCGTCATTCCTTCAACACTGACTACAAATATCTGGGAGCGTCATCCCTTCACCGCTGACTATAAATATCTGGGAGCGTCATCCCTTCACCGCTCACTACAAATATCTGGAAGCGTCATCCCTTCACCGCTCACTACAAATATCTGGGAGCGTCATCCCTTCACCGCTCACTACAAATATCTGGGAGCGTCATCCCTTCACTGCTCACTACAAATATCTGGGAGCGTCATCCCTTCACCGCTGACTACAAATATCTGGGAGCGTCATCCCTTCACCGCACACTACAAATATCTGGGAGCGTCATCCCTTCACCGCTGACTACAAATATCTGGAAGCGTCATCCCTTCACCGCTCACTACAAATATCTGGGAGCGTCATTCCTTCAACACTGACTACAAATATCTGGGAGCGTCATTCCTTCAACACTGACTACAAATATCTGGGAGCGTCATGCCTTCATCGCTCACTTCAAATATCTGGGAGCATCATCCCTTCACCGCTGACTGCAAATATCTGGGAGCTTCATTCCTTCACCGCTGACTACAAATATCTGGGAGCGCCATTCCTTCACCGCTCACTACAAATATCTGGGAGCGTCATCCCTTCACCGCTGACTACAAATATCTGGGAGCGTCATCCCTTCACCGCTCACTACAAATATCTGGAAGCGTCATCCCTTCACCGCTGACTACAAATATCAGGATCATTCCCACAGTAACTTCCCATACAATCGCAAGAGGCATAACAACTACCCCTTTATGTCCAAGGCCTCAAACACTCCTTCCAGGTGAAGCAGTTGTGTATTGTATTTATTCATTTTTCTTAACGCAATTTTCTTTACATTAGGGAGATCTGGGGCTGGATTCTCACGTCCCCAGCCGTGTGTTTCTCGGTGGCACGCTGTTTGCTGGCAGTGTTCTCTACCCGCCACTTGTTAATGGGATTTCTCATTGAAGCCACCTCTAGGCTGTGGTGCGTTGCCAGTGGGAAAAGACAATCCCAACGGCCGGTGAATGTAGAATGTGGGACTACTGTGTGGAATACATATGCTCAACCAGAAAGCCCTGAACTTGCGACTGCTTGCCATTTGAGTTCACACCCTTGCTGTCATACTGATATTTCTGTCATTGCCCTGCTGTGATTTTCCAGTGAAGCTCAATGCAAGCTTAAGGAACAGCACCTCATTTTCCAATTAGGCACCTTAGAGCCTTCTGAACTCAACATTGAATTCAACAACATCAGACCATGAACCCAGTGCTTCATTTTGATTTTTTTGGCCAAGCTTTTCCAACACTTTCTCCTTTATTTTAGATTTCCAGCAGCCACTGTACTTTGCTTTTATTTAAGCAGGAAAATGTGCCAAATCTTTCAAGCATAATATGGGGCACTGATTGTTTTCCTACTATTGCTATTCCTGCTTTGTTTATTTACTATAAACATTACAATTCCCTTTGCCTTTTGTTTCATGACATCTTGGTTGTTTAATTTCTCCCATCCTCTAGCCTATCGCTGACCTTCCCTTTTTGATCTACTTGATCCTCCCCACTTTAGTAACAGCAAAAAAAAACATCACATTTCTACCTCTCCACAGTTCTGAAGAATGGGCATACAAACTCACAGTGAGCAGCACTGCTCCCTCACAGCACCAGGGTTCGATTCCGACCTTGGGTGACTGTGTGGAGTTTGCATGTTCTCCCCATGTCTGTGTGGATTTCCTCTGGGTGCTCCGGTTTCATCCACCAATCCAAAGATGTGCAAGGTAGGTGGATTGGCCATTCTAAATTGCCCCTTCGTGACCAGGGATGTGCAGATTTAGGGGGGTTTACGGAGATAGAAGGGGGAGTTGGTCTAGATACGGTGCTCTTTCAGAGGGTCGGTGCAGACTCAATGGGACAGAAGGCCTCCGTCTGCACTGGAGGTATTCTATGATTCAATTCTATGAGATTCAAAACATTAACTCTTTTTCCCTTTCCACGTATGCTGCCAGACCTGTTGAGTTTTTCCAGCATTTTCTGGTTTTATTTCAGATTTCCAACAGCTACAGTATTTTACTTTTTATTTAAGCAGAAAAATGTGCCAAGTCTTTCAAGCATAATGTATACAACTAGTGGTGCACTGATAGTTATTTTGTAATGACAAGAACAAACTGAAATATTTGTGTATAGCCAAGTACTCTCTATTTCCGTATTCCATTTAGGCAACCTTTACCTTGCAATAACTGTTTTGTAATGCTCACTTAATGAAGTGTCACCTCTTGAGTTTAAAATGAATGTGGCACATATTGAATAAAAGATGATTACATTGTACGCATCAGCTTTTTATGCACTTCCGAAGAGATGATTTTGAGATTGCACAAATGTTTTTTCATGCACCTCACTGAGTTCTAAACCAATTCTTTCAATTACAAGTTTGGTTTAAAATAATCATTTTGAGATTGGATCATGTATAGTAATTTAAAATATGCCTTAGCAGAATGTGAGAGAACCTTATGGGTTAGCCTGGGAATAATGTATATGCTTACGTTGCTTTTTAAAACCATTTTAATAGTGAGATTGAATGAAAGATTGAATTTTGTTCTGGAGAGAGATGCTATTTCATAATGGCAGTTTAGCCTCACTACTAAAATTGTGTAAGGTTGTCACTTTGAAACATGTGGGGAGTATTTTCTGCCGGAATCGCGAGTCATGATTGGGCAGAGAATCGCATGTGAGGCGGAAATCATGGCCGGTGCCCGACAATGCCACTGGTGCCTCGATAGCGGCGTCAATACATTCTACTCTGCACGCACAATAACCTCCTTTGGCAAATCATTAATGGACCTGACCCAGAATTCTCCAGGGCCTCCGCGATGCTCCGCATCCGCCAAGTGGAATTACTGATGGCGAGTATCACTTGTGCTTTTTGGCTGCTGTGAGAGAGAAGAGGTAGGACATGCAGAGGCGTGACCGTGGGCTGCTGGTCTTGCCGCTAGCAGGGCTGGCGGGTTGGCATCTGCCAGGGCTGGGGGAGGCATCTGGGGACAGAGGTGGGGAGGGATGGGGGTGGGGCGAGGTACCCGGACGGTGAGTGGTGGCTGAATTGCAGTCCATGGCCCGAGCCCACCCCCAACGTCCGCCCATCTCCCCCGCCCCCACCCCGTACCCCCTCTGCAGTCAGCCCAGCCCATTCCACACACCATTCTGATGGAGCACCGAGGCTGGTTGTAATGTTGCGAACAGGTGTTTATTGTGAAATGGTGAACATTTTTGCAAGGTTTGTGCCCTAGCCCCTAACTCTATACTGAGTGCTGCACCGTGCCAATTTAACTGATGTCTACCTTGCAAATCCTTATGGGCCCTAACGTTACATCCAGGCTGTTCATCAGGTGCAGAGGCAGCCATCTGCGGTTGCTGCCCTATGACATGGGTCCCCTTTGGCGGCCATCTTTTGGGGTGACCAGGTCTGGATGGACCCGGCAGTCGCTAAGGTGTCCCAGATGGTGTGGTGCCACCTAATTTGCTCGCTGCCCATCAGATGCACCAGGGATAGGAGTGGGAGAGTCCGAGGCGCTGTGGTCTTCCGACATCACCTCTGCAGGTGTCACCGGCACAGGCCTCTTCACCTTCTCCTCCCTCATGGTGTCCGTTGGCCCCCAGGCTACTCCTTGAGACAGCCATGCGACCGGAGCCATCTCCTGAGGCTCCCACGCCACTTGGTGCTGCCAGTCCTGGAGTCCCACTCCCGTCTCATCCAGGGTCTCAATGCTCATGGCCATGGAGCACAGGGAGTGTGCCATGTCCCTCTGGGACTGGGCCACCTCCCTCTGGGACTGTGCCACATCACCCAGTGACTGTGCTAGTTCCCTCTGTGACTGGCTCAGGTTGGCCAGCGCCCGGGCAATGCCACCAACGCACTCAGCCGTGACCTGCTGGGACTGGGGCAAGCTCTGGAGTGCTGCTGCAATGCCCATGTGGCCCTAGTACGTGGCTGCCTCTGACAGGGCAACCCTGTCTTGTACCTCGGCCACCGCCCGCACATAGTACCCCAGGCCTTGGACATCCTGACCCATGGCTGATACCTTTGCCCCCAAGGCCTCCACCACGGACGCCATCCATACGGTGTTGGCCTGGGTAGCACGCATGGTCAGCCATGCCTCCTGCCCCTGCAGGTGGTTGAACACCTCCAATTGCACCTGCAGGCACTGGATGGTCACTGAGAACCCCTCATGTAGTCCCTGGCTCTGCATCTCCATTAACGATGGGACCACCCTTTCTGGAAGCCCGAGGCCCATCCAGACGGCAGCTAGTCCCTGGGGTCGGGCAGCCCTCTGACCGTTTGCCTTCTTGGGGGTTCCTCCCTCCATCTGATGTACCACAGCATCTGTGTGGTGTGCACCAGATGGTCCTCGAGGAGCCTCATCATTAACGTACCGAACCAAGATGAGTGTCTCAGAGATGGTGGAGGATGTTGGAGACAGCTGTGACAGGAAGTCAGTGTCATCCCCGGATTGGTCCTCTGGGGTGTCTCGGGCTGCGGTTTGGGGGTTACCATCCGATGCACGATCAATAACCCCAGAAACGAGATTGGAGACAATTGAAGGCTTTAATACGTTAGATGTTTTCCCCCAGCAGCGCAGGTACAGAAGAAAGCTGCTGGGGCGGCAGGGGCTCTTATACTCCACCTTGCAGGGCAGAGCTAACATGCAAGCTTAACCAATGGGAACAAGTACATTCTCCACCATGATATTCCGGCATTACCAGGTATCGTAATACACCTAACACAGACTACCACATTCACCCCCTGTTAAAAAAGAGTCCGGCGGGGGTGGTGGCTTCGTATTACAACGTGGTAAAAGTGGTAGAAGTTACAGTTATGAAGGTACCGTTTTGCCTCCGTACAGCGTTTTGCTCATTACATCTTAACTATTTACAACAGTAATGTACATTTCAAAATGAAGCAATTAGTCGATCGGGGGCCCTGGTCGTCCTCTGCGATCGTCGTAGCTTTGGTGGTGATGCCGGTGGAGGTTCGTGCGTCTGTGACTCCGGGAGCGTGGTTTCGGCTTCTGTGGCAGCTTCATCACCCCTAGACGGGGCCGGTGGAAGGGCCGACTGACCTGGGAAGGGGGTGGCTGTGGGGTGCGCCGGTGGGCAGGGCCTAGACGGGACCGGTGGAAGAACCGATCCACCTGGGAAGGGGGCGGCTGTGGGGTGCGCCGGTGGGAGGGAGGGTGGGACTGGTGGCGGGGGGGTGGGGATGGTGTGGGGATCCAGCGGGCGCCAGGTCCCGTAGGGAGACCGTATCTTGTCGGCCGTCGGGGTACGCCACGTAGGCGTACTGAGGGTTAGCGTGGAGGAGATGGACCCTCTCGACCAATGGGTCCGATTTGTGTGCCCACACGTGTTTTCGGAGCAGGGCGGGTCCGGGAGCTGCCAGCCAGGTCGGGCGCGAGGTCCCAGAGGAGGACTTCCTGGGGAAGACAAGGAGACGTTCATGAGGTGTTTGGTTGGTCGTGGTACAGAGCAGTGACCGGATGGAGTGGAGAGCATCTGGGAGGACCTACTGCCAGCGGGAGACTGGGAGATTCCTGGACCGCAGGGCCAATAGGACGGTCTTCCAGGTCTTCTTTCCCCGGGGGTTGTAACTGGTCAATGCCCTTGCTGAGCAGGAATTGACGCAGTTCGTCGCTCATAAAGGAGGACCCCCTAACATTGTGTAGGTAGGCGGGGAAACCGAACAGCGTAAAGATACTATGAAGGGCTTTTATGACGGCGGTTGCAGTCATGTCGGGGCAGGGGATGGCGAATCGGAACCGGGAGTACTCATCAATCACGTTCAGGAAGTACGTGTTGCAGTCGGTGGAGGGGAGGAGGCCTTTGAAATCCATACTGAGGCATTCAAAGGGATGGGAAGCCTTTATCAGGTGCGCTTTCTCAGGCCTGTAGAAGTGTGGCTTGCACTCCGTGCAGATTTAGCAATTCCTGGTGGCTGTCCTGACCTCGATGGAGTAGGGCAGGTTGCAGGTTTTGATGAAGAGGAAAAATCGAGTGACCCCCGGGTGGCAGAGGTCCTCGTGGAGGGTTCGGAGGCGGTCCACTTGTGCGTTGGCACATGTGCCGCGGGATAGGGCATCAGGAGGCTCGTTCAGCTTCCCGGGACGATACAAGATCTCATTGTTGTAGGTGGAGAGTTCGATCCTCCACCGTAAGATCTTGTCGTTTTTTATCTTGCCCCGCTGTGCATTATCGAACATGAAAGCAACCGACCGTTGGTCAGTGAGGAGAGTGAATCTCCTGCCGGCCAGGTATTACCTCCAATGTCGCACAGCTTCTACTATGGCTTGGGCCTCCTTTTCGAATGAGGAACGGCGGATTTTGGAGGCGTGGAGGGTGCGTGAGAAGAAGACCACGGGTCTGCACGCTTGGTTGAGGGTGGCCGCCAGAGCTACATCGGACACGTCGCTCTCGACCTGGAAGGGGAGGGACTCGTCAATGGCGTGCATCGTGGCCTTTACAATGTCTGCTTTGATGCGGCTGAAGGCCTGGCGGGCCTCTATCGACAGGGGAAAAACTGTTTATTCGATCAGTGGACGGGCCTTGTCCGCATAGTTGGGGACCCACTGGGCATAATAGGAAAAAAAACCTAGGCAGCGCTTCAGGGCCTTGGAGCAGTGCGGGAGGGGGAACTCCATAAGGGGGCGCATGCATTCAGGGTCGGGGCCTGTAACTCCATTACTCACTACGTAGCCGAGGATGGCTAGGCGGTCGGTGCTGAAAACGCATTTATCCTTGTTATACGTGAGGTTAAGGATTTTTGCAGTCTGGAGGAATTTTCGGAGATTGGTGTCGTGGTCCTGCTGGTCATGGCCGCAGATGGTGACATTATCGAGGTACGGGAATGTTGCCCGTAAACCGTACCGGTCAACCATTCGGTCCATCTCTCGTTGGAAGACCGAGACCCCATTAGTGACACCGAAGGGAACCCTTAAGAAGCGGTAGAGCCGCCCATCTGCTTCGAAGGCAGTGTATTTGCAGTCACTCGTGCGGATGGGGTGCTGGTGGTAGGCAGACTTAAGATCCACCGTTGAAAAGACCTTGTATTGCGCGATCCTGTTGACCAGGTCGGATATGCGGGGGAGAGGGTACGTGTCAAGCTGCGTAAACCTGTTGATGGTCTGACTGTAGTCGATGACCATCCTATGCTTCTCCCCGGTCTTTACAACCACTACTTGAGCTCTCCAGAGGCTGTTGCTAGCCTCAATGACACCTTCCCTCAGTAACCGTTGGACCTCTGACCTAATAAAGATCCGGTTCTGGGCACTGTACCGTCTGCTCCTGGTGGCGACTGGTTTGCAATCCAGGGTGAGGTTCGCAAACAGGGAAGGCGGATCGACCTTGAGGGTCGCGAGGCTGCAGACAGTGAGGGGGGTATAGGGCTGCCGAATTTGAAAGTTAGACTTTGGAGGTTGCACTGAAAATCCAACCCTAGGTGTGTGGCCACGCAGAGGTGGGGAAGGACGTAAAGTTGGTCATTTTTGAACTCCCTTCCCTGGACCGTGAGGTTAGCTACACAAAACCCCTTTCTCTCTACTGAGTTGAGATCCGGAGGCCAGGGAGATTTTTTGATTAATGGGGTGGACGGGGAGAGAATAGCGTCTTACCGTGTCGGGGCGTATGAAGCTCTCCGTGCTCCCAGAGTCGATTCGGCAGGACGTTTCATGCTCATTGATAAGCACCGTCGTCGTAACAGTCGAGAGTGTTCGGGGCCAGGGTCACCGATGCTACTCGTGGCAGCAGTTGCATGTTTTCTTCGGGCGGTGTGTGCTCAGCCGAACAGGGGTCCTGGGGGTCCATCCAAGATGGCGGCGGCCATTGGTCGCACATGGATGGGGGTGCACAAAATGTCGGCGCCCATCCATCACACGTGGCACCCGCGGGACAAGATGGCGGCGCCCGGAGGCCGCACGTGGCTCTAGAGGAGGAAGATGGCGGCGCCCGCTGGCCGCACAGGGACTGAGGAGAGGGTTGTGGTGGCAGTCCGTATTCGCCTCCGGAGACTGTAGCGACCGCCCGGGCCTGGCATACCGCTACGAAGTGGCCCTTTTTACCGCATCCCTTGCAGGTGGATGAACGGGCCAGACAGTGCTGTCGGGGGTGCTTGGCTTGCCCGCAAAAATAGCAGCGGGGCCCCCCGGGGTTACCAGGCCGTCTCGCAGCACAAGCTTATGGGGGGATGTGAGATGCCTCGGGGTCGGCCGCGGGGGGGTTCCACGCTGCCCAGGGGGCTGCCGCGCGGTTGGGGACGTAAGCGCGGGCGTTTCGGGAGGCCACATCCAGGGAGCCGGCAAGGGCCCGTGCCTCTTTCTCGAGCAATCGCTGGCGGATTTGGGAGGACAGCATACTTGCAACGAAAGCGTCCCGGATCAAAAGTTCTGTGTGGTCGCTCGCCAAAACTTGCGGGCCGCTGCAATTTCTCCCTAACACCAGGAGCGCACGGTAGATTTCTTCCAGTGATTCCCCAGGGATTTGTCGCCTCGTCGCTAATAGATGTTGGGCGTAGACCTGGTTTACAGGGCGAATATAATGTCCTTTCAGCAGCTCCATTGCTGCATCGAAATTGTCCGCGTCCTCGATGAGGGTGTAGATTTCTGGGCTCACCCTCGAGTGCAGAATTTGTAGTTTCTGTTCTCCCGTGGGTGTGTTTTCGGCCGTTCCGAGATATCCGTTGAAGCACACCAGCCAGTGCTTGAAGGTTGCCGCTGAGTTTGCCGCGTGGGGGCTGAGTTGCAGACACTCCGGCTTGATTCGAAGCTCCGTTCTTTAAATCTCGTGTATTACATTGATGTACGATCAATGACCCCAGAAACGAGATTGGAGAGAATTGAAAGCTTTAATATGCTAGATGTTTCCCCCAGCAGCGCAGGTACAGAAGAAAGCTGCTGGAGCGGCAAGGGCTCTTATACCCCGCCTTGCAGGGCGGAGCTAACATACAAGCTTAACCAATGGGAACAAGTACATTCTCTACCAATGGTATTCCAGCATTACCAGGTACCTTAATCCTCTTAACACAGACTACCATACCATCGCGGTCCGTTGCTCGTTATCACTGGGATTCGCTTGGGTGTGTGGGACGGGAGTTAGTGCCAGGGACATGGTGCTGGTTACACACCCTGGCTGCCCTGAGGAATCATGCAGCTTTTTGCAGCACTGCTGTCTGGTCATGTGCGGTGGGGCTGACGGCGCTCACAGCCTCTGCCACCTGTGCTCAGGCCCTGTGTACGGCGGCGGGTAGAAGCCTCCTTCCCACCAAGGATACAGGGCTGCCTGTTCTCCTCCACGGCGTCCAACAGGATCTCCAGCTCGGCGTCTGCAAACTGAGATGCCGCTGTCCGTGCTGCCATCTTGTTGGCTGGGACGAATGCGTGTGTGGAGAGTGGGGTGTTAATATGTGGCTGCAGCTTGGTCAACCCCTTGAGTGTAAATCCCAACCCCGGCGAATCCGACATTGTTTTTCATTGGAATCGCGCATGTGGTGCAGGTGCAAACCCATTAACGGATCATGAATTGATCCAGGACCGGCACCAATTTTGTTGTCGTAGAAGTCCACCGATTCAGTCCCAGCGTCAACACTCTTGTGTTATGTACTCTGGCTGCAACTGGATGCAGCTTTAACAGACCTTGAAGTTAATTCAATCTGATTTATTGAACCAGTTGCACAGTTAGCACAGTTCTCTATGAGTTCGACTCTGCTAACCTAAGTGTGGTTACTCTGTCTGACTGAACCAGACTAGCTCTTAGCCACGTGCTGGAGGTGTGATACTGTAAATACACCCTGACTCACTCTGTTGATGTTCATCAGTGACCTGCCCACCCCACCCCCACCAGACCCCCACTGCCCCCTTACCAGAGATCCCCCAAATAAAGAGATCCCCCTCCAGAAATCTCTAAATAAAGAGACCCCCCCAGAACCCCCGTAAATAAGGAACCCTTCCCCAGTGACCCCGTAAATAAAGAGACCCCCCAGAGCCCCCCTAAATAAAGAGACCCGCCAGAGCCCCCCTAATAAAGAGACCCCCCCAGAATCCCCCTAAATAAGGGCCCTTCCCCAGTCACCCCCTAAATAAAGAGACCCCCAGAGCCCTCCTAAATAAAGAGACCCTGCAGAGTCCCCTAAATAAGAAACTTCCTGAGAGCCCCTAAATAACGTTACTCCCCACAGAGACCCCCTGAATATGGAGAATCCCCAGGAGTCCTCCCAGAAAAGTGACTCCCTCAGGAAACCCCCCAGAAGAGAGATCCGTCAGGAAGCCCTCCCCAAAAAGAGGTCCCTGTCAGGAAGTCCCCCAGAAGAGATACCCCTATAAGGAAGCTCCCTTAGAAGAGAGGCCCCTGTCAGGAAGCAAGAGAGCAGTTCAGACAGAGTAAAAGAGATCTATCATGCGGATCTAGTGGCACTTGTGACACTAAAACTCAGTAGAAATTTGACTTAAAACTTCACGGGTGCAAATAAGAATCGTTTATTGCCTCTATTTGATTACAATTGAGAGTCACTTAAATCTTATTTTCTAATAAGTCCGGCTAGCAAAAAGGACTTAAAGAGAAGCAACTTGTACACAATTTAACTTTCAAAATAATACAGAAATGGTTTCTTGCTTATGACAAAACAGCTTGCATTTACTTCAAGAGTTAGAGTGGAAAAGTGAAAGTATAGAGACAGCGAATAGTTTAGATCAAAGTATAGATGATTCATGAATAAAGTTGGCTGTATGGGCCCTCACGGTTATGCAAAATCATATCAGTCTTTAGCCATCTAGCTACACCTCTATGTAATCCTAATTGGTTTGGGTTAGAATCAAATGAGTTTGATTTGCTGGTTAGCTGTCAATCTTCAATGTGCAACATTAGTTTTAAATGTTTCATGTCTGAATACTTGTGCATGTTATGGAATGCGATTCTGTGCTGTTATCGCGACCAGTTTAAACTGGTCTTCTGCTGACTTAGCTGTTATCCGCATTGTGAACAATGGTGCCTTCATGTTACTATGGCGTTGCTATGGTATTGCTATATCCTCGATCTGATAAATGGTACAGCACAAGTATAGTGTCAAACTGTCTTGCAAATGTATTTGTTAGCTCAGTAAAAGTGCTGTTTTAATCTATAATGGAATTATGCTGTGTCATGCTGTTTTGTGTCTCTGTTCTGTTGAAGCTATATGTTTTGAAGTGACCTGAGGCTATAAGTGTTGAAATCCTTAATTTAAAATGGGTATTTAAAACTAGGGCTTAATATTTACGCTAAATAGCTATCTTTTACCTATCAGGTGTATTAGAAAATAGTTGGTTTCTACACAGAGGCAGTGAAAAATAATCATTGCTTTCACACTCACCTGCGCAACACACCTGCTGGCTCAGGCAGAGGAAACAGCACCTGTCAATTCCTGGAAGGAGAAAACCAGTCAGATGGGTTTAAACCTCCTCACATCTTTTACCAGCAAGCCATTCATTTATTAATCTTTGATATTGATTTTACTAGGCTGTGATTGACAGCTTCCACAGCTGTCAACATTGTTCCATTCATCTTCCTTCACAGTTGAATAATTCTGAAGTACTCCAACCACAATGTTTATTGACATCAAGCTTTGATTGACAGCTCCTGGACAACTACAAACAGAATTAAGTGTTTTCCAGTCACCTCCCTAGTGATTTTGAATCGCCTAGAAATTGACAACACTAAACTTTGTTTGAAGTGGTCCAGGAGCTGCCAATCAAAGCTTGACGTTTCTAAGCATCATATTGGCCTCCTGCACAACATCAAGCAGCAGAGGGGGAAACATGCTGGAGGAGGAGGAAGAACGCCAGGCCTGCTCTAACGAGGAGGATGAGGAGGGTGGCCAGCAATAACCGGGCATGGAGCCCGGGCTGGCATGGCAGGCTGTCTAATGTGTGCTCCAAGGCCACTGCACTCATGACAACCTCATCACCAGGTTTGCCCACTAGCAGGCGTGGCTACCAGCAGCTCGGCCATCCTGTCCCACCTCTCCATACTCTCCCCAACCGAAACCCCCTTCCAAGTGGTGCCCCCTTCCCCCTAGCCGCTCACATCCTCCCCTGTCCCTCCTCCCTTCAGCCCGGCCCCCTCCGAGGGTCCTACCAGCACAGGGTGTTGGCCCTGGACAGGCAGTATCAGTGGGTCTTGTCCATGGGACAGAGGATGATGATGACTCACTGCGAGATGAGTTCTGATGCTCCTTATCATTTGACAAATCTGACTCCTGCCCTCAAGATCACATTCACTGTCCACCCGAGTGAACCCTGCATGTGTGCAGGCCATTCCATTTCACGGGACCATATTTATTTTGGGGTGGTGAGTAGTTATGGAGATGGTGAGCAGAAATGGGTCACTCACTGGGTAACCTGTCCTACAAGGTAACCTCGCATTTTTGGCCCCGTTCCCTGCTACCTCTGAGGGTGACCCCAGGTGGAATGTTCAATTGTCCTGGGGGCTCTGTCCTGTGCCATCCTCCAACACCCGCACCCCACACCACAATTCTCCCACACACTCCACCCAGCCCACCCTGTTACACTCAGCCCATCCCATTCCTCACAGCCTTAGAAAGAGGATTGAGGTAAGTCGGAATGTTGGTGAAAAGGTGTTTAATCATGACGATATACAATTGTGCCCTGACCCCTACCTCTAACTTATGTGCTGCACCATGCCAATTTAACTGGTGTCTAATTTCCTTATTTTACGTGGCCTACTACTCCTTCTATGCGTGACCCCTGACAGCACATCAGAGGTGCTGCGTATCTCACCATCTGACCTGAGATGCCTTTGAGATGTCCTCAGGAGGCCTGGATCTGGATGGGCCCGGCCGAGTTTTGGGTGCCACAGGTGACGAGGTGCCACCCTGTCCTGCCCACTGACCATCAGTTGCGCCAGTGTCAGGTGGGGAGGATTCAGAAGCGCTAAGGGGTTCCAACACCTCCCCTATGGGAGGCACCGGCATGGGTGGCCCCAGCACTTCCTCCTCACTTGGGTGCTTGACGGCCTCCGGGCTACTCCGTTGGTCAGAGATGAGGCTGGAGTGAGCTCTGGAGGCTCCACTATCACATGCCGCTGGCTGCCAGTCCTGGAGACCCATCCAAATCTCAACCAGGGCCTGGATGTCCTCAGCCATGGAGCACTGAGACTGGGCCAAGTCTCTCAATGAGTGAGTTATGTCCCTTACTACCTCAGTTATGCCCCTCTGTGACTGGCCCAGGTCAGTCAGCTCCCGGCCAATGCGTTTGACGCCCTCAGCCATGACCCTTTGTGACTGGGCCAAGCTCTGAAGTGCTGCAGCAGTGTCCATATGGACCTGATACAGGGCTGCCTGTAACTGAGCTCCCCTGTCCTGAGCCTCACCATCAACCACACAGTGTGCTCCAAGCCTTGGACATCTTGACCCATAGCTGTGGTTTTTTGACCCAAGGCTTCCACCGCGAACGCCACCCGTTGGGAAGGAGAGTGGATTCCACCAGCTGCACTTGCAGGTGCTGGAATGTTGCAGACATGCCCTCCTGTAGATCCTGGCTCTGCACTGCATCTCCACCAGTATTGGGATCATACTTTCCAGAAGTGCAAGACCTGTCCAGACTACAGCTGCTTCCTGGGATCGGGCAGCCCTCCTACTGTCCACTCCCTCGGGTGTCCCTATCTCCACCTGATGTGCTGTAGCATGTGTGATGGGCCCACCAGAAGATGATCAAAGTGACTCCTCACTAAAATGCCCCACCGAGGTGACACTCTCTGTAATGGTGGAGGGTGCAGGCGAAAGCAGTGCCGAGAAGTCGGTGTCATCCCCGGATTGGTCCTCCGGGGTATTCTGGCATTGTGGATGGGGGTGAGGTACCCCAGATGGGCCACATGATCTGAAGATGATCCTGCAAGACAAAAAGCAAGACACATGGTGAGATCTTGGGAAGGTGTGGTCTGGGGAGTGGGGTGACTCACTTGCTATAGGGAGATTATTTTGCATCAGGGGCTCACTTGATTGTTGCATGCTGACATCTGCCTCGGAGATAGTCTTTTCATGGACCACCCCAGATCATGGATCTTCCTGGATAATGCCATCACCCCATCACCCTCTGCTCAGCGGGGGTGAGAGCCCTGAGGCGGGACACTCCCTCGGGACTTCTCCCGCTCTCTTCTGTATTGGTCTGCTGTTTCCTAGAGGACATAAAGGACATGGTGAGGCACTTGGAGGCAGGTTACAGGGGGGTTTGTAATTGGTGGCATGTGTGTACAAGCCACCTGGCCAAAGGCCAATATAGGTATCGGGGTATGAGGGAGATGCGGGCAGGTGGGTTTTGATTAGCCTCTATGGGAGTGCGGGTATAATGTGAGGAGTGAGGGACAGGAATGATGCCAGGGGAACAGAGACGGTGACTCACCGGAATTGTCCTAAAGGGAGTTGTTCATCTTCATGTGACACTGTGTACCAGTCTGCAAGGTGGGGCTCACAGCATTGACTGCCTCGGCCACCTCCGCCCAGGCTCAGTTGACAACAGCAGGCAGCGATTTCCTGCCCACCCTGGAGAAGAGGGTGTCCCGCCTCTTCTCCACCACATCTAACATTGAATTGAGTTCCGAGTCGGTGAAGCGGGTGCTGCACTTCTCTGGGCCAGCTTCTAGGCTGGAATGAGAGTATGCAGGGAATGGAGTGCTTAAAAGCAGCTCCAGGTTGTCAAGCTCGGCAGCACCAATTCCGGCCCCAGTGAATCCGACACTGGCAGAATTGAGAATTGCTCTACACTCATGTGAGCAGAGTGCTGGCCCATTAGCGCATCCTGAAGTGCTCCCCGAATAGCACTCTGAACGGGAAAGCGAACCACACCAAATTCAGTCCCAACATCAACAATTTGTCTCCTGAACTGAGAATTTTGCCCATTGTGTTCAGTACCTTTCACAACTCCGCAGATACTGAAGCAGTCTGTGTCCATATGCAGCAAGACCGAGACAACATTCAGGCTTCAGTTGAAAAATGCCAAGTCTGTTCCACACAAGTGCCAAGCAATGGCCAGCTCCAAAATGAGAGAATCTAACCATCCCCTTGACATTCAACATGATTGCCATCGCTGAATTCACTGTTATCAACATCCTGCGGGAAGTCACCATAGACCACCAAACACCTCGACTTGTCCCCAACAGATTCTTTATTGAGTCTCGTGTGGTAAGATAACAATCTGTTACAGAGCACGTTATCATGGAGTCTGTTTATTACTCCTCTGGAATTTGCACCGAGCACCGATCATTCACTTGTACCTCTCATTACCCTCTCAATCTTCTTCTGAAGATGGCCGGATGTGTCTCCCCTTTTGTGGGAGTCAGTGGTCACATGACCTTGGTCTTGAGACTACATGGTATGCCTGCACCGCCACCTGCTGGTTGGAGATCGCACACCATCCATCTGTGATATAGTCCGTAGGCGTATCACCACGTTAATTACCGCTAATCCCATATGATTTAACCTTGTGAATTAACCTTCTTTGTGGCACCTTATCGAAAGTCCAGATATACTGCATCTACAGGACCTCCATTATCCACTTTGCTTGTTACATTTTCGAATAACTCAAGCAAATTAGTCAAACATGATCTCATCCTGGCCTTAACTCCACCATCCATAATCCTTCAACATAACCAATTAAAAATCTTTCCAATTCTTCTTTAAATTTACTTACTGTCCCAGTATCCACTGCACATTGGGGTAGTGAATTCCACAGATTCATAACCTTTGGGAGAAGTAGTTTCTCCGCAACTCTGTTTTAAATGTGCTACCTCTTAGCCTAAGACTATGCCCTCTCGTTCTAGAATGCCTCACAAGAGGAAGCACCCATGTCTACTTTATCCATATCCCTGTCTCAACAGGGAGACAGTGCAGCACCTGTGCCATATAATCGCAGGCATGGCATTCTGTGGTGGAGACGGACACCTGCTCCGAGTGGCCACGAAGGTCACTGCAGCCCTCTGACCACTGAGTCATTCCAGGGCTCGAGCGGGGACCTGTGGGCATATCACAATCTTCAGCCCACAGGTGCATACATCCGGAAGGTGACGGATTCTCTGTATGCCCAGGAATCAGATGATATCACCTGCGACATGGACCAGGTCCACCAAGATGCCCGGGCTGCAGGATTTGCAGCTATCGCCAGGATGACCCAGGTCCAGGGGGCGATTGATATCACTCATCTGCCCCTGAAACCATCAGGGCATCAGGGAATGCTCTATATTAGTAAAAAGGGGTTCCACTCCATGAATGTTCAGATTGTGTGCAACCACTGCCTCAGAATCATGCACATGTGTGCCTGCTACCCTGGAGTGTGCATGACAGCTACATCCTGGGGCACTCGGAGATCCCCGGTGTCTTCAAGGGTTCCCTCATGGGGGACAACGGGCACTAGTTGAGGTCATGGCTGATGATGCCAGTGCGGAGGCCTGTGACCCAGGTGGAGCCCCTTTACAATGAGACCCACGCTGCCAACCGTGCTGTCATTGAGCGGTGTATCGAGCTGCTGAAACTGCAGTTCAAATGTCTGGACCACTCTGGTGGGGCCCTACAGTACCCTCCTAGAGGGCCTCCCACTTTATGGTGGACTGCAGTGCCCTTCACAATCCGGTACAGCAATGGGGCGACATGCTGGAGGAGGCGGAGGGACATGCAGCCTTGTCTGAGGAAGAGAAGCCATGATGTGGAGATGCCGACGTGGGACAGGGGTGAGCACAGTAAGAAGTCGTACTACACCAGGTTAAAGTCCAACAGATTTGTTTAGAATCACTAGCTTTTGGAGCACTGCTCTTTTCTCGGGCTCCTTCATCTGAGGAAGGAGCTGTGCTCCAACAGCTAGTGATTTGAAACAAACCTGTTGGACTTTAACCTGGTGTTGCAAGACTTCTTACTGAGGAGGAGGAGGCGGACCAGGAGGGCTGGAGGTCAAGCCTGGGGAGGAGCCGGAGGATGGAGGACAGGCTGCCACGTGTGTCAAACCTGCCAGGAGGACCAGGGAGGCCCTTATCATTGCCAGATTATTCTCAGACCAGGCTGTGTCCGTCAGCTCAATACCCCACCCCCCCACTCCTGTGCCAAATCCCACCCTGCAACCACTCCCCCCCCCCCCCCCCCCAAGTCACTGCCCACTCCCTGACCACTTTTCTACCCTCTATGGGTCTGTGTAACATCAAACCTGGGTGATGAGCCTGTGTTGGCACTGTCCGCAGGAGAGTGATGAGCACGCACTGTGTTGAAAGCTCTGGTGCTCCTCAGAATCTGATAAAGTCTGACTCCTGTCTTTCTGCTGAAAGTGCACTCACACCCATCCTCATGCCAGAGCCTGCATTGGCAGCCTTTGGTTTTGGACCACCGTGAGGGTGGGGGGGAGGGGGGGGGGGGGGGGGGAATGGGGGATGATGAATGTGAAAGAGGTTTCACATGTTCATGTCCTCTGGAAGGTCTGGCGCCTGAGGGCCCCAGCTATCTTACCAGTGCCACAGGTGTCGCCTTGCCCTTAAGATGCACTGGTGTCAGGAAGGGTATATTCAGAAGAACTGGAGACCGACGTCGTCTCTTTGGTGGCAGGCCCTGGGTTGGTCTCCAGCCCTTCCTCCTCCTGAAGGTGCCCGTAGGGCCCAGGGTGACTCCATGGGATGGAGGGTCAGCAAAAGCGAGCTCAGAAATCTCTGAGTCATTTGGCACTGCCAGTCCTGGAGGCCCCCCATTGTCTGCACCATGGTGTTAGCACCCTCAGTCATGTTCCTCAGTGACTGGACCATGCTCTGCAGTGCCTCGACAATGTCCACCTGTGGTTGGGACAAGTCCCTCATCGACTGGGACATGACGTCAAGGCCAACGGCGTTGGTCGTCACAGACTAAGCCATGCCTTGGACAACACCACGCAAGTCACGAATAGGGCCGGCATGGTAGCACAGTGGTTAGCACTGTTGCTTCACAGTGCCAGGGTCCCAGGTTCGATTCCTGCTTGGGTCACTGTCTGTGCGGAGTCTGCACGTTCTCCCTGTACCTGTGTGGGCTTCCTCCGTGTGCTCCGGTTTCCTACCACAAGTCCTGAAAGACGTGCTGTTAGGTAATTTGGACATTCTGAATTCTCCCTCTGTATACCCAAACAGGCGCTGGAATGTGGCGACTAGGGGATTTTCACAGTAACTTCATTACAGTGTTAATGTCAACCTACTTGTGACAAAACAAAGATTATTATTAAAACGTCATGCTGCAGGTTTTCCATTGCCATCACCACCCCAGCAGTTTTGGCTTGGGTGCCACATATTGCCAGCACTATCTCCTGTGCCTGAAGTTTTTGGGACTCCACAGTCAATGAAACGTTGCTGACACCCCTTCCTGAATCTCACGGCTCTGGCCTATCATCTGCATCAACTCTAGGTGAACCTTGTCCAGAGGCTTGACATCTGGCTGAGAGCCAGCTGAGTCCTGGGATCCAGCAGACCTCCGGCTGCTGTCTCCCTCAGGTGTTCCTGCTTCCTCCTGATGTTCATCAACAATTGTGTGATGCTCACCAGATAGTGCCCTGCAGTCAGTCCACTGATATCACGCACCGAGATATGTGTCTCTGCGCTGGTGGAAGGTGTAGGTGATAGCTGTGACACCTCACCGGTGGTCTCCTCGCAGCACTTCTTCCAGTTGTGCTCTTGGCTGGCAGTGTTGAATACAACTCCGGATGGCTTCGCCTCATCAGATGATGATCCTGCAAGGTAATAGACATATGATCAGTGAAAGGGAAGGATAATTTTGTGCGACATTAACATCGCATTTGAGACAGGTCATCTGGGTGAATGCGCAGTGGACCCTCACCTCTGTGATGCAAGCAAACCTTGCTGTCACTGCTCCCTCCTCAGGAAACCCGCAATCTCCAGGGCCCTTTCCTCACAGGGGGTGAGGACTAGGCTCTTTGGCATCGTTCGTCTTCTTCGGGCATTGGACGCCGGTCCTCCGTGTCATACTGCCCACACTCACTGCAGCTGCCACTGCCTCTCTGGCAGCATTTCTGACCCAGCTGCTAGTTCTCCGACCCCCTCGGGAGAACAGGGCGCCCTGCTTCTCATTGGCAGCATCCCCAAAGCGAGGAGCAGGTCTCCGTGCTGTCATTCTCGTTGCTTGATTGGGATTGGATGGTGAGTGGGGGAGTGTTTAAAAGCATCTCCCCTTCTTAGTGGTGAGCAGCTGAGGTGCAAATTGTGCGCATTAGACGGCGAGGGAGCCAGGCATGGCGAGATTCACGTGGGTACATTTAGGGCGGGTTAATACAGGCCGCTATCTCGCCAATGCAGCCGGTGTGAAACACTTCATCAAATTCGCCCAAATTTACACTTAGGGTGTGATTTTCCGGAAAGATTTCTAAGTGTGGTAGCAAGCGGGAACTACCGCGAGCTTCCCGGCGCTCAGCCCGGCGAAGCCGGGAATGCTATTCAACGTCAACTGGTCCACTTAATGAGGCACCACGGGCTTCACACCGCAAATGAAGGCTCACCAGCTGATTCGCAGGGACCCCACTCACCAGCGCCCCCCCCCCCCCCTCCCCCACGCTCAGCCGCCTCCATGTGGTGCCAAGTCCATGAGTGCATGGCACAGGTGCCGCACCATCTCCTTGTTGAGCTGGAGCCTCCTGCGGCACGGGCTGTCCGGCATCTGTTCAAAGGACCAGCGACGCCCGTACACCCTGGGCCATCGCGTCCCCAGCGTCTGGCCACCCGACCTACCAGCAGCACCATTAGGGCTAGTCTGCGGGATCTAAAATACCATCCATACTGTTCAATATCTGTAAGGAATTGGGAGAGGGTGTTAGACTGACGAGCAATGATTGCTCCCACCCCAGGGCCCTCCTTTCCCCCATTGATACCCTCTCCTCCCTCCCCCTTCCCCAGACCCGGAATGTTCTGCCCAGCCACCCCCCCTCAACGGACCCCAGACCATGTACCCAAGACACCCTCACATAACTTCACCTGGACTGGGTGCTGGTGCCCTCCCAGTTGCACTCACCCATTCTCCAGCCGTGGTCATGTCCCCGGAACTGTGTCTCTTCCCCTGGGCGTTCGGATGTTGGCTTCTGTGTCCATGATGTTGCTTCCCGCAGTGTTCAGGCACAGTGTCCAGGCATCGGTCTGATTGGGATGCTAGGCAATAACCCCCACATGCTACATGGCCCACCCACCACCGGGAATCCACTTGGGATGTGTGAAGTGCTCACTTAACTATGATCGCCAATTCAGCAATAGCCTTCAGCCACAAGACCAGATGCCTCAGCAGTTGGTGGGGGTGATGGGTGGTCGCTGGGGCAGCCAGGCAGGGACAAGGATTGCCCCCGGACCGGGTACACACAATCCAGGGGTTGGCATGGTGATGCTGCGCTCAGTTGCACTCTCCCTTCAGCGGCTCAGACCCTGCCGAGGGTTCCCTACCCAGCCAAGGGTGCCCTACCCCCGCCGAGCACTGGGGCGGCAAACCCAGCGCCCCCGGGCTCTTTGCCTGTGAGCAACTCACCTCCTCGGCTCCCGGCAGAAGCCCGTCTGCTAGGTTCACGTTTTTGAAAAGGAGTACTAATCAGCACCAGCATGACCACTTGTTGGGTAGGCTGCTGAATCACGATGGCCGCTGGATATGGGGTGGCTCCTGTTAATTGTATGGGAATAGAGCTTCACGCCACGCAATGGTGGGATCCCGATTTTGCCTACGGGAGTGGGCTGGTTGCTTTGCAAACTGTTTGCTGCCGTGTGCCAGCACAACGACCACGGAGAATTGCACCCTCCCCTCATCACTAAAAGTCCATCTGCCCTCTGCCCCCACACCACCCAGGCATGAGGGTTACCTGGCCCCACACCCATCCATCCTCGTCAGCATTGAGGCATCGCCCCGCCCCCAATTGAGCATGCCCCACTATGGGATCACTGAGCACCCCCACCTTTGGGGCTCCCCCTTTCTGTCCACTCTCTTTCAGTCCCCCCCTGCTCTTTCAGCCCCCTCCCTTCACCACCCACCCTTCATAACCCCCCCCCCCCTCACCTCCTAATTTCATGGGCATGGCCCCCCTCAGGCTCTGCCCCTTGGCAGTGCCAACCTGGCACCAGGGCACTGCCACGGTACCCTGGCAGTGCCAAGTTTCACTTCCAGCGTGCCTGGGGACATCACCAGGGCACCGCCCTGTCCCTGACCACCATGTGCCTCCAATGGCCTTCGAGCCCCCCGGTGTGGTCATCATGTCAGGTCTCCATTTTTGGAGACCAGTGCTAATTTGCGCGCGCATTCGGCCTGGCCGGTGCGGCCGATGACTCCCGGGAGCTGGGTAACTGCGGCCACAAATGGGGTGTACATATTTAAATTAGACTAATGACTCATTTAAATACGCTTATCTGGATCATGCCCAGCGAGGGCGTGATCCAGATCACAACGGGATGGCGGGCCGGGTGCATCGTACGTGGCTCGCCGCCCAGCACAAAATCCATTTTGGACTCTCCCGCCGTCCACCCGGCGTCACAGGTTCGGCCTCAGGTACAACGCGGTGGGAAAATCATGCCCAATTTCATTGCTGGTATTTAATTTGTCCAACAATGAGAAATAAGCAAGAACTGATCTAACCTGATGTTATTGCTTCATTCTTTTTTGCAACAGGCAAATACATTGAATCAGATGAAATTTTTAATGCATCGGTATACATAATCTGTGTGTGTTTATTGCATTCCGAGTGGAAGACGAATCTGAAAGAAATTTGCTGAGATGTGATGAATTTCTATTGTACAGAATTGACATGAGCAGCCGGTGTTCCTTCCTAAAGTTACGTACAGAAGCTCGAACTCAAGAGCTGTCAGTTTCATGTTGAAAGAGAAATAATGCATTCTACACAATAGTTGTGGCTTGAGAAGAAAAACACAATCCATCTGCTTGTCAGAAAACACTAAGTTAAGATGTCAGTCTACACAGTAGTTATAAATTAAATGTTCAAAGAACCATCAGTTTAACTACATTGTCCTCAAGCATAACATGAGTACTATAATGCTTACTTTTATATTGATGATAAACAACAAATCATTTGGTTCATCAGAGTCTGTCAGAGACCAGCACTTCTATCTGTTTCAACCCTGCTTGAAGAGGTAGGTTATGCCTGCCGGCTATGATGGATAATTAATCTTACAGATATCTGGTGTAGCTATTTTGCTTGACTGGGTGGCACACACCTAATACATGACCTATGGCAGTCTGCTGGTGTCTTGTGCCTTTCATTTGTCGGCCAAATATAGATGAACAAGTTCACATCTGGACAGTCAAAGTCATCATTTTGAACCATACGTTTTGTCAAAAGAATTGTCATGTCTTCCCTTGTCCCTGCTTTAAAGTCATCTAGATGGTGACATTTATTTCCCCCGGCGTGACACGTTGTTCCTGTGAAACTGAAATGAGACAGTGTGGTATCACTAATCATCATCACATTACTTCGCCAAATAGAGGAAGCTGCTGCTACACCTTGAGTGTGCGAAAAATAATACAGAGCTGATAATTAGTCTCAGTTGTTTAATAAAAGGGAGATGGAACCAGTGACCCAGTGACTGTAAAGCTCGGTTAAATTTCTGCCAGGCTGGCTCATGATTGAACTTTTTCTATTCAACTCTTGACACTTACAGAGGTGGAAATGCCTTGACTGTTGTTCTGCAAACAACTGATGCCATTCTAACGAGTGTTTCCTTTTTTGTTGCAGTCAGAGATGTCGACAGACACTGCGAGGTCATGTTGATTCTGTGAACAGTGTTGAGTTTCTTCCCTTCTCTAACACACTACTCACCAGCGCAGCAGACAAGACCCTCTCTCTTTGGGATGCCAGAACGGTAAATCAAACTTTTTCCTCATCAGACCTTCCTGTTGTAATGGGTCACTGAGAGTGCCAAACAAAAACTGTCATTTTTTTGCATGGAATTTAAAGCACAAAAAGGACTACTCAGCTCAACTGGTCTGTGCCAGTGTTTAGGTTCCACATGAGCATTCTCCCATTCTAATTCATCTGAACCTACCTACAAATCCTTATATTCCTTTCTCTCTCATGTGCTGATCTGGATATGGTGTGCAGCATGGTAGCACAGTGGTTAGCACTGTTGCTTCACAGCACCAGGGTCCCAGGTTCGATCCCGGCTTAGGTCACTATCTGTGCGGAGTCTGCACGTTCTCCCTGTTTCTGCGTGGGTTTCCTCCAAGTACTCCGGTTTCCTCCCACATGTCCCGAAAGACGTGCTGTTAGGTCATTTGGACATTCTGAATTCTCTCTCCGTGTACCCGAACAGGAGTGTGGCGACTAGGGGATTTTCACAGTAACTTCATTGAAGTGTTAATGTAAGCCTACTTGTGACAATGAAGATTATTTTTTCAAAAATTAAAAATGCCAGCGCTGGACTGGGGTAGGCACAGTACAAAGTCTCACAGTGCTCCGAAAGTTTGCGATTTCAAGTATACCTGTTGAACTTTAACCTGATGTTGTGAGACTTTTTACTTAGATAGAGTTTAGTTACCTTTACCACTGTGCTACCTTTACCCCTACAAAGCTATGTGACAATGATTCAGCTACAATGTGCGTTCTTTCTTCCTCTCTTTTATATTTCTATTAATGTACTGCAGTTTTTTTAAAAGACCATGCAATCAGTTTTAATGAAATGTGAAATTAGATGGTTGTCTTTATGTAAATGTTTTTAAAGTTTTGTTGCTCTGTTTAATCACAAACCTTTCACTGCAAGCTCATTCATTTTGTTTGTCTCATGCATAATTCAGGATGACCTCCAGTTGATGATTTACATACTAAAGAATGGTGCTCTCTCAAGGAATCTCACACTGTCCATTGACATATTCCTACTGAGATAATAGTTTATGAAAAAAATGGTTTACGCTCAGAAGATATTCCATGGGCCTCATGGGTTTTGAGTGTCATAGCAAACAGATAATTTCCTGACACTGTACTGCCGGTGAGGAGCCTCATCAACACCACTCATAATTTTCCAAGTACAGGAATTTCCAGCAGGCTTCTAAACCCGACTGAAACCCGACACTCATCTTTGATTTTCCCTATTTGGCCAACTAGTTGTTCGAGGTCGGTCTCACTGTCCAACTAATGATTTTTTTCTCTCGAAATTTAGAATATCCAATTGTTTTTTCCAATTAAGGGACAATTTAGCGTGGCCAATTCACCTACCCTTCACATTTTTGGGGGTTGTGGGGGTGAGAGCCATGCAGACACGGGGAGAATGTGCAAACTCCACACGGACAGTGACCAAAAGTCGGGTTCGAACCAGGGTCCTCAGCCCCGCGAGACACCAGTACCAACAACAGCACCACCAATTAATGATGGTGGGTGGTTCTCAAAGCTGTAGCGCCAATAAGAGAACTTCCAGCTTGAAAGCATCAGCATAATGTCATGGCAGGTAAGAGAGAGAGAGAGAGAGAGAGGGAAAGAGAATGCCCCAAAATGGAGGCACACTCCAACGTTTTCAAAATTTAAGTGAATAAAGGCTTTGCAGCTGAGCCATAACTGTGATGGAGATCTCCTTCATAAGGTGACTGCCTGCTAAGCGAGCCAGGCAGGGAGGGCTTCAAGCCTGCCTGGAGGGCTGCCCCAGAACCACCACACAATCAACCCAGTTTGCAGAAACCCAAGCTAACCTGTGTCCCCACTCTTTGTGGGGACCTGGAGAAAGACAGTAACATGTTTGGGAGCCTTTTTCAGTAGCCTCAGTAAGCCTTCAATTAAGTCATTTGGATACCCACCACTTGTAAGCAGGAAGCCTTGCCGTATCCCCCATACCTTGTCTGCGAAAATGCCCCAATGGAGGGATGGAGCCCTTCTCTGTTCCTAACCCGGTGGAGGCTTACGACAACTTTTTTATTCACATTCATGCAATGCAAGATTCCCTTCTGAGAGCAAGGCCAGAAATTGCCCCGAGTCTAAGAGTACAAAATAATAAGAAAGATTAAGTGGGCAATATGAACAATAAAGGCCGGAATTCTCCAGCCGTTGCAGTTCACTTTTCCCGGTAGCACCGGTTTCCCGTGGCATGTGTGACATTATGTGAAATGTTCAGAATACGAAGGGTTAATGTCATATCATAATTAACCACTAGATGGAGCTAGATGCAGAACTATATAAAGCACTGACTCACAGGCTTCTGGGAGAGAAGGCTGGAGAGGAGCAGTGAGAGAGTGTAGAGTACAGTTACAGATAGAGGGTAGAGACTAGTGTTAGTTGAGTGTAGATTACTAGATTATTGTTTACCAAAGGAGTAAGTAGTCGAGCTTTAATAAGTAGTGTAAATATAATTTAGCTTTGTACATAAATTTGGCTTCTGTGGTCTTTGTGAACACTACAACATCCATCCTGATAACAGAATCACAAAGAACACCACAGCATGGGTTGGTTTCAATGGGAAATCCCATTGACAAGCTGTGGAAAGCTAGAATCCGGCCACCAGCGAACGGTGTGTTGCTAAGAAACATGCGGCTGGGGGAACCAGAGAATTCAGCCCAAGTCTTTCATTTTAAGATTATAAATGATGGAATTTACCGCCACAATCATGGGTGCGATTCTCCAGCCTTGTTACGTTCTCGCTCAAGCTTAACGAGGCCGGTGAATAGCAGGAGAGGCCAAAAACGAGATCTGCGCCAGGCGCCATACAGTTTGCGATGCAACCAGCCCATTCCCGTAGGTGAAATCGGGATATCACCACTTAAGCCCCATTTCCAAACAATTAACAAGAGCCACCTCATATCCAGCGTCTTACCCAGCAAGTGATCACGCTGGTGCCGATTAGTACTCCTTTTGAAAAACGCGAACCTGGCGGAAGGACTTCTGGGGGAGCCATGGAGGTGAGGAGCCATTGTTGCTCACAAGCAACAAGCCCGGGGGTGCTGGCCTTGCCACCCCAGTGCTTGGTGAGGGCTAGGGTACTCTTCGGCTGGGAGTGGAGAACTCTCCACAGGGGTGGGCCGGCATTGGAGGGTGGGGGGTGGCACTGGGGGGCCAACCTGGGGGGAACCATTTGCAGCACCATCATGCCAAACCCTGGATCATGTGTACCCATTCCGGGGAAACCCTTGTCCCTGCCTGCCTGCCCCAACAACCACCCTTAATCTGCTCCGACTGCTGAGGCCTCTGGCTGTGTGGCTGAGGCTATTGCCAATAGGGAATTGGCAAATGTGGTTAAGTGAACATTTCACACATGCCAAGTGAATTCCCGTGGGTGGACGAGCCATGTAGCATGTGGGAGTCATTGCCGAGCATCCCAATCACACCTTGATGCCTGGACATGTACTTGAACCCTGCGCGAGGCAGCACCTCACACGCAACATTCGAACACCGAGGGGATGGTACACAGCTCCGGGGACATGTCCACAACCGGAGATGGGTGAGTGCCACGAGGAGGAGAGGGGTGCCTGGAGAGATGGGCAAGGGTCAAGAGGTCAGCGAGCATTGCGGAAGGAAGTGACAGAGGCGTCATAATGGTTGTGCAAAAAGGTGTTTAATGTGTTGTACAAACCCCATTCCCGATAGTGCCGCCCCCCCCCACCTCCCCAACCCCCCCTCCCTAACCCCTACCTACCCCCCCCCCCCCCCCCACCTCCTCCCCTGGTGCCCTCAGTGATCCTCAACGTGCTTGGCCCTCCTAGCTCTACCACTATGTCTAGATGTTTCCCCTTTCTCCAGGACGCACATCTGAAGTGGAGGCTGCCAGCTTCCTACTTTGTCCCATAGTCTTTGATGCCCCTGGCGGACGTCCTTTGGGGGCTCTGGGGCTGGAGGGCCCCAGCTCACTTGTTGGCGGCATATGCACAGCCGTGCCACCCTGTCCGCGTGCTGACTTTGAGACGCAGCCTCCTCAGAGTGATGGAACGCAGGGGAGCTGTTGGCCACCATCGCCACTCCATGGGACGAGTCCGGGTAGGCACTCACACCCCCTCTTCCCGGTCTGCGCCCATAGGGCCGTGGTGTTCACCTTGGGACAGAAGGGCATCTGGTTCAAGCCCCGGCTGCCCTGCATCATCTTGCTCTGCCAGCCCTGGCGGTTTCCCGATGTCTGCACCATCATACGATGCCCTCAGCGATGCTCCTCAGTGATTGGGACATGCTCTGCAGTGCCTCGGCAATGCCCACCTGCGATGGGACAAGTTTGCCTCGGCCATGCACACCTGAGAGCGGGATATATCCCGCAGAACCCCATCAAGGTCGGCCTGGGTGACATCCCCCAGCGATTCGGACATTCAGCCATGGCCGTCACCGACTGCGCGACACCTTGGACACCTTCACTCATGGTGCCAACGTCATGCACCAGGCTCTGCACTGCAATCGCCTAGCAGTGTTGGCCTTTGTGCCACTCATTGCCGGCGCCATCTCCTGCACCTATAACCTCTGGGACTGACACTGACATCTCCCTCTCAATGTCCCGGCTGCCCCCTTTCATCTCCATCAGGTCCGAGTACCTCTGTACCACAGGCTCAGTATTAGACTGGGACCCAGCCCTCCGACTGCTGTCTCGCCTGGGGATTCCTGCCTCCACCTGATGTACATCAGCAGTAACGTGGTGTTCACCAGATTGTGCCCCAGAAGCCTGTCCACTAACATGTCCCATCGAGGTGTGTGTATCTGCGCTGGTGGATGGTGGGGAAGACAGCTGTGCCGCGACTATAACAATTGAATTCGGAGTTCTCCTCCGAGGTGTTCTTCTCGGAGTCAGGAGAGGGAGCCACCCTGGATGGGCCGGCTCCGTTGGCTGGAGGACCTGCGGCAGAATGGACATGTGGTCAGTGTGAGGGATTGGTCAGTCTGTAAGACAATAAAAACTCACATTTGACAGGTCCCCCAGGTGGAACCCGGTGGTTCCTCAGTTCTGCGGCGTCCGCCAGCCTCCGTGTGGGTGACCGCCCTGTCCTCGGCCACTCCAGTCACCTCCAGGTCACATTCCTCGAAGGAGGTGAGGAATCTTTTTTCTTTAATTTAGAGTACCCAATTCATTGTTTCCAATTAAGGGGCAATTTAACGTGGCAAATCCACCTACCCTGCACATCTTTGGGTTGTGGGGGTGAAACCTATGCACACACGTGAAGAATGTGCAAATTCCACATGGACAGTGACCCAGAGCCGGGATCAAACCTGGGACCTCGGCGCCGTGAGGCAGCAATGGAGGTGAGGATTCTTAACTCGAGCACCCCTCCGCCGGTCTGGGCCCTCTCCCGACAGTTATGGGAGAGTTTTTCCTGAGGAGATACAAAGAGGGCATCATTAGCCACACGCATGGTTCACAGTGGTGGGAGAGGGGGTGTGAAGGAGGGTTTGGGGGGCGTTTGAAGGGGGAGGAGGTGGAGGAAGGGCTGGGGGTCGCATGGGGAGTTGGGTGGTTGATGCTCCCTTAGGGAGGGGGTGGAGGGTTGTTGGTGTTTACTCACTTGTCCTGCCTGGTGTAGGTCATTGACCTTTTTCCGGCACTGGAGGCCAGTCCTCCTGGTCATGCTCCCCGAGCTAACAGCTGCCGCCACCTCACCTCAGGCAGCACTAGCTGCTTGTGGCTCACCCTCTGGGACCCTTGGTGGAACAGGACATCACTACTGACCTCCACTGCGTCTCGGAGCTTCCCCAGGTCAGCGTCCCCGAATCATGGGGCCGGTCCCCTCAGCACCATTGTTGCGATCTGGCTGGCGTTGACTGAGCATGTGCAGCTGAAATGCTGCTCGACCTTGTGAGCTTGAGAGAGGTGGGGGTGCCGGCGAGCGCGATCCTGGTGAATCAGCAGGTGAGCCTTCATTGGTGACGAGAAGCCCGCGAGGCCTCATTAAGTGGACCAATTAACGTTGAATTGCGTTGCCGACCTCACTGGGCTGAGCGCCAGGAATCACGCGGTAATTTCTGCTTGCTACTACACTTAGACATTTTTCCAGAGAATTGTGCCCCATACTTCTCCCAGTTCAAATACTGTTCAAATGTTTTTGTTTACAAATATCCTCAGATGTCCACAACAAAAAGATGGGGCAATAGTCCCACAATTGGTATTTTGGCATCAATTGTCTGGGTTAAGCTCTGGATTTCTCTTACATAGATACATAGAAGATAGGAGCAGGAGGAGGCCTTTTGCCCCTTCGGGCCTGCTCCACCATTCATCATAATCATGGCGATCATCCAACTCATAGCCTAATCCTGCTTTCGCCCCATAGCCTTTGATCCATTCTCCCCAAGTGCTATATCCAGCCACCTCTTGAATATATTCAATGTTTCAGCATCAACTACTTCCTGTGGTAATGAATTCCACAGGCTCACTACTCTTTGTGTGAAGAAGTGTCTCCTTATCTCTGTCTGAAATGGTTTACCCTGAATCCTCAGGCTGTGACCCCTGGGTCTGGACACATCCATCATTGATAACATCTTCCCTGCACCTACCCTGTCTCGTCCTGTTAGAATTTTATAAGTCTATATGAAATCCCCCCTCATTCTTCTGAATTCCGGCAAGAACAATACCAATCTAGTCAATCTCTCCTCATATGACAGTCCCACCATCCCTGGAATCAATCTGGTAAACCTTCGCTGCACTCCTTCGAGAGCAAGAACATCCTTCCTCAGAGAAGGAGACCAAAACTGCACACAATACTCTCGGTGTGGCCTCACCAAGGCCCTGTATAATTGCAGCAACAAATCCCTGCTT
This sequence comes from Scyliorhinus torazame, assembly GCF_047496885.1. NCBI lineage: Eukaryota > Metazoa > Chordata > Chondrichthyes > Carcharhiniformes > Scyliorhinidae > Scyliorhinus > Scyliorhinus torazame. The sequence continues at coordinate 208,816,601 of NC_092708.1, read as the reverse complement.
CTATACTCGAAACCTCTCGCAATGAAGGCCAATATACCATTAGCCTTCTTTATCGCCTGCTGCACCTGCATGCTTACCTTCAGTGAATGGTACACAAGGACACCCAGGTCCCGCTGCACACTCCCCTCTCCCAATTTACAACCATTCAGGTAGTAATCTGCCTTCCTGTTTTTGCTTCCAAAGTGAATAACCTCACATTTATCCAAATTATACTGCATCTGCCATCGATTTGCCCACTCACCGAACCTATCCAGATCATGCAGTAGGATCCCTGCATCCTCGTCACAATTCACCCCCCCCCCACCCCCAATCTAACTTGGTATCATCTGCAAACTTTGAGATGTTTCATTTTGTTCCCTCATCCAAATCATTAAAAAATATTGTGAATAGCTCGGGTCCCAGCACTGATCCCTGTGGCACCCCACTAGTTACTTTCTGCCAATTTGAAAAGGACCCACTAATCCCTACTCTTTGTTTCCTTTCTGCCAACCAGTTTTCTGTCCACCTCAATACATTTCCCCCAATCCCATGTGCTTTAATTTTGCACAATAATCTCTTATGCGAGACTTTGTCAGATGCCTTCTGAAAGTCCAAATATACCACATCGACTGCTTCCCCCTTGTTAATTGAACTGGTTACATCTTCAAAGGATTCCAACAGATTTGTCAAGCATGATTTTCCCTTCATAAATCCATGCTGACTGACTGATCCTGCACCTGTTTTCTAAATGTTCCGCTATAAAGTCATGAGAGTGTCACTTGAAGAAATGTTTGTCTGATCATGTTACTGCAGTGATGTCAGAGTGTGGGTGGAGCTGATCTCTGGCTCTGCTTTTTTAGTTTCACTTTGAGCAAAGCATGGGTGTGTCTATGTTTTTCTTTGTTTCGTTTCAGTGTTGGAACTGCAATCAGCCAGAGAAGGTGTAATGTTGTTCTCTCTGCCATGTAAAGACTATCTCTACATCATTTGGTGAATTCAGAGTGATAGCTGTTCTCAGTAGTGAATTTAAACCTGATGTGCTTCTGTTAAAAGTTTTTTTTTAAATGTCTTATGGATGTTAAAAGGAAAGCTTACGGATTACTTAGTGTTGTATTCTTTGGGGGTTGTATTGAAATTAATGTCAGCAAAGATGTTCACTGTATGTTTTAAAAAGGTTAACTTGAGTTCATAGAATAAACATTGTTTTGCTTTAAAAAATACTTTTCGATTTCTGCTGTACCATACCTGTAGAGTGGGTCGTGTGCTCCCCATACCACAATCTATTAAAAGTTGGGGTCAGATGAACTCCATGGTGCACTTTGGTGTTCTCTAAACCTTGGTCCATAACAATAATGGATTAAGCATTTTTCCCATTACCGATGTTAGGATTACTGGTCTATAATTCCCTGCTTTCTCTCTACCTCCCTTTTTGAATATCGGAGTGACGTGAGCGACCCTCCAATCTGCAGGGACAGTTCCAGAGTCTATAGAATCCCGGAAGATGACCACAAATGCATCCACTATTTCCAGAGCCACCTCCTTAAGCACTCTGCGATGCAGATTCTCAGGCCCTGGGGATTTATCCGCCTTCAATCCCATCAATTTTGCCAGCACCATTTCTCTACCAATGTCGATCTTCCTCAGTTCTTCCCTCTCACTAAACCTTTCATTCTCCAACATTTCTGATATCTGTCCTCTTTTCCCCTTCTTAAACAATCCCTTCGTCCTTCTTTGCTGAATTCTAAACTGCCCCCAATCCTCAGACCTATTATTTTTCTTGGCCAATCTGTATGCTTCTTCCTTGCATTGGATACTATTTCTAATTTCCTTTGTAAGCCATGGATTGGCCCTCTTACCCCCTTTGCTTTTTTGCCAGACAGGAATGAACAGTTGCTGTAGTTCCCCCATGTGTTCCTTGAATGTTTGCCATTATCTATCCACTGTCATCCCTTTAAGTAACTCTCCCCAATCTATCAAGGCCACCTCACACCTCATATCTTCATAGTTCCCTTAATTAAGATTCAGCACCCGAGTCTCCGAATCAACTGCTTCATTTTCCATCTTGATAAAAAATTCTACCATGTTATGGTCGTTCATCCCCAAGGGGTCTCGTACAGCCAGATTCTCTTCCAAAACCTGTCCGCATCTCCCTCTCCTCGTCTAAGATGTTCAATTGAAACCTACCTCTTTGGAACAAGCTTTTCCTCACCTGTTCTAATGTAGCTACATGCAGCTTGGTGTCAAATTCGGAACGATAACGCTCATGAGAAGTGCCTTAAGAGATTTTAACTATGTGAAAGACACTATGGGCTGGATTCTCCGATCCTGCGGCTATGTCCGCAGTATCCATCTGATCTTACAACCAGAAAGTCGGCGCTGCCCCCGCACCGATCCTCCGTCCAGTGGGGGGGCCAGCAGCCACGCAGCTGTAAAGCCCCCGCTTTATCTGCGGATAGGGCCGGAAAATGTCCGGATCCATGGCTGCGGATGCCGATCCATCGGGGGAGGGTCTCAGGTAACATCCTGAGGCCGTCCATACAGTGTGCGGCGTACTCCCCGAGTATGCTGCTTTTGAGGGAGCGGAGCATAGCAAAATCAGCACCGCCCCCGATTCTGGAGTAAATGGGGATTCTCCGACCAACCGCCGATCGCGATTTCAGCGCCGGCGATCGGAGAATCCAGCCCAATATAAATACAAATTTTGTTGGCTGTATTCCAAGTGTGCTTTTCAGTGCATGATGGATGGCCTACACAATGTCATCTAGGCAATCACATAACATCAAATCTATTCTGACTGCTTCACTAGTATACGATATAGCAAAAAAAATACCACCCCCCCGTGCCTGTAGATAGAAAATCCAGAGGACTAGATGTTTTTTAGAGATGTAATTATAATGCATCTGGAGCACATCACCTGCACTGTTATGAGATGCAGTAGGCGGCTGCCAAGTGGAACCCCTGTTGGGTAACCTAGGCTTCACATTGACTTCCACACTGGGCCTAACTGTTAATTTAGAATCTAGCAGAATCAGCAGAGACTGACTGTTTCTTGATTGATAACTGCCCTAGCAAAAGCCGACACACAAATACTAGGATTTTTCCCAACACCACTTACAACAAGATCCACTCCTTGAAATAGCTCTTCTATTTATTTCTCTTTTCTCAGTTCAAATCTGTTGATCATTTATATCTTTAAAAAATGAACATCCACATTATCACATTTTGAAATGTCTTCTTAATTGGATTACTCAGAATTCTTCCTAAACAAAAAAGCACCACTTTGCTTGCTGGAAATGTGAGAGTTGAAATAGTTCTGTATCAGTTTCGGAAATAATAATAATAATCTTTATCAGTGTCACAAGTACGCTTACATTAACACTGCAATGAAGTTACTATGAAAATTCCCCAGTCTCCACACTACAGCACCTGTTCAGGTACAAGGAGGGAGAATTCAGAATGTCCAATTCACCTAACAAGCACGTCTTTCGGGACTTGTGGGAGGAAACCGGAGCACCCGGAGGAAACCCACGCAGACACGGGGAGAACGTGCAGACTCCACACAGACAGTGGCCCAAGCGGGAATCAAACCTGGGAACCTGGCGCTGTGATGCAACAGTGCTAACCACTGTCCAGGCAAGCAAAGAAATTAAACAGTTGTGATGAAATAGTATGTAGCAAAGTGATTTGTAGTTATCTTGTGGTATGTGATAAACGCTTATCAAACAAAAGAAAGATTTGCATTTATATAATGCTTGGCTGTTTAGCACAGGGCTAAATCGCTGGCTTTGAAAGCAGACCAAGCCAGGCCAGCAGCACAGTTCGATTCCCGTAACAACCTCCCCGAACAGGTGCCGGAATGTGGCGACTAGGGGCTTTTCACAGTAACTTCATTTGAAGCCTACTTGTGACAATAAGCGATTTTCATTTCATTTCATTTTTCACTGGACGTTCCTGCCAAAGATGTACTGTTGAAGCCTGGTCTGTGTTGTAAAATAGGGACCGCGGCAGCCAATTTGCATCCAGCAAACTCCCACAGAGAGCAATTCGATAACAGCCATCTAATCGTTTTTTTGTGAAGTTGATTGAAGGATAAATGCATTATCTCTTTAATTTATATATTCTACAAAAGGTTTGATTGCCATCTTTTCTCTAGGATAGTTAACCTCAAAATATGTTTTTCTTATAGAAGTAAGTTTGGGTTTCCTCCATTCATCAACAATCTAGCCAAAGGCCTGTTCAGGCCCCTGTTTAGCCACGTTTTCCAAAGATTCCAAAATTGTCTGCTTTTCCTTTGGAGCAACTGATTGTGGGTTCATGTGCTTAAAATTGCGAAAGGCTGGATAAGGTAAATAAAAGAAGACTGTTTCCAGCACTTGACGGCTTAATAATGAGCAGCCACATGGTACAAGATTAAATGGAAGAGGCTTATAACAAAGAAATTTGTTTGCAGTATAAAGGTTAATATTAAATATGTAAATAGACAGTTGACATCATCAGTGATGCCAGATCACATTACAAGAGAGTATACTGAGAGATAGTTCTATGCGAAGCCTCATGCTAAGTCTTGCAATGTACATAGGTAGTAGAATGTTAATTAAAAGCTCAAGTTTACTAATAGCCTAGCCTCCTGTAGTATCTATCAATTATGACTAAGGACAACTTCATCTATGACCCACAATGATTATGACAGACGGTGACTGAGGAAAACACATTAGAAGAAGCACCAAGTGAAGAGCTCAGCGACTGGAGGGGCAGCAACAGAAACGGCTGTGGTACAAGAGCACCATGGGGGAAACACCAACCGAACTTGGAGAAAAACTACAATGAAGGAAAGCTATGGAATAAGCCATGCCTTTGCCAGAGTGCTTCAGCCCCATGGAAGGCCCAGATCAAGCTGAGAAATCACAGATACAGCAGGTGAAGAAGGAAGCACAAGTCAAACACCTGGAAGGACAGCTGGCATCAAGCAAAATACAGCTGGAGAAACCTGATCCAGGAAAACAACAGAGAACAGCAGAAGCATTGTCATGCATTTCTGTTGAAAAGCCGGAACACAAGTTCATAAATTTCATGGAAGACGTAGAACCCTATACCTGATTGACCACGAAGTTTCTACCTGCAACAATACAGAAGCTCGAGAATACTGCAAATATGGATAGTCAGCATATGATTCTAATGATCCCTTCCTAAAGCAATACTTTGAGCAACAAAGACTTATTAGTGTTGTGGATGACCTGCTAATTTACGATGAGAGACTGATCATACCAAGATTAATCAGACTCGAGATCCTTCAGAGAATACACCAGGATTACCCAGGCATTGCAGATTATCGTGCTGGAGTGAAACATTCTGTTTGGTGTCCAGGGATTGAAAAGTCTTTAGAGGAAATTATTTTGAGTTGCACCACCTGTGCAATCCATTGCCCAGAGCAAAGGAAACCACAGATGGTATCCCCATTTACGTCTGGACCATGAGAAGATCTTGGAATTGATCTTTTCAAGCTCTCGGGGAGACATTCCTCATAGTTGTTGATTATTCCTCCATATGGATTGAGATTAAACATCTTAAGGGTACAACCTCAGAAGCAGTCACTAAATTACAAAAATAAGTTTTTGCCACACATGCTATGCCAAATCTGTTCATTTTAAACAATGGTCTCCAGTTTTCAAACGGATGTTTCAAGCAGTTTACAAAAACCTATGGATTTGTCCACAGGGCTAGTTTACACAGATGCCCACAAGCAAATGGAGTGACCGAAAGATGAAAAAGGACAATAAAGGTTTTGTTGACAGAAAATTACGACATCAACTTGGCACTGTTCAGCTACCATTCCACACCACTCCACAATGTTTTGGCTCCATCATGTCTCAAATATAGAGAGAGTAAGGGAGAAAGAGGATGAGTATCATGTAATAAATCCAAAACGAGAAGCAGTGCCATAGAGTGCAAGATTTATCAGAAGTCCAAGCAGGTAAATCAGTCTGGATTGATGACTTGAATCAAGAAGGCCAAATTTTGTGAAAAGTGCTAAATCCGTGAACTTATCTTGTCGAAGCTGAAAAAGGAATAGTGAAAAGAAACAGAAACACATTTATATCCACACGAAGTAGTCCATTCAATGGAATGGGCCAACTATGCAGATGATCAGGAAGATAACTTGAACAGACATTCAGTGGTCTCTGAGGATTCACATAATACTCTATAAAATTCAAGAGAGAACATGGAGAACTTGAATGCTTTACACTCTTGTCATTTGGTAGTTCAAGGCCTGTCAAAGTTTTTTGTATTGCACTCATCAGGACACTTTGCACAAAAAGCAGTATAAGGGGAAAACTATTTTTTTTTACTGTATGTAAAGATAATGCTGATTGGTTGTGTTATGGGGAGGCTTTTTCAGAACCCCAAAATGTATCATGGAGTTCAACCAACCTCTCCCTTTAATGGATTTGTTGCTTTTCCGAGCACGCGGCTTTTTCCCTAGGTGTGGAATTACAATTATGGACACGTGGGTTTTTAAACACAAAACACTGTTATTCCATGAACACAACTTAACATATTAAATAAACATTGGATCTCTTAACACCCCTTACTTCAAAGATAACTCAGAAAATATTGCAACAGTAAATAACTCCTTAAAATGTTTCTTCAAACTTCCAAGAGACTTAACACCTTTAAACAGTATCACATCAGGTTAAAGGATATATATATTTTCTGTAGAATGGCAGAGACATAATAGCTTGGGTGACTTCAGCTCCAGCACCTTGCTTTCTTCATGCAGCTCTCTGGAAACCCACAGACACACACACGCCGCTTTCTCAAACCTGGCTTTCTCTGTTCTAAGCAGATCACAGCAAAACAGAACTCAAGCTGCTGTCTCAAACTGGCTTTCTACTTTTAAACTGCTCACAGCAAAACAGCCAGGCACTTTTAAAACTGCAAAACCAAACTTCAAAATGGCTGAACTGAGCTGAGCTCCACCCACTCTATGACATCACTGTTTTCTTAAAGGTACATTGCTTAAAAATCCAGTTCTTAAAGGCACCCTCACATGACAGTTGACAAGTGGACTTTGATTAGAGAAGGCCATGGAGAGTGCATCAGTTGATGGTGATCGATAGATAACTACCAAGCATTGTTTGAAATTTAAACCAGGCATCTTGACCTTGATTGGTGAAAGCACTGCCCAGGGGAATGAATCAGGAATGGCTGTCACTTGTCTTGTTTAGCTGAAACAGGCGTAATGCGTGTACATATTCTTTCTGTCTGTAAGGAGCACCTGTGTATTAATATATGTAGCTTCCAGTACACACAAATGGACCACACTGTGGGCCTGACTGACAATCTTAAATTGGTTGCCAGCGACTGCCCCCACCTCCTTCACAGGCACAGGGATCCCACCACCCCATGGTAGGCACAACACATCCTCAACAAGCATTGCACCCCCTGCCCCCAACCAAATGCAAGCACAACCCCCCCGCTAGCAAGCAACACCACATCCCACCTCACATTGAAGGGGAACCCCTTAATGGGGCTCCCCAGCGGGCTCACCCTTGGCACGACTGCCCTGGCACTGCAACTCTGGAACTGCCAGGTTGGCACTGCCAGGATGGCACTGCCAATGTGCCAGCGGGTCATGTCACCTATCAAGCGGGGTCCTTACCTCACTCATTCTCATTTTTGAAAACCAGCAGTGCTACGTGCGAGATTAACCACACATAGCTGGGGTGGGGGAGGATATGCAGTGGGCAGACACTATGGTATCTGGGTGTGAACCTGATTATGTTACAGCAGAGGGTGGGGAATATCTCAAAGGGTAGCACAATGGGTAGTACTGTTGCTTCACAGCTCCAAGGTCCCAGGTTCGATTCCCAGCTTGGGTCACTATCTGTGCGTAGCCTGCACGTTCTCTCCGTGTCTGCATGGGTTTCCTCCAGGCGCTCCGGTTTCCTTCCACAAGTCCCGAAAGACGTGCTGTTAGGTGAATTGGACATTCTGAATTCTCCCTCTGTGTACACGAACATGCGCCGGAATGTGACAACTAGGGGGCTTTTTACAGTAACTTCATTGCAGTGTTAATGTAAGCCTACTTGTGACAATAAAGATTATCTATTTTAAAAAATGCTCCAAGGCACTTTTTAGGAGTGATATTTTTTTAAATGGCAATGAGCCAAATAAGGAAGTATTAGGCCAAACAACCAATTGCTGGGTCAAAGCCGGAGGTTTTACAGAGCATCTCAAAGGAGAAAAGAGATGTTGAGAGGTAGAGAGCTTCAGGGAAAGAATTTCAGAACTGAGGGTCTTGGAATTGAAGACAATGATGGACTGAATAAAATTGGGAATACTCAAGAGGCCAGAATTGGCATAGCTCAGATATCTTGGGGGTGTCGGGCTAGAGTAGGTTACAAAGTTAGCGAACGACGAGGTCATGGATGAATTTGAAAACAAGTATGAGTATTTTAAAATTGTGGCAACTGAAGATACTCCATTAGGTTTAGTGGACTCAGAAAATTTGAAATCTTGTTCACTATTGTTCTGAATGTCTTTAGCTTAGAGAAGTCTGCTCTGACAGCTCAATTGTGAGAACTATTTCTTCACATGTCCCCAATTTATCATTCTTCCACAATTCCCGAGACTGTTACAGTTACATTTCCTCAAACGTGATTTCCTAAACACTCTTCCATGACCCACAAGTGAAGATGGAGCTGGTTATTACAGACAACATGTCATCATTAATTTTAATGATTGACATCTCTCTAGTGGTTTGTGGCGCATGTTTGCAATAGAGATGAGGCCACATCATTTCAGTGTTATCCAATTCAAATGGCTTCTGTGCAATCTGTGAGCTCTGTGGCTAGCTTAATGGTTCTTTCAGACCTTGAGGCAAATCAGATTTTATCCCTGCGACATTCTGGTCAAATTCATGAAAAGGCAGATTCCAATCATTTTTCCATGAGATTTTGTAATTTATCTACTGATATCACAATCATTGGATCACTTACAATTCAATAAATGATCAGGCTGAATAATGGATTTCTTAAGGCAGGACATTTTGTTCAATAAGAACCTTTGTAACCTCTTGTCACAAATGCCATTTACAAGACTGAGTTCATGTGAAAAAGAGATCATCAAACAGAGGAGCCCACTGGTGCCCTATCTCAAAAAGATGTCAACATGATTTATGCTTTCAAACCTAAAGCTTCATAGCAGTAGCACAGCTCCACACAGTAACCAACGACAGGCTCTGCTCCTCCATAGTAACCAACAGTGTTCTTCACCCCTCCACATTAATCAATCCCAGCCTCTTCACCCCGTCCACAGTAACCAATCCTGGGTTGTTCACCCTTCCACAATAACCAATCCCAGGCTCTGCTCCTCCACCGCAACCAATCCCGAACTCTTCCACTTCCTCCACCCATTAAAGAATCCTGGGTTTCTGAAACTCCCCCATAGTAACTAAGCCCAGACTCAAAACAAAGAACAAAGAACAAAGAAATGTACAGCACAGGAACAGGCCCTTCGGCCCTCCAAGCCCGTGCCGACCATACTGCCCGACTAAACTACAATCTTCTACACTTCCTGGGTCCGTATCCTTCTATTCCCATCCTATTCATATATTTGTCAAGATGCCCCTTAAATGTCCCTATCGTCCCTGCCTCCACTACCTCCTCCGGTAGTGAGTTCCAGGCACCCACTACCCTCTGCGTAAAAAACTTGCCTCGTACATCTACTCTAAACTTTGCCCCTCTCACCTTAAACCTATGCCCCCTAGTAATTGACCCCTCTACCCTGGGGAAAAGCCTCTGACTATCCACTCTGTCTATGCCCCTCATAATTTTGTATACCTCTATCAGGTCGCCCCTCAACCTCCTTCGTTCCAGTGAGAACAAACCGAGTTTATTCAATCGCTCCTCATAGCTTATGCCCTCCATACCAGGCAACATTCTGGTAAATCTCTTCTGCACCCTCTCTAAAGCCTCCACATCCTTCTGGTAGTGTGGCGACCAGAATTGAACACTATACTCCAAGTGTGGCCTAACTAAGGTTCTATACAGCTGCAACATGACTTGCCAATTCTTATACTCAATGCCCCGGCCAATGAAGGCAAGCATGCCGTATGCCTTCTTGACTACCTTCTCCACCTGTGTTGCCCCTTTCAATGACCTGTGGACCTGTACTCCTAGATCTCTTTGACTTTCAATACTCTTGAGGGTTCTACCATTCACTGTATATTCCCTACCTGCATTAGCCCTTCCAAAATGCATTACCTCACATTTGTCCAGGTTAAACTCCATCTGCCATCTCTCCGCCCAAGTCTCCAGACAATCTAAATCCTGCTGTATCCTCAGACAGTCCTCATCGCTATCCGCAATTCCACCAACCTTTGTGTCGTCTGCAAACTTACTAATCAGACCAGTTACATTTTCCTCCAAATCATTTATATATACTACAAAGAGCAAAGGTCCCAGCACTGATCCCTGTGGAACACCACTGGTCACAGCCCTCCAATTAGAAAAGCATCCCTCCATTGCTACCCTCTGCCTTCTATGGCCTAGCCAGTTCTGTATCCACCTTGCCAGTTCACCCCTGATCCCGTGTGACTTCACCTTTTGTACTAGTCTACCATGAGGGACCTTGTCAAAGGCCTTACTGAAGTCCATATAGACAACATCTACTGCCCTACCTGCATCAATCATCTTAGTGACCTCCTCGAAAAACTCTATCAAGTTAGTGAGACACGACCTCCCCTTCACAAAACCGTGCTGCCTCTCACTAATACGTCCATTTGCTTCCAAATGGGAGTAGATCCTGTCTCGAAGAATTCTCTCCAGTAATTTCCCTACCACTGAAGTAAGGCTCACCGGCCTGTAGTTCCCGGGATTATCCCTGCCACCCTTCTTAAACAGAGGAACAACATTGGCTATTCTCCAGTCCTCCGGGACATCCCCTGAAGACAGCGAGGATCCAAAGATTTCTGTCAAGGCCTCAGCAATTTCCTCTCCAGCCTCCTTCAGTATTCTGGGGTAGATCCCATCCGGCCCTGGGGACTTATCTACCTTAATATTTTTTAAGACACCCAACACCTCGTCTTTTTGGATCACAATGTGACCCAGGCTATCTACACCCCCTTCTCCAGACTCAACATCTACCAATTCCTTCTCTTTGGTGAATACTGATGCAAAGTATTCATTTAGTACCTCGCCCATTTCCTCTGGCTCCACACATAGATTCCCTTGCCTATCCTTCAGTGGGCCAACCCTTTCCCTGGCTACCCTCTTGCTTTTTATGTAAGTGTAAAAAGCCTTGGGATTTTCCTTAACCCTATTTGCCAATGACTTTTCATGACCCCTTCTAGCCCTCCTGACTCCCTGCTTAAGTTCCTTCCTACTTTCCTTATATGCCACACAGGCTTCGTCTGTTCCCAGCCTTTTAGCCCTGACAAATGCCTCCTTTTTCTTTTTGACGAGGCCTACAATATCATTCGTCATCCAAGGTTCCCGAAAATTGCCGTATTTGTCTTTCTTCCTCACAGGAACATGCCTGTCCTGTATTCCTATCAACTGACACTTGAAAGCCTCCCACATGTCAGATGTTGATTTGCCCTCAAACATCCGCCCCCAATCTATGCTCTTCAGTTCCCGCCTAATATTGTTATAATTAGCCTTCCCCCAATTTAGCACATTCATCCTCGGACCACTCTTATCCTTGTCCACCAGTACTTTAAAACTTACTGAATTGTGGTCACTGTTACCGAAATGCTCCCCTACTGAAACATCTACCACCTGGCCGGGCTCATTCCCCAATACCAGGTCCAGTACCGCCTCTTCCCTAGTTGGACTGTTTACATATTGTTTTAAGAAGCCCTCCTGGATGCTCCTTACAAACTCTGCCCCGTCTAAGCCCCTGGCACTAAGTGAGTCCCAGTCAATATTGGGGAAGTTGAAGTCTCCCATCACCACAACCCTGTTGTTTTTACTCTTTTCCAAAATCTGTCTACCTATCTGCTCCTCTATCTCCCGCTGGCTGTTGGGAGGCCTGTAGTATACCCCCCAACATTGTGACTGCACCCTTCTTATTCCTGATCTCTACCCATATAGCCTCACTGCCCTCTGAGGTGTCCTCTCGCTGTATAGCTGTGATACTCTCCTGAACAAGTAGCGCAACTCCGCCTCCCCTTTTACATCCCCCTCTATCCCGCCTGAAACATCTAAATCCTGGAACGTTTAGCTGCCAATCCTGCCCTTCCCTCAACCAGGTCTCTGTAATGGCAACAACATCATAGTTCCAAGTAGTAATCCAAGCTCTAAGTTCATCTGCCTTACCCGTAATGCTCCTTGCATTAAAACATATGCACTTCAGGCCACCAGACCCGCTGTGTTCAGCAACTTCTCCCCGTCTGCTCTGCCTCAGAGCCACACTGTCCATATTCCCTAGTTCTCCCTCAACGCTCTCACCTTCTGACCTATTGCTCCCGTGCCCACCCCCCTGCCATACTAGTTTAAACCCTCCCGTGTGACACTAGCAAATCTCGCGGCCAGGATATTTATGCCTCTCCGGTTTAGATGCAACCCGTCCATCTTATACAGGTCACACCTGCCCCGGAAGAGCTCCCAGTGGTCCAGATAACCGAAACCCTCCCTCCTACACCAGCTGTTTAGCCACGTGTTTGTCTGCTCTATCTTCCTATTTCTAGCCTCACTGGCACGTGGCACAGGGAGTAATCCCGAGATTACAACCCTCGAGGTCCTGTCTTTTAACTTTCTGCCTCCTTTATCTTTATCCTTTATCCTCTCCACAAGTAACCAACCCTGGGCTCTTTACCCCAATGCAGTAATCCACTATTTGCAGCAGTGCTGGTTATCTCATGCATAGGCCAGAATTAACCATGCAGGTTAACCAAGCATGCCACAGCTATATCTAGCAACATCCATTAATTAGAAGAGCCACCACTCCATTAAACAGTGATAGTTCGGTGAGTAGAACTCTCTGCTTTGAGTCAGAGGGTGTATGTTCATATACTCTCATGATATCCTGCATCATAATTCACTTAGCCCTAGACAGACATTTAAAAGAGACAGAATCACTGCAGCAGTCCTCATCAGACTAGACAGACCAAAATGAAGTGTTTTAAAAAAATTTAGAGTACCCGATTATTTTTCTTTCCAATTAAGGGCCAATTTAGCCTGGCCAATCCACCTAACCTGCACATCTTTGGGTTGTGGGGGTGAAATCCACGCAGACATGGGGAAAATGTGCAAACTCCACACAGACAGTGACCCAGGGCCAGGATTCGAACCCATGTCCTCAGCGCCGCAGTCCCAGTGCTATCGACTGCGCCACATGCCGCCCTGACCAAAGTGAAGTTAAGGAAGCAGCAAAAGAAAGAGGGTCAACTGAATATTCACAATAGGAGATGTGAGGAATAGAACCATAGAATCAAAGAACGATATATTACAGAAAGGGGCCATGTCTCCACTGTGCCTGTTCTGATTTTTAGAAGAGCTAGTCAATTAGTCCCACTCTCCTCCTTTTCCCCATAGCCACGGAAATTATCCCGCTTCAAGTATTTATCTAATCCCTTTTTGAATATTATTATTAAATCTGCTTTCTCTACACTTTCAGACGCTGCAGACCAAATCAGAAAATCGTGCTGTGTACTTTTTCTCCTCATCTCGCTCGCTAGTTCTTTTGCAAATTATCTTAAATCAGTGGACTCTTGTTACTGACTCTTTGCCATTGGAAAGGGTTTCGCCTTACTTATTCTATCAACCTACTTCATGATTTTGAACATCTTTATTAAGTCTCTCCTTAACCTCCTCTAATTTAAGGAGAGCAACCCCAGTTTCTCCAGTCCGCGCAGTTTCAGGTGTGACTGAAGTGATCCGCATGTAAAGCAAGGGCAAGTGAAGTGTGAGGTACGTGTTGAAATCCCACGACATTGAGTGTGAGAGCCTTGCGCTCCCTCTGTCCAAAGTGTAACTATTTATTTTGTTTTTAGCATTCGAAATTGATAATAGGTCTACTAATAAAAATATATTTAAGCATTTTCTATAACTCATTATGAAATATTCTTTTTTTTAAAAAAATATACTTAATCTTATTTATGAGGCCATGATTAGTGAACAAACCGATTTCAATCTTGAGGGCCCACTGACATGAAGGAGGCCTCTCACTTGCCTAGGTTGCCCATCACTGGTCTGTACTGTTTACCTTACGATTTCTGTCTGCACTGTTAACCTTGCGAACTCTCTCCTACAAGCAGAATCGCAAATGGTGCCATGGGGGAGAATTTATCACGGCACCCTATAACTATTATTCAGTGGTATGTCTTACTTTTCCAACCATTTTATTTACTTTAGACTGCAGCTAGCCTCGGTTTCGGCCAATATAATATAAGTATGTCTGGGTCTGCATGTGATATCCAAAAGCCGAAATCATCTGAAATCCGAAATGCAATAGGCCCAAGGTTTTTTGATTAAAAAAAACCTGTCAAACACTCGTTTGCGTACCCTTGGTGAATTACAATTTATTAAACAACAAGTGCAACTTGCATTTCTACAGTGCTTTTTGTCATGTTATTACAATGATTATACGTCCTTGAGCTTATTTGCTATATAAGACACGAGGCACCAATCACTCATAAAAGATTGAGTAAGCACATTGTGGGTTCATTTATTAAGACTGGGTAGATGAGAACAGTTATACATGGGTTGTGCTGCGCTCTAAGCAAACTAAGACAGGGGGGTGAATTCGCCGCCTCCCCAGCCACATGTTTCATGATGGTGGCCATCACTGGTAGCAAGATTCTCGCTGGCCAATGGAATTTCCCATTGTAGGCACCCCATGCCGCCAAGAAACCCGTGGGTGGGGGTGCGCTGCTCGCGGAATGGAGAATCCTGCCAGTGGAGATTTCATCTCAGGATCACAGGAGACATTTTCCTTCTAACAATGTCAGGCCATTAACCTTTAAAGGCATATGACAACATTCCCCATTCTTTTTTAAAATTTTTACAATTAAGTGGCAATTTAGTGTGCCAATCCACCTACCCTGCACATCTTTTTGGGTTGTGGGGGTGAGACCCATGCAGACATGGGGAGAATGTGCAAACTCCACATGGACAGTGACCCAGGGCCGGGATCGACCCTTGGTCCCTGGTGCTGTGAGGAAGCAGTGCTAACCACTACACCACAGTACCTTGCCCCATTCTTTTAAAATATATTTTCCCCGCTTCCAGAGAAGTAAAACTATCTGCAATACATGTTCATGTTTAGTTACGTTTCCATAAGTTTATAGAATTGATGAATCTATGAGTCTCTAAAGCACAGAGGTAATCTGCTGGTACACCCCAAAATTATAATGGTAACCTTGTCTGGAGTTTGTTTAACTGTTCACAGTTATCCGTGGGACTGTCATTCAAAGAAGCCCAAGATCAGCCATGAATGTATAGAATGGCGGAGCAGGCTTGATGGACCATATGGTCTAATCCTGCTCATATTTCTTGTGTTCTTGCAGATGTTGGTCCTGGTTGCATTTGAGATTTTGTCCTAGATGCAAAAGGACTGTGCAATGGTTGAAGTGCTGGAATAGATTTGGGCCGGATTTCTCCGTTTGGGAGACTGTGGGCTGGATTCACCGTTTTGGAGGCTGAGTGCTGACGCTGGCAAAATCGTCAGCGACCCCTCAATGATGCTGAGACCAGAAGGGGCTAGCAGTTGCGCCGAGTAAAACTCCCGCCTCCCACGATATAAACGCCTGGGGAATCGCCGGGTCCGTGGCTGCGCATGCGCACGGCGATGACATGCAGCAATCGCGGCGTAAAACGTGGCGTGGTCGTGAGCGGACCCGACCTGCTACATAGTGCCCTCCTAACCACCCCCTGGCCACCAGTGCCCCAAGCCCTCGCAGAAGCCCCCCACGGCCAACAGCATGACTCCCGCCCAACTATGGCGGCGCAGGACAGTCTGCAGCCGCCACGCCAGGTTCCCAACCGCTGAGACCACACGTGGCCTACGCAGTCGGGAACTCGGCCCATTGGGGGCGGAGCATCGGTTGGCTCTGAATATGGCGGTCAATATGGTCGCCTTCCTTAATTCTAATTACGTTTGCTCTAGAGTCGCCAGGTATCTTTCGATACCGCCACAAGGTTCAAACCGAATACTGATCAAAGACTCGATACACCAGTTAGTTAGTTCAAAGTCAAATGCTTATTTATTAACACACACAGTTAAATATACTCATGCAATAAAACCCTACAAACTAAACTATCACTACTGCTAAAGCCTACACTTAGCTTCAGGCGCCCACTCAGTCAGAGGAACAATGGCCGTTGTTCGGATTTGAGGTTGCTGGGGTCGAAGTGGTGAAGGGGAACAGCTCAGGTTGTCTGTCTGGTAGCGTGCGTTGACCTTGGACCTATTTGCTTCTGGTGCAGCCGGTGGACAGGTCTCTCCTCGATGAGAGCCGGGTCCAAGAGAACAATTCTCTCTTGGGGTCTCCTTCTTATACCCAAAGGGGCTTCGCGCTCTTTTGGGCGGGCCTTGAACTTGGCCCCAATCAATTGGGCCATTTCTTGATCATTCAATTGATCTCACCCAATAAAGGGGTGGGTGCTCTGATGGCTGGACGTGTCCTAGGTGGCCGTTGGCCTGCTTTGTTCCGGTCTCCTCTGGCGCCGGGGTGTCTGCCTTAGTATCAGTTGCTCAAATGTTACTCTTTTGTTCCCGGAGATGGGCCATTAGTATGCTAATGGGCCTGCAGTTTTGGGCTTGTCTGGGAGCTGCGGCTCCAATATACAGACAAACCCTGAACCTGCTTGTTTTCTCAGTATTGTCCATTTTCCCTGCAATCTTTGCTAAGTGTCCATTTTGTAATCGGGAAGTGGCCATCCCTGATGGCTACAACACCAATGCCGTTCCAATGAAATCAGCGTAGGGGAACAGTGAATCCCACCCTATATTCTCCCGCCAGATCTGAATCGCAACTGATTTGCACTCTCTCTGGGAGCAGAAATCCAGAAGTGATTCATAATCTATTGCCATGCAAATTTGTGCATGGTGGGGTTGCTAGGGATTCCCTCGCGAATCCCACTATTGGGCCGCCATTTTGAGCAGATTTTCTGGGTCACCCCCCCACAGTACGAGGATGATCCGACACCCCCCACGACCTCCCATCGGGGACCCTCATGAGAGAGACCCCCACCAGAGACCCCGTAATTACAGAGGCCCCCAGCAGACTTCCCAATTACAGAGACCCCCCCACCCGAGACTCCCAATTACAGAGACCCCCCACCAGAGACTCCCAATTACAGAGACCCCCCACCAGAGACTCCCAATTATAGAGAGCCCCACCAGAGGCTCCCAATTACAGAGACCCCCCACCAGAGACTCCCAATTACAGAGACCCCCCCCCACCAGAGACTCCCAATTACAGAAACCCCCTACCAGAGACTCCCAATTACAGAGACCCCCCCCACCAGAGACTCCCAATTACAGAGAGCCCCACAAGAGACTCCCAATTACAGAGACTCCCCACCAGAGACTCCCAATTACAGAGACCCCCCACCAGAGACTCCCAATTACAGAGAGCCCCACCAGAGACTCCCAATTACAGAGACCCCCCCACCAGAGACTCCGAATTACAGAGACCCCCACTAGAGATTCCCAATTACAGCGACCCCCACCAGAGACTGCCAATTACAGAGACACCCCCACCAGAGACTCTCAATTACAGAGACCCCCCACCAGAGACTCCCAATTACAGAGATCCCCCCACCAGAGACTCCCAATTACAGAGACCCCCCACCAGAGACTCCCAATTACAGAGACCCCCCACCAGAGACTCCCAATTACAGAGACCCCCCACCAGAGACTCCCAATTACAGAGACCCCCCACCAGAGACTCCCAATTACAGAGACTCCCACCAGAGATTCCCAATTACAGCGACCCCCACCAGAGACTGCCAATTACAGAGACCCCCCCACCAGAGACTCCCAATTACAGAGACCCCCCACCAGAGACTCCCAATTACAGAGACCCCCCACCAGAGACTCCCAATTACAGAGACCCCCCACCAGAGACTCCCAATTACAGAGACCCCCCACCAGAGACTCCCAATTACAGAGAGCCCCACCAGAGACTCCGAATTACAGAGACCCCCACCAGAGACTCCCAATTACAAAGACTCCCACCAGAGACTGCCAATTACAGATATCCCTGCCTGGAAGCCCCCCATAAGAGAAATCCCAGCCTGGAAGCCCCTATTAGAGATACACATGCATGGTAGCTCGAGAGCAGTCCAGACAGAGGCAGTGAAAAAAAATCTCTGCTTTAAAACTCACCTGTGCAATATACCTGCTGGCTTCGGCAAAGGAAGCAACATCTGGCAATTCCTAGAAAGAGAAAACCAGTCAGCTGGGATTATACCCCATCAGATCTTTCATTCATATCTCTGTGAAATTGCTTTCACCAGCTGTGATTGATAGCTTCCGCACACACCCAGCTGTCTGTATAGCTCATTCATCTCCCTGCAGGCTTGAGTGGCTTTCAAGTATTCAGCTGTGAAACTAACCAGTTAAGTTTCTGGTGGGGGATTGGAAGATTCTGACCAATGTCTCTGTAATTTCCATCTATACGTAAATAGTTACAAGAAGGAGATAAACATATTTCTGATTTTAAAAATGGGTTATAGGGATATGGGGAACAGGTAGGGAAGTGGATTTGAGAACAGGAAGAGATCAGCCATGATCTGATTAAATGGCAGAACAGCTCGAAAGGCTGAATTGCCTACTTCTGCTACTAATTCAATGTACCTATGGGCTTCCTTCAGCATCTTTGAATACATCCACTCCAGTGCTGGTGACTTATCCATTTGAAGTACAACCAATCTTTCCAGTACCGCCTCTTTTATCATTTTTTAGCCCATCCGATATTTCAACGCTTACTCTTTCAAAATGACTTGGGCAGCATTTTCTAATAAGCTGTCATCCTCCGTTATTAGATCCATATTTTGGTTCCTCATTGGCCCCATCCTCCTCTTATTATCTTTGTACTATTTCTTTTTTAATAAACATTTTGTTGAGGTATTTTTTGTTTTACAGCAACAACAAAATAAACAATGTATATGAGTCCATAAACATAGTGCAAACACCATCTTCCTCCCTTACAGGTCCCACCTTTATTAACCCCCTACTCTAAGCTAAACTAACCCCCAACTCCCCTTCTGCTGGTGATTAATTTTCCGCAAAGAAGTCGACAAATGGTTGCCACCTCCAGGCGAACCCTAACAGTGACCCTCTCAAGGCTAACTTGATTTTCTCCAAACAGAGAAAGAAAGCTAGCCATGTCCGATAGCCAGGTCTCCGACTTCGGGGGCTTTGAGTCCCTCCAAGCTAATAGTATCCGTCTCCGGGCTACCAGGGAAGCAAAGGCCAGAACGTCTGTCTCTTTCTCCTCCTGGATTCCCGGATCTTCTGACACCCCGAAAATCGCCACCTCTGGACTCGGTGTCATCCTTGTTTTTAACACCGTGGACATGACATCTGCAAACCCCTGCCAAAATCCCCTAAGCTTTGGGCATGTCCGGAACATGTGGACATGGTTCGCTGGTCCTCCCGCACATTTTGCACACCTATCTTCCACACCAAAGAACCTGCTCATCCGGGCCACTGTCATGTGAGCCCGGTGAACAACCTTAAATAGTATCAGGCTGAGCCTGGCACATGTTGTGGACGCGTTGACTCTACTCAGCGAGTCCACCCAGAGACCATCCTCTATCTCTCCGCCCAACTCCTCTTCCCACTTGCGCTTCAGCTCCTCCATCTGCGTCCCCTCTGACCCCATGAGTTCCCTGTAGATGTCGGAGACCTTCCCTTCTCCCACCCACACTCTGGAAACTACCCTGTCCTGTACCCCCCTTGGAGGTAGGAGCGGGTAGATTGAAACCTGCTTACGTAAGAAGTCCTGCACATGCAGGTACCTAAACTCATTTCCCCTCGCCAATCCA
Organism: Scyliorhinus torazame; assembly: GCF_047496885.1. NCBI lineage: Eukaryota > Metazoa > Chordata > Chondrichthyes > Carcharhiniformes > Scyliorhinidae > Scyliorhinus > Scyliorhinus torazame. The sequence continues at coordinate 208,796,622 of NC_092708.1, read as the reverse complement.
AATTTTTCCTCCAGCTCCCTCAGGCTAGGAAAGCTCCCCTCTATAAACATATCTCCCATCCTCTCTACTCCCTGCTCTCTACCATCTCCGAAACCCCCCGTCCATACTTCCCGGGAAAACCGGTGATTATTACAGATTGGAGACCAGACCGATGCTCCCTGCGCTCCCACATGTCTCCTCCATTGCCCCCAGACTCTCAGGGCCGCCACCACCACGGGGCTGGTGGAGTACCATGCCGGCAGGAACGGCAGAGGCGCCGTTATCAGCGCCGCCAAGCTGGTGCCCTTGCATGAAGCCGCCTCCATACGCTCCCACGCCGATCTCCCCCCACCATCCACTTCCTGATCATTGCTATATTCGCCGCCCAGTAGTAATTCCTGAAGTTTGGCAGTGGCAGCCTGCCCTCTATCTGGCTTCGCTCAAGCATGCCCTTTTCTACTCACGGGATCTTGACCGCCCATACAAAGCCAGTGATCACTTTGTTGACCCGTTTTTAAAAAGGACCGCGGAATAAAGATGGGAAGACATTGAAACACAAACAGGAATCTCAGGAGGACCGTCATCTTCACCATCTGGATCCTCCCAGCTAATGACAACGAGAGCGGGTCCCACCTCTAAAAATCGTCCTTCATTTGGTCTACTAGTCGGGCAAGATTTAGTTTGTGCTGCTGTTCCCATTCCCGCGCCACTTGGATGCCCAGGTACCGAAAGCTTCCCCCTATCACTCTAAATAGCAGTTCCCCCAGTCGCCTCTCCTGTCCCCTCGCCTGGACCGCAAACATCTCACTTTTCCCCATATTTAGTTTATACCCCGAAAACTGGCCAAATTCCCCCAAAATCTTCCTTCCATCCCCTCTGCTGAGTCCGATACATATAGGAGCAGGTCGTCTGCGTATAGCGAGACTCTATGTTCCACCGCCCCCACCCGGGCCAGCCCTTTGAAGCCCTCAGTGCAATTGCCAACGGCTCTATGGCTAACACGAACAACAGTGGAGAGAGGGGGCATCCCTGTCTCGTCCCCCGATGCAGCCTAAAATAGTACGATGTTGTCCTATTCTTCCGTACACTCGCCACAGGAGCCTGATGCAGCAACCTGACCCAGTCAATAAAGCCCCGCCCAAATCCGAACCGTCCCAGCACCTCCCACAGATATTCCCATTCTACTCGATCAAAAGCCTTCTCTACGTCCATTGAGACCACTACCTCCACCTCCTTACCTTCCTGGGGCATCATGATCACCTTTAACAACCTTACATTGGCCACCAACTGCCTTCCCTTAACAAACCCCGGCTGGTCCTCCCCAATAACGTCCATCAAACAGTCCTCAATCCTGGAAGACAAAAATTTGGCCAGCAGTTTGGCGTCCACATTCAATAGGGATATAGGCCTGTGGGACCCACACAGCTCTGGGTCCTTGTCCCGCTTCAGGATCAGTGAAATCGTGGCCTGTGACATCGTCGGGGGAAGCACTCCACGCTCCCTTGCCTCATTGATTGTCCTCATCAACAGCGGCCCAATATCCCAGAGAACTTTTTATAGAACTCCACTGGGTACCCGTCCGGCCCTGGGGCTTTACCCGACTGCATGGCCTTCAGACCCTCCGCTATCTCTTACATTCCTGATAGGGGCCCCCAGCCCTTCTACCAGCTCCCCGTCCACCTTCGGGAAATCCAGCCCCCTAGGAAGTGCCTCATCCCCTCCAGCCTAGCTGGGGCTTCAGACCCAAACAGCCTACTGTAAAACTCCTTAAACGCCTCATTCACCCCTGCTGAGTCTCCAACCAGGCTCCCATCCCCCTCATTTACTTTCCCTATCTCCCTGGCTGCCTCCCTGTTCCTAAGCTGCTGTGGAAGAATTCTGCTGGCCTTCTCTCCATGCTCATAAATCGCCCCCCTTGCCTTTCTCAGCTGCTCTACCTCCCTCCCTGTGGTTAACAAGCCGAACTCCGCCTGTAGCCTCCACCGTTCCCTTAAAGGTTCTGGGGTCTCCTCATAATTCCTGTCGACCTGTCATATCTCCTTTACCAGTCGGTCCGTCTCTGTGCTGTCTGCCTTCTCCCTGTGGGCCCGTATTGAGATCAGCTCCCCTCTAACCACCACCTTCAATGCCTCCCAGACCACCGCCGCCTAAATTTCCCCTGTGTCGTTGACTTCCAGGTAGTTCTGAATACATTTCCACAGCCGCCCGCACACCTCTTCGTCAGCTAAAAGTCTAACGTCTAACCTCCAGTGCAGGCGCTAATTACTGTCTTTACTAACCTGTAGGTCAACCCAGTGCGGTGCTTGGTCTGAGATTGTGATCGCCGAGTACCCCGTGTCCACCACCCCCGTCAGTAGAGGTCGTGCTCAAAATGAAAAAATCCGGGAGTACACTTTATGCACGTGAAAGTAGAAGGAGAACTCCTTCACTCTCGGCTGCCCAAATATCCATGGGTCTACCCCCCCCCCCCCCCTCCCCCCCCCCCCCCCCCCCCCCCCAATCTGCACCATGAACCCTTTTAGCTCCTTTGCCATTGCTGGCACACTGCCCGTTTTCGAGCTTGACCGGTCCAATCCAGAGTCAATAACTGTGTTGAAGTCCCCTCCCATGACTAACTTATGCGAATCCAGGTCCGGTATCTTCCCCAGCATCCTCTTTCTAAACTCCACATCGTCCCAATTTGGCACATACACATTTACTAGTACCACATGCACCCCCTCCAATTTCCCATTGACCATAATGTACCTGCCTCCCACATCCCAAACTATACTTCCCGCCTCAATCACCACTCGCTTGTTGATCAGGATCGCGACCCCTCTAGTCTTCGAGTCCAGTCCCGAGTGAAAAACCTGTCCAACCCATCCCTTCCTTAATCTAATCTGGTCAGCTACTCTGAAGGTGCATCTCCTGTAGCATTACCACGTCTGCCTTCAGTCCTCTCAAATGCGCGAACCTGCGTGCCCTTTTGACCGGCCCATTTAGCCCTCGTACATTCCGGGTGATCAGCCTAGTTGCCCCCCCCCCACTTCGCTGATCAGCCATCAGCTTTCTTGGGCCTGTATCCAGCTCACGCCTCAACCGGCCTGCCCCCAGGCAGCCTCTGCCCCTGACCTCCTCTCTGTCCCTTTCGCAAAAGTCCCTCCCACGTCAGCAGAACATTTCCCCCCCTCCCCCCCTAGTGACAGCACAAAGTAAATCGACTCCTTTGATAAGCCTAACATCTGCTCACCCCCCACTGAACTTCCGTGAGTTAGCCCGCCCAGCTAGCTTGGTGGCCCCCGCCCGTGGCGCCAGACATTCTCCCACCAATTGTTGTTCCCCCCCCCCCCGCTCATACACACATATTCAAATGAAAGACATTCCCAACACAATTGCCCGACAAAAAAAAAGCTAAACAAAGAAAAGATCAAGCAAAAGATCCAGCAACTAGCAAACACCCCTCCATCCCCCAACAGTGCAAATGTAAACTTTAACTCACTCAGCTCTGCAACTGGCCCCAAATCAATACAGAAGGCATTACAAATAACATCCACAGAACGAAAAACGAGAAACTTTTTTAAACATGAATGTTGCATCAAAGTTCTCAGTCCGCCACCAGCCCTTTCCTTTTCGCGAAGTCCAGCGCTTCCTCAGGCGACTCGAAATAGAATTGTTGCTCCTTGTACGTGACCCAGCGACGGGCAGAATACAGCAGTCCGAACTTCACCTTTTTCTTAAAAAGGGTCGACCTTATCTGCTTGAACCCCGCTCTTCTCCTGGCCACCTCCGCACTCAGGTCCTGATAGATCTGCAGGATACTGTTCTCCCATGTACAGCTCCGTGTCTGCTTGGCCCATTGTAAAATACGCTCCTTGTCCAAACACCTTTGGAATCTCACCACCATTGCCCTCGGGGGGTCTCCCATTCGCGGCTTCCTCACGAGTGCCCTATGAGCCTTGTCCACCTCCAAGGGTCGGGAGAATGTCCCCTTCCCCAGCAGCTTCTCAAACATGCCTGCTATGTATGCCCCAGCGTCTGCTCCTTCAGACCCCTCCGGGAGCCCAACGATTCTCAAGTTATGCCGGCGGGACCTATTCTCTAGGTCCTCCACCTTTCCAGGAGCCTCTGCTGGTCTCTCAGAAGACCCACTTCCATCTCCACCGCAGTTTGATGTTCCTCCTGGGTCAGCCAGCGCCTTCTCTACTTTCTGGATCGCCCAATCTTGGGCATCCAACCTAAGCTCCAGCCGCGCAATTGACTCTTTAATCGGGTCCCAGCAGTCCCGCTTGTGTTTGGCGAAGCCCTCCTGGATAGCTTGCATCAGCTGCTCCATTGACTACTGGGTTGACAAGCCAGAGCTCCGGTCATCCGCCATGCTTTCTCCCACTGCAGCTTCAGCCCAAGCCTTCTCTGTCCGTCTGTTTCTGCCTTTACGAGCACTTCTAGTCTGCCTCTCCATGCACCGATGTGGGAATCCAGCACACAATTGCCTCTATCATCGATTTTGCAAATCAAGTCCGGTAAAAAACCGGGGGAAAAGGTCCAAAAGTCCGACCCGAGCGGGAGCCATCAAATGTGCGACTTACTCCTTCATAGCCGACACTGGAAGTCCCATCTTTGTACTATTTATATGTTTTGTGAAGGCCACGAAGAGTCCAACACAAGTTTGCTGATTCAAAGGAAATGTAACTTTACTGACGATAGTATTTACACAGGACCAGTAGTTCACTGCTGGGTTATCTCTCCAACTGGTATCTTGCTGACCAGCTCTATTTATACAAAAGAAAAGGGGCGGGATTTTCTGTCGGCCAACGGCGAAATAGGGAAACACGATTGGGCGGAGAATCGGTTCCGATGGTGAGATCGTGTTCAGCGCCGATTTGACACCAAATTGCAATTCCCCTTCGCCTCAAGAGCAGCGTCAATACATTCCGGAATGCACGTTGAGTAAACACAGTTTACCGGCACGCGTCCCATTACCTCCTACTCCCACGGGATTCCCAATGGCCCACGGGCTACTCCGTGGAACCGGGATGCGAGCGGAGCTATCCTTTGAGGCTCTCCTGCCACCTGCCCCTGCAGGATCTGCATTCTGGCGGTAATGGAACACAGGGAGTGGACCATCGCCATTTGGGACTGCGCCACATCACTCATTGACTTTGCTCAGACGGTCTCCCAGAGGGTCTCGATCCACTGCAGTTTCCCTATCACCGTAACTGGTCCGCAGCAGATGCTACCTCCCAATCAACACTCGAACACCTCGACAACAAGGACACCTATGTAAGACTGCTGCTTATCGACTACAGCTCCGCCTTCAACACCATTATCCCGACAAGACTAATAACCAAACTCTGCAATCTTGGACTTGACCCCTCCCTGTGCAGCTGGATTGTAGAATTCCTCACCAACAGACTATAAACTGTCAGGATAGGCAACAGTACCTCCTCCACAATAGTCCTCAACACCGAGTCCACGCAAGGATGTGTGCTCAGTCCTCTACTGTATTCCCTATACACACATGACTGTGTGGCAAGATTTAACTCTAACTCAATCTACAAGTTTGTGGATGATACGACTGTGGTGGGCCGTATCTCAAACAACGACGAATCAGACAACAGGAGGGAGATAAATCACTTGGTTGCATTGTGTACCGAAAACAACCTCTCTCTAAATGTCGGAAAGACCAAGAAACTGATCATCGACTTTAGGAAGCGCAGCACGACACACACTCCCGTCTGCATCAATGGCTCCGGAAGTGGAGATGGTCGATAGCTTTAGGTTCCTGGGAGGTCACCATCACGTACAGTCTGTCCTGGTCCACTCACGTTGATGCAACAGTCAAGAAAGCCCAACAACGTCTTTTATTCCTCCGGAAGCTAAAGAAATTTGGCATGTCTGCATCGACTCTCACAAACCTCTACAGATGTTCCATAGAGAGCATCCTATCCGGCTGCATCACAGCCTGGTATGGCAACTGCTCGGTCCAAGATCGCAAGAAACTGCAGAGTGTGGTGAACACAGCCCAGTGCATCACACAAGCTTGTCACCCCCACATTTATTCTGTATACATCTCCCGCTGCCTCGGGAAGGCAGACAGTATTATCAAAGACCCCTCACACCCAGGCTTTGCCCTCTTCCAGACCCTTCCATCAGGGAGAAGGTACAAAAGTCTGAAGACCCGCACATCCAGGCATAGGAACAGCTTCTTCCCCACAGCTACAGGACTCCTCAACGACTCCCCCTCGGACTGATCTGTTCCCTTTAAGAACACTTCATGATGCTCTATGCTGCTCATGCTCATTAATTTGCTTTGTTTGGTCCCTTGTTCTGCACAGTAGCCAATCACTGTTTGTCAATGTACCATTTGTCAATGTTCTCTGTTGATTATTCTTTTTGTCTACTATGTACATACAGTGTACGTTTCCTCGGCCGCAGGAAAATACTTTTCACTGTACTTCAGTACATGTGACAATAAATAAAATCAAAACAAATCAAACCACCTTCTGGGCCTGTGTCACATCAGCCAGTGACTTCGCCATCTCCCTCTGGGACTGGGCCACCTCCCCCTGTATCTGCCCCATGCCGGCCAGCGCCTGGGCAATATTACTGATGTTCTCACCATGGCCTGCTGTGACTGGGCCACTCTCAGAAGCGGCGCTGCAATTTCCAGGTGGCTCTGACACATGGCTGCCTGTGGGTTGGCAACCCTGTCCTGGGCCTCGGCCAACCCCTGCACAGATTGCCCCAGGTCTTGGACATGCTGAGCCATAGCCGCAATCCTCGCTTCCAATGCCTCCACCGCGGACTCCACCCGTGCGGTGTTGGCCTGGGTGGCATGCATGTTTGGCACTAGTTCCTGCTCTTGCACGCAGTTGGACTCCTCCAAATGCGGGTGCTGGATGCTCGCCGACAACCCCTCATGTAGTCCCTGACTCTGTGACTGCATCTCCACAATCGACGGGACTGTCCGTTCCAGAAGCCCGGAACCCGTCTGGACGTCAACCATTTCTTGGGGTCGGCCCGCACTCCAATCATCCACCCCATTGGGAGTTCATACCTCCACCTGATGTACCGGATCAGCTGTGTGGTGCGCACCAGATTCTGCCCCAGGAGCCTCTTCGCTAAGATGCCCAACCGAGATGAGTGCCTCTAGAGGGTGTAGGAGACAGCTGTGATGGGAAATCAGTGTCATCCTCAGACTCGAGCTCCGGGTGTCTTGGGTCTCAGGTCCATGGCTCGTGGCCGTGCTGCTCTCCTCATCGCTGCTCGGAACCCGGGGCTCTGGCTGTGGCACTGGCTGGGGGCGGGAGACACCAGATGGATACGCCCCATCTCCATCAGGTCTTGCAAGACACAAGACAGGGCGCATGATTAGACTGCAGGCCGGGGGAGTCGGTAATGGTGAGGGTGGTGTGAGGGTGAGGGTGGTATGGGGGTTAAGCTGGTGTGGGGGAAGGGTTGACTCACATGTCATGGGGAACCGCAACTAATCGTGCTCTCACTTCCTCGCCCACGGCCCATCTCCTCCCCGGCAACCTCCCTTTCCTCTGGGCCTCCGACCATGTCCAGAGCCTCTGCTCTGCCACGGTGAGGGGCCGCAGGTCCGATGGTCTCCCTCCAGGTTTCTCCCACTCCTGTCGGTTATGGACGGCCTTCTCCTGGGGTGGGGATGGAAACAAAAAAAGACAGTGTTCAACAGTCCGACGCATGCAGCCCAGAGGGTGGGTAGGTGGTGGCCTCACTGGCCTGGTCACCCAGCCATGGCGGCGGTATGGATGCCGGCATATGGTTCAGGCTGGAGGTTCAGCCACCCTCCGGGTGGGGGTGGGGCAGTCGGGTTCTGGGTATGTTGGACGGGTTAACTTGAGTTGATAGAATAAACATTGTTTTGTTTTAAAAAAACACTTGTCCATTTCTGCTGTACCACACCTGTAGAGTGGGCCATGTGCTCCCCACACCACAATCTATTAAAAGTTGTGGGTCAGTTGAACTCCATGATACACTTTGGGGTTCTCTATACTCTGACCAGGGCAAAACTCAAGGTAGAGAATTGTCGTGTTATCAACAGCTCTGTAATTAGAATCATAGTTTTAATGAATCTGTAATCCTTTATATCTTAGCAAGCATGTTGAATCTATTTAGTTGTAATGTGAATAAATTAGCTTCGTTCAAAACTTAGCTTATATGTTCTTTATGAGACACTACACTTCGAAGCCATCCTCATTCAGAAAGCAATGAACATCACAGGGTACAGGGTCACCCACCTTGTCCAGGAGGGTCTCCAGCTCGGCATCTGTAAATCATGGAGGTGCTCTCCTTGCTGCCATCTTGTTGGCTGGGATGGTGTGTGTGGGGAGTGATGTGTGTATATGCAGCTGCAGCTTTTCAGCCTCCAGAGTGTCAATCGCGAATCCGGCACTGTTCCCATTGGAATTGAATGTGTTCCACGTGGCGCCGGTGCTCGCCCCTCAACAGACGCTGAATCGGTCCGGGTGCGGCATCAGTTTGGCTGTTGTAGAACTCCACGAATCCTGTGCCGGTGTCAACACTTCGTCTCAGGAACAGAGAATCCAGCTCAAGGTTAATGATTCCTGCGCCCCCTTAACAGGGGAGCTCATATTCCCTGAGATGGGGTTGTTAACTGTCCCTACCCCAGAGGACACAGGCAGGTTACAACAATATGCCTCTAGAAAGCTTTTGGATTCCCTGTTATGTTCGATGTCAATCTCTTCTCCCACTCTGACCTTTCCTCTCTGATTTTCTTCTCCACTTTCCCTGTGAACTTTCTATATTCAGCCTTGTTCAAAAGTTTCATAAATTGTAAAAATAATGGGGCAAGTGGTCCTGGTAATTCATGGATAAAAAAGAGTCAGCTCAATTTACTGAGAAGTGATTTAACCATTCTGGGAATAGGCTTCATCATCAGTTGCTATTGTAAGACCAAAATTCTTAAAGATGAAAGAGACTGAGATGGAGAGGCAGATCGCTGGGAGGTGATCTGACCATTCTGAAGATACTTTATTGTGTTATTATTGTGATATCAAAATTTACTTGTGCTAAAACCATGCAAATAAATCACCTTCCATGAAAATCTTTCACCTCTGAAATTGGAATATTTGGCTTAGTTTGGAAACTTAGCATATTTAAACCACGGAAAAGCAAAATATAAATGTTGTCAGAAAATTGTGTCTCTGTATGCTAGGTTAGCAATCTGTGGAGATTGTAATATTTAAGGTGCAGGATCTTCCACAGCTTGTTACATTTGACCTGCCTAGTAACAAGGGTGGGACCCTCTAGGAGTGTTTCGATAGTTATCAGATCAATTCAAGGTCCAGTGAAGTTATTTTCAGTCAGCCAGCAAGTGTCCCAGGTGACGAACAAAGGGCGAAATCCGCCACTTTGTGCTGCCGGTAGAGGAATTCCCAATGAGGCGGAGAATCCAGTGTTGTGAAGGAAACGGGAATCCATTTCCGATGCTCCGGTCCCCCGCTGATGTCGGGATCAGGATTCGCGGCAATTAACGGGCTGGCCACATATTCTCCGATCCCGCGTGATTCCCCGGATCTCTGGGCCAGAAATCACGTGGGCGAGAATTACTACTGGTCCTGACAAACATAGCCCTGACGCAGTGGACCTCGTGGTGAGCCAAGGGGGTAACTCGTTAAGAGAGTTGCCCCCAAAGTGCATCCGAGTGCCACCCTCCCCCACAATGCTAGATCTGCCCGCCACACCTCCACCAGAACCCCTCCTCACCAGACACTCCCCAAATAAAGAGACGTCCACAGAGACCCTCTAAATAGAGGGACCCCCCCCCCCTCTCCAAGTCCCCGCAGAAAAGAAACCTTGGTCAGAAAGCCCCCCAGAAAACAGCCCTCTATCAGGAAGCATGCCCCAGAAGAGTGACCCTGTCAGGAAGCCCCCCAGAAGAGAAACCCCTGTGTGGAAGCCCCCCAGAAGAGAGACTCCTGTCAGAAAGCCCCCAGAAGAGAGACTCCTGTCTGGAAGCTAGAGAGTAGTCCAGACAGAGGCAGTGAAAAAAAATATTTGCTTTAACATTCACCTGGGAAATACACCTGCTGGCTCAGAAGCTACACCTGTCATTTCCTGGAAAGAGAAAAGTCACCTGCATTTAAACCTCCTTTGATCTTTGATCTGCAAGCCATTTATTCATTTATCTTTGATATTGATTTTACTATGCCGTGATTGACAGCTTCCACACACCTCAGCTGGCAGCATTGTTCCATTTATCTTACTTCATGGTTGAGTAACTCGGAAGTGGTCTAACCGCAATGTTTATATACATCAAACTTTGATTACTAGCTCCTGGCCCACTTCAAACTGAGTTAACTGCTGTCAGTTTCTAGCTGACCACTTCAAAATCACTCAATGGTGAAGGGATGTGATTGGAAAGCACTTAAGATAGTATAAGGCAGATATTATAAATTGGTTTATCTTTCTGAACTTGTATGGTAAAATTTATTTTGGTTTGTTGAAAACCTGTGGAATCTTGTGGTTTTATCCGCTAGTTAAGTGCCTTTTATCTCAAACTTTGTCTGTTTCAAACAAATAATTTTTGATCCCTAACCGGACCTCATCCACAACCTAGGATCTGACCATGTATTGTTACAACGTCAACAGTTAGACTTGAGTTACTTTCTTCTGACTTAAAATTGAAGTTATCTCCACACAAACCATCAGACAGCAGCTTACACCAATTCCTTTGGATGATTGCAAAAGTCTGGGGGCTCGTGGACTGTTTTGATATCAGTATCAGATTAAAGAACTAATTCAATCAGTAATTTTGTGAATTTGAATACATTTGGAATGTACATGAAAAGATAATTGTAACTGTGTTTTTTATCCACTCTGATGAATTACCCTTATTATAATGAAGTTGGTTTGCTACATGCACACACAAATCATTCATTAAATTAAGCTACAATCATTTCAGAGTCAATTTCATTTTTCCAAGATGACTAGACAAAAATAGATAACCCAGTTAAACTCACTGAGGATGGAAAGCCCTTTTAAAACTAGCTTTCACAGATCTATGGAACATTGTGCCTCTAGTACTTTCAGAAATGTAAAGCGTCATTTGGAGAAAGTTCTTAATTGGTCACAATACAATTGTAATTGCATTTATCACACTGAAGCTAGCACTTTGCCTAATGGAGCAAGAAAAATGAAATGAAGGGTTTGGCATTGATTTTCTTCTGTGGAAAAATCAAATTAACACTCGACTTTTTTTTCAGAATCTCAGAAGATGCCAACATTCTGCATTAAAACTCTAGTTGTCATTTTAAATCAATTTGGGATGCATTTTCCTTGTTTCCAGGTGAAGGATCAGTTGTCCTTATTTTATGGCAAATCACAAAGTAAAGAAAGATGGTGGATGAGCACTATTATGTTAGCAAAGTTTCTAGGCAATCTGGATTTGTTAGTCTCCTTCTTCTTCCTTTACTCTCTTCAGCCTCCTGCCTAACCCTTCCACTTCCCTCAATTATGTCCCAAATCTCAAAGCCACTTCAGACAGAGAAGGCAAATTGAGAAGCAGAGCGATCAACGTGCAGGCGTACATAGCAGCCAATTTGTGCACTGCAAGATCCCAAAAATTGTAACATGATCAGTTAACCAGGACATTTTCTTTTGCTGGACAGGTGGAATGTACCTCAGTTTGAAACCTCCTCTGCATCTGTAAAAATACAGCCCCCCGACAATGTTGGCTTAATTTACCCAGATGAACTCAAATAAATGCAAAAATTGAATGGGATGTAAATCAGGGGCGCGATTCTCCAACCCCCCGCCGGGTTGGTGAATCGCCGGGGGCTGGCGTGAATCCCGCCCCCGCCGTGTCCCGAATTCTCCGCCACCAGAGATTCGGCGGGGGTGGGAATCGCGCCGCGCCAGTTGGCGGGAATCGCGCCGGTCGTGGGCCCATCCCCGGCGATTCTCCGTCCCACGATGGGCCGAAGTCCCGCCCCTGTCAACCCTCACCAGCCGGCGTGGATTAGACCTCCTTTTGAACGGCGGGACAAGGCGGGGCGGGCAGGGTCCGGGGTCCTGGGGGGGGGGGGGGCGCGGGGCGATCTGGCCCCGGGGGTGCCCCCACGGTGGCCTGGCCTGCGATCGGGGCCCACCGATCCGCGGGCGGGCCTGTGTCGTGGGGGCACTCTTTTTCTTCCGCCTTCGCCATGGTCTTCACTATGGCGGAGGCGGAAGAGACCCCCTCCCCTGCGCATGCGCGGGGATGCCGTGAGTGGCCGCTGACAATCCTGCGCATGCGTTGCCCAGCGAAGCTCTTTCGGCGCCGGCTGACGTGGCGCCAAAGGCCTTTCCCGCCAGCCGGCGGAGCGGAACCCGCTCCGGCGCGAGCCTAGCCCCTCAAGGCCAGGGCTTGGCCCCTGAAGGTGCGGAGAATTCCGCACCTTTGGGGCGGCCCGACGCCGGACTGATCCGCGCCGTTTTTGGCGCCGGGTAGCGCACATCGCGCCGTTTGCGGAGAATCCCGCCCCAGGTTTCTGACCAGAGTGTGCCCAATTGTCACCAGATATGTGAGACAAATGTTGAGGCTAACATTGCCACAGTAGTGCAGAAGATTGTTACCTTGTATTAAATTATCTTAAAGCTCATTTCATGAAATATTTAGCAATTGATTGTCAGTGTTCTGGAAAGATGTGTTCGAAGGTTTTGGACTAGGAAGAAATTACCTAAAATCTTGCACTTAACCCAAAGAACATAGTGGCAAATTGTTGACTGAATCAGGCCAAATTTATAATAAGAACAACGTGCATTTGCATATCACCTTTAACAAAGCAAACTGCCCCAAGGCACCTTCAAACAACGAGCCAAAGAAAGAGATATCAGTTGGTCAAGCAGTAGCTTTTTAAATATTTTTTCATTCACAGCATGTAGGGGTTGCTGGCTGGACCAGCATTTATTGTCCATTCCTAATTTACTTGAGAAGGTGATGGTGAGCTGCCTTCTTGAATCGTAGCAGTCTATATGGTGTAGGTACACCCACAGTTCTGTTACCAAGGTACTTCCAGGATTTTAACCCAGCAACAGTAAAGGAACATTCAGAATAGGGTGGCCTGGAGGGGAACCTGCAGGTGGTGGTGGCATCTTGCTGCCCTTGTCCTTCTACCTGCTAGGGGTCCAAGGTTTGGAAAATGCTCTCAAAGGAGCCTTGCCAGTTGCATTTTTTAAGGAGCATTTTAAAGGATGAGAGAAAGGTAGAAAGCTGGAGAGGTTTAGGGAGGGAATGTCAGAACTTAGGACCAAGGCAACAGAAAACACGATTGCCTATTAAGTTTGGCACAGGTGGGAGTTGCAGTGCTGGCATGTTGAATATTCATCGTACATTAGTTGGCCTGCTTTCCAAGAATGAATGTTAGAACACATGCACGATGTTTAACAGGTACTTGGCTCTGTACCTATACCTTGTGTCCACTATTGCTGGGGCTTATCAGTGGAACCTGTGTACATGCATGCAAGTTGTCACTTGATGATACTGGGACATGATATGGATGATCATTGCAAAAGGCGATTCCTAATTTAGAAAGTTAACAACATCCATTAAACTATTGCTTAAAGTTGTCAAAAAGGGGGGAAGTGTCTGCCAGATCATCAGCGGCCCCCAGGTGCCATTACATCTGGTCCACATTTATGTGATCCAGTGCTAAATGGTGCCATGGCGAGGTCTCCCAGGCGTGGGTGTTCGATACCGGGCCTTGGGAGAATCCGGCGCAGACTGACGAACTGCTCACTTAAATATGCAAATCTGGATGCCGCCCAGTGAGGGTGAGATCCAGATCGTGATGTCTCGTGAGATCTCATTAGATCTCGCGAGGCGTCCCTAGTGTGGTGTCGCCTATTGCAGGCAGAGGCCTTCTGTTTGTCAGCCAAGTCCTTTTCCTTGTAGTCTTTGGCTGCCAGTTTCTTTGGCAGGATTGCAAGTTCAGTCCGCAATTTCCTGACCATCAGGAGCTCCAGTAGGGTGAAGCCAATTGTACGAGGATGGACATGTATGTGAGTAGGGTGGTGGAAAAGTCCTCATTCTTCTTCATGAGGAGCTTTATCGTGCAGACCGTTGGGATGCAGGTACTTTGGGAGCTGGTCTGGTGGCAAGAATCTAGCTTCAAAATACGCAAAGTCTAGGTTAGAGAATTGGGGACCTTGATCAGAAAAGAGTTTCTCTGGGATGTTGTGGGTGGAAAACAATTCCTAGAGCTCCTTGATGATCGTGGTGGTTGTGTAGAGTTTCTTTATTTTTAGCCACCTGGAGTCCACGAAGATCAGGAAGGATCTACCATTTTGGATGAACAGGTCTCTCTGGTCCTTGCAGTGTGCAAGGCACAGGTGTGGCAATTGGCAATGGTTTCATCTATTGCCTTCGAGATACTCGACCACTGGCCTACGGGTTGGCCTTGTAACATTTATCGTTGCCAAGTTGTCCCTGGTGTATCCTCTGGAGGACAGTCACCCACAAAGGGGATGGAATAACTAGCCGCTCATCATAGTTTAGCAGGCCACTTATGATGGTGAAGTGGCTCTGCCTCTTAAATCATGCTTTTGCTGAAGTGCCAATTGATCGCTGATAATAGCCATTCCTATGGGCAATAGGAATGGGTGTGGGCACAATCCCATCTCATTGTGGTTCTTGGTAGAGCTGTTGAAGCCAGGTCGTGGATGCAAGAAGGGGGCTAGTGGTCGGTCGGAGGTTCTACATTGGCCTTTGAAAGGATGTTATATGATTCTTCCCCCAGATAGTCTCAGATTTGAAATGGATGAGGCATAGGTGGAACCCAAGGCGACATGTTGAACTCGAGGTCTTGTTGAGAAGTGGTTTGTGGTCTATCTCAATGATGATTTTGAGGCTGATGATGCAGTCTGAGAATTTTTTCAGGTCCATTTAACCACCAAAGCCTCTTTTTCAGTGGTGGCTTGCCTGGTTTCTGTGTTTTATAGTCTGCTTGAAGCATAGCAGGCTGGCTTCCACGTGCCACCTTGTTGCTCCTGAAAGAGAACTGTCTGAGGCCTTAGGGAGGCGTCAGCTACAACGCTGGTAGGTAGAGCGGGGTCATAGTGGATAAGGACGTCTGTAGAGATGGCCCAGTGGTTAGCACTGCTGCCTCACAACTCCAGGGACCCGGGTTCCATTCGACCGTGGGTGATTCTGTGTGTATGGAGTTTGCACTTTCTCCCTGTGTCTGCGTGGGTTTCCTCCGGGTGCTCCGGTTTCCTCCCACAGTCCAAAGATGTGCAGGTTAGGCGGATTGGCCATGCTAATTGCTCCTTAGTGTCCAAAGATTATGTGGGGTTAGAGGTATAGGGGACTGGGCCCAGGTAAAGTGCTATTTCAGCGGGTCGGTGCAGATTCTATGGGCCGAATGGTAGGAATCCCTGCTGTGTAGGGATTCTATGATTCTATTGGCCTTTGAGAAGTAAATGGCTCTGTGACCTGTTCCAGATGGGGCAAGAATTTTGCCTGCTGGTTCACCATGCCCACGAGGCATTTCAGGTCCGAGATAAAGGAAGGAGTAAGAAGGTTGATGGCTTTCTGGGGTCCGCCATCATACTGCTGCTGCTGATGACACCATGGCCCAGGAACCGGATGGAGGTTTTTGAGAACTTGCACTTTTCATTTGGTGTTTGCCCAGCCTCCTGTAGCCATTCCAGGACTGCTGTGAGCCACTCATCGTGCTCGTGTGCTGTGGCGCCATCGGCCAGAACGTCATCCATGTGGAAGATGACCCCTTGCAGTCCCTGTAGATGTGTGATGTTGTGCGCTGGAAGATCTCCAGTGCTGATGTGATCCCAACGGTTGGCAGTTGAAGCAAAATCCTCCAGAGGCTGCAATGATAGTGCTTAGGATCTGGTATTCCTTGTCGAGGGGAAATTGCCAGACACACCTGTTGGTGTCCAACTTTAAGAAAATGGTACATGTGGCTGCATTAACGTTTAATGTGCCAGATCCTTCTACAATTGTGGGTTCCAGGATTTTGACTCAGCAACAATGAAGACTCAACAATATTGTTCCAAATTAGGATGGTGCATGACTTGGAAGGGACCGCGGTGGGGGTGTTACCATGTGCCTGCTGTCCTAAATATTCAAAGTGGTAAAGATCGTGGATTTGGAAGGTGCTGTCAAAGGAGCCTGGTAGTGTTGCTGCACTTATAGATGGTTCTCACTGCTGTCACTGGTGGTCATGGAGGGAGTGGATGTTTAAGGTGGTGAAAGGAGTTCTGACCAAATGGGTTACATTGTCTTGGATTGTGTCAAGATTCTTGTGTGTTTTTAGAGCATCGCTCACCTTGTAAAATGGGAATGTTCTATCACATTCCTGACTTGTGCCTTGTCGATGAAGGAAAGACATTGCGGGGGGTGGGGGATTAGGAGGTGAATTACTCGCTGCGGAATACCGAAGATCTGGCTTGTAGCCACAGTATTAATGTGAATGGACCAGTTATATTTCTGGCCAAGATGTTGCTGGTGGGGGATTTATCAATGGTTATGCCAGTGAATGTCAGAGGGAGATGATTAGATTCTTCTTTGTTGGATATTATCATTGTCGAGTGTGAAAGTTTCATTGTCTATTATCAGACTGTGGTGATACACCACTGCACTTCCCTACCATTGTACATAGTATATAATAGTTGTGTGTAACGTGGCCCTGTAATACTGTGTATTGTACTGTAGCTCTGTAGAAGTTCGGTCACCGGTAGGTAACCCGACCTGGCCACGGAGAGCTCCGCCTTAGCCACTCCCCCGGGAGTTAAGTATAAGAACCCACTTCTGGGACCCGCCCCATTCTGTCTGGGGTCGTCTGTGTTGGGTAAGCCTCCCATGTAGTATATTAAAGCCTTAGTTAAAGTCTCACATGTCTTTGTGGTTCTTGACGCTTAGTGCATCACAGACCAAACCTGAATGTTGTCCAGGTCGTGCTGCATGTGGGTGTATAATGAAGCATGTGGCTTCATTATCTGTGGAGTTAGGAATGGCCCTGAACACGGCCATAATCAATCTGTTGGTTCTGTGTGAGTATTGTGTTTGTGAATGTGCATGGTGTGTGGGTTGTCTATGTATGGGGTGCATGAATGGATTTTGTACATATGTCATGTCAGTTATGTGTGTATGTGGGGAGTTTGTGTGTGTAACTGGGATGTTGTATGTTTGTGTGTATGTAGGAATGTATGTGGTTGTGTAGAAAAGGTGTGTGGGAGGTGTGTGTGTATCAGTGTGAGTGCATGTGTGGAGGGTGTGTGTATGTGTATGAGTGGGGTGGGGGGGGGAATTGTGTTGAGTCGGCTGAATGTGAGATGCTGGCAGGTGTCTGTGATTATCCAGTCAATTGAAACATAATCCAAACAAACCATCTCACAAGGCAACAGCCTTCTAAGGACCCCATTTGGAACCTGCAGCCTGCCGAGCTGTTGAAGTATCAATCAGCTGTGAGCTGAAGCAAGGAGTTGGAAGATCAGCTCATTGATCAGCTCTGAAGCAGTGTTAATCTTACTGTCAGAAGCCATGGTGGTAAACAGGTGAGAGGATAGAAAAGTGAAGGAAATGAGATTTTAAAGCAAGTTGCAGATCAATCATCATCAATTCCTGATGTGGCAAAATCACACCTGTCGTACTTAATATCTTACCAATATAATGGGAATGTAAACTTCCAAGGTTCAGGGCAATTTAATAGGGGGTGGGGGTGTACCCCAAAGATATTCTGGGGAACCCCCCCGAAAGAGGTTCACAGGTAACACAGTGGTTAGCATGTTGCTTCACAGCGCCAGTGTCCCAGGTTTGATTCCCAGCTTGGGTCACTCTGCGGAGTCTGCACATTCTCCCTGTGTCTGCATGGGTTTCCTCCGGGTGCTCCGGTTTCCTCCCACAAGTCCCGAAAGTCATGCTGTGATGTAATTTGGACATTCTGAATTCTCCCTCCGTGTACCCGAACAGGCGCCGGAATGTGGCGACTAAGGGCTTTTCACAGTAACTTCATTGCAGTGTTAATATAAGCCTACTTGTGGCAATAAAGATTATTATTAGGTAAGAATTGCACACCAATTGCAAACTTCCAATGGGCAATTGCCCTGCACTGGGAACCATCAAAAACTGCAATTTAAATAGCAAACTTCGGATGGTTCCTGTAATAGCCTGCATGGGGCCTACAGGGTGGGAATGATTATCTTCCCCGTGCTCCTTACTGAGTATGAGCTCCCCGCTAGGGGGGGGATCTCTATTCTTCCCTGTAAAAAAGGTCGGTCAGTAAGGCACTGACCAAAACAGGAACCAGTAGCGATCTACTGAGCAGGGTAAATATCGCATGCAAATAAAACTATATTGCTTTATTTTTACTCGGTGAGGACTCCCCGTGTTCTTATTAAAGTTCTGTCTCTGTAACATCAATAGCCACCCAAAAGAGGCTAGAAGGATTAAAGTCACTTCTAGCTTCTGGGTAACTATTCTACAGACTCACAGCACGGTAGCATTGTGGCTAGCACAATTGCTTCACAGCTCCAGGGTCCCAGGTTCGATTCCGGCACTGTCTGTGCGGAGTCTGCACATCCTCCCCGTGTGTGCGTGGGTTTCCTCCGGGTGCTCCGGTTTCCTCCCACAGTCCAAAGATGTGCAGGTTAGGTGGATTGGCCATGATAAATTGCCCTTAGTGTTGGGTGGGGTTACTGGGTTATGGGGATAGAGTGGAAGTGTTGACCTTTGGTAGGGTGCTCTTTCCAAGAGCCGGTGCAGACTCGATGGGCCGAATGGCCTCCTTCTGCACTGTAAATTCTATGATAATCTATGATAATCAGCAGTCCTCTTCCCCCATGGTACCCCTCACCAATACCCTCCTGAAATCACATATCACCCCCCCCGCCCCCTCCCAGGGACTCCCTCACCCACAGGACTTCCCCCAAACCCCAGTTACGGCCAATCCAACTCACCATGACTGCTCAACATCCCCCCCCCCCACCCCCTTCCCCCTCCTTGAATGCCAAATCCACTCCATCCTGGTTGATTTTAAAAAAAAATAATCCTTATTGTCACAAGTAGGCTTACATGAACACTGCAATGAAGGAACTGTGGAAAGCCCCTAGTCGCCACATTCCGGCGCTGACTGCCCAATATCCACCCCCCCCCATCCTCCCGACTGATTGACACCACACCTCTCCCCCTCGAATGACCAACCCCCACCCTCCACGACAACTGGCTGAATCAACCCCCGACCCCCAACCTCTGACTGCCGATCCCCACCACCCCCGAACTGGCCAACCTCCAACCCCCGTCAGGTCGACCATCTCCTGAATTCTAACCACTTACTTAACAACCCTCCCTTGTCCCTGGCTCAACAGTGGCTGAATCTTTAACCTCAGCTGATTTATGGAAGCCGGTGCTATAACAAATAGGGAATGACTTCCTTCCGTCTGATTCAACACTTGACTGATCACCTCAGGAACGCGCTGCCCTGCATAGTTCTCACGTGATTTGGTAGGTCGGGCTAATCAGGTTCGAAAAAAATCTGAAGGTAAGGAAATAGGGGTGGAATGGCAATCCGAACCTGATTGTCATTCAGCGGAAGCTTAGGTTCAGTGCCATTGAATCATCTATGTTTACCTGCAAGGGCAGGTGGGATGTCTGTTTATCATCTCATCTAAACGATGACAGTTCAAACAGACACTTGTCAATATTGCATTGGAGTGTCAGATGAGATTTTGTGTTGCACAACAGCAACTTTTAATCTTTATTAGTGTCACAAGTAGGCTTACATTGAAACTGCAATGAAGTTACTGTGAAAATCTCCTCGTCGCCGCACCTGTTCGGGTACATGGAGGGAGAATTCAGAATGTCCAATTCACCTAACAAGAACGTCTTTCGGGGCCAGAGGAAACCCACGCAGGCACAGGGAGAACGTGCAGACTCCGCACAGACAGTGACCCAAGCCGGGAATCGAACCTAGGACCCTGGCGCTGTGATGCAACAGTGCTAACGACTGTGCTACCACATTATATAGCACCTTTAACATAATAAAACATAAAAAGGCACTTTGCGAGAGCATTGTTTGATTGATTGATTGATTGATTTGATTTGATTTATTGTTATATGTACCGAAGTGCAGTGAAAAGTATTTTTCTGCAGCCGAGGGAACGTACACAGTACATACATAGTAGACAGAAGAATAACCAACAGAGAACATTGACAAATGGTACATCGACAAACAGTGATTGGCTACAATGTGGAACAAGGAGCCAGACAAAGCAAACACATGAGCAAGAGCAGCATAGGGCGTCGTGAATAGTGTTCTTACAGGGAACAGATCAGTCTGAGGGGGAGTCGTTGAGGAGTCTTGTAGCTGTGGGGAAGAAGCTTTTCCTATGTCTGCATGTGCGAGTCTTCAGACGTCTGTACTTTCTGTCTGATGGAAGGGTCTGGAAGAAGGCAATGCCTGGGTGGGAGGGGTCTCTTATAATGCTATCTGCCTTCCTGAGGTAGCGGGAGGTGTATACAGAATCAATGTAGGGGTGGCAAGCTTGTGTGATGCGTTGGGCTGAGTTCACCACACTCTGCAGTTTCTTGCGATCTTGGACTGAGCAGTTGCCATGTCAGGCTGTGATGCAGCCGGATAGGATGCTCTCTATCGCACATCTGTAGAAGTTTATGAGTCGATGCAGACATACCAAATGTCTTTAGCTTCCATAGCAAGTAGAGACGTTGTTGGGCTTTCTTGACTGTTGCATCAACATGAGTGGACCAGGACAGACTGTTGGCGATGATGACCCCCAGGAACCTGAAGCTATCGACCATCTCCACTTCAGAGCCATTGATGCAGATGGGAGTGTATGTCGTGCTTCCTGAAGTCGATGATCAGTTCCTTGTCTTTCCAACATTTAGAGAGATTCATGCAACCAAATGATATATCTCCCTTCTGTAGTCTGATTCGTCGTTGTTTGAGATACCACCCACCACAGTCGTATCATCCACAAACTTATAAATTGAGTTGGAGATGGAGTTGCCTCATAGTCATGTGTGTATTGTAAAACATGCTGCAGAAGGAGGTACCTGGGCAGATGGTCAAACTAGTAGGTTTTAAGGAGTTTCTTAAAGGTGAATCCCAAAGGGGAATCCCAAAGTCTTCTATTGGCATAGTATTAGTAAAAGGGTGATAAAAGGAGGAGTAGGGCTGATTAAGGACCTAAAGGCGGATTTACACACGGAGGCTGGGAACATGGCTGAAATATTAAATGAATACTTAGCATCCGTCTTATTAAGGAGGTAGATGCTACCCAGGACATGGACTCGGTGGAAGAAATTCTGTCCCTCGAAGGGTTCAAAATTGATAAGGATAAAGTGTTGAATAAACTGTCGGAATTGAAAATTGACTCAGCAGCGGGTCCGGGTGGGAAGTATCCAAGGATATTGAAGGAATGAGAGAGGAAATTGCAGGGGCGCTGGCTATAATCTTTCAGTCTTCTCTAGACTCAAGACAACTATCAGAGGACTGGGGGATTCTGAACATTACACCCTTGCTAGAATTAGTCGTCACATGGAAAAATGTGGGTAACAGTAAGTGTTGATGAGGGTAATTCTTTTTTTTAATAAATATTTTTATTCTCCATTTTCACATTTTCTTCAGAATTTGCACCCCACCAACAAAAAGTAAACGGTAACGAATACAATGTCAATCCCCTTATTAACAACAATGATCCCATCCTCTCACCACCCCCCAAACAACGACCCACTTGACAATATAAGCATCAAATAAAACAAACCCTCCCAAAGAAAAAAGAGGAAAAAAAAAAAAGGAATCAGGAATCAACTATGATCACCATTGGCATATACAGTCCACCCCCCAATGTAGCCAGCTGGGATGGCCACTTAAAACAAGAAACATGGACGTTCGCAAAGCCTAAAGGGAAATATGGACAATGTAAGATTCAGACAGGCACAGAGCCTGCATGTATATTCGTGAGCAGAGAATCCAGACAGCATCGAAACCCCCAACCAATTAGCATTTTAATGGCCCATCTCCGTAACACAAAGGACTGGTACTCAGGTAACTGTTACAAGTCCAGACATTTTGGCGCCACTCCCTGTACTCAGGAAGCATAAGCAGCAAGGTCAATGACCGCTTAGGACATGCCCAGCCAGCAAGGCACCCGCCCCTTTATTGGCTCAGATCGAAGGCAGTGATCGAGAACTGCCCAATTAATTGGGTCCCAACCTAAGGACCCCCCAAAAGAGCGCAAAACTCCCCAAGGATAAAGAGAGACACAGCGATATGTTCGATCTCTTTTGGACCTGGCGCTCTGGCAACGTCCATCTCCAACTGCTGCACCACGACCAGAAGCAAGTCCAAGTTCAGCGACAGATGAGCCCAGCAGTTACTTCTCCAACCCAGTAGATCCAGATTCAAACAAAGGCCACTGTTCCTCTGACCTAAGCCGGGTGCCTGAAGTTAAGTACAGGTTGTCATAGTTGTTAGGTGTAGTTTAGCTCGTAATGTTTATGTTGCATGTATAAGTTAATCTTGTGTGCAAATAAAGTATTATTGAACTTGAACTAACTGAATGGTTGTTGGGCCTTTGATCGATTTCCGGTTGAACCTTGTGGTGGTATCATTTGCTACCTGGCGACTCTGAAAGCAATATAATATCGATTTCTAGATAAAAGAAGGGCAACTTTATTGACTGCCATATTTATAGTGAGTAAATATAGCAACATCAATGCCCCCCCCCCCCTAATATTCAATGCCATCCAATCCCCGAAAGAATACCGTGAATGATACCCATGAATTGTAGCCACCCCCCACACCCTCCCAGACTCCTCCCCTCCACTTCCTCTTGTAAACTCCTCCCCCAAACCTCGTTTCCTTCACAGCTCCAGGGTCCCAGGTTTGATTCCTGGCTTGGGTCACTGTTTGTGCGGGGTCTGCACGTTCTCCCCGTGTCTGCGTGGGTTTCCTCCGGGTGCTCCGGTTTCATTCCGCAGTCCAAATATGTGCAGGTTTGGTGGATTGGCCATTATAAATTGCCCCTAGTGTCCAAAAAAAAGATTAGGTTGGGTTACTGGGTAACGGGGATAGGGTAGAAGTGTAGACTTAAGTAGGGTGCCCTTTCTCTCCTGAACTGTAAATTGTAAAATTCTATGAGCGCGCACAGATTTAATGTGATTTGCAAAAGAAGCAAATGTGATGCAAGAAAAATCTTTTTCACACAACGAATGATTGGGTTCTGAAATGCTCTGCTTGGAAGTGTGGACAAGGCAGGTTCAATCGAGGCATTCAAGGTGGCAGTTGATGATTACTTGAATAGAAGCAATATGCAGGGGTACGGGGAAAAGGCAGGAGAATGGCACTAAGCCAAAATACTAGTTTGGAGAGCCGGTGCAGCCAAATGGGGCTGGATTCTCCGATTTTCAGGCTATGTCCTGCCGCCGGCGTGGGAACGGTGGCCTCTTGGCTGGGGGCTATCATGCAGGCAACATAGAGCACCCGTCTCTAGCTGCCGATATGGCCGGAGAATTGCTGGATCCGTGGCAGCGCACGTGCACAACAGTGGCCTGCAGCCCCCCCGGACCACCCTCCAACAGTGCCCCCAGTCCCTGCCAAAGACCCCCTGATCGCAGATTGGCTCTCCCCCCGTAAGTGGCGGTGCTGGACTGAGTCCGCAGCCGCCAGGCCAAGTTCCCGACAAGTAATACCATGAGAGACCCACACCATTGGGAACTCGACCGGTTGGGGGAGCAGCATTGGGGGGGAGGGCCTCAGGCAACATCCTGAGGCCGTCAATGCTTTGAAGGGGGCAGCGTATCGTGAAAGCGGCGCCCCCCCCCCCCCCCCCCTCCCCGATTTCAGAGCGAACTTTGCTTCCCCAGACGATCGCCGAATGTGATTTCGGCGGCGGCATCCGAAGAATCTCACTCCGGGCCTCCTTCTGCATTGTAACAATTCTGTGATTCTGAAATGAAGAGGCAGAGGGGGAAGAACTCTCAAAGCTTAGTGCTTTGGCAGCTGAAGACATGACTACTAATGTTGGAGCGATTAGAATAGGAAATGCTCAAGAGGCTAAAATTGACAAAATGTATAGATTGCAAGGAACTGTAGGGATGCAGGAGATTACAGAGATAAGTGAGTAAAGACATGGAGGAATTTCAAAACCAGAATGATAATTTTAAAATTGATGCTTTGCTTAACTAGGAAGCAATGGACTTCCGGTGGCGGCTATGAAGGAGTAAGTCGCACATTTGGTGGCTCCCGCTCGGGTCGGACTTTTGGACCTTTCCCCCGATTTTCTACCGAACTTGAATTGTAAAACTGATGACAGAGGCAATTGTGAACTGAATTCGCACATCGGTGCATGGAGAGAAGGACTAGAAGTGCTCGTAAAGGCAGAAACAGAAAGACAGAGAAGGCTTTGGCTGAAGCTGCAGCAGGAGACAGCATGGAGGAGGACCGGACCTCTGGTTTGTCGACCCAGCGGTCAACGGAGCAGCTGATGCAAGTTATTCAGGAGGGCTTTGCTAAGCAGAAACAGGACTGCTGGGGCCCGATAAAAGAGTCAATTGCGCGGCTGGAGCATCGATTGGACGCCCAAGATCGGGCGATCCAGAAGGTAGAGAAAGCGCTGGCTGAGCAGGAGGAACATCAAACTGCAGTGGAGTTAGAGGAGGGGATGCTGAGAGACCAGCAGAAAAGGCTCCTGGAGAAGGTGGAGGACCTAGAGAATAAGTCCCACCGGCAGAACTTGAGAATCGTTGGGCTCCCGGAGGGGTCCGAAGGAGCGGACACTGGGGCATACAGAGCTGGTATGTTTGAGAAGCTGCTGGGGGAAGGGACATTCTCCTGACCCTTGGAGGTGGACAGGGCTCACAGAGTGCCCGCAAGGAAGCCGCGAATGGGAGACCCCCCGAGGGCAATGGTGGTGAGATTCCACAGGTACTTGGATAAGGAGAGCATTCTGCAATGAGCCAAGCAGACACGGAGCTGTAAGTGGGACAACAGTATCCTGTGGGTTTACCAAGACCTGAGTGTGGATGTGGCCAGGAGAACATAGAACATACAGTGCAGAAGGAGGCCATTCGGCCCATTGAGTCTGCACCAACCAACATTAAGCCCTCACTTCCACCCTATCCCCGTAACCCAATAACCCCTCCTAACCTTTTTGGGCACTAAGAGCAATTTAGCATGGCCAATCTTTGGACTGTGGGAGGAAACCGGAGTGCCTGGAGGAAACCCACGCAGACATGGGGAGAACGTGCAGACTCCACACAGACAGTGACCCAGCAGGGAATCGAACCTGGGACCCTGGCGCTGTGAAGCCACAGTGCTATCCACTTGTGCTACCGTGCTGCGTTTAAGAGAAGAGCAATCTTCAACCAGATTAGGTCGATCCTTTTCAAGAAAAAGGTGACGTTCGGACTGTTGTGTCCGGCCCGACTCTGGGCCACGCATGAGGAACAGCACTTTTATTTCGAGTCGCCTGAAAACGCGTTGAACTGCGCGAAAAGGAAAGGACTGGTGGTGGACTGAGAACTTTTGAACTTTCCTTCATTGTTCTTGTTTTGTTTATATTTGTTTTTCTGTTCTTTTTTTTTAAAAAAACTTTCTCGTTTTTCGTTTTGTGGAAGCTGTTTGTAATGCCTTTTGCATTGATTTGGGACCAGCGGCAGAGCTGATTGAGTTAAGATTTCCATTTGCAGTCTTGAGGGATGGAGGTGTGCTTGTTAGATCTTGCTGTTTTTCTGTCGGGCAATTGTGTGGGGATTGTTTGATGTTGGAGTTTGTTTGTATGAGCGGTGGGGAGGGAACAATAGGTGGGAGACTATCCGGTGCCAGGGATGGGGGCCACCAAGCTAGCTGGGCGGGGTAGCTCACGGAAGCACAGTGGGGGTGTGCATATGTTCGGTTTATTAAAGGGGTTGGGTTACAGAGTGTTGTTACTAGGGGGGAGGGGGGTAAATGTTCTGCTGACGAGGGAGGGACTTGGGCTAAGGGGCAAAGAGGAAGTTGGGGGCGGAGGCTGCCTGGGGGCGCACCGGTGAGGTGCGGAGCATGGGCTGGAGGCGGGCCCAAAAAAGGGGATGGCTGATCAGCGAAGGGTGGGGGGGGGTGCAATGAGCCCCCCAACCAGGCTGATCACCTGGAATGTTCGAAGGTTAAATGGGCCAGTCAAGAGGGCACGTGTGTTTGCGCATCTTTGAGGACTGAAGGCGGATGTGGCAATGTTGCAGGAGACACACCTTAGAGTAACTGACCAGATTAGATTGAGGAAAGGCTGGGTCAGTCAGGTCTTTCACTCGGGACTAGACTCAAAGACTAGAGGGGTCACGATCCTGATCAATAAGCGGGTGGTGTTTGAAGCGGGTAGAATAGTCTCGGATGTGGGAGGTCGGCACATTATGGTCACTGGGAAGCTGAAAGGGGTGCAGGTGGTATTGGTAAATGTGTATGCGCCAAATTGGGATGATGTGGAGTTTATAAAGAGGACCTGGACCCGCACAGGTTGGTCATGGGAGGGGACTTCAACACAGTTATTGACCCTGGCTTGGACCGGTCAAGCTCGAAAACGGACAGGGTGGCAGCAATGGCAAAGCAACTAAAAGGTTCATGGAGCAGATGGTGGGGGGGGATCCATGGAGACTTGGACAGCCGAGGGTGAAGGAGTTCTTCTTCCACTCACATGTGCATAGAGTGTACTCCCGGATTTATTTGTTTATTTTGAGCAGGGCCTTACTGGCAGGGGTGGTGGACACAGGGTACTCGGCGATCACAATCTCAGACCATGCTCCGCACTGGATTGACCTACAGGTTAGTAAAGACAGTAACCAGCGCCCGCACTGAAGGTTAGACGTGGGACTTTTGGCTGACGAAAGGGTGTGCGAGCGGCTGAGGAAATGTATTCAGAGCTACCTGCAGGTCAACGACATGGGGGAAATTTCAGCAGCGATGGTCTGGGAGGCATTGAAGACGGTGGTCAGAGGGGAGCTGATCTCGATACGGGCCCAGAGGGAGAAGGTGGACAGGGCAGAGACGGACCAACTGGTAAAGGAGATACTACAGATCGATAGGAGGTATGCGGAGACCCCAGAGGCAGGGCTTTTAAGGGAATGGCGGAGGCTACAGGCGGAGTTCGGCTTGTTAACCACAGGGAGGGCGGTGGAGCAGCTGAGAAAGGCGAGGGGAGTGATCTATGAGCATGGAGAGAAGGCTAGCAGAATGCTTGTACTGCAGCTTAGAAAGAGGGAGGCAGCCAAGGAGATAGGGAAAGTAAATGACGGAGATGGGAACCTGTTTGGAGATTCAGCAGGGGTGAATAAGGCATTTAGGGATTTCTATAGTAGGCTGTACAGGTCAGAACCCCCTACGGGGCTGGAGGGGATGAGGCACTTCTTGGAGGGGCTGAATTTCCCAAAGGTGGACGGGGAGCTGGTAGAAGGGCTGGGGGCCCCAATCGGGTTGGAAGTGATAGTGGAGGGTTTGAAGGCCATGCAGCCGAGTAAAGCCCCGGAGCCAGACAGGTACCCAGTGGATTTTTTAAAAAAGTTGTCTGGGATACTGGGGCCAGTGTTGATGAGGATGTTCAATGAGGCAAGGGAAAGAGGGGTGCTGCCCCGACGATGTCACAGGCCACAATTTCACTGATTCTGAAGCGGGACAAGAACCCGGAGCTGTGTGGGTCCGACAGGCCGATATCTCTGTTGAATATGGAGGCCAAATTGGTGGCCACAATTTTGTCCTCCAGGATTAAGGATTGTGTTCCGGACATAATTAGGGAGGACCAGACGGGGTTTGTTAAGAGTTAGGCAGTTGGTGGCCAATGTAAGAAGGTTGTTAAATGTGACCATGATGCCCCCGGAAGGTAGGGAGGTGGGGGTAGTGATCGCAATGGATGCAGAAAAGGCTTTTGATCGTGTAGAACTGGATTATCTGTGGGAGGTACTGGGACGGTTTGGATTTGGGCGGGGCTTTATTGACTGGGTCAGGTTGCTGTATCAGGCTCCTGTGGCAAGCGTACGGACGAATAGGACAACATCGGACTATTTTAGACTGCACTGGGGGACGAGACAGGGATGCCCCATCTCCCCACTGTTGTTCGCGCTAGCTATAGAACCGTTGGCAATTGCTCTGAGAGCCTCAAGGGGCTGGTCCGGGGGGAGCTGGGGGGGCTGGTCCGGGGGGGGGGGGGGGGGGGGGGGTGCACAGAGTCTCGCTCAACCTGCTTCTGTATGTATCGGACCCAATGAGGGGATGGAAGAAATCATGAGGATTCTAGGGAATTTGGCCAGTTTTCAGGGTATAAGCTTAATATGGGAAAGAGTGAGGTGTTTGTGGTCCAGGCGAGTGGACAGGAGAGGTTTGCAGATGTCACGTCCACGGTGTTAAAAACAAGGGTGGCACTGAGTCCAGAGGTGACAATTTTAAGGGTGTTGGAAGACCCGGAAATCCAGGAGGAGGAAGAGGCAGACGTTCTAGCCTTTGCTTTGCTGGTAGCCCGAGGGAGCTTTTTTGCTTGGAGGGTCTCAAAGCCCCGGAAGTCGGAGACCTGGCTATCGCTCATGGCTGGCTTTCTCTGTTTGGAGAAAATCAAGTTTGCCTTGAGAGGGTCACTGTTAGGGTTCGCCCGGAGGTGGCAACCGTTTGCCGCCTTCTTTGCGGAAAATTAATCATCAGCAGAATGGGTGGGCGGAGGGTTAGTTTAGCTTAGAGTAGGGGGTTAATAAAGGTGGGACATGTAAGGAAGGGAGACAGCTTTTGCACTATGTTTATAGTTTCATGTACATTGTTTATTTTGTTGTTGTTACAATACCAAAAATACCTCAATAAAATGTTTATTAAAAATATCGAGGAAGCAATGTACCTCAGCTAGCAAAGGGACGATGGGTGAGTTTTATTCTTTCACAGGATATGGGCATCGCTTGGCTAGACCAGAATTTGTTGCCCATCTGTAATTGCCCTTGAACTGTTGCAGCCCATGTGGTGTAGATATACCCACGGTCCCATTTGGGAGGGAATTACAGGATTTTGACCCGGAACAGTGAAGCAACTACAAAATATTTACAAGTCAGGATGGTGTGTGAATTGGAGGGTAACATGCAGGTGATGGTGCCTACTGCCCTTGTCCTTTTGGATGGTAGGAGCCTTGGTGTGTTTCTGGAGTGCATCTTGTAGATGGTGTACACTGTTGTCACTATGCGTTGGTGATGGAGGGAGTGAATGTTTAAGTTGGATGGGGTGCCACTCAAGCGGGGCTGCCTTGCCTGGATGGTGTTGAGCTTCTTGAGTGTTGTTGGAGCTGCACTCATTCAGGCAAGTGCAGAGAATTCCATTACATTCCTGACTTGTGCCTTGTAGATGGTGGACAGGTTTTGGGAAGTCACAACCACAGAATTCACAGCCTCTGACATGCTCTTGTCACCACAGTATTCATATGGCTATTCCAATTCAGTTTCTGGATAATGGTAACCCCCAGGATGTTGAGAGTGTGTGATTCAGTGAGGATAATCCCATTGAATGTCAATGGAACATGGTTAGATTCTCTCTTTTTGGAATTGGTCATCGCTTGGCACTTGTTGCGAGTGAAGATACTGGCAGAACAGGCAGCAGAGTTTTGATTGAGCTCAACTTTGCACAGAATGCAAGGAGAGGAGGTTAGCCAAGAGAGCATTCAAATAGTCGAGTCAAGAGGTAACAAATGCATGGATGACTGTTTCAGCAGTAGGCATACTGAGGCAGAATGCAGATGGTAATGCTATGGAGATAGAAGTAGGCGATCTTGGTGATGGAGCAAATATGGGTCAGAAACACAGCTCGGTCAAATAGAATTCCAAGCTTGCTAAAGTTTGGCCTCAGATAGGCCTAGGGTACAAGATGGAGTCAGTGGCTAACAAATATATACTGCAATGCAGTATCACGATTGTCTTTCGATAAGGTGTTTACAGCACTTAGCAAGCTGTTGTTTCAGGTGGTAAGGGAGGGGGATAACCAATCTAACAGATTTTAATATGGGAGCAAGACTGAGTAACCACAGAATTAGTGTTAAAAACAAAAATATATTCCAACACTGTATTGCTTTTGAGAAGGTTTGTCTTCTGGTTTAAAATTTTTACTTTTTCATTAAACCTTATTCTACTGAATAAAACATTAGACTTTATTCTAATAAATTAGAATATTTTATTCTAATATAAAATAATATTATTTTATTATTATAAAATAATAATAAAATATTATGTTATTATAATATTATAATACCATTATTAATATTAATTATATTAATGAATATCAATATTAATTATTAACATAATAATATTATTATATTATATTGTGCTTAAAATGCAGTTAGAATTCAGATGGCTATTTCAAAAATGTTTAATTGTGTAATTATTTTCAATGTAAAATGCTCTATCATTTTGGAGATAAAAACATCTAATCGAAAAATCTTCAGCTGTGTCTTCTCATGACTGCTCCTAACTCTGAAGAAAAAGGTGCAACTGATGTCAGTGTTAGATCAAAATCAGCTTCCATGTCCTGGGTACATACCTGGCATAGATATGGCAGGACTTTGTTTACTGATCAAGAGGACAGAAACTTGTGCTAAGCTACAGACCTGGAGAGATGTAAAGCCGACACATGCACAGACATACCAACTCTCGTGAATTTGTAAAAATAAATCTCACTCATGATCGTGTTATTTTTATTTACCCCTTGACTCCAAGGAATCATCGACTGACTCTACTTGGAGATGCAAATATCTGTGAGACATGACTGGTGTGGGATGAATGTATCATGGCTGGTTCATGGATATCATGCACAGACATGCATGATGATCTTTCAGTGATTATACACCACAGAATCACAGGATTGCACAGCACAGAAGTGGGCGGCACGGTAACGCAGTGGTTAGCACTGTTGCTTCACAGCTCCAGGGTCCCAGGTTCGGTTCCCGGCTTGGGTCACTGTCTGTGTGGAGTCTGCACGTTCTCCCGTGTCTGAATGGGTTTCCTCCCAAAGATCCCGAAAGACGTGCTGTTAGGTCATTTGGACCTTCTGAATTCTCCCTCTGTGTACCTGAACAGGCGCTGGAATGTGGCAACTAGGGGCTTTTCACAAGAACTTTATTGCAGTGTTAATGTAAGCCTACTTGTGACAATAAGATTATCATAGGTTGTTGTATCTGCATTGGCTCTGAAGGGTCAATTCATCGAGTGCCACCCTCACCTTCTTCCCATAGACCTGCATGTGATAATATGCATAAATCAAGTTTCTACATAACGTTATGCACAGCATTCAACCTCTAGGTGGCAGTGTTAACCCACCATGTGACTTTGTGTCTGGGAGTTGGGAGTAAGTGGTGCTAAGGGACAGGCATATTTTGCAGTAGCTGTACAATAGTTTATTAGTGTTAGTAGTTTATTATTTTATTTATCTTCGTTATCTTTATCATGCAGTTTTAAATAATAAATTATTTAAACTAGATGTTCTGTAGTTCATCGTTTACTTTGGCCGATCTACAGAATATGACATGGTACCAGGTTTGATGAATCACTAAATAACTTGAAGATTCTGTACGAAAAAATCCAAACCACTAAAGATAACTTTGAAGGATAAAGAAGAAAATGCATCTTTGCTACTAACCTTGCTAGCTACTGGCATCTGGTGTTCAACGCACGGTAAAACTTCGAAGTCTGGAATGGAAAGCATCAAGGCCCCTCGACAGCTTCGGATTACCAGTAACCAAGATGAAAATTGTAGTTTTTTTAAGCAACAACTTAAACTCTATGGTCTGCAGGCACAGCCTGGCGACAGGCGTACCGCATTGCTGCTCACTGTAGCAGGACCCCAAGCAAATTAAATTTTCAACACTTTTGTCTTTGAAGACAAGGCTGACAGCAAAAGCTTCGATGAAGTTCTTAACCAATTCGATCGGCATTGCTCCCCCCAAAAAAGTACACCTTCTGCCGCTAGATATTCCATATGTGCACCCAGAACACAGGAGATGCATTCGATATCTTCCTCACTGACTTGCGATTGAAGGCGCAGTCGTGCAACTTCAGTACACTTCAGTCGTCAATGACACGCGATCAGGTAGTTTTCAGAATCTCCAATGATAAAGTGTGCAAGAGTTTCTGCGGGAATCAGACCTTGAAATTGTGATTCAAATCTATCACGCTAATGAGCTTGCTGCAAAGCAGCCCGACACATTGAATCTTCGGCATTTTGCCACGAAGGCAGAAGAGGCGGCAGACGCCATTAATGTGGTGATGAGCCGAATAAGAAATGTGCTCCCAGTCCGAGTGGTCATTTTGAGGGGCCAACCCGATTCTCCATTTTATGTCCACGATGTGGCAAACGGCATTTGCCACGGCAATGCCCAGCTTATGGAAAAACATGTGCCATCTGTATTGGCAGGAATCATTTTGCAACCCAATGTTATTCAAAGAGAAGGCCTGAACAAATGAATATTATCAGCGCTATTGATGAAGTGTGCCTAGAGGATACATTCTCCAGCAAAGACAGGGAGACTCCAGTCACACCAAATAATAATATATTTGCATCAATGTGCAGCAATAGTAAACTGAAGGCAAATAATCACAAGGATAAATGAACAGTGCCATTGAAGATAAATGGCACATTGATAACTGTCAAGCTCAACACTGGCGCGAGGGCCAACCTCATCACCCTGTCCGATATTTTAAAAGCTGCAAATCGAACCAAAAATAGTTACCAGAACGGTACAGTTAAGAGATTACTATGGTAACGAAATCTCATCGTTCGGAGCATGTGAGCTTGAGGTCGATGTGAAGAACAAAAATCACAAGTTGAAATTTTCTGTGGTGGTGGCGGACCGCGAGTCTTCAAAGGGAGTTGGGACGTGTGAGGAGCTACAGCTAGTCCAATGAGACTATAGTGCAGACAATGCTGCAACAGGCCTTCATCACTCTACAGACTCCATTCTGAATGATTTCCCTGAAATTTTCCAAGATTTTGGTACATTACCATACACCCACAAGATTAAATGAAAGGAAGATGCGAAGCCTGCGATTCATGCACCGAGACATGTGCCAGTGCGATTAGGGATAAACTAAAGGCAGTGCTCGAGAGAATGACTGCCTTGGGTGTCATTAAGCATATTGAAGCCCCTACAGACTGGTTAATTTGATGGCAGATGTAAAGAAGCACAATAAAGAACCTCCACAATGGATGACTGTATTGATAATGTCAAACTTTGAGAAGAAACTAAGAAGGACCCAATGTTGCAGAAGGTGGGAAGATATCTTCGCGTAGGATGGCCCAGAGAATCCTGCTCCGGTTTCTACAACGTGAGAGCAAAGCTGAGTGTTGCAGAGTGAGTTTTGCTGCGAAAAAAGCGAATAGTAATTCCGAACTCTTTAAGATCGTTGGTTCTGAGCGAACTCCATGCAGAGCACAAAGGAAAGAAACAGTGTAAAAAGAGAGCCGAAGACATGGTCTATTGGCCAGGCATCCTCCGGGATATCAACATAATGGTACGAAACTGCACATGGTGCGGGAGAGGGAATATCTGCACACAGTGCAGGAAGCAAACAAAAGGCACACAGTGCAATCTGCTTTAGTTCCAAGTGTCGCGAGAATCTGCTCCTCCTGAAGCAGAAAGGCAATCATTGTCAATAAAATGGAGGCAAGGGAGAGATTTCGAACCAAATCCACAAAGAGGTTTGGCGGTAAGTCTACGAAATGCTCAAACCATTATATGCCCACTAGAAGATGCATGCAACAGTCCTCAAACATCTGAAGAACATACGGAGCAAAGACAACAAGAGGATGATACATAAATATGCAAAGAACATCAAACTCAAGCAACAAACACTTAAGAACAGGAAGTACCTTTGCAAATTCAGCAGACACTGAGACGATCTACAAGGATAAGGCGCAAACCAGAAAGACTGAACCTGTAACAGACTGTAAAAAAAATTCCTGAACATGTAAATAGTTATGCATATCATGGTTGCAAAAAATGATAATTTAATGTCTGTAAATAATTTTATTTTCCAAAGGAAAGGCGATGTGATGATATGCATATATCAAGTTTGTACATCGTGTTATGCACGACCTCCGACCAAGAAGTGACAGTGTTAACACGCCATGTGACCCTGTATTTGGAGTTGGGAGTAGGTGGTGCTAAGGGACAGACGTATTTTGCGGTAGCTCTACAATAGTTCATTAGTTTATTAGTGTTAGTAGTTTATCATTTTATTTATCTTAGTTATCTTTATCAGGCAGTTGTTAAATAATAAATTATTTAAACTAGATGTTCTGTACTTCATCAGATACGTTGTCGTTCTTGTTGTTGTTTTTGTCATGCTTGTTGTTTCAGTTTTCGTTATGCTTCTTGTTGGTTTTGTTGTTCTTGTAGTTTTTGATGTTGCTGTCGTTGTTCTTGTTTCTGCAGCGCTTCTTGTTGTTGTTGCTCTTATTGCACTGTATGTTGTTTTCGTTGTTGCTGTTGTTGTTCTTGTTTCTGCTGTGCTTCTTGCGGTTTTTGTCATTCCTGTTGCGCTCAATGAGTGTTCTGTGTGGATGATGTGAGTCATTGTTACAGTTATTGGAGTCAGTGTCCTTTGTGGTATCTGTTACATTGAGCATTTCTTCTTGAGAATTGTGAGAATGATCTGATGTTGCATTGATGTTGGTGACATCAGTCATTTGTGGTGGGTTTGATTCCTCTGCTTTGCTTCCTTGGTACTCCTCTTCTAGAGTCATTCCTGGTTCACTTGAATCATCTGTGATTTCTTTGTGCTCTCTTCTGGAGTTTTTTCTGGTTCATTTGAATCACCTTTGGTTTCCTGATGCTCCTCTTCTGGGGTCAAAATCTTCAAGATTTCATCCTCTTCTGGAGTCAAAATCTTCACGATTTCATTCTCTTGTGGGCCTTGGTGCTTCTCTTCTGGAGTCAAAATCTTCACAATTTAACTCTCTTGTGGGTCTTGGTGCTCCCCTTCTGGAGTCAAAATCTTCACGATTTCATTCTCTTGTGGGCCTTGGTGCTTCTCTTCTGGAGTCAAAATCTTCACAATTTAACTCTCTTGTGGGTCTTGGTGCTCCTCTTCTGGAGTCAAAATCTTCACGATTTCATTTTGTTGTGGGTCGTGGTACTCCTCTTCTAGAGTCAAAATCTTCAAGATTTCTATTGACGTGGTCTCCCTGGACTCTTGGGTAGCCCTCCTCTGATTGTTGAGTGCTTCTGTGAAGACGAGCTGAGATCTGTCAGTCTCGCTGTGATCCTGCACCTCCTGTATGGGAATTGTGATTTCTTCATCACTTGTCTCACATACAGTGGGTAGACATTCAGTGTCTTCTTGTTGGTTAAATGAGCTGGGTAGACTTTCATTGTCTTTTTCTGGTGGCTCAAATAAGCTGGGTAGACTGTCATAGTCTTTTTGTTGTTCATGTGAGCTTGATAGACTTTCATAGTCTTGTTCATGCATGGCATTCGCTATGTAGTGTTTGCTTGCTTCCATTTTTGAGTCTGTCACCAAGCTGTCTATGGAGGCATGCGTCACTCTCTTTGTGGAGGCTTGTGTCGCTCTCTCTGTGGAATCGTTCATCGCTCTCTCTGTGGAGTCCTTCATCGCTCTCTCTGTGGAG
The DNA here is from genome assembly GCF_047496885.1 of Scyliorhinus torazame. Taxonomy (NCBI): domain Eukaryota; kingdom Metazoa; phylum Chordata; class Chondrichthyes; order Carcharhiniformes; family Scyliorhinidae; genus Scyliorhinus; species Scyliorhinus torazame. The sequence continues at coordinate 208,761,049 of NC_092708.1, read as the reverse complement.
TCTTTCATTGCTCTCTCTGTGGAGTCTTTCCTTGCTCTCTCTGTGGAGTCTGTCATTGCTCTGTCTGTGGAGCCTGTCATCGCTCTTTCTGTGGAGTCGTGCAGTGTTCTCGCTGTAGAGTCGATCTGTGCTCTCTGTGTGGCATCTTCTTCTTCTTGGGTATTGCTGTCATCCAATGTATCGACGATCTGCCATGGCATCATGGTATTGGAATCATCTACCATGAGTCGAGTCATGTTGAGCTTTACAACCGTGTTGCTGATGCTGTGATCAGCATATCCGAATAACTCAGCCATGTCTGAGTAGTATTGTGTATATTGTTCGGTAGACAAATCATCTCTTTTTGTTTCGGAGTTGTTATCGTTCTCTTCATGTTCAATGAACAAATCATCTTCTTGGGTTTCGGATTTGTCATTGTGCTCTTCACTTAGGGTGGTGCAGACTGCTTGTTCCAGGGTGTTGTGAAAGTTATTTTCAACTGCTGGTGTAAGTTCAGGCATTGTTTTGTCTTTTGAGGCAAGAAAATTGGGTTTTGCAGCTTTACATTTCTTTTTGCTCATTTCCATGCATTTCCCTTTTAAGTGGGCATGGTCCGGGTCCTCTGATGTCATGACGCGCATGACGTAAAGCGTAGGAATCGATTGTGCAATCCGACTTTCCTTTACTGTGCGCTCTTTTCGCATCTGCACATGCGTGGCTTCTCGCGCATGCGCGCAAGTGTATTTTGTCATTTTTTTTCCTTTGAGAAGTGTGCATGTGCTTACTGGTCAGAACGCTCTCACTCAAGATGGCTGCCAATCAAAAAGTGCTTTTGCATCGAGTGAGATCCTGCCTCTGCCTCGTGGTGAGTGTTCGTGCCATTTTTACCGATTTTGTTTTCTAGATACTGATTCTGTGTTTGTAAAGACTCACAGTATTGATTTTGTTTTTGTTCATAAGCAAGGCATTTTTGTATAGCAGTTTCTAGAGTTAGATATCTATCTTGTGAAAGTTCTTCCTTCAAATTTTTGTCAGATAGTCCATAAATTAATTGATCCATGATCATAATGTCTCTTAAATCAGCATAATCACAGCCTTGTGGTATTAACTTGAGATTTGTAATAAAATCATTGGTGGGCCTTCCGTTTCGCTGGCATTTATGACAAGAGTTAAATCTTTCCAGCATCTCACCAGACTGACTCTTACAGTGTTCATCAAATTTTTTGAGTATTACTTCTAATTTGGTGTTGTCTTCACCTTCTAAGTAATTAAAGCAATTATAGATTTCTCCAGCTTCATGCCCTCCTATTGAGAGTAGTAGTGCTATTTCCGTTGCATCAGAGACCATGTTTAAATCATTAGCTGCGATAAATATTTGGAATATCTGTTCAAATCTTTTCCAGTCATAACTTAAATTACCGGTTGTTTCCAGCTGCTCTAGAGGTCCAGTGAGTCCCATAGTTAGTCATTGAGGATCCATTTGCTGCGAAGTCTTCCACAGTTGAATATCCGGTCTGAATTTTCCTCTCTTTTTGTCTAACCTAATCTAACTAATTCTGTAAAAGCCAATACGCCTGGTACCATGTTTTGTTACCTGTGTGCTAGGTAACATGTGCTACTAAAACCTTGTTTAGTGATGAGGTCTTCTGAATCTCGATGAAGAAGACTCAAACTCGTCCAGTAGTAACAAAAGGTTTATTGAGTAACTATAACAATAATTGCATGAGTTCTTTACTTTAACTTTGATACCAGTGATAAGGTTAACAAGATCTAACTACGGTAACTAGACATAACTCCACTAGCCTTCTGAACTAGTCTGCTATTGCCCTGGTCACAGTGCACCCAAGAGAGAGAGAGAGAGACCCAAAGCGGTTGCCTTTTATACCCCTGTTGGTCCGGCCCTCGAGTGATCATGTGGTGCTACTGATTACACATTAACCCCTTGTGTATTTGCACATATAGAGATCACTCCAGTTACCACCTGCCTCGGTGCGCTGTCAGGTGGATGTGAGGGGTGGGCTGGGCTAGGCTAGCCAGAGAGGGGGAGGGGGAATGGCAGACGCTGTGGGGGGCCTGGGCTCCCCCCCCCCCCCCCTGACTGTCCCCACTACCATCACCCCAGGGATCCAATGGCACCATGTGATGGAATGGCCAGTTCGCATGCAGGAATCACCTAGAATTTACAGTGCAGAAGGAGGCCATTCGGCCCATCAAGTCTGCACAGGCTCATGGAAAGATTACCTTATCTAAGCTCACACCTTTACCTTATCCCAGTAACCCCACCTGATGTTTTTGAACGTCGGAAAGTGCTATAGTGGGCAGAGGCAGATCTCGTCATACGATGTGGAGCACCAGAGCTCAAACTCCATCCCACAGACCAAACCCACTGTGACTGACAAGCCAGGGCCCCTTCCCATTATGCAGCAGGTATGTATCACGGAGGGAGTTGCAGGGAGGGGGGGGGGGGGGCGGTGGGGGGGGGGGGGGGGTGAGGGTGGCAGTGTGGGGGTGGTATGCAATGTCTGTGCCCCTTGTCAATGCCTGTCCCCAGTTGATGAACCTGGAGGCAATCGGAGCATCCCGTGCACGTTGACCGTGGCGCATACCTCGTACGGCCTCCCATGCCTGCCTGGTACTCATGTCCTGCCCATCCTCCCCCTCCCCCGCATCCTCCTCGTCAGATGAGGCCTGACGTTCATCCTCCTCTGCCAGCATGTCGCACCTCTGCTGCGCGATGTTGTGGCCGATGCAGCAGATGGCACACTCAGCACCATACTGGAAGGCCCCTCCAGAGCACCTGAACTGGATCTTCAGGAGGCTGAAGCACCGCTCAATCACGCCCCTGGTCGCTGCGTGGGTGTCATTGTAGTGGGTCCCGGCATCGATCTGTGGCCTTCAGATAAGCGTGATCAGCCACAACCGCAGCGTTAACCCCTGTCGCCCAGGAGCCAACCCCCAGCGGCAGGGTGGGGAAGGGTCTCAAATATGTCAGGAATCGTCGAGTGTGCCAGGATGAAGGCGTTGTGCACACTGCCCGAGTATCGGGCCCAGACGTGTATGATGCACTGCTGATGGTGCATGTTCATCGAGTGGAACCCCTTTCGGTTTGTGTAGAGCGGCCTGTCATCTGCAGGTGCTTGCAGGTGGACATGCATCCCATCAATCACCTTCTGGACCCGGGCATCCTGCCAATGGCGGTGTGACCCGCTGCCTAGGCATCCTGGTGGGCTAGACCCACATTGAAATGGATGTATTGTGCCGCCTGGGCATATCGGGCCTTCGTGACGTCGCGAATGAATCTGTGCACCAAGGTCTGTGAGGTCCTGGATAGGACCCCACTCGGCACCTAGAAGGACAGCGTGGCGTAAAGGTTCAGGGTGACCGTCACCTAGATGGTCACCGGGAGCGGGTGTCCTCCCCCATACGCCTGCGGTGCGAGGTGCCCCATGATATGGTAGATATGTTGCACTGTTTCTCTGCTGAGCCGGAGTCTTCGACGGCATGCCCGGTCCGGCAAGTCCTTGAATGACAGGGGCTGTCAGTACTCATGAGGCCTCATGCAGCACCTCCCTGGCACCTCCTCTTCCTCGACCTGTTGGGCGGCCAGCTCTCCATCGTGTGCGGTTGCCTCCTGTTCCTCCGGTGCATGCTCCACCTACAGCTTCCTCCTCCTCCTCAAGCAGCAGCTCGTAAAGCATCGCCCAGGGCTGCAGCGACTAGCAGGAAGGCCACTATTGCTGGTTAAATTCCTTTATCCATTGTATGCAGGGGGTGGAAAGTTGACATGATAGCATGGTGCGTACCCCTGTGCACAACCAGACCCAAAGGTCTAGATGGTGGCCCCCGGTTGGCACTGGGAGCTTCGCTCCTGCATGTCCCCCCGCCTCCCCCCACCACATTACCGCACCTCTGACCCCATCTGTGCCTGCCACTATGGGTGTCTCTGGCCCTGGCGCTGCCCTTGCCAGCGGTATGCCGATGCCCCCATAGGGGCTACATGGGCATTACCCTTGAGTGGGCCACCTGATGCTCTGCCACCGGGTGGCGGCCGGGTGGGGGGGGGAGGATATGGCGGAGGGTGGGGTGGGGGGGGAGGATATGGCGGAGGGTGGGGTGGGGTCACCCATGGCGCCGGTGTCACTCTACAGAAGCTGGGGTCAAAGTGCTTGATCAGTGGGGTGCGCAGCAAGATGGCTGCCTTGTAGGCCACGGTAATGGCGGTCCAAGCCTGGGCACCACCCCAGTCCTGTGGGGGTTCACCTCGGCCGCACAACCTGTTCCCCTGTCACCCCCCTCCTCTCCCCCCACAGTCCTGGCACCCCAGCTCAGCCAGCACGGCCAGTGTCCAGCGTACGGAAGTGTCCAACATTGCCATAGTTTGCTGACAGTTGTGCCGCTGGCAGGGGGGCTTCTACTAGGGCTGGGCAAGTAGTGATGGGTGGCCAGGAGGTGGGGTTGGGGTGAACGAGCATGGTGGATGGGCCGGCAACGCAGCCTTGCAGCTGTGCACACTGCTAACAGCCCACTGTGAACTTAGCCCCACGGGTCGAATATGTGTCCTCCCAGTCTGGCCCCAGCCAACCCATCCGCTGTACAGACAAGTTCCAGTGCAACCAGTACCATCTTGTTGGCTGGGGTGGTGGTGTGCAGCCTCCCGAGTGTCAGTCATGGACCCGGCGATTTCTGCACCATTTTTCATTGGAATTGATTGTTTTGCACGTAGCACCGGTGAAGTCCCTGAACGGTAGTGGAATCGGTCCAGGGTGTGGCGCCGTTTTTTCTGTCGTAAAAGCCAACGGATTCTACGTTGGCGTCAACACTTAGGGCTGGATTCACCATTTTTGAGCCAACCAGAAAAAGACCCATTTATCCCGACTCTTCCTTCTATCGGTTAGCTAGTCTTCTATCCAAGCTAATAAATTACCCCTAATCCCATGAGATCTTACCTTGTGTATTAACCTTTGGTGTGGCACCTCATCAAATGCCTTCTGGAAGTCCAGATAGGGATCCCCATTATCCACTTGACTTGTTACATCTTTGAAGAACTTAGGCAAACATGATTTACCCTTCATAAAACCATGCTGACTCTGATGGATTGTGTTTTGACTTTCCAAATGTCCTGTTATTATTTCTTAATAATGGATTCTAACAATTTCCCAATGACAGATGTTAAACTAACTGGTCTATAGTTTCCTACTTTCTGCCTCCCTCCCTTTTTGAATAAGCAAATTATCATTTTTCCAATCCACTTAAACCTTTCCTGGAAATCCATGGAATTTTGGAATATTGTAACCAATGGATCCACTATCTCTGCTGCCACTTCCCTTTAAGATCCTAGGATGTAGGCTATCAGGCCCTGGGGACTTGTCTGCCTTCAATTGCAATAGTTTATTTTGTACCTTTCCCTATCGATGATGTTTTCTCCCTTCCTATTATCTCTGCATTACCTGGTACTATTGGGATGGTATTAGTGTCCTCTACCATGAAGACTGAGACAAAATATTAATTTAGCATCTCCGCCATTTCTGTGTTCCCCACTATTAATACCCCCATCTCATCCACCAAGGTACCAACATTCACTTGAGCTACTCTGTTCCTTTTTATATACTAAAAGAAGCTTTTGTTATTTTTTTTATATTTTGTGCTAATTTTCTTTCATAATTTACCTTTGCTCTTTTTATTATTTTTTAGTAACCCTTGATTGATCTTTAAACGTTTCCCAATCTTCCAGCCTGACAATGGCCTTTGTAATATAGTATGCCTCTCTTTTTGTCTTTATTGTTTTTAACTTCCTTGCTCAGCCATGGATGCGTTTTCCCCCCTTACAATCTTTGTTCCTTTCTGGAACATATTTTAGTTGGGATAAATTGAATAGCTGCTTAAACAACTGCCACTGCTCATCAACTGTCCTACCTTTGAGTCTTCCTGCCCAGTCCACTTGGGCCAAATCTGTCCTCATGCCGATTGTTTAACTCCAGAACGCGAGAGTGGGACTCCAGTTTCTTGCGCTCAAACTGAATTTGAATTTCTATTATGCTATGATCACTCTTCCCTGGAGCGTCCTTAACTATGAAGTCATTAATTATTTATTTCATTTTTTCTTTTTTGAAATAAATTTCGAGTACCCAATTATTTTTTTTCCAATTAAGGGGCAATTTAGCGTGGCCAATCCACCTACTCTGCACATCTTTGGGTTGTGCAGGTGAGACCAGGCAGACATGGGGAAAATGTGCAAACTCCACACGGACAGTGACCCAGGGCTGGGATCAAACCTGGGTCCTCAGCACAGAGAGGCAGCAGTGCTAACCACTGTGCCACCGTGCTGCCTTGTGAGGTCATTAATTAATCCGTGCGCATTGCATAATATCAAATCCAGAGTAAACCACTCCCTGGTTAGTTCCACAACATATTGCTCCAGGAAACAATCTCTAACAAATTCAATTAACTCTCCCTTGAGGCTACTCGTGCCAATTTGACTAATCCACTCTATATGCATATTAAAATCACCCATGATTATTGTCCATCGGAACAGCTCTCTCCTTCCCCAATGCTGGTGCCAATGTCTCATGAATTCAAACCCATTTCCCCACACCAACTTTGGAGCCACGAATTTACCTTTTTTCATCTTATTGATCCTGTGCCTATTAGCTCTTGGCTCCGATAGTAATCTGGAGATTATTACCTTTTTGGTTCTGCTTTTTAATTTAGCCCCTAGCTGCTCATATTCCTTCAGCAGAACCTCTATCCGTGTTCGACCTATGTCATTGGTACCTACATGGACCACGACAACTGGACCTTTCCCCTCCCACTCCAAGTTCCTTTGCAGTTCAGATGAGATATCCCGAACCCGAGCACCAGGTAGGCAACACAACCTTCGGGATTCTCGATCCTGGTCACAGACAACAGTGTCTATGCCTCTAACTATATTATCATCGATTTCAGCTACATTTCTTTTCTCTCCCCCCATGTGAATGGCTCCCTGTACCACGGTGCTGTGGTCAGTTTGCTCATCCTCCCCACAGTCCCCGCTCTAATCCACACACGGAGCAAGAATTTCAAAACTGTTGGACAAGGACAAGGGCTGAGGCTCCTGAAACCCTATCTCCTGGATCCCTCAACCTACCTCACCCATAGTCACACCCTCAGGACCCTGACCCATGGCCAAATTCAAGGTAATTAATTTAAGGGGTGTGACTGCCTCTTGAAACACAGCGTCCAGCTAACTATCCCCCTCCCTGATGTGTTTCAGCATCCGAAGCTCAGACTCCAGCTCATCAACTCTGAGCTGAAGGTCCTCAAACAGCCAACATAGTGCCTACTATAGCTGAATAGTTGGAGATATGCAGAGACAATGAAGTGTGGGTGTGAGACTGGCAGAATTGGTAGGTGTGTGAGGGCGGGTGAAGTATCTGGACGTTAGATATGAGTCCTGAATGAGTAATGCTGGATGAGAGATCGAGGGTATAATGTTCTGCACAGCATGCAAGGCTGATGTTGTGGTGAATCGGGAATGTCTTGTGAAGATGCATTTACTGATATTAACTACCTGTGTGAGGTCATTCAACTTCTTGTGACATTGCTGCCTATGTCCTCAGATCCAGATTCCAGCACTTGTCCTTCCTGGTCACCTGCTCCCATTCCCTCTGAGGGAATCTCTCTATTTTTTCAGCTACATTCCCACTTTGAGTTTTAAGAGAAGATGGCTCTACCAGTGGTTTCAAACAACACTGCCAGGCCCTCTTGCTGTGCACAGCCTTTGAGAGTAGAAAGCAGTGTGGCAGCTATTTGGATAAAGCTACAACCATTGAGATGAGGTGGGTTCATGACATTTCCGTGTTGCCCATCTCATTCTGAATGTGATGTGGAGATGCCGGCGTTGGACTGGGGTGAGCACAGTAAGAAGTTTTACAACACCAGGTTAAAGTCCAACAGGTTTGTTTGACTCGGCCAACGTTGTCTACCTCATACGCTGCAGGAAAGGATGTCCCAAAGCGTGGTACATTGGCGAGACCATGCAGACGCTGCGACAACGAATGAACGGACATCGTGCGACAATCACCAGGCAAGAATGTTCCCTTCCAGTCGGGGAACACTTCAGCAGTCAAGGGCATTCAGCCTCTGATCTCCGGGTAAGCGTTCTCCAAGGCGGCCTTCAGGACGCGCGACAACGCAGAATCGCCGAGCAGAAGCTTATAGCCAAGTTCCGCACACATGAGTGTGGCCTCAACCGGGACCTGGTTGCATTACATTCATCCCCCACCATCTGGCCTGCGAAATCCTACCAACTGTCCTGGCTTGACACAATTCACACCTCTTTAACCTGGGGTTACCCCATCTCTGGATCTGTAAAGATTTAATCACCTGCTAATGCTCGCATTCCAAGCATTGTCTGGCATCTTTGAATCTGTCTATATATATATGTTTCTGGAACATACCTCTTCATTCACCTGAGGAAGGAGCAGCGCTCCGAAAGCTAGTGACATTGAAACAAACCTGTTGGACTTTAAACTGGTGTTGTAAAACTTCTTACCATTCTGAATGTGTTCAGGATGTTGCAATCACTCCAAACAGCACCAATCAATTTCTTTCTTAAAAAAATATTTTTATTAAGCCATTTATAAATATATACATAAGACACAACAAAACCAAGAAAAAGAGAACAAATAGGAAGTTTCATAACCAATAAATAACATCGCACCACCCCACCCTCCCTGCCGTTCCCCTTCATCCACCCTGGGGCAACACGGTAGCATTGTGGATAGCACAATTGCTTCACAGCTCCAGGGTCCCAGGTTCGATTCCGGCTTGGGTCACTGTCTGTGCGGAGTCTGCACATCCTCCCTGTGTGTGCGTGGGTTTCCTCCGGGTGCTCCGGTTTCCTCCCCCAGTCCAAAGATGTGCAGGTTAGGTGGATTGGCCATAATAAATTGCCCTTAGTGTCCATAATTGCCCTTAGTGTTGGGTGGAGGTGTTGACCTTGGGTAGGGTGCTCTTTCCAAGAGCCGGTGCAGACTCGATGGGCCGAGTGGCCTCCTTCTGCACTGTAAATTTGATGATAATCTATGTTTCGATGATAATCGACTTCCCCGTTTTTACGCCCTATAACCCCACCCCCACTGCTGACGTCTTAACTATCTTTGAAGAAGTCAATAAATAGTTTCCATCTCTGGGCAAACCCCCCACAGACCCTCTCAAGGTGAACTTGATCTTTTACAGCTTCAGGAGTTCCGCGAGGTCGCCCACCCACACCCCCGGCTTCGATGACCTTGAGTCCCTCCATTCCAACAAAATTCATCTCCGGGTTACCAGGGAGGCAAAGGCCAAGACGTCGACCTCTCTCGCCCCCTGGACTCTCGGGTCTTCTGACACTCCGGAAATTGCCACTTCTGGACTCGGGACAACCTTCACCTTCAGTACCTCAGACGTAACGTTAATGAACGCCCTCCAGAATCCCTCCAACTTCGGACAAGCCCAAAACATATGGACATGGCCCCCACCCCCGCACACCGCCCACACCTATCCTCCGCCCCCCCAAAGAACCTGCTCATTCTGGCCACAATCATATGCGCCCTATGACCAACCAATTTCTAATGTTAACACTCCACAGTACCAACTGTGTCTTTTCTGGGCCAAAGAGCTTGAGTGGCATTGCAGTAAAATAAATATCAAAATTAAAGAGACCTTGCATCGTTAAAATATGATTCCTTTAGTAGGTTTTTAATGTGCCAATGAAGAAATATCTTGAATCTCATGGGAGAGAGGTGCTAAGAGCAGAGTCTCATTCATGGCAGCAAGTGCATTAAACGCATCATTAGTTTAGCAGGAAATTTGCCCAGAATGTGGTTTTCACAGTGAGATGTATTTCACTGCAATCCTTGATATGTGAAATAACAAAACAGCAATCTGCCTTCTGACTACGTGTAAGGGTTGACTTTACAACCTGTCTCCTGGGTGTAAAACTGGCATTGCAGGCCAGCTGCTCGTTGTAGAAACCATCTGGTTTTCATTTACATTTACCTCAATGACCTCTAATGATGCATTTGCTGACTATAAACTCAAACTAGCCCAGGTTCACTTGTCGGTCCGCACACAACTTCAAAACCCATTCAACCCTACAGTTGATGCCTGCATGTTACAAATGCTCCGCTTTTCTTTCATAGAATTTCAGAATTGGTACGGCGCAGAAGGAGGGCATTTGGCCCATCGTGTTTTCATTGACTCTCCAAACGAGCATCACGTGCCATTCTCCTGCTTTTGCCCGTACCCCTGAACACTGTTTGTTTCTATTCAAACAATCATCTAATGCCCTCTTAAATGCCTCAACTGAACCTGCCTCCATCACACTTCCAGGCAGAGAATTCCAGATCCGAACCACTCTCTTTGTGCAAAAGTATTTTCTCACAACACGTTTGCTTCTTTTGCAAATCATTTTAAATCTATGTCCTCTCATTCTTGATCCTTATATCAGTGAGAACAGTTTTGCTTTGGCATTCTCTCTCAGGCCTCCTGTCTCACATATTTCACCCGTGCCTGCCAAGTAGTAATCCTAACATGTTTTAACCAATTGAAGACTAGGGGGCTGTTATGTGTGTTATTGAGTTGTATGCAATGTCTCTTTAAGAACCGAGTCACGTGACTTACATGACGTCTTTGGCTACTCTGCAGGCTTTTCTGAAGTCTAGTGCCAAACGTTGGAGAGTGAAGACCTATCAATAAACCTCTGTTAATCTTGCATCAAACCCATGTACTTCTGCAATCTTATTTCTTTTGTACTGTTTACAAAAAGAAAATTGGCAATGAGAGCAGAATAAAAAGAAAGAGAATAAAATTTTTATTTTCAAAAATAATTGGAGTGGAGCAGCTTCAACAGACCGATTGATCAACTGATTAACAGAAGATTTGAAATCGCTGGCATCAGGGCAGCACGGTGGCACAGTGATTAGCACTGCTGCCTCACCGCACCAAAGTCCCAAGTTCAATCCCGGCTCTGGGTCACTGTCCATGTGGAGTTTGCCCATTCTCCCCGTATTTGTGTAGGTTTCGCCCCCACAACCCAAAGCTATGCAGGGTAGGTGGATTGGCCACACTAAATTGCCCCTTAATTGGGAAAAATGAATTGGGTACTCTAACTTTAAAAAAATCACTGACATCAGAACCAGTAAGGTTTTCGAGCAAAATTTCAAAGAAAGAATGTTGCAATTCGTATCTCCGCAGATTTTAAGATAACAATTAATCTGGTACTACGTGCGGATCAATACTTGCTATCATTGATTGAAAATTTGTTCATAGGCCTAGCAGAAGGGCAGAAGTTTAGAAAGATTGACCTATCGAAGGCCTACCTGCAGATGAATGTGGCAGCTGAATCTCAACACTTGCCCACCGTCATCACTCATAAAGGCCTATTCCACTGGAAGAGATTGCCTTTTGGAATACCATAAGCACCAGCTTTATTTCAACACTCAATGGCCCAGATCCTGAGTGGCTTACAGAGGGTACAGTGTTACCGAGATGATATATTAATCACCGGTACAAATGAGCAAGAACATTTACAAGACTTAGAAGCTACACTGAAATAGCTTCAAATGCTTCGGCTTCATGTAAGGAAAGATAAATGTGATTCCTTCCAGACATCCATCCAATATCTTGGACATGTGATTGACAGTAAGGGTTTTCATAAAGCACGTAAAAAAAGGAAGCTTTTATGGAGGTTCCAAAATCTACGAATGGCACTGAGTGTGGGTCATTCCTCGGGTTAATCAACTCCTTTGGAAAATTCATCCAGAACTTGGCAACCCTGTTGAAACCCTTACATATGTTGTTGTGTGCAAATAGGCATGGCAATGGATACCCAAAGTTGCCATTCCAACTTGCCTGTGATGCTTCACCAGACGGTTTTGGTGTCACAAATACTACATTCGTGGGAAGAACGGTAGCATGGTGGTTAGCACAATTGCTTCACAGCTCCAGGGTCCCAGATTTGATTCCCGGCTTGGGTCACTGTCTGTGTGGAGTCTGCACGTTCTCGCCGTGTGTGCGTGGGTTTCCTCCGGGTGCTCCGGTTTCCTCCCACAGTCCAAAGATGTGCAGGTTATGTGGATTGGCCATGCTAAATTGCCCTTCGTGTCCAAAATTGCCCTTAGTGTTGGGTGGGGTTACTGGGTTATGGGGATAGGGTGGAGGTGTTGACCTTGGGTTGGATGCTCTTTCCAAGAGCCGGTGCAGACTCGATGGGCGGAATGGCCTCCTTCTGCACTGTAAATTCTATAATTAAGAAAGACCAATAACATTTACATCTCATATTTTAACAATGTAGAATCTAACTACCCTTTGTTGGAGAAGGAGGCACTGAGTACTGTTTTCTGGTGTATGGAAATTCCACCAATTTCTGTGCAGTCGTCACTTCACATTGCTGACAGACCACAGGCCATTATTAGCTATTTTTGGACCACACAAAGATATTCCCTTCGTTGTCTGCAAGTAGCTCCAACAATGGTCGTTAATCCTATTGGTACATTCGTAAAAAATCAAATACCGTCAATCCGAAAATCATACTAATGCGGATGCATTATCACGCTTACCTTTACCAGCTGGTAAAATACCACCTTATCATGATAATATTTTTTACTGTTCATAGATTAAGAATATGCCAGCCATGTGCAAGCCTAAGGAACGCATCGCCATTGTCCCGATTGCATCCATGGGAGTTGCCTACAATGCCATGGCAATGTATGCACATTGAGTTTGCTGGTCCAGTTGAAGGGCATGTCTTCGTGGTCATTGTAGATGTACACTCAAAGTGGCCTGAGGTGATCGTTATGAAGTTGACCACTGCAGAACAAACCATTGAGAAACTTGACAAGATCTTTGCAAGATTCAGAAAACCAGAGCATGGCGGCGCAGTGGTTAGCACTGCTGCCTCACAGCTCCAGGGACCCAGGGTTCAATTCCAGCCTCGGGTGGGTGTCTATGTGGAGTTTGCACTTTCTCCCCATGTCTGCGTGTGCTTCCTCCGGGTGCCCGGTTTCCTCCCACAGTCCAAAATTGTGCAGGTTAGGTGGATTAGCTGTGCTAAATTGCCCCTTAGTGCACAGTGGGCTAAACAGCTGGCTTGTAAAGCAGAACAAGGCCAGCAACCTTCCATGGAGGACGATACTGGGGGGCTCATGCCAGCAGCAGCTTTACTGTGTCGTCAGTATGGGTTGTGGGAGAGACAGCGCTGTCATTCTCACACTGCAGAGGGATGAAGCACCGAGCTTGCACAGGGGTCTGCGAAGCATGGTGCCATGACATCATGGAGGGCCTGTATGGGTGAACAAAGTGATTTTCAATACAAGTGCATCATTACAATGGCGACTTGTCCCTACTAATGCCTAGGTTCACCTGTGCCCACAAGGTACCTATCATTTTTTAATCTTCCTCATCCTTATGCGATGTCTAGGTGCATCCCCAAGATACACAGCCTGCCTGCTGAATTCCATGCCCTGTTGCCTTAGATTACCTTGGCCGGTGTCACTGGAGAGCCTGGACCTTTAGGGTCTGAGCCTACTTTTGGGCTGCATGGTGTTGCAGTGCTACTCTCTTCGGTGTGCGGGGCAGAAGGCGTGTTGCTCACAGGTGGGGTGGGGGGAGTCCGATAGGCTGGACGCCACGTGGGTGGAATGCCTCGGGCTGTGCTCCAGCTGATCCTCCTCCCTTCGGGTGCCCAGGGATACCTGGGCTCCTCCTTGGGATTGACAGGCAGCTGGAATGAGGTCCAGAGGCCCTGCTGTCCTTTGGCGCTGACACTAATGAATTCCCACAAGTGCCTGCACTGTGCAGTTGAATCCCTGCACCTTGGAGGTCATAAGCTGAATCATGGAGCGGACATCCCCCACCATGAAGTGCAGGTCCTGTGCTAAGGTGTCCATTGTGGACACCACCACGAGTTTTCGCCTCGTTGCATAGGAGTAACTACGCCATCTCCTCAGACGGAAGGCACTGAGACTCCTCCAGTCAGTCTTGCAGTCCCAGGAGAGATTGCTGTCATCCCTTCCTGATGCTTGCCACTCTTCTTTTACAGATCTAGCAGCTCTGGGACGACTGGACCCAGGAGCATGCCATCAGCCTGGGGCTCAGCAGATTCCTGGGCTCCAGCATTCTCCGAGTGCCGGATTCCTGGAAAGTTCCTTCCTCAGCCTTCTATGGATCTTCAGCTGTTAGGTGCTCACCAGTGAGTGACTCAGAGGCCTCCCTACTAGTTAATCCCACCAAGATGTGAGCATCTGACCTGGTGGAGTGACAGCTGCGATGCCTCCTCGATGCTTGTCCCTCAGAGCCGATTGGGTCTATGGTCTCCAAAGGGCATGAAGATGGTCCAGGCTGGTCAATTGATTGGCCTGCAAAGGAAGCAAGATGGCTTTTGTGCATCACAGGGGCAGAACTGATGGGAGAAAGTTAACTCACGTAAGGCTTGCACCAATGCTGCATGTGTTGAGGGTTCCTACTTTTATCTGGTGCCCCACCTCACCTTCTGCACAGGTGCGATCCTGCTCCTAGCCGTCCAGATCAAGGACTCTCTCCTCACAGGGCATTAGGGTTCTCAGCTCGGGCACGATTCTGTCAGGCTGTGCCCACTCACGCCAGTTGAGCTTGAGCTTGTCCTGCAATGAGACAGATGGGGAGAGTGTCGGCGAGAGTCCTGCCAGGCCAGGTGATGATGAAGTCTGGCGTGCGTGTGAGGTGATTGGGAGCGGGGATGTAAGGAGCAGATTATCTACTGGGGGGATGAGACCATGTGAGTTAGGGGGTGGGGGGAGAGGGGGGGGGGGGGGGGGGGGGGGGAGGGCGGCCATGACAAGTGTTGGGAACCCATGAGGTGGCTGAGAGAGAAATCACCTTGGAGGTAGAGACATGAGGAGGTAGATTTACCCTGGCTGCACAAAGAAGGTCATTCATATTCTTTGGGCACTATAGCCCTATCCTCTTAGAGACTGAGCAGGCACTCACTCTTGCAGCCACAGACTCCCAGACGGGCTAGTGACCTTGCTTGCTGGACGTCTGACCGATTGCAGATACAGGATGCCACGCCTCTGCGCGACACTGTCCAGAAGTTTGGTGAGAGCTCCCTCTGTGAAATGTGGTGCTGTATTCCTGGCAACTATCTACTCGACTGGACTTGGAACAAATGCCGGGGAGGTGTTTAAAAAGAGATCCCCACTGATTATAGACATTAAGTTATTCTGGGGTGAGCAAATCAGAGGCAAGCTGGCACGAGTATGGTGTGAATCACGTGGAGAAAAAAAAATTGTTAAAGAAGCTGAATATACGGTGAGTTTTCCCACCGGCGCCAAAAGGATTCTCCCCATTTTTTCACTGGAACCGACATGTTGAAGTAATATGGGAAAATTCTGCCCGAGTTCTTTATTCAGATGTCTTAGAAATAACTGTCAATGAAAGTAAATACCTCTGGTAGAGGCCTGTTCCTCTGAGGCATGGCACTTTTGGAAAGCCTGCCACCTCGTAAAAGTGCTTGTGTTGCACCTTCTTTTAAAATGTAACAAAAGTGCTTCCACTGGCCAATACAGCTTCTTGCGTATACTTTGCTGGTGAGGTTGAAATCTGATTGATGTGGTAAATGCTACCACTTCAATAATAAAAACAGGAAGTGTTGGAAAAACGCAGCAGGTCTGGCAGCATCTGCGGAGAAAGAAACAGTTGTTTTGAATCCAATATGACCTTCTTCGGAACTCAACATTTCAGTATCGTGGTAACCTTTAGAGCCACATTCACAATTGTCGCCTTGGTAGATTTTGTCTGAAGGTCAAACTTGAGGACGTAGCATGACTGGGAATGAGGAAGGTCAAGTGGATCAAATGTCATAAGAGGAACATTTATGGTATAGCGATCATAGTGTAGAGTTTAGATTAGCTATGAGAAAGGACAAGGATAAATCCAGAATACTCAATACTTAATTGCAGGAGGGCTAATTGCAATGTTTTAAGGAATGATTGGTTTGCAGGTAAATCGGAATCAAAGAATAGAAACCAAAACTGTCACTAAATAATGAGTGCCTTAAAAGAGGAGATGGTTTGGATACTGTGAAAGTACATGCCCATGAGGAGGAGAGAGGACAACCAAGGCCAAAGTTACTTGGATGACAGAAGAGATAGAGTAAGACAAAGCAGTAAAAAGGGTCATATGCCAAATGTCAGATTGATAATACAAGTGAGGACCATGTTGAAATTGGGAAAGTGAAGAACAAAATAAGAGGGACAGGAAAGATTATGAGAATCAACTGCCAGCTAATGTAACAGGGAATCCAAGGGTCTTCTATCGGCATATACATAGTAAAAAGGTATTTGGAGGAGGGGTGAGTGTGGTTAAGAACCAAAATGAAGGCAGATGTGTTGATTCCCAAATTTCTTTCTCCGTCAGTCTGGCCTCAATAAAAGTTGAGATGGATTTGCACGTAAAAAGAAGTTATTTATTTAGCTTGCAAGCTTGATTCATCTTACAGAAACATAAGAGACATCCAGTCTCCTATACTCCAGAAAGCGAATGAACAAAGAAACAAAGGGATCTCTGCAAATCAATTCAAATGGTATCAAGTTTCACATACTCGACGCCCATAGGTCAGCCTATATCCCTCCTGACCTGTTTGATCTATTCTGATTGGCTCACTTCCAATCCCTTTCTCTGGCCCCTATCAATGCAGCATCACTCTCATAGACACACCTCTTCCTGCTTTTTCCATGCGGTCTCAAATCCCTTTGTCCCTAACTGCCAGAATCAAAGTGGCTTATTTCTACATTACATTAACTAATATCTCTAAAGTAACTATTTTATATCACATTCGTCATTCCCTCCTTTTATCATTCCATGATAACCGAACTATCCAATCCATAGCTACGGTTCCTCATCTAAAAAGATCCGTCGCTGCATTTCCAATTCCTGTCTT
Organism: Scyliorhinus torazame; assembly: GCF_047496885.1. NCBI lineage: Eukaryota > Metazoa > Chordata > Chondrichthyes > Carcharhiniformes > Scyliorhinidae > Scyliorhinus > Scyliorhinus torazame. The sequence continues at coordinate 208,744,134 of NC_092708.1, read as the reverse complement.
AGCCCCCCTTCATCTGCCTCACCCTCATGGATTTTAACAGTTAAATTTTTTTTTGGCGGTGATTGGGGCGGTGATTTGATCCAGTGCACCCCGCATTCTACCCATCACACATTTAAGGATGGCCAGGCCCACAAAGATGCAGCCGATAGCTACCACTAGATACATGGCCATATTTATCAACCAGTCCTTCCATCCTCCAAATACCCAGTTACCCCAAGAGCCAGGATCCTGCATCCCGTCCAAGTGATCCCGTATGTGATCCATAAATTTAGTAATGTTAGCGGTCAAGTCCTGAACTCCCATGATACACTTGCCCTGTACTATGGCGCATACCCCACCCCCACGGGCCAGAAGATAGTCAAGAGCATACCGGTTCTGCATTGCAAACAACCGTAGCTGAGACAACTCCTTGGTTATTGCCCTAAGGGCTCCCAAGGTTTACTACCCGGGTTTTCCTCAGTTTGGCCTTTAACTAACTTAAGTGTATCTCCCGGTAACCTACGTTCTAGCTGTACTTCCCTTCTCATACGCCCCGTCCTCTCTCCAGTCCCTTTCACTTTCTCATAGCCTCGTCCTACACTCTTCTGACAGCCTGATTTTACCTTTATTGTACCACTCTTAACACATCCAAAATCAAATTTACATGTATTCCAAAAACAAGGCAATGTCCATATAATGTTCCCTTCCCATCGCCGGGACCGGTGCAACTGCTTCATGACTCCTGCATTCTCCTTAACTTTGATGACCTTCCATGAGTCGATACCATGTCCTCGTATATGGGGGCAGCGAAGAACATCACCTTTGCATAGGTGATGTATCCTTGTAGATTGGTTGGGGCTACACAGATACATAATATTCCCCTTTTCCATGTCCATCGCCAATAACACGCCAAGCGAAGTGAGGCCAAATATCAGACAGACGATGCGTAGCCACTCCATCATGCTCCACACCTGTAAAATAGCACTGGAGAAGGGAGGCAGGTTAGTATCCGACCTTCTACAGTAGTGGAGATGGACTCAATTTACAGTGATGTAGGTGGACCCAAGCACTTCGCCCCTCCACTTTAACTGCTGTGGGGGTGGTAAGGAGAACTTGGAAGGGCCCGTCCCATCGCGGCTCCGACCCCTTCCTAGTCCAATTTTTGACCATGACATAACTACCGGGCTGGACTGAAAGTGAGCTAGGTACTGGGGGCAGTGGCTGGTGAGCCGCGCGGACTTGGCCATGGAGTTCCTTGAGCACTTGCGTAAGGGCTAGAACATAGGCGGTCATTTCTTCAGTCATCTGATGAAACTGAACCAGTCTGGGAACCTGCAGGCTCCAGGGAGTTCTAAGAGGCCTGCCATAAAGAATCTCGGCGGGAGAGAGCCGGTCCGGTCCCGCAGGTGTAACCCGCAGCTGGAAGAGGGCAACGGGGAGCAACTTAAGCCATGTCAGTCCCGTGTCTGCTCTTAATTTAGCCAATTTAGTTTTGAGGGTCTGATTGTGTCTCTCAACCAACCCGGCCGCCTGCGGTCTGTAAGCACAGTGTAACTGCTGGCGTATGCCCAACTGGGAGCAAAACTCCTTGTTAATTTGTCCAATAAAATGAGGCCCATTATCAGAACTTAACTGACCTGGTATACCGTACCGGGGAATGATTTCCCTCAAGACTTTAACCACAGTAGCAGCTTTATTATCGATAGTCGGATACGCCTCGACCCATCTGCTGAACACATCCACAATGACCAAAACATATTTGTAACATTGACACCTTTCCAACTCAATGTAATCCATTTGGAGCGTCTCAAAGGGACCACTGGGCAACGGGGTTTGCCCCTTCCCACAAGGGATACCTTTTCCGGTGTTATATTGCTGACAAATCAAACACCGATTACTGATACTTTGGGCCAACCCCTGCATTTTAGGGTGCCACCAAGTGTCCAGCAACAAATCACTAGTCCCTCGAGCCCCACAATGAGTTGCAAAGTGTACACATTCAATGACCCATAAAGCCAGCACATCAGACATACAAGTCTGATGTGCAGGCGTGGTCCATAAAGAGGAAACAGAATCATATGTACAACCTAACCGTTTCCACATTTGTTTATCACTCTCAGGAGCGTCCTCCTGTAACCTTATGACGTCTTGGATGGTTGGCATTGACTTGTCAGAAGCAGACATATTTATAGTAGATCGTTTAGTCTGACTTAACATTTTAGGCACCATCACTTGCTGAATTTGCGCGGCTGTTCGCGCTGCACGATCTGCTCGTTCATTACCAACGTCAACTGGGGTTGTACCATTCGTGTGGGCAGCGCATTTAATAACGGAAATCTGCGCTGGCAGAAGGAGGGCCTGCAGTAGGTCAGTAACTAAACCCCGGTGGGATATTTGACCACACATAATCATGTCAGGTTGTTCTGACGAAATGTCACTCAAATCGCCCCTTATTGTGGTAGTTTCCTGAATCAAGGCTAAACATTCTTGACCAGGCGCGTCCTCATGGACAGGGGGACCGCTAAGAAAACAGGCTGGATTGATAGTGGTACAGTATTTAAATGTCAGACGTGGATTGTTCAAAAGGTATATCTCATACCTATTCTGACGAGCTGCGGTAAGATGCTGACCATTCGCCCATATCCCTGGCATGGTACTGGTCATGGACCTGACGTGTAATATGAGGGCTTACCGAAGCTGACTGTGGCCATAAATGTGGTGATATTGTAACAAAATCGGCTGTACCTTCTTTTCCCGTGACTGTGGCTGTAACCTTGACTGGCCATTCGGTCTCAAGTAATGGCCGGTATTTGTCCTCCAACTCCCTGTTTCGTCCAGTTCTGTCATAGGCCAGGGTAACATAATGCAGTGACTGTTCAACGTCTAACGTCCACCACTGGGGGGTGATAGAAATATAGCACTGTTGTCTCATCCTCCTCTTCGCTGATCCACCCACCCAAAGTCACTATATTGGGGCTCCTGCTGGTAAACTACCATTTCTGCCGCTTGTTGGGGTCGCAGATCATCCTTTTTCATTACATACTCAGTCTTAACCTTTGTAACTGAGCCTCCTTCTTGGCCTACACCCTCCTTCCAGTAAAATCTGACTGCCCTTGCCATCTGGGAAGGGTCGTTCTCTGTCCAATTCATGTTATTACATTTCACAGCAGTAGCCACGGAAGGTGGTAGGCAATGCATTAACATAGCACAGTATTGAGGGGAATTCTGACCATTTTGATACAGCAAATCGCCTGACTGCCCCCGGTAGATTTCATTAAAACGCTCCAGAAATTCCTCTGGCTCCTCAGTCTTCCTAGGTTTTAGGTCTAAGATAACAGAAAGATTTATGGGCCTTTGAAATGTGCTATTCAACCCATTCAAGATCTGTGTCCTTCTTTTCTCTATTTGCTCTTTTTTTTTTAAAACTTAAAAATGTTTGAAAATTCAAATTGAATTACTGCAACTTGCAAGCTTAGCTCTGATCTCAACTCAGAACTAAATTTACAATTTGCTTAACACAAACTTGTATAACATTTACAACTTAATTATTTCTTTATCTTAACAATTTTTCTTTTAACAAGTTTTTTTTCTTTTACATACACATAAGTATTAGCAAAATCAACTATCATCTCCAGATTGACACTTTTTAAAATGGTGTCCATGATCTTCTTTAAGTTTCTATTAATCTCCAGATAAAATGAGATAAACCTTATTTCAAGTAAGTAAAACTTAAGATTCTGGCAATTTCAATCAATTGCTTTCGAAAATAATAACTTTTATCAAAGAGGTGGAGAAACCCACTGGTTTCCTTTAATTAATTCAAAACATAACTTTGCTGGTGTTCACTGACTCAAAGGAAAGGTATCCGATTACACTACGGCTGCTGCTGTTATCTCAAAGCCTGAGTGAGAAGCACTGTCTGTTTTCAACTTCGCCTGCTGCTGTTAACCCTTTGAGAGACTTCTGCTTCAACCAATATGCAGCATTCCCCACAATCTCAACTAGACCTCGGAACTGCGTTTTTCGCCAATACAGTCCAAGGAGACAATTTTAGCTTAATCAACTATATATTTAAAACACTCACACATAGAGTTGAACCATCTTCAGATTTAAAAACAGTTATACTGGACTGAACCTTCATCTACTGAAGTCACATCAGCCCCTGAACCCATATAATAGACTGAACCTTCATTACTGAAGTCACATCAGCCCCTGAACCCATATAATAGACTGAACCTTCATTACTGAAGTCACATCAGCCTCTGAACCCTTATACTTGGAATTGAATCATCATTTGAGATGTCCCATCAACCCAAAACCCTAACCCAAGCCGAAACAACAATATGAAATCCCATCAATTAAATTGCTAATCCCCAGACTGACCTGTGATTTCGTCGAGGCGGTCTTTCTGTGCCAACCGCGAGTGACCAGACTAATCAGACGATAAGAAGAGGGGAACAATCAATGCGCGGTCGTTTTCCAGTTCTACATTGAGGGCCCTTTGTTCCCCATCCTCCTGTTCATAATCAGTCTAATTCTGATTTCGCAGTTGGATCAGGACCGCCCTGAGAAATCCCGGTTTTCGGCACCAAATGTTGATTCCCAAATTTCTTTCTCCGTCAGTCTGGCCTCAATAAAAATTGAGATGGATTTGCACGTAAAAAGAAGTTATTTATTTAGCTTGCAAGCTTGATTCATCTTACAGAAACATAAGAGACATCCAGTCTCCTATACTCCAGAAAGCGAATGAACAAAGAAACAAAGGGATCTCTGCAAATCAATTCAAATGGTATCAAGTTTCACATACTCGACGCCCATAGGTCAGCCTATATCCCTCCTGACCTGTTTGATCTATTCTGATTGGCTCACTTCCAATCCCTTTCTCTGGCCCCTATCAATGCAGCATCACTCTCATAGACACACCTCTTCCTGCTTTTTCCATGCGGTCTCAAATCCCTTTGTCCCTAACTGCCAGAATCAAAGTGGCTTATTTCTACATTACATTAACTAGTATCTCTAAAGTAACTATTTTATATCACATTCGTCAGATGGAATGGCTGTGACACAGAATGAGTACTTTGCATCTTTCTTTACCAAGGAAGAAGGTACAGCTGAAGTCACATTGCAAGAGGTGATGGTTGAGATATTGGATGGACTAAAAATTGATAAAGAGGAGATACTAAAAAGGCTGGCTATACTTAGCAAAAGTTGATAAATCAGCAGTACTGGATGGGCTGCATCTGAGTATGCTGAGGGTGACAAGAATATAATCTTCCTTAGATATGGGCATGGTGCCAGAGCACTGGAGAAAAGTAAATGTGAAATCCTTGTTTAAAAAAGGGTGTAAGGATAAACCTAACAATTACAGGCCAGTCAGTTTAACCTCGGTAGTGGAAAAGCTTTTAGAAATGTTCACCCGGGACAAGGTTAACAGTGTGGATGAATCAAAGAAAGGCTGCATAGATTTGTTGAAGGCAAGTCATATTTAACTAACTTGATTGAATTTTTTGATTTTGTAAAAGAGAAGGCTGATAAGCGTAATGCCCTTGATGTGGTGCATTTGGACATTAAAAAGGCTTTTGATAATGTGTCACATAATAAGCTTGCCAGCGAAGTTGAAACTCCTAGAATAAAATGGACAGTGGTAGAATAGATACAAAATTAGATTTAGATTTATTGTCACGTGTACCGAGGTACAGTGAAAAGTATTTTCTGCGTACAGTCCAGGCAGATCGTACTATACATGAAAAACATAGGACATACGATTGTTGTGTTATGTACTCCGGAATAATTCAGGCTGCAACTTGATGCATCTTTGACCAAAAGATACTCCAGACATTGAAGTAGGTTCAATGTGATTTATTGAACCATTAGCACAGTCCTCTATGAGTTTGACTCTCCTGCTAATGTAACTCAGTCTAACTAACCAGTCTGCTCTAAGCCACGTGGTGGGTGTGATGCTTCTGATCTGCCCCTTTCCTACTCTCTAAGTATCGCCTGTGGAAAGAGACCGAGCATGTGTGCCCTGGCCTTATATATGGGTTGTGTAATGCCCCCTTGTAGTAGTGTCACCTCTGGGTGTCTTGACTGCCCATTGGTCGTGTCCTATTCTATGTGTTCATTAGCTGTATGTCTGCATGTCATGATGTCTCTGGTGCTCCCTCTAGTGTTTACTTAGTCGTAGTGTATTTACATTAACCCCTTGTGTATTTACAGTGATGCATATCATAGATTATCATAGAATTTACAGTGCAGAAGGAGGCTATTCAGTCCATCGAGTCTGCACCGGCTCTTGGAAAGAGCACCCTACCCAAGGTCAACACCGCCACCCTATCCCCATAACCCAGTAACCAACACTAAGGGCAATTTTGGACACTAAGGGCAATTTATCATGGCCAATCCACCTAACCCGCACATCTTTGGGCTGTGGGAGGAAACCGGAGCACCCGGAGGAAACCCACGCACACACGGGGAGGATGTGCAGACTCCGCACAGACAGTGACCCAAGCCAGAATTGAACCTGGGACCCTGGCTCTGTGAAGCAATTGTGCTACCCACAAGGCTACCGTGCTGCCCCCTATCACCACAACGATAAATACACAATGTAAATACAGAGCCATAGAGTGAAGCATACTGAGTGTAGTACTACTCAGTGGAGCAGATGCGTGGAGAGATCAGTTCAGTCCACAAAAGGGTCATTTAGGAGTCTGGTAGCAGCGGAGAATGCTTATTGATGAATCTGTTTGTGCATGTTCTCAGATTTTTGTATCTCCTGCCTGATGGAAGAGGTTGGAAGAGAGAATATCCCGGATGGGAGGGGTCTTTGATTATGCTGCCTGCTTTCCCAAGGTAGCGGGGAGTGTAGTCAGTCAATGGATGGGAGGCAGGTTTGCTTGCTGGACTGGGCTGTGTTCACAACTCTCTGTAGTCCAAATTAGCTAAGTGACAGGAAACGGAATAGAAAATATTAATTTTCTGTACTGGAGGAAGAATGTAATGGTGTTTCCAGTGGCTGGTTCAATGACCATTGTTTTTCTTGATATACATTAATGACCATTGTACATTAATGACCATTGGACAGACTTGGTGGCACAGGGCATCATTTCAAACATTGCGAATGGCACAGAACTTGGAGGTGGAATTGCCAGTTCTGGCTGGGCGTGTTCTGGGAGACATCTGCGGAAGTGACATAACGGAAAGACAGCGGCATGGCACGATAGAGTAAATTTCTTCACAGGTCCAATCTCTCATCCACCCTGCCATCCTACCCAACCTCCCTTCGCCGCTCTCCCAGATTCATTTTTTAAAAACATTTATTTCTCTTGTTTTAGTTTCTCCATTCTCTCCCCTGCATCAATCACTTTGGGAACATTTAAATGTTTAAATCTGGCTTCCAGCATGAGTTGTGTTCAATATCGCAAGATTAACAGAAAACAAATAAAACAACACTACAGTAAAGATTGGCAACACTCCACTCCACTGTCTCTTTGGTGTTGATTCAACTCGCTCGAACATTAACGATCATGACATAAGTGCAGGAAAGGGCAGATTTAAAGAGGGCCGAGGTTGTCATTTCCAGCTCAGTCATTGCCATTTCACCACTCGCCTAGAGTCCAACAAGTTACTGAGTCAAGCACGTTTTCAATAAAATGAATGCGACTTCACAAACAGAAAGTTGCTAATTCAGCAGGTTTTCCGATAACACTCTCTGAAGACAAGCAACCCTTTTTGGCTTTTTTATTAATGCAATATTTCTAGCCCAGCTCCCTCTTACCTAGAGTCCCAGAACTTTCTTTCAGCCACGTGGAGATCTTCTTGAAGCTCAAACAGAGTCCGCAGTAAAAAAAAACAAAGTTGCAACAGCAACATTTGTGCGCGCAGTGAGTGTGTGGTGACATTGGTTATGTCTTTGTCATCATGTTGCACCTGTTGTACCTGCTGCGAACACAGTCATCAATGTTCATGAATGGACTGTGGCAGGGACTACAAATTATACAATGGAATCACAGATTTATCATTTTAAAATCTCCCAGATTGCTTTTAATAACCAGTGGGAGATTCATGGCGAATCCAGTAGTCTCCCAGCCATTCCAGGAGAATTGGCATCCATATTAAGAAGTTTAGTGAACAGTGAGGAGACTAGGGATAGACTTCAAAGAACATAGACCGCTGGAAGAACTGAGCAGACATGTGGCAGATTAAATTTAAAGCAAAGAAGTGCAAAGTGATATATTTTGGTAGGAAGCATGAGGAGATGCAATACAAACTAAAGGGTACAACACTAAAGAGAGTGGAGAACAGGGAGACCTGGGGGTATATGTGCACAAACATTTAAAGGTGGCAGGGTAGGTAGAGAACATGGTTAAAAAGGCACACGGGATGTTGGGCGTTATAAATAGAGGCATTATGTACCAAAGTAAGGGAAGTTGTGATGAACCTTTCTAAAATATCGGTTTGGTCTCAACTGGAATATTGTGTTCAATCCTGGATTCCGCACTTTAAGAAGAATGTGAAGGCTTTAAAGAGGGTGCAGAAACGATTGAAGAGAATGTTTCCAAAAATGGAGGAACAAAGAACAAAGAAAAGTACAGCACAGGAACAGGCCCTTCGGCCCTCCAAACCTGCGCCGACCATGCTGCCCGTCTAAACTAAAATCTTCTACACTTCCGGGGTCCATATCCCTCTATTCCCATCCTATTCATGTATTTGTCAAGATGCCCTCACTATCATCCCTGCTTCCACCACCTCCTCCGGCAGCGAGTTCCAGGCACCCACTACCCTCTGTGTAAAACAACTTGCCTCGTACATCTCCTCTAAACCTTGCCCCTCGCACCTTAAACCTATGCCCCTAGTAATTGACCTCTCTACCCTGGGAAAAAGCCTCTGACTATCCACTCTGTCTATGCCCCTCATAATTTTGTAGACCTCTACCAGGTCGCCCCTCGACCTCCTTCGTTCCAGTGAGAACAAACCGAGTTTATTCAACTGAGGACTTTGATTGTATAGAAAGATTGGAGAAGCTGGAATTGTTCTTCTGAGAGAAGAGAAGGTGGAGAAGAGATTTAATAGAAGTGTTCAAAATCTTGAAAGGTCCAAACAGAGTAGGTGAAGAGAACCTGTTTCCGATGCAGAAGGTTTGGGAACGAGGGAACGCAGATTTAAAGTGATTGCTGATTAACCAAACGTGACATGAAAAAATGTATTTTTACACAGTGAGTGGTTAGGATCTGGAATACACATGAGAGAGCTGTGTAGGCAGATTCGAATGTGGCTTTTAAAAGGGCGTTAGAAAGCAACTGAAGGGAAAATTAATTGCAGGGTTAAGGGGAAATGGCTAAATGTCCGACCTCTTCATTGTAATAATTCTATGATTCAGCGACTCGGTGACAGTCTCCTTGCAGCATCAAAATGAAAGTCTCATTAGATCTCTTGGGGTAGGTCTGCCTGTGCTTGAAGACTAGACTTCTGCAATGAGGTTGAGTGGACACCATGTGCATGAGGTACAGTTGCACCCGCCTATCTTCTTCAGTATGAACTCACCTCCAAATCCAGCACTGATGCAAAACACTCTGGTCACTTTCAGTAAAGTGGCAGCTGCCTACAACATAGCCCTTTGAAAAGGAAAACTTAGCCGCAAACAACAGCAACAAGTGATTCACTGAAAGTAATCCAGCGATATGTGAGGCAGAAAAAAATATTCAGAGCTTTAGCTGTAATGTTATACTATTATTTGACATATTGAGGATGAAATGCATCATGAATGGCAGTGATAAATGGGCGACAACCAATTGATTTTTACATTGTGTATTGATCGTATGTCCTATGCTTTTCGTGTATGCTACGATCTGCCTGGACCGTATGCAGAAAAATTTGCAATGAATCAATAGAACAGAAAATAGAGCAGGATGTAATAAAGGCTGGTAATTAGCTCTCACATGATTCACATAACTGCTCAAGATTGAGGTGGGACCTGTTTCGATTTGCATGGTGGCTAACACACTAGATAGTGATTTCAGGAGAAATTTCTTCATACAAAGAGTAGTTAGAGAGCAAATAAAGAGAATCTGTTTTGAATAGCTGAAAGGTCCATAACCAGAGGACTCAGATTGAAGGTGATTGGCCAAATGAACCAGAGAGAAATGAGAAAAGATGTTTTTTTATAGAATGAGTGGTTGGAATTTCGAAAGCAGTGTCTTAAAGGGTGGTGGAAACAAATTCAATGATATCCTTCAAAAGCAGGCTTGTCCGACCTTTTCGCTCTGGGGGCCACATTTGAACACATTCTTACTCAAGGGCCGAGGAGCAAGTTTTGGAAAGATGGGGGGGCGGGATTCTCCAATAATGGGGCTATGACCCCACTCCAGCGTCAAAACGTGGGATTTTCACGATTGACTTCCGGGTGCGGCTATGCAGAGCGAGGTCGCATATTCGGTAGCTCCTGCTTGGAACGGACTTTTGGGCTCGTTACAGGGCCCCCACGGCATTTGTTTGCCATTTCCCGGTGTGGGAAGAAGGTTGCAACATTCCCTCGACAGTGTCCCCCAGGAAGGGTATATCTCTTGGTTGCGAGACACGGCAGAAACAGTAAAAGATTTGGCTGCAACTGCAGGATAAACAGGGCCTCTTCCAGCATGCAGGCGGGGGAAGGGCAAGCTTAAAGCTGCAAGCTGACCTGAGGGCCTGTATCAAAGGTGAATTCTAGCAGCAGAGGGAACAACTGTGAAAAGATCTCATCAAGGCCACTGAAGGGACTTCCGGTTGCGGTGATGCCTAGCTAGCCGCACGCTTCGGCGGCTCCAGCTCCGACGGACCTTCGGGCTCTTTTAAGAGCCCCAACGGGGAATTTTTCGACGACGCAACCCGGTGTGGGGTGTGTGAGAAGGGAGTCCCCCCCAAACGAAGGAGGAAAAAACTGGCGGCGGCGGCTGCAGCGCGAGGATTCGTCGACCAAAGGGTCAGAAAGAGAGAAGTACAAGATGGCGGCGGAGAAAGCGCAGGCGACATGGGGGCCTGAGCAGGATGAAATCGTGAGACGGTGCGTGGAGCTGCTGAAGAGGGAGGTGCTGACCCCGATGCTACAGGCAATTGAGGGGCTCAAGGAGAAGCAGATGGGAGAATGCTGTGGTACGGATATACCAGGATTGGAGTGCGGAGGTGGCGAGAAGGAGGGCGAGCTTCAACCGAGCCAAAGAGGTGTTGCATAAAAGGAAGGTGAAGTTTGGGATGCTGCAGCCGGCAAGACTATGGGTCACGTATCAGGAGAGACACTATTATTTTGAGACGGCGGAGGAAGCATGGTCCTTCATCAAAGAAGAGAAATTGGACCGGAACTGAGGGACTGAAGCTGCAGGAAATGTTATTGTTATTGTTTTTGTTAATGTTACAGTGGAAGTTAATTGAGAAGTAAACAGGGAAGGGGGGAGACATTGGGGAAAGACGGGACATAGTCAGAGAATGGGGAAGGAGAGGGGGATGGGAAAGGGAACTGCGCCATAAGAGGCGGGTCAGGTAAAGGGATGTTCCCGCGCCAGAAAGAATAAGGCGGGAAGACAGGCGCAAGGCGGATGGGAGTTCCCCCACACGGGGGGGTCGAGGAGTGAGCAGGAGTAGCCGGGGTCAGTTGAAGTCAGCTGACTTACGGAAGTGATATGGGGGGAGCAATCATGCTAGATAGGGATCTAGCGGGGGGGGGGGGGGGGAGGGGAGGGGAGGGGGGGGGCAACTGGGTTGCTGCTGCGGAAATCCAAAAGGAAATGGCTAAAGAGTGGGTGGGCGGGGATGGTGTGCGACGCTGGGGGAGCGAGCGGGAGCGCGGAGGCGGGTTATGGGACTGGCCTAGAGAAGATAATGGCTCGTCGACACGGGAGGGGGGCAGGTAGCCCCCTAGTGAGGCTGATCACGTGGAACGTGAGAGGCCTGAACGGACCGATAAAAAGGGCCCGAGTGCTCGCGCATTTGAAAGGACTAAGGGCAGACGTGGTTATGCTCCAAGAGACGCACCTAAAGGTGGCGGACCAAGTTAGGCTAAGGAAAGGATGGGTGGGACTGGTGTTCCACTCAGGACTGGAGGCAAAGAACAGAGGGGTGGCCATTTTGGTGGGGAAACGGGTAGCATTTGAAGCAAAGAACATCGTAGCAGATAGCGGAAGTAGATACGTAATGGTGAGTGGTAGGCTGGAGGGAATGGAGGTCGTGTTGGTTAATGTGTATGCCCCAAATTGGGACGATGCGGGATTCATGAGACGGATGCTGGGGCGTATACCGGACCTGGAGGCAGGAAATTTGATTCTAGGAGGGGACTTTAATACGGTGCTGGACCTGGGGCTAGATAGATCCAGCTCAAGGACCGGAAGAAGGCCGGCAGCGGCCAAGGTACTTAAGGGGTTTATGGACCAAATGGGGGGAGTGGATCCATGGCGATTTCTTAGACCTAGGGCTAGGGAGTTTTCCTTCTTCTCCCATGTCCATAAAGTGTACTCCCGGATAGATTTTTTTGTGCTGGGAAGGTCGTTGATCTCTAGGGTGGAAGAAGCTGAATACTCAGCCATAGCGGTTTCGGATTATGCCCCACATTGGGTGGACCTGGAAGCAGGAGAGGACAGGGAGCAGAGAACACTCTGACGATTAGATGTGGGACTGATGGCGGATGAGGGAGTGTGTGCAAGAGTGCGGGGGTGTATTGAGAGATACCTGGAGGTCAATGACGACGGCGAGGTCCCTGTGGGAGTGGTCTGGGAAGCATTAAAAGCGGTGGTCAGAGGAGAGCTGATCTCTATTGGGGCCCACAAAAGGAAAACAGAGGCCAAGGAAAGGGAAAGATTACTGGGGGAGATTTTAAGGGTGGACAGGGAATTTGCAGAGACCCCGGAGGAGGAATTGTACAGGGAGAGGAGACGACTCCAGACGGAGTTTGACCTTCTGACCACCAGAAAGGCGGAGGTACTGTGGAGGAAGACACAGGGGAGGAGGTATGAATATGGGGAAAAGGCTAGTCGCCTGTTGGCGCATCAATTGCGAAAGAGGGCAGCAGCGAGGGAGATAGGAGGAATTAGAGACGAAAGGGGAGACACGGTGCGAAGGGCAGGAAAGATAAATGAGGTGTTCAAGACCTTCTATGAGGAACTGTATAGGTCTCAACCCCCAGAGGGAGAGGAGGGGATGCGGCAGTTCCTGGACCAATTGAGGTTCCCGAAAGTGGAGGAGCAGGAGGTGGCAGGCCTGGGAGCGCCGATTGGGGTGGACGAGGTTATTAAGGGACTGGGAAGCATGCAAGCAGGGAAGGCCCCGGGGCCAGCCGGGTTCCCGGTGGAATATTACAGAAAATATGTGGACTTGTTGGCCCCGTTGATGGCGAGGGCGTTCAATGAGGCTAGGGAAGGGGGGACTCTACCCCCGACGATGTCGGAGGCGACGATATCGCTAATTTTGAAGAGGGACAAAGATCCGTTGCAGTGCGGGTCCTATAGACCTATTTCACTATTGAACGTGGACGCCAAATTGCTGGCAAAGGTACTGGCATCGAGGATAGAGGACTGTGTCCCGGGGGTGGTGCACGAAGACCAGACAGGGTTCGTAAAAGGGAGACAACTGAATGTTAACGTGCGACGACTATTAGGGGTGATAATGATGCCCCCAGTGGAGGGGGAGGCAGAGATAGTGGCGGCAATGGACGCAGAGAAGGCATTTGATAGGGTGGAGTGGGAGTATTTATGGGAAGTGTTAAGGAGGTTTGGGTTTGGGAACTGGTTTATTAGCTGGGTTAGACTTCTTTATGGGGCTCCAACGGCAAGCATAGTTACAGGTCGACATAGATCTGAGTATTTCCGATTATATAGGGGAACAAGACAGGGATGCCCGCTGTCTCCATTGTTGTTCGCGTTGGCAATTGAACCTCTGGCCATGGCGTTGAGAGACTCCAGGAAATGGAGAGGGGTGATTAGAGGGGGAGAAGAACACCGAGTCTCGTTATACGCAGATGACCTATTGTTATACGTGTCGGACCCAGCGGGGGGGATGATAGAGGTTATGCAAATTTTGAGGGGGTTCGGGGAATTCTCGGGGTATAGGCTAAACATGGGGAAGAGTGAATTATTTGTGATACATCCAGGGGACCAGAGTAGAGAGATAGAAGGCTTACCGCTAAGGAAAGTGGATAGAAACTTCCGATACCTGGGGATTCAGATCGCTAGGAGCTGGGGAACCTTGCACAGACTTAATCTGACACGGCTGGTAGAACAAATGGAGGAGGACTTCAAGAGGTGGGACATGCAGCCTCTATCGCTGGCGGGCAGGGTGCAAGCAATTAAGATGATGGTCCTCCCGAGGTTCTTATTTGTATTTCAATGTCTCCCTATACTAATCACCAAGACCTTTTTTAATAAACTAGATAGGAGCATCACGAGCTTCGTGTGGGCAGGGAAAGTTCCGAGAGTAAGGAGGGGGTTCCTTCAGCGTAGTAGGGACAGAGGAGGACTGGCACTACCGAACTTGGGTGATTACTATTGGGCCGCCAATGTGGCAATGATACGTAGATGGATGATGGAGGGTGAGGGAGCGGCGTGGAAAAGACTGGTGAGAAAGTCCTGTAAAGGGACGAGTTTAGCGGCGCTGGTGACGGCGCCGCTACCGATCTCACCTAAAAAGTTTACCACAAACCCGGTGGTGGCGGCAACACTGAATATCTGGGGACAGTGGAGGCGACAGAGAGGGGTGCGGGGAGCCCTGGTGGGGTCCCCTATCAGGAACAACCATAGGTTCGCCCCAGGAAGAATGGATGGAGGATTTCAGAGCTGGTACCAGTTGGGAATTAGGAAAATGGGAGATTTATTTATAGATGGGACTTTTGCGAGTTTGGGAGCATTGGAGGAAAAGTATAAGTTGCCCCGGGGAAATTTCTTGCGATATATGCAGGTGAGGGCGTTTACTAGACAACAGGTGAGGGAATTTCCGTTGCTCCCGACACAGGGGATACAGGACAGGGTGCTTTCAGGGGTGTGGGTCGGAGAGGGCAAGGTGTCAGAGATTTATAGAGAGATGAGGGAAGAGGGGGAGGAGTCGGTGGGCGAACTAAAAGGAAAGTGGGAAGAAGAATTAGGGGAGGAGATAGAGGAGGGCATGTGGGCTGATGCCCTAAGCAGGGTAAATTCCTCTTCCTCACGCGCCAGGCTTAGCCTGATTCAATTTAAGGTGCTACATAGAGCACACATAACGGGGGCAAGATTGAGCAGGTTCTTTGGAGTGGAGGACAAATGTGGGAGGTGTGGCGGGAGCCCGGCAAACCACGCACATATGTTTTGGGCGTGCCCGGCACTGGAAGGGTATTGGAAGGGAGTGACGGGAGTGATTTCGCAGGTGGTGAAGGCCCGGGTCAAACCAGGCTGGGGGTTAGCTCTATTTGGAGTTGCGGAAGAGCCGGGAGTGCAGGAGGCGAAAGAGGCCGATGTCGTGGCCTTTGCGTCCCTAGTAGCCCGGCGCAGGATCCTACTCATGTGGAAGGAGGCGAAACCCCCCGGACTGGAGGCTTGGGTAAATGATATGGCGGGGTTCATTAAACTGGAGCAGATAAAGTTTGCCCTGAGAGGATCGGCTCAAGGGTTCACCAGGCGGTGGCAGCCATTTCCCGACTACCTAGGGGAACGTTAGAGGGAAGACAGATGACCAACAGCAGCAACCCAGGGGGAGGGGAGGGGGGGGGTTTAGTTTAGTTTAGGTCAATAGACAATGGGGTTTTGTTACCTGTGTATTGTTAAAAATTTCTGTTTTGTTTCGTTTGCTTTGTAAGAGGGAAAAATTGTTGTTTGGAAAAAATTTTCAATAAAATATATATTTTTTAAAACGTGGGCGTTTCACTCTCGACTATCCTGAAGAAAGCCCCCCACCAGTGCAGCCGTGGACTGACTCTACAGCCGCCATTGGCTGTTCCCGACAGGCAAAACATGGTTAGAACCACGCCGTCGGGAACTCGGCTAGTTTTCATTGGAGAATCGCTGCGGGAGCCTCTGTCAATGGCCCCCTACCCGCGCCGCGTAGGCCATGCACGCGCAATTCACGGAGATTCTCCGGGGACTGGATTATCGCAGGAGCGGCGTTGCGCCAGAGTTCGGTGTCAACGCCCATTCACCGCAATCGGCATGGAGGTTCGGAGAATCCCACCCAGGGTATTGGCAAAACAATAAACTAATTTCAGAAAAAGTTGATCTTTTAAGGAAAGTAACAATTGCTGAACAAGCGTAAACAATGTTGTAACACTGTTGAGTCAAAAAAGAGTAAGCAATAAAAATGAGCAGAATGTTGGAGGGTCTGTGTGTGTAAGTGGGAGAGTGCGTGCATGTGATGTTGGTGTGTGGCAGTGAGAGTGAGTAAGAAAATTGAGACTGGGCATAAGGCACGCACACTCACCCCCACCCACTCACTCAATCTAAAAAGAATTGGATAAGTAGTTGAAGGAGAAAATAAATTGCAGCGATATGGCAAAGAGAGTGGGAGTAGGATTAACTGAATTGTTGATTGAAAGAGCTGGAGTAGATTCTAGATATTTTTGTGCTATACCAAGATAATTCTATGAATAGAAGGAAATGTTGAATGAGTGAGATGAAGAAGGGTGGGAAAAGTCTTGTTTGGAGCATAAATACTGTTGGACCGAATGGCTCATTTCTCTGCTCTAAATACTATGGAGTACTGTATCAGGCTTTGTGAGGAATGCACTGTTTTCTTCTGGGCAACCAAGATGTTTTCCAGAGGATTTGACATTGGCATCTCAAGTGTCAATATTTGGAACTAACCTTTGTCAATGTGCTTTTAGAACAGATAGTATCAGGAAGTGTTCTCACTCTGCAGGGATTCCCCCAGTGGTGTATAAATATTTGTTGGTGGTCCGTGGGTCTCTGATAATATTTGCAGAGGCTTACCATAAAGTACGGTTTGAAAATCATCGAGATAGATAATGTCACTGGAAAAGAGTCCGGAAATGTGAATTGGGAGGAAGCATTGTTACTCCATCTGAAAAATGGGATCACAGGTAGTTAGGAACTCCGTTGAAGTTAAATGTTAAACCTGGTGTTCCAATTTCAAATCTCCACCAATGTGTTTGGGTATTGTGGTCCATATGATTGTTTCTGCTGAATTACTGGCAACCTAAATCTCAAAATGTTGTAATGCCAATACCAAACTTAAAGGGTGGGTTCTCTGTTTCCTAATACTGAAATCGTGAAACGTGATTGGGCGGAGAATAGGTTCCGATTCTAAAACCGCAGCGATTTAACACCAAATTGCAATGCTCCAGCACCTCGACAGCGGTGTCAATGCATTCCGGACGCACATGCAATAGACACCATTTGCATATCATTAGTGGGCCCTACCCGGTATTCTCCTGTTGGCTCTGCCTCCGATAGGCCGAATTCTCGACGGCGCTTGTGCTTTTAAAATTCGTGAAATGAGCTGAGGGAGAGAGAGGGGTTACAAAAAATGTGCAACTCCGCCATAGTTTAAAAAAAAATATTTTTAAATTAAAGTTTTGCAAAGTTTTTCATAATAAATAGTAATAATCCTAACACAGCAAAATAGAATGAACATTAACATAGTGCAAAAAGAAAATGTGCAAAAAGAGAATATACAATAGCAATTGACTAGACGTGACACCACACGCCTCAGTCTTCCCACATCCTCCAAACGGAGCACTCACCCCCACTCCCCTATTGGTCGCTGCTGCTGCTGACGTTTTAATTTTCCATGAGAAGCCATTGGACGGTATTATGCCCCCGCTCAACAGCAGCAGCTCTGTACACTTGGCAAAATTATTTACACACATGAGTAGGCATCTGTTCGTGGTGTTGTCGTCCCTTGCTTCTCCCAGACGGAGTTCGCTGCCGTTGTCGTCTCGTGCGCACTTCCGCTTCTGCGGCCCACCCGTCTTCCCCATTTTCTCTGTCCCTATGGATGTTAAGTTTGTAAACGTTTCCCTGCCTCCCCCCTCCCCCTCCCTGGCTCTCCTCTATTGTTCCCTGTCTCTTCCCTCTACCCCCCCTCTCCCCGCTTCTGCCCCTCCCCCCCTGTCATGATATCCATATTAACATATCATGGTGCAATCACACACACACAATGATGGACAGGTAGACGGACCAATCAACACATACACAAGATCACAGCCAATCACCAGTGAGAGCACATGCACTATAAAACAGGGAACACCACAGTTCCCGCTCAGTCGACCAGGAGATAGCTCAGAGCACAGAGCTCACAGCGTGCCACTCAGACATACACCATGTGCTGAGTGCCTCTCTAAGATAGTGCTAGGGCTGGGTCCACAGGTTAGCTGGTGAAGTACGAACCACAGCCAGAAGTTAACAGTTATTATGGTACAGAATAATAAACAGAGTTGTACCATCTACAACCGTGTTGGTTCGTTTGTGTATCGGAACACCCAACACGACCCCCCCCTCCCCTCCCCCCCACCGTGGTTCTCCTTTCCTTCCTCTTAGATTTAGCTGTCCCCCCTCTCCCGGTCTATCTCTCCCTCTCATGCTTTGGCTACTTTCCCCTGTTTCTTGGCTACCTGGCTATTCTTCTGCTTGTTTGTTGGCCACAAACAGGCCTCGGAACAATTGGGTGAATGGCTCCCACGTTCTGTGGAAGCCGTCGTCTGACCCTCGGATGGCGAATTTGATTTTCTCCATTTGGAGAGATTCCGAGAGGTCGGACAGCCAGTCTGCAGCTTTGGGTGGTGCTGCTGATCGCCAGCCGAACAGGATTCTACGATGGGCGATCAGGGAGGCAAAGGCAAGGGCGTCCACCCTCCTCCCCAGGAATAGATCTGGCTGGTCTGAAACCCCGAAGTCCGCAACTTTCGGGCATGGCTCCACCCTCAACTCCACCACTTTGGACATTGCCTCAAAGAAGGCTGTCCAGTACTCCACAAGTCTGGGGCAGGACCAGAACATGTGGGCGTGGTTGGCCGGGCCTCCTTGGCACCGCTCAAGTGTTCTTGTTAAGTGGGCTCTATGTACCACTTTTACTTGCGTCAGGCTGAGCATTGCGCACGTGGAGGTGGAGTTGACCCTATGCAGTGCTTCGCTCCAGAGTCCCCACCCTTTTTCGATCCCCAGGTCCTCCTCCCACTTCATTCTTGTTGCGTCCAGTATGGTGTCGGCCCCTTCTACCAGTCGGTCATACATGTCATTACAGTTTCCTTTATCTAGGAAACCCCTTCTACCAGTCGGTCATACATGACACTACAGTCACTCCACCATAGTTTGCTGACAGTTGTGCTGCTGGCGGGGGGCTTCTGCCGGGGTCGGGGTGAGTAGAGGGGGGTGGCCAGGTTGTGGGGTTGGGGTGGATGGCCACGGTACATCATTGCTGCAAACGGCAAGGCAACCATGCAGCTGCACATGCCGCTGACACGGGCCGTATAGGTGTCCCCCCAGGCCACCCCATGGGTGCACTCTGGCCCAGCCGACCCATCAGCTATATGGGCATGCTCCAGTACAACCAGTGCCATCTTGTTGGCTGGGATAGTTTGTACAGGGATTGTAATGTGTATATGCGGCTGCAGCTTGTCAGCCTCCCGAGTGTCAATCACAGACACGGTGAATCCCACACTGTTCTCCATTGGAATCGATTGTGTTCCACGTAGCGCCCCTCCATAGTTGCTGAACTATTGAACAGGTTTAGCGCCAGTTTTGCTGTCTTGAAAATCAACGAAGTCTGCGATGGCGTCAATACTTACTCTCACGCGCCGAGTTCGTTTTCCGGCTGACACGCCATTCTCCGCCAGATCAGGAACTCCACTACTGCCGATGGGCAATGAAAAATCCACCCCCAGATAACCTTAACTCACTTTGCTCATCATGTGCTCTTAACTCCTTCTCTTGCCCGTGATCTCATTATCACATGATCAGGAAACACACCAAAATGTTCCATTTGCAATTGTTCTGTATTTTGATTTTTACTGGCTGTTCAAACACAGTAGGCATCACTATTATCTGTGACCCAACTACTACCACTCCCACAATCACTTCTCCCATCTTCAAGCTACTCTGTATTTTTACTTCCCCAGAGAAGTTTTTTTGTCTCTCCATGAATACTGCTAAACAGAACCTCTTCCTTCAATATCCCTTCTGAACATCAGGGGCGGGATTCTCCGTAATCGGCACGATGTCCACCGACCGGCGCCAAAAACGGTGCGAATCAGTCCGGCATCGTGCCGCCCCAAAAGTGTGGAATTCTCCTCATCTTGAGGGGCCGAGCCCTCACCTTGAGGGGCTAGGCCCACGCCGGACTGATTTCCGCCCCACCAGCTGGCGGGAAAGGCCTTTGGTGCCCCGCCAGCTGGCGCGGAAATGACTTTGCCGTGCGGCGCATGCGCGGGCGCGTCAGCGGCCACTCACGGCATCCCCGCGCATGCGCAGTGGAGGGGGTCTCTTCCACCTCCGCCATAGTGGAGACCATGGCGAAGGCGGAAGGAAAAGAGTGCCCCCACGGCACAGGCCCGCCTGCGGATCGGTGGGCCCCGATCGCTGGCCAGGCCACCGTGGGGGCACCCCCCGGGGCCAGATCGCCCCCCCAGGACCCCGGAGTCCGCCCGCACCGCCTTGTCCCGCCGGTAAGAGAGGTGGTTTAATTCTCGCCGGCGGGACAGGCATTCCAGCAGCGGGACTTCGGCCCATCACGGGCTGGAGAATCGCCGGTGGGGGGGGGCCCGCCAACCGGCACGGCGCGATTCCCACCCCCGCTGAATATCCGGTGCCGGAGAATTTGGCAACCGGCGGGGGCGGGATTCACGCCAGCCCCCGGCGATCCTCCGACCCGGCGGGGGGTCGGAGAATCCCGCCCCTGATATCTATATCCCACAACATTTGGGATCATCTTGCCTTATCTTTTCAAATTTGAATATCTTTCCCATTCCATTTTGTAAACATGAAAAACTTTCCCTTCCCACACAAGTCTTAAGCACCTCCTATTCACTATGTCTCTATCCAAACTGTGCACACATTTTCATCCCTTTATTCACTCCCATTGTTTGTTCCTCTGTGTTCAAACTCTATCGGCTTCTCTTGTTCTCCAATCTCTGGTTTAATATTTACTTTCTTAAGACTTACAACTCCAACCAGCTCGCTGTTTCATCTCCAACAGAAAGATTTTATACGCCCCAGTTTATTACAATGAAAGCATCCAACTTTCTTCATTCCCTCAGCACCGTCTTTTTTATTTTGAGGTGAAGTCTCCTCAGAATTTTGCGTGACTGTCTTTTCTCGCACTTTCCCATTTCCTTTCTTTCTCAGATTTGAAAGTGTGCCAAAAAAAAAAGGCATTGATTTATGAACAAATTCATACTCTTCAGCAAGCTCCGCGGCTTGCCTCCCAGTTTTAACTCTTTGTTCCCTCACATGAGTTCTCATCACTGCATTTCATGAAGCTTTGAATTCTTCCAACAGAGTTACTTCTCAAAGAGCCTCAGATTCCTTCTATTTTTAATGTTCTCCAAAATCATGTATCCAAATTACTTTGTTTATTCTTTTTCAAATTCAATATAAGTCTGTTCAGACTGTTTTCCTACATTTCAAAACTTTTGTCTGCATTTTTATCTTCATTTGTCTCGTTATTTTCTTCAGTGAATTAAAAAAACGCCTCTACGTCCATTTTGTCAAATTTTGGAAGTGCCTGTACAAATCTAAACATCTCTAATAATCATTATTGCCACAAGGAGGCTTACATTAACACTGCAATGAAGTTACAGTGAAAAGCCCCTAGTCGCCACATTCTGACGCCTGTTCAGGTACACCGAGGGAGAATTCAGAATATCCAATTCATCCAACAGCACGTCTTTCGGGACTTGTGGGAGGAAACCAGAACTCCCGGAGGAAACCCATGCAGACAAGGGGAGAACGTGCAGACTCCGCACAGACAGTGACCCAAGCCGGGAATCAAACCTGGGGCCCTGGAGCTGTGAAGCAGCAGTGCTACCCACTGCTCTACCGTGCTGCCCAACCCCATTAGGTTTATGTCTAGAACTACTTCCTTCCACAACCTGCTCTAGTGTCTCTGCTTTAACTTCCTGCATTTTAAGCTGCAATGCTCTCTCTTTCTCCTTTTCCCTTTCTGCCATTGTTAACTTTTCCCATTTCAAAATCCCTTTGAAAAGTTCTCTCGTTGTCTCTTTCCTCCCTTTCCTTTTCCTGCATCTCTCGTTCACGTTTTTCATTTCTATTTCTTTTTATAATTGAATTTTAGCTTATACAATTGCCTCACTTTTCGGAAAACTTGGTCTGTATGTCAACTCTTGTCCATTTAGGTGCTTCACTATACTTTCAATAATCTCAGCTTTCTTTAACCCCTAGTATGTCAGCAAGCAGGACTCAGACCTTCCTGTTGTTTGCCATTTAAACTCATCGTCCTGCTCTCATGTCCATATGTCCGTGGAACTGCTGCAATGTTCCAGTGAAGCCGGCACAAACTGGAGGATCAGCACCTAATCTTCCGATTAGGCACGTTACAGCCTTCCGGACTTAACATTCAGTACAACAACTTCAGACTGTGAACTCTGTCCGCCACCTTTACCCCATATTTATTTCTATCAATTTATTGCTAGCCCTCTATCCAGGCCCACCTCTCCACTACCCCCCCTCCCCTACAGAATAAATCTGACCCCATTTCCAGTTCTTTCTAGCTTTGACAAAGAGTCGACCAGATTTGAAACATTAGTTCCCTTTTCTCTCCATAGATGCTGTCAGACCTGCTGAGATTGTCCAGTATTTTCTGTTTCTATTTCAGATTCCAGCATCCATAGTAATTTGCTTTGATCCAATTTATCTGCCAATTCAATTTACTGTCTTTTGTTTACTTTCTGTAACCAGAGTTGCATCTTCCATCTTTAGGAAAGCCTTAGCCAATTCAAGGACAATGTTACAGTCACCCTATTTTGAATCATGCATCTTCTCACTTGGATCCACACTCTCCTCACTCCATCAGACTTTTGAATGGACCTACCTCATATAAAGTTGTTCTTTTCTCTACACCCTAGCTATGATTATAACATTACATTCTGCAGTCTCTCCGTCCTACCCTATGTACGGTATGCGTTGTCTGTATAGCATGCAAGAAACAATACTTAGCAGTGTATACCAATACATGTGACAATAATAAATCAAAAATCAAAGTTATATTTAAAAGTCACAAATTTTCCATACACCCAAGGAATTATACTTTTCAAAATCCCAGACAAGCACCCAATTTTGTTAAGGACCCTGCTGATGTCAAATGTGAGGGTATCCCAAAACCCAGAAGGGTAACTTGGAACACCGGTTCTTAGTGGCTTGTATTTTCCGTTTGATATATTGTGAGAAAGAATATGCAAACCAGGGAGGAATAGGCCAGTCATTTTGTGATCAGTTACTACAGAATATTTATTAACGTAAAAGAAAGACACATGACAAGAAGGTCCACAATACACTAGAACAGTGCACTTAACTATGATGATAGCTATACACACACAGTATTACATGAAGTTACCCCTTTGTTCCCAACTACCTACTTTTCCTGAACTCTGAGACGCTCCTTGTTCACAAGCAACATCCAGTATTATATAACTCTTTTTCAGGGGAGAATGTTCTCTGCAGCTGGGTGTGGCTGTGACAGTAGCTGCTGTCACCGTGTCCCTTTCACCTGTTATTGTGCTGTGGATACATATTATTATTTCTTTTTGATGTTACCAGCCGACTTTTAGCGGACAAGTGCCAACTCCCCTATCTCTTCACTTTGAAGTTACTCCAAAAGGTTAGGCGGGGTTACTGGGTAACAGGGATAGGTTCGGGTCGAGGGCCTAGGTCAGGTACTCTTTCCAAGGGTCGGTGCAGACTCGATGGGCCGAATGGCCTCCTTCTGCACTGTAGAGATTCTATGATTCTCTTCGACATCCCATTGTTTTCCCCTCATCACAGGCAAAGTCGTGCTTTTCTCACTGGTATGCTAATTCGCATATCAGAACACCTTTCAAACAGCTGCTCTTATCAATTCCCCTTTTTATTTCATTTTATTTCAATTTCATTTTCAATCTTAATTTTCCCCAATTCTTAAAAACGTGAATTGAGGATGAGTACAGTCACAAGAAAGATTGTTGAGAATTGATTGAAAGAGAAGTAGAAGAAAAGGAATTGGTGCTGAATCACCATACTTAATGAATAATAGACACTAATGAGATTAACATTTGATTGTCAATTAATATCTCCGAAATAGACTGAAGTTAGAAGTGGATCAATAATAGGCATATCAGCTTTCTACCTTGTGTGGGTGGTATAGACTGGCAACTGAAAAGCAGTAAATGCAAGTTAATTTATAATAGGATACTGAAGGATGCTGAGAAGACACTATAATGAATAATGGATCATCTCCAAGGCACAACCTCCATAACTATGTTTTGTGCTCTCTGATTCTGTCTGTTTCTGTTTGTCTTTCATTCATTCGTCTGTGTCTCTCTGTGTATATATAAGTTATATATAATTTGTATATATTAGTGTGTTAGCTGGGGCTCAATTGTTGAAACTTTTGTCTGAGTCAGAATATTGTGGGTTCAAGTTCCATTACAGGACCTGATTACAAAACTCAAGGCTGACACTCCAGCTTTAGGATTCAGTTCTGTTGGAGGTGCTGCACTTACAATAATTATGGCCTGCCTTGTCTGCCCTCTTGGGTGGAGATCATACTTCCAAAGGCATTAATTTGAAGACAAGCAGCAAAGGTATTCCTGGTGTCCTAAGCAATATCTACTCCTCAATCAATAAAAATAGTCTATCTGTTCACTATTACCTAGCTGTATTTTGGAGCTTGCTGTGCACAAATTGGCTGCCATGTTTCCCACATTACAATGGCTGCTGTAGTTGAAATCTATTTCATTTGTTGCAAAGTACGTTGGGCCACCTGTTGTGCTGAAAGGTGTTACGGACAGGAGGGGGTCATTTCAAACAATATTGTTTCCTCTTGCTGCCTGCCCATAAACAAAGGTACTTTGAATTACTGGGCGGGAATTACCGGCTGTTCACACCAGTGGGAAATTCCGGTCCCACGGATTTCCTGCTGATGAGGGGCGCTGTCAATGAGAAATCCCGTTGACAACGGCGGGGTCGGTAGATCCCGCTGGTGGGCCGCCTCCGCCGCCAGAAAAACACGGTGGGCTGGTGTAAAACCCCCGCCCACTTTGTTCTGTATGAATAGGCAGCGGTGCATTTTCCCAATCCCTCTGTTTTTGGGAGAACCAATTTTACTAATAATTCCTCAGCAAACTCAAGTTATGATTAATGCATCAGGTTAGTTTATTGTACATATTCAAAACCCACAAAAAGGAGTGTTTGCAATTTCCCACTCTACATTCAAACAGTAAAGGGAGGGATACAGGAAAGGGGGTTTACAGTGTAATGGCCACAGAAAACCTGAATATTGGTTCATGTGAGTTCCAGAGTCCCAAAGTCAAAGTCAATGGCATTTGATGGTTAGCTGGCTGAGGCCAGTGTTGGAACATTCGCTTTTCAAGTTGGCATTGATGCTACAAGATGAAGTTGGCACACACAGATTGAGTCAGTTCTGTAGGCAACAACACAAAATCTTCCAGTCAAGTCAGGTTAAATGGTCCAGTATCCAAATTGGACAGAGCTTGCTTCTGTGTGGCCTGTCAGTTGGATGTTAAACAACAGACTTCCTGCACAGCTCAGAAAGGTAGAGTGCGATTTATCAGTCATGTCATGCCCAAATGAGAGCATGACGTGGCTGATAGACGCCGGGTGAAGCCTCCCGCGGGCTTCTCGACAACCCAAGGCCACAACACCTCGTGGGATCAGGAAGCCGCCCACAATGGGCGGGACCAAATTACGCCCACGTAAGTAAGCCTTAAACCTACTTATGACCTACTTAACCGGTATATACCAGCCTCCCGGGATCCACCCGCCTCCCCAGTGAGGCCGCAGCCGGGCGCTGTTCAGTACTGGTCCTCACAAACATGGAGCAAGCGGAAAGGCACCTTGGGGGGGGGGGGGGGGGCAGACCTCTGGGCCATCAGAGGTCCCTGGGTGGTCAGGGACAGTGCAGGGTGGCCCACCCAGCCCTCCCTGGAAGGTGGGCACCTCTGCACTGCCAGGATGGCACTTTGGCACTGCCACCCTGGCACTGCCAAGGTTCCCAGGTGGCACTGCTAATCCAGCAGGAGCACTGACCGGATGCCAGAATGGCAGTGCAAGGGTACCTAAGTGCTAGGGTGGCAATGGCAAGGATCAGGGCCAGAGGGGGATCCATGCCCATTAAAGGAGAGTGGGGGTTATGAAGGGTGGGGGTTGCAGGGCAGATAAGAAGGGGCCTCAGGGATGTTGCGGGGTGATGGGTGGGGGTCCTGGAAGGGGGAGCCTGGAGAGGCTGGGCCTCCAGGGACACCATGGCAGGATGTTGTCATGTGGTGGAGGGGGAGGGGGGGTGGAGTGGGGGGTAATGCCCATGTATGGGGGGTGGGGTGATATTGCCCATAAGTGGGGGGACAAGCTCACTTAAAGATCGGGGCACCCTTTCAAAATGGCAGCCTGATCTCTGAGTTCAGCTCCCAGTGATGAAAATAATTCTAAGTGTGACCTAAACCTGTGAGAAACTCTCCAGTGTCCAAAAAAGTGATTATGGGTGTGATTTTACAGCCATGCTGCACCCGAAAAGCAGCTCGCTATTGTGCAGCGTGGCTGATAGAAGCTGAGTAGCCCGGTCCTGGGACCTACCAGCTCGCAATGCCTCACGAGATCTCAGCATTGCGAGCGCCGGGAAACACGCAGCTAAACGTGCTAGCTGTAGGACTTTGTATCCCATTTAGTTAAATCCAGACCTAAGTAGCGTTAGATAACTGTGAGGAACTCACCAGTACAGCCAGCGGGAAAACCCCCAGCAAATCCCGCCACAAATGACACTAAACTTTTCCGTTAAATCGTGCCTGTCATATTGGACTATCCAAAAGGCCAGAGTCATGTGATGTTAGACGTTTTAGTTGCTGTGATATGAAGAGTGTAAAGTTCTGTTCCTTTTTCACAAACACACATTTATTTCCTTCCAACAGCCTTTGCACAAAACTCTCACTGCACATCACCTGACAGAGGCCACCTGAAGCCCCTTTATATATCAGTGTCAATCAATGGATACTTAACATAAATGAGACAACTAATTGCAATGTCTCTTAACCCATTACTTAACAGTCTCCCCTTCCTCGAGGAAAAAATAAATTAGGTGAAAACAAAATTTCAAGAAACTCAAAAACACACACATGATTTCCCCCCCTTTTTTGATTTTGTTTGGCGAGAAAGAAAAAAAAACAGTCACAGAAACAAGCGCCCTTCATTAACAATATCCAAAAGTTTCTGTGAACTCGCCCCTCTTTTCGTAAAACAGTGACAGTTGATAGCTCCTGTCGACCCATTTAATTTTTGTTATTTCCCCTCTGCTTTAAACTTGCGATGTCTATCCGTAACCTCTTTTCATTTACACTTTTTGTAGAGTGCACATTTTCCCACAGGGATTTATTGTCAATGTGACAGTCAATAGATATATTACCCAAATCCCCTAATCCCAAAGTTTCTGTCAATATCATACTTTAACAAAACTGACCTTGCCGAAAAATACCAGACTCTAGATGCATCATTTAATCCATATACACATTTGTTCAACTTCCAGAGTACCCCTTCTGTGTTAGCTGCTTCTTTAGGAGAACGGAGAAAAATGTCTCTCTGGAGCTGATGCCCCTGCAAAAAGGCAGCTTTTATGTCTATCGATTTGCATTCCCATGCCTTTGTGGCTAATAGAGCCAAGAAGATCTTTAAAATAACCTTTCCTGCTGTAGGTGAATCTACCCTTAAATCCTGATCTTCTAAGTTTTCTTCAAATCCCCTTGCCACAAGCCTGGCCTTTGCCTTATAAGTTCCATCCGGAAGAACCTTTTCCATGCAAAACCATCTGTGGGATAGAGCTCTTTGTCCCCTATTCGGTACTTCCGTGTATACCCCAAATTCACTCCAACTAAGCAATTCTTGCTGTTTAGCTTCTTTGGTAACTTTTTCATCTAATTTATTTGAAGCCACCAAAATCTCACATGCACGTGGGCTTCTACTCCTATTAGTATTCGTAGTCTTACTCATGTTCCGAGATCTTGATCAACTATGTCCCCTCTCCCGACTGGTATCTCGTTCTGTACTGCTACTGCTTGATCTTTCCCTTCTGCTGTGGGATGTCCTTTCAATAGTTCTTGATGTTTTCCTGCGGACCTGTTCACTATCCGATGTACTATCTGAACTGGCACTGCGTTTCTGTGCCCTCCATTTTTGAACTTTGTTTTCCCAATCCATTGTCTTGACTCCTTCCCCTAAATGCTGTACATTCAACCAATGTTTATACTTTCCAGTGGCCTTCCCTGCTCTACTAATAACTGTTGCATCCTTCCATTGACTAGACCCTTTAGGCAAGTATGTCACTTTTGTACCAACTTTTGGCAGTTGCCCTTTTGGAAAAATGGCCTGTTCTAATTCATCAGAAATGTTGTGTTCCTCCACAGAAGCCCTGTCTATATCAGTTAATTGGTCCTCATAGTTCTGTAACACATGCATACCAGATGACTCTGGTTCCACGTCATGTCTGTCTGCTCTGTCTAAGTTTGAAAATGCGTAATCTGTACCCATTATCCTTGATGAATGTACCCTAACAGTTTGATTACCATTTGATCGTGTTTTCCGGGTCCTTAGGGGGGAGGGGGAGCAGCCCCAAGTCGTGGTCCACATTGGCACCAACGACATAGGTAGGAAAGGGGACAAGGATGTCAGGCAGGCTTTCAGGGAGCTAGGATGGAAGCTCAGAACTAGAACAAACAGAGTTGTTATCTCTGGGTTGTTGCCCGTGCCACGTGATAGTGAGATGAGGAATAAGGAGAGAGAGCATTTAAACACGTGGCTACAGGGATGGTGCAGGCGGGAGGGATTCAGATTTTTGGATAACTGGGGCTCTTTCTGGGGAAGGTGGGACCTCTACAGACAGGATGGTCTACATCTGAACCTGAGGGGCACAAATATCCTGGGGGGGAGATTTGTTAGTGCTCTTTGGGGGGGTTTAAACTAATGCAGCAGGGGCATGGGAACCTGGATTGTAGTTTTAGGGTAAGGGAGAATGAGAGTATAGAGGTCAGGAGCACAGATTTGACATCGCAGGAGTGGGCCAGTGTTCAGGTAGGTGGTTTGAAGTGTGTCTACTTCAATGCCAGGAGTATACGAAACAAGGTAGGGGAACTGGCAGCGTGGGTTGGTACCTGGGACTTCGATGTTGTGGCCATTTCGGAGACATGGATAGAGCAGGGACAGGAATGGATGTTGCAGGTTCCGGGGTTTCGGTGTTTTAGTAAGCTCAGAGAAGGAGGCAAAAGAGGGGGAGGTGTGGCGCTGCTAGTCAAGAGCAGTATTACGGTGGCGGAGAGGATGCTAGATGGGGACTCTTCTGCCGAGGTAGTATGGGCTGAAGTTAGAAACAGGAAAGGAGAGGTCACCCTGTTGGGAGTTTTTTATAGGCCTCCTAATAGTTCTAGGGATGTAGAGGAAAGGATGGCGAAGATGATTCTGGATATGAGCGAAAGTAACAGGGTAGTTATTATGGGAGATTTTAACTTTCCAAATATTGACTGGAAAAGATATAGTTCGAGTACAATAGATGGGTCGTTTTTTGTACAGTGTGTGCAGGAGGGTTTCCTGAAACAATATGTTGACAGGCCAACACGAGGCGAGGCCACGTTGGATTTGGTTTTGGGTAATGAACCAGGCCAGGTGTTGGATTTGGAGGTAGGAGAGCACTTTGGGGACAGTGACCACAATTCGGTGACGTTTACGTTAATGATGGAAAGGGATAAGTATACACCGCAGGGCAAGAGTTATAGCTGGGGGAAGGGCAATTATGATGCCATTAGACGTGACTTGGGGGGGATAAGGTGGAGAAGTAGGCTGCAAGTGTTGGGCACACTGGATAAGTGGGGCTTGTTCAAGGATCAGCTACTGCGTGTTCTTGATAAGTATGTACCGGTCAGACAGGGAGGAAGGCGTCGAGCGAGGGAACCGTGGTTTACCAAGGAAGTGGAATCTCTTGTTAAGAGGAAGAAGGAGGCCTATGTGAAGATGAAGTGTGAAGTTTCGGTTGGGGCGATGGATAGTTACAAGGTAGCGAGGAAGGATCTAAAGAGAGAGCTAAGACGAGCAAGGAGGGGACATGAGAAGTATTTGGCAGGAAGGATCAAGGAAAACCCAAAAGCTTTCTATAGGTATGTCAGGAATAAGCGAATGACTAGGGAAAGAGTAGGACCAGTCAAGGACAGGGATGGGAAATTGTGTGTGGAGTCTGAAGAGATAGGCGAGATACTAAATGAATATTTTTCGTCAGTATTCACTCAGGAAAAAGATAATGTTGTGGAGGAGAATGCTGAGCCCCAGGCTAATAGAATAGATGGCATTGAGGTACGTAGGGAAGAGGTGTTGGCAATTCTGGACAGGCTGAAAATAGATAAGTCCCCGGGACCTGATGGGATTTATCCTAGGATTCTATGGGAGGCCAGGGAAGAGATTGCTGGACCTTTGGCTTTGATTTTTATGTCATCATTGGCTACAGGAATAGTGCCAGAGGACTGGAGGACAGCAAATGTGGTCCCTTTGTTCAAAAAGGGGAGCAGAGACAACCCCGGCAACTATAGGCCGGTGAGCCTCACGTCTGTAGTGGGTAAAGTCTTGGAGGGGATTATAAGAGACAAGATTTATAATCATCTCGATAGGAATAATATGATCAGGGATAGTCAGCATGGCTTTGTGAAGGGGAGGTCATGCCTCACAAACCTTATTGAGTTCTTTGAGAAGGTGACTGAACAGGTAGACGAGGGTAGAGCAGTTGATGTGGTGTATATGGATTTCAGCAAAGCGTTTGATAAGGTTCCCCACGGTAGGCTATTGCAAAAAATACGGAGGCTGGGGATTGAGGGTGATTTAGAGATGTGGATCAGAAATTGGCTAGCTGAAAGAAGACAGAGGGTGGTGGTTGATGGGAAATGTTCAGAATGGAGTACAGTCACAAGTGGAGTACCACAAGGATCTGTTCTGGGGCCGTTGCTGTTTGTCATTTTTATCAATGACCTAGAGGAAGGCGCAGAAGGGTGGGTGAGTAAATTTGCAGACGATACTAAAGTCGGTGGTGTTGTCGATAGTGTGGAAGGATGTAGCAGATTACAGAGGGATATAGATAAGCTGCAGAGCTGGGCTGAGAGGTGGCAAATGGAGTTTAATGTAGAGAAGTGTGAGGTGATTCACTTTGGAAGGAATAACAGGAATGTGGAATATTTGGCTAATGGTAAAGTTCTTGAAAGTGTGGATGAGCAGAGGGATCTAGGTGTCCATGTACATAGATCCCTGAAAGTCGCCACCCAGGTTGATAGGGTTGTGAAGAAGGCCTATGGAGTGTTGGCCTTTATTGGTAGAGGGATTGAGTTCCGGAGTCGGGAGGTCATGTTGCAGCTGTACAGAACTCTGGTACGGCCGCATTTGGAGTATTGCGTACAGTTCTGGTCACCGCATTATAGGAAGGACGTGGAGGCTTTGGAGCGGGTGCAGAGGAGATTTACCAGGATGTTGCCTGGTATGGAGGGAAAATCTTATGAGGAAAGGCTGATGGACTTGAGGTTGTTTTCGTTGGAGAGAAGAAGGTTAAGAGGAGACTTAATAGAGGCATACAAAATGATCAGGGGGTTGGATAGGGTGGACAGTGAGAGCCTTCTCCCGCGGATGGATATGGCTGGCACGAGGGGACATAACTTTAAACTGAGGGGTAATAGATATAGGACAGAGGTCAGAGGTAGGTTCTTTACGCAAAGAGTAGTGAGGCCGTGGAATGCCCTACCTGCTACAGTGGTGAACTCGCCAACATTGAGGGCATTTAAAAGTTTATTGGATAAACATATGGATGATAATGGCATAGTGTAGGTTGGAATGCTTTTGTTTCGGTGCAACATCGTGGGCCGAAGGGCCTGTACTGCGCTGTATTGTTCTATGTTCTAAAGAGCCAATGCCATACCTTGTTTTCTCTTTTCCAAAGCAGTTACCTTAGTCCACATAACTACTGCACTTCTCCATAGGTCATACGATTCCCTTCCAGAAAATAAGGGAGGATAGTCATATCCAGCCATCTTTATCCTCGGTTCAGCCATATATCCCTTTTTTTTTTCCTTTTCTCACTCACTCCTTGGTTTGATCTGGAAAAGTTGTATCTTTCAACCCTTCACATTGACACAGCAACCATCCTCTGCTACCAATTGTTAGATGTTTTAGTTGCTGTGATATGAAGAGTCTAAAGTTCTGTTCCTTTTTCACAAACACACATTTATTTCCTTCCAACGGCCTTTGCATAAAACTCTCACTATACATCACCTGACAGAGGCCATCTGAAGCCCCTTTACATATCAGTATCAATTAATGGATACTTAACATAAATGAGACAACTAATTGCAATGTCTCTTAACCCATTACTTAACATGTGACCGTCCTCCACAGTGACTTTAACAAAGGATATTTATCCAATGTCTGGAATTTAGCTTTTTTTTCAGAACTGATAATGTCTCAGCCATTATGTGTTGACAAGGGTACAATTCATTTGAGAGTCTGGTGTTTCTGATGCCATTGTATCAATAGACCCACGGACTCGGCGAACAAGGTTGGCTTACCAAATGCAAATGGCATTCCTTTAACTCCCTTTGAAATTGGTCTTTACATTCCCAGGTTGTCTGTTAGAAGCTCCTCAGACATAACAAAGTGTTACATTCCCAAAAGCCTCC
Source organism: Scyliorhinus torazame (assembly GCF_047496885.1). NCBI lineage: Eukaryota > Metazoa > Chordata > Chondrichthyes > Carcharhiniformes > Scyliorhinidae > Scyliorhinus > Scyliorhinus torazame. The sequence goes on along the minus strand of NC_092708.1, from coordinate 208,711,310 downwards.
TGAGGATAATTTTCAAACTATGGGTCAGCCACCTTAATTGTCACTGTTCAGCAGAAAAGTCCCATTTAAAAATAAGAAATAATCATAAGGATTTTAAATACATACAGGGTTGGGTTTCTGTTCCCTGTTGGAGTAACTCAACAAAGGTACAACATAAGTACAGGTTTGTCAGTGGAATTTATCTGTGATTGTTTTCTCACTATTCTGTGTCATTTAATGTCTTCTCTTTCCTATGGGTAGAATTTTGTGTGGTTCGGGCAGGTGCATGCCCACTGATGACCATGGAACCACTTTACAAGATTAATTCTCTAATTGATCATAATATTATGTTGCCCATGTGATTTTTAGGCAGGCGCAGAGGCAGCTTGGGGAGGCGGTCAATACATTTAGCAGATTTTTCATCCAAGGGTGGAATACAAGAGAGCTGGAGCAAAGGCAGGTTGAGGAATTTGGAGTTTTGGGGAGTTTGGTAAGGGTTTTGTTTGGAGCAATTTGGGGTTTTCTCTGCATTCTTTGGAGGGTTCAGAATAGTCCAGAGATTTCAGGATTATGATGTCTTCTGACATTGGAAATTTGGTCCCTCTGTCACGCTATGTGCACGGGTCAGCTCCATTTGCATCTCTGCAGATCAGTATCGTGTATTCAGCCGGGGAGCAGCTCCGTCTCTGAGGCGAACAGGGGACAACGGGAGAGGAGGCCACAAAACCAGCGAAGGCATCACCTGAGCACGGAAGTGCAGGCATAGGGTGCTCAGGGCCAGCAGGGAAGGCAAGGAGGATGTTTTTGCAGAAGCCACCACTACCCAGCTGCCAGTGTGTGCAGACAGCAATCCAACTACCTTAACATGACAGATGTCAATCCCGCAGGAGGTTCTGGTTTTCAAGGGAAGTCATCACTCCCATCTGATTGGGCCAGAGATAGTCTCCAATTGTGTGGGTGAGCACCCAACACCCGTGTCTCTCATGGTCACTGTGGCAGTTAACATCTATGCCTCCGGATCCTTCCAGAGCTCAGTGGGTGATCTTTGTGGAGTCTTACAGTCAGCTGCCCACAGATGGGACTGATGCTCTGGTCTGGTGGGTGAGAACATTCATCCATTTCAGGAAGGATCAAGTCAGCCATGCTGAATGGGCCAGAGGCCTCGCTGCAATTGCAGGCTTCCCCCGCATCCAGGAGGCCACTGATTACGCCTTTGTCACTAGGAGGGGATTTCACTCCATGAGTGTTCAGATAAATTGATCATGGGGAAAACTGAGGTGTTCCCGCTAATGCCAGAGGATAGGAGAGACGGTTAGGGGAGTTCCCGGTCCAGGTGATGGCTGTGAGTTTTCAGCATCTCGGGATAGAGGTGGCGCGGAGCTGGGCCCAGCTGCATGAATTGAATTTGGCACGACTGGTGGAGGGATTGAGTTTGGACGTTAAGAGGTGGGATATGTTGCCTTTGTCACTGACGGGGGGGTGCGTGCAGACAGTTAAATGATGGTGCTGCCCAAGTTTCTTGTTTGTGTTCCAGAACCTCCATATCTTTGTTCCCAAACCCTTTTTTAGGAATGTGAATGGGATCATTTGAGGTTTGTGTGGGCAGTGTAGAAAACCCGTGGGTGTTTTTGGAAAGGGGGCGGAGGAGGGAGGGGGGGGTCGCTGGCACTACCAAGTCTGTTGAATTACTACTGGGCTGTGAGCATCGCAATGGCCAGGAAATGAGCAGTGGAGGAGGAGTCGGTGTGGGGGCAAATGGAGGCAGTGTCTGTAAAGGGACGGGTCTGTTGTTGGTGCCCCTCCCATTCTCACTGGTCCTGTATTCAGTGAGCGTGGTGGTGGTCTCAGTGTTGTCAGTCTGGAACCAGTACAGGCAACCTCTTGGGTTGGAAGGCATGTCTCTGTGGGCACTGATATTTGATAATCACAGGTTTGTGCCGGCGGGGCTGGATGTGAGGTTCCGGGATGGCGGCAGGTTGGAATAGAGAACTTCAGGGACTTGTTCGTAGGGGATAGTTTTGCAGGCCTGGAGGAGCTGGAGGGAACGTATCAGTTGTCTAAGGGAAATGGATTCAGGTACCTGCCAGTGAGGGACTTAGTGAGGAGAGAGGTGTTGTCCCGCCCCGGACTGCCACCTCTGGTGCTACAAGATAAGTTGCTGTCCGAAGATGACATTGGGGAGGGGAGAGTGACAGACATTTATGGAGCGCTGGTGGAGAGGGAGGGCGCACCGGTGGAGGAGTTCAGGCATAAATGGGAGGAGGAGCTGGCTTGGGAGGTGAGGGCCGGGCTGTGGAAGGAAGCCATGGAGAGGGTGAATACGTCACGTACGAGGTTAAGCCTCAACCAATTTAAGGTGGTGCATCGGACCCACATGACAGTAGCGAGGATGAGCCGATTCTTTGCAGGGGTGAAGGATAGGTGTGAGCTTTGAGCAGGGGGAAGGTGGTGGTGCGCGAATCACATCCACATGTTCTGGCCATGTCTCAAGCAGAAGGGGTTCTGGCAGGGGTTCTCGGTTGTCATGTCCGAAATTCTTTGGACGGCATGGCCGCACAATAGTTAGCACTGTTGCTTCACAATGCCAGGGATCTGGGTACGATTCCCAGCTTGGGTCACTGTCTGTGTGGAGTCTGTACATTCTCTCCATGTCTGCATGGGTTTCCTCCGGGTGCTCCGGTTTCCTCCCACAGTCCAAAGATGAGCAGGTTAGGTGGATTAGCCATGCTAAGTTGCCCTTAGTGTTCAAAAAAAGGTTAAGTGGGGTTACTGGGTTATGGGTGGATGTACGGGCTTAAGTAGGGTTATCTTTCCAAGGGCTGTTGCAGACTCGAAGGGCCGAATCTCATCCTTCTGCACTGTACATTCTATAATTTGATTTGAATTAAGGCATTAGCGGCGGGGGAGTGGGAGGTCTTTTCTTTGCTTCAGGGGCTTGGGAAGATATGGGACGAAACCTAAGGCGGTGGGCAGGGTTATGGGCTTGGTATCAGTGGCCGTGCTTGGCTTGTGTTTCTGTATCTCTGGTTTTCTGATATTCCTATGTACATTTGCAAAGTGCCTGTAATAAAAATATTTCCAAAAAATAAGAGAAAGTCTGTGAGACTGTGACTAGAACTGGAAGAGAGAAAGAGCACGTGCTTGGAAGAGAAACATTATTACTGGGACACTCAGAATATGTTTACCTTTGCAGATAAACTCACATTAAGAAACATACAAAGTACATAGATAAGCTAGCAGAATGGGCAGACACATGTCAGATGGAATTTAATGCAGAGATGTGGCATGATGCATTTTGGCAGAAGGAGCAGGGAGCAGTAATATCGACTTAATGGCACATTTCTGAAGAATGTCTTGGGGTAGAGGGACCTGGGTGTGCACGTGCATTTCTGAAGGTTGTGAGGTATAGTGAGAGTGTGTTTTAACAAAGCATAATGGATCTTGCGTTTTATAAATAAAGGTATAGGATATTGAGTACAAAAGCTGAAAAAGTATGTTGAACATTTATAAAGCTTGTGTTAGGCTACAGCTAGAGTATTGCATTATTTTATGGTCACACTTCAGGAAGGATGTGAGGGTCCTTGAGAGAGTACAGAGGAGATTTACTAGAATGGTTCCAGGGATGAGGGATTTTACCTCCAAGATTAGGTTGGAGAAGCTGGCTATGTTCTCCTTGGCGCAAAGAAGATGTGAGGAGAACTGAAGATTAGTACAGAAGTACAGAATATTATGGCGGATTTAAGGTAGACTGTGACCATCTCGTAAAGAACAATAACCTAAAAAGAAAGGAATCGCCAATGGACCCCAACTAAAAGAACCAATGGAGACGATTTCATTTTGTAACTTTTACCAGAAGAGTCAAATCTAAAATCAACATAAAATTAACCATGGCCGGGATTCTCCCCTACCCAGCGGGGCGGGGAGGGGTCCCGGCTGGATGGAGTGGCGGCAACCACTCCGGCATCGGGCCGTCCCAAAGCTGCGGATTTCTCTGCACCTTTAGGGGCCAAGCCCTCACCTTGTGGGGCTAGGCCTGCGCCGGAATGGTTGGCGCGCCGCCGGCTGGCGGGAAAGGCCTTTGGCGCCATGCCAGCCAGGGCCGAAGGGACTCCGCCGGCCAGCGGAGGCTATGGCCAAGGCGGAAGGAAAAGAGTGCCCCCACGGCACAGGCACGCCTGCGGATCGGTGGGCCCAGATAGTGGGCCAGGCCACCGTGGGGGAACCCCCCCGGGGCCAGATCGCCCCGCGCCCCCCCCCCCCAGGACCCCGGAGCCTGCCCACGCCGCCAGTCCCGCCGGTAAGGTTTGATTCACGCCGACGGGACTGGCATGACGCGGTAGCCTTGTGGATAGCACAATTGCTTCACAGCTCCAGGGTCCCAGGTTCGATTCCGGCTTGGGTCACTGTCTGTGCGGAGTCTGCACGTTCTCCCCGTGTCTGCGTGGGTTTCCTCCGGGTGCTCCGGTTTCCTCCCACAGTCCAAAGATGTGCAGGTTAGGTGGATTGGCCATGATAAGTTGCCCTTAGTGTCCAAAAATTGCCCTTAGTGTTGGGTGGGGTTACTGGGTTATGGGGATAGGGTGGAGGTGTTGACCTTGGGTAGGGTGCTCTTTCCAAGAGCCGGTGCAGACTCGATGGGCCGAATGGCCTCCTTGTGCACTGGAAATTCTATGATAATCTATGATAATGACAGCAGCGGGACTTCGGCCCATCGCGGGCCGGAGAATCGCCTGGGGGGGGAGGCCCGCTGACCGCCGCAGCGCGATTCCCGCCCCCGCCGAATTTTCGGTGCCGGAGAATTTGCCGGCCAGCGGGGGCGGGATTCACGCCGCCCCCCAGTGAACAGATAAATGTGGTATTTCAATTTATGGAATTTCACTGCAACCAAGATAGGTCTCACAACTCTGTCAGCAACACACCCAGCATATATAATCTTTATTATTGTCACAAGTAGGCTTACACTAACACTGCAATGAAGTTACTGTGAAAAGCCCTTTGTTGCCACACTCCAACACTTCTTCGGGTACACTGAGGGAGAATTCAGAATGTCCAATTCACCGAACAGCAAGTCTTTCGAGACTTGTGGGAGGAAACAGGAGCACTCGGAAGAAATCCATGCAGACACGAGGAGAATGTGCAGACTCCGCACAGACAGTGTCCCAAGCCAGGAATCGAACTGGGGACCTTGGAGCGGAGCTGTGAAGCAACAGTGCTAACCACTGTGTTACCGTGCTGCCCCTACATGTGCCGCCAATGGGCAATCCTATAGTTATCCAAACTCTGTGATATACCCTCAATTACGACTCAGGAGAGAAGATTGTTAATTCAAAGGCTTTAATTACCAGAGAACCAGACAGCTGCCGAGAAGTGTGCTCACTGCACGCTGCCTACAGAACGTAACTTTATATACAGCTTCCTGGGTGCGGAGCTGGAGGCGGAGTCCTCTAGGGTTCCAAACTCAGTCTTAAAGGGGCCTACGCATTAAAGGTACATGTGTATACAGATATCATTCATCACATTTGGGGACCCTGGAGTGAAGCTGTGAAGCAACAGTGCTAACCACTGTGCTACCGTGCTGCCCCTACATGTGCTGCCAATGGGCAATTCTATAGTTATCCAAACTCTGTGAGATATCCTCAATTACGACTCAGGAGAGAAGATTGATAATTTAAAGGCTTTAATTACCAGAGAACCAGACAGCTGCCGAGAAGTGTGTAAACTGCTCGCTGAATGTAACCTTATATACAGTTCCCTGGGTGCGGAGCCAGAGGCGGAGTCCCCCAGGGTCACAAACCCGGTCTTAAAGGGACCTACGCATTAAAGGTACATGTGTTTACAGATAGCATTCATCACATTCACCCCCTGTTTTAAAAAACGCATAGTCCGTCGGGGGTGAAGTGGCATTACAAGTTCAGTCTTTTGGGTGGTCTGATTGCCCGTGTCGACCTTCTCAGCTCCGGTGGTGGTGCGGTGGATACGGTCGTCCTCGGTGGTGGTATATCCGGGAGCACGGTTGTCTGAGCCTTTGCCCGCGTTGGAGCAGGGGGGGTATCCGGGGTTACTAGGGTGATTGGCACCGGCGCTGGCTGGCGGGAGGGGGGCGCTATGGGGGACGTTGTCGGAGTCGACAGCCGGTGCGGGGAGGGGAGCGTCGGTAGAAGGGGGGCATCGGTGGGTGAGCCAGCGGGTGCCAGGTCTCGCAGGGAAACGGTGTCCTGCCTGCCGTCAGCGTAGGAGTATTGAGGGTTTACGTGTAGTAGTTGGACCCTCTCGACCAGTGATTCTGTCTTATGGCTCCTCATGTGCCTCCGGAGTAGAATTGGTCCCGGAGTCGTCAGCCAACATGGAAGTGAGACCCCAGAGGTGGACTTCCTGGGGAAGACAAACAAACGGTTGTGAGGGGACTTGTTCGTGCCCATACAGAGGTGCGACCTAATGGAGTGTAGGGCATCGGGTAGGACCTCCTGCCAGCGGGCGATTGGGAGACCTCTTGACCGTAGGGCTAGAAGGACAGCCTTCCAAACTGTCGCGTTCTCCCTCTCCACCTGCCCGTTTCCCGCGGGTTATAGCTGGTCGTTCTGCTCGAGGCGATGCACTTTTTGAGCAGATATCGACGCAGCTCATCGCTCATGAACGATGTACCCCGGTCGCTGTAGATATAAGCGGGGAAACCAAACAGCGTGAAGATGCTGTGCAGTGCCATGATTATGGAGGCCGAGGTCATATTGGGGCAGGGAACAGCGAAGGGGAAGTGGGACAATTCATCGATGACAGTGAGGAAATAACTGTTGTGGTTGGTGGATGGGAGGGGCCCTTTGAAGTCCGCGCTTAATCGCTCAAAGGGCCCAGAGGCCTTTACCAGGCGAGCCTTGTCTGGTCGATAGAAGTGTGGTTTGCACTCCACATCGATCTGGCAAGCCTTGGTCATGGCCTTGACCTCCTCGGTGGAGTAAGGTAGGTTGCGGGACTTGATGAAATGGGCAAGCCGGGTGACCCCCGGGTGGTAGAGGTCATCGTGGATGGCCCTCAGGCGGTCGTTTTGCGCGTTGGCGCATGTGCCGCGGGACAGGGTATCTGGGGACTCGTTGAGCTTCCCCGGACGATATGTAATATCGTACGTGTAGGTAGAGAGTTCGATCCTCCACCTCAGAATTTTATCATTCTTTATTTTGCCCCTTTGTGCGTTATGGAACATAAAGGCGACCGACCGTTGGTCGGTGAAGAGGGTGAACCTCCTACCGGCTAGGTCGTGCCTCCAGTGCCACACGGCCTCCACTACGGCTTGTGCCTCCTTCTCGACTGCAGAGTGTCGAATTTCCGAGGCGGTGAGGGTTCGGGAGACGAACGCGACTGGTCTGCCCGCCTGGTTGAGGGTAGCAGCTAGGGCGACGTCTGATGCGTCACTTTCTACCTGGAAGGGAATGGTTTCGTCCACCGCGTGCATGGCGGCCTTGATGATATTGGGCTTGATACGACTGAAGGCCGACTGAGCCTCAGCCGTCAGGGGAAAAGCCGTGGTCTTAATGAGTGGACGGGCTTTGTCCGCATATCTGGGGACCCACTGGGCATAATAGGAAAAGAATCTCAGGCACCGTTTGAATGCCTTGAGGCTACGGGGGAGGGGAAGTTCCTTAAGGGGGCATGCAGTTGGGGTCTGGGCCTAGGACCCCATTTTCCACGACGTAGCCGAGGATGGCTAGCCGGGTTGTATGGAACACGCATTTTTCTTTATTGTATGTCAGATTGACGGCCCGGACGGTCTGGAGGAACTTCCTCAGGTTTTCGTCATGGTCCTGCTGGTCATGGCCGCAGATGGTGACGTTGTCTAAGTACGGGTATGTAGCCCGTAAGCCGTACTGGTCCACCATTTGATCCATCGCCCTTTGGAAAACAGAGACTCCGTTTGTGACACCGAAAGGGACCCTGAGGAAGTGGAAGAGCCGACCGGCTGCTTCGAAGGCCCTATAGGGGCGGTCCTCTGGGCGGATAGGGAGTTGATGATAGGCAGATTTTAGGTCAACCGTGGAGAATACTCGATACTGGACGATTTGGTTTACCATTTCTGCTATGCGGGGAGTGGGTACGCATCGAGTTGCGTAAAGTGGTTTATGGTCTGACTATAGTCCACCACCATACGTTGTTTTTCTCCGGAGTGGACTACCAGTACTTGTGCCATCCAAGGGCTGTTGCTAGCCCCTATGGCCCCTTCTTTTAGTAGCCGCTGAACCTCTGACTTGATGAAAGTCATGTCTTGGGCACTGTACCGCCGACTCCTGATGGCAACAGGCTTGCAGTCGGGAATGAGGTTCGCGAAGAGGGGGGGTGGTGCAACTTTGAGTGTCGCCAGGCTACATACCGTGAGGGGGGGGCAGTGGTCCGCCGAACTTCAGTGTCAGGCTTCGGTGGCTGCACTGAAAGTCCAGACCGAGCAGCACGGGGGCGCAGAGGTGAGGGAGGACATAAAGTTTAAAATGGGCGTATTTGGCGCCTTGAATAGCGAGGTTCGCGACTCAATACCCCGTGATTTGGACCGAATGAGACCCAGATGCGAGGGCGATAGTTTGGGAGGCGGGATAGGTGTGCAAGGAGCAGCGCCTTACCGTGTCTGGATGGATAAAACTCTCCGTGCTCCCGGAGTCAAAATGGCAGGAGGTGTCGTGGCTGTTGATTTGAATCTGCATCATTGGGTTTCGTAGGTGCTTCGGCCGAGATTGATCGAGCGTGATCGCTCCTAGTTGCCGGCAGTCAGAGTCCTCGGTTGAATCGGACTCGCAGAATGGCCGCCGCCGTCGGTCGCACGTTTTGGGTTTTGAAGATGGCCGCCGCCAAGATGGCCACCCCAATGACTCGCACGAGGCCGATGACGCGTCGGACGTAGGCGTGTGGGGCCTGTGGTCCCGGGAGTTCGATTTCTGGGCCCGATGAGACTTTTGTTTCTGGCCTTTGGGCCCAGCCAGGCAGACCTTCGCGAAGTGCCCCTTTCCGCATGAAATGAAAATGAAATGAAAATCGCTTATTGTCACGAGTAGGCTTCAATGAAGTTACTGTGAAAAGCCCCTAGTCGCCACATTCCGGCGCCTGTTCGGGGAGGCTGGTACGGGAATTGAACCGTGCTGCTGGCCTGCCTAGGTCTGCTTTAACAGCCAGCGATTTAGCCCAGTGAGCTAAACCAGCCCCTGCATTCGTTGCAGATAGCAGAGGTGGCCGGGCAACGCTGGCGTGAGTGCTGGCCTTGCCCACAGAAATAGCATGGGGGGCCCCCGGTGTGAGCGGGTCGCCGCGCGGCGCAGGCCTGTAGCGTGGCCGACTCTGGAGGGGATTGAGAGGGGTTCGCAAGGTCCGCGGAGTACGCGCAGAGATTATGGTGGGGCGCTTCCAGGGAAGAGGCGAACGTTACCGTGCCTTGGAGGTCCTTCGCTCCGTCTTCTAGGAGCCGCTGCCGGATGTACGTGGATCGGATACCGGACACGAAAGCATCACGAATATGTAAGTTCATGTGGACTTCTGCCGTCACCTCTTTATGGTTCCTGGCGAGCGTGGTGAGTCTCTCCAAGTATTCATCTAGCGTTTCCCCGGAGCGCTGGCGGCAGGTCGAGAGCAAATGTCTGGCATGTACCTCGTTTATCGGCTTTACGAAGCGCTTCCGTAGGAATTCGACCGCCGTTTCGTACGTCGTAGCTTTCCCGATCACGGAGGATAGTCGGTGGCCCACCCGGGCATGTAGTAAGCTCAGCTTGCGAGGTCCGTCAACTTCAGTCTCTGAGGAATTCAGATAGGCCTCAAAGCACCGGAGCCAGTATTTAAAAATTTCAATGGCCTCCGGTGACCGAGCGTCCAAATTCAGCTTCTCTGGCTTTAGACCGCTGTCCGTCTTGATGTAGTCTGGTAATTAAATTGAGATACCCTCAGTTACGACTCAGGAGAGAAGATTGATAATTTATAGGCTTTAATTACCAGAGAACCAGACAGCTGCCGAGAAGTGTGCTCACTGCACGCTGTCGACTGAACGTAACCTTATATACAGTTCCCTGGGGGTGGAGCCGGAGGCGGAGTCCCCCAGAGTTCCAAACCCGGTCTTAAAGGGGCCTACACATTAAAGGTACATGTGTATACAGATATCATTCATCACATTTGGGGACCCTGGAGCGGAGCTGTGAAGCAACAGTGCTAACCACTGTGCTATCGTGCTGCCCCTACATGTGCTGCCAATGGGCAATCCTATAGTTATCCAAACTCTGCTTCCTGTATAAGGGACCTCAAATTTTTCCCACTTGCTGGATTTGTCTTTGTATAGCTTTCACTGGCAGCCTTACTTCTATGAGGTTCCTGGTCAGATTAAAACCAACAAGGCGCACATCTATGAACTTAGTTTTCCTCGGGACAACAGTCCTGGAGGTGTATCTTTTCAGAGTTCGTTTTCAACCAACAATACCCCAGTCTGGTTCACAGCCTGGTTGCCTCAGACATAAACACTCAGTTTATTAGCTTGCCTGAGCTGTTTGCACTGCTTTTATGTTACTGTCCCTTCCCTTTTAGCTTCCCCAAGAATCCAGGAGTTCTATTTCCTTCTTATCCCCAAACAGAAAACTGTGCTTTCCATAAAGAACTCTGTTTGCTTCTCGTCAATGCCAGACGTTGTGTGTGTGTGTGTTTTTTCCCCTGCAACACAACAGACTGAAACATGATACTGCCAATTAGCTTTTATTTGCCTTATTCGGTTAGCCAGTTCTCATCTCCATAGCAACTTTGAGTCACAGGTCACTTCTCAGAAATGGCCTGGTAGCTAAGAAATCCAATTACGAATTGTTTTCTCAGAACCAGCTTAAATTCACTTTTAATTCAGGGGATGTTTTACAAATACAAGCTTTTTGCAAAGTACAGAGTTCATCACAAGGTAAAGAAATATTTCCATTAGCTGTCCTACAAGGACCAGGGACAGATTCCTGGGTAAGAGATGCAGGGGGAATGTGAAAAGAACATTTCTACGCAGTGAGTGGTAAAGACCTGGAACTCACCGCCCATAGAAGTGGAGTTGATCAATGATCTCAAAAGGAAATTGGATAGGTACATGAAAAAATATACTTGCAGGGCAATAGAAATAGAGTGGGAAAAAAAGACTGAGTTGATTGCTGTACAGAGAGCTGCCATGGAGTCAATGTTGAATGGCCTCCTTCTGTGCCATTATAATACTATCACTCTATACACACAAACATTTCAGCATTCAAATTTAGTGGCCATTTGGCCATGCAGTGACCATTCTCTGAACCTCCAATGTGGCAAGCACAAAGGAGGTGGAGGAGTGCCCCTCTTGATTGCACATTCAGAGAATATAAGATATGATCTCTCCCTCCTAAAAGCATCAATTACTGTCCCCTAACTCCCCCCTCCTCCGCAACCTCCTTTAGGCTTAAAGATTTCTAGGCCACAGTCCCTCTTAAGTGCATGTGCAGAACCAGTCAGCTTTTTAGAGTTTTTAATTGGCAAGTAAAGTCATGTAAGACATAGTAGTTCTTCAAAATCGCAGTCTCTCATTTTTCGTGCCATTCTCCATACTTAGATCTGGAGTAATCCAATACCCAGCTCTAAAAGCCCATTCATTTTCAGACCTTTCTATTTTCTTATAACTAGCAGGGACTGAGAAGGGTAGGAAAAGGTTGAGATAAAATGTAGAATTTAAGTCAGGTCAGAGGCTGTCAGATGGAAAGCAGGGTTGCTACTACAGTGTGCAGTGTCACAAACGTTTGGTTGTGATATTATAGGTTCATTGTTTTTAAAAAAAAAGTTCATCTTCATTTTAAATGGACACAAGGGGCCTTAAATATGGCTGCCCCAATAGCTGCCTGACCTTTTTCAGCTGCAATGTGGTCAAATTGTAGAAGGCTTCAAGTGGATTGCAGATAGATATATCCAGATATGTGAAAACATTTGTAATTCAAGTTGCATTTCCACAGGGGTAAACAGAAAGTTATGATGACTGGAAGTGTAAATAGCTCTTTCCTATCACTTTACACCTGGGAGAATGGGGACTATTCAAGTTACTGGCTGAGATATTTAAAAGGTTAATTACCTCGGCTAAAATGACTTCCCCCTAGACAGGAATTAACCCAATAGCTAATATGGAAGCATGATTGAACAGTTTGGGGTTACAGCCATTTTAAGGCCATAAGTCAATAAGACATAGGAGCAGAATCAGGCCATTCAGCCCAGCTCTGCCATTCAATCATGGCTGATATGTTTCTGAACCCCATTCTCCTGCCTTCTCCCATAACCCCTGATCTCCTTCTTAATCAAGATCCTATTTATCTCTGTCTTAAAGACACATGGTCCCTTGACCTCCGCAGCTTCCTGGAGCAAAGAGCTCTACAGATTCACCACCCTTTGGCTGAAGAAATTCCTCCTCATCTCAGTTTTAAAGGATCGTCCCTTCAATCTGAGGCTATGCCCTCGGATTATAGTTTCTCCTACTAGTGGAAACATCCTCTCCACGTTCACTCCATCTAGGCCTCTCAGTATTCTGTAAGTTTCAATGAGATCCCCCTCATCCTTCTAAACTCCATTGAGTACAGACCCATAGTCCTCAACCACTCCACATATGACAAGTCCTTTATTCCAGGGATCGTTCTTGTGAACCTCCTCTGGACCCTCTCCAACGCCACCACATCCTTCCTTTTGCATTTCTAGTTGGTCATTTGTAATTGAATTTTAACTAATTCCAATGATTCAGGCTGTGTCTTCGGCAAATTTAAATGTTGAGCAAGGGCTTGTATTATCCCTACCTTCCTCACTCCTGCAGCTTTTCCGCCCAACCCAAAAGTTTTGTTTTAGTCTCCTTTTGCAAAACATCCCGCGTAATCTCTTCAACACCCAGGAAAGGTTTTGCAACTGAAAGAGACATGTCCAGTCACTCCCTATTTAAATTTCAAAATCTGAAAAAAGCAACCGTTCCACACACACTCTCTGTCTTTAAATTCAATAATCACCAAGCAAGGAATTATACTTAAGACCTCAGAAGTGCCCCCAATTTTATTACGATCCCGACCAGACCCAGACTGTGGCTATGATACTGGACCAAAACCCTAAAATTGTATTTTATTTTTCAAGGCTATGTAGAAAGGATACAACACTCCAGGAGCGATTGCATGACAAATTCAAAACAATACGTTATTATTAACAGTGTTAAAATCATTAACCTCATACCCAAAAATAGTTTCAATCACCCCTGAAACAATACCACTAAATACAGTGAATGCTTAATTACTATCTCTATTCCCAATTAAACAACAAGAAAGGAAAAACATAACGCTCTCAATCTATCCTACATCCCAGTGGCAAGCATAATACTTATTTTCCAGAACAGGGGGTGGGATTCTCCCCTACCCGGCAGGGCGGGGGGTCCCGGCGGGATGGAGTGGCGTGAACCACTCCAGCGTCGTCGGGTCGCCCCAAAGCTGCGGATTTCTCTGCACCTTTAGGGGCCAAGCCCTCACCTTTAGGGGCTAGGCCCGCGCCAGAGTGGTTGCTGTTCCGCCGACTGGCGTGGAAGGCCTTTGGCGCCGGGGCCGAAGGGACTCCGCCAGCCAGCGGAAGTCCGCGCATGCGCGGGAGCGTCAGCAGCTGCGGAGGCTATGGCCAACGCGGAGGGGAAAGAGTGCCCCCACGGCACTGGCCCGCCCGCGGATTGGTGGGCCCGATCGCAGGCCAGGCCACCATGGGGGCACCTACAGGGGGCCAGATCGCCCTGCTCCCCCCCAGGACCCCGGAGCCCGCTCGCGCCGCCTGGTCCCGCCGGTAAGGGAGGTGGTTTGATTCAAGCCGGCGGGACCGGCATTACAGCAGCGGGACTTCGGCCCATCGCAGGCCGGAGAATCACCGGGGGGGGGCCCGCCGCCCGGCGATTCCCGCCCCTGCCGAATCTCCGGTGCCGGAGAATTCGGCGGCCGGCGGGGGCGGTGAATCCCGCATTTGTCTCCTGTTAAAACCCCTGCAGCCTCCGGCTGGCCGTCTTCAAAAGGCTGTTTCAACTGGTTTATTTCAGCTTGGCCCTTGTCCTCAGATAGGTCTGCACTGCTTTAAATACCTATCCATCTTTTTTAACTATCCTACTTTGAGAGAAAACTGCCTTCCTTGTGGCCCCAGTGTTAGCCAGATCAGAACTCAATTCAAAAGCTTTCTCACAAAAGTCTGAACACCTAAGTTCCACCCAGCAATGTCATCCTCTCCCCAAGCTGATAACAAATGAACTGTCCAGGTTGCAAACACATGAACTCCCCAGGGACACCCCCGAGTCAAGCAGCAGTTCATTAGCGCAGGTTTTTACGAGGATGAATTTCACCTCTGGCTCCGAAAAACTTTCTGGTCTTGCAAAACAAGACTATTTTACAAAAATGACTTATTGCAGTCAAACACACACTAACTCAGGCTTTTAATCCTTAAATTACCAAATGTTTATAATTCAATATATCTAAAATCCTGCATTCATCACACTCCCCAACCTGAGGACACAGTCTTTCCTTACTTATTTTGTCAAATTTCTCCATCGTTTAAAAAGCCTTGATTGCATCTTGAAACCTTTGTTGCTCTAATGGAAGTCGGCACAAGGGAAAACTGACTTGTGCTACATGAGTGCTCCAGAGATGAATTTTGGGTGGCAATGTCCCCTGTCCGATTTCTCTCCTAAAATACATGAACTGTCAAATTGGAAGTCAGCGACTTCTGAGTGTTTTGGCATGTCCTCAAGGATGCTAATTGTGGGACCTATTGGGCTGGATTCTCCGGTCCCCAGTCCAAGGTCTCCCCTGTGTTTCTCAGCAGCGGCCGTTTGCTGGTGGCAGGATCTACTACCATCACTGCTTATCAACGGAATTTCCCATTGAAGCTACCCCCCGCTGCTGGGAAACCAGCAGGCGGGAATACTCTGCCAGCAGGAACAGTGAATTGCAATAGCCTGAGAATTCGGCTATTATTTCTATTAAGACTCTACTGCTGAATCTGGCAGGAACATTTGGAGCATTTACTGGGTTAGCTGTGGAGTAATCAGCAGTGCTTAAAGGGGCTGCTGGAGGTCCTGATGAAAAGACATGATTCACCTTTTTAGTTAACTTTAAAGCGGAGCCAGAAGGAGCAGGGTAGTTTGTCCTGGATTCACACTGGTACTGCTGCTGATCAGGGGCGAAATTCTCCGGAAACGGCGCGATGTCCGCCGACTGGCGCCCAAAACGGCGCAAATCAGTCGGGCATCGCGCCGCCCCAAAGGTGCGGAATGCTCCGCATCTTTGGGGGCCGAGCCCCAACATTGAGGGGCTAGGCCGGCGCCGGAGGGATTTCCGCCCCGCCAGCTGGCGGAAAAGGTCTTTGGTGCCCCGCCAGCTGGCGCGGAAATGACATGTCCGGGTGGGGAATGCGCGGGAGCGTTAGCGGCCGCTGACGGCATTCCCGCGCATGCGCATTTGAGGGAGTCTCTTCTGCCTCCGCCATGGTGGAGACCGTGGCGGAGGCGGAAGGGAAAGAGTGCCCCCACGGCACAGGGCCGCTCGCGGATCGGTGGGCTCCGATCGCGGGCCAGGCCACCGTGGGGGCACCCCCCGGGGCCAGATCGCCCCGCGACCCCCCCAGGACCCCGGAACCCGCCTGCGCCGCCTTGTCCCGCCGGTAAGGTAGGTGGTTTAATCTACGCCGGCGGGACAGGCATTTTAGCCGTGGGACTTCGGCCCATCCGGGCCGGAGAATCGCGCGGGGGGGGCCCGCCAACCGGCGCGGCGCGATTCCCGCCCCCGCCGAATATCCGGTGGTGGAGAATTCGGCAACCGGCGGGGGCGGGATTTACGCCAGCCCCCGGCGATTCTCCAACCCGGCGGGGGGTCGGAGAATCTCGCCCCATATTACTGATTGGTGTCTGCAGTACATGAGGCACGATCAATTTGGCTGGAGACGAAGTTGAATTCAAACTGAGGCTTTATTAGTATCTGAAGTGTGGCCTGCCACAGCAGCTGACGAAATGGCTGCTAGCTGAAGGCCACGCATATTTATAACCCGGCTCCTGGGCGGAGCTAGCATGCAGGGGCCCAGGTGAACCTGTAGTGCAGGTTCTACCGTACAACCCTTAATATTAGAACGCAGTGGTTTACCACATTCACCCCCTGTTAAAATTGAGTCCGGCGGGGGTGGTGGATAACTATATACAATTCGCAATCTTTAATATTTACAGAACAGTGGAAAAAAAAATGTCTCTGGTCATCCGGTGGGCCGGTCAGAGGTTCAGCCGGTCCGGCGCCTTGATGGTCCTCTGGGATCGGCGAAGTGGAGCCGGCGATGTTGGTGCTGTCGTGGTCGACGTTGACTCCGGGAGAGTGCCAAAATCCTCTTCATCAACGGGGGTGGGCAGGGGGAGGACGGACGGTCCTAGGGGGGGTGATGGGGGCGGCGGGGGAGGGGAGGGTGGCGCCGGGTGCGACGGGGGTGGTGTGGGGGCGGAACCTGTTGGTGCCAGGTCCCTGAGGGAGAAGGTATCCTGGCGGCCGTCGGGGAACGCCACGTAGGCATACTGTGGGTTTGGGTGGAGCAGGTGCACCCTTTCCACCAACGGGTCCGCCTTGTGGAGCCGCACATGTTTACGGAGAAGCACGGTTCCAGGAGCTGTGAGCCACGTTTGGAGTGATACCCCGGATGTGGACTTCCTGGGGAAGGCAAAAAGGTGTTCATGCGGTGTACCGTTAGTAGCAGTGCAAAGTAATGAGCGAATGGAATGTAGTGCATCAGGGAGGACCTCTTGCCAGCGGGAGGCCGGGGGATTTCTGGACCGTAGGGCCAGCTGGACGGCCCTCCACACCGTCCCATTCTCCCTTTCTACCTGTCCGTTTCCCCGGAGGTTGTAGCTCGTCGTTCTGCTGGAGGCGATACCCCTGCTGAGCAGGAACTGGCGTAGCTCATCACTCATGAATGAGGATCCCCTGTCACTGTGGATATAGGCGGGGAAGCCGAACAGAGTGAAGATAGAATTAATGACGGTGGCAGACGTCATGTCGGGGCATGGGATGGCGAAGGGAAAACGGGAGTATTCATCGATTACGCTGAGGAAATACCTGTGTCGGTCGAAGGGGGGAGGGGGCCTTTGAAATCCATGCTGCAGCGTTCAAAGGGGCAGGAGGCCTTCACCAGGTGAGCGCGGTCTTGCCGGTAGAAGTGCAGTTTGCACTTGGCACAGACCTGGCAGTCCTTGGTGACCGTCCTTACTTCCTCAACGGAGTAGGGCAAATTTTGTGCCTTAATGAAGTGGTACAACCAAGTAACCCATGGGTGACAAAGGCTGTAGTGCAGGGTCCGGAGTCGGTCTACCTGTGCGCTGGCACATGTACCTCGGGATAGGGCGTCTGGGGGCTCGTTGAGTTTGCCAGGGCGATACAGAATCTCGTAATTATAGGTGGAGAGCTCGATTCTCCACCACAGGATTTTGTCATTTTTGATCTTACCCCGCTGCATGTTGTTGAACATGAAGGCTACCGACCGTTGGTCAGTGAGGAGAGTGAATCCCCTGCCGGCCAGGTAATGCCTCCAATGTCGCACAGCCTCAACGATAGCCTTGGCCTCCTTTTCGACGGATGAGTGCTGCATTTCGGAGGCATGGAGGGTGCGGGAAAAGAATGCCATGGGCCTGCCTGCCTGGTTGAGGGTGGCGGCAAGGGCGACGTCCGATGCGTCACTTTCTACTTAGTAAGGAAGTGTTTTGTCTACAGCGTGCATTGTGGCCTTGGCAATATCAGCTCTGATCCGGGCGAAGGCCTGTTGGGCCTCGGCCGTCAGGGGAAAGTGGGTGGACTGTATGAGTGGGCGGGCCTTGTCCGCATAGTTTGGGACCCACTGAGCGGAATATGAGAAGAACCCCAGACAGCGTTTGAGGGCCTTGGGGCAGTGGGGGAGGGGAAGCTCCATAAGGGGGCGAATGCGGTCGGGATCGGGCCCCAGAACTCCGTTCTGGACCAAGTTGCCGAGGATGACTAAGCGGTTTGTACGGAACACACACTTCTCCTTGTTGTACGTGAGGTTAAGGAGAGTGGCGGTGTGGAGAAATTTAGCAAGGTTGGCGTCGTGGTCCTGCTGATCATGGCCACAGATGGTCACATTGTCTCGGTACGGAAATGTGGCCCGCAAGCCGTACCGGTCGACCATTCGGTCCATCTCCCTTTGGAAGACCGAAACCCCATTGGTGATGCCGAAGGGGACCCTAAGGAAGTGATATAGCCTGCCGTCTGCCTCGAAGGCGGTGTATGGCCAGTTCGATTTACGGATGGGGAGCTGGTGGTAAGCGGATTTCAGGTCCACCGTTGAGAAGACCCGGTACTGTGCAATCTGGTTAACCATGTCAGATATGCGTGGGAGGGGGTACGCATCGAGCTGCGTACTCCCTCCCACCTGTTGATGGTCTGGCTGTAGTCCATGACCATTCGATTTTTCTCCCCAGACTTAACCACTCCCACTTGAGCTCTCCAGGGGCTGTTGCTGGCCTCGATGACTTCCTCCTGAAGCAGCAGCTGGATGTCGGACCTGATGAAGGCCTTATCCTGGGTGCTGTACCATCTGCTCCTAGTGGTGATGGGTTTGCAATCTGGAGTTAGATTGGCAAAGAGGGAAGGAGGATCGACCTTTAGGGTCGCGAGGACGCACCCAGTGAGGGGTGGTAAGGGTCCGCCGAATTTAAGGGTCAGGCTCTGGAGGTTGCACTGAAAATCCAGGCCAAGGATAAGTGCAGCGCAGAGGTTAGGGAGGACGAAGAGGCGAAAACCGTGGAACTCTACACCTTGGACTGTGAGCGTGACCGTGCTGTATCCCCGGATCGCTACGCGATGGGATCCGGAGGCCAGGGAGATACTTTGATTGGTAGGGTGTACCTTAAGGGAGCAGCGCCTTACCGTATTTGGATGTACAAAGCTCTCGGTGCTCCCGGAGTCCAGTAGGCAGGAGGTCACGTGGCCGTTGACTTTCACGCTGGTGGATGTTTGGTCAGAGTGTGTAGTCTGGACTGGTCGATTACCATGGATGCGAGTCGTGGTTGATCGTCAGGTAGTGAGGCGGTCACTCCATCGGGGTCCCGAAATGCCGTTGTTCTCCGTGTGTTGCGGGGTGGACAAAATGGCGGTGCCCATGGAACACACGTTGCGGGGGTAGAGCAAGATGGCGCGCCCATGAAACGCACGTGTTGTGCGGGGGAGAAGATGGTGGCGCCCATTGATTGCACATGGCCTGGGGAGGAGGCGAGGATAGCGGCGCCCATTGTCCATGACCGGGGGGTGGGGGGCAACTGCTGCCGCTGAATGGGCCTGGCACACCACTGCGTAGTGGCCCTTCTTCCCGCAGGCCTTACAAAGGGCAGTGCGGGCCATGCAGCATTGGTGGGGGTGTCTTTGTTGGCTGCAAAAATAGCATCGGGGCCCCCCTGGAATCACCGGCTGGCGCATAGCGCAGGCGTACTGGGTGGGTAGCGCCCCCGCTGGGGCGGCTGCCTGTGGGACCCATGAAACGTAGGAGGAGTGGGCCGCGCGGTTGGGGGCGTAGGCCTGTACATTGCGCAGGGCGACCGTCATGGAAAGCGCTAGTGTTTTAGTCTCTGCGAGGTCGTGTGTGGCCCCTTCTAGGAGCCGCTGCCTGATAACATCGGACCCAATCCCAGTTACAAACGTGTCTCTCATAAGGAGATCGGAGTGCTCCTTAGCTATAAAGTCCTGGCAGTCACAGTCCCGAATTAGCGGGATCAGGGTCCTCCAGAAGTCCTCGATTGACTCACCAGGTAGTTGAGTACGCGTTGCGAGCACGTGTCTGGCGAAGAGCGTGTTCGTCTTCTGCTCATAACTCACTTTGAGTCAAATCATAGCGTCAGCGTAATTGGGCGCAACCTGGATCAGCGGGAAGATTTTAGAGTTGAGTCTGGAGTACAAGATTTGAATCTTCTGAGCCTCTGGAACAGGGGTCTGCGCCGCGTTGATATACGTTTCAAAACAAGCTAGCCAGTGCTGGAAGTCCTTTCTGGCGTCGCTTGCTTGTGGATCCAGCTGCAGGCGATCTGGTTTAATCTGGAGGTCCATCTTCTGAATCAGATACTAATAAACTGAGGCACGATCAATTTGGCTGGAGACGAAGTTGAATTCAAACTGAAGCTTTATTAGTATCTGAAGTGTGGCCTCCTACAGCAGCTGATGAAATGGCTGCTAGCTGAAGGCCACACATATTTATAACCCGGCGCCTGGGCGGAGCTAGCATGCAGGGGCCCAGGTGAACCTGTAGTGCAGGTTCTACCGTACAACCCTTCATATAGGAACACAGTGGTTTACCACAGTTCAGCAGTTTGATGGAAAGGTGGTCCAGGTGCATGCCTACTTCCTGCCATTTTCACACACAAAAATCAATTTCTCTGCTCAATATCCCTCTTCATGGGCGAGATTCTCCGACCCCCCGCCGGGTCGGAGAATCGCCGGGGGCGTGAATCCCGCCCCCGCCGGTTGCCGAATTCTCCACCACCGGATATTCGGCGGGGGTGGGAATCGCGCCGCGCCGGTTGGCGGGCCACCCCCCGCGATTCTCCGGCCCGGATGGGCCGAAGTCCCGCCACTAAAATGCCTGTCCCGCCGGCATCGATTAAACCACCTACCTTACCGGCGGGACAAGGCGGTGCGGGCGGGCTCCGGGGTCCTGGGGGGGGGGGCACGGGGCGATCTGGCCCTGGGGAGTGCCCCCACGGTGGCCTGGCTCGCGATCGGGGCCCACCGATCCGCGGGCGGGCCTGTGCCGTGGGGGCACTCTTTCCCTTCCGCCTTCGTCACGGTCTCCACCATGGCGGAGGCGGAAGAGACTCTCTCCACTGCGCATGCGCGGGAATGCCATCAGCGGCCGCTGACGCTCCCGCGCATGCGCCGCCCGGAGATGTCATTTCCGTGCCAACTGGCAGGGCACCAAAGGCCTTTTCCGTCAGCTGGCCGGGCAGAAATTCGTCCGGCGCGGGCCTAGCCCCTTAAGGTTGGGGCTCAGCCCCCAAAGATGCGGAGCATTTCGCACCTTTGGGGTGGCGCGATGCCCGACTGATTTGTGCCGTTTTGGGCGCCAGAATCGCTGCTCACCGTTTGCAATGGGCGAGCAGCGATTCTCCGGCCTGGAAGGGCCATGCGGCCTGCCCAATACGACGGGTTCCTGCCGGCGCTGTCCACACCTGGTCGCTGCCGGCAGGAACGCTGGGAGGGCGGCCTGTGGGGGGGGGGAGGGGGTTTCCTGCACCGGGGAGGGCCTCAAATGGGGCCGGCCTCTCTGAAGGAGGACCTCCTTTCCTCCGCTGCCCCGAAAGATCCATCCGACATCTTCTTGCGGGGCGGCCTCGGGGAGGACGCCAACCGCGCATGCGTGGGTGACGTCATTTACGCGGCGCTGACCAACCCGTGCATGCGCGGGTGTCGTCATTTACGCTGTGCCTCTTTTACGCGGCACCGTGGCCCACCGCGCGTAAATGACGCGACGCCGCTCCTAGCCACCCGGGGGCGGGAAAATAGGGGGCTGGGAGCGGGCTCTGACACCGGACTAAAACACTCCGGTTTTCACTCCGGCGTCGGCACTTAGAGTCCCGATGGGAGAATTGTGCCCGAAGTGCTAATGCCAGGACTGAATCGGTGGACTTCCATGCCAACAAAATTGTCGCCCGTCCCGGACCAATTCATCAACTGCTAATGAACTAGCACCGGCACCACCTAGAACACGAGTGATTCCAATTAAAATTGGTGTACAATTTGCCGGGATCATGATTGACACTCGAGAGGCTGACAAACTGCAGCCTTGTATAAGCGCTCCACTCCCCACACACACTCATCCCATCCCCCTCCGTACCTGCTTCCGATGGGCAGCGGGCAGTACAGGGTGACATACCTGGAACACCCATCCAGGCCCAGTCCAGAGGACGACTGCCAAAAGGGACACATGTCACAGGGCGCCTCCATACCAGATTTACCATCTGGGGATCCACCGAGATGTAGCGTTAGGGCCCATAAGGCCAGAATGTTAGACTCCAGTTAAGTCGGCACGGGTGCAATACACAGTATAGCATTAGGTGCTAGGGCACAAACCTGTACAAAAATGTTTCACAGAAAACGCCTGTTCACAATGTTGCCATCAGTCTTAGTGCTCTGTCAGATGTGTATGAGCGATGGGCTGGGCTGGACTGACTGCGGCGAGGGCGCTGGGTGTGGGAGGGGGGTAGATAGGCAGACGCGGGGTGGGCTTGGGCCAGAGACCCCAGTGCAGCCACTGCTCACCACCCGGGTATCCTGCTCCAACCCAAACCCTTTCCACCCCAAATCCCCCCCACCGTCCCCATCTCCGCCACCCCAAGGGTTGACCATGTGATGGAATGGCCCGCTCGCATGCAGGAATCACCCAGGTGGACGGTGGAAAGTGCTACCGTGGGCAGGAGCCAGACTTTGTCAAATGATGCAACGCACGAGAGCTCACCGCAGAGCAGGTCATCATCATCCTCAATCCCATGGACCTGACCCACTTTAACTGCCAACCCAAGGCCAGCATCCTATAGTGAGACAGGTAGGAATCACAGAGGGGGTTGGAAGGGGGTGGGGGGGGGGGGGGGTGGGGTGGGGGGGGGGGGGTGAAGGGAGGGTGGTCATGAGAGTGGGTGGTCGGCCGGGAGTTTGGGGGAAAGTAGGGATGGGACAGATGTTTGTGCTGCTGGCCAGGCGCCCCCTAATCGGTGAACATTGAAGCGGTTAGGGCGTCCCGTGCACGCCGGCCCAGGTGCACACATTGTGCGGCCTCCTGTGCCTGCCAGGCCCCATTACCTCACCCTCCTCCGCATCCTCCTCGTCGGACAAGGCCTGGTGTTCATCCTCCTCTTCCAGCATGTCATTCCTCTGCTGCGCGATGTTGTGGAGGAGGCAGCAGGCCACCATGATGCGGGCGGCTCTCTCAGCACCATACTGGAGGGCCTCTCCAAAGCGGTCCAGGCACCTGAACCGCATCTTCAGGCTGCTGAAGAACCGCTCAATCAATCCCCTGGTCACGGCATGGGCATCGTTGTAGCGGGTCTCCGTGTTGGCCTGTGACCTCCGGATAGGCATCACCAGCCACAACCGCTGCGGATAACCCCTAACAGCCAGGACCCAATCCCTCAGATGGGGTGCACCTTGAAAATGTCAGGAAACGTTGGGTGTGCCAGGATGAAGGTGTCATGCACATTGCCCGGTATCAGGCGCAGATGTGCAAGATGTTCATCTCATGGTCACACACCAGTTGCACATTCATCTGGCAGCTCTGAAGTTTCACAGTGCTACTGGGAGAGGTGGGAACTGTTGAGACAGGCAGGAGAGCTTAGGGAGTGCCTTAAAATGGAAGTGCCCTTGAACTGGCAGATAAAATTTACACTTCTGGAGCTGACGGTGGAAGGTCCAAGAGGATAGAGGAGAAAGCCCTCCAGATGGCCCATTGGGGCTGTTGGGGGAAGCTTTCCTGACTCATGGCCAATTCGTTGTGCCATGAAGTCTCTAGGCTTCCACAGAGAGGCCGCCTCCATGAAGCTGTGAGCTGGCAGCCTCTCCCAGCGGATCACCTTGCTGCTAGTGAAATGCTGCCAGACCCATAGAATGGCTCAAAGTGGGGCCTTAAGTATGCAAATCAGTTGCCCAGCTCTGTGCAACAAGCAGCCAATGTGCCTTGCTGCCCGCTCTTGGGAAGCTTAGCCAATGGATCAGGAAGCCATTTCAAGATAGTTTGCTGCTATTTTACTGGCACCCCCTTGCTTCATATCTGTCACCCAGGGGTTGGTAAAACTTAATCCTGAGTCCTGAATTCTGTAGAAGGATCATTTAGATCTGAGACGTTAACTCTGTTTATCTCCACAGATGCTGCCACACCTGCTGAGTTTATCCAGTATTTTCTATTTTTACTCCTGAATCAGCAGTCTACTTTGTCCCGTTCCCATGTTCTTTTCTCACAACCCTGCAAACTTCTGAGTATTTATCTAGTTTCTTTGAAAGCTACTATTGAATCTTATTCCTCCCCCCTCGCAGGTGGTGCTTTCTAGATCATATCAACTCACTGAGTAAAACAAATTCTCTTAATATCCCCTCTGGATCTTTTGCCAATTATCCTCCATCTGTTTTGTCTGGTTACTGATTTCTTGGCCACTTGAACATTTTCTTGCAAAATACTCTGTCGAACTCTCTCAAACTTTTGAGCACCTCAGTTATATTTTCTCTTAGCCTTCTTTTCTCTATGGAGAACACCTTGGTGAATCTGAACTGACTGTCGATTTCGGCGTGAGAACAGCTGGTGAGTCAGTTTCAGCGGGAGCACTGCGGAAGGAGGTTGCTGGGAGGTAAGTCAACCTTTAAAAGCACTTGTCTTTGCAGGGGCAGGCCAGTCGATTTCGGCGGCGTGAGAACAGCTGGTGAGTCAGTTTCAGCGGGAGCATTGCGGAAGGAGGTTGCTGGGAGGTAAGTCAACCTTTAAAAGCACTTGTCTTTGCAGGGGCAGGCCAGTCGATTTCGGCGGCGTGAGAACAGCTGGTGAGTCAGTTTCAGCGGGAGCATTGCGGAAGGAGGTTGCTGGGAGGTATGTCAACCTTTAAAAGCACTTGTCTTTGCAGGGGCAGGCCAGTCGATTTCGGCGGGAGAACAGCTGGTGAGTCAGTTTCAGCGGGAGCACTGCGGAAGGAGGTTGCTGGGAGGTAAGTCAACCTTTAAAAGCACTTGTCTTTGAAGGGGCAGGCCAGTCGATTTCGGCGTGAGAACAGCTGGTGAGTCAGTTTCAGCGGGAGCATTGCGGAAGTGGCTGCTGGGAGGTAAGTCAACCTTTAAAAGCACTTGTCTTTGCAGGGGCAGGCCAGTCGATTTCGGCGGCGTGAGAACAGCTGGCTGGTTAGTCAATTTCAGCAGGAGCTGAGAATTTTTCTTTTTTTTTAAAATTAGTTTTTTAGGCGGGATCAGGAAGTCGACCCGCGGACGTCTGGGAAGACCCTCACCAATAAATTCTGGTGGAGAGGAAACCCGAGACACTACACGTGTAGTGTCTCCCACCCGCCCTCCTCCTCTAACCGAATAATAAAACCCATTGGTCTGAGGTAAGTACCATATTTTATTATATTATTATTATTTTTTATAAAAATTGAATTTAGTTGTTAGCCAGATCTTGGTAGAAAGTTAGAGGAATGGCAGGGAAGGGAGTGCAATGTTCCTCCTGCAGGATGTTTGAGGTGAGGGATGCAGTTAGTGTCCCTGCTGATTTTACCTGCAGGAAGTGCTGCCATCTCCAGCTCCTCCAAGACCGAGTTAGGGAACTGGAGCTGGAGTTGGAAGAACTTTGGATCATTCGGGAGGCAGAAGGGGTCATAGATAGCAGCTTCAGGGAATTAGTTACACCAAAGATTGGAGATAGGTGGGTAACTGTAAGAGGGACTGGGAAAAAACAGTCAGTGCAGGGATCCCCTGCGGTCGTTCCCCTGAGAAACAAGTATACCGCTTTGGATACTTGTGGGGGGGGGGACTTACCAGGGGTAAGCCATGGGGTACGGGCCTCTGGCACGGAGTCTGTCCCTGTTGCTCAGAAGGGAAGGGGGGAGAGGAGCAGAGCATTAGTAATTGGGGACTCTATAGTCAGGGGCACAGATAGGAGATTTTGTGGGAGCGTGAGAGACTCACGTTTGGTATGTTGCCTCCCAGGTGCAAGGGTACGTGATGTCTCGGATCGTGTTTTCCGGGTCCTGAGGGGGGAGGGGGAGCAGCCCCAAGTCGTGGTCCACATTGGCACCAACGACATAGGTAGGAAAGGGGACAAGGATGTCAGGCAGGCTTTCAGGGAGCTAGGATGGAAGCTCAGAACTAGAACAAACAGAGTTGTTATCTCTGGGTTGTTGCCCGTGCCACGTGATAGTGAGATGAGGAATAGGGAGAGAGAGCATTTAAACACGTGGCTACAGGGATGGTGCAGGCGGGAGGGATTCAGATTTTTGGATAACTGGGGCTCTTTCTGGGGAAGGTGGGACCTCTACAGACAGGATGGTCTACATCTGAACCTGAGGGGCACAAATATCCTGGGGGGGAGATTTGTTAGTGCTCTTTGGGGGGGTTTAAACTAATGCAGCAGGGGCATGGGAACCTGGATTGTAGTTTTAGGGTAAGGGAGAATGAGAGTATAGAGGTCAGGAGCACAGATTTGACGTCGCAGGAGGGGGCCAGTGTTCAGGTAGGTGGTTTGAAGTGTGTCTACTTCAATGCCAGGAGTATATGAAATAAGGTAGGGGAACTGGCAGCATGGGTTGGTACCTGGGACTTCGATGTTGTGGCCATTTCGGAGACATGGATAGAGCAGGGACAGGAATGGATGTTGCAGGTTCCGGGGTTTCGGTGTTTTAGTAAGCTCAGAGAAGGAGGCAAAAGAGGGGGAGGTGTGGCGCTGCTAGTCAAGAGCAGTATTACGGTGGCGGAGAGGATGCTAGATGGGGACTCTTCTTCCGAGGTAGTATTGGCTGAAGTTAGAAACAGGAAAGGAGAGGTCACCCTGTTGGGAGTTTTTTATAGGCCTCCTAATAGTTCTAGGGATGTAGAGGAAAGGATGGCGAAGATGATTCTGGATATGAGCGAAAGTAACAGGGTAGTTATTATGGGAGACTTTAACTTTCCAAATATTGACTGGAAAATATATAGTTCGAGTACAATAGATGGGTCGTTTTTTGTACAGTGTGTGCAGGAGGGTTTCCTGAAACAATATGTTGACAGGCCAACAAGAGGCGAGGCCACGTTGGATTTGGTTTTGGGTAATGAACCAGGCCAGGTGTTGGATTTGGAGGTAGGAGAGCACTTTGGGGACAGTGACCACAATTCGGTGACGTTTACGTTAATGATGGAAAGGGATAAGTATACACCGCAGGGCAAGAGTTATAGCTGGGGGAAGGGCAATTATGATGCCATTAGACGTGACTTGGGGGGGATAAGGTGGAGAAGTAGGCTGCAAGTGTTGGGCACACTGGATAAGTGGGGCTTGTTCAAGGATCAGCTACTGCGTGTTCTTGATAAGTATGTACCGGTCAGACAGGGAGGAAGGCGTCGAGCGAGGGAACCGTGGTTTACCAAGGAAGTGGAATCTCTTGTTAAGAGGAAGAAGGAGGCCTATGTGAAGATGAAGTGTGAAGTTTCGGTTGGGGCGATGGATAGTTACAAGGTAGCGAGGAAGGATCTAAAGAGAGAGCTAAGACGAGCAAGGAGGGGACATGAGAAGTATTTGGCAGGAAGGATCAGGGAAAACCCAAAAGCTTTCTATAGGTATGTCAGGAATAAGCGAATGACTAGGGAAAGAGTAGGACCAGTCAAGGACAGGGATGGGAAATTGTGTGTGGAGTCTGAAGAGATAGGCGAGATACTAAATGAATATTTTTCGTCAGTATTCACTCAGGAAAAAGATAATGTTGTGGAGGAGAATGCTGAGCCCCAGGCTAATAGAATAGATGGCATTGAGGTACGTAGGGAAGAGGTGTTGGCAATTCTGGACAGGCTGAAAATAGATAAGTCCCCGGCACCTGATGGGATTTATCCTAGGATTCTATGGGAGGCCAGGGAAGAGATTGCTGGCCTTTGGCTTTGATTTTTATGTCATCATTGGCTACAGGAATAGTGCCAGAGGACTGGAGGACAGCAAATGTGGTCCCTTTGTTCAAAAAGGGGAGCAGAGACAACCCCGGCAACTATAGACCGGTGAGCCTCACGTCTGTAGTGGGTAAAGTCTTGGAGGGGATTATAAGAGACAAGATTTATAATCATCTAGATAGGAATAATATGATCAGGGATAGTCAGCATGGCTTTGTGAAGGGTAGGTCATGCCTCACAAACCTTATTGAGTTCTTTGAGAAGGTGACTGAACAGGTAGACGAGGGTAGAGCAGTTGATGTGGTGTATATGGATTTCAGCAAAGCGTTTGATAAGGTTCCCCACGGTAGGCTATTGCAAAAAATACGGAGGCTGGGGATTGAGGGTGATTTAGAGATGTGGATCAGAAATTGGCTAGCTGAAAGAATACAGAGGGTGGTGGTTGATGGGAAATGTTCAGAATGGAGTACAGTCACAAGTGGAGTACCACAAGGATCTGTTCTGGGGCCGTTGCTGTTTGTCATTTTTATCAATGACCTAGAGGAAGGCGCAGAAGGGTGGGTGAGTAAATTTGCAGACGATACTAAAGTCGGTGGTGTTGTCGATAGTGTGGAAGGATGTAGCAGGTTACAGAGGGATATAGATAAGCTGCAGAGCTGGGCTGAGAGGTGGCAAATGGAGTTTAATGTAGAGAAGTGTGAGGTGATTCACTTTGGAAGGAATAACAGGAATGCAGAATATTTGGCTAATGGTAAAGTTCTTGAAAGTGTGGATGAGCAGAGGGATCTAGGTGTCCATGTACATAGATCCCTGAAAGTTGCCACCCAGGTTGATAGGGTTGTGAAGAAGGCCTATGGAGTGTTGGCCTTTATTGGTAGAGGGATTGAGTTCCGGAGTCGGGAGGTCATGTTGCAGCTGTACAGAACTCTGGTACGGCCACATTTGGAGTATTGCGTACAGTTCTGGTCACCGCATTATAGGAAGGACGTGGAGGCTTTGGAGCGGGTGCAGAGGAGATTTACCAGGATGTTGCCTGGTATGGAGGGAAAATCTTATGAGGAAAGGCTGATGGACTTGAGGTTGTTTTCGTTGGAGAGAAGAAGGTTAAGAGGAGACTTAATAGAGGCATACAAAATGATCAGGGGGTTGGATAGGGTGGACAGTGAGAGCCTTCTCCCGCGGATGGATATGGCTGGCACGAGGGGACATAACTTTAAACTGAGGGGTAATAGATATAGGACAGAGGTTAGAGGTAGGTTCTTTACGCAAAGAGTAGTGAGGCCGTGGAATGCCCTACCTGCTACAGTAGTGAACTCGCCAACATTGAGGGCATTTAAAAGTTTATTGGATAAACATATGGATGATAATGGCATAGTGTAGGTTAGATGGCTTTTGTTTCGGTGCAACATCGTGGGCCGAAGGGCCTGTACTGCGCTGTATTGTTCTATGTTCTATGTTCTATGTCTTCCCTTGCTTAAATATTGCCATTCATTCAAGGAAAATCCCTTCATAATTTAGAAGAACTCCATCAAATTCCTTCGCCCTCTATACATCAATGGAAATAGTCACTCTTCATAGCTGTGCTTTTTCAGCATCTTCCTGGTTTACCTCAGGTGCTAACATCAATGATTGCCTCACCCACTGCTGTCAGCTCCTGCATTGCTGGGGGTCTTCTTCTACTTCTTGAGACCTCCACCTTGCAGTAATTTAGCTCACTCTGCAGGAATAGTAAGGAAAGCCATGCATTTTTATTGTGCTTTTCATGACCTCAACGGGATTTTGCAACCCTTGGCATCAGTGGGATCTTGCAGTCCCGCCAAAGTCCAGGTCATCCCGCCGGTGGCTGATGGTGAGCCACCTGCACCTCTGGAAATCATGCAGCGGGGGAGGGGGGGCCGTAAATCCTGCCCTTTGTGTAAAGAAGTGCAGTCACAGCTGTCAATGCAGTTGGACAGAATGGAGAAGGATTGGGAGGAATCTACCCCAGCTGACAGGCAGGAAGACATCTCTTTGAGTACATGAAAAATAATTGTATTTTACTCTGCTCTGGTACAGTGTCTGTTTCTTTTCCAGGCACTGAATGAGTGAGTGTGTGATCAGGGAGAAAACGAACAGCAATAAAAATTGATATTGTGTATGAATTTGAGTGCAGTCTCTGACACCACTCTCCCTATTCACCCTACTTCCTCCACTATCTGGATTTGGAGGGCCCTGTACTCAAAGGAGAATGGGCAGTCTTAGGTTTGAATTTCCTCTCTAATGCTGAACTGTTCTGGCCTTTTTATGTGTAGTTTTTTTCTTTAAGCAGATGTTGAAATTAGGAAGAATGGAGAGAGTTAAGTAAGTTGGAGCTCATGTGGAGCATAAACCTAAGCATGGATCTTTTGGTCAAATGGCCTGTTTCAGTGCTGAAATTCTATATAAGACTCTCAGGCAAGTGCAACCATCAGGGTTAAAATCAGCCTTTGCCGAAATGACAAGGTGATATTTTAATGCTCTGCAGGCCTTTGAAGAATTCTGTTTCATCTCCAGAACATACTGAGAGCTTTTCAAGATCACTATTCATAATTTTTAAAAATGTAATTGTCAGACATTGAACTCAATTAAGTTTGATGCAGGTACTTTCATTAATGCCTCTCCAAAGAGACTGACTGCATCTAATGCTGCAGTTCAGATTTATTATTTGGAAATGATTGCAGGCAAGACAGCAAATTACAATTGTTTGTGCAGCAAGCATCACAGCCTCTGAAAGATGGAACTCTATATAGGTGTGAATTAAAAGATGCTGAAATCTTAACAAGGTAATAGTAAGCAAAGCTCTTTCTGTCATCTGTACTGCAGCACACTTTAAGTGTAACAATAGATTTTTTTTAACTTCAATCATTCCTAACCCACCCACAGATTAATAATTGAAAAGTTGAGTAAGCACTTCATACAATATTTTCTATTTTATTCTGCAGGGACTCTGTGCTCAAACTTTCTTTGGTCACCTCCATTCCTGCAATGATGCCACCTTTAACCTGAAGGTGAGTTTGTTCTGTCTGTATCTATTTATTTAGAATCCAAAATTCTAATCAAATTAGCCAACACAGATTTCAAAAATGAAGATTAAACCTGACCAACCTTACTAAATTCCTTATTTAAGCGACTCTTAGACAGGCACATGGACAGCAGTAAATTGAAGGGGTGTAGGTTAGGTTGATCTCAGATGAGGATAAATGGTTGGCACAACATCATGGGCTTAAGAGCCTGTACTGTGCTGTACTGTTCTATGTTCTAAGTAATAGAAAGAGTAGAGGGGTAATTCAGTAAAAGCAATATATTGGATTTTCTAAAAGCCTTTGATACGATCATGAATATTAGACTCGTGGCTAACGTCCAGGGCAATAGATTGGATTGCAAGCAAACGACAAAACAGAAAACAGAGATAAGAAGTTAAGGGTAGAGTAACTTAGGGCAGAATCTTGTGGTGGAGGTATATCACCTACTGGGTGGAGAACCAGCAAAAGACCCGTGTTGCCTCCTTCGGGGAAAGCCTGTCAAACCATAAGCTGAGCAAATAGTTGAGAGGCCACCAGCAGGCCTTTCCCCTGGATCAAGACCCAGGGATAGAGTTCCCATCTACTGAGAGCTGCCAGGCAATCAGAGGCCGGCAGCTCTTTTGCTCAGCAGCGTCACCGGGGAGGCAGTGGCTCCAGCCTGAATGATAGCCACTGGAGGCCCGGGATCGCACACCGACCAAGGCCAGATAATCATGGACGAGTTTCATGGGGTGGGGGTCGCAAGATAAGGGCATGTAGCAGGTGCCTGCCTCAGTTCAAAGAGCCCTGTTAGACCTCTTTTTCATGTCCGGGGGGGGGGGGAATAGAGTCATGACTGTGGTCCCCAGAAGCAAATCTGTCAGGCTGCTTGTCATCTCTCTAGGGGGGCACAGGGGTCCCTGCTTGAAAGACACTTAGTGCCTGATCGAGGTACCCAGCATCAGGAAATGAGGGGCAACTGAGAGACATCCCCTGTTCTTGCTGTCAACACCCCCTACAGACACACACACACAGCTAGATTGATGCTAGCAGCAGCTGGATGAGACCCTTAAGTGGCCATTAAGTGTCCACTTAATGGCCTCAATTAACAGTGGGATAGGAAGGCCAATCACGTACTTAATTAGGGTGGGGTGGGGTGCAATCCCACCACCCTCTCAATCAATGAAATGTTCACTCCACCTCCAAACATGCAACTAGCGAGGCAGAAGTTTCCACCCTCAGACTGGCACACGATGTGAAGTGATGTTTGACAAGGACAAGTGCTATGGCCACTGCTGTTCTCCATTAAAGATATGGGTTCGGAATTGGAAGTGCAATCTCAATTTCTACAGGCAACAAACAAATGAGGGCTACTGTTACGACTAAGAACGCTGGAACAAATGATTAAATTTGGTTGGAAAGCTCACCTCAGTTTCCGGGACTTGACCCTTGTTCTTTCCGAAGACGTTATGGCAATATAGCCCACACTACTCACATCACATCATCTCCATTGGCGTGTGTGATATAATGATATAAAAGCATCAATTATTCAGAAGGGATTGGGTACACATATTGCGGGTTCATTTATCATTTCTAGGGATACATGCCAGATAGACCTGGACAGAAAACTTGAAGACATTAGAGCTGCAGAGCTGTGTGTTTGTGTTCTGCTCCAGGCCGAAGTGAAACTGAGGTTGAATCACATGATACACTTCCATTAAAGTGATGGTATGCTGATATTCCTTAAAGGCATATGAGAACACTTGTCACCTCACCATGCCACTCTCCATGGCTGTCCATGCCAACTCATGTCCTGCACCAACTCCTCATGCCCCCTCATACCCCCATGCCACCTCACCCACTCACCCAGTCTCCACTGACAGACTGAAGGAACTACATGGAAATAAAAAAAATTCAAGTAATCTAGTACAACGCTAACTAATTTACTTGATAGTGAGAAACTCCCATTCATGAAGTCCATCCAAAGCATTTAAATCTCAAGTGTTCAATCTCTTATGCAAACAAAAAATCTTCTATTCAGTGGCCACATCAAAGACAGTTAATCCTTTAATACCCTCTTTAAACTGTGAACCAAACGGTGAGCTCAGAAATAAAAATATAAAATAAAAAATGCAAGAAACACTCAGCAGGTCAGACAACATCTGCGGAGAACAACAGAATTAATGTTTCAGGTTGAGCTGACTTTTCATCAGAACAGTGAATTCAGAACCCTTGCTGATTTATAAAGCTTTTGAAACTCAGTCAAGCATTCATAATGACATAATTACTGCCCTTGCAAAATATCAACAATGAACTCTATTGAAACAGCTCCAATAGATGTTAATCTTTTTTTTTAACCTGCATCAGATGGCCTACTAATCAAAGATGCCCAGCAGATGGTGCTTTTTATAAACTCTCACCAGCATCTTAATTCTGTTTCTGTTTTAAAATTAAAGAGTAGGGGGTTCAAAAAACATCAGATCAGAGCAGCACAGTGGTTAGCACCGCTGCTTCACAGCACCAGGGACCTGGGTTCAATTCCAGCCTTGGATGACTGTCTGTGTGGAGTTTGTACTTTCTCCCCATGTCAGCGTATGTTTCCTCCAGATGCTCCGGTTTCCTTCCACAGGCCAAAGATTTGCAGGTTGGGTGGATTGGTCATGCTAAGTTGCCCCTTAGTGTCCAAAAGGTTAGGTAGGGTTACGGGGATAGGTTGGGAGGCGTGGGCCTAGGTAGGGTGCTCTTTCAGAAGGCCAATGCAGACTCGATGGGCCAAATGGCATCCTTCTGCTCTGTAGGGATTCTATGATCACACTTAAACAGAAACCAAAGGCCCTTGAAAAGTGTTTGTGACTCCCACACTGTGGGTTAAGGCCTTTGGAACAGCTGAGTGGGTCTGCTTGAACCCAAAGTTCAAATAGTCCTGCCAAGTTTGGGTTTCTCACCTGTGTGATTTATGTGACCCCGGCCCCTTTCCCCTCCTGACATAAATGGGACCTGGTGCAAATAGGGATGGCATATCAGCATCAAGAATTCCACTCATCATTTGTAAAGGTCTGCAGAGTCATTCCGACACCCTGAAAATCTGGCACGAAGAGTCTAATTGAGGTAGAGGAGCTTAAGGGGTTTAGAGATGGATATATTAATCACTAAAAGATAATTTAATAAGGACATTAGAAAAGCAAAAATAACACTAGGGTTCATTTCTGGAGAGATGGAATTGAAAAACAAAGAGGTTGCGTTAAACTTGTATAAAACTTTGGCTAAGCAACTTGGAGCAGTTTGCACAGTTCAGGTTTCAGTGTTAAAAAAGGATATGGAGATGCTGGGGAACGTATGAAAAGATTTACAAGAAGGAAAGCCAAACTGAGAAGTTAGCTTCTCCTGTCTGGACTGTTTGGAAACAACTCATTTCTGGATTTTGGAATTTTCTGGATTATAGAATGATACTGTATCTTCCATGCTTCTGCTCCCAAAAGTCTGTACAAACATGATGTTGAGGGTCTTGTAATGATATGTTTACATGTAGATAACTAAAGGGTTAATGAGTACATCTAGCTCTAACACTACCACGAGAGGGCACTACTACATCCACCTATAAGTATCAGCTCCCAGAGGATCTTGGTCTCTTTCAACCCAGGAGTGACTAGACAGCAGTAGTGTATGATAGATAGATCACAGAATAGTTAGTATGTGTAGTTTTGAATCAGTTAATACATTAATATTTAATTACCTGATTACGAGTGATAGTTCTGTAGAGTGTCAAACTCAATTATAATTGAGTTTTAAAAAATTTAAATAATTTTACATTAAATAATTTTTAAAAAAGCATCAAATTCAACTTGTAGTTACTTGATAAATTAGTTTGCTTTAAGTTGAAGACTCGTGGTTTCTTCAAGATCACACCATCAGACCTTCTGGATATACAGCAACCATTAATGATAGATAGTACTGACTCCAGTAATATAACAGGTCTGTGCAGAAAATCTCCGGACAATTCGTGTTTCTGAATAATGGATTTTGAACTGGAGAGGTTACAATGTACTATTATTAAGGTTTAAACAGGCAGAGGTTCTTTTCTCTTGGAAATAGGAGACTCAGAGGCATCCTAATAGAGATCTTAAAATTATGAAGGAATTTAACAGGGTTGATAGAGAAGATGCTTCCAATGGTGGGAAGGTCAGAACTAGAGACCATAAATATAAATTAGTTACCATTAAAACTAACAAAGTGTTCAGGAGAAATGTCTCTATCCAGACAGAGGTGAATATGTGAAACTTTTTACCATATGGAGTAATTAAAGCAAATTATATTTAAGGGGATTCTCGATATAGGATTGAAGGGGAAAGGAATAGAAGATTATGCTGACTGGGTTACGTAAAGAGTGGTGGGAAGTGGAAGGTGTGGACCTTAAGCAACAGCATGGACCATTTGGGCTGAATTGTCGATGGGCGGGATTCTCCCGTACCCGGCGGGGCTGGGGGCCCTGGCGGGACGGAGTGGCGTGAACCACTCCGGCGTCGGGCCACCCCAAAGGTGCGGAATCATCCGCACCTTCAGGGGCTAGGCTCACCCCGGAGTGGTTGGCGCCCCGCCGGCCGGCGGGATAGGGGCCTGGCGCCACGCCAACCGTCGCCGAAGGGCCTCCGCCAGCCGGCGTATGCGTGGGAGCGCCAGCGCGTGGTGGCGCATCCCCGTGCATGCACACATGGAGTCACTTCCGCACCGGAAATGGCGGATGACCACGGCCTCCGGTGCGGAAGGAATAGGGTGCCCCCACGGCACAGGCCCGCCTGCGGATCGGTGGGTCCCGACCGTGGGCCACGCCACCGTGGGGGCACCATCCGGGGCCAGATCCCCCCGTGACCCCCCATGAACCCCGGAGCCTCCCCGCCGCCATGTCCTGCCAGTAAGGGACCAACTCCAATTTACGCCGGCGGGACCGACATAGAACGGGCGGGACTTCAGCCCATCGCGGGCCGGAGAATTCGGACAGCCCCGGGACCCATTGAATCGCGCCGGATCCCGCCATTCTCTGAGGCGGGCAGCGTGACTCACGCCACGCCGGTTTTTGGGGGGGACGGGAAAATTGGGAGGACGGCGGGGCGGGATTCATGCCGACCCCCGGCGATTCTCCCACCCGGCGGGGGGGGGGTCGGAGAATCCCGCCCGTCTCTTCTCTATTTAATTCTATCTGTGTTGCCTTATAGTTTGTCAACTCCCACTGAAAAAAAAATGGAAATTCTGATATAAAAGAAAATTATTTTTTGTGGTAACTAGGAGTTGCTAACTGTTTATTTCGATCAGCATTTAGCACACAGCTGCTTTCCTCAATGAATAGTTTGCCCTTCATATTCATAGGAGAAGCATTCCTTCATGTATCCTGTTGTTCACAGCTATAGGGTAGGGATTTAAAACGATACTTCACAGTATGATTGCTTTTGGAATCTTACAGCCCCTCAGGAACATTTGCATGAACAGCTCATAATGTCTGAGATTTATCATATTTGCTGTTTCACATAATTGATTTG
The DNA here is from genome assembly GCF_047496885.1 of Scyliorhinus torazame. Taxonomy (NCBI): domain Eukaryota; kingdom Metazoa; phylum Chordata; class Chondrichthyes; order Carcharhiniformes; family Scyliorhinidae; genus Scyliorhinus; species Scyliorhinus torazame. Next base: position 208,675,166 of record NC_092708.1, on the reverse strand, counting down.
GTTATTGGTTCTCTGTAGAATTCTGTTTAATAAATTATGATCGTCACACAAATATAAAAGTATTACTCGCATTTATTAAACAGATAGTGAATTAAAAGCACCTCAATAGTCAATATTCTGTGCGATCGCCTGAAAACAATCTTGTGGTTTGAAACAAAACCACAGGCTGATATTTTCAACAATGGTTATCTTTAAAAATCAAGCATCATAGAACATAGAAAATACAGCACAGAACAGGCCCTTCGGCCCACGATGTTGTGCCGAACCTTTGTCCTAGATTAATCATAGATTATCATTGAATTTACAGTGCAGAAGGAGGCCATTCGGCCCCACGAGTCTGCACCGGCCCCCGGAAAGAGCACCCCACCCAAACTCAACACCTCCACCCAACACCAAGGGCAATTTGGACATTAAGGGCAATTTATCATTGGCCAATTCACCTAACCCGCACATCTTTGGATTGTGGGAGGAAACCGGAGCACCCGGAGGAAACCCATGCAGACACGGGGAGGACGTGCAGACTCCGCACAGACAGTGACCCAAGCCGGAATCGAACCTGGGACCCTGGAGCTGTGAAGCAATTGTGCTATCCACAATGCTACCGTGCTGCCCTTGAGAACAAATAAATCCAAACTATATCATTTAACCGTAATCCATGTACCTATCCAATAGCTGCTTGAAGGTCCCTAATGTTTCCGACTCAACTACTTCCACAGGCAGTGCATTCCATGCCCCCACTATTCTCTGGGTAAAGAACCTACCTCTGATATCCCTCCTATATCTTCCACCTTTCACCTTAAATTTATGTCCCCTTGTAATGGTTTGTTCCACCCGGGGAAAAAGTCTCTGACTGTCTACTCTATCTATTCCCCTGATCATCTTATAAACCTCTATCAAGTCGCCCCTCATCCTTCTCCGTTCTAATGAGAAAAGGCCTAGCACCCTCAACCTTTCCTCGTAAGACCTACTCTCCATTCCAGGCAACATCCTGGTAAATCTTCTTTGCACCTTTTCCAAAGCTTCCACATCCTTCCTAAAATGAGGCGACCAGAACTGTACACAGTACTCCAAATGTGGCCTTACCAAAGTTTTGTACAGCTGCATCATCACCTCACGGCTCTTAAATTCAATCCCTCTGTTAATGAACGCGAGCACACCATAGGCCTTCTTCACAGCTCTATCCACTTGAGTGGCAACTTTCAAAGATGTATGAACATAGACCCCAAGATCTCTCTGCTCCTCCACATTGCCAAGAACTCTACCGTTAACCCTGTATTCCACATTCATATTTGTCCTTCCAAAATGGACAACCTCACACTTTTCAGGGTTAAACTCCATCTGCCACTTCTCAGCCCAGCTCTGCATCCTATCTATGTCTCTTTGCAGCCGACAACAGCCCTCCTTACTATCCACAACTCCACCAATCTTCGTATCGTCTGCAAATTTACTGACCCACCCTTCAACTCCCTCATCCAAGTCATTAATGAAAATCACAAACAGCAGAGGACCCAGAACTGATCCCTGCGGTACGCCACTGGTAACTGGGATCCAGGCTGAATATTTGCCATCCACCACCACTCTCTGACTTCTATCGGTTAGCCAGTTTGTTATCCAACTGGCCAAATTTCCCACTATCCCATGCCTCCTTACTTTCTGCATAAGCCTACCATGGGGAACCTTATCAAATGCCTTACTAAAATCCATGTACACTACATCCACTGCTTTACCTTCATCCACATGCTTGGTCACCTCCTCAAAGAATTCAATAAGATTTGTAAGGCAAGACCTACCCCTCACAAATCCGTGCTGACTTACCCTAATCAAGCAGTGTCTTTCCAGATGCTCAGAAATCCTATCCTTCAGTACCCTTTCCATTACTTTGCCTACCACCGAAGTAAGACTAACTGGCCTGTAATTCCCAGGGTTATCCCTAGTCCCTTTTTTGAACAGGGGCACGACATTCGCCACTCTCCAATCCCCTGGTACCACCCCTGTTGACAGTGAGGACGAAAAGATCATTGCCAACAGCTCTGCAATTTCATCTCTTGCTTCCCATAGAATCCTTGGATATATCCCGTCAGGCCCGGGGGACTTGTCTATCCTCAAGTTTTTCAAAATGCCCAACACATCTTCCTTCCTAACAAGTATTTCCTCGAGCTTACCAATCTGTTTCACACTGTCCTCTCCAACAATATCGCCCCTCTCATTTGTAAATACAGAAGAAAAGTACTCGTTCAAGACCTCTCCTATCTCTTCAGACTCAATACACAATCTCCCGCTACTGTCCTTGATCGGACCTACCCTCGCTCTAGTCATTCTCATATTTCTCACATATGTGTAAAAGGCCTTGGGGTTTTCCTTGATCCTACCCGCCAAAGATTGTTCATGCCCTCTCTTAGCTCTCCTAATCCCTTTCTTCAGTTCCCTCCTGGCTATCTTGTATCCCTCCAATGCCCTGTCTGAACCTTGTTTCCTCAGCCTTACATAAGTCACCTTTTTCCTCTTAACAAGACATTCAACCTCTCTTGTCAACCATGGTTCCCTCACTCGACCATCTCTTCCCTGCCTGACAGGGACATACATATCAAGGACACGTAGCACCTGTTCCTTGAACAAGTTCCACATTTCACTTGTGTCCTTCCCTGCCAGCCTATGTTCCCAACTTATGCACTTCAATTCTTGTCTGACAACATCGTATTTACCCTTCCCCCAATTGTAAACCTTGCCCTGTTGCACGTACCTATCCCTCTCCATTACTAAAGTGAAAGTCACAGAATTGTGGTCACTATCTCCAAAATGCTCCCCCACTAACAAATCTGTCACTTGCCCTGGCTCATTACCCAGTACTAAATCCAATATTTCCCCTCCTCTGGTTGGGCAATCTACATACTGCGTTAGAAAAGCTTCCTGGACACACTGCACAAACACCACCCCATCCAAACTATTTGATCTAAAGAGTTTCCACTCAATATTTGGGAAGTTAAAGTCGCCCATGACTACTACCCTATGACTTCTGCACCTTTCCAAAATCTGTTTCCCAATCTGTTCCTCCACATCTCTGCTACTATTGGGGGGCCTATAGAAAACTCCTAACAAGGTGACTGCTCCTTTCCTATTTCTGACTTCAACCCATACTACCTCAGTAGGCTGATACTCCTCGAACTGCCTTTCTGCAGCTGTTATACTATCTCTAATTAATAATGCAACCCCCCCCACCTCTTTTACCACCCTCCCTAATCTTATTGAAACATCTATAACCAGGGACCTCCAACAACCATTTCTGCCCCTCTTCTGTCCAAGTTTCCGTGATGGCCACCACATCGTAGTCCCAAATACCGATCCATGCCTTAAGTTCACCCACCTTATTCCTGATGCTTCTTGCGTTGAAGTATACACACTTCAACCCCTCTCCGTGCCTGCAAGTACTCTCCTTTGTCAGTGTTCCCTTCCCCACTGCCTCATTACACGCTTTGGCGTCCTGAATATCGGCTACCTTAGCTGCTGGACTACAAATCCGGTTCCCATTCCCCTGCCAGATTAGTTTAAACCCTCCCGAAGAGTACTAGAAAACCTCCCTCCCAGGATATTGGTGCCCCTCTGGTTCAGATGCAACCCATCCTGCTTGTACAGGTCCCACCTTCTCCAGAATGCGCTCCAATTATCCAAATACCTGAAGCCCTCCCTCCTACACCATTCCTGCAGCCACGTGTTCAACTGCACTCTCTCCCTATTCCTAGCCTCGCTATCACGTGGCACCGGCAACAAACCAGAGATGACAACTCTGCCTGTCCTGGCTTTTAACTTCCAGCCTAACTCCCTAAACTTGTTTATTACCTCCACACCCCTTTTCCTACCTATGTCGTTGGTACCAATGTGCACCACGACTTCTGGCTGCTCCCCCTCCCCCTTAAGGATCCTGAAGACACGATCCGAGACATCCCTGGCCCTGGCACCCGGGAGGCAACATACCTTCTGGGAGTCTCGCTCGCGACCACAGAATCTCCTATCTATTCCCCTAACCATTGAATCTCCTACAACTATTGCTTTTCTATTCTCCCCCCTTCCCTTCTGAGACCCAGAGCCAGACTCAGTGCCAGAGACCTGGCCGCTAGGGCCTTCCCCCGGTAGGTCATCCCCCCCAACAGCATCCAAAACGGTATACTTGTTTTGAAGGGGAACGGCCACGAGGGATCCCTGCACTTTCTGCCTGTTTGTTTTTTTCCCCCTGACTGTAACCCAGCTATTCTTGTCCTGTACCTTGGGTGTGGTTACCTCGTTGTAACTCTTCTCAATCACCCCCTCTGCCTCCCGGATGATACGAAGTTCATCCAGCTTCAGCTCCAGTTCCCTAACACGGTCTTTGAGGAGCTGAAGTTGGGTGCACTTCCCGCAGGTATAGTCAGTGGGGACACCGGTGGTATCCCTCACCACCCACATCCTACAGGAGGAGCATTCAACTGGCCTAGCCTCCATCCCCTCTTACCTTACAGAATATAGCTGCTGTGTACTAACTAGATCTCCGCCCTCCGACTCTGCTCCCAGTCAGCTACACTTCCTGTAAACTCCTGGCTCTCTTCGCACTCTTTGCGGAAATGTCGGAAACAAAACGAAAGGAGCACCTTACTCCCTCCTCACCTAACTCCCTCGGTCACCAAACTCTCACTATCGCACTCAAATGCACCAAATGCAGCACTCAGTGCAAACAAAGTCTGCACTGTAGGGGATCACTTTTATACTGTGATTCAATTTGTATGTTCTCCCAGTATCTGCGTGGGTTTCCTCCAGGTGCTCCAGTTTCCTCCCAAAGTCCAAAGATGTGTAGATTAGGTTTCAGGGTTACAAGTGTCGGTGCAGACTTGAAGGGCCTCCTTCTGCACTGTAGGGATTCTATGAATTATATGTTTATGCAAAGCTATTCACAACATCACCCCTAATGATTCCTCACTAGTAACTTAAAGAAGTTTAGTCTTTCTTTTATTTAGTTAATTAACTTAAAAATTGATTCAGATTCAACTTGGAGCATTTTTTGATCTGTTTCGCATTTGGCTGTAAAGCACTTTGTGATAGTCTGAGAAAGGTGGTAATATAAATTCAGGCCCTTCTTTCTGTTTGCAGCTGCACTGACATTTTGATTCCTTCTTATGATAATTTATATTGACGACAACATATGATCATAACTAGCATACTAGTGAGGAATCATTAGGGGTGATGTTGTGAATAGCTTTGCATAAACATATAATTCATAGAATCCCTACAGTGCAGAAGGAGGCCCTTCAAGTCTGCACCGACACTTGTAACCCTGAAACCTAATCTACACATCTTTGGACTTTGGGAGGAAACTGGAGCACCTGGAGGAAACCCACGCAGATACTGGGAGAACATACAAATTCTACGCAGCCAGTGACACCAGCAGCACATGTTGTATGTAACGGGCATATGCCTTGTTCAGGAGAAACACCATTTTATCCAATTCTGTCTGCATCCTGAAAGCCAGGCTGCAAGAGCATTGTGTTTTGCAGCAATCTCAGGTTTCCCACAAGCGCAAGGTAATTTTAACTCTACACATGTGGCCTTGAGAGCTCCCTGGCAACAGTCAGTCATATTTATCAATGGGAAAGATTTTCAGTCTTTGTGCAACTGATGTGAGATCACACAAGGCAAGTCTTGCATCTTTGTGCTCAGTTCCCAGGGAACTCTCACAATGCCTCAGGCAGGGCTCTCCAATACTCCCCACAGAGAGTGTCCCAGATCATCAGAGTCACCTGCGCCCTGAACAACCATTCACAACAAAGGAAGATGCCTTGTCTGAGGGAGACATGGAGGACCGAGATGTCAATTCCATCGATGGAAGATGTTGAAGGGGATGGAGCTGCTAAGGGCGAGGCTGTTGCGAAGCCACATGCTGGGGCCTATAGCAGCAGTATGGTGCAGCAATCAGGCCCATGACAATCTGATGCTTGATGCTTGGCCAGGCTGCATGCTCAGAAATAATGACCAGTGTTTAATTGTACACATGTGGGAATATTTAGTAATCATATGCTGATAATGTGAGAGAAATAAATCTATAGGACTTCATTATTGGAATCTGATGGGGATCCAATTTCCACAACCTTAAATTCCTGCAATTGAAGCAGCTAGCAGCAAGATGGAATCCAGGAATCTTCCAATCAGTGCATGTGAACATATAATTACAAATGCCAAACTATAACAAAAACAATTGTACGCTTGTGCTACTGGCGTGCCTTCAAAGCTTTGGGCTGCATTTCTCTGCCATATCCTCCCACACTTCGATAAAAAACAGCAAGACGCAGGTCCCATGATTTATCGCTGGTAGGGGGTCTCTGATTTTCCCGCTCTGCCAAAAACGTAGTCCCTCGAGTTCCCCTAGCGCTGCCCAGGCACAGCCCCCTGACAGTGCCCAGGAAGTGCCAGGGGGCAGTATCTATCAAGTGCAATGCCCAAGCATAACCCTCTCTCTGCTGAATGATTCTCTCACCTGAGCCTGCCTGGGAAGTCTGCTCACCAGGTGAACGCGTTAGGAGAACAGTTGGGGTTTCTGCTATTTTGCCCTCACATCGACGTGATGGGTTTTTTCTGGTTGGGGGGGGGGGGGGGGGCGGCAGAGGGGGGGGGCGGTGCGGGGGGTTGTGATTCAGCATAGAGGCCTGGCACTGATCAGCTAAGTCATTCAAATGATGGTTGCAACATTGAATGTTTGGAAATGTGCACCGTCACTGATGGGAGGGAAGGGATAATCGTGTCACGCGTCACGTTGGCGTGAAATGCTATTTGGTTGTGCTTGCAGGATTTCCTGCTCCTGTCGCCGAACCCACCCGGTGCTGTCGGGAGTGGGAAATCCCTTCCTTCTTATTCTTCTTTCTGTTGGCAGCTACACTGACATTATGATTCCTTCTCACAATAATTTATATTGATGACAACACATGATCATACCTAGCATACTAGTGAGGGACCACAAGGGGTGATGTTTAAAGGCAACACTCTGCTGTGTTTCTTTTAAAGGGACAGTCACCACAGTGCCCTTTAAATATGGCGCTCAGCCGTTATGCCCCATGAGAAAAATTAGGATTTCCTACCCAACCCACCACAAGATCACCGTTCTCTTCACGTTTGACAGTGGAGATAAAGAGAGGTGTTCCCAGATGTGAGGGACATGAATAGTAGAAACCATGGCTGGATTCTCCGCACTCCGATGCCAAAATTGCGTCCGCCGCCGGGGTGGAGAATCCACTTTCGCGCATGGAATCGGGGACCTGCGCCGGTTCCCCAATTCTCTGGGCCCCGAAAACAGCGTACCCGAGAAGTACGCCACCCAGCATATCCCCTACCTGCGGCCATTGCTGGAGGCCCGCCCCACCATTCTCTGCCCCCGACCAGCCGAAGTCACGACGGCGTGGATCTGATGTAGTCCTGCAGTTCGGGATACTAGTGTGGCGGCTGCAGACTCAGTACGCGGCCGCCATGTTCGGGGGTGGGCCGATCGGAGGGCGGGGGGAGCTCATATGGGACTGGCCAATTTTTGGGTGGGCGGTGTGGGTTGGGCACGCAGTCAATCGGGGGAACTATTTAGGAGGTCCAGCTCCAAGGTTAGAGTTCGCCATGGAGCATGGTGTGGCCGCTGGAGGCCGTATCGGCAGCTAAAGCTGCTAGGTTCACGACAGTCCCCTGCTAGCCCCCTGCAGGGCTGTGAATATGTGGCCTTTTCACACGTTTTTCTGGCATGAAAGGCCACAATTATTACGACGGAGTGGGCACATAGTCCCTGAAATAATCCAGCCCCATAAATATGTTAGCCACCAATAAAATCGAGAAATAATTCTGGAAAAACAACTTCACTCAGGAATAAATGGGGATGTGGGAAGAGGCTGGTGTGCAGCATAAACTGAATTGGCATTGATCAGTTGGATTGAGTAGTCTGTTTCTGTGCTGTACACGTAAATCTAAGTACTTGTTTATTCAATAGTTGATGGACTTTCAATGTGTTTCCAACATTTGCAGTTTCTTGCTTTTTATCGGTTTGGTTACATCTCAGACCCTAATATTATTCAGGCCTCAGGGTGCATACCTCAAGTAAATGTGGCAATCAAAATATTTTTCGAGGTATTGTAAATTTCGGCTGAATGTATTTATGCAGTGATGTGATATAATAGCATTTCATGTGTCCATTTGAACATTGAGCTGTTCTAAAGATTACAGATGGTTCCCTGCTAGTGCAACATACGTTTGGCTATGGATTCACAATTGAGGTGTGGGGACATTTGTTACAAAGCAAATTATTATGCTTGAGAATGCACTGTTTCAAAGAGCAATGGAAGTAGATACAATAGTAACTTTGTAAAGGGAATTTGATAAACAGTTTAAGTGGAGAAATTGTCAGTCTATGGCATGGCAGTGGGACTAAATATAGAACCATTTCAAAGAACTAGTACAGATGGGCCAAGTAGCCGCCTCCACTCTATTGTTTTGTGTTTCTAAAATGTTTACCATTTACAGTGTGCTGAATTAGGCCCCCTACATCTTATACACACAGAGATAATACGATAGACTATTGCACTAAACAAAATGAATGTGCTGTGAATAAACTATAATAATATATTTTATGCACTGTAAAGTATACAGCCTCAACTATATTAAATGTAAATTCTTCAAGACATTTTTGTATTAAATATACTTGACAGAATTGTGTTCTCTATGAAGGGATTAATATTTGCAATAGATTTGTGTATTCATTATAATGTAAAGCAGTGAAAGTAATATCAGTAACAAATTTTCTGCACCTTTTTCATGATTAAAAGGACCACAAGTAACCAGGCCTTAAGGGTCAAGTACCCCAGTCAGAAGGGGGGGCTTATGTTGGAGGTGTAATCTCCCACCCTCTGCCGCCACTTTCCTGCCTGGGATCTAACTCCCTTTATTTCTGGCCTTTCCCTACCACAAGCTGTCATCTGCCCGGTGGTCTAAAAATTAAGGCTGGATGGGAAAAGTTCCTGAAGTGGCCCACTTAATTGGGGCAAGGGTAGGCTTCCTTCTGACACCCTATCCACCCCAGCGTAAAATCGCTACCAGTGGGCAGGAACATGGAGGGAATCCCCGTACAATTCTGGCCATGGAGGTGCAGCGGCTGCGGGATAATTAAGGCTGGGAACTGTTCAACATTCGGGAAGGACAGGCAAAAAGGAAAAGGAAGTCATGCGGATAATAAGGAATTAGATCAGTACATTAGTGGGAGAGAGACTTAGATTAGAAGAACAAGATGTAGAATCTGTTTAGATGGAGCCAAGGAAAGCAAGAGGCAGCAAACATTGGAAAATTTTTCAAGTTCTGAAGAAGAGTCATAGAACATAGAACAGTACAACACAGAACAGGCCCTTCGGCCCTCGATGTTGTGCCGAGCATTGTCCGAAACCAAAATCAAGCTATCCCACTCCCTGTCATTCTGGTGTGCTGCATGTGCCTATCCAATAACCGCTTGAAACTTCCTAAAGTGTCCGACTCCACTATCACAGCAGGCAGTCCATTCCACACCCTAACCACTCTCTGAGGGAAGAACCTACCTCGGACATCCCTCCTATATCTCCCACCCTGAACCTTATAGTTATGCCCCCTTGTAACAGCTACATCCACCCGAGGAAATAGTCTCTGAACGCCCACTCTATCTATCTCCCTCATTATCTTATAAACTTCTATTAAGTCACCTCTCATCCTCCTCCGCTCCAAAGATAAAAGCCCTAGCTCCCTCAACCTTTCCTTATAAGACCTATCCTGAAAACCAGGCAGCATCATGGTAAATCTCCTTTGCACCCTTCCCAATGCTTCCACATCCTTCCTTAATGAGGTGACCAGAACTGCACACAATACTCCAAATGTGGTCTCACCAGGGTCATGTATAGTTGCAGCATAACCCCGCGGCTCTTAAACTCAAGCCCCTTGTTGATAAACGCGAACACACTATAAGCCTTCTTCACGGCTCTATCCACTTCTGTGGCAACCTTCAGAGATCAGTGGACATGAACCCCAAGATCTCTCTGTTCCTCCACATTCCTCAGAACCTTGCAGTTGACCCTATAATCCGCATTCAAATCTTTTCTACCAAAATGAATCACCTCGCACTTATCAGGGTTAAACTCCATCTGCCATTTTTTGGCCCAGCTCTGCATCCTATCCAAGTCTCAAAGAACAAACAAAGAAATGTACAGCACAGGAACAGGCCCTTCGGCCCTCCAAGCCCGTGCTGACAATGCTGCCCGACTAAACTACAATCTTCTACACATCCTGCGTCCGTATCCCTCTATTCCCATCCTATTCATGTATTTTTCAAGATGCCCCTTAAATGTCACTATCGTCCTTGCTTCCACCACCTCCTCCGGTAGCGAGTTCCAGGCACCCACTACCCTCTGCGTAAAAAACTTGCCTCGTACATCTACTCTAAACCTTGCCCCTCTCACCTTAAACCTATGCCCCCTAGTAATTGACCCCTCTACCCTGGTTAAAAGCCTCTGACTATCCGCTCTGTCTATGCCCCTCATAATTTTGTATACCTCTATCAGGTCTCCCCTCAACCTCCTTCGTTCCAGTGAGAACAAACCGAGTTTATTCAACCGCTCCTCATAGCTAATGCCCTCCATACCAGGCAACATTCTGGTAAATCTCTTCTGCACCCTCTCTAAAGCCTCCACATCCTTCTGGTAGTGTGGCGACCAGAATTGAACACTATACTCCAAGTGTGGTCTAACTAAGGTTCTATACAGCTGCAACATGACTTGCCAATTCATATATTCAATGCCCCGGCCAATGAAGGCAAGCATGCCTTATGCCATCTTGACTACCTTCTCCACCTGTGTTGCCCCTTTCAATGACCTGTGGACCTGTACTCCTAGATCTCTTTGACTTTCAATACTCTTGAGGGTTCTACCATTCAGTGTATATACCCTACCTGCATTAGACTTTCCAAAATGCATTACCTCACATTTGTCCGGATTAAACTCCATCTGCCATCTCTCCGCCCAAGTCTCCAAACAATCTAAATCCTGCTGTATCCTCCAACAGTCCTCATCGCTATCCGCAATTCCACCAACCTTTGTGTCGTCTGCAAACTTACTAATCAGACCAGTTACATTTTCCTCCAAATCATTTATATATACTACAAAGAGCAAAGGTCCCAGCACTGATCCCTGTCGAACACCACTGGTCACAGCCCTCCAATTAGAAAAGCATCCTTCCATTGCTACTCTCTGCCTTCTATGGCCTAGCCAGTTCTGTATCCACCTTGCCAGCTCACCCCTGATCCCATGTGACTTCACCTTTTGTACTAGTCTACCATGAGGGACCGTGTCAAAGGCCTTACTGAAGCCCATATAGACAACATCCACTGCCCTACCTGGATCAATCATCTTGGTGACCTCCTCGAAAAACTCTATCAAGTTAGTGAGACACGACCTTCCCTTCACAAAACCGTGCTGCCTCTCACTAATACGTCCATTTGCTCCCAAATGGGAGTAGATCCTGTCTCGAAGAATTCTCTCCAGTAATTTCCCTACCACTGAAGTAAGGCTCACCGGCCTGTAGTTCCCGGGATTATCCTTGCTACCCTTCTTAAACAGAGGAACAACATTGGCTATTCTCCAGTCCTCCGGGACATCCCCTGAAGACAGCGAGGATCCAAAGATTTCTGTCAAGGCCTCAGCAATTTCCTCTCCAGCCTCCTTCAGTATTCTGGGGTAGATCCCATCAGGCCCTGGGGACTTATCTACCTTAATATTTTTTAAGACACCCAACACCTCGTCTTTTTGGATCTCAATGTGACCCAGGCTATCTACACACCCTTCTCCAGACTCAACATCTACCAATTTCTTCTCTTTGGTGAATACTGATGCAAAGTATTCATTTAGTACCTCGCCCATTTCCTCTGGCTCCACACATAGATTCCCTTGCCTATCCTTCAGTGGGCCAACCCTTTCCCTGGCTACCCTCTTGCTTTTTATGTACATGTAAAAAGCCTTGGGATTTTCCTTAACCCTATTTGCCAATGACTTTTCGTGACCCCTTCTAGCCCTCCTGACTCCTTGCTTAAGTTCCTTCCTACTTTCCTTATATTCCACGCAGGCTTCGTCTGTTCCCAGCCTTTTAGCCCTGACAAATGCCTCCTTTTTCTTTTTGACGAGGCCTACAATATCTCTCATCATCCAAGGTTCCCGAAAATTGCCGTATTTATCCTTCTTCCTCACAGGAACATGCCGGTCCTGAATTCCTTTCAACTGCCACTTGAAAGCCTCCCACATGTCAGATGTTGATTTGCCCTCAAACATCCGCCCCCAATCTATGTTCTTCAGTTCCCGCCTAATATTGTTATAATTAGCCTTCCCCCAATTTAGCACATTCATCCTAGGACCACTCTTATCCTTGTCCACCAGTACTTTAAAACTTACTGAACTGTGGTCACTGTTACCGAAATGCTCCCCTACTGAAACATCTACCACCTGGCCGGGCTCATTCCCCAATACCTGGTCCAGTACCGCCCCTTCCCTAGTTGGACTGTCTACATATTGTTTTAAGAAGCCCTCCTGGATGCTCCTTACAAACTCCGCCCCGTCTAAGCCCCTGGCACTAAGTGAGTCCCAGTCAATATTGGGGAATTTGAAGTCTCCCATCACCACAACCCTGTTGTTTTTACTCTTTTCCAAAATCTGTCTACCTATCTGCTCCTCTATCTCCCGCTGACTGTTGGGAGGCCTGTAGTAAACCCCCAACATTGTGACTGCACCCTTCTTATTCCTGATCTCTACCCATATAGCCTCACTGCCCTCTGAGGTGTCCTCCCGCAGTACAGCTGTGATATTCTCCCGAACCAGTAGCGCAACTCCGCCTCCCCTTTTACATCCCCCTCTATCCCGCCTGAAACATCTAAATCCTGGAACGTTTAGCTGCCAATCCTGCCCTTCCCTCAACCAGGTCTCTGTAATGGCAACAACATCATAGTTCCAAGTACTAATCCAAGCTCTAAGTTCATCTGCCTTACCCGTAATACTTCTTGCATTAAAACATATGCACTTCAGGCCATCAGACCCGCTGTGTTCAGCAACTTCTCCCTGTCTGCTCTGCCTCAGAGCCACACTGTCCCTATTCCCTAGTTCTCCCTCAATGCTCTCACCTTCTGACCTATTGCTCCCGTGCCCACCCCCCGCCATACTAGTTTAAACCCTCCCGTGTGACACTAGCAAACCTCACGGCCAGGATATTTATGCCTCTCCGGTTTAGATGCAACCCGTCCTTCTTATACAGGTCACACCTGCCCCGGAAGAGCTCCCAGTGGTCCATATAACGGAAACCCTCCCTCCTACACCAGCTGTTTAGCCACGTGTTTAGCTGCTCTATCTTCCTATTTCTAGCCTCACTGGCACGTGGCACAGGGAATAATCCCGAGATTACAACCCTCGAGGTCCTGTCTTTTAACTTTCTGCCTAGCTCCCTGAACTCCTGCTGCAGGACCTCTTGCCCCTTCCTGCCTATGTCGTTAGTACCAATATGTACAACGACCTCTGCCTGTTTGCCCTCCCCCTTCAGGATGCCCTCTACCCGTTCGGAGACATCCTGGACCCTGGCACCAGGGAGGCAACATACCATCCTGGAGTCTCTTTCACGTCCACAGAAGCGCCTCTCTGTGCCCCTGACTATAGAGTCCCCTATTACTATTACTCTTCTGCGCTTTGACCCTCCCTTCTGAACATCAGAGCCAGCCGTGGTGCCACTGCTCTGGCTGCTGCTGTTTTCCCCTGATAGGCTATCCCCCCCCCGACAGTATCCAAAGGGGTATACCTGTTCGAGAGGTGGACAACCACAGGGGATTCCTGCACTGACTGCCTGCCCTTTCTGGTGGTCACCCATTTCTCTGCCTGCACCTTGGGTGTGACCACATTTACATAACTGCGATCTATGACGCTTTCCGCCACCTGCATGCTCCTAAGTGCATCCAATTGCTGCTCCAACCGAACCATGCGGTCTGTGAGGAGCTCCAGTTGGGTGCACTTTCTGCAGATGAAGCCATCCGGGACGCTGGAAGCCTCCCGGACCTGCCACACCTCACAGTCAGAGCACTGCACCCCTCTAACTGACATTGCGTCAATTAATTAAAATTTAAATTCAAATTTTTTAAAAAATTTTTTTTTTTTAATTTCAAAGTTACTGTTAACTATCTGTTTCCTAGCACCAGATTTCTAATAGAAATGCGAAAGCTAAATATAGTACTCTCCGATCTCTGGCTTAGATATCCCTCGAAATTATAATTAAGTAATTATGTTTAATTAGTTACCAATGCTTAATTTTTTTAATTTAGCGTAGATTCCCAACCAGCCACTCAGGCCACAGCTTTTCTGTGATGTCACTTCAGTTTCCCCCGACACACAATTTGAAAAAGGTATAAAAGTAAAAATGAGTAAAAATCACTTACTTACCTTCTTACCCTCTGAGTGTCTTAGATGTTCTCAGGTTCCCTCCCTGACAGAGACTGCTCCTCCTCCGAACGGCTCCCGAAACTAGGCCGCGATCTTTTAAAATCTCCGCCTACAAAATCTCTTTGCAGCCTACAGCAGCCCTCCACCTCATCCACTACTCCACCAATCTTGGTATCATCAGCAAATTTACTGACCCACCCTTTAGCCCCCTCCTCCAAGTCATTGATAAAAATCACAAAGAGCAGAGGACCCAGAACTGATCCCTGTGGTACACCGCTGGTAACTGGTCTCCAGTCTGAAAATTTTCCATCCACCACCACCCTCTGTCTTCTATGTGATAGCCAGTTACTTATCCAATTGGCCAAATTTCCCTCTATCACACACCTCCTTACTTTCTTCATAAGCCGACCATGGGGAACCTGATCAAACGCCTTACTAAAATCCATGTATACGATATCAACTGTTCTATCTTCATCTACACACTTAGTTACCTCCTCAAAAAATTCTATCAAATTTGTGAGGCAAGACTTACCCTTCACGAATCCGTATTGACTATCCCGGATTAAGCTGCATCTTTCCAAATGGTCATAAATCCTATCCTTCAGGACCTTTTCCATTATCTTCCCGACCACTGAAGTAAGACTAACTGGCCTATAATTACCAGGGTCATTCCTATTCCCTTTCTTGAACAGAGGAACAACATTCGCCACTCTCCAGTCCTCTGGCACTATCCCCGTGGACAGCGAGCACCCAAAGATCAAAGCCAAAGGCTCTGCAATCTCATCCCATGCCTCCCAAAGAATCCTTGGGTATATCCCATCTGGCCCAGGGTTACTTGTCGACCCTCAGGTTTTTCAAAATTGCTAATACATCCTTCCTCAGAACATCTACTTCCTCCAGCCTACCTGCCTGAATCACACTCTCATCCTCAAAAACATGGCACCTCTCCTTTGTGAACACTGAAGAGAAGTATTCATTCAACGCCTCTCCTACTTCTTCTGACTCCATGCACAAGTTCCCACTACTGTCCTTGACCGGCCCTACCCTCACCCTGGTCATTCTTTAATTTCTCACATAAGAGTAAAAAGCCTTGGGGTTTTCCTTGATCCGACCCGCCAAGGACTTCTCATGCCCCCTCCTAGCTCTCCTGAGCCCTTTTTTCAGCTCATTCCTTGCTACCTTGTAACCCTCAAGCGACCCTATTGAACCTTGTTTTCTCATCCTTACATACTCTTCCTTTTTCCTTTTGACAAGACATTCAACCTCTTTTGTGAACCATGGTTCCCTCACATGGCCATTTCCTCCCTGCCTGACAGGGACATGCCTATCAAGGACACGCAGTATTTATTCCTTGAACAAGCTCCACTTTTCGTTTGTGCCTTTCTCTGACAGTTTCCATTCCCATCTTATGCTCCCTAATTCTTGCCAAATCGCATCATAATTACCCCTCCCCCAAATTATAAACCTTGCCCTGCTGTATGGCCCTATCCCTCTCCATTGCAATAGTGAAGGATACCGAATTGTGGTCACTATCTCCAAAGTGTTCTCCCACAAACAAATCGAACACTTGGCCTGGTTCATTACCCAGTACCAAATCCAATGTGCCCCCCCCCCCCCCTCTTGTCGGCGTATCCACATATTGTGTCAGGAAACCCTCCTGCACACACTGTACAAAAACTGCCCCATCCGAACTGTTCGACCTATAGAGGTTCCAATCAATATTTGGAAAGTTAAAGTCACCCATGACAACTACCCTGAGACCTCCACACCTATCCATAATCTGTTTTGCAATTTCTTCCTCCACATCTCTATTACTATTTGGGGGCCTATAGAAAACTCCTAACAATGTGACCGCTCCTTTCCTATTTCTAACTTCGGCCCATATTACCTCAGTAGGCAGATCCCCTTCAAACTGCCTTTCTGCAGCCATTAAATTATCCTTGATTAACAATGCTCCTCCTCCACCTCTTTTACCACCTTCCCTACTCTTACTGAAACATCGATACCCCGGAACTTCCAACAACCATTCCTGTCCCTGTTCTAACCATGTCTCCGTAATGGCCACAACATCATAGTCCCAAGTACCAATCCACGCTCCAAGTTCACGTACCTTATTCCGGATACTCCTTGCATTGAAGTAGACACACTTCAACCCACCTTTCTGTCTGCCAGTACACTCCTGCGACCTTGATACCCTCCTCAGTACCTCACTTCTCTTGACACTGGCTTTTGGAACACAGCTCGTTTTCCCAACCCCCTGCAAATTAGTTTAAACCTCCCCGAAGAGCCGTAGCAAATTTCCCTCCCAGGATATTGGTGCCCCTCTGGTTCAGGTGCAAACCGTCCTGTCTGTACAGGTCCCACCTTCCCCAGAATGTGCTCCAATTATCCACGTAACTGAAACCCTCCCTCCTATACCATCCCTGCAGCCACGTGTTTATCTGCACTCTCTCCCTGTTCCTCACCTCACTAGCACGTGGCACCTGCAACAAACCAGAGATGACAACATGGTTTGTCCTGGCTCTCAGCTTCCACCCTAGCTCCCTAAATTCCTGTTTTAAATCCCCGTCCCTTCTCTTACCTATGTCGTTGGTGCCGATGTGTACCATGACTTGTGACTGCTCCCCCTCCCCTTTAAGGATTCTGAAAACACGGTCCGAGACGTCACAGACCCTGACACCCGGGAGGCAACATACCATCCGTTAGTCTCTTTTGCTGCCACAGAACCGTGTATCTGTCCCTCTAACTATCGAGTCCCCAATAACTATTGCTCTCCTGCTCTCCCTCCTTCCCTTCTGAGCCACAGGGACAGACTCAGTGCTGGAGATCCATTCACCGTGGCTTACCCCTGATAGGTCGCCCCCCTCAACAGTATCCAAAATGGTATACTTGTTACTGAGGGGAACGACCACAGAGGATCCCTGCACTGACTGCTTCCTCCCAGCACCTCTCACCGTCACCCATCTACCTTGATTCTTCAGAGTAACCACATTCCTGAAGCTACTATCTATGACCACCTCTGCCTCCCGAATGATCCTAAGTTCATCCAGTTCCAGCTCCAGTTCCCTAACGCGGTTTCTGAGGAGCTGGAGATGGATGCACTTCCCACAGGTGAAATCAGCAGGGACACTGACGGCATCCCTCACCTCAAACATTCTGCAGGAGGAACATTGCACTGCCTTCCCTGCCATCCCCTCTAGATAAAAAAAGAAAAGAAAGAAAGAGCTTACCTGTTATTCACTCTACCCCTTAGGTTAAAGGAGGTGGAAGGGTGGGGGACACTACAAGTATGGTGTCTAGGATTTAGAAACTGCCCAACTTAAATACAGGGACAAATAAAACACTTAACCAGCAACCGCTGCGCCCCACACGAGAACAGCAATCAGCTGTTATGGGCCTGCGCAAACTATTTAAATCTTTACTACTTACTCAGCAGTCACTCTGTCCTCACTCCTACCGGATTCAGCTGGAAACTCCCAACAGTAAATTTTTTTTTTTAAATGTACTCCCCTTCTCAGCAAGCACTCACTCAGCAACCACTGCGCCCCGCACGATAACACCTCAGGGAAAAGAAAAACTACTTACCAGTCACCAGCCAATCACTTACCTGCAGGCTGTGACGTCACGGTTCAACTTCTTTCTACTTCTACCTGCCCTTGAGTCTCCCTCTTGATCTTTACTCAGCTGGGATCCTTACAGTGATTGTCGCTTTTATTTTTGGTTAGAGGAGGAGGTAGGGAGGGAAACACTGAAGAAGTGTTTCGGGTTTAACTGTCACTTGACAACAGCTCCTCCACGAACCACCTTCAAGATACAGTGACAGCAATGCACTGATGCAAATTTTCCCTGCACCAGCCAATCAGCAGCTCCGCTCTACTGCCCTCTGCTGGGCTCATATTGGACTCAAAATTTTAATTCAGTTTCTCATTTTTCTCACACCTGCTGTTTTTAGTTCAGACCTCCAGCATCCACAGTATTTTTCTTTTATGACCACTGGTAGGAGCTGTTTATAGGTCATTGGATAGTGGTGGTGATGTAGGGCATGTTATAAATTAGGAAATTAGAAATGATACGTAAGAAGTAGGAGCAGGATTGGGCAATTCAGCCCTCCTAGCCTGCTGTGCCATTCAATATGATCCTGGCTGATCTCATCTCGGCCTCAACTCCACTTTCCTGCCCACTCCCCATAACCCTTCATCCCGCTTCTAGTTAAAAAAACTATATATCTCCTGAAATTTGTTTAGTGTTCTGGTGTTCACTCCACTCTGGAATAGAGAATTTCACACATTAACAATTCTTTGAGTGAAGTAATTGCTCCTCATTTCTGTTTTAAATCTGCCACCCCTTAGCCTAAAACTATTGCGTCTCAGTCTAGAATGTCTAACAAGGGGAACCACCTGCTCTATGTCTATCCTTTTAGTGCCTTATACACCTGATTTGATTTGATTTATTATTGTCACATTTATTAATATACAGTGAAAAGTAATTGTTTCTTGCATGCTATATAGACAACATATACCGCGCATAGGGAAGGAAGGAGACACTGCAGAATGTAATGTTACAGCCGTGGCTAGGGTGTAGAGAAAAGATCAACTTAATACGAGGTAGGTCCATTCAAAAATCTGATGGCAACAGGGAAGAAGCTGTACTTGAGTCGGTTGGTACGTGACCTCAAACTTTGGTCTCTTTTTCCTGACAGAAGAAGGTGGAAGAGAGTATGTCCGGGGTGCATGGGGTCCTTAATTATGCTGGCTGCATTGCCGAGGCAGCGGGAATTGTAGATAGAGTCAAAGGATGGGAGGCTGGTTTGCTGGTTTGCGTGATGGATTGGGCTACATTCATGACCTTTTGTAATTTCCTGCAGTCTTGGACAGAGCAGGATCCATACTAAGCTGTGATACAACCAGAAAGAATGCTTTCTATAGTGCATCTGTAAAAGTTGTCGAGAGTCGTAGCTGACATGCCAAATTTCCTTAGTCTTCTGAGAAAGTCGAGTCATTGATGGGCTTTCTTAACAATAGTGTCGGCATGGGGGGACCAGGACAGGTTGTTGGTGATTTGGACACCTAAAATCTTGAAGCTCTCGACCCTTTCTACTTCATTCCCATTGATGTAAACAGGGGCATCTTCTCCACTACGCTTCCTGAAGTCGATGACAATCTCCTTTGTTTTGCTGACACTGAGGGAGAGATTATTGTCGTTGCACCAGTTCACCAGGTTCAAGTCTCATTGCAGAGGCTTGATCACATAATATAGACAAATACCTGCAGTGCAATACAGCGGGAATATCGTGTTGTTTGAAGTGCAATGATAAACGTCAAGTATGAATGCGGAAAGGTGAGATGTAAATATCTTCAAGATCTCATACTCAACTATACCCCCCCACCCCTACTTCTAAGTTTAATGGAGTTTAGATAGGGTTTGAACAACCAAACAAGGAGACATGCTGGGCATATAAATATTATAATGAGGCTGGGAGTAGCACAGTTAAATTTACACATTTAACCCTAGTGAGCCCAGGCCTTAGAAAACCTGATAGCTCAAGGATGGTACAAACAGCTTTCGGAAAAAAGGTAAATGCCTTTACAGCTTTCCAATTAATGACCACATAAGGGCCTCTTCCTGTCATGTTATTACAATATAATACCTAATGCCAAGTGCAAGAGTTGGCAGCCTCTGATTGTCTGGTAGATCTAGGCTCTTTTGGACATTATATCTTGGGGTCAGGAGGAAGGCCCATCGTTGTCCTCTTTAATGCCTCATGGTGGGCAGAGAATACGGGAGGAAGGGGGCCTTCCTCCGTAGAGTCAACGTGAGTGTCTCGCCATTTTTTCAAAAAGGAAGAGAGACACCCACCAAGAATGGAAGCTTCCACCCATTACCTGGTCATTATAGCATTGCCATCTGTGGGACTTTGCTGTGTACAGATTGGCTGCTGCCTTTCCTAAATCAAAACAGTGACTTCACTACAAAATACCTTTATTGTCTGTACTTTATTGGGATATCGTGAGGTTATGAAAGGCACTGTGCAAATGCAAGTCTTTCTTTTCTTCAGGTCTTCTGGCTCGATAGTAATTACTTTTGGAGCTTTTCTTTCTCAAACTTACAATGAGAAAAGATTATTTGTTTAAGAAAACACACTCCTTTTTTCAGGTCATCAAAGAATCTATTTCATATGCGGTACAAATTCCCCCTTGTGGATTTGTTGTGACTGGCATGTTATTTACTTCAAGGCTCACTGTGATAACAGGATTAGGAACAGAGCGATCAAATAAAAAGCTCAAAAGACAAAGTTACACAAGTAAACAAAATGGAGTTGAGGTTGGGAGTCATTCAAAGGCTGCTTGAGGATAACTAAAACAAGCAAAGGCATTGAAAAGGTAGATTACAAACAGTTGTAGGATTGTAGCTGACAAGCGGCGTCACGATGGCGCAATCGTCAGCATTACTGTCTCACGGCGCTGAGGAACCGGGTTTGATCCCGGTTCTGGGTCTCTGTGGAGTTTGCACATTCTCCGCATGGCATGGGGCAGGGCCCCAAGGCAACTGGGGTCACCCTCAGAGGCAGCAAGGAAAGGGGCCAGGAGTGTGAAGCCCACCCACGTCCCCCAGAAGGATATATGGGCCCTTGAGATGGAATGGGCAGCACCCATTCAGGAATCACCAGGGCCATCCTCTAACACCCACACCACCAACCTCCCACACCCGACACACCCTCTAATCCCAGCCTAGCCCAGCCTATCCTTCACACCCTTCATACAGAGGATTGAGGCAAGTCAGAGTTTTGGTGCA
Source organism: Scyliorhinus torazame (assembly GCF_047496885.1). Classification (NCBI taxonomy): domain Eukaryota; kingdom Metazoa; phylum Chordata; class Chondrichthyes; order Carcharhiniformes; family Scyliorhinidae; genus Scyliorhinus; species Scyliorhinus torazame. The sequence goes on along the minus strand of NC_092708.1, from coordinate 208,653,909 downwards.
AAGATGTTTAATCATGATTATTTACAGTATTGTGCCCTGAGCCCTAATCCTAACTTATGTGTCGCACCCGTGCCAACTTAACGGGTGTCTAACTTTCTTACCTTACAATGTCTACTGCTTCTACATGTGACCCCGGACAGCACGTCAGACGTGGAGGCAGCCAGCTGCATTTCTCACCACTGACCCGAGGTGTCTTTGACGGCCGTCCTCTGGAGGGCCTGTACCTGGATGGAACTGGCCGATTTTCGGGTATCAAAGGTGCCGAGGTACGACACCGTTCTGCCCGCTACTCAAAAGATGCACCAGTGTCAGGTGGGGCAGATTCAGAAGCGCTGAGATGTTTCATCCCCTTTCCTGTTGGAGTCGCCAGCATGGGCCCCTTCACTTCCTCCTCCTTCGGGATGCTAGATCATCCCTGGGCTACTCCATGTGATGGAGGTGAGGCTGGAGTGAGTTCCAGAGACACCACTGTCACCTAGTGCCACCAGTCCAGGAGGCCCGCACTCATCTCAACCAGGGTCTTGATGCTCAACCATGGCGCACTGAGACTGGGACACTATTGTCATGTCCCTCTGGCACTGTGCCAGGACCCTCTGTGCCTGACCCAGGTCAGTCACTGCCAGGCAATGCTCTCGACACCCTCAACCATGACCCTTTGTAAATGGGCTAAGCTCTGGAGCCCTGAAGCAATGTCAATGTGGGCCCAATACACGTCTGTGACTGGACTCCCCTGGCCTGAGCCTCAGCCATCAACCACACAGTGTGTCTCAAGCCTTGGACGTCTTGACCCATGGCTGTGACCTTTTCACCCAAGGCTTCCACCGAGTTTGCCACCAGTTCAGTGTTAGCCTTGGTACCACACATTGTTGGCATTGTGTTCTGCACCTGAAGGCGGTTTGACTCCTGCTGCACCTGCAGGAGCTGGAAAGTTGCTGACACCCCTTCCTGTAAACCTTGGCTCTGTGTCTGCATCTCTACCAGTGATGGGATCGTCCCTTGCAGAAGTGCTACACTTGTCCGGACTACAGATAGTTCCTGGGATTGGGCAGCCCTCCGACCGCCCGCTCCCTCGGGAGTCCCTACCTCCACCTGATGTGCTGCAGCATGTATGAAGTGTGCACCAGATATTGACCCAAGAGCCTCTTCACTAATATGACCCACCAAAGTGATAGTATCTGGGTGCAGGTGAGTGCAGAGAAGTCGGTGTCGTCCCCGGACTGGTCCTCGGGAGTATGCTGGGGTTGTGGCCGAGGGCGATGGAGCCCAGACGGGCCAGCTTTGTCTGTTGGTGATCCTGCAAGACAAAAGACAAGACATGGTGAGGTCTCGGGAATGAGTGTCTGAGGGACAGGGGTGACTCACTTGCTATATGGGGCTCACTTTGTTTTGCCATTCCAACCTCTGCCTGGGAGACAGCCCTCTCTTCCACCTCCCCGACTCGCTCCATCGCCCTCTGCCCAGTGGGAGTGACAGCCCTGAGGTATGGTTTGCCCCCTCCGGTCTTCTTCTGCATTGGTCCAGGGGCGGCACCGACATTTTGGTCGTAAGACTAAACACATGCTCCGGACAGAGCCTCAAAATCGGAGAATCCAGCCGAGGATTTAGTCTTTCAAACAAAGAATCTCACCCACTATCAATATTCATCCAAATGAGAGCAAACAGTATAAGGCATAATCATGATCTACTTAAAATCACCCATCATTCTTCACAGATCTGCAGTGTCCTTCGAAGAGGTAACTAGGGTTGTCAACTCTAGAGAACTTATTCCTGGAGGCTTTATCACATGAATCCCTGCCTCCAAACTCAATGCCACTCCACCCCCACACTTCTGCCATTGGTTTCCTAAAATGTCCATCCTCATGGACTTTCCACACCAATCAGAAAGTGAATAGATCTGATTGGGTGATACTCGATTGTTGGTCAAATGGCCATTTTTCCAATGCCCCAAACTTTTATACTTAAAAAAAAAACAGGCGTTTGAAGAACCTTTTAAAGGTACAATTTCTTAACAACCTCCCACCCGCCCTCCTGCCTATCTCCATTACGATTTTTCTCCTGGGTTGTTCCCAGCAATGTCCTGGAGATTAATCTTCAATTCAATTCCTGGAGACTCCAAGGCACCCTTGGGGGCAGCTGAATTAGTACGATGCAGGAAATCCAAAAGGCAAGTATATTTGGATTAAGAGTGTCATCTTGGCTCAGTGGTGAACTCTCCCTTTTGAAACCGTGATTTAAAAATCTGGATAATCCTGACTGAATGCTGTGATATCATTTGAAACCCCATCCCGTTACTTTCCTCCCAAAGCTACAGCAGTTAATTGGGAGGTTCCCGCAAGGAAACTCCTGGTGATCATCTCAACTGATACTTCAATGTAGTACTGAGGGGCTACTGCATTGTCAGAGGCACCAACCTTCAGATGGGACCCAATAGAAAAATCCCATCATACTATATTACAGAGGCATTCTCTCTATACCCTACACCACATTCACCTTCCACCACAATAGCTTATCTGTTCAATGGCCTCATTTCTATTTGTGGGACCTTGATGCGTGCAAATTGATCCCATGTCCCTATATGTCAATAGTGGTTACTCTTCAAAAAGTAACGACTGGCTGAGAAATGCTTAGGGACATCCTGCGGGTATAAAATTCTTTCTTTGAAAGGTGAGTCGTGATCCAGAATGCTGGCTCTGTTCTCATACCCTGTAGGTCAGTTTTGTTCAATTACCCCTATCTTAACCATCCTTCTTAAATATTGACTTTGCCTTTATTTAAACACAAACTCAGTTTGTGAATTCTCAAGCTTCACAATCTCCCATGCAAAAAATGTAACTCCCACTCTTTGTCCTAAATCTCTTGCATTTAATCTATGTCAACGTGTTCCAGACCACTCAATCAATAAAACAATGGGCCAAAAATTGGATGATGCTGTGCCTGTTTTCCAAGAACCAAATGGGATCATAAGCATTCAGTACGGATGGCATGGCAGCACTCATTATGAGCTCGAACTGCGTTGCCTAATATATTGAATCGGGCTGTTCATATAGCTTTTTGGTTGATTCAAATATATAAATAGGGTCCTGTGCTTGCAATGACATGTGATAATCATGTCATTGCAAGCTCCTTCTGCACTGTAAATTCTATGATACAAATTGCCTAACAACTTGTGATGCTAATAGACAGGACCGGACCCTTCAACATTTTGATTTAAGGTGCTCATCTCCTACCTCCAGTTTGGTTGCTGGTTTCTTATTTGGATTGCTGGTTAACTTCTGGTCTGTTTTCTGACCCTGAAAACTTAATGCTGACTCTTGAGAAGAAGACTTGCTGGTGGTGCAGCATTCTGAATTGTTGAGTAAAACTAGTGTTGGCTTCTTGCAAGGCGACTCTTAAGTATGCAAGAGTAGCTCACCTATCCTTCAGTTTGTCCTCTTCTTTCGAAGAGATAGTGCCTGGCCTTTACTCTGCATCTCATGCTGACAAACTCACTTAAACAGCAATGGAGAATCAGAAGCACAGCTCCAATACATGATGCAACCACATCACCTCACCTTATCGATACATATTTTTCATAGAAGTCTGGATACTTCTTCGTGAGAACTAATAAGATATGTTACTCTCCTATCAAAACAAAAATGTTAACTCTGCACATTTCTTCATTGTTGATAATCAATTTAATTTTCTTGCACTGTAAGAAAGAAGTTCCTAACTGTTACTAATGCATTGTTTAACATGTTTTCCAATAGGTTAATTCAAGAATTTTACCAATGGGTCATTAGGAGGTCTAATATGATTAACAATTTTCAACGTCTGCAATATTGATATTCTCTTTGAACTGTCACTGATGAATTTGGATGTGCGCGCAACATGCATCTATGAACTAAACATAACTTACAAAGACTTACTTATAAATCTGCCTTCCAGATACACATTTGAGAGTTTTCTCCTTTAAGCTGATATCTCACTATACTCCTGTTCAAATATGCAACCCAATTGCCCTGAATTAAAGTCATCCCCATCCTGTGCATTTTTGCAATAGCTAACTCCTCTCAGACAACTGATAGTACTCAGCTACTTGCCTTGCTTTTGCACACATACTGATACTGATTACAGTTTGTAATACTAAAATGTTTATCATGAGGGTGGAGGCTTGTGTTCTTTCTCAGTGCAGTCAATATGAATGGTACACCTGGAATTTCAGGACTGACAGGCGAGCCAGAATTGTAAGCTGCAAATCATTGTCCTGCTAAATAGTGAAAGTCAAGCAAAATTTCTTCAGAACAGGGACCTGAGAAATACATAGGATGAGGAAAGATATGTAAAATCATGGGCAGCGTTCTCCGTCCAGCGACACCGGAATAGTGAAACGCGAGTGGGTGGAGAATCGCGCATGAACCGGAAATTGTGGCTGGCGTGGGTGCCCAATGGACTGCCATGCTCCGGTGCCTTGACAGCGGCATGAATGCATTCTATTCTACACGTACAGTAAACGCTGTTTTCATATCATTAACGGGCCTGACCCAATATTCTCCGGGGCTCACACGATACTCCGCCTCCGCCAGGAGGAATTATGGACGGTGAGTTTCACTTTTTGTTTCATAGAATTTACAGTGCGGAAGGTATAACTTCTGGTTATAAAAATCAGAAAACAGGCAACCGTGGCTGTTGAGGGAGAGAGAGGAGGTAGGACATGTTCCCAGAGGCACAACTGTGGGCTGCTGGTTCTTCCGCTGCCAGAGGCAGGGGGGGGGGTCTGCCATGGCCAGGGGGGGAGTAACAGGGGGTGACCAGGGGATGGGCTGTTGAGTCGGGGTGACCTCCCGGGACCGGGGCCCAGGCACGGTCTGCCATGTTGTGCACCCCACTGACCGCCCACTGTGGCCAGTGGTTGGACAGAGTGACACTGGCCGTATAGGTGCCCCCACCCCACCACCCCTGAACTCCACCCCTTCACCCTACCAACCAACACCCCCCACGCCCCCACAGCTGGGCACCACCCGCCAGCGGGCATCACATGGTCCACCCAAAGGCAACACCCACAATATCCCCGACAGGAGGGCGCCAGACGGGGACCACAGAGCGTACCTTTGGCATGGGTAGGGCCAGCCAATGGTACCCTGTCAGCAGGGACAGTGTGGGGCCAGAGGCCCTCATGGTGCCAGTCACCAACAGGGCCAGGGGTGTGGTGGGGAGGGCAGAGTGCTGGGGGTGTAGTGACCTCTGTAAATCAATATACATCATCAATATATGTAAAGCTAGTACAGGCAATTGAACACTAGGGGCGTCATTCTCCGCTGGCGGGAGTCTCCGTTTTGCCGGCGCCCAGGGGTTTCCCGACGGCGTGGGGCTGCCCCACCATGGGAAACCCCATTGACCGGCCGGTGTTACGGAGACTCCCGCCGGCCGGTCGGGGCAGAAATGTGGCGGGGCGGGTAGGAGAATTTCGCCCTAGAAGTTTCACTATCAGGACCTATATTAATAGTTTTCCTGCTCTTTCTGAGGGAGCGTGTATCAGGAGGGCAGAGAGAACAGACATAGTAAAGCTAGAGAGAGAAGAAGTTATTTGTTCTCAAAGCATTGTATTGTATAATTTAATTAGTTATATCTACAATTGTTTCTTTATTTTACTAGTTGAGTATTAAGTAAAAGAACTCACAATATTTATTTATATTACTCAATAAATTAGTTTATCTTTACAAGAAGACCACTGCTCATTTCAACAACCCGGCTCGTTCAAAAGAGTAAATATGTATTATGTAAGGTAATATAACAGGTGGAACAGCTGTGGATGGGTGTGGAGATGGGGGAGGATGGGGGGTGAGGGGGTACATGCTGGGGCAGGGACTGAAGTGCAGGCCAGGGCCACTGTGTAGCCCATTGGTCCTGGTTGGGCACGGCGAATGCACCATGGTAACATGTCTGCCTTTAACCCCTGGCAGACACTGGACTTTGGTATTCAACAAGGAATGGTGGCCTTTATCCTAGCCGCCACAGTCCTGAGGGATGCACTGAGGTGGACGAGCAGGAACTGCTTGGGGAGGACCCTGCAGCAGCGGAGCCTGCCGCAGAGAAACAGGAGCCAGCCAGTGAAGGTGGACAGCCAGGTGCCCAACAGGCTGAGGAGCAGGTGGGAAGGAGACGCTGCATCAGCCTCACGTGTACCGGCCGTGCCTGTCCTTTGAGGACCTGCCGGACCGGGCATGCCGTCGAAGACTTTGGCTGAGCAGGGGGACTGTATGGCATATCTACCGGATCATGGCGCACCTGGCACCGCGGGGGTATGGCGGAGGACACCCGTTCCCGTTGGCCGTTCTCGACCAGAGTCTACCATGCTTGTGGCCATGGAGCACAGGGATTGGGCCAGCTCCCTTTGGGACTATGCCACATCACCAGTGACTGTGCCACCTCCCTCTGTGACTGGTTCAGGTCGGCCAGCGCCCAGGCAACGCCACCGTTGTGGTCAGCCATGTCCCGTTGTGACTGGACCAAACTCTGGAGCACCGCTTCTATGTCCAAGTGGCCCTGGTGCATAGCTGCCTGTGACAGGGCAGCCCTGTCCTGTACCTTGGCCACTGCCCGTACTGAGTGCCCCAGGCCTTGCACATCTTGACCCATGGCTGATACCTTCGCCCCCAAGGCCTCACCGCGGACCATGCGGTTTCAGCCTGGGTGGCATGCATAGTTGGCACTACCTCCTGCTCTGCAGGTGGTTGGATTCATCCAACTGCACCTGCAAGCGCTGAATGCTCGCTGACAACCCCTTATGTAGTCCCCGACTCTGTGTCAGCATGTCCATTATTGATGGGACGGTCCTTTTCAGATGCCCGAGACCCGTCTATATAGCAGCTAGTCGCAGGGGTCGGACCGCCCTCTGACCGTCTGCTCCCTCGGCGATTCCTACCTCCACCTGATGTATCACTGCACGTGTGTGGTGAGAACCAGATAGCACCCCGGGAGCCTCTTCACTAACATGCCCAGCCTAGGTGAGTGTCTCTGGGATGGAGGAGGGTGTTGGTGACAGCTATGATGGAAAGTCAGTGTCGTCCCGGACCCATGCTCCGGTGTGTCTCAGACATGTTGTTTGGGGGCTCCCTTCACGGTCGATTGTCGACTCGCTGGAATCGGTTTGGGAATGGAAATCGGGGGGCACCAGAAGGGCCCACCTTGTTGCCAGGTGATCATGTGAGACTCAAGACATGAGGCACGATTAGATCGCTAATTGGGGGGGGGGGTTTGTGGTGTGGGGAACGTGTGGGATGACGAGAGGTTGGTGAAGGGGTGGTGTGAGGATTGTACCACGCATGCCATAGGGACACTGCAACTCAGTGGGGGCTCACTTGGTTGCCCGATGCCAACATCTGCCTCAGCGACTTCTCTCTCTCCTGGCCCACCGATCAGGTCCAGTGCCCGCTGCTCCACGATGGTGAAGGACCGCAGGTCCTGCGGTCCCCCTCTTAACTCTCTCTCTGCGATCATACGCCGCCTTCTCCTTGGGCGGGGGGGACACAGAAAGCACACAATGTTCGGCAGTCGGACGCTTGCAGCACAGAGGTGGGCAGCTGGTGGCATTTATGGTCAGAACAGGCCCTGGTGGGTGGTATGGGTGAAGTCATGTGGTGCAGAGTGGGGAGCATGCACATTGCTGGCAGGTGGCGTTTGGTCACCCTTCAGGTGGGAAGGTGGGGATACGGTTGTGTGGGACAGGGTTTGGTGCCAGGGCCACAGTGCTGGTTACACAACCTGGCCACCCTGAGGAGGTCATGCAGCTTCTTCCTGCACTGCTGTCCGGTCCTGGTGGTGGGCCCATGGTGCTATTGGCCTCAGCCACCTGATCCCAGGCCCGGTGTACAGTGGCGGGTGGCAGCCTCCTTCCTACCCTGGGATACAGAGTGGCCTTCTCTCCTTCATAGCATCCAGCAGGGGCTCAAGCCCTGCGTCCGTAAACCGGGGGTGCCGCTCTCTGTGCTGCCATCTTGTTAGCTGGGATGAGTGTGTGTGTGGGGAGTGGAGTGCTGATATGCGGCTGCAGCTTGTCAGCCTCTCGCGTGATAATCTCAACCCTGGCGAATCGGACACCGTTTTTCAACGGAATTGATCGAGTTCATTGTGGTGCCGGTGCTAGCCCATTAATGGATCATGAATTGCTCTGGAACTGGCGCAATTTAGTTGTCATAGAGGCCCACCGATTCAGTCCCGGCGTCAACACAGTTTCTGAAATGGAGAATCCAGCTCCATATTTTTTGTTAGAAAAGAGCAATATGACAGAAGTGTTTGAAATTATGAAAGATGAGAACAGGTTAGTTAGAAAGTTCAAAGTGGGCCATTTCTAAGAGGTGAAGAATGAGGGCCTTTAGATACAAGGTTAAGGCTGTCGCTCTCCCCCCTGCGATGGGGATCCCGTGTCTGAACTGCTCCTTCCAGCAGTTCCCATGGCATGGTGATCTCAGGCAGTCCTCTGCTCAACACCATCCTCCTGGTCTGATTTCTGTAACTGTGATGTGGCCTCCTCACTCTGAACTGCTCTGCCTGACAGCTGAAGCGCAATCCAGGCAGTTCAGTGTAGAATCAATGCAAGAATGTTTTCCCTGTCCTAACATCAGCTCGCACAGATTTATGCCTTTAAAACTGCAGTTTTTTGAAGTGTCAGAGGCGTCCTCAAAAGCCCACAACACTTGAAAAGGCTTCAAATCTCCTGGAGGATTGGGGAGGGGGTGTTGGCACTGCAGCAGCTGATTGAGATTGGAGCAATGGCACGGAGAAGCCGATTTCCAGAAAAAGTGTTTACAGGTGCCATGGAATGGCATGTCGGGGTCACTCCCACTGCCAGTGAGAACATTCAGTTTCTCCACTGCCGGGGGAATTTAGACTCCCAAAGGGGGCACTTTCCCTGAGCACACTCTGCCATGTTGACATGCACAGATCAACTGAAGCGCATTGGTCACACCCAGGCTTCAGTGCATTTGGATTTAGTGGACCAGGTAATTTACATGGCCTGGTCCTGACCTTGGTGCATGCTCAACCTTTGACAAGGTCTTGCACCTGAAAATGGGACAGGAAACTCAACCACTGCGTACTTACAAAAACAACAAGGTGCTGAGTAGCAGAGTAGAACAGATTGAGATCCACGTCACCTCCTTTTGATGAATGGTTACTCTGAACCAAGAAGACAGTTGGCAGAAGCCCGTTGCACATCGGTTCCTAAGATTCAATGTTATTTTATACTCACTCAGCAATTGCAGTTAGCAATGAAATTGTATCTTTGGGAGTGCATGGAATATTCCTTAGAGCTTGAGTAACTCGGTTTGAGTAACCTTTAGCAGGTAATTTAGAGGGAATAAGTCTGTAATCTAACCCATGTTATAGTTAACAAAAAAGAGGGTTCCAATTTCTAAAATGTATTGACAAATTAAATTAATTGCGCAAAAAGTAAATTGTCACTTGGATGAATATTTTCTCTAGGAAAGAGGCTGCCCCAGTGTGAGTCCTTAAAATTAGAAAGGGGTTTGATACTGTAGACACAGAAAAGATTTTTCCAGCTGTTGTGGAATCTAAAACTAGTGATTGTAAAGATAAGGCATTCACAAATAAATCTAATCAGGATCTTAGGAGAAACTTCTTTACCCAAGCTGGTTAGAAATTACTACTGTGAGGCGTAGCTGAGGTGAATAGCATAGGTGATGATAAGGAGAATTTAGATAAGTACATGAGGGGGAAAGGACTACAAAAGTGCAGATTGGGTTAGATGACGAGGGATGGGTAGATATTGGTGTGAAGCATAAACACTGCTGTAGATGAATTGGATTGAATGGCCTCTTTCTGTGCTGTCCACTCTATGTAATACTATTTAATTGCGATCTAAAGGTGAAATTCATTGGCCATGTTAGTGCAAAACAGGCAATATAAAATTAGAAGCCCAATTTACATGCCTGCCCATTCACTCTTGTCCACTTTGTCCAATAGTCTGAGTCAAATTTAAGTCTACTGAGACTCAGGATAACATGAAAGTTGTTTTTCTATCTTGTGAAACATGTCTTTGTAAGGTCAGTCCAAAATGTGGCACATAAATCTGAAGCTTCATCTATTACAAAAATCTTCCTCATGTTTGTTTGACAGGGTGATACGATTGTTTCCTGTGACTCATATGGAATACTAAAGCTCTGGGATGTGCGGAAAGTATCATTAATGCTATCAGTTGACGCAGGTCCTCATCCTGGCAACCAAGTGATCTTTCACCCGTCTGGTAGGATTCTTTTCTTTTTGATCTTTAAGATGTCCTGTTAACTGTTTTATTCAAGATTTGCTTCAATTTCTAGTGCAACCTATTAGCTATTAAAATATAATAACTCTGCAAATTTAGAGGTGGTGAAACGATGGTTCGGTTTTACACTGTGGAAAATGGTTATGTGATATTTATCTAGTTGTTTCGTGCAAGAGGATGTTCAGTTTGTGCAGTGAATGTCGAATTGTCGCAGTATACAGAAATAATTTTATTTAGCAATATGAAGATGCTTGCAAGTCTGCTAATTGCACTTAATAGCCTTTATTTCCTAAAGTCCATGGGAATAATTTTTCTTATTTTACTCTTCATACTGAGTTTTCATGCACATGAAAATACGTTTCCAAGATCATAGGATGATTATGTATGAGAAAAGTTCATTCATCTATCCAGAGAGATCCTAATGTGTTTCAATGCGTAAAATTCTTCCCAAATTGTTTTTACTTCAACTACTCAATCAGCAAATTTGATGGTTCTGGCAAGCCAAACCGTGAGCCCCTGTTGATGGCATTCAGTTTTTAGTGCAATAGGTGTAATCTTTTGTAAATTCTGTACTGAATGGTATTCTGAAACTTATTTAAATTAAGTCTATGGATTTTCACCTGAGTTCAGGCCTTCCTCTTTGTCAACATTTGTCATAGATGTTCGCTCATACTTGTGACAAAGTAGAAAGAGCAGTTAGCTGTTGAAGGACCTTGCAAATGACTTTTGAGCTTTAAATATGCAAGTAAGGTGTCTTCTTTTTCCCTCAACTGAGGATTCCCCCCGAAATTGGTGGTGTGGTAAATAATGATGAGGAAAGCCTTGGATTACAGGACAATATGGATGGGCAGAACAGTGGCAAATGGAATTTAACCTTGGCAAGTGTGAGGTGATGCATTTAGGGAGGACTAACAAGGCAAGGGAATATATAATGAATGGTGAGACGCAATGAAGTACAAAGGGACCTTGATCTGCGTGTTCATAGATTCCTGAAGTCAGAAAGACAGGTAGAGAAGGTGGTTAAAAAGACATATGGATACTTGCCTTTATTAGCCAAGGCATAGTGGTAAGAGACAGGAGGTATTGAGGGGATGTGAGAAAAACCTTTTTCAGCCAGAGCTGGTTTGCATCTGGAACTCACTGCTTGAAAGGCTGGTAGTGTCTGGAACGCTCAAAACATTTCAGAAGTATTTAGATGAACACGTGTAACACCATAGCATACACGGCTACGGGCCAAGTGTCGAAGGGCCTGTTCCTGTGCTGTACGATACTTTGCAGGAAAATGGGATTAGAGTAGATAGGTTCCTGATGGTCAGTACAGACATGATGGGCCGAAAGGTCTCTTTCCGTGCTGTAAAAGCTCCATGACTCTATGACTGTAGTGATGCTTAACGTAAACTTAAGGAACACCTTACGCTGCGGTGAAAATAAACCGATTTTTGCGACCCCACTCCTTACCCCACCATTGATCCCACCGGTGGGGGCATGGGAGAATTCCATCCATTAACTCTGTTTATCTCTCCACGCGTGCTGCCTAACCTGCTGAGAATTTCCTGCATTTACTGTTTTTATTCCAGATTTCCAGCAACTGCTGTATTCTGCTTTTCACTCAATCCAATTTGTCATTCAATTTGTCACAGTGCAATTCAGTTTTATCCTTTACTGCTTAACACTGCACAAAATGAGACTTGTGTGCAACATAAACACCGGCATGGACATGTTGGGCCAAATGACCTGTTTCATTATTGTAAATACTTTGAAAAAGCTCTTGACAGATATCATTGGAACCTTAGGAAGGGTCATAAACCATTCAAACCCTTGAGCCAGTTCTGCCGTTGTGTTAGATCATGGTTGACCTCAACTCCATATCCCTTGATACCATTATCTAACAAAAGTCCGTCTCAATCTTGAAAATTCCAATAATTACAATTGAGGATTGACAATTCTGTTACGACCCCCTTGATAATAATAATAAGAATCTTTATTGTCACAGGTAGGCTTACATTAACACTGCAATGAAGTTACTGCGAAAAGCCCCTTGAGGACCAAGGACTAAGCTCTTATATGATTCCTCCCTTTCACTTCAGAGTATGTATTCTCCCGGTAATCGGGGACAGGGTTTCTCTTAATAAGGATTCTGGGTCAGAGTTTAGAGAACCCCAAAGTGTATCATGGAGTTCTACTGACCCACAACTTTTAATAGATTGTGGTGTGGGGAGCACACGGCCCACTCTACAGGTGTGATACAGCATAAATGGACATGTGTTTTTTTAAAACAAAACAATGTTTATTCTAACAACTCAAGTTAACCTTTTTAAAACAACCATTGAATATCTTAACACCCATTAATTCAAAGATAACCCCCAAAGACTAAGTAATTGTTTCAGCTGTCCTTTTAACATCCAAAAGACTTAACCAACCTTCAAACATGAGCACATTAGGTTACATTCAATTTATATAGTGAGAAAGGGTTCAACCGTGCTGCTGCTTTTGGTTACTTCAGCTACAGCCCCTTTGTTTTCTTCATGCAGCTCACTGGAAACACACAGACACACCCAAGCTGCTCTCTCAAACTGAAACTCAAAAAGCAGAAGTGAGCTCAGCTCCCCCCACCCTCTGACATCACTTCAGTAACATGAGCAGTTCCATTTCTTAAAGACACATTTCTTAAACACCCATTTCTTAAAGGTACTCTCACATGGCATAAGGGAGAACCTCTCAGCATATAAACCCCGACCTGGGTGAAGGTCCTGGATAGTGGCCCTTCGGGGAGAGGAGTTTAATTATTGTGTATACCATGATAAATCTTTTTTCATTCCTATCCTACCGAGCGTTCCAGTGTCTCTTCCGTTTGATTCTACAGTTGTGACAAAGGTGAAGTGGAACTGCCGCAATCATCGTGCATTATACCACCAACCTATTTCGTCCAGGCCCAGGGAGTCCTCCATCCCAAGCCGTGAGGTGCCGCACATCGGGAAACTTGGACAGTTCAATGCTGATACCGATGACTGAATCCAGTATGTCGAGCGGGTACAATATTTTTTTCAGTCAAACACATTTGTTGGGGATGAGCGACAAACCATTATCCTACTGACCGCAATTGAGGGACCCACCAGTGTACTCATCAAAAGCCTCACCCACCCGGACAGGCTGGACTCCAAGTCTTTTGCCACATTGGTGACCCTGGTCAAGGACCACAGTTCCCGATAATGGTCTGCCGGTTCTGATTTCACACAATCTCGCAGGCCCAAGAAGAATCCAATGGCCCCTTTATGGCGCACTTGAGGATGCTCGCCGCTTCATGTGAGCTTGGGGCCGCATTGTCCGAATACTATAGGACCGTTTCATCTGCGGACTTCGAGATGCCGACACCCAGAGGAAACTCCTTACGAGGGCCCACTTAACCCTCCAACGGGTGGTGGACATCGCCATTTCCTGAGAGAGCACAGGGCAAGGGGTCCAAGAGTTGCAGGGCCTGAACCACGGTCATTGGAGCGACCACTGACCGGCCACCCTCAGGCACGAAAGATGCGAGCTTCCGCCAAGCAGGATTGACTGCAGGACCCAAGGCCATTGCTATGACGCACCTGGGCGCAACTGGGGTGACTCCCCTGACCAGAAGATCAAGATGGCAGTCGCAGGCTGCAGGTTGGGCGTGGTTCCCCGCAAATCCTTCCTGGCATTACCACCCCCTAGTGGTCAAACATATTATGCCGACGACCAGGAGGACGCATGCCAGCAGTTGCATTGCATAATAGCCCCCAAGTTGCACCCATCCGGATTCCATTGAAGGTGAATGGACACGCCATTGACATGGAACTCGACATTGGAGCAGCAGTCTCGCTGATAAACCACCATAATAATTTCAAGGGAAGCAGGCTAGAAGGCAAGGAACGTTTATCCTGGAACAAAAATGAAGTTGTAGCCACGGCGTACAGACCTAGGGCGGGATTCTCCGGTCGCTGATGCCAGAAATCAGCTGGAGAATCCCCGTTTCCGACAAAATCGGGGCGCCGCTGCTTTCGTGATGCTCCGCCCCCTCCACTGCGGTGTACTCGAGGAGTACGCCACACGCCATATCGGCAGCCTTTGGACATTGCCTGAGGCCCACTCCCCGATGCTCCGCCCCCGACCAGCCACGTTCCCGACGGCGTCGGTCGCGTGGGCTATTTTCTTCGGGAACTCGGCTTCGTGGCTGCGGACTTAGTCCAGCGCCTCCACAGTCGGGGAAGAGCTGATCCGCAGGCAGGGGGCACTTTGGCAGGGGCTGGGGGTACTGTTGGGGAGTGGTCCGGGTCTCGCCAGCTGCCGAAAGGGGGGCACTATTTTGCAGGCCAGGTACGCATGTGGCTGGCGCCATGTTGCACTGCGCAGCCATTGCAGGCCGCCACCGTGCATCTGCACGGCCAGGGACATGGCAATTCTCCGGCTGTATAGGCAGCTCCTGGCCGTCTGTGGCGGTGCTGGACACAGTCTGCGGCCGCCACTCAGAGTTCCGACCGCTCACACCACACGTCAACCGCGAGGTCGAGAACTCAGCCCCTCGGGGGGTGGGGGGGGCGAGCATCGGGGGAGGGCCTTCCGATGACGCGTCAACGTCGTTCCAATGGCATGCGGTGCGCAACACGGTGACACCATTTCAGAACGGGGAGTCTCAAAAACCGGTGTCAAACCGGCGCCGCCCCTGATTTGGGTGTTGGAAGAGTTTCTCAGCCCGATTGGCGATTACGATATCAGGTCAGGCAACGGAGAATCCCGTCCATGGTTTCAACTGGAAAAGGAGCATTGACGCTAATAATTGACAGCGAAGTCTATGTGTACCCATACTGATGGTCTTCCTGGCCACTCCCATGAGGTTATCCAGCTGTTTCTGAGGCCTCCAAGACTCCCAACGGAATATTGGGTTGATGGTGGACAAGGCATGTGGGTGCTTTCACCTGAAATGCAGGCTTCTCTAAACAAGGACCCTCCTCCCAACCTGAGCACCCTACTGTCCGGCATCGCTTGATGTTCTTGAGCCCCTTTTTCAGCATTCTCCAGGGACAAGGCTTTCTCAATGGCTTTTTCAAGGTCTAGGTTGGGTTCCACCAGTAATTCTTTTTGGGTTGTGATATTAATCCTACACACCAGTCTATACCTAGCATCTTGATTCGGGATTAGCCAAATTTGTAGTACTCTGTCAACCTACTAAGGAATTATTTGATTTGATTCGATTTGTTGTCACATGTACCGAAGTACAGTGAAAAGTATTTCTCTGCAGCCGAGGGAAAGTACACAATACGTACGTAGTAGACAAAGAGAATAATCAACAGAGTACATTGACAAATGGTTCATTGACCAACAGTGATTGGTTACAGTGCAGAACAATAGGCCAAACAAAGCAAATACAGGAGCAGGAGCAGCATAGGGCATCGTGAATAGTGTTCTTACAGGGAACAGATCAGTCTGAGGGGGAGTCGTTGAGGAGTCTTGTAGCTGTGGGAAGGAAGTTATTCCTATGTCTGGATGTGCGGGTCGTCTGACTTCTGTACCTTCTCCCTGATGGAAGGGTCTGGAAGAAGGCAAAGCCTGGGTGGGAGGGGTCTCTGACAATGCTGTCTGCCTTCCTGAGGCAGCGGGAGGTGTACACAGAATCAATGTGAGGGTGGCAAGCTTGTGTGATGCGTTGGGCTGAGTTCACCACACTCTGCAGTTTCTTGCGATCTTGGACCGAGCAGTTGCCATACCAAGTTGTGATGCAGCCGGATAGGATGCTCTCTATGGCACAACTGTAGAAGTTTTTGAGAGTCGATGCAGACATGCTGAATTTCTTTAGCTTCCGTAGGAAGTAGAGACGCTGTTGGACTTTCTTGACTGTTGCATCAACGTGAATGGACCAGGACAGACTGTATGTGATGGTGACCCCCAGGAACTTAAAGTTACCGACCACCTCCACTTCCGGAGCCATTGATGCAGACGGGAGTGTGTGTCGTGCTACGCTTCCTGAAGTTGATGATCAGTTCCTTGGTCTTTCCGACATTTAGAGAGAGGTTGTTTTCGGTACACCATGCAACCAAGTGAGGGGGCATCACTAGCTGCACGCATCATTCATCGCAAGGATGGGGGAGACTTGGGGGTGGTGGTTTCGAATGGGGGGTTCAGGAGCCAGACCATATGGGGGGGTGGGGAGAAAGGGGGAGGAATGACCCATATGGTCTGGAATGGAGAGTAGGTCTTACGAGGAAAGGTTGAGGGTGCTAGGCCTTTTCTCATTAGAACGGAGAAGGATGAGGGGCGACTTGATAGAGGTTTATAAGATGATCAGGGGAATAGATAGAGTAGACAGTCAGAGACTTTTTCCCTGGGTGGAACAAACCATTACAAGGGGACATAAATTTAAGGTGAAAGGTGGAAGATATAGGAGGGATATCAGAGGTAGGTTCTTTACCCAGAGAGTAGTGGGGGCATGGAATGCACTGCCTGTGGAAGTAGTTGAGTCGGAAACATTAGGGACCTTCAAGCAGCTATTGGATAGGTACATGGATTACGGTAAAATGATATAGTGTAGATTTATTTGTTCTTAAGGGCAGCACGATAGCATTGTGGATAGCACAATTGCTTCACAGCTCCAGGGTCCCAGGTTCGATTCCGGCTTGGGTCACTGTCTGTGCGGAGTCTGCACGTCCTCCCCGTGTCTGCGTGGGTTTCCTCCGGGTGCTCCGGTTTCCTCCCACAGTCCAAAGATGTGCGGGTTAGGTGAATTGGCCAATGATAAATTGCCCTTAATGTCCAAATTGCCCTTGATGTTGGGTGGAGGTGTTGAGTTTGGGTAGGGTGCTCTTTCCAAGAGCCAGTGCAGACTCAAAGGGCCAAATAGCCTCCTTCTGCACTGTAAATTCAATGATAATCTACGATTAATCTAGGACAAAGGTTCGGCACAACATCGTGGGCCGAAGGGCCTGTTCTGTGCTGTATTTTCTATGTTCTATGTCTGTCTCCTCAAACCTCCATCCGAAACCACCACCCCAGAGCCCCACCCCCCACCCTTGCGAGAAATGAGGATTATGCGGGGGTGAATGGGGAGTATGCGGGGAGGAATAGGGGGCAATGGGGGGGTTGATGAGTATGGGGGATGGAAGTAGGGGGAGGGGGAATGGGTTGGGTAGAAGTTGGCGGCACTGCTGGACATGGAGCACGGAACGGTGCTGCGCGGGGGGGGCGGTGCCAGGCGCATTCTCGTGGTGGGGGGAGGGGGGTCCGGTGTCAACCACCCATATGGCCCAGTGGAGGTCATTGATCTTCTTAGGGCTCTGGGTGCCGGTCCTCCTGGTCACATTGCCCAAGCTGACGGCCGCTGCCACTTTCTCCCAGTGGCACTGGCAGCCCTGTGGCTGACCCTCTGATACCCTCGGGGAAGAAGGCATCCCATCTGGCTTTGACCACGTTCAATCACCTGCCCAGGTCAGAATCCCCAAATCGCGGGGCTGGTGTTCTCGGTGACATGGATGCGAGCTGAGTGGAGTTGGCTGTGCAGGAACGGTTTAAGTGCTGCTCTCCCTTGTTAGCGGGGAGCTGGTGCATGCAGCCCTGGCGAATCAGCCGGCGGGACCATAATTTGTGGCGTGAAGCACCTGGGACCTCGTTAAGTGGATGAATTAACGTTTTATTTCGGTGTCGGACTCGCAAGTCCATGCGTCGGGAAGCTCGCGGTAGTTTTCGCTCACTACCATGCTTCGAAACATTTTGGTTAAATCACGGCAGTAGGTTATTTTTAAATTTAACTATTATTCAAAACAAAGGAATAAAGAGTTTGCACACATGCCTTACATATTTCATAGTTGAGATTTATAGGGCTTAATCTTCAGAAGTTGTAATACAGCCCAGCTATCGGCCCAGAATCCTAATTATGGTGGAAAATCTCTTGTGGTCCTGCTATAATCTCATTTTGTGCCTGAAATATAACACAATCATCCAGAGTGGATTCTGTATTTCTGTTCCTTCCATCCAGTAATGGATATTGACTACTGATGTCGCTGCTGCCATCATTTTCAGCGCTTATTGTGAAACGATTATAACTGTCTACGCTCTTTTCATCTGACAAAGATGAATCCTTCATCCCTGAGGGTTCGACAGAAAAATGACAGCTATATAGCAAGACCTTTCTTTGTTTAATTCATGCCAGTCAAGCTGTAGACCTTATTTAATATTTCACTCCAAGATTTGTTTGAGTGTGTCTTGTCAGTCAAAAAGGAAAGAGGGATTTTTCTATAATTGAAAAGATGAAACATAATAATGTTTGAGGTAAGAATTCTATTGGCCTGTCAGAGAGGGGGTGGTCATAAGTCACTTATGCTACTTATTTCATAAAATAATTTCACCCATCCTTATATCTAAAGTATTTGAGTAACAAGCCAAATTTTAGTAAACTGGATCCTTCACCATAATCCTTTACTGTTAAGCTTAGGAAATTGTTAGCTTTACATCAACCAGATTCATATTTTCCCCCATTTCTCTATCATGATACAATAACAGATGGGAAATTTTATGCTGATGATGCATTGCTGCTGTGAGAGAATCATAACTCATCAGCCTTAAAGGTATCATAGATATACGATATCTTGTGAGTGAAACAGGTTTTAGATCATAACATCTCCTGACATGATACTCACTGGGTAATGTTGAAGTTGAAACTGCAAGTCCCCTGGGATTCTAAACATAATGCGGGCTGTTTGGCCATATATCAGCCACAAGAAGAATTATAATTATTTTTCTAATCAATGTTAATGACATAGGTAGAAAGAGTAGCGAGGTCCTGCAACGGTAATTTAGGGAGCTAGGTAGAAGATTAAAAAGCAGGATCTCTAGGGTAGTAATCTCAGGATTACTTCCCGTGCCGCGGGCTAGCAAGGTTAGCAACAGGGAGAGAGTGCAGTTGAGCATGTGGTGCAGGAGGGAGCGCTTCAGTTTTTTTGATCACTGGGATGTCTTCCAGGGAAGGTGGGGCCTGTACAAGAAGGACGGGTTACACCTGAACTGCAGGGGCACCAATATCCTGGCTGGGAGGTTTGCTAGTATGGTTCGGGTAGGTTTAAACTAATGTGGCAGAGGGGTGGGAATCAGAACAGTAAGCCAGCAAGTGTAGAGACTGGGGATGAGCATGGTACCAGGGCCAGGCTGGCTGAGAGGAAGGGTAAGCTGGGGGAGGTCGAACTCAGTGGGCCTGGAGGTCTAGAGTGTATCTGCTTCAATGCATGGAGTATAACGGGTAAGACAGATGAACAGGGGGGAAGGTAAAAGAGGTGGAGAAGTTGCAATACTGGTTTGATAATATATCACAGCTGTTCAGAGGGAGGATACCTTGGAAGATTCAAGTAACGAGACACTGGGCAGAAAGCAGAAACAGGAAGGGGGGCAGTCACTATGATGGGGGTGTACTACAGGCCTCCCAACAACCCACGGGATGTTGAAGAACAAATATGTAAGCAGATTCTGGATGGATGTAGAAATAATAATAGGGCTTTTGTAGTGGGAGACTTTTCCTCATATTGATTGGAAATCCCTTAGGGTTAGGGGTCTGGAGATGAAGGATTTGTTAAGCGTGTCCAGGAAGGTTTCTTTGGTAAGTTGCTGTGGGAGAACATGTGACCACAATTCCGTAAGCTTTCGGACATTCATGGAAAAGGCCAGGTGTTGTCCTAGGGTTAAGGTGCTAAATTGGGGTAATGCTAACTACAAGCATGTTAGGCAGAATTTGGAGGCTGTTGTTTGGGAGAGGCTGTTTGAGGGTCAATCCACATTTGGCACGTGGGAGTCTTTTAAGGAGCAGTTGATGGGAGTCCAGGACAGGCATGTGCCGATGAAACGGAAAGACAGGAAAGGTAGGATTCAGGAACCGTGGATGACTAGGGAAATTGCAAGTCTAGTCAAAAATAAAAAAGATGCATATGTGAGGTCTAGGCAACTAAAAATAGATGAAGCACTTGAGGAATGCAAGGAAAGTAGAAAAGAGCTCAGGCAGGGAGTTAGGAGGGCAAAAAGGGGTCACGAAATGTCCTTGGCAGACAGGATAAAGGAGAATCCCAAGGCATTTTATACGTATATTAGGAACAAGAGGGTAGCTAGAGAACGAGTTGGTCCACTCAAGGACAAAGGAGGGAAATTATGGGTAGAACCAAAGGAAGCAGGTGAGATTCTTAATGAGTATTTTGCATCAGTATTCACAAAGGAGAGAGACAAGTTGATTGGTGATGTCTCAGAGGGATATGTAAATACTTTAGAACAGGTCATTATTACGAGGAAGTGTTAGGTGTGTTAAAAAGCATTAAGGTAGACAAATCCTCAGGGCCAGTTGGCATCTATCCCAGATTACTGAGGGAGACAAGAGATTAAATTGCTGGGCCTCTAACAGAAATCTTTGTGTCCTCATTGGCTACAGGTGAGATCCCAGAGGATTGGAGGTTAGTCAATGTTGTACCGTTATTTAAGAAGGGTTGCAAGGATAATCCGGGTTATTATAGGCCGCTGAGCTTGACGTCAGTGATTGTGAAATTGTTGGAAAATATTCTCGATCTATGCATATTTGGAAGTGAATGGTCTTATTAGCGACAGACAGCATGGTTTTGTACGAGGGAGGTCATGTCTCACTAATTTAATTGAGTTTTTTTAAGAGGTGACAAAAATGAATGACGAGGGAAGGGCTGTGGATGTTGCCTACATGGACTTTAGTAAAGCATTTCACAAGGTTCCTCATGGCAATCTGGTGCAAAAGATTAAATCACACAGGGTCAGGGGTGAACTAGCTTGATGATTCAGAACTGGCTTGTCGATAGAAGACAGAGGGTAGCAGTGGAAGGGTGTTTTTCCGAATGGAGATCTGTAACTAGTGGTGTTCCGCAGGGATCGGTACTGGGGCCTCTGCTGTTTGTAATATATATAAATGACTTGGGAGAAAACGTAGCTGGTCTGATTAGCAAGTTTGCAGATGATACTAAGATTGCAGGTGTTGCAGATAGCGATTAAGATTGTCAGAGAAGACAGCAGGATATAGACAGGCTGAAAAATTTGGCGGAGAAATGGCAGATGGAATTTAACCCGGACAAATGCGAGGTGATACATTTTGGTAGACCCAATTCAGGTGGGAGCTATAAATGAATGGCAGAACCATCAGGAGCATAGAGACACAGAGATATCTGTGCAGGTCCACAGTTTCTTAAAAGTGGCAGCACAAGTGGAAATGGTGGTAAAGAAATATGGCATGCTTGCCTTCATTGGATGGGGTATTGAATATAAAAGCTCTCAAATTATTTTACAGTTTTCTAGAGCGCTGGTTAGGCCACATTTGGAATACTGTGTCCGGGGGCTAAATTGTGTTGCACAGCGTGGGGGCGGGGGGGGGTGGGGAGAGAACCTCGCAATCGGGCCACCCATTCAACATGGTGGCCGGACGGCGGGATTCCCTCAGGATTCCCTTGCATGCATAAATTTGAATGGCAAAGAATTGTGAATCGCCTCTTGATTTACGCGATGCAATTCAGCTCTGGCGAGAGAAAATAATCTACCAAACGGAGTATTTTGCCCAGTATCATTGACCAGCGAGATGCAGTATGAGTGCAGCCCATTTTGAGATACCCGTAAGATCCTTTGATGATCCTTCTAAGAAGCCAGAAGTGAAGGTCTTCAAGGCTACAATGACTTTGTTGGCCGCTGTAGCGACCAGTGCAGAGAGGTGTGAGGTCTTTAGCAATGAGGGCCCAGGTATCTGTAACCATCTGCCTTGAGATTCACAGTCTCCTTGACATTAGTCTTTCATCTGTTGAGGGTTTGGCCGCCATTGCCTTCCTGTCCATCTTTCCTCTCCCATGCCCACCTGATGACTTGGGTTCTGCACTTCCGATGAAGGGCGTTGTTGTTTATCTCCACGAAGCTCACACCACTGACAGTCATGTACCCATTGCCAACTAGAACCTTCCTTCTGTGTAGATGGTGTCATGTGAGAGTACCTTTAAGACATGGATGTTTAAGCAATGTACCTTTAAGAAAACAGTGATGTCAGAGCGTGGGTGGAGCTGAGGTCAGGTCAGCCATTTTGCAGTCTGGTTTTGCAGTTTGAAAAGTGCCTGGCTGGGTTTGCTGAGAGCAGCTAAAAAGTGCCTGGCTGGTTTTGCTGAGAGCAGTTTAAAAGTAGAAAGCCAGTTTGAGACAGCAGCTTGAGAAGTTCTGGTTTGCTGTGACCTGCTTGAAGGGAGAAAGCCAGGTTTGAGAAAGCAGCTTGGGTGTGTCTGTATGTCTCCAGAGAGCTGCAGGAAGAAAGCAAGGTGTTGGAGCTGAAGCCACCCAAGCGAATATATCTCTGTCATTCTACAGAAAAAATATATATCCTTTAACCTGATGTGATTTTGTTTAAAGGTGTTAAGTCTCTTGGAAGTTTGAAGGAGCATTTTAAGGAATTATTTACTGTTGCAATAGTTTCTGAGTTATCTTTGAAGTAAGGGGTGTTAAGAGATCCAATGTTTATTTCAGATGTTAAGTTGAGTTCATGGAATAAACAGTGTTTTGTGTTTAAAAACCCACGTGTTCATAATTGTAATTCCACACCTAGGGAAAAACCCGTGTGCTCGGAAAAGCAACAAATACATTAAAGGGAGAGGTTGGTTGAACTCCATGATACATTTTGGGGTTCTGAAAACGTCTCATCCATAACAATGGCCATCCAATTGGCAGCCTTGCTCCCTGTTCTTCTTCAACCATGATGCCAGGGAGGCACAGGCAAAGCACAGGTGCTAAGTGCACACCCTCCTTGCCACCTATGTAGCACCAAAAGGCACCCCCTTATCAAGTGTCCAGTTCCCTCCTTTACCACACTGATCTTCTGATGGGGGTGGGCTGATGTCCTGGATCAGCCATGATTGGTTCCCCACTGTGTATCTGCCTCCTCTTAGCTGGTCAGAACTATTTTAAATTCCAACTAATTAAACTAAATCAACAAACTGAGGGAAAAATTAAAAGGGGCTGCTGCTAAAGGGGCACTGCCCTAAACAAAAACAAACAGCAAATGAAATTTAAAAGCATTGAACCAAAAGGTGATTAAAAGGGTAAATGAAGCACCTCAGAGCCTCTGACGGCCACCAGGCACGGAAAGCCTTGATGGTGCCCATGGACACTGCATGCTCCCTCTCCAGGGACACCCGGTCGCGAATGAAGCCGCGGAAGAGGGGCAAGCAATCAGGCTGGATGACCCCCACTCTCAGTCGTCTGCTGCCTGGATCTGTTAATGGGAAGTTTTGCCAGGTCCAAGAGCAGGGTCACAAGGAGGTCCTTCTCCTTCCCCGCCCCTCTTCGGACTGGGTGCCCATAGATCAGGAGCATGGGGCTGAAGTGTAAATAAAATTGGAACAAAGGGTTTGTCAAAAAACTAAAAAGGGGGTGCATACTAATATATTTAATATAGACATGGTCCATGGACTCCACAAAGCTGCAGAAAAGGCAGGCATCTTGGGAGTCCGTTAATCTGTGCAAATGACGGTCGCTTGCGACTGCTGCGTGCAACACCCTTCACACAGGTCCCCAAGATTAAGGAGGAGGACTCTCTCATGGAGGGACCTCCGAAGGGGATCTGTGCTACCAGATGGCAACAAAGCGCACCAAAGCATGCCTTAGCTGCTCTGAAACTGACAGCTTCTAAATCCTTACATTCTCCTTTAAATATTCCTCTCAGAATATTGGACAGTGGGCAGCATGGTACCACAGTGGTTAGCACTGTTGCTTCACAGCACCAGGGACCTGGGTTCGATACCCGGCTTGGGTCAGTGTCTGTGAGGAGTCTGCATGTTCTCCCCGTGTCTGTGTGCATTTTCTCCGGGAGCTCCGGTTTCCTCCCACAAGTCCCGAAAGACATGTTGTTAGGTGAATTGGACATTCTGAATTCTCCCCCTGTGTACCTGAACAGGCGCCGGAATGTGGCAACTAGGGGCT
Organism: Scyliorhinus torazame; assembly: GCF_047496885.1. NCBI lineage: Eukaryota > Metazoa > Chordata > Chondrichthyes > Carcharhiniformes > Scyliorhinidae > Scyliorhinus > Scyliorhinus torazame. Next base: position 208,629,701 of record NC_092708.1, on the reverse strand, counting down.
TTTCACAGGAACTTCATTACAGTGTTAATGTAAGCCTACTTGTGACAATAAAGATTATTATTATTATACTCTTTCCTATTTTTAGACAAATCATATAATCAATTAAAATAAATCAAACACACTGAGGGAAAACTCTTCCCCTCCCCCCCCACAAGCTCCAAACAAGCTTTTTAACAGGTTTAATTGGCCTGAATTAGAGGGGAGCGGGCAGCGGGATTCTCTGATCCTGATGCTAAGTGTTGACATGGCCTCAGGATCAGCAATTCTGGCCCCTGCAGGGGGCCAGCAAGGCATTGGAGCGACCCACGGCGCTCCAGCTGCTGATCCCGGTGTCAACTGGGCGCCGCAGGGTCCGTGCATGCACAGTGGCACCGGCGTCAATGAGTGCATGTGCAGAGGCACCGGCGACAACGCGCGCATGCGCAGTGGCTCCCTTCTCGGCTCCGGCCCTGACGCAACATGGCGTAGGGCTAAAGGGGCCGACGCGGAAGAAAGGAGGCCCCCAGCCCGAGAGGCCGGCCCGCCGATTGGTGGGCTCCGATTGCGGGCCAAGCCCCCTCCCCCAGGGTCGATCCCCCCCCTCACCCCCACAGGCCACCCCCGGACCCTTCCACGCCGCGGTCCCGCCGGCTGAGAGCAGATTAGAACGGTGCCTTCGGTACCCGGGCTTTTTGTAACGGCCGCTCGGCCCATTTCGGGCCGAGAATCGGCGGGGGGGGGGGGGGGCGCCGTGCCAACCACGCCAGTGCCAATGGCACTGATTCTCCGCTCTGCATAGAATCGCGTTCCGCCGTCGGGGCGGCGCGCCCCGATTCACGCTTGTCGCGGGGATTCTCCGGTCCGGCCCCCAGGCTGAGAGAATCACGCCCTGGATTCCTGTCCTATCCTCCCACCACATACTACTTATTATTGCCGGCACTGGGATCGCTGCCTTGAAACCAATTTGCCGCCCGGCACTGATATTTTCAGGGGACCTGCCCACTTCCGTTCCCGTCTTTGGAGAGGGGTGATGAAAATTCATTTCAAAGTGTTTCCATCAGCTTCTGTTTTTGTTTCAGATTTCCAACATCTGCTGGTCTTTATTTTTTGCTGAATTTAATTTGGCTTTGGTGGTCCAAAATCCGAAAGTCCAACTGTTATTAAGTTTAGCTGTCTCAAATGGCTCAATACATGCATGATGCACTATTTAAAAGCATATTGTGTACAACAGGTAATACACCAGTTTTGCATTGCTGAATAAGTAAGAAAGTATGAATATAAAAGTGAGTCTGGAGAATAAATTGATTGATTGCACACTTTAAGAAAAAAGCTGTGCTCCAGGAAGAATTGGTTGAGACTCACCTCAACAGCATCATGAATCTATCTACAACTGGCATTCTCTGCAAGCACAGTGGAACACTGGTAACATGCAAAGAAAATTTACCCATTATCTATCTTCATCAGCATTACAATTAAGCCAGCTGGAAATGAAGGTCAATAGTCAGTAACTAAGTAGGATTATGCACCTGGAAGTCTGTTCAGGGATTCTTTCCATTGCCTAGTGGTTCTGCTGATATCTAGACAGATAATTTTCTACTGTCGCCCACACAGAAGAGGCTGGTACCTGGTATTGTTATTAACTAATCAAGTGATGTTATGTTTAAGCCTATTGATTTGTTAATTCATCACCATCTGTTGGCAAACCCTATGAGTTTTTTTCCAAATTCTGTGTAAAGTGTGATTTTGCCACAGCAGCTCTGATTGATCTGCAACTTGCTTTAACAATCCCATCATTTTGTTCACCCTTCTATCCTCTCACCTGTTTACTTCCATTGCTTCTGACAGCAAGATTAGTTGATCAATAAGCTGACCTTCTCACTTCCAGTTTGGGCTCATTTTTGCTCCAGTCCCTCGACATGCTGCAGGCTCCACTTCAGGTGCGTAAGTAGACTGTTACCTTGTGTATATGATCGAAGGGATCCAACCACACAGTCTCAGACACACACATTAAAGGCAATTTGTGCTCTGGCAGCCCCTCGTTCAGATATAGCAGTCATAAAGGTCGCAATTGATTTTGAGCAGTCATGCAAAAATAGCAGATAGTGAAGTCTCAACCTGTGTTACACCCTACTCCTCCTTTGTTTCCAATGATTTCACTCAGCAAGCTGGTGCCACCTTCACCAATTCTAGACATGCCCATTCAAAGTGTTCAGTTGGATTGCTGTTCAGAGAACAAGGTAATCAATTTCACTTGCTTAGGTTGTAAAATGGGCACCATATGATTCTGCCTATTTCATGAGGAACCAGTTACATTTGAATGGTCCTCACATTGACAGTGCTGCTAATTAAAGGCAATTGCTGGACTTAAGAATATAAAGTATGAATTCTGAAAAGTAATTTTGCATCTTATTCCATGTGCTTTATCATTCATAAATGTATGGGAGATTTCAGAAACATGAACAAGTTTCTGAAAATAGAAACTTTCAAGGTCGGGACTGTGCTGTCAGGCCCATTGTGCCCTCTCGAGCAGTCATAGATCTTAAATACACCAATCTTTGCACAGTGATCGCAAACTATCCCAAGAGGATTCTATACTTCAAAGTGGTGGGTGAATGCTTCCATACAACACATTAGATTGTTTCTTGGCTTGCAATAACACAGTGTTTCCATGAAATGTCTTATGACAACAGCTGAACGTGTGCTCCTATCGTAAAGTGGTTATGCTCTTCACCTCAGTAAGAATTACCCTGTGTGCTTGACTGCTGAGCAGAGTTATTGGGGCATAAGAATGTATCCAGAGAACCCCTACAATTAAGAAGGAGGCCATTCATCCCATTGAGTCTGCACCCTCTGAAAGAGCACTTTACCTACTCCCACTCCCCCACCCAGCCCCATGAGTCAATCCATCTAATCTGCACATCTGGACTGTGGAGTAAACCGGAGCACCCAGAGGAAACCCATGCAGACACAGGGGGAATGTGCAAATTCCACACAGTCACCCTATTCCGGAATCGAGCCTGGGTCCCTGGCGCTGTGAGGCAGCAGTGCTAGCCACTGTGCCACCATGTCCTATTAACTTTCAGATCAATGACAGTAGCTTACAGTTGTGTCCCCACAAGGTGGGTTGGCAGTCTCGGGCAGCTGCAAAATTGGGTGCCAGTGACACCATAGAAATTTGCAAGCAGTGGAGGAGGTGATGGGTGACACAGTCTCCCATGGGTCAATTGAGGCCTTTAGGAGGCCAAATAATAGTCACTTAAGGACTTCCTCCTGCTGCTGCTGTGATTTTAGCTGCGGTGGGGGTAACCGGTACCTGGGGCGAAATTCTCTGGTATCGGCGCGATGTCCGCCGACTGGCGCCCAAAACGCATCTTCGGGGGCCGAGCCCCAACCTTAAGGGGCTAGGCCCGCGCCGGACTAATTTCCGCCCCGCCAGCTGGCGGAAAAGGCCTTTGGTGACCCGCCAGCTGGCGCGGAAATGACATCTCCGGGCGGCGCATGTGCGGGAGCGTTAGCGGCCGCTGACGGCATTCCCGCGCATGCGCAGTGGAGGGAGTCTCTTCCGCCTCTGCCATGGTGGAGACCGTGGCGAAGGCGGAAGGAAAATGTGCCCCCACGGCACAGGCCCGCCCGCGGATCGGTGGGCCCCGATCGTGGGCCAGGCCACCGTGGGGGCACCCCCGGGGCCAGATCGCCCCGCGCCCACCCCAGGACCCCGGAGCCCGCCTGCGCCGCCTTGTCCCGCCGGTAAGGTAGGTGGTTTAATCTACGCCGGCGGAACAGGCATTTTAGCAGCGGGACTTTGGCCCATCCGGGCCGGAGAATCGCGGGGGGGGGGCCCGCCAACCGGCGCGGCGCGATTCCCGCCCAAGCCGAATATCCGGTGCAGGGGAATTCGGCAACCGGCGGGGGCGGGATTCACGCCAGCCCCCGGCGATTCTCCGACCCGGCGGGGGGTCGGAGAATCTCGCCCCTGATGTCCAGTGGGGGCCCCGACTCACTTGTCGGCGGCACATGTGTAGCCGTGCCGCGCTGTGGTGCTGACCCTGAGACACGGCCTCATCAGAGGGATCGAAGTCGGTGGAGCTGGTGGCCACCGTCACTGCCCCATGGGACAGGTCCAGGTGGGCACCGAGCAGCCCCTCCTCTCGGTCGGTGCCATAAGGCCCTGGGGTCTGCCTTGGGATGGAGGGGCAGCTGATTCGAGCCCATGCTGCCCCTGCATCATCTGGCACTGCCAGCCCTGCTTTTCCCCATGGTCTGAACCATCGTATCAACGCCCTCAGCGATGCTCCTCAGTGACTGAGCCATGCTCTGCAACGCCTCGGCAATGCCCACCTACGACTGCGACGAGCTCCGCAGAGCCTCAGCCATTCCCATCTGAGAACAGGACATCCTGCAGAATCTGATCAAGGTCAGCCTAGTCCTGGGTAACATCCCCCAGCAAGGCAGACATCCTGTTGCGACACTCAGCCATGGCCTTCATCGACTGCGCGATGCCTTGGACACCTTTACTCATAGTGCCGACGTCATGCACCAGGCTTTCCACTGCGGTCAGCACCCTAGCAGTGTTGTCCTCGGTGCCACTGATTTCCGGCACCATCTCCTGCACCCATAGCCTCTGGGACTCCTCTAATTGACTATGGACCTGCTGGAGTGACGCTGACATCTCCCTCTGAATGTCCCGGCCGCTCCCTATCATGTCTGACAGCTCCGGTAACCTACTTCCAGAGACTCAGCATCAGGCTGAGACCCAGCTGGGTCCTGGGATCCAGCAGCCCTCTGACTGCTGTCTTGCCTGGGGTCTCCTGCTTCCACCTGATGTGCATCATCAGCAGTGTAGTGCTTACCAGACTGTGCCTCAGAAGCCTGTCCACTGACATGTCCCACAGAGGTGTGTGTATCTGCGCTGGTGGAGGGTGGGGATGACAGCTGTGCCGTGACTATAATAGTTGTATCCTCGGAGCTCTCCTCCGAGGTGTTCTCCTGGGAGTCAGGAGAGGGAGCCACCTGGGATGGACCAGCGCTGTCGGCTGGAGGACCTGTGGGAGAATGGACATGTGGTCAATGGGAGGGATGGGTCAGTCAGTGAGACAATAACAACTCACGTTTGACAGGTCCTCCGGGTGGAGCCTGATGGTTCCTAATCTCTGTGGCATCTGCCAGCCTTCGCGTGACTGACCGATCTGTTCTCGGCCACACCAGTCGCCACCAGGGCCTGCTCCTCGAAGGAGGCGAGGATTCTCAAGTCCAGCACCCCACTGCCAGTCTGGGCCCCCTCCCGCCGATTATGGGAGAGCTTTTGCTGAGGAGACTCAGAGGGGGCATCGTTAGCCACACGCGTGGGTCACAGTGGTGAGAGGGGTGTGTGAAGTGAGGTTTGGAGTGGGGGGATTGAAGGGGGAGCGGGTGGAGGAAGGGTTGGGGGTTGCTGAGGGGGTTTTGGGGGGGGAGGGGGTTGCGGGGGGGGGGGGGGAGATGCTCCCTTGTGAGAGGGAGGGGGTTGAAGGGGGTGGGGGACGTTGGTGTTTACTCACTCGTGCTGCCCGGTGTAGGTCATTGACCTTTTTCTGGCACTGGAGGCCAGTCCTCCTGGCCACACTCCCCGAGCTGACAGTTGCCGCCACCTCGTCCCAGGCAGCATTGGCTGCCTTGTGGCTCACCCTCTGGGACGGGAAGTGCTTCGCTTACCACACAGTCACTGAAACCACCAAGATGACTTAGAGAAGACTTGCCCCTCACCCCGAGGCCGGGAGTCTGAGACGTGCCCACAGCTCCATGCCACTGAGGAGCAGAGAGAGACACCCTCTTCCCTGACTCAAGCCTGCCCTCCTGAACACTGCCTGGGAGGTGACGGCAGAGGCAGTCATTGCTGCCAGTCTTACCAGGAGGAGACAGCTGGTGATACAGAGGGGTGGGGTTCACTGCTGAGTCCTGAGCCCTGAGAGGGACAGTATGCCAGGGAGGGTTCCAAAGGTGGCGGTGAAGGTGTCGTCTTGTAGGATGATCTCTGCAGATCCCCTGCTTCTTCTGCAATGGGAAGCGCTTCTGAAGAGTGCCAACACCTGGTGGGCTCCTGTTTTTTTTTTTTAATTCATTTTTATTAAAGTTTTGCAAAGTTTTTCATGATAAATAGTAATAATCCTAACACAGCAGAATAGACTGAACATTAACATAGTGCAAAAAGAGAATATACAATAGCAATTAACTAGACGTGACCCCACGCGCCTCAGTCTTCCTACACCCTCCCAACGGAGCACTCACCCCCACTCCCCTATGGGTCGCTGCTGCTGCTGACGTTTTAATTTTCCCTGAGAAGTCATCGGACGGTATTATGCCCCCGCTCAACAGCAGCAACTCTGTACACTTGGCAAAATTATTTACACACATAAGTAGGCATCTGTTTGTGGTGTTGTCGTCCCTTGCTTCTCCCAGACGGAGTTCGCTGCCGTTGTCGTCACATTCCGCTTCTGCGCACTTCCGCTTCTGCGGCCCTCCCTTATTTCCCGTTTTCTCTGTTCCTGTGGATGTTAAGTTTGTTAACATTTCCCTGCACCCCCCTCCCCCTCCCTGGCTCTCCTCTATTGTTCCCTGTCTCTTCCCTCTACCCTCCCCCCCCCCCCTCCCCGCTTCTGCCTCCTCCCTTTCGCCTTTCCTTCCTCTTAGATTTAGCTGTCTCCCCCTCACTCCCGGTCTATCTCTCCCTCTCATGCTTTGGCTACTTTCCCCTGTTTCTTGGCTACCTGGCTATTCTTCTGCTTGTTTGTTGGCCACAAACAGGTCTCGGAACAATTGTGTGAGTGGCTCCCACGTTCTGTGGAAGCCGTCGTCTGACCCTCGGATGGCGAATTTGATTTTCTCCATTTGGAGAGATTCCAAGAGGTCGGACAGCCAGTCTGCAGCTTTGGGTGGTGCTGCTGACCGCCAGCCGAACAGGATTCCACGGCGGGCAATCAGGGAGGCAAAGGCAAGGGCATCCGCCCTCCTCCCCAGGAATAGATCTGGCTGGTCTGAAACCCCGAAGACCGCCACTTTCGGGCGGTTCACCCCCATCACCTTGGACATTGCCTCGAAGAAGTCTGTCCAGTACGCCACAAGTCTGGGGCAGGACCAGAACATGTGGGCGTGGTTGGCCGGGCCTCCTTGGCACCACTCATATCTGTCCTCCACCTCCGGGAAGAACCTACTCATACGGGTTCTTGTTAAGTGGGCTCTATGTACCACTTTTAGTTGTGTCAGGCTGAGCCTTGCGCACGTGGAGGTGGAGTTGACCCTATGCAGTGCTTCGCTCCAGAGTTCCCACCCTATTTCGATCCCCAGGTTCTCTTCCCACTTCATTCTTGTTGCGTCCAATACGGTGTCGGCCCCTTCTTCCAGTCGGTCATACATGTCACTACAGTTTCCTTTATCTAGTATTCTTGCGTCCAGTAACTCTTCCAGTAGTGTCTGTCGTGGTGGTTGTGGGTATGTCCCTGTCTCCTTTCGTAGGAAGTTATTTAGTTGCAGGTGCCTTAGCTTGTTTCCCCAGGCTAGCTGGAATTTCTCTGTCAGTTCGCCCAGTGTTGCGATCCTGCCGTCCGTGTATAGGTCCCTGACTGTCAGTGTCCCTCTGTCCTGTCCCCTCCTTTTGAAGGTGGCATCAGTCAGCGCTGGTGCGAACCTATGGTTGTTGCAGATGGGAGCTTTACCCGACATTCTGGTCAGGCCAAATTGTTGCCGTAGTTGGTTCCAGGACTGGAGGGTGGCTATTACCACCGGGCTGCTGGAGTGTTTTTTGGGTGGGGATGGGAGCACCACCGTGGTGAGGGCCCGGAGGGAGGTTCCCCTGCAGGAGGCCCACTCCGCGCGCACCCATTCGGCTTCTGGCTCCTTGATCCATCCCCTTATTCGCTCGGCCGTCACCGCCCAGTGGTAAAGTTGTAGGTTTGGGAGGGCAAGCCCCCCCCTGGATTTTGTTTTTTGTAAGACCTTCTTTGGGATCCTAGCATTCTCTCCCCCCCCCATACGAACGCCATGATTAGTTTGTCTAGTGCTTTGAAAAAGGCCTTGGGGATGTAGATCGGGATAGAATGGTATAGAAAGAGGTACCTGGGCAGCACGTTCATTTTGATTGTCTGGACTCTCCCCGCGAGGGAGAGTGGGAGTTCCATCTTTGCAGGTCCTTTTTTACTTCCTCTGTCAGACTGGTGAGGTTCCATTTGTGGATCCCTTTCCAGTCATGGGCTATTTGGATCCCCAGGTAGCAAAATTTGTGTCGGGCTTGTTTAAGCGGCAGTCCCATTAGGGCTGCCCCACTTACTTGTGGGTGTACCGGGAAGATCTCGCTTTTGCTCATGTTGAGTTTGTAGCCCGAGAAAGCGCCAAACTCTTTCAGGAGCGCGATGGTTCCGTCCATGCTGCTCTGTGGATCCGAAATGTAGAGGAGCAGATCATCTGCATAGAGTGAGACTCTGTCTCCCCTTCGGATCCCCCTCCAGCTTTTTGCTGCTCTGAGCATGATTGCTAGTGGTTCGATCGCTAGAGCGAACAGCAACGGGGACAGTGGGCATCCTTGTCTGGTGCCCCTGTGCAGCTGGAAGTATCAGGAGTTCGTATTGTTGGTCCATACGCTCGCCATGGGAGCATTGTGTAGGTGCTCAACCCAGGAGGTGAACCCTGTTCCAAGCCCGAACTGTTCCAGTACCTCTATGAGGTATTGCCATTCGACTCTGTCGAAGGCCTTTTCTGCATCTAGGGAGACGATCACTGTCGTGTTGGGTGTTCCGATGCACAAATGATCCAACACGACTGTAGATGGTACAACTCTGTTTTATTGTCTTTAACAATAACAACTACTAACTGCTGGCTGAGGTCTGTGCTTCACCAGCTAACCTGTGGACCTAGCCCTATCACTATCTTGGTGAGGCACTCAGTACATGGTGTATGTCTGAGTGGCACGCTGTGAGCTCTGTGCTCTGAGCTATCTCCTGGTAGAATGAGCGGGAACTGTGGTGTTCCCTGTTTTATAGTGCGTGTGCTCTCACTGGTGATTGGCTGTGATGTTGTGTGTGTGCTGGTTGGTCCAACTACCAGTCCATCAGTGTGTGTGTGTGATTGCACCATGATGTTAATGTGGATATCATGACATCCCCCCTTTTCACAAGGATATGTGCCTACATGGTAATAAATATTGGTGTGTACTGAGTGCATCTGAGTATGTGTGTGTAATATTTACAACATGTACATGAGGCTAAACTATATACATAGGAAGGTGTCAGGTGCAACAGAGCAACGAGGTTGTACCACAAACAAAACAAGTGCAATCAGCAAATATCGAAAGAGAACTTCTGGAACGACGAGAAAGAAACACGTTAACAGTATTGCAAAACAATTCAGTGAGTCCAATGTGCAAACAGGCTCATAAGTCCAGTCTATCAGGTGGGCGACGAATTTGGGTTTACCGCCTCAAGGATGGGTCAGGATCCACCGGCTGAGGAATGGGCCTGGCCACGGGGTAGAGAGGAATAGGCCGCGTGGCAGAAAGCTCAACGAAGTCGACATCAGGGACAACAGGAGAGCGTGGCACCGGTGCATGATCTCGTAGCGAGTGCGGAACCAGACAAAGGGCCCGCCGATTACATCGGCGAATGGAGCCATCAGGCATGCGAACCAGGAATGAGCGGGGAGCCACGCGGCGGAGAACCTCGGCGGTTGCCGACCAGCCACCCTCCGGTAGGTGTATGCGGACGTTGTCTCCAGGTGCCAGGACTGGAAGATCAGTTGCCCGAGCGTCATGTGTCACCTTCTGCTGAGCACGCTGTTGTTGCATCCTTCGCAGTACTGGAGCATGGTCGGGTTCAGGAACATGAATGGACGGCACAGTGGTCCTGAGGGTGCGACCCATCAACAGCTGGGCTGGTGAGAGGCCCGTGGACAGTGGGGCCGAGCAATAGGTCAGCAGGGCTAAACAGAAGTCAGATCCGGCATCAGCAGCCTTGCAGAAGAGCCGCTTCACAATGTGGACGCCCTTTTCCGCCGTGCCATTCGACTGGCGATGCAAGGGACTGGACATCACGTGCGTGAAGTTGTATGAAGTGGCAAAGGAAGACCATTCTTGGCTCGCAAAACAAGGCCCGTTGTCAGACATGACGGCGAGCGGAATTCCATGGCGAGCAAAGGTTTCTTTGCATGCCCGGATGACAGCTGATGATGTCATGTCGTGCAGGCGTATGACCTCCGGATAATTTGAGAAATAGTCAATCAGAATGATGTAGTCCATGTCGAACGCATGAAAGAGGTCTACGCCCACCTTCACCCAGGGGGTCGTGACCAACTCATGGGGCTGAAGGGTCACAGGGGGTTGCGCCGGCTGAAACCTTTGGCAGGTGGGGCAGTTGAGCACCATGTTGGCAATGTTGTCGCTGATGCCCGGCCAGTACACCGCCTCTCGGGCCCTTCGCCTGCACTTTTCAACTCCGAGATGGCCTTCGTGCAGTTGTTCGAGGACAAGCCGGTGCATGCTGTGTGGCATCACGATCCAGTCCAACTTCAAGAGGACACCATCAATGACGGCCAAGTCGTCCCGGACATTGTAGAATTGTGGGCACTGCCCCTTGAGCCACCCTTCCGTCATGTGGCGCATCACACGTTGTAGAAGGGGGTCAGCCATAGTCTCACGGTGAATGTGGGCCAAACGTGCGTCAGTAGCCGGCAGATTGGCCGATGTGAAGGTTACTTGTGCGTCGACCTGACAAACGAACCCCTCCGATTCGGGCGGAGTGTTAACCGCCCTGGACAGAGCATCTGCGATAGTGAGGTCCTTCCCCAGTGTGTAGACAAGTTGGAAGTCGTACCTCCGGAGCTTGAGTAGAATGCGCTGGAGGCGAGGGGTCATACCGTTGAGGTCCTTCTGAATGATGCCGACCAGGGGGTGATGGTCGGTCTCCACAGTGAACTGCGGAAGACCATACACATAATCGTGAAATATGTCGATGCCGGTCAACAGGCCTAGGCACTCCTTCTCAATCTGCGCATAGCGCTGTTCCGTGGGGGTCATGGCCCGCGACACATAGGCGACCGGGGCCCATGATGCGGTGTCGTCCCGTTGCAGGAGTACCGCCCCAATGCCAGACTGGCTGGCATCAGTTGAGATCTTCATTTCCCGTGTGGTATCGAAACACGCCAGTACCAGGGCGGTGGTGAGCTTGACCTTGAGCTCCTCCCATTCACTCTGGTGTGCGGGCAGCCACTGGAATTCCGTTGTCTTTTTGACCAGGTGGCGAAGAGCCGTCGTGAGCGAGGCAAGGTTAGGAATAAACTTCCCCAGGAAGTTGACTATCCCGAGAAAGCACAGCACTGCCTTCTTGTCTGCCGGCTGCTGCATGGCTGCGATGGCTGCCACTTTGTTGGCATCCGGCCGCACCCCTGACCGGGAGATGTGGATCCCCAAAAACCTTAGCTCAGTCTTGCTAAAAGAGCACTTGGCTCAGTTGAGGCGCAGGCCCTGATCTCGTATTCGTGTAAAGACACGCTGGAGACGACTGATGTGCTCCTGTGGTGTGGTGGACCAGATGATAACGTCGTCTACATAGACGCGTACCCCTTCGATGCCTTCCATCATCTGTTCCATGATGCGATGGAACACCTCGGAGGTCGAGATGATGCCGAACGGCATCCTATTGTAGCAGTATCTGCCAAATGGAGTGTTGAAAGTGCACAGCTTCTTGCCAGACTGATCCAGTTGAATCTGCCAAAAACTCTTTGAGGCATCAAGCTTGGTGAATATTTTTGACCGAGCCATTTCGCTCGTGATTTCTTCTCGTTTGGGTGTGGGGTATTGTTCCCTCATAATATTATTCAAATCTTTTGGGTCGATACAGATCCGGAGCTCGCCGGAGGGCTTCTTGACGCACAACATGGAGCTGACCCATGGCGTTGGCTCCGTGACCCGGGAAAGCACTCCTTGGTCCTGCAGATCCTGCAGCTGCTGCTTGAGGCGGTCCTTGAGTGGTGCTGGGACTCTACAAGGTGCGAGAATGACCGGGGTGGCGTCTGGTTTGAGCCATATTCTGTATGTGTAGGGCAGTGTGCCCATGCCCTCGAAAACCTCCTGGTTGTGCACGAGGGTGAGTGGAGCTGCGCCCTAAAGTCTGGATCCGGGAAGTCGGACGTGCCTTCTGGAGACAGAGTGTGTACCCGCTGAACGAAGTGGAGGATCTTGCACGCCTGTGCGCCCCTAACAGAGAGTCCTTCGAGGATCCAACTATTTCAAAAGACAATGTGGCTTTATGTGAGTTGTGTGTAACCTCGAGCTGGCAGGACCCTGTGGCCGGGATGACGTTTCCATTATAGTCAACCAGCTGACAGTGGGATGGCAGAATCAGTGGTTTAACCTTCAAGGTCTGGAAGGCTGACCATGCGAGGAGATTGGCGGAGGCACCAGTGTCCAAGCAAAATGTGATCTGTGATCGGTTGACCGTTAGGGTGGCACACCACTCATCGCCCGGATCAATGCTATGCACTGGCAGCGGCTGGTGGTTCCGACTTGGGGACCTCCGGTTCTTGTGGATTACCGCAACGCGGAAGGGTTCCCTGTCTTCGGTATCACTGGTCTGCATGTTGTCAGGATATGACTCAGTGTATGGGGGCTGAATAGCCCGCACGTCCCTGCGAGGCTGGCGGAATTGTTGATAGTTGGCAGGTTGAGCTGCTCGACAGCAGGCAGCGTAGTGGCCCATCCTGCCACAGCGCTTTGGCTGGACATTGCCGCTTTAAGTGGGTGGAGCCACAGTTGCCGCACGTCGTGACGTCATGGCGTTCGTTGCGCCACCGCGCGTGCGCGGTGCGGCCTTGCGTAGAGCACGCCTGCATATCGCGTCCCTCTGCGTCAACGTCCCCTCTTTTGGCGCGTACAAGCGCTGGAGGCCTCGGAAAGCACGCGAAATGGCCCCCCTCGTTCGGGCCGCGGGTCGGGAGGAACTCGATCGACTGGACCCGCTCCGCCTTGTAGGACCCTTGCCGTGCTGTTTCGGCCGCCTGGATTTGGGAGTACCGGCTGGTCGCGTTCTCATGGGAGGACGCAGATCTCGATGGCAGTCGCTAGGGTGAGGCGCTTAATTTTGAGGAGCTGCTGGCGCAGGGTGTCCGGGATGACCCCAAAAACTATCTGACCCCGTATCATGGAGTCGGAGGTGGCCTCATAGCCACAGGACTGCGTGAGGATACGGAGGTGTGTCAAGTAAGATTGAAAAGGCTCATCCTTACCCTGCAGGCGCTGCTGGAAGAGGTACCTCTCGAAGCTCTCATTGACTTCCACGCTGAAGTGTTCGGCGAATTTTAGAAGCACCGTCTTGTATTTTGTCTTGTCCTCGCCTTCCGCGAATGCCAGGGAGTTGTAGATGTGGATGCCGTGTTGCCCCGCCGTGGAGAGGAGGAGGGCGATCTTCCTGGTGTCCGATGCATTCTCCCTGTCTGTGGCTTCTAGGAAGAGCTGGAAGCGCTGTTTAAACAGCTTCCAGTTGACGCCCAGATTTCCAGCGATTCTGAGCGGCTGCGGCGGGCTGATATTGTCCATGAAGCAGGATGGCGGATTTCTGAAAGGGTGCAGGTAGGTCTCATAGTCGCTGGTTAGCTTCCACTACTGGTATCATGTCGTGTTGGGTGTTCCGATGCACAAATGATCCAACACGACTGTAGATGGTACAACGCTGTTTTATTGTCTTTAACAATAACAACTACTAACTGCTGGCTGAGGTCCGTGCTTCACCAGCTAACCTGTGGACCCAGCCCTATCACTATCTTGGTGAGGCACTCAGCACATGGCCTATGTCTGAGTGGCGCGCTGTGAGCTCTGTGCTCTGAGCTATCTCCTGGTAGAATGAGCGGGAACTGTGGTGTTCCCTGTTTTATCGTGCGTGTGCTCTCACTGGTGATTGGCTGCGATGTGTGTGTGTTGGTTGGTCCAACTACCTGTCCATCAGTGTGTGTGTGATTGCACCATGATATGCTGATGTGGATATCATGACAATCACCTGTAGTGTTCTTTCTCCCTCTGCGGCCACCTCAAGTACACAGTCTTCTAACCTTTTGGCTAGGATTTTGGCCAGTATTTTGGGGTCTGCATTCAGCAGTGAGATGGGTCTGTATGACCCACATTCCGTTGGGACTTTATCTTTCTTAGGTATCAGCGAGATTGAGGCCTGTGCTAGTGTGGGCGGCAGTGTGCCCCTAGCCAGCGAGTCTGTGAACATCTACCGCAGGTGCGGGGCCAGTGCTGTCGCAAATATTTTGTAGAAGTCCGCCGGGAATCCGTCGGATCCCGGCACCTTCCCCGCCTGCATGGAGCTAATGCTGTCCATGATCTCTCCCAGTGCTAGTGGTGCTTCCAAGCCCCATTTTCTGCCCTCCCCCACGACTGGAATGTCCAGTCCCCGACTGGAATGTCCAGTCCATCAAGGAACCGTTTCATCCCAGACTCCCCCATTGGGGGCTCTGAGGTATACAGCCCTTGGTAGAAGGCCTTGAAGGTTTTGTTGATCTTTTCTGGTTCTGTTTCTAGCGTGCCTCTGGTATCCCTGATTTGTGCAATTTCTCTGGTGGCTGCCTGCTTTCTCAGCTGGCGTGCCAACAGGCGGTTGGCTTTGTCTCCGTGTTCGTTTGGGGCCCCCGTGCCTGGCGGAGTTCGTGCACTGCTTTCCTGGTGGAGAGCAGGTCAAAGTTCCTTTGTAGCTCTTTCCTCTCCGCCAGGAGCTCCACGGTCGGGGCCTCGGAGTATTTACGGTCTACCTCCAGTATGGAGTCGACCAGCTGCTGCCTCGCCACCCTTTCCTCCCTATCTCGTTGCGCTTTGAAAGCGATGATTTCCCCTCTTAGTACGGCCTTTAGTACTTCCCAGAAAGGGGAGCATGAGACCTCCCCGTTTTGGTTGTTCTCTGTGTACTCTGCTATGGCCCGTGATAACCTTTCGTTGAAGGCCTTGTCCGCTAGTAGGGCGACGTCCAATCTCCATATGGGGCATTGGGCCCTGCCCGTCTCCAGCCTCACGTCCATGTACTGTGGACCGTGGTCTGATATCACAATTGCGTAGTATCCCACCTTGTCTATTCCCGGAAGCACCGTTTTCCCTACCACAAAGAAGTCAATTCTGGTGAATGCGTTGTGTACTGGGGAGAAGAAGGAGAATTCCTTCTCCCGCGGGTGGGCGAACTTCCAGGGGTCCACCGCTCCCATCTGCTCCATAAAGTGACTGAGTTCCCTTGCCATGCTTGAGGTTTTCCCTGTTTTGGGGTTTGATCTGTCTGTCTTTGGGTCCGTACACAGTTGAAGTTCCCCCCCCCCCCCCCCCATGATTAGTCGATGCGTCGCTATGTCAGAGATTTTTGCCATGGTCTTCTTGATGAAGCTCGTGTCGTCCCAGTTGGGTGCGTACACGTGAACCAGTACTACCGGTGCCCCATCCAGGGCCTCGATGACCATGACATACCAACCCCCTGGGTCCGTAACCGTCTTTGTTGCCATAAACATCATCCTCTTGCCGATCAATATCGCCACCCCCCTGGCCCTCCGCGGAGGGTTTCCCTTTGTTAGGGGGCCATCCAGGATGGCTGCTGTCACTGCTCTCTCCATGCGGTCGGGTCCCTGCGCTCCAGCGTTTCCCTTTGTCCCGGGGGCATCCGACATGGCCGCCCACTGTGCATCCGCCATGCGGGTAGTCCCCTGCACTCTGGGGTCTCCCTTCGCCCAGAGACCGTACTGGGTGGGAGCTTGCAGCGATTCCTTGTTTCGAGCCCTTGGTTGTGGCACTTTGTAGCGCTATTCCTTTTCTAGCCTTGTTTGTTCCTCCTTCCCTGTGTCGCCCCTCCCCGGTCTCTTTCTCCCCCCCCCCCTCCCAGTCTCTCCCCTTTCCCCCCTCTCCCTTGTACCCCTCCTTTGTCCCTCTTTCCCCTGTTCCCGTCCCAGTTTGCTCTCCCGTCTCTGTTGAGTGGTCCCCCCCAGTTCCAGCCTGGCACCTTTTTTTCCCCACTAAGTTGCCCAGCATCACGGCCACGTATGCCGTGGGGTTTCTACCCTCGATCCCCTCTGGTAAGCCCACTATCCTGACATTTTGTCTCCTCGAGCTGTTTTCCTGGTCGTCCACGCTGCCCTTCAGGCTCCCCTGTGTTGTGCCCAGTCTCGCCACCTCCCTCTCCAGGGCCATGATCCAGTCGCTCATGTCAGTCGCTGCTTTCTCCAGCTCCTTGATGGTCGCCTCTTGGACTTCCAGTTTCTTCCCTTCGGCGTCCAATTTCTCCTCTGCTCTGACCAGGGGCTGCTGCACCTCTGCAGGGCCTTGGCCATTGCTGCCTGCACTGCGGCCTCTATATCTGCCCTAGCCTCTGCCTTGTTTACCTGCTGATGTTCCCTCAGCGCATCGGCAAAGGCTGCCTTCCAGTTCCAGCTTCCCCCTGACCCCGGGGGAGACCGACTCCAGACTTTGCACGACAACGTTTATCACTCGGGAGTCACACGTTTGTACCACTTCATCAAGGACCGCAATCTGCCCTACTCCACCGAGGAAGTCAGGACAATCACTAGAGACTGCCAGGTCTGTGCCGAGTGCAAACCGCACTTCTACCAGCCAGACCACGCGCGCTTGGTGAAGGCCTCCCGCCACTTTGAACGCCTCAGCGTGGACTTCAAAGGGCCCCTCTCTTCCACCGACTGTAACACGTATGTCCTCAGTGTGGTCGATGAGCACTCCAGATTTTCCTTTGCCATCCATGCCCCAACATGTCTGCCACCGTCATCAAAGCCCTCAAGACCATCTTCGCTCTGTCCGGCTTTCCCGCCTACGTCCACAGCGACAGGGGATCCTCATTCATGAGCGATGAGCTGCGTCAGTTCCTGCTCAACAAGGGTATCGCCTCGAGCAGGACGACCAGCTATAACCCCCGGGGAAAAGGGCAGGTGGAGCGGGAGAATGGGACGGTCTGGAGGGCCGTCCAGCTGGACCTACGGTCCAGAAATCTCCCGGCCTCCCGCTGGCAGGAGGTGCTCTCCGACGCACTGCACTCCATTCGGTCGCTCCTATGCACTGCGACTAATGACACACCCCATGAACGTCTCTTCGCCTTCCCCAGGAAGTCCACCTCTGGGGTGTCGCTCCCGACTTGGCTTGCAGCTCCCGGACCCGTACTCCTCCGTAAGCACGTACGACTCCACAAGGCGGACCCGTTGGTTGAAGGGGTACAGCTACTCCATGCCAACCCACAGTACGCCTACGTGGCGTACCCCAACGGCAGCCAAGATCTTGTCTCCCTCAGGGACCTGGCACCAGCAGGTTCCACACACACACACCCCTCCGGCCCGGCGCCACCCTCCCCTCCCCCGGCGCACCCAGCCGCAACCCCCGCCCCAGGACAATCCGTCCTCCACCTGCCCACGCCCGAGGATGAAGAGGAGTTCGGCATGCTCCTGGAGTCACCGAGGACCAGACCGGCACCGGAATCGCCGCCACCACTGCGCGCTCCCAACGGCAGATCAAAGCTCCGGACCAACTGAACCTGTAACTTGATCTGAACTCTTAAAACATCATCCTTCTGTATAATTCTCCTCCACCCCCGCTGGACTCAATTTTCTTTCTCTTTATTTTAAAACATGTACTTGTGTACAGTTCTCCACCACCACTGCCGGACTCAATTTTAACAGGGGGTGAATGTGGTAGTCACCACTGATGTATATATTAGGTGATTTGTGGTAAGGCCCTGTACTACAGGTACGGGGGTAGTTCCCTGCCTGCTGGCTCCGCCCAGTAGGCGGAGTATAAATATGTGTGCGCCCGTACAGCAGCCATTTCGCCAGTTGCTGTAGGAGGCCACACATCTTAGTGTAATAAAGCCTCAGTTGCATTCAACTCTCATCTTTGTGTAATTGATCGTGCATCAATCTGTTTCTGTTCCGTTAAATCGCACCCTCTGGGCGGGATTCTCCCATGCCGCGCCAGCTGGAAGAATCGCCATTCGCGCTGATTTTTCGCACGACGCCGGTCTGACGCCGTTCCGCCATTCTCCCAACCGGCGAGAACGGCATCATCGAAATCTGAGCCGCACCTGCCAGAGAATCGCCCGAGGCACTAAGTACAGTGATTCTCCGGGCCCCCCACTATTCAGCGGCCCCGATGGACCGAAGTCCCGAAGGCGTGACCCCAGGTCATGCCGTCGCAGTTCATCCCTGCTAAATACATTTGTTAGCCAGTCGTGCTGGCTGACGATGAGGAGTAAGGTGGTGAGCGGCCGGCGTGCCTGAGATTTGACCAGTGCTGATGGGGGGAGGGTATTTGGGGAAGGGTGCCACCATGCTCGGGGGGGGGCCAGGATGCCGCCATGCCAGTGGTGGGGGGAGGACGTAGTCAGGCCCGTGGGGGTGGGGGGGGGGGGGGAAGGATGCAGTCAGGCCCGTTGTGGGGGGGGGGAGGGAGGAGAGGGAAATGAGGAGGTGATTGGGGAAGGATGCAGTCATGCCCGTGGGTGGGGTTGGGGAGGGTTATCCGCGGGAGCGACATGCCAGCCGGCCTGCCATGACAGGACGGTGGCGAAGACATGCTCGCAAGTTGAGGTCACGCTGATAGGCATAGGCCACTGGCACAGCAATGAGGAGAGACGGGGTGAGCTGGCCGGTGGGTGGAGACTGTGGGCAATGGGTCCGGGTGCCTGTGTGTCTGCAGCGAGACCAGGCAACCGGGGCACACGTGTATCCGATGGCACCTGGCTATCGAGGTGTCCAAGCACCATCGTTAACCATGTTGTTTCTCCTCCCACCCCCCCCCCCCCCCCCCCCCCCACCCCCCCTTGCAGATCGTCATGTTTGTGCACCAGCCAGCTAAGTTTGCCACCATGGCGAGAGCCGCTGCCCTGCAGGTGGCCATCCGGTCAGAGCGGCAGCGGCGGCTGCAGCAGAGGGAATGGCTGCAGAGGGCCCCATGCCAGCAACTGAATGCTGCAGGCCCGCACGCCCGACATATGCAGGAGGAGGCGGAGGGGTCAATGACCACCACATCATCGGGGATGCACAGGATGAGGATTCTGATCTTGATGGGGCGCAGGGGGAGGAGGAGGAGCAGGTGATGGTGCCAAGGCGCCAGAGGCACCCCATGAGGCCTCGAGTCTACCGTGACCGCACGTCATTCGAGCACTTGGCGGACAGGGCATGCAGGAGGAGACTCCGATTGAGTAGGGAGTCCGTGGCACATTTATGCCACCTCATGGCGCACCTGGCATCACGTGGAACGGGGGGGAGGACATGCTATCCCGGTGACTGTCAAGGTGACGGTAGCCCTCAATTTCATCGCGTCGGGTTCGTTCCAGGTGCCGAGCGGGGACCTATCCGGGATCTCACAGGCATCCCGGTGCATCCGAGCCATGACTGACGCCCTGTACGCCATCACCGACAGGTACATACAGTTTCCGGAGGACCGTGCACACCAGGATGCCCGGGCAACGGGATTCGCCACCGTGGCCGGGATACCGATGGTCCAAGGTGCGATTGATGGGGTGCACGTCGCCATGCGCCCACCATTGGAGAACAGGGAAGTTTTCAGGAACAGAAAGGGGACCTACTCTATGAACATTCAGGTGGTCTGCGACCATCGCATGACGATCATGCACGTGTGCGCCCAGTACCCCAGCTGTGTGCATGATGCCTTTATACTGCCGCAATCGTACATCCCTGCAATGTTCGCGGGACACCCCACCCGGCTGAGGGGCTGGTTGCTGGGCGACAGGGGTTACCCGTTGCGGTCGTGGCTGATGACGCCTGTACGGAGGCCACAGACCAATGTGAGACCCGCTACAATGAGGCCCATGCAGGAACCAGGAGTGTTGCGGAGAGGTGCTTTGGCCTCTTGAAAATGCGATTCAGGTGCCTGGACTGCTCTGGAGGTGCCCTGCAGTACCATTCCGAGAGGGTCGACTGCATATTTGTTGTCTGCTGTGTGTTACACAACATTGCCCAGCAGAGGGGTGATGTCCTGGAGGAGGAAGCACAGGGGCAGCCCGATGACGGCGACGTGTCTGCATATGAGGAGGAGGAGGATAGGGGGGGGGGGGGGGGGCGGGGGGGGGGGAGGTGCACAGACACGACCTGTGGACATCACATGGCTGCACGACTCCACTGGCTTGGAGAGCACGTGAGGCGTTGATAGCCGCAAGTTTAACCAATTAGGGGGAGGGCATCGATGAGCAAGGCACTTGCACCACCGTACCGCACAAACGCACCACCCAGCACCCCCCACCTCCCGCACCATCCGACAACCCTAGCGCCCACACCACCACTTTCTCAGCAACTTACACCTGCGGCACAACGGGATGGTATCACACAGTTGCTTGTGTAAGCGATTGTGATCAGTGCCATGTTGAGTGATAACAACCCGCTCTGCGATGAGCTGTGAGCTCCGGATCATTAGACAATGTCTGGCTCATGGTCATAGCTAAACCCTCCACCTCGGTGGTCCATGTATGCGTCACGGACACTCCATCACATGCCCATGTGTGGTAGTTGGCATTGGTGTGCCGAGGACGACGGGGTTTGGGAGGGGGAGGGAGGGGGGGAACACAAACCCGGCATCACCGCTGTAGCGATCTTTGACCCCAGCGCCACTCGGTCCCCCTCACGACTCCTAAGGCACCGGACATAGCACAGAGTCATCTAGGTTTTGTGTGACAGTGACTTTATTCGTGACATTCACAGACAAGTGCCCTAGCCCCTAGAACTAAGCTGTGCCCTGCACCCGTGCCAACTTACTACGCGTCTAACTTCTTTGCCTTGCGGGCCCTACCACTACGCCTTGGTGTTTCCCCAGACGGTACAGCAGGAGTGGAGGCGGACTGCTGAGACTCCTGCCCTGCGACATGGCTCCCCGTCGGCGCGCGTTTCCTGGGGCGGCCCGGCTTTGATGGGCCAGGCTGCTCGGCAAGCATGCTGCGTGGCGTGGTGCCACCCTGTCCTGCCCGCTGCCCACCAGGGGGTGTCCGAGTGTTCTGGAACCTCCCTTGCTGGAGTTACTGGGAAGGGGCCCAGAACCTCCTCCTCCTCCCTCGGGCCTCGCTATGGAACGGTGGTGCAAGCGGAGACAAGTGCCGTTGCACCACCGACACTTGCCGCTGCCAGTCCTGGAGGCCGGCTGCGGCATCGACCAGGGTCTGAACGTTCGCAGCGACGGAGCAAATTAAGCCTGCAAATGAAGCCCCATGCCTTGCAGAACCTTACCCATGGCTGAAACCGTTGCCCCCATTGCCTCCACCGTGCGGTGTTGGCCTGGGTGGCAGCCATGACCGGCACCACTCCCTGCTACTGAATGCAAATGGACTCCTCCAACTGCATCTGCAGTTGCTGGAAGACGGCCGTTATCCCATTGTCCACTCCCTGGGTTTCCAAAGGGATCGGGTCTGTGGATGGGTCTGGTAAGTCCAGGAACCCAGGAACTGTCTGGGCGGCAGCTGGTTGCTGGGCCTGGCCTGCCCTCCAACCGTCCAGCCCCTCGGCTGCTCCAAACTCCACCTGCTGTACCGGTTCGGCTGTGTGGTGCGCACCAGTCAGTGACCCAGAAGCCTCATCACTAAAATGGCCAACCGAGGTGAGTGTATCTGCGATGGTGAATGTTGTGGGTGACAGCAGTGACGCAAACTCGAGGTCCTCATCTATCCCCAAGTCTGGGTCTCCTAGGTCGATACTTGGACCGATGCACGTAGTCCTCGGCCCATGTTAGGTGCCGTATCCGGTCTGTCTCGCCATCCTCTGTGCGTCACTGTCCAGAAACCCTGTCCTCTCTCCGTCACTGTCCTGGCCTGCAGCCCTCTCCTCGTCCGTCTCATGGCCATCAGTGTCCTGACTGTCCGTCCTGTGTTCGTCAGTGTCGTCTCTGTCTGTCCTCCATGCGTCCCCCTCCAGTGCCCCGGCCTCAGAAGAGGACCCTCCTGTCCGTCTTCCTTCCTCTCTCTGCCATGCGTCCCTGTGGGCGGATGAGCTTGGAGCTGGTCGGCGGGGGCTTGTCCGAGACGTCCCTGGACTATCGGCTCTTGGCCCTGGAGAACACAATAAGGCATGTATCGTTAGACACGTGGAGTCGGGTGTGAGGGGGTGGAGGGGGCGGTGTGAGGGGGTGGAGGGGGCAGTGTGAGGTGGTGGAGTGTGAGGTGGTGGAGGGGTATGTGTCAGGGGGTGGGTTGAGCGGGGGGCATTTGGGGACACTGGTAGGGGGTGCAGTGTGAGGGGGGTGGGGGAGGAGGTGATGAGCTGCAGGAGTGTAGCCAGGCAGGGGAGTCTCACTTGGTCCTGCGTCTGCGATCTGGCATGACGCCACCTCCCGGGTGGTGGCTTCCCTAGCGATGTCCAGAGCCCTCTGCTCATGGACGGTGAGAGGGTGCAGCTCAGGTGATCCCCCTCCAGTTCTTGTACGCTCACAGTGGTTGTGAGCTGCCTTGTCCTGCGGGGGAGAGCATCACAGTCAGCATCAAGACGCGCAGATGTTGGCAACATTATGACTGGGTGGGGGACACTGGGCACCACGCCATGGCAGCTCTCAAGGGGGGGGGGTGTTGCCCATGTGGGTCGGGCGCAACGTGGTGCCCCCCTCCTGCGTGGGTGGGGCGGGGGATTCCCGCAAAACGTGGTGGGGGGTGGGGGGGAAGGAGGGGTGGAGTGTGGCCCGGGGGAACTCTCGGGGTACTTACCCTGGCAGCCCTCGTGAGGTCGTGGAGCTTCTTCCACACTCGTCTCCAGAGCTGGGGGTGTGCCCCACAGTGCTAACTGCGGTGCCCACTTCATGCCAGCCGCGCTTCACAGTGCTGCATGGGTGCCGGTGCCCATGTCTTGGGCACAGGATGGCCCTGCGCTCTTCTACTATGTCTAATAGAGTCTCTAGATCACTGTCCCAGGACCTGGGAGTGGCACGGCAGGGCTCAGCCATTTCTATCCTTCGGGTCTTGTGCGCGGATCGCGCACTTTAAATTACGTGGCGTGGCATCAGCCAGGCATCGCGCGATGACGCCGCTGCTCTGGCGCCACGCCCACCGTGTTTCTCGTGGCCCCGCTGCTGGCCCCTTTTTAGGGCCTGAATCAATTGTGCCCGTGGCTGTTTCGCGCCGTCGTGAAACGCGATGGCGTTCACGACGGCGCGGATACTCTACCTCAATATCGGAGAATCCCGTTGTCTGTTTCTGGGAAACCCTGTGGCAAATTCTCTAGTTCTAATGGGGTTCAGGAAACAGTTAATTATAGGTTCTTGTTTCCTCATTGTAGAATAATTAAACCAGAAAGTAAAATAACTTACAGTTAGTATCGTCTTTCTCAACCTTGGAACATTTCAAAGCACTTTGCAGCCAATAAAGTATTTTTGCAGTGTTTATTGCTGTTGGAATGTTAGAATTGAGCTTGTCATAAGAGGGTCCCAAAAATATAAATATGATAATGACCAAATAATCTAATTTAATGATGTTGGTCGGTTGTGGTGGCAAGCAGGAACTGCCACAAGCTTCCCGTCGCTCGGCCCAGCGAGAGCGGGAACGCTATTCAACGTTAAATGGTCCACTTAATGAGGCCCCACGGGCTTCATGTACGAAATAAAAGCTCTCCAGCCAATTTGCTGGGATCGCGCTCCCAAGCCCTCCGCCAACAAGGTCGAGCAGCACTTAAATAGCACGTGCACAGCCCACCCCACTCAGCTCACAACCTTGGTGCCGAGAAACCGGCATCAAAATTTGGAGACGTGGACCTGGGGAGGCTCCGAAATGCGGTCATGGCCAGAAGGGATGCCCTGTTCCCCCGAGGGTCCCGGAAGGTGATTTTTTTCAAATTGTTTCATTCATTTACGGGATGTGGGTGTGGCTGGTTCGGCCAGCATTTATTGCCCATCCCTAGTTACCCTTCAGAAGGTGGTGGTGAGATGCCTTCTTGAACAGCCACAGACCTTGAAGTGTAAGTACACCTGCTGTGCTGTTGGGGAGGGAAATCTAGGATGTTGCCCCAACAACAGTGAAGGAACGGCGATATATTTCCAAATCAGGGTGGTGAGTGATGTGGAGGAGAACCTCCAGGTGGTGGGGTTCACAGGTATCTGCTGCTCGTGTTCTCGGGGGTTTGGAAGGTGCTATTACTGCAGTGCATCTTGTAGATGGTACACACGGCTCCAACTGTTCATTGGTAGTGGAGGTTCGAATGTGTGTGAAAGGGGATCAATCAAGCAGGCTGCTTTGTCCTGGATGGTGTCGAGCTTCTTGAGTGTTGTTGGAGCTGCACTCATCCAGGCAACTGGAGAGTATTCCATTACATTCCTGACTTGTGCCTTGTGGATGGTGGACAGGTTTTGGGAGGTCAGGAGGTGAGTTACTCACCGTAGGATTCCTAGCCTTTGACCTGCCCTGGTAGCTACAGTATTAATATGGCTAGTCCAGTTCAGTTTCTGATCCCTCAACCCTCAATGCGGCCCGCAATGCTCCCTTCATCCCCCTCTCTTCCTTTAATCCCCCCCAACCACTGTGAACCACAGGTGCGGCTAACAATGCCCACTTTGTCACCACAGGATAAGCACTCCCACAATTGCTGGGAGAGGGCCTAGACTGGTGGCGGGGTGCCGGACAGAAGAAGCCTCACACCGAGGAATGGGCCCTGGAGGTGATGGGGGAGGCTCAGGACAGAGTGGTCACCAATTCGGAGCTTGGCACAGGCCGCATAGGTGAGGGTCCACTTGGCCCTACCTGGAGGACCTGTTAAATGTGAGTTGTTAATGCCATACACACTGACCCTTCCCTCCCACTGACCACGTGTTCATTCACCCGCAGATCCACCAGCCAACGGTGCCGGCCCATCCAGGGTGGCTCCCTCCCCTGTCTCCCATGAGACCACCCCGGAGGAGAACTCAGAGGATGCCACAATCAACGCGTCACAGTTGTCATCCCCACCTCCACAGTACAGATACACCCACCTCAGTGGGCAACGTTAGTGGTCAGGCTTCTGGAGCACAATATGGTGAACACCACGCAGTTGCTGATGCACATCTGGTGGAGACAGGAACCCCCAGGTGGGTAAGGCTGGTTTGCCGGACCAGGCCATATCCTAAGTGAAGCGGGCAGGTATGAGGGCGTCCCCGGCCCTCTGCGCTTGCCGGACCCTCACCGTTGCCGCCTGTCCTGCAGCCTCCGGCTGACCCTCAGCTTCCTCCCTGGCCTCGTCCTCCAGCCCCTACTGGTCTGGCACCACCTCATCATCCTCGTCCTCTTCCTCCTCGGAGTTGGCCACATATTCCTCATCACCAACCTCCAACATGTCGCCCCACTGCTGTGTGAGGTTCTGGAGGGCACAGCAGACTACCACAAAGCGGGAGATCCCCCGGGTGGTGTACTGGGGTGCACCACCAGAGTGGTCAAGGCATTGGAACCGCATCTTGAGGAGTCCGATGCACCGCTCAATGGCACCCCGGGTGGCTGCATGGGCCTCATTGTACCGGGTGTCCACTTTGATGTCCGGCCTCCGTACTGGCGTCATTCGCCAGGTCCTCAGCGAATACCCCTTATCCCCCAAGAGCCAACCGCCCATTCTGGGATGCTCCTCGAAGAGGGCGAGGATGACCGATATTCCCCAGGCTGTAGCTATCGTGCACAGTCCCCAGGACCATGTACACAAGTGCATTATCTTCATGTGGTGGTTGCACATGAGCTGTATGTTGAGGGAGTGGAACCCCTTCCTGTTGATGAACGGCACTCCCAGATGGCCCGGTGAGCGCCGGGCCACATGCATGGCATCTATTACTCCCTGGACCTGGGGCATCCCGGTGATGGCGGAGAATCCTTCTGCCCGGGCATCTTGCTGAGCTTGGTCCATGTCAAAGAAGATGTAGTTTTCCACCGGGACAAACAGGGCATCCCTGACCTGTCGGATGCACCTGTGGGCTGTGGCCTGTGCGATACCACACAGGTCCCTTCTTGAGCCCTGGAATGATCCCGAGGTGTAAACGTTCAGGTCCGCGGTGACCTTGACGACCACCGGGAGCGGGTGTCCTCCTCCTCCACGTGATGCCAAGTCCGCGAGGATATGGCGCAGGTGTCGCACCGTCTTCTTGTTGAGGCAGAGGCTCCTGCGGCATATGCTGTCCATCATTTGTTCGAATTACCATCGACGCCTGCAGACCCTGAGCAGTCACGGGACTCCCCCTCTGGGTCCCTCCCTGGCCTGATGGGCGGCCAGGTCCTCAGGATGTGGGGTGGGATCCGGCGCATGGTTCGCCGCCTCAAGCATCTTCAGACGCTGCTGCTGCCGCCGTCTCCGGCATCTGGCCGCATTGCATAGCACCAGCACCACAAGGGTAACGTCTGCATCCAACATTCCTGCCATAGCGTTTAATATCTGCAAGGCATTGAGAGATGGTGTTAGACAGACAAACAGCGGTGGTTCCCACCCTGGGACCCTCCATTCCCCCACTGATCTCCCCCCACCAGCCTGGAACTCCCTGCTGATGCACTCGCGTCCACACCGGACCCCAGACCCTGTACCCCAGACACCTGCTCACAACGTCAACTGGACCGGGCACTGGTCCCCTCTCCATGACACTGACCCACCCTGTGGCCTGTGTCTCCCGAGCTGTATCCCATCCCCTGGGTGTGCGGATATTGACTACTGCATGTGTGGTGTTGCCTCCTGCAGTGTTCAGGCACAGTGTCCAGGCATCACGGTGTGATTGGGGTGCTAGACTCCCACATGCTTTTTTCATTTCATTTCATTTCATGGCCTGCCCACCCACGGGAATCCACTTGGGTTGTGTGAAGTGCTCACTTATCCACGATTGCCAATTCCCTATTAATAATAGCCTTCAGCCACATGGCCAGAGGCCTCGGCAGTCAATGGAGGTTATGGGTGGTCGGCGGGGCAGACAGGCAGAGACAAGGGTTGCCCCCGGAACGGGTACACACGATCCAGGGGTATGGATATGGGGTGGTTCTCGTTAATTGTATGGTAATAGGGCTTAAGTGGTGATAATTGGTTTCTCACCATGGTTCGGCGAGATCCCGATTTCGCCTTCGGGAGCGGGCCGGTTGTATTGTAAACTGTTTTTGTCCTCTCCCGCTATTCACCCACCTAGTTTCACTTGAGAGAGAGCTTAATGAGGCCGGACGATTGTGCACCTTGGACTGGATTCTCCGATCCTGCGGCCATGTCACAGGATCCATCTAGTCTTACGAATAGAAAGTCAGCGCCACCCCCACACCGATCCTACGTCCGGTGGTGGGCTAGCAGCCATGCAGTGTAAAGCCCCCGGCCATTGCAAAGTCTCCCAAATGGAGAATTTTGCCCAGTGCCCTGTTTCGGGCATGTTTAGCTATTTAACAGCACTTTGCCGTTTTTGTGGCCTTGTCGAGGAATGAAGCATTGAGTCCGCATTTACTTCATTTCCTGCAGGTCAGTGCAGGAAGACGACTCGAAGATCGGGGTGCTATTTACAAATGCCGCCCAGATCTTTCGACCCTCATCAGCAGCTCCACCGTGGTCTCTGGACCCGCCAAGCACCCAATGCACCTCTTACGGGGTCCTCAAGGCCCCGTCACCCCACCTCTTAAGGTTAAAGGCATAATGCGCCCTGATATTTTGCACGGGATTCCTGGGACCCGGTCACATTGGCACTGCCAGCCTGGCACCCTGACTGTGCCCCTGTCAGCCTGACAGTGCCACCTGGGCTTTCCAGGTCCCTGGGTGGCACTGCTAAGGTGCCAGATTGGAAGTTCCAAGGTGCCCAGGTGTCAATGGAGTGCGAGGGTAACACCCTGCCCAGACCACCCGGGGGTCTCTAATGGCCTGGGGTCACCCCAAATGCCATTATGACTGGTCCACGTTTGTGTGGCGAGGTCTCCCAGGCGTGGCCGTTAGTTTCCGGACCCCGGGAAAATACAGCGCAGACATATTTAAATGAGCCTAACAGCTCACTTGAATATGTTAATCTGGATCTTGCCCAGCCCGTTAAATCTCGTTTCGAGTGTCACAAATCTCGCGAGAGGCCTCTCACAAGATTCAGTGGCCTTGTTGAGTTGCCAAGTCAATTGCAACGAGGTCATTAAATCGCACCCAGAAAGTTTGACCAGAAAAATGCAAAATAGTAATGTGCTTGCACTTTTAAGACTATCCTGCACATTTCTTGTTGGACCAGATTTTGCTGGAGCTGAACAATTTGTGACATGCCCCATTAAAAAACCCTGAAAGTCACTTTGGTGATTAGCAAGGCCAACAGTCCATCTCCTTAACACATGAGATTTAGGGGTTGAGACAAAATTAGAAAAAAGACTATAGGAACAGACAGGGAAAGTGAAACAGTGAATTAAATTACATATTTGAAATAAAAAGGAACATTTCTGAGTGTAATTTACTGCTCATAGGAGAGCGACTCTGTAGTTTAAATTTTCGAGGCTGGAGAGGTTGCATGGCATTGCAGGAACATCAATCTCGTCATTAGGCAGGTACTCATGCAGTTAAGTACCAGACCTAACTTTTTGTGGCATATTTAATTAGCAATTAATGCCAAATGCAATAGATCCTTGACGTTCACAGGGAGTTAAAGGGCAAGGTGCTGTTTCCGTGAAACTAAAGGCATGCTGTGAATTGCAATTTATGGCATACCTTTTCCTTGTTATAAGTTGCTGGTGATCGGCACGGTAAAAATAGTAAGTGCCATGAAACTCTCTATTTTGGCAGCCTTTGAGTATTGCTGTTAGACCTAACTGCTCAATATAATTGTATTATTTACTGATAGGCCATGCTCAGTTAAATCTCGGATTCAAGTCAAATAGTTATGGTCTCATCTCTGTGAGGTATTAATGTTGGGAGATTCTCTGTGTATGTGTATAATATAACAAATGCAGAAGGTAAATTATTCATTTTTGACGACTGCTTCAATATATCACATTTTTTTCTGCTTTGTTGGGTACTCTACTGGTACTTTTGAATTGACTCAAACAGTCCAATTTGTATTGCTTTAACTTTAAAATTAAATGCAGCACTTGTTCCTGGCAGCTATTCAATACTGTCACTTGACGATTTGATAAAGGGATGAAAATGACAAGTTTGAGCTCTGACACTAGGGAGCGTGTCTTGGGATTTTCGTCTT
Source organism: Scyliorhinus torazame (assembly GCF_047496885.1). Classification (NCBI taxonomy): domain Eukaryota; kingdom Metazoa; phylum Chordata; class Chondrichthyes; order Carcharhiniformes; family Scyliorhinidae; genus Scyliorhinus; species Scyliorhinus torazame. The sequence goes on along the minus strand of NC_092708.1, from coordinate 208,600,627 downwards.
ATTGCTTCTCAATTGCTGCAGCTATTATATTCTTGTTCTGTTATACTAGTGAAAATCCTGATTCTTAAATGATGTATAAGGTACAGATTTAAATAACAATGATGAGAAATACGTTGCATTTTCATGAATCTGAATATATTCAAACTAGTAAAGCATTCCTTGTTTTGATTCTCACTTCATGAAGTCTGCAAGGTTAAGTCACTGAAATTTACACTTTCGTAGTTACAGGTTATGTAACTAGATACCTCTTGAGGATCAGCATCCCAGCGACTCCATTAAACAGATCTTGCATCCCCGATGATCCAGAGTGAGCCAGTGCCTGGGCAAATACCAATAAGGCACATGAGTCGCAACAGAAAACACAAGAACGCAACAAATTGGGCCATATGGCCTCTCGAGCCCTGCACATCCAGCAATACGACCATGGCTGTGCTTGGGCTCCTTGGGCTCCATCTCCACTTTGCTGCTGTTATGGGCCAGGGTTTAGAGAATCCCAAAGTGTATCATGGAGTTCACCTGACCCACAACTTTTAATAGATTGTGGTATGGGGAGCACACGGCCCACTCTACAGGTATGGTACAGCAGAAATGGAAAAGTTATTTTTCAAAGCAAAACAATGTTTATTCTATGAACTCAAGTTAACCTTTTTAAAACAAACAGTGAATATCTTAGCAACCATTAATTCAAAGATAACCCCCAAAGAATACAACACTAAGTAACCCATATGCCATCCTTTTACACCGAAAGACTTAACAAACCTTTAAACAGAAGCACATCAGAGTTTACATTCAATACTGAAAACATTTGTAATTCTGAATTCACCAAATGATTAAGAGATAGTCCTTCATGGCAGAGAGCTCAACAGTACAGTTGCTTCGGCTGACTTCAGCTGCAACACACTGAAAAACAAAACCAAAAAGACAGAGACACACCCAAGCTTTTCTCAAAGTGAAACTAAAAAACAGAACCAGAGCTCAGCTCCACCCACACTCTGACATCACTGCAGTAACATGAGCAGCTAACCATTTCTTAAAGCAACATTCTCATGACACTGCCGCTCCTCATATCCTTTAATACCGCACGCCAGCTACTGAATCACAGAACCACAAAATTGGTGTAGCACAGATGGAGGCCATTCAGGCCGTCTTGCCTGCGCTGGCTCTTAATTTTCCTCGTATCACTCCTCTGCATTCTCCCCATGGCCCTGCACATTTTCCCTTTCAGATAATTCTTTATAATAATAATAATGAATGTATCATATTCTGTCATCTAATTCTCTTCAAGAAGCTGATTCAATGATCCCTCCTGCCAGTGCAATACTCCTGAATCAATGCATATCTTTATTTAAATACAACTGGCAAATATACAGTAAATAATACATAACAGTGAATCAGACACTATGTCCACCGTTAAATGCAAAATAATAAAGATTTTGTCACTTTCTCTTTGAACATAGACTTTATAAGGCAGCACACTGGCGCAGTGTTTCGATCAAGGCCCCAGGTCACTGTCCGTGTGGTGTTTGCCCATTCTCCCCATGTCTGCATGGGTCACACCCCAAAACCAAAACATGTGCAGGGTAGGTGAATTGACTATGCCAAATTGCTCCTTAATTGGAAAAAAGAATTGGGTACTCTAGCCCACACTGGCTCGGAGAATCGGAGTTGACGCCTAGATGGCCCGTGATGCTGGTCCGACGCCGGGACGCAATTCTCCGGCGACCAGAGAATCGCCGCCAGTCGCACGCACCTGGTCGACGCAGCGCCAGTCAGGGGCTGTTGAAAGAGGCCCCCGCAGCGATTCTCCACGGTTAACCGGCCGAGTTCCCGCCGGTGAGGTTCTAACATGGTTCCACCTGGCGGGAGCTCGGACCCATTGCCGTCCCGATTGGGGGAGGGGGGGGTGATCAGACTCCGGGGGAGCCTTCATAATGGCCAGGCACGCGATTGGGGACCACCGATCTGCGGGCGAGCGCGATCCAGGGGGGGCCTACCTTCTTCTGTGCTGGCCCGCTACTTGACTCCGTCATGTTGCGTGGGCTCAGCGCGGAAGCAGCCGCCGCGCGGAAACGCGTCCGGCAGTGCAGGCCTGTGTGCCGGCGCTGCGTGCAGTACTCCGGTGCCGTGCTGGCCCCCTGTGGACCACAGAACCGCTGGGCCAGGAGGCCCATTGCACCGGCGTGAAACACGCCGGTGTTTACGCCGGCAGCAACACTTAGCCGCGTTTTCAGAGAATCCCAGCATTTAAATTAATTTTTTAAAAAGAACATAGGGCGGGATTCTTCGGAAACCGGCCGGGCGGGCAATTCCGGCGCGAAGGACTGGCATGTACCACTCCAGCGTCTGGCCACCCCAAAGGTACGGAATCCTCCACACCTTCAGGGGCTAGGCCGGCGGCGGAGTGGTTTGCGATGCGCCGGCTGGCGCGGAAGGGGCTTGACGCCATGCCAACCGGCACTGAAGGGCCTCCGCTGGCCAGCGCGAGTTGGCGCATGTGCGGGAGCGCCTGCGTGTGCTGGCATCATTCCAGCGCATGCGCAGGGGGGTGTTCACCTCTGCACCGGCCATCGCGGACTGTTACACCAGCCAGCGCGGAGGAATAAAGTGCCCCCACGGCACAGGCCCGCCCGTGGTTCGGGACGGCAATGGGTCCAAGCTCCCGCGAGGTAGAACCATGTTAGAACCCCGCCGGCAGGAACTCGGCCGGTTGAGCCGATCGCGGTCCAGGCCACACCCCCCCGGGTCCAGATACCCCGCGCCCCACCCCCTCCCCCCCCCGAGGACCCCGGAGGTCGCCCGCGGACCTGGTCCCGCCGGTTAATACCTGTTGTAATTTACGCCGGCGGGACCGACCGAAAATGGGCGGCCATGGCCACTCTGCCCATTGCAGGCCAGAAAATCGCTGGGGGGGCCGCTGCCAATGGCCTCTGAATGGCGCGGCGCGATTCCCGCTCCCGCCAAATCCCCGGCGCCAAAGAATTCGGCAGCCGGCGGGGGCGGGATTCACGCCGCCCCCGGCCATTCTCCGACCCAGCGGGGGGGTCAGAGAATCCCGCCACACATCTTATGAAACCCAATGCATCAAATCTTCTGGTTTCTGGACTGGGAGGTGGCGGTTGGGGGAGGGGGCGGGGGAGGGGGGGTGCGGGGAGTGGGGTCAGTGAGTATGGGGGAACATAATAAAAGTGCCTAAAGCTGAAAGTTGAAAGTAAAGTTTTTTAAAAATCAGGCAAATGTATAATCCCAGTGATCGTCGTGGAAAATGCCAGAAAACATGTATAAATTGACAGTGTATGATTACCCAACTATGTTTTCAGAGTTTGAACTATATAGAAAATAAAGTGGATTTGTCTACACAGGGTACATCTACCAAAAAGGAAATACATTACAGCTTTGATGCTGTTGTTTCCTTTAGTTGGATAGCAATAAAAGTCTTGGATTAAATCTCCAAGAAAGATGATCTGCTTATGGTCAGACTTTGATCGATTTTGAAAAACAGATTGTATAAAAGATTTGGGACGTTCATTTTGAGATCCCTGGACTAGAAGTGAATTTAAATTGCTGTACTATGCTAAGGTGTCGCACATGGAAAGGCTCTTGCATGTAGTCTCTAGTGATGTACCAATGCTGTTGAGTGAAAAAGGCACAAATAAAACCTGACATAGGGTATGATAATGCAATTTTCTTTTTAGAAATGCAGTGCAGTTTATCTAGCCAGGACATTATTGTATCCTCTTAACAAAACCTGAAGTTTCTCATCAGAATGTTAGACAAGTATTAATGGCATCGGGTGGTAAGAATCAGAGAAGCAAAAATAAATTGTCAGAAAGTTACATAGAAAAATGGCTTAGACTACTTGTCAAAGATTAAAAATTCTGATAAAAAGCGATGAAGACCACACAAGGCTATTGGAAACGATTTAGTGAGAAGTGTGGAATCTGTTAAAGTATTTGAGAACACTGTCATGTCCTATTGTAAGCCTACCATTGTCATGTGACTTTGATGAGGTAATTACCACGGAGCTAAATGTATTGGACAATATTCTCAGAGTACCCAATTCATTTTTTTCCAATTAAGGGGCAATTTAGCATGGCCAATCCACCTACCCTGCACATCTTTGGGTTGTGGGGCGAAACCCACGCAAACATGGGGAGAATGTACAAACTCCACACAGACAGTGACCCAGAGCCGGGATCAAACCTGGGACCTCGGAACCGTGAGGCAGCAGGGCTAACCCACTGCGCCACCGTGCTGCCTTAGGATGAGTTCAGAGATGTGTGAAAACATGAACATCATGGTTCTGAATACCACAACTGGAAGTCCTTCCAGCAATGGACTCTGAAAAGAATTGTGACAATTGACAAAATGCTGCACAAAGTTTTAGCTGATAAACCAGATTGCAAGCTGACAATCATCCTGACATGGGCGGTGCATGAAAATAATCCACTCTGGACAGTTGCAGGATATAGTCCCTCTCAATTACCCTGTGTGAAAAATCCCAAATTGCCTTCTGTGATTTGCGATAGTCCTCCTGCTCAAGAGGATATTATAATTAAGTTCCATTTTTTTGCAAAGTTGAGTTATTTAAATAAAGGGGGCTGGATTCTCCATTCTGGAGACGAAGTATTGACACCATCGTGAAAACGGTGGAGTTTCACGACAACGTGATCGGGTCCACAGTTGCAGCAATTCAACCGCTCCCAAGGGGCTAGCAGGGGCGTATCGGGAAACACAACACGCCGTTAACCGACCGGTGGCCGATTCGCCGGTTCCATGATTAATGCAAATCCGTGGCTGCACATAATACATTCTCCCCCTCCCACACGCCAGCGTCGCAGCCAACATGGCTGCAAGGAGAGCTGCGCCGTGCTTCCGGGACGCGGAACTCGAGACCCTCCTGGACGCCGTGGAGGAGAGGAGGCTGGTGCTGTACCCCGGGCCGGGACGGAGGTCAGCAGGCGCCGTAGTTCGGCGTGCCTGGGCGGAGGTGGGAGCCGCCGTCGGGGTGGTGGCCCGGACTGGAGACGAGTGCAGGAAGAAACTGCACAACCTCCTCAGAACGGCCAGGGTGAGTACCCATCGCTCACCAAGCATCCTACCCCCACATACATGTGACCCGGAACCCCCCCTCAGGGGACGACCGGACCCCCACTGTTGAAGAAAAAAATAGTCAGCACTTCGAGTTTTCGCAAAAGGTCCTTTATTTAATACGAAGTTCGTGGAGGGAATTAGAATGACTGCAGTCTTTCTAAATGTCCCTGTTTACAAAGGTAAGGCGAGTAATTTATATAATATCATACACAATATCTAGGAGAGAGAGGCCTTCTTGAGATTAAACAAGGAGACAGAAAGCGAGCAAAGTTTAATAACAGGCCTTGAGTTCCTCGCCTCAGCAAAACAATGTGCAGCTGTACGCCTGTTTACATGGTGTGACCTTCTGACTGTTTCATACAGAACTTCGAACATTTTGACTAAAAATAAGGCTATATATCCATCATGCTTCGCTAAGTGCCTATTTCCATGAAATACAGTCAAGCAGCTGATTAAAATAATACAAGGTATTTAAGGCAGCTAACCCGCCAACTAATGTCCCTTCTACAATTCCCTCCTTGTTGATCTTTTGATCAACACATGTTAGTACATTACATTGTCCTCAGCAGCAAAGGCTATAATGTAAGGGGAATGGACGTATGATAGGTACCTGATTGTTAAGTGGCTGGGACCATGGAGGCAACGCTGACATACGCGCCCCCATGCCCTGATAAAACGAGCAACATGTAAACAGTAACCATACGACAATCAGGATTACAATAATGATTATAATCCAAATCACAATGCTCTGTCCTAATTTTCCCAACCATCCAAAGCCAAAATCCCATCCCCCATCCTCATGCAATCGTGCTACCTCTCTACGAATGTGATCCACCAGGTTATCAATTTTCTGAGTTATCAGGGATGTATGTGCAGCAGTCACTGCCAATCAGGGCACAAGTACCTCCCTTTTCAGCTAACAAGAAATCAAGGGCCATCCTATTCTGTAGGGCAACTGCTCTTCTAGCAACCATCTCAGTCTCTATTTGGTTAACAGCTTCTGCAGTGTCATTAGCTACCTGCTCAAGGATGTCGCGTAATTCACGTAGTTCGTATGCATTAGCGGCTATTCCTAATGGTGGTATCATTATTCCCAGCATTTGTGCCCATGTCATAACACTTTGTGTCATCCTGTGGTGGGGATGGTCCTGCAGTTGCTGGACGTGATGTACATAAGGGACTACATATCCCAAATAGCAGGAGCCCTCCCAATTCTCTGGTAACCACGGGTACGCCTTGAGTCCTCAGATAAAATACGCGCCCTTATATGCGGTCAGGTTTCCTTTACTATCAGTCATCATTAGTCTGATCGGATCCCCTCCCCAGGGGCCTCCACTAGTACGATTTTCAACTGCTGACCAGTCAAAGATGAATAGCCCTTTACTGTAAGAATACAGGGCATAGGGGGTTGCCAATTCAAGGTCTGGTCGCACTGACTCGTGCTGACTGGGTAGGTCCCATATGTTTCATGTTTCCTTAAGCAGATGCTACCCTTTGGGACTCCAGTGTAATTGGGAAGGATCAAACAGGGCGGTTGGCGTGTTACATTAAATCTAGGCCACCACCATCCTTTAAACCTATTCATATCATATCCAGCATATCTCCAATCTAACCTATCCTGTGTACCTTCCCCGTGCCCTGTATTATTCCGTCTTAGGGCCCACTCGGCTATCTCGGTACTGGTGAATGGGATGGACAGCACGGGGATGCCCTCCCCGAGCATCTGGGAATTTGTGTATAAAGCCAACAACTGGATTTATTTACCCTCTCTGCGTATGAGGGAGACATGTATATCAAGGTGTTAGTGTCCAGTTTACCCTCGACATGATTATATATAAAAACATCAACGTCGTCATTCTCTTAGGGGCAGCGTTTTGCTGGTACTCTCAAAGTTCTGTATGATGTAGTTTACACCGAGTTGCGTGGATCCAATCTGGCTTTTCTTTGACTTTAACGGCTGTTCAGGCTGTCAGCAGCACTTGGTAGGGTCCTTTCCACCTAGGAGAAAAAGAATCTTTGTTTAATGCTTTCACATGTACTTGATATCCAGGTTTAAAGGGGTGTGTATTTCCCTCTTTTGGATGCATTGATCCTGGGATGTATCCCTCCTTTGCCACTGTCCTCTGCCTCTACCCCTACCTCTCTGCCCTCTGCTGGCCTGCTGACCCTGACCCTGCCCTCGCTTTCCTTGGTCGAATTGCCCTGTGATTCTAGACTTTTGATCTTTGGAGGCTATGAACAGTTCCTCTCGGTCCATGTTTACCAAGGAGGTAACCACGACCGTCCATGGCTATGTTTGCCAGGTGAGATTAATCAATTTGTAACTTTGTGCATGCTCTGGTAGCATGCAATTCAGCAATGTCTGCACTGCTAAAGGGCCATTGTCTTCTCATGCAACACCGGCATGTTCCTCCCAACAGTTCTTAAATCTGGCCACAAATTCAGGCAGCCTGTCACCCTTCTTCTGCAAACACCATGCCACCTCGCCTATGTCACTATGCTTCTTGGCCCCTTGCATGATAGCCTCTTTTCCCCATTTGCTAACCAGTGTTCAAGGGACTCATTTCCTTCATTTAAATGATCATCATTGTGAGCCCAGTCCCCGTTGATACCAGGTGGGATCGCGATTCCGTCTTTTAAAGCTGGCCAAGAAGCACCAAAAGAGTATTTTAAAAGCAGCAAAACATCTCCTGGGAGGGGGCTAGAAATAGCACACATTTGCTGTAACCAGTTGTGGAATGCGAGAGGTTTCTTTATTGGGTCCGGAGCCTCATGAACCATAGCCCTTATTTCAGCGGGGGTCCAGTGTTTTAGGACAGGTACATCTCCTATCATTATCTTGGGGTGCTGACTAACAGGTCCTGCTGACCGAAGCTGTCTGTCGGGCACTGTGCTGTTGGGCAAAGTCATTCCCCTACTAGAGGATGGTCCGGCGGCCGCCGGTTCTACCTCCCCTGCAGGTGCGCTGGCTACATCAAGCTGATCATGTAGCAAACTGCTCTGTGCATTACTCCTTATCACCGGCTGTCGGGCCTCCCCTCCCACTGGCTGCTGTGCTCTCATCGCAGCTGCCATTAGTAAAAGGTCATTGAATTCTTCTGACGGTGCAGATGCCTCAGTTAAAACTTTTGGATATAACCCTGCTGCTGCCGTCTCTGTCTGTTTATTGTCATTTTCATTCTTTACTGTATCTCTACTCTCTCCGTTATTCTTACATTTGATCTTTGGGTTTGCATTCTTAACTGAACCTTTACTCACTTCGGTATTACATTTGATTTTTGGGGGCTGGTGCCTACTAGCCACTTCCTTCCATGTCTGAAAGCACCACAGCACATAATTATAATCCCAATTAGGGTTTCCACTCCCATTTCTTGTCAAAGCTTCCCACGTTTCAATCAGCGGTATTTGAAAACTACCCCCGTACGGCCAAGCCCCGTGGGACCACCCATACAAATCGCTACTGAATGTTACCGCATATCGAAGTTCTCCGGTTTCTCTTGTCTCGCCGGGATCACCAGCTGATAAGGGGATATCCTACCTTTCTCCGTTGCATACGATTGTTTTTATCCGCTGTTCCGTTATCTCACTCATTTTCACTCCCTTATCCATCTGGTTGGCAGAGTCCGCCTTCCTTATCGCCCCGGACATCTGTCCCGTGGCTTCGGGGTGACCTGTAAGGGGGCATCCGAGTCTTTGACCCATTATGGCTTCTGAAAAAATACATTAGAGCATACACATATAACAAGGGCCGCGGTAAATTATTAACAAAAACTACAAGGAGCGCTCACCGGTGTTAGTCCGTGTGCGAATCTCGAAGCCTGTTTATTGTTCAGTTTTTTTTGTTTTCTCTAAGGCACCTTTGTTCTTCTCATGCAGCTATCATTAATTTATTAATTAAGATAACTCTCCAAGCATGAGTCACTGGCCAGTAATTAAGGCTGCCGAGCCGCAGACCCCACTTTCAGCTGGGGTCGCGCTATGGCTCTCTCCCTTTCAGCTGAGAGAATCCTGTTTAGAGATCTGTTTCGGGGTTCACTTCCCGTTAAATTAGGGAAACTGCACAACTACGGCAATTGTTGAAGAAAAAAATAGTCAGCACTTCGAGTTTTCGCAAAAGGTCCTTTATTTAACACGAAGTTCGTGGAGGGAATTAGAATGACTGCAGTCTTTCTAAATGTCCCTGCTTTACAAAGGTAAGGCGAGTAATTTATATAATATCATAAGCAATATCGAGGACAGAGGCATTCTTGAGATTAAACAAGGAGACAGAAAGCGAGCAAAGTTTAATAACAGGCCTTGAGTTCCTCGCCTAAGCAAAACAATGTGCAGCTGTACGCCTGTTTACATGGTGTGACCTTCCGACTGTTTCATACAGAACTTCTAACTTTTTGACTAAAAATAAGGCTATATATCCATCATGCTTCGCTAAGTGCCTATTTCCATGAAATATAGTCAAGCAGATGATTAAAATAATACAAGGTATTTAAGGCAGCTAATCCACCAACTAAAGTCCCTTCTACACCCACCCTGACCCACATGCCAGCACTCATACCAGCCGCAATGGCCGGGTGCCATGGGCACTGATGCCATCATATACCCAACCAATGGACTGCGTGTGTCGGGCCATCAAACACTGTTACTGCTTGTGTTTGCCCCCCCCCCCCTCCCCGCCTAGGACAAGGCCGCGCACAAGGCCAGATCAGAATAAGACCGGAGAGGGACCACCAGACCTATGCCCCTCACCATGCCCAAGTAGAGGGCACCACACATTGCCGGCGGGCTGGAGGAGAGGGAGGTCACTGATGCGGAGGTCAGCGGCGCCACAAAGTGAGACCCCCTGCCTGGTTGCGGGTCCCCACGACAAATGTGTGTCCCCCCAATCCCCCTCACCCACACCCCAACCCCTCACACCCCCACCCCACACTCCAACCCCCCACACCCCAACATCCCACACCCCACACTCCAACTCTCCCTCACCCAACACTCCAACCCCCCTCACCCCACTCCCTAAAACCCCCTCACCCCACACTCCAACCCCCCTCACCCCACACTCCAACCCCCCTCACCCCACACGCCAACCCCCGCACCCCACACCCCTACCTCCCACCCCCCAATCTCCCTCACCCCAAACCCCCTCACCCCACATCCCAACCCCCCTCACCACAGCCCTCACCATCTCACGCCTCACCCCCTTCCCGCTGTATAACCATACATGGTGTCTTGTGTCTTACAGAACCAGCCGTGGATGAGCAAGGCCCATCTCCCCCCCCCCGCCCCCGACCCAGCCAATGCCAGAGCCGGTGCCCGCAGGCAGCCGAGCACCGACGGGGAGAGCAGCCGGAACACCAGCCCTCTGACCGAGATGACCCAGGACACCACGGAGTTCGGGTCAGAGGAGGACACTGACTTTCCATCACTGCTATATCCAACATTGCCCACCATCTCTATCACCTCGATGAAGAGGCTCCTGGGACACTCACTGGTGCACACCACACAGTCGGTCCGGTACAGCAGGTGGAGGTAGGAGCAGTCGAGAGGCCGGACGGTCGGAGGGCAGCCCGGCCCCAGCAACCAGCTGCCCAGATGGGTCCCGGGCTCCTGGAAGATCCACTCCCACCCATAGTGCAGATGCAGGCAGAGACCCAGGGACGAGAGTAGGGGATGATGGCTGGCTTCCAGAACTTGCAGGGGCAGGTGGAGGATCCATCCACGTGCAGGAGCAAGGACTGGTGCCGGTCATGCATGCCACTCAGGCTGAAACCGCACGGGTGGCCTCCGCGGTGGAGACAATGGGGATGACGGTGTCGGACATGGGTCCTGGGGCATTCTGTGCAGGCGGGGCCCGAGGCCCAGGACAGAGCTTCCCTCTCACAGCCAACCATGTGCCGGGGCCAGCTGGTCATTGCAGCAACGCTCCTCAGTGTGGCCCAGTCACAGCAAGCCATGGGTGAGAACGTCAGTGGCATCGCCCCTGTGCTGGCCCAGTCACAGCAGGCCATTGCTGAGAGCATCAGCGGTATTGCCAAGGTGCTCGAACAGACACAGAGGGAATTGGCCACTCATTGGCTGATGTGGCACAGACCCTCAGCGTGGTGTCACAGTCGCAGACGGAGATAGCAAACTCCCTGTGCTCCATGGCCGCAAATGTTCAGACCCTTGTCGATACCAGAGTGGGCCTCCAGGTGGCAGGGGTGCCTCGGGGGATGGCTCCGCTGGCACCCCCGTCCCATGGAGAAGCTCTGGGACGATCGGTCACCCCGAGGGAGAAGGAAGTCCTGGGGCCCGTGCCGATGCCTCCTGAGGGGAGGCCCCTGAACACCTCAGCACCTCGGACTCCCAGCCCCCCTTCCGGCCCTGGTGCATCTGGTGGGCAGCGGGCAGAACAGGGCGGCATCACATCACACGGGACGTCCAAGGAGCATCCAAGCCCATCCAGGCTGGGCCGCCCCAGGAGACGTGTGCCAACGGGGACCCTCGTCGCAGGGCAGGAGTCACAGCAGGCCATGCCCACTTCTGCTGTACCGTCTAGGGAACCACAGAGGCATAGTGGTAGGGCCCGTAAGGCCAGAAAGTTAGACACCAGTTAAGTTGGCATGGTTGCAGGGGTCAGCTTCGATATAGGGGCTAGGGCACAGACTGTATTTGTTCACAATAGACACATGATCACACTGGATGTACCAGTCCACAAGGGCATACAGTCCGTGACGGCACGGATGCACCTGTGCGCCAATGCCTGTGAAATCCCAGACAGGTCCCGACTCGGCGAATGGAAAGATCCCGTCGCGTAAATGTTCAGCGCCACCGTCACCTTGACGGCCGCCGGTAGCGGGTGTCTTTCCCCCATTCCCATGCAGCGCCAGCTGTGCCATCCATGTGGCAGATGTGTCTCACTGTCTCTCTGCTCATCTGCAGTCTCCTGCATGCCCGGTCCTGGAGGTCCTCAAAGGACATGCGGTCGCGGTAGACCTGTAGTCTCATCCGGCGCCTCCTTGCCACCACCTCCGCCTCCTCATCCTCGTCCTAGTCCTGTCAGGCAGGCGGCCCTCCAGCCTGAGCGGCTGCCACCTGCCCCTCTGCAACCCGCTCCTCTGCTGCAGCCTCCGCCACCTCTCTGAGCCGTCCTCGCTCACGCTGCCACAGGGCTGTATGCAGGGCAGCGGCCGTCGCCATGGCGGCAAACATCGCAGGTTGATGAACGAACATAATTATCTGCAAGGGGTGAGGGGAAAACATGTCATCATGGCGCATACACCCATGCCCAACCAGGTGTCATGAGCTACATGGTGGCACCGGTTGCCACTGTGCACCCCAGCCACGCATGCCCCCATCCCTGTACCCCGGCCCCATCGGTACCCCCGGTCCTGGTGCCTAGCCCTACTGCCAGTGCCACCGTTTGATGGCACTGCCCTCACTGGGGGTTGCCATAGGTGTGGCCCTGGGTGGTCCCCCGGTGGGTGTCGCGGTTGAATGGGGTGGTGGGGGGGGGGGGGGTGACACCCACCCAAACAGCCATTTTCTCTGCGTCCACCCAGGGCCCGCGGTGACCGCCGTAATGGCGCTCGGTGTGTGGGCACCACCCTTGTCCTGTCTGGGGCTCCGCGGTTGCTAGGACTGTCTTGTCCCCCCCACCTTCCTCGCCCCTCCCCCGGCCCTGGCAGGGTACCCCCCCCCCCCCCCGCAGAAAGCACGAGCGGTGTCCAATATGGGAGCCCGCCGTCCCCCCATGCCAACCCGTCTCTCCATTTGCAGCCGCCTCAGCCAGCATGCCGGCTTCACGATTTTTTCGAGGACATTAGAAACACGCCGTCGGGAAATCGGCCCATCCGGGGCGCAGAATCGCTGAGGCGTCAATGAATCGGTCGTCAGGGCAGATAATGAGATGCGTGCTGTACTTCCATGCTGTGCGGTGAGCGCCGCAATTTAATCCGGTTGGGGGGTCCGGAGAATGCTGAATTTGCGCAAAACTGGCGTCAAGCCTGATTTCGGCGTCGGAGCCGATTCTCCGGCCGATCGTGTTTCGCGATTTCGGCGTGATGTCACGGAGAATCCCACCCAGGGACTCAGGTTTTCATAAAGGTTGAGGACTCTGATGCACTGTGGGGTTGGATGTGAGCGGGGAGATCTGTGTAGGGATCGATCTGAGAGTTTAAAATAGTTTTGCTGAAGTTAGAAGTGGTTTTATTTCTTTTACTAACTATTAGTGTAACGCTGGCAGCTCCATCCAAAGTTAACAATTGAAAATACTTTGTTCGATGGTTTCCAGCGCTGTGCAATTGTCCAGAGGAAGTTAGCACTTCTGGACAATTGAAGTGCAAATGCTTATCTGGAACCTTTCCAGATAGATTCTCCAGCACATCTTTGGGGTACCCATAGAACAATCGAAAAGTTACAGCACAGAAGGAGGCCATTTGGCCCATCTTGTCCATGGCAGCCTGAGGACTCCCAGGTTCCCTTTCTAATCCCACCTTCCTGCACCCAGCCCATTGCCCTGTAGTTTACAGCACTTATGGTGCAGCTCCAGGTACTTTTTATAGTAGTTTAGGGTCTCTGCCTCCTCCACTAATTCAGGCAACAAATTCCAGACACCCACTGCCTTCTGGTATAACAATTCTTCCTCATGTCCCATTTACACTTTCTGCCATTTATCTTGAATCCACCTCCCCTGGTTCCAGAAGTCTCTGCCAAGAGAAACAATTTTATCCTACCCACACTATCTCTTCCCCTCATACTTTTGTACACCGCAATCAAGTCACCCCTCAGCCTTCTTTGTTCCAAGGAAAATAATGCCAACCTATTCAATCTCTTCTCATAGCTACACTTTTCTAGCCCTGGCAACATTCTTGTAAACCTCATCTGCACTCTCTCCAGAGAGATTACATTCTTCCTGTAATGTGATGACCAGAACTGCACACAATATTCAAGTTGTGGCCTCACCAGTGTTTTACACAATTCCAACATTATATCCTAACTTTCATATTTATATCTCTGCTCATGAAGGAGGGCATTCAATATGCCTTCTTTAAAACCTGGTCTACTGTACTGCTGCCTTTAGGGACCTATGTACTTGTACACCAAGATCTCTCACTTTATCTACACCTCTTAGTATATTCCAATTTATTGTGTACATCCTATAACTGTTTGTCCTCCCTAAATGCATGACCTCACACTTCTCTGTGTTCAAATCCATCTGCCACTTTACCACCCACTCTACCGCCTATCTGTATCATTTTGGAGATTATAGCTATCCTCTCCACTGTCATAGATGTAATCTATGTCCACTACTCAACCAATTTTTGTGTCGTCTGCAAATTTTCCAATTGTTTCCCCCCACCCCCCAAATCTGACGCTGAGGAACCAGGACGTTATGGGCCAATAGTCCTTATGATAGCCCAGAAGCAGTATAGTAAGGAAAAAATAAAATTTCTTTGAAATGTCTGTGGAATCTGTAATTGCTTTTCAGAATGTTTGGAAAGGACTTTTAATAATTTGCATCAATTAAGGGATCAATTCTAATTCTGGGGAGTAATAATAAATACTGGCCCATGTGACGTAGTGATCCTTGACCTGGAAGCAGTACCAATAGGAAGGAAGTTTAGTATTGTAGAGAAAACAGACAAGCTGTCAAATCTTTTAGTCTTTGTCATACCCAGTAAAGGCATGTACTACCCATAACTTCAAACATGGACTGTATTCAGTGTAGCATTTTCTAGAACTGCCCTTTGCAAAATGGACATTAAAAAGCTGCTAAGATACCAGTTGGGTGTCAGGGTGACTTTTGTAATTTCTACCAGACCTTGAGAAGTATCTCAAGTCTTGGAGACTCACAGGGCTGGATTCTCCCTTCTGGGGACTATGTCCCCCACGTTGGCGGTAAAACCGGCGCCAACCACTCCGGCGTCAACAGCCCCCGAAAGAGAGGAATTCTCTGAATTTCCGGGGGCTAGGTGGACGCCGGAGGGGTTGGCGCCCCTCCAGCTGGCGCCGAAGGGCCTGGTAAATAAATTTCAGTGCCAATGGGATGTCAGGTACATAGTAGATAATATCAAACAGCACATCCTTTCGGCTGCTTTCAATAGTCAGAGTACTGACCATATTCAACCAGCCCATGCTTGCAAAAGTCAGAACATAATGTTTAACGTTCGATGTGATTCCATGATTAGACATTACTTAATGGGTATTCTTAAGAATTACACGAACAACCAGTTTAAAGTTATAAGTTGGGCTCACAATGTAGCTTCTTTATGCTTGCTAGAAGCTACATATGCAGAGACCTACCCTCAAGTGTTGTACCATTTTCTTAAAAGAATAAACAAAAGCACTGGTGACAATAGATCCCTGTTGCATTCTCTAGGAAATGCTTAGACCAATCAGAGTCAACTTGCCAACCAATCATCACTCTTTTCTCATGCAGTTTAAATTATTGGTCCTTGGAAATTTGGCATTTTTGCATCTGTCCTAATGAGTGCATGAAAAAGTGCTTCAAAAGCATGTCTCTTCTTTTTTAGCATTACTAAAGTTCTTCACTACCAAGGAAGAAAGTTAATAAACAAACCATGTGGCTGGCAGATGTAAAAGAGATCTATATAAAACAAAGGAGGGGTACAAGCAGAGGAGCAGGAGGATGAAAGTAAGCAGTATCTAGAAAGGGAACCACCTAGAATTCTTATGAGGAAAAGAAGCAATCACTCTCAGGAAGAGGTCAGTTTTGCCTGCCAAAAAGGTAGACAGGAACTCTTAAAGGTTTTGTGTATGCCAGCTAAAAAGGTCTAAAATCTGAAAAGTTGTGTGAATAGCTCAGTGATGCTAAAGAGCTGGTTCTTCCCTGAAGTGGCCAAACTCTGAACCATGGTCATTTGAAAATAAACTCTGCCACGCTACACCAACAGGACTCTCAAGGGAAAGAGTAAAAGTCTGCTTTGCTGATGATAATTGTACTTATGATACTCAAAGATGAAGGCTTTGCTTTTTATTCATTCATGGGATGCGAATATCACTGACTAAGCCAGCATTTGTTGCCCATCGCCATTTGCCCTTGAGAAGGTGGTGGTGAGCTTTCTTCTTGAACCGCTTCAATCCATGTAGTATAGGTACATCCACAGTTGTCGTTAGGGAAGGTGTTCCAGTATTTTAAACCAGCAACGCCGAAGGAACAGCGATATATTCCCAAGTCAGGATGGTGAGTTGCTTGGAGGGGAACCACCCAAATATCTGCTGCCTTGTCCTTCGAAATGATAGTGGTCATTGGTTGTGCAGATGCTGTCTAAGGAGGTTTGCTGAGTTATTGCAGTGCATCTTGTAGATGATACACACGGCTGCCACTGTGCATTGGTGGTGGAGGGAGTGAATGTTTGTGCAAGGGGGAGCAATCAAGCAGGCTGCTTTGTCCTGGATGGTGTCAATCTTCTTAAGTGTTCAGGCAAGTAGAGTATACTCTACTCGTTCAGGCAAGTAGAGTATATTCCATTACGCTCCTGACTTTTGCATTGGAGATGGTGATTCAAAAGGTGTGTTATTCACCACAGGATTCCTAGCCTCTAATCTGTTTTTGTAGCCACAGAATTTCTTTGGCTTGTCCAGTATAGTTTATGGTCAATGGTAACTCCCAAGATGTTGAGAGTGGGAGATTCAGTGGTGAAAATGCCATTAAATGTCAAGGGATGATGGTTAGATTCTCGCTTGTTGGAGATGGTCATTGCCTGGCACGTGTGTGACGCGAATGTTACTTTTACTTGTCAGCCCAAAAACGGATATTGTCCAGGTCTTCCTGCATTTGAACATAGATTGCTTCAGTATCTGAAGAGTCACGAATGGTGCTGAACATTGTGCAGTTATCAACGAGCACCCTCACTTCTGACCTTATGATGGAAGGAAGGTCATTGATGAATCAGCTGAAGATGATTGGACCTAGGACACTACCTTGAGGAACTCCTGCAGTGATGTCCTGAAATTGGAATGGTTAACAACCACAACCATCTTCCTTTGTGCTAGGTATGACTCCAACCAGTGGAGGGTGCCTCCCACCACCCTCTCTGCACACACCCCAATTCCTATTCTAGTTCTAGGGCTCGTTGATGCTACACCCAGTCAAATGCCACCATGATGTGAAGGGTAGTCACTGATACCTCACCTCTTCATTTCAGCTCTTTTGTCCATGTTTGAACCAAGGCTCTAAATTAAGTCAGGAACTGAGTGACACTGGCAGAACTCAAACTGAGTGCCTGTGAGCAGGTTATTGCTAAGCAAGTGCCACCTGATGGCACTGTTCATGATTCCTTCCATCACTTTGCTGATGATCAAGAGTAGACTGATGGGGCAGTCATTGGTTGGGTTGAATTTAATCTTTTTCTGTACTGGACATACTTGAGCAATCTTCCACATTGCTGGGTAGATGCCTCTATCTTTCCTGGTGTTGTATACAACTCTTGATCTACCCTGCATGAATAAACAACAGCATATTGTGGAACTGTGTAATTACATAGTACTGCATATAAGCTGGGAGTGATAAAAATGCTCAACGTTGTATTAGACACATCTTTGTCGTATCGGGTATTTAAAGTGAAATTTACCATTTTTTATGAATATAATTTACAATTTATCATCTTTATTATCTTTATTATTGTCACAAGTAGGCTTACATTAACACTGCAATGAAGTTACTGTGAAAATCCCCTCGTCGCCACACTCCGCCGTTTGTTCGGGTACACTGGGAGAGAATTCAGAATATCCAAATTACCTAACAGCACGTCTTTCGGGACTTGTGGGCGAAAACCGGAGCACCCGGAGGAAACCCACGCGGACACGAGGAGAATGTGCAGACTCTGCACAGACAGTGACCCAAGTGGGAATCGAATCTGGGACCCCGGTGCTGTGAAGCAGCAATGCTAACCACTGTGCTGCCGTGCCGCCTGTTCATTCATGTGCAATATCTATTGATTTTGATTTGTGTTAAAGTACAGGCTTTGGGCGGCACGTGGCGCAGTGGTTAGCACTGGGACTATGGCGCTGAGGACCCGGGTTCAAATCCCGGCCCTGGGTCACTGTCCGTGTGGAGTTTGTACATTCTCCCAGTGTCTGCGAGGGTTTCATCCCCACAACCCAAAGATGTGCAGGTTAGGTGGATTGGCCATGCTAAATTGCCTCTTAATTGAAAAAAATAATAACAATTGGGTACTGTAAAAAAAAATTTAAGTATAGGCGATAAAAAGTAGAATTTTAGTGCTAATTTACTCATTTGTGGAGTCATTCTATGAATTTGATTATTCGGTTTATGGTTTCTCCATAAGGATCATAAAAATGGGAAATGCCATTTGGCTTGGGAAGCTATGGGAATAAAAATGATTGTTAAAAGTGCTTTGGTTGCTGAAACGCTGGTTCCCGTGAAGGCAATGGAAATGGGGTTCTGTTTATCAAATTTCTAAGTGAGATTCTACACAATGGACATACTTCAGACAGCATCCCCATTGAATTGTATGTTGATTGTTCACTGTGAAACAACGCACACTTTATGATTAGCATGAGTGAGTAAAGGTTGTGGATTGACCTTAACTGTCGAGAAACAAATGCTGGAGGAAAAGGAAGTTTCCAAAAATAAATGTCAGTTTGCAAGTTTGATCCAAAAAATACAGGAATATCTCATAATGTAATGCATCGTATGGACTATTGAACTTTCTGACTTATATTGTGTTGAAATTTTGTTAAGCATATAAACTCTAATTTTTATAAAGAGACCGAGGGAGAAGTTGTTAACTGTATATCAGTTGTGTTTAATTGTATGCAATTGGTGGGTATTAACTGGGGCTTTCCTACGTGGGATGTGGGCATCTCTGGCAAGGTCAGGATTTGTTGTCCATCCTTTAATTGCCCTTGAACTGAGTGGTTAGTGGGTCATTTCAGAGGGCAGTTAAGAGTCAACCACATTGCTGTGGGTTTGAAGTCACAGGTAGGTCAGACTGAGTAAGGATGAGAGATTTCCTGCCCTAAAGGACATTCATAAACCAGTTGGGTTTTTACAACAGTCAATAGTTGTCATGAGGCTCGTTTTATATTCCACATTTATTAATTAATTTTAAATTCCACCCGCTGCCATGGTGAGATTTAAATTGTTATCCCCAGGGCGCTTGTGACCATGTTCTTTTGATGCATATTGTAATTCATGTCATATTGATAACATCTCTGCACTGGTTGGTGATCCAGCATCAGGGACCCAGATTCGATTCCGACCTTCGGTGACTCCAAGTGTGGAGTTTGTACATTCTCCCTGTGTCTGTGTGGGTTTCCTCCAGGTGCTCTGGTTTCCTCCAACAGTCCAATTAGGTGGGTTGACCATGCTACATTGTCCCTTAACATCCAAAGGTTAGTTGGGGTAATGGGTAGGGTGGGGGTGTGGGCCAAGGTTGGGTGCATTTTTCGGAGTTCACTGCAGACTCGATGGGCCAAATGGCCACCTTCTGGAGTGTAGAGATTTTGTGATTAGCTGGGGCCTCTGGATTACTGGTTCAGTGACATAACCACTGCACTATCCTATCCGTATATATAAAAGACATTTGGCTGGATTCGCTGCCTTGTGCCACCGGTAGCGGAGTTCTGATGTAGCAGAGAATCCAGGATTGGGGAGAAAACGGAATTGCCGCTATTTCCGATGCTCTGGCCCCCCCACTGGTGTCGGCTTCAAGGTTTGCGCCCCGCGCCAACGGGAGGATGCAAATGGGTCATTAAGACCGATTTGCATCCTATTACCAGGCCAGGTACCTTATTCTCTGGACCCTCATAATTCTCTGGTCCTCTAGAACATAGGACATATAATGCAGAAGGAGGCCTTTCGGCCCATCGAGTCTATACCAACCCACTTCAGCCGTCACTTCCACCTTATCCCCGTAACCCAATAACCCCTCCTAACCTTTTTGGATACTAAGGGCAATTTAGCATGGCCAATCCACCTAACCTGCACGTCTTTGGACTGTGGGAGGAAACCGGAGCACCCGGAGGAAACCCACGCAGACACGGGGAGAACGTGCAGACTCCACACAGACAGTGACCCAGCGGGGAATCAAATCTGGGACCCTGGTGCTGTGAAGCCACAGTGCTGTCCACTTGTGCTAACGTGCTGCCCAAGCATTTATTTCATATGGTGGACTTCACCAAGGGGATAACTCTTTAAGGGAGTTGTCCCCAAAGTCCATGGTGGGCCACCCACCCATCCACTATGCAACACCTGCCCACCCCATTCCCAGCAGACCCTCCTACTGCCCCCAGAGACTCCCGAAATAAAGAGATCCCTAGAGACCCCCTCAATAAGGAGACCCCCAAAATAAAGAGATACCTACATTGACTCCTTAAATAGGGAGAGACCCCACAGAGACCCCTCAAATCAAGAGGCCCCTCAGAGATCCCCTGAATACAGCGACCTTCTGAGTAAGGAGGTCCCCACAGAGAACCCCTGAATAAAGAGACCCCCACAGAGACTCCCTAAATAAGGAGATCCCCCCCCCCCCCCACCACAGAGCCCCCAGAAGAGAGACCCCTGTCTGGAAGCCCCCAGTAGTGAGATTCCTGTCTAGAAGCCCCCAGAAGAGAGACTGCTGTCAGGAAGCCCCCAGAGAGAGACTCCTGCCTGGAAGCTCCCAGAAGAGAGACTCCTGTCAAGAAGCTAGAGAGCAGTCCAGACAGAGGCAGTGGAAACAAATCACCCTGCTTTAACATTCACCTAGACAACACGCCTGCTGACTCAGACACAGGAAGCAACAGCTGTCAATTCCTGCAAAGAGAAAACAAGTCAGTTGGGTTTAAACCCCCTCAGATCTTTGATCTGCCAGCTTTTCATTCATTTCTCTTGATATTGACATTTCTATGCTGTAATTGGCAACTTCCACACACACCCAGGTGCCAGCACTGTTCCATTCATCTCATCAGACTTTACCCTGCGGGGTGGGGGGAGCTGAATAGTGTTGTGGGGGGCCTAGCCGCAGGACCTCGCTATCAGGCTGCCCACTCAGACGGGATCCCCCAGGGAATTCCTCTCAATCCAATGGCGAAAGATTGGGTATGGCTTCCTGATTTGTACTTCCAGCAGGAGCGCAAATCAGATGCAATTCAGCTCCGGTGGCAGAACATAGTCTGCCAAATGGAGAATCCTGTCCATTGTGTGTACAAACACAGGAAAACCGGTTATTATCTCTTAAAGAGAACGGGCTGGATTCTCCGCCCCGCCGCGCCACATTTCTACCCCGACCCGCCGGCGGGATTCTACGTTACGCCAGCCGGCCAATAGGGTTTCCCATTGTGGGACAGCCCCACACCGTCGGGAAACCCCCGGTCGCTGGCAAAACAGAGAATCACCCCAGCGGAGAATCCCGCCCCAAGTTCTTCAACAAGTGGCTTCGAGAGGTGGAAGATGATTTTAACGATATTTTATGAAACATGCAGATTCCTGCTGTTAGAATTCAGGCAACCTGTGGATAAGGTCATTTCACATGTTTGGTAACATTGTCAAGGAAAAAGTGCCTTTACTTCATAAAAATACTGTGATTCCCATATTCTGAACTATCCTTCCTCTCTTTTATCAGAGCCTGAAGGAGATCTCTAGGCTTTGTGATTTTCCTTGAATTATTCCAGCTTTGAGTTATGATGCTATTGAGTGTTAAGTCCTCTGTTGTTGTGGCTGCAGTCTCTTCAGTATCACTTCACTGGAGGACTTGTAGCAATTTAACAAACCTGAATCTCTCCAGAAGAAGTTAAATTGCCATTGGGTCAGTTGAGGCTAAATACTCCTGTTCTTCTAAGAACCATTAAGTGATAGGAATAAGGAAGAATATTCCTTTCTTGGCCTAAGGGCACTTCATATGAGAAGGAAATGTTTTTTTCTGGTTATTTGTAGCGAGCCTGATCTTTTTTTTGGAAATGATTTTTGTCAAATTTTTAACAATTCACACAAAAGAATATAAAAGCATGAACCATAACAAACATTCTTTAACAAGATTCCATCAACAAACAGTTTTTACAAAAACTCTCACCTCCACTCCTCTTACCCAAGCTACCCCTCCGTAAACAAGTAAATCTCTCCGCCACCCCCCCTTATGATGGTCGCTATCTTCGTTAAAGCCACTCAATCGACCCTCTCAAAGTGTATTTGACCTTCTCGAGACACACAAACTCCATCAAATCACCTAGCCACGCCAAAGCCTTCAGCAGTGCCACCATCTTCCATCCAAATAAGATATCCCTCCTGTGGTAGTCACCACTAACTGTATGAGATGTAGTACGGTAAGACTCATATACTAGAGGTACATGGGTAAATCCTTGCCTGCTGGCTCCACCCAGTAGGCGGCGTATAAATGTGTGTGCTTGCCGGTGTTGCTCCCATTCTGGTAGCAGCTACAGGAGGCAACACATCTTTGCTCAATAAAGCCTTGATTATTCACTACTCTCGTCTTTGTCGTAACTGATAGTGCATCATCTCCGAGCCACCAACAAAGCAAAGCCAGGACTTCAACCCCTGCTCCCATCCGCAGTTCCGGCACTTCAGGGACCCCAAAAAGCGCCACCAGTGGACAGGTTTCACCTCCACATTCAGAATCGTCAACTTGGTGTTAGAAAAGGACCCGAAAAACTCCATCAGCCTGGGGAATGATGCGTGTGATGTGCGGGCCCCATTGAACATCGCTCACACCTATCTTCCGCCCCTTCAAAAAAGCGGCTCATCCTCACTTCAGTGAGTTGAGCTTGAAAAACTACCTTTAACTGAATGAGGCTCAGCCTCATGCAAGACGATGTCGTCCTCAACACCCCCTACCACACCCCTTCCTCTAGTATGGCGCCACCCCTCCAAACATTTCACCTTTGTCCCCTCAACCGAACCCAATTCTTCCCCTGCAGTACGTTAGAACATAGAACATGGAACATTACAGCGCAGTACAGGCCCTTCAGCCCTCGATGCTGCGCCGACCTGTGAAACCACTCTAAAGCCCATCTACACTATTCCCTTATCGTTCATATGTCTATCCAATGACCATTTGAATGCCCTTAGTGTTGGCGAGTCCACTACTGTTGCAGGCAGGGCATTCCACGCCCTTACTACTCTCTGACTAAAGAACCTACCTCTGACATCTGTCCTAAATCTAGCTCCCCTCAATTTAAAGCTATGTCCCCTCATGCTAGACATCACCATCCGAGGAAAAAGGCTCTCACTGTCCACTCTATCGAATCATCTGATCATCTTGTATGCCTCAATTAAGTCACCTCTTAACCTTCTTCTCTCTAACGAAAACAGCCTCAAGTCCCGCAGCCTTCCCTCATAAGATCTTCCCTCCATACCAGGCAACATTCTGGTAAATCTCCTCTGCACCCTTTCCAATGCTTCCACATCCTTCCTATAATGCAGCGACCAGAATTGCACGCAATACTCCAAATGCGGCCGCACCTGAGTTTTGTACAGCTGCAACATGACCTCATGGCTCCGAAACTCAATCCCTCTACCAATAAAAGCTAACATACCGTACGCCTTCTTAGCAACCCTCTCAACCTGGGTGGCAACTTTCAGGGATCTATGTACATGGACACCGAGATCTCTCTGCGCATCCACACTGCCAAGAATCTTACCATTAGCCCAGTACTCAGTCTTCCTGTTATTCCTTCCAAAATGAATCACCTCACACTTTTCTGCATTGAACTCTATTTGCCACCTCTCAGCCCAGTGCTGCAGCTTATCTATGTCCCTCTGTAACTTGTAACATTCTTCCGCACTGTCCACAACTCCACCGACTTTAGTGTCATCTGCAAATTTACTCACCCATCCTTCTACGCCCTCCTCCAGTTCATTTATAAAAATGACAAACAGCAGTGGCCCCAAAACCGATCCTTGTGGTACACCACTAGTAACTGTACTCCAGTCTGAACATTTCCCATCAACCACCATCCTTTGTCTTCTTCCAGCGAGCCAATTTCTGATCCAAACTGCTAAATCACCCTGAATCCCATGCCTCCGTATTTTCTGCAGTAGCCTACCATGGGGAACCTTATCAAACGCTTTACTGAAATCCATATACACCACATCAACTGCTTTACCCTCATCCACCTGTTCGGTCACCTTCTCAAAGAACTCAATAAGGTTTGTGAGGCACGACCTACCCTTCACAAAACCGTGTTGACTATCTCTAATCAAATTATTTCTTTCCAGATGATTATACATCCTATCTCTTATAAACCTTTCCAAGACTTTGCCCACAACAGAAGTAAGGCTCACTGGTCTATAGTTACCGGGATTGTCTCTACTCCCCTTCTTGAACAAGGGGACAATATTTGCTATCCTCCAGTCTTCTGGCACTCTTCCTGTAGACAAAGATGACTTAAAGATCAAAGCCAAAGGCTCAGCAATCTCCTCCCTAGCTTCCCAGAGAATCCTAGGATAAATCCCATCCGGCCCAGGGGACTTATCTATTTTCACACTTTCCAGAATTGCTAACACCTCCTCCTTATGAACCTCAAGCCCTTCTAGTCTAGTAGCCTGAATCTCAGTATTCTCCTCGACAACATTGTCTTTTTCCTGTGTGAATACTGACAAAAAATATTCATTTAGCACCTCTCCTATCTCCTCGGACTCCACGCACAACTTTCCACTACTGTCCTTGACTGGCCCTACTCTTACCCTAGTCATTCTTTTATTCCTGACAACTTTCAGCTAACTAGCTAACTTGTAACTCTCGAGCGCCCTAACTGAACCTTCATGTCTCATCTTTACATAAGCCTCCTTCTTCCTGTTGACAAGTGTTTCGACTGCTTTAGTAAACCGCGGTTCCCTCGCTCGACCACTTCCTCCCCGCCTGACAGGTACATACTTATCAAGGACACGCAGTAGCTGTTCCTTGAACAAGCTCCACATTTCCATTGTGCCAATCCCCTGCAGTTTTCCTCTCCATCCGATGTATCCTAAGTCTTGCCTCATCGCATCATAATTGCCTTTCCCCCAGATATAACTCTTGCCCTGCGGTATATACCTATTACTTTCCATCACTAAAGTAAACATAATCAAATTGTGGTCACTATCACCAAAGTGCTCACCTCGCTCCAAATCTAACACCTATCCTGGTTCATTACCCAGTACCAAATCCAATATGGCCTCGCCTCTCGTTGGCCTATCTACATACTGTGTCAGGAAACCCTCCTGCACACATTGGACAAAAAGGGACCCATCTAAAGTACTCGAACTATAGCGTTTCAAGTCAATATTTGGAAAGTTAAAGTCCCCCATAACAACTACCCTGTTGCTTTCGCTCCTATCCAAAATCATCTTTGCAACCCTTTCCTCTACATCTCTGGAACTTTTCGGAGGCCTACAGAAAACCCCTAACAAGGTGACCTCTCCTTTCCTGTTTCTATCCTCAGCCCACACTACCTCAGTCGACGAGTCCCCATCAAACGTCCTTTCTGCCAAAAGGTGGACGGCTGAACCACTGGAAAGGCTGGAAAAAACTGTGTAACCCAGCTCCGCACCTGAAGGTACCTAAATCCATCTGCGTCCGAAAGCCTATATTTCTCCTTTAACTCATCCAAGCTATCGAACCGCCCATCCAAGAATAGATCTCCCACCTTCTCCAACCCTCTCTCCTTCCAAGCACTAAATTTCAAATGTTGGCGGAACTGCCTCCAAATTCTTAGCTTGGTCACCACCACATTTGTTGACTACTTTGTCGGCGACACCGGGAATGGCGCCCTTACCAGTGCCCCCAAGCTCGTCTCCCTAACTGACTCTGATTCCATCCTTACCAAGAGGGCCCTCGGATCCCTGCACCACCCCAACACCTTCTCCGCGTTAGCTGCCCAAAAGGGGTCAGGTCCCTCGCATATCTACGATCCACGCTAAAAATCCTATCCACCCATTTCTGTCGCTCCTGCATGTGCTTTAATTGCTATAATCTCTCCCCTGATCACCACTTTCAATGCTTCACATAGAATTGAGGATGAAATCTCTCCATTGTTATTATTTGTAATATATTCCTGTAAAGCCCTGGAAATCCACCCACAGACCCCCAAATCTGACAGCAACCTAACCTCTAACTGCCAATCCTGCGGCGGCGCTCTGGGCCCACTCCCAGCACCAGGTCCACTCAATGTGGGGCATGATCCAAAATCACTACTGCTGAATATTCGGCTGCCCTATCTCCAATAGAGTTCTCCTAGTACAATAGAGTTGTACTTATAATTAAGTAATCAATCCGTGAACACACTTTGTGTACCGCGGAGAAAAACGAGAACTCCCTCTCCCTGGGTGTGTAACCCTCCACGGGTCCTCCCCTCCCATGAACATGGACAATACTCTCGCCATCCCGACCGTGGTCAGTGATCTCGGACTAGAAAAATCTGCCGTCAGGTCCAGCACACAACTCATATCACCCTCCATAATTAACTGGTGGGTGCCCAGGTCCGGCACTGCTGCTACCAATCTTTTCAAGAACAACACATCGTCCCAATTTGTAACATATACGTTCACCAGTACCACTGGTTTCCCTCCAAGAATCCTACCACTATCATGTATCGTCCCTCCCCAATCTGATGTCACCTTCTTCACATGGAAACAAACTTATTTATGATAAGAATCACCACCCACAGACCCGACTGTCAAATCCCGAGTGGAATACCTGACTCACCCAGGTATTCCGGAGCAGTAGCAGAGTCGTTAGCATTGTTGCTTCACAGTGCCAGGGACCCGGGTTCGATTCCTGCTTGGGTCACTGTCTGTGCGGAGTCTGCACGTTCTTCCCGTGTCTGTGTGTGTTTCCTCCGGGTGTTCCAGTTTCCTCTCACAAGTCCCGAAAGACGTGCTTGTTCGGTGAACTGGACATTCTGAATTCTCCCGCTATGTACCCGAACAGGCGCCAGAATGTGGCGGTGAGGGGATTTTCACAGTAACTTCATTGCCCTGTTAATGTAAGCCTACTTGTGAAAATCATGAAAAGATTATATAAAGATTAGATTATGTGGGACCTTGTCAAAGGCTTTGCTGAAATCCATGTAAACTACATCAACTGTACTACCCTCATCTATACACTTGGTTACATGCTCAAAAAATTCAATCAAATTTGTTGAGCATGACCTCCCTCTGACAAAGCCATGCTGGCTATCCCTGATCAAACCTTGCCTCTTCAAGTGGAGATAGATTCTCTCCTTCAGAATCTTCCGCAGTAGTTTCCCCACCACTGGTGTGTGATTCACTGGTCTGTAGTTCCCTGGCTTATCTCCAAACCTTTCCGAAATAATGAGACCACATTAGCTGTTCTCCAGTCCTCTGGCACCTCCCCCGTGGCTAGAGATGAATTAAAACTTTGTGTCAGAGCCCGACAATCTCCTCCCTCACCTCCCACAGCAGCCTCGGACACAATTCATCCAGATCTGGAGATTTGTCCACTTTTAAGCCTGCCAATACCTCCAATACCTTGTGACTCCCTATGACAATTTTCTCAAGAACCTCACAGTTTCTCTCCCTGAGTTCCATATCTGCCTCCTCGTTCTCTTGGGTGAAGACAGATGTGAAATATTCGTTCAACACCCTACCAATGTCCCCTGGCTCCACCCACATATTTCCCCCTTGGTCCTTAATGGGCCCTACCCTTTTCTTGGTTACCCTCATCCCATTGATATACTTGTAGACTATCTTGGGATTTTCCCTACTTTTACCAGCCAGGGCTTTCTCATGTCCCCTCTTTGCTCTCCTAATTGATTTCTTAAGCTCCATCCTGCACTTTCTGAACTCCATGAATGCCTTTGCTGATTTGCTCCCTTTATACCGGTTAAAAACCTCTCTTTTCCTTCTCATCATATCCTGAGTGTCTCTGGTCATCCATGGTTCTCTGGGTTTGTTACACCTTCCTATTACCCTAGAGGGAACATAGTACCCTCCCCATTTAATCTTTGAATGCTCCCCACCTCTCTTCTGTAGGTTTTCCCACAAGTATCTCTTTCCAGTCTACCTTGGCCAGATCCTGCCTTATTTTGTTAAAATCTAAAACCTCTTTTTGGTCATCTCGATACCCACCCAGGCCGCCCCTCTGGACTCCCTCATACCCCAACTGTTATCAAGGGCCAAGCTCACCAGGTGTTGGAACTCCTCAGAAGGGCTTCCCATTGCAGAGGAAGCCAGAGATCAGCAGAGCTCAGCCCAACCAGAGGACACCTGTACCACAGCCTTTGGAACCCTCCCTAGTTCTCTCCCCTCTCAGGACAGAAAAATCACAAAATACCCCGACCCCTCAGACCCACCAGCTGCCTTCCCCTGGACAGACTGGCAGTGCTGACTGCCTCTGCCACCACCTCCCAGGCAGTGTTCAGGAGTGCAGGCTTAAGACTGCGGTCTTTGCTGGGCAAGAGGGTGTTCCTCTGCTCCTCACTGGCATGAAGCTGTTGGTCCACTTCAGACTCCTTACCTCGGATGACAGGTCTCTCGGAGCCATCTTGTTGGCTGCACTGAGTGTGTAGTAACCAGCAGAGTGCTGGCCCATTAGCATGTCTTTAATTGCTCCACAAATAGCGTCCCCTACGGGAATAGGAACCGCACGCAATTCAATCCCAGTATCAACACCTTTGGCACGATCTACCGCCCGCGTTGCGCCCAAACGGGGACATGGCACGGCCGGTAGATGCCGGTAGAGACCCCCTCTGGGTTTCCTGATTGCCGTTTCGCCTCATGAGATCGCATCAGATTAAGAGTGGTGATCATCAGATTAGTCTCGCAGAGTGAAGTTGGTTTAGAAGGTGTCTTACCTCTGCCTTCCATGGCATCTACCGGCCTCGCCGAGGAGACCCCATCCAGGTGCCATTCAGTAATGGTCCCCACAAAAGGGGACCAGGCGGAACGGAACCTGGGGGGGCTCTCCCAGGCGATTGTAGGCCCCCGGGTGGTCGGCTCTGGGAAGGATGGTACCCTTGCACTGCTGGTGGCACCCAAGCACCTTGGCACTGCCAGCCTGGCACCCTGGCAGTGCCACCTGGGACTCTGGCAGTGTCACCTGAGTGCCATCCTGGTTGTGCCAGGTGGCACTGCCAGCGTGGACAGACCACTGCCAGGGTGGCAGTGCCAAGGTACCAAGCTGGCAGTGCTAAGGTGCCAAGCTGGCATTGTGCCCGCACCGGGGACTGGGCCCAAGGGTGTCCTGCCCATATGTGGTGGGGGGCCCCAAGGACACCCCGACAGGTGAGCTGAGGTGTTGGGCAGTCCAGGGTTGCATCAGGGGGTTGTGAGATAGGGGCACCATTTAAAAATGGCTTCCCCCTCCCTTCCTGCAGTGAGGAGTTCCACTCGTCGGGGCTCCTCAGCAGAGGAAATGCGACTAAGTGCAGCCTCGGTGGGGCTGGGGAAGGCACAGGGATACGAAAACAAGACAGGCGCCAATTCATAACTAATCTCGCCCAGAACGGAACTCTTGTTTTATTTTGGTTAGATCGCACCCTTAGTCTCCCAAACTGAGAATTGCCCATTGTTCATTTTTTAAAAAAATGTAGGGTATCCAATTCCCTTTTTCCAATTGAGGGGCAATTTAGCTTGGCCAATCCACCTACCCTGCACATCTTTTGGGTTGTGGGGGCGAACCCACGCAAACACGGGGAGAATGTGCAAACTCCACAGGGACAGTGACCCAGAGCCGGGATCAAACCTGGGACCTCGGCGCCGTGAGGCAACCATGCTAACCACGTGTGCCACTGTGCTCCCATGCCCATTGTTCATAATAAAAGATTACTCCTGTTTTAAAGTTATAAACTTGATGACTAGCTTATGGGACTCAACAAAAGTCCTCAGGTATTTTATCTATTTTCACTGGTGTTGCAACTCTGGGTCAAGTAGGACTGGAATTGACCACACACTAGCCAAGTGTATCGCAACAACAGGAATCAATTCAACTGAGCAGCCACAATCTGGGAATGTGAATTAGCTCCAGTCGAGCCAGCTGATGATGTGCTTCCCACATACAACTTCAACTTGAGGCAATGGAGGTTTATCCATACATTTTGGCAAACATTAACACCTTGTGTAGGGGTGGTCCCATTTATTGCAATAGCTGCTGTGGAGGCCTTGCCAAGTAAAGTGAGGTTGCAGTTTGAGTATTGCCTTAAAGGGCCAATTAAAGAACGCCAAGAACCAGGGAAAGATCAAACTCTTCTTATTCAGCTAAGAAAGAATCATATTTAAGTCAATGAAGAGTAAATCCGTCAAGATATATATCAAGAGTCCAATCCAATGCTATCCATTTTGCACCCACCCAAGTTGAAAATTCTGCATGTGATCTGGAAAAGGTGCCTGTGATCGCTGCTAAGGAAAGAAGCCAGGCCTGAAGAGAGAAAGCTCTTCCTCTGAGCAGTGTCAGATTCAGTGAGAACACTATTCTGAACTGTAAGATGGCTATTTAGCCTGCTGACAGAAGCAGTGTGATGTTGTTGATGTTTTCTATATTACGAGGAATGTTATGGCCCACAGTAATTCACTGCTATCGTTACTCCATTCTTGGTCTTTATTTCATGAGGAGGTTGATTAGTGCCGTTCTTGGAAGAAAGGAGAAGTAGAAGTGGTATCATATACAACAAAGAACAAAGAAATGTACAGCACAGGAACAGGCCCTTCGGCCCTCCAAGCCCGTGCCGACCATGCTGCCCGACTAAACTACAATCTTCTACACTTCCTGGGTCCGTAACCCTCTATTCCCATCCTATTCATGTATTTGTCAAGATGCCCCTTAAATGTCACTATCGTCCCTGCTTCCACCACCTCCTCCGGTAGCGAGTTCCAGGCACCCACTACCCTCTGCGTAAAAAACTTGCCTCGTACATCTACTCTAAACCTTGCCCCTCTCACCTTAAACCTATGCCCCCTAGTAATTGACCCCTCTACCCTGGGGAAAAGCCTCTGACTATCCACTCTGTCTATGCCCCTCATAATTTTGTAGACCTCTATTAGGTCTCCCCTCAACCTCCTTCGTTCCAGTGAGAACAAACCGAGTTTATTCAACCGCTCCTCATAGCTAATGCCCTCCATACCAGGCAACATTCTGGTAAATCTCTTCTGCACCCTCTCTAAAGCCTCCACATCCTTCTGGTAGTGTGGCGACCAGAATTGAACACTATACTCCAAGTGTGGCCTAACTAAGGTTCTATACAGCTGCAACATGACTTGCCAATTCTTATACTCAATGCCCCGGCCAATGAAGGCAAGCATGCCATTTCAGAGTTTCCATTTCTCATAGCAAAAGGAACTGTTAAAAATAATGGGCTGCTCTACATGTACGGTTAGCTACTGGGACATAAAAGTGATCTCTTGATCATAAGGGACATTACGGCCACCTACAAGAGAGAGTGGTGGTGATGAACCGAAGAGGATATTTGGTGCAGGCTTAAAATTTGTCAGAGTCAGTGCACTGGAACTTTACCAGGCCTGCATGACAGGATTGGAGGTGGGGGGCTGTTGTGGAAAAATGCAGACAGTACACACTCACATGGAAGTCGAATGTTGTCATGTCACTCCTGAAATTCACGACTGGCAGGAAAAACCTTTTGCTATGAAGCAGCAGGAGATCAATTGAGCTGTTGTAAAATAATTTTAATACAATTGAAAGGAATTTTTTAGCGCAGTTTGTATATATTGAGAGGCGCACTGGATTCACGAGCCTTCAGAGCCTTGACCAGTTAATAGTAGTGGTAACAAGCCTCGTGCCAGCCATTCTACAAGGCAATGTGCCCCAAATAGGTAGAATGGGTAACGGAAGTCATTGCCATTTGGCCTTGGAGGACGTGAGTAACAGTGGGTTAGAAGTGGGAAAAGGGTGCCAGTAACATCAGGTGAGGGTAGTGGAAGGGTGTCAGTAACAGCAGGCAATGGTTGTGTAAGGGTACCAGCAATAGTGGACTGGGGGCGTTTTGCAAGGGACCCAGAGGAGCAGTGGCATTTGCTCCCTTGGAAGTAACAAGCAGAAGATTTTGGGGGAGTTGACTGCAAGAGGTGGAAAGACTGGCATGGGATTGATCAAGCCACTATATGTGGCCCCCTTTTGGGAGGGGTGTAGCATGGGGTGGGGAGGAAGGAGCAGACTCTGGCAGCAACAGCAGAAGCATGAAGAGGGTTAGCCTCCGTGGA
This sequence comes from Scyliorhinus torazame, assembly GCF_047496885.1. Lineage (NCBI taxonomy): Eukaryota > Metazoa > Chordata > Chondrichthyes > Carcharhiniformes > Scyliorhinidae > Scyliorhinus > Scyliorhinus torazame. The sequence continues at coordinate 208,568,430 of NC_092708.1, read as the reverse complement.
CATGCCAGAGAAGTACACAGAGGGAAGTGAGTGCAGGCTGACTGCCGCTCAGAGAAGTGCATGGGAGTCTATCGGATAAGGTTCAACTAACTGCAGATGTCCAAGCAGCAGTGTCAGCACAGACTTTGGCTCTTCAGGAAAACTGTCACCAATTTATGCCCATGTTTCAGCACAAGCTGAGACCCAATGGGCTTGATGGATTCCCAATTCCAGTGGCCCTGAAGATCACTATGGCTCTCAACTTCCCCGCACCCAGGGCTCCACTGGGGATATTGGGTGGGTCTTCCTAAGCTGTGGCCCATTGTTGCATCAAGGAGGTGACCTCTGCCATGTTCATGAGGGCTGGTTACTACGTGTACTACCAAACCGACACAGACAGGCTGAGAGGTCTATGGACTTCAGGACCATCACTGGATTGTCTTCATCACCAGAGAGGGCTTCCATTTCATCAATATCCAACTGGTCTGCGATCACCGCAAGTACCATAGAACCAGAGACCCCCAACAGTGCAGAAGGAGCCTACCAGGTCCATTGAGTCTGCACCGAGCCTCCGAAAGAGCACTCTCCATAGGCCCATGCCCCCATCCTAACCTCGTAACCCCAGTTGACCTGCACACCTTTGGACATTAAGGGGCAATTTAGCATGGCCAATACACCTAACCTGCACGTCTTTGGACTCATGAAGTGGAGCCTTCAGGTTCCCAGGATGTAGCCATGATGCCTATGTACATTGGCAGTCCTGTATGACCACCTGCACACCAACAAGGATTGATTCTCAGGGACAAAGGCTACTGTTTGAAGACATGGCTACTCACACGCAAGGAACCCTTACATTGCAGTGGAGTGAGCAGACCATTAGACTGCTGAAGGTGAGATTCAGGTGCCTAGACTGACCTGGTGGAGCCCTGCAGCATGTCCCAGCATGGGCCTCTCATGGATCAGGGTGGACTTCTGCATTCTGCCCTGTCTAGTGTTGCAGAGGTGGGAGGCGTTGCATAATGAGGACATCAGTGATCACCACTACTAATCTGATGAGAATAATGTGGAGAATGCTGCTGAGCAGGCAGCACAGGGTGAGAAGCCCTGTTGCCCACAGGCAAGGGCATTGAGAGATGTACAATCTCATCCATACCTAGTTCCTGTGACCGTGATGGCCTTTCAATGTCAATGAAATAAAGACTTGCCTTAATGTGGACCTTCTGTTGCCTCATTCATCTTGCACTTCATTTCCCAGTGCTCAGGTTTGATGTGCGCAATGACAAAATTGAGGAGCCCATCAACCCTCCCCAACTCTAGCAGCCCACTGAAGAAACAAGGATGTAGACATCTGACAAGCGGAAAAAAAACTAATGGATGATTAACAAGTGGAACATTGATTCATTGGCACTGCTGTATCAAGGCATAAAATATGCAAATGATTGAACACTTGTGAGCCTCAAGTGCATCTGGGTGTTCTTCTTAATGTGCTTACTGGTCAGTCTAGGGGTTGTGACCCTGCACTTGCAGCTGATGTGGAGTCAGGCTACTGATGTGGGAAGACCTTGATGGCGGTCCTCAGGCTGCCCGAGGCCTGGAGGAACCCAGCATGCTGAAGGACCCTCCCCTGTCATTGCAGATACTGGAGACAATGGGATCACTGGCAGAGGGGCTGAGGGGGAAATGTTCACATCAGGAGCAGTCTGAGAGGAGTCCCCAGGTGCAGAAGAGAACCGCTTCTCCTCCCTTGTAAGGTATACCTCCCTGTTGACCTGAGACAGCCAAAGACCTGATGGAGACTCTAGATGCCTTGTTCCCCTCTTGCTTCACTGTTGTGGGACCTTGTTAGCTGCATGACAAGTGATTCAGTTTCAAAATACTGCAAAATGCTTTGGGAGGTCCTGAGATATGAAAGAAACTATAAAAATGAATGTTCTTTATTCTCCCTGTAAATCAAGGGTTCAACTCACAGTTCGCAGCAATGCATAGGGGAAGAACATTCAAAATCTTCAAAAACTCATTTATTCCAGCAAGTTCTCTACTCTTTCAGGTGTTTTACAATCTATTATATCATAGTCTCCATCCAAGGCATTTAGTTTTGGTGAGTGGGTGCTGGGGACGTCCAGACCAGCGTGTTCAAACACTTAAACCATGATGCGGAGTTCCCAATATTTATAGCTGACTACAGGCATTTATCTGCCTATGATGGCTGGATATTAAAATTGTCATGGATTATGTAGAGAGAAATTGTTGTGACTTTATTTTAGTAAACAGTGCTTTGGCGAATGACCTATGTCAGCCTTTGATTAATGACCTCAGTCTTCACAGGACTATCAATATGGTAATTACATCAGAGGACTGCTGTGTCCTTATCCCATGCTGATCTGGGAATTAAAGACTGATGTTTGCAGCAGTATAAAGGATATGAGCTTATCTCTTGACTTTATGTTACATCCCCAGTTTTATTGCCTTTGACTCACATAAAATTGGGAGAAATGTAAAATAGCCTGCTGACCCACAATCTCCCATTTTACACTATCACACAAAATCAGGATCCAATTCTATAATCTTTGCCTGAAGGAAATGAGGTTTCCCATACAAAAAAGTCCAAATTGCATAGTGTTTTCCTTCCTACCTGAGATTGGTCCAGAGATTCAGCACTCATGAAATCAATTATCTCAGCATAGCATGTAAGTTATGCAACAAGTGTGCTGACATAATTAATGCAAGTCTCACATATCTCCCAGACCTCATTTAAAACAAAATGGGAAGTGATATTTCTTTCTCAAGTTCTGTAAGAAATCACTTTTTCCCAACTCTCCAACCAAAACAAATCTGAAATCTATCAGAGGAAAAGTCAGTGGCAGCTGCCTTCATTAACCTCCAATTTACCTTCATGAAAGAACATTGGTCGCAAAACTTTGCTCCATAGCATCCAATTTTGTAGTGCTACAGGTGCTGTCTTTCTGTGTGTAAAATAGTATCGACTTATGGGTTATACCAGACACCACCTTGGTCAGGGCGTTACCACAGATGTTAGGAGTATGCACCAGACATATGCAGAGTAGGCAGATTAAGACGTCTCTCAGTGTGTAACACTGACCTTTTTCAGTCCCTATGCCCCAGTTAATGCCTTCTCCTGACCTCACACAACTGAGCATTCTTTCAACAGAATGAAAGACACTCCTCCCCTGCCCACACCATGAGTGCTATTTAAATGGGTCATCAATTACTTTCAGATTAATTGCTGATTGATATATACGAGCTGTTGCTGAGATTGTAAAAGTGCTGTTAGTTTTCTTCTGTTACTTAAATTTGGTGTAGTTTTGGTGAACAGAATGATATCGCTGTGGTGAAGCTCTTGATTTTCATTTCAAGGGTTCTGCTGAGAGCACTCATTCCCAGTCATGGGTGCTGTGATTATCATCGTACTTAGCATGCAGTATGACAAAGATATGGAGCAGAGGCAACACAGAGAACATTGACTGCCCACACGTTGCTGGTTGGTGGATATCCAAATGCCGATATATGTACCTCAATCATAAATGGTTCCGTTCCCTGGATGCGTAGTTGGTATGCGACCAAGCAGAGCACATTGTGTAGCAGTTATCATGCCTTTATTCTGTGCCCGTCTGCTGTACCATCAGTTTCAAGCCACCATGCCAAACCAAAGGTTGGATGCGAGGAGATAAAGACTATTTGCTGATCACCTGGCTCCTGACTCTGGTACACAGACGTGGCATCACTCATGGAATGAGAACCACTTGTCACATGAACCACTGGGGTGCTGAAACAGTGTTTCTGCTGCCGGGAATAGTCTGGAGGAGCGCTGAAGTGCTCATCAGAATGTGTGCCACACAATTTATCTGCAAGAATTCTGGCTTGCTCCCATGAGGATGCTGTCTTTTCCACTAGACCTTTAGTGAACAGCTGAGGAAAAAGAGGAGAAGGATGAAAAAGAGGAGTAAAGGAAACGGCACAGGTAACCAATACAGTCCATTTCCAACTGCACTGTCTGAGATTGGTTCATCAGAGAGTGGTACCAGTGAATACAACTTCAAATCCGCAACGATCATGAGTCCCATTCTGTTCCCTCCCTCTGTTACTATCCCAATGGCTGAATTCCAGCCCCCACCCCCCGCAGTGTGTTTTCTGCTGGCAGAGACAGCTTGCCATTGCCTCCGGCTGGATCTTCCGGTCCCGTTAATGTCTACAGCTCTTTGTATGGCTCGCTCACACCACCGCAGGGTTCACCTTCGGCGGGACTGGAAGTTCCTACCAGTGGGAAGAGCTGTAAAATCTCACCCCATGTGTTTTAAACCACAATGCTGCAATAAAAGCCAACACAAAACTGCCATTACAACCAACTTCATCAAACAAACCATCAAATATACCTTGCAAATGTCAACTAATCATCCTTATGCATTCTTTTTAGAATCATGTTTTGTGTGCCTTAGCCTGATTTTTTTCTCCCGCATCATGCTACTCCAGTGGCTGCAACATGACTGACAGAAGACTGCAAACATTCATTGGAGGATACTGCAGATAATGGACATCAGCCACCTCCTGCACGGCAGCCTAGTGATAGAGAAGCAGCTGAAGGCTGCACAGGGGACTGGACACAGAGACAGGCACAGAGATGAGGGTATCCACTGGCTTTCTAAAGACAATGGCTGAGCTACCTCCAGATTTCAGAACGGCAATGTTGCTGAAGATGATGCCTGTTCCCACAGGCCATCACTAATCTGTGCACCATGATGGTGTAGGACATGAGCTCTGATTGTATTAGTGATCACCCTATCCCCGTGGCTCTAAAGGTCACTGTGGCCTCAATTGCTATGCCTTAGGTTTATCCAAGGAGCTCACTGGAAACATGCCCAGCATCTCCCAATCAGCTATGCAACACTGCATCATGATAGTGATGATGCCCTCTTCAGGAGGGCCAACAAGTACAAAGCCGATCTGAAAAGTCAGGCCAAGAGATCCAGAAGCTTTAGTGCCATGACTGGAATCCCTTTGCGCAGGATCCCATGGACTGTACGTAAATTGCCATCAAGGCGCCTGCAGACCAGCCAGGGGCTTTCATCAACTGGTGGGAATTTCATTCACTCAACATCCAATTAATCTGTGACCACCACAGTCAGATCCTGCAGGGATCATTATCCTGGGATCAGTCAGGATGCCTACATTCTCTGGTTCACACAGATATCACAGCTATCCACAGCCCCTGTGTGCGTGCAAGGATATATACTTCCTGATATTGAAGAAATGGCTGTTAACACCAGTAAGAAAACCATGGACCAATGGAAACAATTGATCCCTTCAAAATGGGATTCCAAAACCTGAACCGATTGGGTGGTGCACTTCAGTATACCCAATTAAAGCTCGCATTGATCATGATGGCCTGCTACACTTTATGCAACTTGGTGCTGCAGAGACTCTGGCTCCCTAAGACATAGGGAAGCATGAGGCATCTTCAATCAAGGAAAATTATGAGGAAGCCAATGAGGAACCGCAACACCCTGACAGATATGAAGGGCCACTTGGAGAGCACCAAGATCTAGGTGTGAGAGAGACTGCGAGGAACCTATCCTCAATTATTGCTCCTAACCCATTACTACTACAGTCATCCAAACAAATCGAGATCCACACTGCAAGTAAGCTTCATTAAAATAAATGTATTGTCTAAGTACTTTACACAGTTGCTGCAGTATCTATAGCTAGGGGTATACTTATGATACTGGACCACTCGGGAGCAACCTTGCAGGAGCTGGCAGTGTCAACCTCGCATGCCTTAGCAGAACTGCAGTCATTGCTCTCCAGGAGATGGGGCACCTCCACCCTTTGCAACCAACATGGTGGGCTCTGCCCATTTGCTGGTCCCCCAAAGATGACTTGAGTCACTTGCGCAATGAGTCACCTGCCTCAGCTCAAAAATAAGCTAGCTTTAAGTAGCACAGGCTACCTTCAAATTGTGCTTGCCTCTCATGATTTTGCAACTCCTGTTCAAGAATCCAAACATTCAAGAACACACTTCGCACTTCAACCAGCCAAATGAGCAGGCAACACCATTGTGCTCCTTACATGTGTTTTTTTTTCTTTATTCGTTCATGGGATGTGGGCATCGCAGGCTGGGTCAGTATTTATTGCCCATCCCTAGGGGAATGTAAGAGTCAACCATATTGCAATGGGTCTGGAGTCACATGTAAGCCAGACCAGGTAAGGATGACAGATTTCTTTCCTTAAGGACATTAGTGAACCAGATGGGTTTTTACAACAATCAGCAATGGTTTCATGGTTATCAATAGACTTTTAATTCCAGATTTTTATTGAATTTAAATTCCACCATCTACCCTAATGGGCTTCGAACCCAGGCCCCAGAGCATTTCCCTGGAACTCTGGATTTCCAGTCCAGCGACAATACCACAACGCCACTACCTACCCCATGGTTTATGGGCATTATCCAATTTTCCCCCATCAAGTCTTAGTTAACCATCAACAATCTGAAACAATAATAATATATTTGCCAACTCAGTAGTGATCCAGGGTTTCTAACTCATGTAGTTTTCTTTAAAATTCGGTATTGCAATGTCAAAAATCAATCATTTAAAATGGCATTCCTGATAACTAGGCAGTGCAATGGTTAATAAAAACACAAAATGCGAGAAAACCTCAGCAGGTCTGGCAGCATCTGTGGATAGAGATACAGAGTTAAAGGGTGGGATTTTCTGCGCCCCCCCCCCCCCCCCCCCCCCCCGCCGGCGTGTTTCAAGGTCCCCCCGCCGGCATGTTTCAAGGTGGTAGCAGTGGTCCATCATTGGGGAACGGTGGGATCTTCTGCTCCCATCGCTGTCAATGACGTTTCCCATTGAAGCACCCTCTACTGCCATAGAACCTGGGGTGCGGGGTCGCCATCAGTGGGACTGGAAGATCCTGCCAGTGGGAACGGCCGGAAAATCCCAGTGATTCAAGAACATATGACTCTTCCTCCATTACAGTGTGTTCCGACACCCTGGGCAAGGTTGCGGTCAATTCCAGCCCCCCTTGATCTGGAGTCGCAACACAATTGAATTAAAAAATAATTCTTTGAAAATTACCCGAAGCCTTTGGCCCTTGGCTGCCCAATAACTACCAGGTTTATAAATTTAAATGCAATTACTTTTTATTTATAACAAGAACTATAATGAAATATACAGCAAATACAACTGGTTACCTATTTTCTAATTCCTAATCCCCCCTTTAACTTGCCCCCACCCTCTACACAAGATAAGCAAACACAGAGGGAAAGAGAGGGGTGAAAATAAGTAAAAGATAAGAGTCTTTCTTTCAGATTGTTGATTCTGGCACACTGTCCTTCAAACCAGGCTTTCAGGTCGAGATTTCTGCTTTCCAATCTTTAATGGTTTTCATTGTAGATTCATTAAAGTCTCTGCATTTTCAGAAATACAGCAGCTCTCGACGTTTCTAGAGAAAACAGAGCAAGTCCTTTCTCTGTGTGTCCAGGTCTCAACTCTGCTTTCCTTAGGGCTCGGGAAATCATGCCACTCAGGCAGGGTCCAATCACCAACTGTTACCTGGCAGAATACAGCCTTTTCGCCAATTCATTGGCCACCAGCCAAGTCCCACCCCATCTCTCGGGTGCTTCAAAGTCTGAGTTCTGTTGCTTGAAGCGAGCAGAGTGTTTTCTGTTGTAACTTTTGAATTCATCATTTCCCCTGCTCGATTTAAAGATATGTTCATTTAGCATCAAAATGATAACAGCAAAAATAAAGAATGGGGAAATAAGTGAATCATCAGGAAGAACCCTTTCAAGTTTCAGGGTTATATTACTGCACCAGTAATCCAGAGGCACGCACTAATAGTCTGGAGAATATGAGTTTAAATTCCACCATGTAAGTTTGAGTTTTTGAATTGACTTTAAAAATTAAAAAATAAAACCTTGCAACAATACTCGTGACCATGAAGCTATCAGTTTTTTGTAAAACCCAGCTGGTCCTCTAATGCCTTTTAGAGAATGAAATCTGCTGGTCTGGTCTATATGTGACTCGTGTCCCGCCAACTTGGAGGAATCTTTTGTAAGGGCCACGAAGAATCCAGCACGAGTTTTAAGGATACAAAGTAGTAACATTTATTTACTATAACATATATACATAACAGTAGCAGTAACTTCCCTTGCTACATACTCCTTCCTGCTGGTTCCTGAACTGGCCAGTTTTATTTATACTAGGAGTTTACTAGTGGTTTCTCCGCCCCCGTCATTGGGGAAGCTCATACTCCCACAGGATTGTGGGATAGTCATTAGTCCCCAGCCAATGGTAAGTAGGCAGGTTATAACATCCCTTCCCCCCAAAGTCCAAGGAATCCACCGAAGACCCTGGCGAAGGAGGGCGTTGGACTCGTTTGGCCGCAGGCCGGACACCATTTGCACGCGGCGCTGGATCAGGCGGCGTGTAACGAGACGGAGACCGGCGCTTCCGTGATGAACGGCGCGGTTGTACATCCACGGCCCGTGGACCCGAGGATTCCCCCTCTGATGCATCCTGTGTCTCCATCTCGGAGTCAGAGTCTGCTGCCTCCGTCATGTCAGCGTCTCTATCTCCATTCGGTCCCGTAACGACCTGCGCAGGCTTCGAGTGAGGCACCAGTGGAAGATTGTGAGGACTACCTTCCCTGGTCTCTGGTCTCTGCGGCTGTTGGAATGAGCTCCGGGGACGGGGAATCTTTTGAGGGGATGGTCTTCTGGACCGAACGTGGTCTACATGTTTTCGCTGGAGATGGCCCTGGGCTTGCACTTGGTCAGATATAGGGCCCGTTTGGCGAAAGATTACACCAGGAACCCATTGGGCACCACCAGCAAAATTCCAAACGAACACTGGGTCACCGGGCGCAAACTGCCGAATCGGCCGATGCCGAGAAAATCCCTGTCCCTGCCGTTCTTGTGTGCGGCGTACTTTTGCGCCAATGTCCGGGAAAACCATACTAAGGCGGGTGCGAAGTCTCCGGCCCATTAGGAGTTCTGCGGGAGGTACCCCAGTCACTGCATGGGGGGTGGTCCTGTATGTAAACAAAAAGCGAGCCAGTCTCGTGTCCATTGATCCGGAAAACTGCTTCTTTAGGCCTCTTTTGAATGTCTGCACTGCGCGCTCTGCCAACCCATTTGAAGCCGGGTGGTAAGGGGCAGTGCGGATATGGCGGATGCCGTTCATCTTCGTGAACCTCGCAAACTCCTCACTCGTGAATGGAGTGCCGTTATCCGTGACCAGCACCTCGGGGAGGCCATGCATACTAAACAATAAACGCATCTTTTCAATAGTTGCGCAGGACGTTGTCCCCTGCATCTTATGCACCTCTAGCCATTTGGACTGGGCGTCAATTAGTAGAAGGAACATGGATCCTTGAAAAGGGCCTGCAAAATCTGCATGCAAGCGTGTCCAAGGCTGCCCTGGCCATTCCCAGTGATGTAGGGACGCGGCCGGCGGAAGCTTCTGATGCTCCTGGCAAATGGAGCAGTTTTGGGCCACCTTCTCAATGTCGGTGTCGAGGCCTGGCCACCAGACATAACTCAGGGTCAACATTTTCATTTTGGTCACGCCTGGATGCCCATTGTGCAAGTCTGATAGTATCAGCTCCTGGCCTTTTTCCGGGACAATCACACGCGTCCCCCCCAAGAGGATGCCGTCTTCCACGCTGAATTCTGACAGCTTGGAGGAAAATGCCCGCAACTCGCCTGGGAGCGGTCTATGCTGCCCACCATACAGGACTATGTGCCGAACCTTTGACAGGACTGGCTCCATCTGGGTCCACTCACGGATCTGTGATGCCGTGACAGGCAAGGTGTCCATAAAATTTAGGGTTGCAACCACCTCACCGGTCGTGGGGGTCGACATGGGGCCGGTCGATAAAGGCAATCGGCTCAGTGCGTCGGCATTTGCTATCTGCGTACCTGGTTTGTGCTCCAGAGAATACTCGTATGCAGCAAGCAACAAAGCCCAGCGCTGGATCCGTGCAGAAGCAATGGGCGGTATTGGCTTATCCTCTCTGAAAAGTCCCAGCAGGGGCTTATGATCAGTCACGATAGTGAAATGGCGGCCGTACACGTACTGGTGGAAGCGTTTCACCGCAAAAACCACTGCCAGGCCCTCCTTCTCGATCTGCGCGTACTTTTTCGCCGCTGCAGTCAATGTGCGGGAGGCGAAAGCTATCGGTCGTTCGGCCTTATTCTCCATCTTGTGGGACAGGACGGCCCCAATACCATACGGGGATGCATCACATGTGACGAGCAAAGGCTTTCCAGGATCATAGTGGGTTAGTAACCCAGACGACGACAATTGTTGCTTTACCCGCCAGAAAGCGGTTTCTTGCGGCTGACCCCAAACCCAGGTGTGATTTTTCTTTAGCAGAAGGTGCAAAGGGGCCAGCGTAGTTGCCAGATTGGGAAGGAACTTCCCGTAATAGTTTACGAGACCGAGAAAAGAACGAAGATGCGAAGTGTCAGTCGGGGCGGGGGCATGTTGAATTGCACGCACTTTCTCTGCGACGGGGTGCAGACCTTCGCGGTCCACCCGATAACCTAGGTAGACTACTTCCTTTGCCTGAAATACGCACTTTGTGCGACGTAAAGGGACTCCAGCCTCCGAAAGACGTCTAAGGACAGCCTCCAGATTTTCCAAATGTTCCTGCTCCGACGTCCCTGTAATCAAAACGTCATCTAGGTAGACAGCCACACGTGGTAAACCTCTCAAAATGCCCTCCATAACACGTTGAAAAATTGCGCAGGCAGAGGATACTCCAAAGGGCAACCGTATATATTCATACAGGCCCCAGTGTGTATTAATCGTTGCATATGGTCAGGAGGCAGGGTCCAGCTCCAACTGCAGGTAGGCGTGACTCATATCTAATTTTGTGAACGAGAGTCCACCTGCAAGTTTCGCGTAGAGATCCTCTATGCGAGGCATTGGATATCGGTCGAGTCGGGAAACCGTATTCACTGTAAGTTTATAGTCGCCACACAAGCGAACTGTGGCATCTGGCTTCATTACAGGTACAATTGGTGCTGCCCAGTCAGCAAAGCGGGCGGGCCTGATAATACCCAAACTCTCCAAACGAGTGAGCTCCCCTTCTACCTTCTCGAGCAAGGCGTAAGGCACTGGGCGCGCCCGGAAATAGCGCGGCGTGGCTCCTGGTTCAACTTGGATACGGGCTACGGCCCCTTTTATTTTCCACAAACCAGGCTGGAATACATCTGGGTATCGTCCTAGCACCTCAGTCAACCCTTCAGAAACTGTTTGGAGGATGTGCTGCCATTGCAACCGCAAATGGCGCAACCAGTCCCGACCCAACAGGCTGGGCCCATGGCCGCGCACCTCGATAAGTGGGAAACGCCCCTTCTGGCGTCCATAGACAACAGTGGTCATTGTAGTTCCTGCAATGTCCAGTGGTTCCCCCGTGTAGGTGGCCAACCTGGCCTGTGAGTCGGTTAATGTAAGGGTCTGTATACCCTGCTTGATGCGGTCGAATGTCCTCTGGGCGATCACGGAGACCGCTGCGCCAGTATCCAACTCCATCTCAAGCGGGTGGCCATTGACCCGTTCTGTCACCTTAATGGGGGGTCACACGGGGAGCTGCCACACAATGCAGCTGCAGGCAGTCGCCCTCCGTCTCCACGTCCTCAGGAGTAGTCGCCGCAGGTTCATCCACATAGACGGTACGGCCTCTGGGCTAGTCCCAGTTACGGCCCCTGGGCTGGTCCCAGTTTCGGGCAGAACGACGGCGCCCCCAGGACCGCCGTCTGCGACGGGGTCGGCGCCTACAAGTCTGACACGGACATGGCTCCTCATCCATTGGTTCTGGAGAAGGCTCCCTTCGGGGAGGAATGTCCGACGGCCACTGTCGTCGGTCCGGACGTTGCCTCGCCCAAGGTACCGCAGGAGTGCGGGGGGGACATTTTCGGACGGAAGGGGTTGCGCCCCAAGGCATGCACTTCCATTCCCTGTAGCTCCTGTACTCCTCACTGCGCTCTCTCGGGACAATACTATTTGAATGGCCTGTTGAAAAGTCAATGTTGGCTCCACTAACAACTTTCTCTGGGTGGCCGCATTGTTAATACCGCAAACCAAACGGTCGCGTAACATTTCTGACAAGATCTCACCATAGTCACAGTACTCCGCAATCCTGCGTAGCCCGGATAGAAAATCGGCAAGGGATTCTCCAGGGGTCCTCTCAGCGGTATTAAACCGGTAACGCTGGACTATCGTGGACGGGGTTGGGTTAAAATGTTGCCCCACTATATTCACAAGTTCATCAAACATTTTGGTGTCTGGCGCAGCTGGGTACGGAAGGCTCCTAATCACCCCAAACATACGCGGGCCACAGGCGGTGAGCAATATGACCACCTGGCGCTCGTTTTCGGTGATATTGTTTGCCCGGAAATAGTAACGCATCCGTTGTGTGTACTGGCTCCAGCTTTCCAGCGCAGCATCAAAAACATCCAAACGTCCGTACAGAGGCATGGTATAATAGAAAACAACTTCCAACCTGTATCCAACAAAAATCCAGGGAGGTGGCTTCAGTAGTGTAGACAGTTATTCACTTTAACCTTCGTCGCCAGTTTTGTAAGGGCCACGAAGAATCCAGCACGAGTTTTAAGGATACAAAGTAATAACATTTATTTACTATAACATATCTACATAACAGTAACTTCCCTTGCTACATACTCCTTCCTGATGGTTCCTGAACTGGCCAGCTTTATTTATACTGGGAGTTTACTAATGGTTTCTCCGCCCCCCCCCCCTCATTGGGGAAGCTCATACTCCCACAGAATTGTGGGATAGTCATTAGTCCCCAGCCAATGGTAAGTAGGCAGGTTAAAACAGAATCTTAACTGTTCTCTGATTCAACTACATGCAGCAGTTCAAAAACAAAGGTCCGGAAGAAAGACCACCATCTTCTCAGGACAACTGTGAATGAGCAAGAATGCTCGTCTTGCCAATGACATTCACATCCTATGAATGAATCCTGCAACATAGACACTAAATGTCAGAATGTTGGATCAAATTCTAACCATAACACATCACTTCTGCCTCCAATGACCAAAGGGAAATGAAGTTTATCAAGGTTGTCTACAAAAGTTCTTGCCTTTGTCCTTACTTTCCAAAATTAATACCAAATAAATACCCTTTCCAGGTGGTGGGAATGACAAGGATAGCTGGACTGAAGTAAGTTGCAGTCTTTATTGTCATTCAGTGTCTGTAACAAGCATGAGAGTAGGTCAAACCTTCATTAGATGCTTCCAGGGTCTCGAATTTCCATTTGGTGTTGTGGATGGCAGTGTGTCCAAAGCAGCAGATGATAATTGTTAATGTTTTCATGTGTGGATCTAAGTGGTTGAGCACATCGGTAATCTGATCAGCGGATTTATATGTGAGCCTTAACTCTGGAAAGTTGGCCGCAGATGGCTTCAATCTTAAAATTGAGAAAATAACCTGGAGAATAACCATTGCATGTCTAGGATATAAACAGCAGATGAGAGAAAGAATCTGAAAGTAGCATCGGTAAGCGAACATCTGTCTCCTATGCAAAAGCGAACATGTGATTGAATGACAAGGAACTCATGACTGAGCAAGGTGAAATGAAAAGTTGACAGTTGCTGTGAAATTTTCAGATCAATTTACTGACAAACAAATAGGTCTGTGCCGGCTCACAGCATTAAAAGGTTGCAGTATAATTAAAATGAAAATCAAAGGATAAAATGTTGTAAGTCCCGTAAAAGGTACAGGCAGAAGGTAAAATTACAGGTAAAATAGGTACAGCGGCCGGCAGTTTCTGCCCGATATCAGCACAACCAATGACAAGGTCGCAAAGCTTTGAGAGCAAATTGCATTCAGAGCAACTTGAGTTTCTGTGAGCTTCTGCGCTGGTTTAGCATTGCTTTAGAAATGAGTCCAGTCCACATGCCTGTCCACATCCATGGAGTGAGTTAATCGCCATTGGGAGTTTTCATGAATCCGTTTCTGGGATGTCAAGGAGTTTCCAAAAATGAAGTGAAAGCATTTGGGAACAATGCCACTGCATCTTTTAAGTTTTCAATTTTTTTTTTTTTAAATGTATTAAGAAACCACTTTATTCCAACCTCAATGGAAAATACTTTTGTAAATTTCTAAAAGTCATTTTCAATTGTTTAAAACAGGGTTTCGCAGTTGGTGGGGATTGACGCCATGTTATATTTTATGAAAAAATGCCAGGATTTTTTGGTTCCGCACACTGTGGATATGGAAATTCCTACCCTTTGAAATCATCCTGGCTCCACAGTGTCGGATTTGGGGGTTACCCCAAAGATACGATGGGGAATCCCTCTTGGAAGTTACCTGGTAAGGCTAGATGTGGCAATTGTCCAGTAGCGCTAACTTTTCCTAGACAATTGTGCTGCACTGGGAATGTGGTGGCTCAAGGCATTTCCAGGTAGACCGTAGCAATGAAGAACAAAGTGTTTATTGACAACTAACAAGGGTAATTCATGTACAGACACAGAGACTATAATATAGGTGTTAACACTCTGGCTCCCAGTTTCACTCTAATCAGAACCCTGATCCCCAGGACCCGTGCTGATCCCTCATTGGTCAGGGTTTGTGTGCTCATGCACAATAGGCCTTAATCCCATCACGTGGACTGCAAGGACACATCCCTTAAAGGGGCCACACTATCATATTCCTCCCCCCTTAAGTCCCTGAATTAACCTATGTACAAATAGGCTATGTACAAATACTACGTACAATATAAGACTGATGAATACAAGGGAAGAGAGTCCAAACAGTCCACCAGAGTGTTAAATGATCAGCAGATTTCCTGGGTCCTGTGAACCATCTTAATCCCCCAACTGGAACCTCCAGCTCAGAGCTAACAATATTACCACTCTTAGCAGAATGTTCCTGGGTGGTCAAACGACCCTACAAGGTTATTCCCTTCTGTATTGTTCTTGGGGCCCCCTTGAGACATCTGGATCACTTTTGATCTGGCTCTACTACAGGAGCACTTGTGTTGGCCGCTGGCTCCAACTATTCCGAAATTAGTGGTCCCCCGGCTTCTCACATGGTCTAAGTGACTGGTGTGTGGGGTGGCCAGGGGTTGGCGAGGGGGTGACCAGGGTGGCACTATCTGGCAAGTCGTGACAACGCACAGCCAGCCCCCTGATTTACGGCACGACTGCTGTAGATTGTTGCCGTGCGCACGCATGGCCACGGACCGGCCATTCTCCAGCCGTTTATTTTGTGGAGGCCAGGAGTTTTACACGGCACGGCTGCTAGCCCCTCACCGGTCGCAGGATTGGTGAGGGGGCATTGCAGGATCGGTGAGGAGGCGCCGACGATTTTTTCCACGTAAAACGCCACAGATCCTCCGCACTTAGCCTCAGAAATGGAGAATCTGGCCCTATATGTTTCAATGAGACCACCTCTCATTCTTCTAAATTCCAATGCGTTGAGCCCCAATCTGTTTAACCTATGACATTCCTCCACACCGGGGATCATCCCAGTGAACCTCCTCTGAACCACCTCCAATGAAATAATGCATACGATTTAACGGAAATGAAAGAGTCACATGCCGAACAGGCTTAGCTGGGTAGCGCCGAAAACGACTCCGCTATTAAAAATGGGACTCTGCTTCTTCTCTGGTCCTCAGCGACGAACGCCCATTTGAGGCCGTACTTAGTCTCGTTTCTTAGTCTCCGCCCGCCAGTACAGGAAGATCACTAGACCTTCCCCACTGCGGCCTCCGGACCCTCCCAATGAATCAACTCATCGATAAGGGGTTCATCGAGCTCCCTGCTCCTTACAAGGGCAGGGTACCCTCAGGCCCGGTTCCTACCATGGGCATGATGCCACCTGGGCACCGTGGCACTGCCAGGGTGCCTAGATGACACTGCCAGGTTGGTGTGCCATGGTTTCCGGGTGGCACCGTGGGTGCCAGGGTACCACCCTGCCCAGAGCCTGACTATCCAGGGGCCCCAATTGCCTGGGAGATCCCCACCAAGTACGGGTGCACCTATTCCATGTTTGTGGAAACCAGTGCTAAACAGCGCCTGCTGGGAGTCTCCAGGGCAAGACCGTTATGTCCTGGGAACTGGATAGATACGGTCTAGATCTTGTTAGATCTCACGAGGGGTGACAAGGCTGGGAAATTTCATAAAAGGCCTCCCACAAGATGCTCTGGCCGTTGTCGTTTCCTTCAATAAGGGGACCAAAACTGCTCACAGTACTCCAGATGTGGTCTCACCAGTATCTTGTACAGTTGCAGCGAGACTTCCCCACTCTTAATAAGGGCCAACATTCCATTAACCTTCCTGATTACCTGCTGCACCTATGTGTTCACTTTCTGTGTTTCGTGCACAAGTACTCCTAAATCCCTTTGTGTTACAGCTTTCTGCAGTTTTCTCATTTAAATGGCAATTGTCTCATGGTCACTGTTACCAAGACTAGATTTGTTTGTTAAACTCCAGATTTATTTATTGAATTTGTATTCCACCAGTTGCCATGGGATTTGAACCCAAGTCCCCAGAGCATTAATGATAAAAGTAAATTACTGTGGATGCTGAAATCTGAAACAAAAACAGAACATATTGGGCAATCTCAGCAAGTCTGACAGCATCTGTGGAGAGAGCAAAGCTAACATTTCGAGTTTGGAAGACTCTTGGTCAAAGCTTTGGCAAAGAGTCATCCAGACTCGAAACGTTAGCTCCCTTTCTCTCCACAGATGCTGTTAGACCTGTTGAGATTGTTCAGTATTTTATGTTTTGTTCCCCCAGAGCATTAACCTGAGCCTTTGGATTACTAATCCAACGATATTACCACTATGCCACCAACTCCCCACAGTTATTTTCAAGATCACATAATAATATTCTTTATTGTCACAAGTACGTTTACTTTAACACTGCAATGCAGTTACTGTGAAAAGGCCCTAGTCGCCACACTCTGGCGCCTGTTTGGGTACACCGAGGGAGAATTCAGAATGTCCAATTCACCTCACAGCACATCTTTTGGGACTTGTGGGAGGAAACCGGAGCACCCGGAGGAAACCCAGGCAGACACGGGGAGAACGTGCAGACTCCGCACAGACAGTGACCCAAACCGGAAATCGAACTTGTGAGCTTGGAGCTGTGAAGCAACTGTGCTACCCATTGTGCTGCCCAACATAGGAAGACATCAGCGGTCAAACATTCCAAAACTCTAAGTCAGTTATTCTAGATTGAGTGGAATGACAACTACGATTTTCATTTATATCATTCCTTAGAATTACTTACAATGTACTGCATAGAATCAGACCATTCAGCCTAACTAGTATATGCGGGTGTTGTTGCTCCACACCTGCTCCCTCACAGCCCACTTCATCTCACTCTATCAGCAATTCCTTCTATTCCTTGCTCCCTCGTAATATTTATCTCAATTCCATTTAAATGTATCTGTGTGTTTTTTGCCACAACTGCTCATTGCCTGAATTTTAATGGCCACCTGCGGGTGGGAATATAGGCGGGTGGACCTGTAATTTAGGACACCGTGCCATCAGCGGCATACCTCCCCACCTACCTCCTGGCCCACCCACCCACCCCCTACTTTACCACAATTTTATAGGTAGCAACGGAGGTGTTGAGTGGATCATCTACCCATCACTGACCTCATCTCCTCTGGAAATCCTCCCTCCACAAACCCCAACCTCATAGTCCCCCCAGGACTGTCCTGGCAGACCCATTATTTAAGCCTTTTCCTCTTCCACTGAACTCATTTCTTCCTATCTTGACTCCATTCTCTCTCTGCTTGTCCAGTCTCTTTCCACCTATAATTGTGATTCCTCAGATGTCCTACGTCACATCAACAGTTCCAATTTCCTGACCCTAACCGCTCCTCTTCACTATTGATGTCCAATCCCTCTACACCTCCCCCCCCCCCCCACCCCCCCCACCCCCACCCCCACAAGGATGGATTGAGGGCTCTCCACTTCTTCTTTGAACAAAGGTCTGAACAATTCCCACCCACAACCACTCTCTTCCGTATGGCTGAACATGTTCTCTCCTTTAATTTATCTCACTTCCTACGAATAAAAGGTGAGGCCATAGGTACCCACATGGGCCTCAATTACACCTGTTTTTTGTGGGGTACGTGGAACACTGCCTGTTCCAGTATAACTCAGGCCCTTTCCCACAACTCTTTCCTGGTACATGGACCACTGTATTGGTCCCGTTTCATACTCTTGTCTGGACCTAGAAATATTTATTGATTTTGCTTCCAATTTTCACCCCTTTCTCATCTTCATATGATCCACCTTGACACTTCCCTTCCCATCCTTAACTTCTCTGTCTCCATTTCAAGTGATAATCAGTCGACCAATATTCATTACAAGCCACATCTCCCACAATTATCTTGACTCCAGCTCCTCACACTCAGCTACCTGTAAGGACTCCGTTCCATTCTCCGAGCTTCTCTGGCCTGTGTCGCATCTGTTCTGATAATGCTACCTTTCAGAAGAGTGTTTCTGATGCGTATTCCTTTGTCCTGAACCGAGTTTCCCTCCCATTGTGCTTGATGTGGCCCTCAACTGTATCAGATCCATCTCCCGGACCTCTGTCCTCAACCCTTTCCTTCTCTCTCCTAGAACCATGATAGGGTTCCACTTGTCCTCACTTTTCACCCCATCAGCCTCCTCATTCAAAGCATCATCCTCTTCCATTTCTGCCAACTCCAGCATGATGTCACCAACAAATACAGCTTCTCCTCACCTCCCCTATCAGTATTCTGTTGGGACCATTCTCTCCGACATACCCTGGTCCGCTCCTCCATCATCCCAACACTGCATCCCCTTCCCATGGCCCCTTTCCATGAAATTGCAGCCTTCCCCTTTACCTCCATACCTTTCAAGGACCCAAACACTGCTTTTAGGTGAAACAATGATTCATTTACATCTTCTTCAATTTATTCTATCATATTCGCTGCTCACCATGCAGTCTCTTCTAAATTGGGAGATTAAACGCAGACTGGTTGGCCGCAGAATACCTTCGGTTAGCCTGCAAGTTTGACTCCGACCTTCCTGTCACTTGCCATTTTAACTCACCATCTTGCTCTCATGCTCACATTTCTGTGCTTGGCCTGCTGCAATGTTCCAGTGAATCCCAAGACAAACTGAAGAAACAGAATTGTATCTTCCAATTAGGCACTTTACAGTCTTTTGGACTTAATATTTAGTTCAAATAATTGAGACCATGAACTCTCTCTTCGATTTTGATATTTTTTCCCAATCCCTGCCTCCCCAGGACTTCTGTAACTTGTTTTGCTTTGACACATTCTGCATTCTTACCTTTATGCCATTATCAGCACCTTCTTTAGTCTTTAACATTACAATGTACACTCCCTTTTTCTTGTGTCTATGACATCTTTGTCAATCTCTCCTGAGCTCCAACCTATCCCTGAGTTTCTGATTTAGTCCACCTTCTCCTCCAACTAAAAAAATCATCACATTTCTACCTCTCCTCAGCTCTGAAGAAGAGTCATATAGACATGTAACATTGGGAGAAATTCTCCGGTATCGGCGCGATGTCCGCCGACTGGCGCTCAAAGCGGCGCAAATCAGTCGGGCATCGCGCCGCCCCAAAGGTGCGGAATGCTCCGCATCTTTGGGGGCCGAGCCCCAACCTTAAGGGGCTAGGCCCGCGGCGGACAAATTTCCGCCCCGCCAGCTGGCGGAAAAGGCCTTTGGTGCCCCGCCAGCTGGCACGGAAATGACATCTCCAGGCGGCGCATGCGCGGGAGCGTTAGCGGCTGCTGACGGCATTCCTTCGCATGCGGAGTGGAGGGCGTCTCTTCCGCCTCCGCCATGGTGGAGACCGTGGCGAAGGCGGAAGGGAAAGAGTGCCCCATGGCACAGGCCCACCGGCGGATCAGTGGGCCCCGATCGTGGGCCAGGCCACCGTGGGGGCAACCCCCCGGGGCCAGATCGCCCCGCGCCCCCCCCCCCCAAAAACCCCGGAGCCCGCCTGCGCTGCCTTGTCCCGCCGGTAAGGTAGGTGGTTTCATCTACGCCGGCGGGACAGGCATTTTAGCGGCAGGACTTCGGCCCATCCGGGCCGGAGAATCGCGGGGGGGGGGGGGCCCGCCAACCGACACGGCGCGATTCCCGCCCCCGCTGAATATCCGGTGCCGGAGAATTCGGCAACCGGCGGGGCGGGATTCACGCCAGCCCCCGGCGATTCTCCGACTCGGCGGGGGGTCGGAGAATCTCGCCCATTAACTCTGTTTCTCTTTCCACAGACCTGCTGAATCTGTCCAGAACTTTCTGTTTTTATTTCATATTCTTGCTGCCACTGTTCCATTCATACCATGGACCATACGTTTGCTGTATCAAATGCATTTGCTTTATCAAATGCCTTTTGGATGTCTATGTACACCACATTGCCCACAGTATCCTCATCAACCCTCCCTGTTAGCTCCTCAAAAAACTCAATTAAGTTAGTTTAACTTGATTTGCCTTTAACAAATCTGCACCGGCTTTCTTTAATGAATCCATGCTTATCCAAATGATTATTGATTTTGTCCCAGATTATCATTTCTTAAAACATTTTCACCACTAAGATTAATCTGACTGGCATACAGTTGCTGGATGTATCCTTACACTGTTTATTTGAACATTAGCTAAGCAAGTAGCACTGCCAATACCTGCTTGGCATTCAACTGGAAGAATGGACACATGTTTATTGGCTTTAGCTCAATGGGTATCACTCCCACCTTTAAGTCAATAGGTTGCGAATTTAAATCCTACTCCAGTCTTCAGCATGCCATCTCTGATGATACATTAGTGCAGTACTGAGAGTGTGCTGCACTGTCAGATGTTGGTTTTTGGTTGACATGTTTAACCCATCTGCTCCTTCAAGTGGACATAAAGGATCCTCGGGCACTATTCAGAGAAGTTCTCCCTGTCTTGGCCAATAATTATCTGTCAATCAACCCCAAAACAATAGATTATCTGATCATTTATTTTGCTGTTTGTGAAAACTTACTCTGCACAAATTGGTTGGATGATTCCAACATGACAGGTCAATAAGTACTTAATTTGCTGTAAAAGCTTTGATTATCCTGAGTTCACGAAAGATGCTATTGAAATGAAGTCTTTTCTTTATGTTATTTTAATAATAATAATTTTTATTAGTGTCACAAGTAGGCTTACATTCACACTGCAATGAAGTTACTGTGAAAATCCCTGAGTCGCCACATTCCGGCGGCTGTTCGGATACACAGAGGGAGAATTCAGAATGTCCAGTTCACCCATCGAGCACGTCTTTTGGGGCTTGTGGGATGATATCGGAGCACCCGGAGGAAACCCACGCAAACACACGGAGAACGTGCAGACTCTGCACAGACAGTGACCCAAGCTGGGAATCAAACCTGGGTCCTTGGCGCTGCGAAGCAACTGTGCAAACCACTGTGCTATTGTACCTCACTTGCTAGATTACGTTCAATACAGAGGACACCCCTCAAATACGTTTGGCATTTATGATTTTAACAGTCCACAGAAAGGTAACAAATTGGATCTAATTATTCTGTGCTTTGGCCATATTATGATCAGAAACCCTTACCTTTAGGTAAAGTTCCTCACTTCATACCCTTTTATTGATTGCCATATGATATGAAGAAATGAATGCATTTATTTTAGCTGCATGCTTTGCTTTCACATAGCATTTCTTGTACTACACTGTTAAGGTGCAGGAGTATATAATAAACATAATACAACTTGAGAGACCATAACAAGCTTTTTATAGTAAATCTATAATCTAATCTTCTGCTTGTTTGTATCTAACACAGTCTATAGTCAAGGAGGTAGTCATAAAACTAAGTTAAAGATTAAAATCAATAATATCTTGCTTTCCGTTCAGCTGTACTGTATCACGTCTTATTTATTCGTAGGCAGCTTGTCCATTCTGACCAAAAATAATTCCTCTAGTTTATTTTTGTAACTTGCCCAGTGAAATTACTGTATCTGATTTGTCTGCATATGGTGAAGTGGACCAGGCTACCAATTGGATCAGCTTTTGCTTAATGTATATATTCCATAACCTTGAGAAGAAACATGGATTCTTTCGGTCAATTGTTGTGTCTAACATTACTTGCTTCACATTATGATGCTGCTGGACACTTCAGCCTTCATCCATCAGATGACAGCCTCATCGCTCCCTCACTAGCTAAAGCTAGCATACACATCAGACCATTCCATTTTCAATCATTTGGAAGATGTTATGCAGTGCCATAACACTTGCCCACATAAACAGATCTTCAAAGTGCTTACGTCTTGCAGCTGCCCAGATTAGAATATGCAGAACACATAAAGTAATAGAGAAACTGTTATCACCGGCAAACATGTACAGAAAACTGATCAGTCCTGGGCATTGTGCCTCAGGAAGGATATATTAACCTTGGAGAAGGTGCATCGCAGATCTATCAAAATTATACTGGGGCAAAAAAGGGTTAAATCATCAGATGGATTGCATAGACTTTGCATTCCCTTGAGTATAAAAGATTAAGAGGTAATCTTATTAAGGTGTTTAAGATAATTAAGGGAGTTGATAGGGTAAATAGAGACAAACTATTTTCCCTGGAGAGAGGTAGAGTCCAAAATAAAGGGACATAATCTTACAATGGAGCTGGATCATTCGGGGGTTGTCAGCAAGCACTTTTTAACTTCTTGGTGGAAATATGGCATTCTGGCACACCAAAAATCTATTGTGGCAGTTAACTGAAAAATTCAAAACTGAGATGGATACATTTTTATTGAAGAATATGGAACCAAGGTTGGTAAATGGAGATAAGATACAGATCAACCATAATCAAATTGAATAATGAAACAGGCTTGAAGACTAAATGGTCATCTCTTATTCCTCTGATCCAAGATGAATTACAGCAATTTGCATGCTTAATTCATTGTTTGCTTCATAAAAGTGGAAAGTTTTCCAAAGGTTTATTTATCCCTGTTCACCAGGGACTTATTTTTGCCAACAGTCATAATGAATTTTTAAAAATGTTTTTGTTTCACAAATGTGGTTTAATTATCTTACATGAATTAGATCCATAAAGATCCATCTTTAGGGATGGTCTTTTCCCACTTGTTTATAGTTGTTGCTTTGAGTTATGCAGACTGGTGTACTTGAAATTTGCCGAAATCTCACTGCTGGTTCTTAATGCACTGTGGTGTTCCAGAAACAGTCTTCAGCAAATACGTCAGGCTTAAAAGAAAAACTGCAGATGTTGCGAATCTGAAAAACAAACAAAAATGTTGTAAGCATACAGGAGATCCATCAACAAAAAAGGGAAGGCATGTTCAGATATTTGCTGGAGACCATTCATCATTCACCTTAAACTTCAACCTTCATTTTTCCTTTTTAGATGCTGAGATACCTTCTTTGTATTTCCAACTATTTCTGTTTGTAAATAAAAAAAATAAAGATTCAAACTCGAGTCTCACTCAAAGAAAGAGCAATCATCTCTATAGCGCATTTCAAAACTTCAAGGCATCCCAGGCACTTTCAGCCAATCAAGTACCTTTTGAAATGGTGTCACTGGTGTAGTGCAGGAAACACGGCAACCAAATTGCACACAGCAAGGCCCATATACAGCAATAGGATAATGACCAGGTAAGATTTTTAAAAATTATATTAAATAAAGAATATCCAGGACACGAGGGAAAATGCCTTCTTCTTTAGAATTGGACCATGGGATCATATATACATCCACCTGAGAGGGCAGATAGGGCCTCAGTTTAACATCACTTCTAAAAGACTAGTTGTAACAGACCATTAACTGTGCAATAAATAACCGTCAGAAGGAATGCTGCACCTAAAGAACTAAGATCAGAAAACCCAGTCATGGTGCTCTTTTGTAGTCCGATTTATTCTTCAAAAGGCATTATGTGTGATAATTATGCTGTTGGGATGATTTAAGAGCCCACAGATTGTCTGTGAATGTGAATTCAGATTTGTTCCAATTGTTTAGTCAGAGAAGTGGTGAAACCACAAAAGATGCAAACACACTTGAAACTAAGGATGAGCACTGATAGCAAATATTCTGAATGATTGCCTGTTCCAAGTATTCACAGGGAGGTCATGAGCAACATGCCTTCTCAAACAGAAATAACTTAAAACCTTCAATATAAATGTGATTGAAGTCCGAGACAAGCTAAAAAGACCCAAACAAATAAATCAACAGGGGTGGATGATTTTCAATCCAGACTGCTGAGAAAGATTAGGCAGAAAATTTGTGAGCCTCTGATAACCATAATGGACACTAGGGCGGGTTCTATCAGATTGGAAATCATTTGCAGTGCTTATTTTCAAACAGAGTGACAAAAGCTGCACATTCAACAACAGTTTCAATAGTTTGCCTTTATCCATCTCAAATGAGGGAATAAATTATTAGGGGTAAAATTAAAGATTATCTATGTGCTAATAACCTAAAAAACAATAGCCAGCTTGGATTCAGAAGGGAAGATCCAACTGAGAAACCTTCCCCAACTTCTTGACAAATATCATTCCCGTCTGACTGTGAAACAACATCTTGTGAAAAATAGTTCCATATAAAAGGTTATTAGTTAAACCTTAATTTGTTGGGGTTTGGGAATAATGAATACTCATTTAACAATTTAACTTGTGGTAAGAGAGGATACTGAGTCAACTGCCTCATGGCTTGGGTGTTGGGACCACTGGGCAGGAATTCTCCGAAATCCCGGCCAAGTGTTGACGCCGGCGTAAACACCAGAGTGGTTTACGCCAGAGTGGTTTACGCCGGCGTCAATGGGCCTCTTGGCCCAGTTATTCTCCGGATTTCAGGGGGCTAGAAGGGCGCCGAAAGCCGGCCCTGAACGGTCGGCACGGGTCTGCACATGCGCGCGACGGCCATCTCCGCGCTGGCGCATGCGCGTGTTTGCCAACGCGGAGCAACATGTCGGCGACTGAACAGCGGCCCTGCACGAAAGGAGGTAGGCCCCCTCCATATTGTTCGCCAATCGGAAGCCTCTGAGCGCGGCCTGGACCCCGTGGAAGCCCCGCCCCCCCCCGGAGTCAGATCCCCACAACCCCCCCACCGGGACGTCCACATAGGTCGCGGATCTGGGCTCCCGCCGGATGGTACCAGGTTTGAACCATGCCGGCGGGACTCGGCGGGTGTTCGGCCCGTCGCCCGCAGAGAATCGCCGCAGGGGCCTATTTCAGCGGTATCAACCGGCACCACGGGCGCGATTGCTGTCGATTCTCTGACTCGGGGCGGGCTCGGAGAATCCCGGCCCTGGTGTTTCTAAATTATAGAAATGATCTAGCATCATAAACCCAATGAAAAGTCGTCAAATTTGTAGTTGATACCAAACTGGGAGGAGCAGTGAAATTGGAAAAAACATTTCAAAAGTTACAATATGAGTCGGACAAAATGTGCGTAGGGGTTGAATAATGGCCGATCAACTTAAATGCAGAACAAGGGAAGATGCAGCTTATGAGAAAGAAACACATGTACTTCATGCATAACCGTTGTGCTCTACCCCAATGCCACTCATGGCGTTGAGACGGCTCAAGCATGTGGTGGACACCCGTCTGGACAGATCCCGTCCGGTCGGAATTCCATGTGGATTTTCACAGTAACGTCATTGCAGTGCTAATGTAAGCCTACTTGTGACACTAATAAAGAAAGTTATTATTATTAGTCCTGCGCCCCAACAATTTGAGCCATCTCACCGAACTTCCCTCTGTGCCTTTCAATTTGATGCGGAGGGGCTTCCTGTGTGGCCAGCTGCTGCACCCTCCACTTCTTCCCTTCCTCCATCATCAGGACTGTTCTACCACCTGGCAGTGGGAGAGGACCCAGTGGAGTGTCTCTACATGGGAATCCTCCCTTTCTCCATCGGGGACCTGGCATGGAGGGTGTTGCACTCAGCAGTGCCATGCAATCGTAGGTTAAGGTGGTTCACAGACCCCTGGGCCACATGTCTTTTCTGCAGCCAAGGGGGGTCCACGTTCCACATCTATGTAGATTGTCCAAGATTGAAGACCCTTTTAGTTATTTGAAGCAGCTGCTCCTCAACCTTTAGTTGCACTTCAGCCCCATGCTCCTAATCTTCATTCACCCATTGCAGAGGCTGCGGGGTGAGGAGCAAGGAAGAGGTCCTCATAAACCTGCCCCTGGCCAAGTTGGCCATTAACAGGTCCAGGCAGTGGGTGATTCAGGGGGTGATCCGACCTGACTCTGATCCTCTACCGCGGCCGCATTCAGGGCCGAGTGGCCTTGAAGAGAGAGCACATGGTGTCCACCGGCAGGCTTCAGGCCTTCCGCGACCAGTGGGCGTCATGGGGGCTGGGGTGGTTTATCACCCCCGGGAAAGATATTTTGATTTAATTTATTACGTTTCTTTTTGGTGTTATGTTTTAGATAAAGTGTCCCACCAGGGGCTACCAGCCCTCACCATTTGGGTTTAATTTATTGATTTTTGTTTTATTCAGAAGAGTATACTTGGTGCATAGTAATTATAGAGCTAAGGTTGAAGCTGGAAGGGATCGAAGAGTCTCGTAAGCTCAATGTTAAGCATGTGGAAAAAATGTAGAGCAACAACTACATCAGCAACTTGTATTTATCTAGTACCTTTAATTGAATAAAATGGTCCAAAGTGATTCACAGGATCATTTTAATGATGTATTTTCCTAGATTCTCCAATGCCCGATTCTCCTTAAAGATTTAGAAGTGTGGTAGCGAGTGGGAATTGCGGCGAGCTTCCCGGCGCTCGGTCCAGCGAGGCCAGCAATGCTATATAACGTTAATTGGTCCACTTTATCAGGCCTCACGGGCTTCTCGCCGCAAATGAAGGCTCGCCAGCCAATTCAGTGGTACCGTGCTCATCAGCCCTCCCCGCTCACAACGTCGAGCAGTTGAGCAGCCCTTGCTCCTCAGCTAGCCCCAGCCAGCGCGCAACAATGGCGCCGGAGCAATGTCGCCGAGGAGACCAGCCTCAAGGTTTGACGACGCTGACCTAGGGAGGCTCCTAGACACTGTGGAGGCCAGGAGGTATGTCCTGTTCCCCCGAGGGTCCCGGAGGGTTAGCCATGGGACAAGGTGGCGGCAGCTGTGAGTGCATCCAGTGCACTCACATAGACCGGGCAGCACGAGTGAGTAGACACCAATGCCCCCCTCCCCCCCAGACCTGTCCGCTCCCACAGGAGCATCCACCCCCCACTCTCCTTGCAGCCCCCAACCCTCCCTCCATCCCTCTCCCAGGAGAGGGCCCAGACTGGCAGTGGTGTGCCAGACCTAAGAATCCTCACTTCCTTCGAGGAGCGTGCCCTGGAGGTGACGGGTGGCCAAGGACAGATCAATCAGCCATGCAAAGGCTGGCGGATGCCGCAGAGGTGAGGAACCACCAGGCTCCACCTGGGGAACCTGTTAAACGTGAGTTATTATTGCCTTACTGACTGACCCATCTCTCACACTGACCACACGTCCATTCTCCCACAGGTCCAGCAGCCAACGGCGCCGGTCCATTCCGGGCAGCACCCTCTCCTGTCTCCCAGAGACCACCTTGGAGAGGAGCTCCGAGGATGCCGCTGTAATAGTCGAAGCACAGCTGTCAGCCCCATCCTCCACCAGCGCAGATAGTGCAGGTGGGAAATGTTAGTGGCCAGGCATCCAGAACACAATCTGGTGAGCACCACACTGCTGCTGATGTGGATCAGGTGGAGGCTGGAACTCCCAGGGAGACACAGCGGATCCCAGGACCCAGCTGCGTCCCAGCCTGGTGCTGAGCCTGGGAACAGAGTTACCCGTAGCTGATGGAGACATTAGGGAGCAGTCGGGACAATCACAGGGAGATTCCAGTGTCACTCCAGCAGATCAATAGCCGCTTGGAGGTGTTTCAGAGACTATGGGCGCAGGAATCGCTGCCAATATGTGGCATTGGGGTCAGCACTGCTAGGGTGGAGACCGCAGTGGAGAGCCTGGTGCACAACATTGGCACGAAGGTGAAGGTGTCCAAGGCGTTGCGCAGTTGGTGACAGCGGCTGAGGGTCTCGACAGAATGTCTGCCTCCCTGGAGGATGTCACCCACTACCAGGCTGACCTTGATGAGGTTCTGTGGGACATGTCCCGCTCTCAGAGGCGCTGAAGAGCTTGTCCCAGTCACAGGTGGGCATTGCCGAGGCGCTGCAGAGCATAGCCCAATCACTGAGGAGCATCGCCAACGGCGTCGATACAATGGTACAGTCCATAGGGAACTGCCAAGGCTGGCAGAGCCAGATGGTGCAGGGGCAGCTGGGGCTCGAACCAGCTGCCCCTCTGTCCCATGGTGAATCCCAGTGCCCTATAGGCACCGACCGGGAGAAGGGGGCACTGAGCATCAACCTGGACGCACCCCATGGAGTGGGGATGGTGGTCATCAGTTCCCCCGGGGTTACACCCCTCTGATGAGACTGCATGTCACAGTCAGCACCACAGGGTGGCATGGCTGTGCACGTGCCACCAACAAGTGCACAAGAGCCCTCCGGCCCCAGAGCCCCCAGAGACCGCCTGCCAGGGGCATCGAAGGCTACGGGATGAGGTAAGCAGTTGGCTGGCTCCACCTCTGATGTGCATCGTGGGGAGACACCTAGAACATAGCGGTAGAGCAAGGAAGGCCAAGCACATCGAGGATCACTGTGGGCAATGGGGGAGGGGGGACTGGGGTGGCGGGGTAGGTAGGGGGTTAGGGAAGGGAGTGGGTGGGGGGGGTTGGTACCATGGTACCATGGGGAGGGTGGGCATTGTATTACACATTAAACGTCCTTGTGCACAACCATTATGACACCTTTGTCACTTTCTTCCACAATGCGGCCGACCTCCGAATGCTTGACCCATCCCTCCAGACATTCCCCCATCCCCGGGCACACCGCGTGCAGGTGATGGCCGTGACCGAGCACTCTGCAAACAGGCAGGGGTCAGACTATGGCATAGATTGAGGAGCACTGGTGCTCAGCTCTCTGCAGGTTATCATCACACCCCTGCCCTCGACAGTGACCCACTGAAAAAGGGCAGCAACTGGAGTGCTTTCCTCCAAGAAGACGCCGCCATTACTGAGAAGCATTTTAGAATGCTGTGCTACTAGCTCGTGAGCCTGACAAATCTTAACTGTTTGTAGCAAGGACATCTCCGATTCCCTCAGCAACCGTCCCCTCAGCTTATTTTCATTCATACCGAACACAATCTGGTCCTGAATCATGGAAGATTCCACTGCAGAAAGATTGCAGGTTTTAACTTTAAATCAGTGATGAAATGATCTTTGGGCTCTTCTGTCTTCCAGAAACGTGATCTAAACACATAGCATTCATAAATTTCATTCTTTCTGGGGATGAAACTTTCATCAAATCTTCGAATTACTGAGTTAAAATTTTTACTATTTTCATTGTTTGCAAACATAAATGTATTCAACACAGCAATTGCTTCGGACCCTGCCGCTGTTAGGAGCTCGCTTTCTTCCGCGAATCTGACTGATCTCCTAAATTTACTGCAGTAAAAAAAATATTAGATTGTCGTTTAAACACATGCCAGTTACTGTGCACATTACCATGAAATCTGAGACTCATTGGCGGCTTCAACGACTCCATGTTGTTAATTCTGGCAATCTGTAAAATCTTCAAATCACTATGGTCCTCGTGGCAGGATGATAGTTTTTTTTTCAGTGTTTAATACCAAATCAACGCTGGTACCATGTAATGTTCTTGTTTGATGGCCTGATTTATATTACAAGAACACTTGTAGCTAAAGCTATAAACAATTTATTAACATCAACTGTGGGTCAATTATATACCAAACAATAGATGAACATCAATATTAACATGCAGAAGCAACCATTCTCTTCCAGCTCTCCAGTCAGTCTGAGGTCATCTGACTCTAACATTCGCTTTTCTACTAATGCGACCCCTAGTGGTCAGTCGGTAAATTACAACACAACCATAATATCAGCACACCTTGCCCCCACTTGCTAGCTTAAATTCCTTGTGACCACCCTATTTATCCTTTCCGCTAGAACACTGGTCCCAGATTGGTTCAAGTGAAGACCGTCCCAAAGATGCAAATCCCTCCTGTTCCAATAGTAATGCCAATGCCTCATGAAATTCACTTCAACACTGAGATGCACTGAATCAAAAAGGATTACAGTACCTCAACATCCAGCTGGTGTCTGATCACAGCACATTATACAGATCAATGCCCAGTATCCTGGAAACGGTCATGATTTGTCTTCTTTCTGGAGGATTTCACTGTGCCATCTGTATTTCAGATACCATGATGAAAAAGAGGTGTTTTACTGGATGAGAAGAGCAATATCAGCTGACCAAATGACTAGCAACTGTGGGAAACTTATACATACATGGGCTGTATGAATATAATGGAAAGACATGTGGCCTCATGAAATGTTTTTTCTGAAACAATGCATCTGCTACCTGAACTACCCTGGAGGAATGCTGCATTACTTGACATAGTGGATGCAAGAAATTAGATGGTCTTCTGTATGCTGTATAACCTTGCTCTTAAGAGAGAATTGCCCTTGCAACAAGCTATATGATAAGCAGCTAAGGAACAGGAGCAGGCAAAGAGAATTAAATGGAGGAGGAGGAGGAAGGAAGAGGCCAATATCGACAGCCTCATTTTTTGCCAGGCTGTCCATGAACAATCCATTCGACATTAATACAACGAAAAGCCACTCCAACTATCCACTCACTGCCAGTCCCACACATTACCTTCCCTTTGTTACTGACCATCACAGCACCAGCTTGGCCTCAATGAAAAATAAAAGCCATCACAGAATAAACATTTCAAACCAAATGTATAAGTCAAATTATGTCATATTGCATAGATGTATAAGCTTAATCAGTCTTGTGTGTAAAGACATTAGTGAGAAAGGATCTGGCCTCAACAGATCATAAAGTAGAATCAGTAGGGTGGAAATTAGGAATAATTAGATTCAGTAAATGCTGGTGGGAGTAGATTATAGGCTCCTTAACCATAGTTATACCATTGGATAAAGCATTAAACAATAAATTATTGGTGCTTGTAACAAAGGCAATGTAATACTTGTGGGGACTTTAATCTTCACATAGTCTGGGACAATCAAATTGACAGGAATGGTGCAGAAGATGAGTTTGCCGAATGTTCTTGTGACAGTTTTCTGGAGCAATACATTGTGGAACCGACTAGAAATAAAGTTATCTTAGATCTTCGAATGAGGCGGGGTTAATTAGAAATGTCACAGTAAAAGATTCACTGGAAAATTGTGATCATAATACCATTTAATTCCATGTTAAGCTTGAAAGTGACATATTCCAGACATAGACAAGAATCTCTAACTTGAGCAAAGCAGTTTACATAAAATTGTGGAGAGAACTGGCTATGGTTAATTGGGTAAATGGACAAAAAGGTAAGGTGATAAATAAACAATGGGAAACATTTAAAGAAACAGTTCAAGTTGCTTACAAAAATACATACCATTTGAAAAACAAAACAAGGAATACCCCTCAGTGGCTCACCCGTTAAGGACAATATAATAATAATCTTTTATTGTCACAAGTATGAAGTTAATGTGAAAAGCCCCTAGTCGCCACGTTCCAGCGCCTGTTCGGGTAAACTGGTACGGGAATTGAACCCGTGCTAATGGCCTTGTTCTGCATTACAATCCAGCTGTCTAGCCCACTTAGCTAAACCAGCTCTTTTAAGAAGTAAAGAAGAGGCTTATAATATTGTAAAGAATAGTAGCTAATCTGAGGATTGGGAGTGTTTTAGAAACCAGCAAAGGATCCACCAAAAATTTGATTAAAATGAAAACAATATAATGGGCTGGATTTACTGGCTGTTCACGATGGCAGGAAATTCGGGTCCCACGTTAGCACACGGGTTTCCCGGCGATGAGGGCTGCTGTCACCGGGAAATCCCGTTGACAACAGCGGGATCTGTAGATCCCGTTGGTGGGACACCTCCTCTGTTGAAAAACAGCGTCGGGGTTGTTGGTAAATCATGCCCAATATGAGAATAAACTAGCCGGGCAGATAAAAACAGAATGTGAGAACAATTATATGTATCCAAAGAGGAGAGAGTAGCTAAATAAACATGGTCCCTTAGAAGCAGAGACAGGTGAAATTATCAAGGGGAATGAAGAAATGACAGAGGCATTGGACAAATATTTTGTGTCTGTCTTCACAGTAGAAGACAAGTTGCATAGAATTTAAAGTAATTAATATCAGCAAAGAAAACATTTTCGAAAATCGTAAAGGCTAAAATCCAACAGATGTCCGGGACCTGATGGCCTATGCCCTAGGGTTCTAAAAGAGATAACCTCAGAGATAGTGGATGCGCTAGCTATGATTTTCCAAAATTCCTTAGATTTGGGAATGATCACATGAGCTTGGAAGTCGGTAAATGTAACACTGCTTTTCAAGGAAGAAGAGAGAGAGAAAAAACAGGGAACGACAGGCCAGTTAAGCTAGACTGATACCATTCATGAGAAAATATTGAAATCTATTAGTAAGGAAGTATTAACGAGGCACTATTATGCGTATTGCACATGTAGTACGCATTATACGACTGGAGCAAACAAACATGGTTTTCCAGGAGGGAAATCCTGGTTGATAAATTTATTAGAGGTTTTTAGGATGTAATTGGTAGGTTGATAAAGGGGAACCTGGGGCGAAATTCTCCTACCCGCCGCGCCACATTTCTGCCCCGACCGGCCAGCGGGAGTCTCCGTTACACCGGCCGGTCAATGGGGTTTCCCATTGTGGGGCAGCCCCACGCCGTCGGGAAACCCCCGGGCGCCGGCAAAACGGAGACTCCCGCCAGCGGAGAATGACGCCCCAGTAGATTTAGTAAACCTGGATTTCCAGAAGGCATTCGATAAGGTTCCATACAAATGGTTACAGGCAAGGTAAGGGCTCATGGAGTTGGGGATAATATATTGACATGGAAAATGGATTAGTTGACAGACAGCAGGCAAAGAATGAGAAAATAGAGATGAGGGGCAGGATTCTCCCCTACCCGGCGGGGCGGGGGGGTCCCGGCGGGATGGAGTGGCGTGAACAACTCCAGCGTCGGGCCGCCACAAAGGTGTGGATCTCCGCACCTTTAGGGGCCAAGCCCTCACCTTTAGGGCTAGGCCCGCGCCGGAGTGGTTGCCGTCCCACCGGCTGGCGTGGAAGGCCTTTGGCGCCACGCCAGCCGGGGCCGAAGGGACTACGCCAGCCGGCGGAAGTCCGCACGTGCGCGGGAGCGTCAGCGGCTGCTGACGTCATCCCCGCGCATGCGCAGGGGGGGGTCACCTCCGGGTCAGCCATCATGGAGGCTATGACCGACGCGGATGGGGAAAGAGTGCCCCCACGGCACAGGCCCGCCTGCGATTTGGTGGGCCCCGATCGCGGGCCAGGCCACCGTGGGGGCACCCCCCGGGGCCAGATTGCCCCGCGCCCCCCAGGACCCCGGAGCCCGCTCGCGCCACCTGGTGGGTTAATTCATGCCGGCAGGACCGGCATTATAGCAGCGGGACTTCGGCCCATCAGGGGCCGGAGAATCGCCGGGGGGGGGGGGACCGCCGACTGGCGCGGCGCGATTCCCACCCCCGCCAAATCTCCGGTGCCGGAGAATTCACGGCTGGTGGGGGCGGGATTCACGCCGCCCCCTGCCGATTCTCTGACCCGGCGGGGGGTCGGAGAATCCCGCCCGAGGTGTTATGGAGAGTTATGGTAAAGCTCCAATTTCTTCCAATCACATGGCTGTCCAGGAATCTCTCCAGTATTACCACCTACCTTGGCACACATTGGAAGGAAACTTAACCTGTTTGCACACATTACGAATGAATCTTCAGTGTCCATCAAGATCTGGGTGGGACTTGAACCTTGAGTTCCTAGCTCGGAGGCAAGCATGCTACCCATTGCACCACAAGACCTCCCTAGCAAGCAAGTAGGAAATGATTGGCATTTTGGCCTTTATATACAAGGGATTAAGGTACAAAAATAAATCAGTCTTGTTCCATTGTACAGGGTTTTGATGAGACGATGGCTGGAACTTTCCGGCTTTTCACACTGGCGGTATCTTCCAGTCCTCCCAATAGCGCATCACCACCATGGGTTTCCCAGGGGCAAGGGGTGAATTCAACAGGAAACCCTGCTGACAGTGGCAGGACCGGAAGATCCCACCACCAGCCAATGGCGGGCCCCCTCCTGCCGTGAAAAACGTGATTAATCCCAACCCACATCTAAATCATGGGTGCAATTCTCCCATGCACCCACTGACAGGATCAATGGCGTGCAGGGTGGGAAAAAAACGGACGGAGGCACAAAACTGGTTTCACATCAGTGTGAATTTAAATGGGATCTTCCGATGCTGTCCGCCATGGCGGTCAGTGTGAAACCAATTTCAATCCCACTCATGGAATGCAGTTTAAGGACTGGTCGGAATCTTCCCCCCCATGCCCAATGCCAATGGGTAAACACGCTAATCCAGAACATATGTGGAGCAAAGTGGTGTACAAATGTCAGGACTTACCTAAAGAAGGCCAGGGGTTCGGGACGGAGGCTGCCTCAACCGCTCTGGCGATTCCCTGGAGGGTTGCCCGTTTTGTGGTGATCTGGTGTGTCCTCCACAACTCCACAAACTGGCACAGCAGCAGGGGATGTGCTGGAGGTGGGGGATGAGGAACATATGGGCACCCCCAAGGAGGATGAGCATAATGAGGAGGTGCCAGACCAGTAGAGGATGGAAGACGATCCTGGGGTGGAGTCAGTGAACCAGCCAGGGGCTGCAGGACAGGCGGCAGCGGGGATGGTCTGGCAAGCACAAAGCCCTCATGCTCGCCCACTCCACATAGGACGTGGCCTGGTCCCATCATTTCTACCCTCCCCCCATTTTCCACCCTCCCAGGGTACATCACTCCAGGGACTGGACAGGGGGTAATGATAACCCACAAAGAGCTGAGCGCTGGTGCTCCTCAATCTATGCCGTAGTCTGATCCCTGCCTGTCTGCTGAGTGCTCGCTCGCACCCTCACCTCCACGCGGTGTGCAGGTGTGTGTGTGTGGGGAGGGGTGGGGGCGGATGGGGGGTATGCCTGGAGAGATGAGCCAAGGGTTCAGAGGTCTGCCCGCATTGTGGAAGAAGGTGGCAAAGGCGTCATGCTAGTTATGGTGAAGGGTTTTTAATGTTTCACAAGTGTCCAACAATGCCCCACTCAACCGATGGTGCCGCCCCACTCCCTCCCCTCACCCTCCCCTCACCTCCTACCTACCCCCCTCCCCTCGTGCCCCCTCAGTGATCCTCCATGTGCTTAACCTTCCTTGCTCTACCACTATGTCTAGGTGTGTCCCCAGGAAGCACATCAGAAGTGGAGGCAGCCAGCTGCTTACCACACCCCATGGCCTTCGATGCCCCTGGCTGGCGTCCTCGAGTGACTCAGGGGCTGGAGGACCCAAGCGCACTTGTCGGCAGCACATGCACAGCTGTGTCTCCCTGTTCCCTGTGTTGACTGTGAGATGTGGCGTCCTCAGAGGGGTGGAACTCGGGGGAGCTGCTGGCCACTATCCCCACTCCATGGGATGGGTTCATGTTGGCACTCAGTGCCCCCTCCTCCCGGTCAGTGGCCAAAGAGCCCGGGGTTCACCTCAGGATTATGGGGCAGTTGGTTCATCTGGCCCTGCCAGCCCTGTTGTCGACGCCCTCAGTGATGCTCCTCAGTGATTGGGACATGCTCTGCAGTGCCTCAGCCATTCCCATCTGAGACGGGATATGTCCCGCAGTACCTCATCAAGGTCAGCCTGGTACTGGGTCACCTTCCCCAGTGAATCGGACATTCTGCCAAGACCCTCAACCATGGCAGTCACCGACTGTGCCACGCATTGGGCTCTTCCATTGATGCTGCTGACATCGTCCACCAGATTCTCCACTACGGTCGCCACCCGAGCTGTGTTGGCCTCGGTGCCATCATTGTCGGCGACAACTGCGACCGTAGCCTCTGTGACTGCTCCAATCGGCTATGGACCTGCTGGTGTGTCGCTGACATCTCCCTCTGAATGTCCCAGCCGCTCCCTAATGTCTCCATCAGCTCCGGCATAGCCTGGTCCAGGCTTGGCATCTGGTTGCGATCTGAAATCCAGTAGCCCTCCGTCTGCTCTCTCGCCTGGGCATTACTGTCTCCAACTGACGTGCATCAGCGATTGTGTGTTGCTTACCAGAATGTGACGCAGAAACCTGACCACTAACAATGCCCACCATGGTGTGTCTCTCTGCACTGCACAGGTGGAGGGTGGGGATGACAGTAGTGACGTGTAAAATGTGGCATCCTTGGAGCTCCCATCCAAGGTGGTCTCATGGGAGGCAGGAGATGGGGCCACCCCGGATGGGCCAGCAACGTTGGCTGGAGGACTGCGGAAGAATGAACACAAGATCACTGGGATTGATGGGTCAATCTGTATGGCATTAACAACTCAATTGTGCCAGGTACTGCGGGTGGAACCCAGTGGATCCTCACCTCTGCAGCGTGCGCCAACCTCCACATTGGTGATTGGTGAGCGCTCTGACCTCGGCCACCCCCGTAAACTCCAGGACCTGTGCCTCTAAAGTCATGGGGATTCTTATCTCTGGCATGCCTCCGCCAGCCTTGGCCCTATCCCGGCGATTGTGAGAGACCTTCTCCTGTGTAGACACACAGAGGGTATTGTTAGCTTCATGTGCGGTTCACAGTGTTTGGGGGGTGGTGGTGAAGGAAGGGTTGGGGGACGTTGACGTTGAAGGGAGGGGGTGAATAGAGGGTTGGGTGGGCACATGGAGGTTTGGTGGGGCTGTTCATTTGGGGGCAGGTAGGTCTCCTGGGGGGAGAGGGGGGTGGTGTCAAGTCACCCGTGCTGCCCGGTGTAAGCTGTTGGCCTTCTTGCGGCACTGGAGGCCAGTCCTTCTGGTCATGCTGCCTGAGCTGACGGCCGCTGCCGCTTCATCCCAGGCGGCACTGGCTACCCTGTGCCTCACTCTCCGGCATCCTCAGGGGAACAATACAACCCTCCTGGCCTCGACTGCATTTAGGAGCCTCCCCAAGTCTGCGTCTCCAAACCTTGGGACCGGGCGCCTCGGCTGTGCAACTGCTGTTTCAGTGCTGCTCGACCTTGTTAGCCGGGGGCGCATTCATTTGGGGCGTGAAGCCCATTGGGCCTCGTTAAGTAGACCAATTAACGTTGTATTGCGTTGCCGGCCTCACCGGGCCGAGCGCCAGGAAGTTGGTTGCAGTTCACCCTTGCTACCTCACTTAGAAATCTGTCTGGAGAATCGCGTCCTAATTGTCGTTTGATAGAGGTGGGGAGCTGACTGGCAGAGCCGGCGGGAAATTCATCACTGAGACATTTTTCAGTTAAATCCCACTCATGTCAGTAAGTAGTCCGACTTTAAAGTTTCATTGTGTCATGTCCACTGGAACAGCTGGAACTGACACATCGCTTCAGAAATCAAAAATCAGCAACAGAATTGGAAATTGGACTTTGTGCATTGCAGTGATGGTTTGAGCAAAACTCCTGAGATGATCACAAAGGTATAAAGTAGACTGCACACACTGAAAATTTGTATTTCTGCATTATCCCAGTCTTGCTGCTAGTGAAGATTACACAGAATTTACATTTTTACTAAGTATTTACAGCACAGGAACAGCCCATTCATCCGGAAAAGTCAATGCAGTGTTTATACTTCACATGAACCTCTTCGCACATTACTTCATTTCACCCTATCAGCATTTCCTTCTGCTCCTCTCCTTCCTGTAGTTATCTAGATTCTCCTTAAATCAGGGGAATTAGCTGCTAACGTGAATTAAGCTTTAAGATGAAAATTGATATGGATGTAAATAAAACAAAGGCCAAAATAATTAAGTGGGTGGGGGTGCGGGGAAGGGAGCTGATTTTAAAGGGATGAAAATGGAACTGGGGAAATTAACTGGAAAACGGTACTGACAATGAAATAGGACAGCAGTGGGAAACATGTAAAACAGAGATCAATTGAGTTCAGGAGACCCAAATGCTGCTAGAAAGCAAGAATAAACTAGCCAGTAATGAAACACCATGGATACATAAAGAAATAAGGTCAACAATGAATCTTATGAAAATGGCCTACACTAAGCACACAGACAGTAATAGGAGGGTGAGGGTGAGGGTGAGGTTTTCCATCCTCCCCACTGCGTGTTTCACAGCAGCGTAGGTAGCCCACCATTGGCTGGCGAGGTGATCGTCTGGTCCCATCA
Organism: Scyliorhinus torazame; assembly: GCF_047496885.1. Taxonomy (NCBI): domain Eukaryota; kingdom Metazoa; phylum Chordata; class Chondrichthyes; order Carcharhiniformes; family Scyliorhinidae; genus Scyliorhinus; species Scyliorhinus torazame. Next base: position 208,530,178 of record NC_092708.1, on the reverse strand, counting down.
CTGTCATCAGGGTTACTCATCGTATGCACCTCCTACCGCTGGTTTCCTGGCAGAGGCCACCATATTGGGGTTATAGTTAATGCAGGGTTATAGCAATTAATAGAAGGGTGACAAAAGAAACTATGAAAAGATTGGGAAAGAAAAAGAAACAAATTTAGCAAAACAAAGAAAAATTGCAAAATTACATTTTCAAGGAATATAAAAATATTCTATCGTCACCTTTCACAATCTCAGGATGATACAAATATCTTTACAAGCAATGCAGTATTTTTGAAGAGTTTTTTGAACTGTTGTAATATAGGAGAGGCAACAGCCAACTTGCACCACGGCCAAGATCCCACAACAAAAATGTAAACAACCCGATCATCTGTTTTAGTGATGTTTTAGGATAGATTTTGGTCAGAACAATGGGGATACCTCCCCTTCTTTTCTTTGGATATTACCATTTCTTTAAATGAAGTCTGCTTATAATCAAAGAAAATGGTGAACATCTAAGTCCAAACACATCCCTACAAACAGGCTGATGAGTTGGCTGGCAGCTCTACAACATAGGAGAAACAATGGCATACCACCCTTAAAGAAAGCAAATAACCTTTGTGCACTGCACTTGTGTATGACTGTTGTTTTTTTGTTAACAAAATAATGAAGAATGTACAAATTCAATATGTAGAAGCCCTGCCATCAATTCAGCGCTTCGGTGATCTGGCTGTCGTATTTAATGCTGCCCCAGCGCAAAGTGAGTACACCAGGAAATATTCCTCACCTAGATGAAACCCCTGACACTTCACTGGCACCCCCATGGCATTACCCTGGCATCAAACTTGACATTAACCTGGACCCCCCTGGCATCACCCTGATACAACCCTCTCTCCCCCTGAGTGCTGTGCTCACCTCTGAACTCCTCTCGGAGTACAGGTCGGCAGGTGTGTGCCTTCTGAGACTAGTCATGCATTGCGGCATTCTGACATCACGCCGCCGTGGACGCGTTATTTGACATGGGGGTATGATTCAGGCCTAACGACCCGATAATAATATGCAAATATATTCCACTGATGTTCCTGACGTTGAATGGTGGGAAATGTGACCCGCCACTGATGGGACAATGGGACAATCACTTCCTGCTTTTACATCGATGGGAAACACAACTTTGGCCATCAAACAATATTTTCCTCTCTCACTGCCAAACCTGTCTAACACGACCAGGAGTGGAAAAGCCTGACCAGTGACGATCTACAGTCAGACTATCTGCTTAAATGATTTTGTTAGTGACAGAACAGTTGAATTTGAATGCTACTTGACTGTCCTATATTTAGGACATTGTGTGCGGATTTCACACCTGCTTTCACAATAAACTCAACACAAAAACCAGGGGCTGGATTCTCCGCCGGTCGGATGCTCTGTTTTGCCGACAGCCCGGGGGTTTCACGATGGTGTGGGGCTGCCCCACAATGGGAAACTCCATTGACCAGCCCGTGTAAAGGAGCATCCCGCCGGCGGGGTGAAACAGAAATGTGGCGCAGCGGGGCGGAGAATCCAGCCCCATGTATCAGGAAATTAAAACCAGAACTACTGTAGAACATTTGCCTATTGTTTTCAAAAATGCATTGGGTGGTTTTTGAAAGCTGAAGGCCCATCGTCAGTCTTAGGTGGACATTAAAGGTCACTGCATTATTTTAAAGAACAGAGCAGTTATTCCCTGTGACTAGGCCAATATTTATATTTGGTCACTGTTACAATACAGTTTATGGCAGCTTGTTACTGCTGCATCTCCCACACTACAATTGTGACTACACTTCAAAGTACTTCATTGGTTGTAAAGTACTTCAAATGTCCTGAGGACATAAAAAGCCGCAACATGAAAGCAAATTCTTTCTTTGTTAAGAGAATCGTGTTTTCAATGGCATGTCTTTTTGTTCCACAGTTGAATTATCTGGTATGGAATAGGGCAATCCGAACTAAAATGATTATTTTATTGTCGAGTTCCTTTGCTTTTTCACTATTGTAAAGATAGTCTACAGTTATGCAAACTCACCTTACTACATCCATATAAAACGATGATAATCAAAGATGCATTGTAAGAATGCCATGTAAGATGAAGAACCCATGGGGCGAGATTCTCCGACCCCCCGCCGGGTCGGAGAATCGCCGGGGGCTGGTGTGAATCCCGCCCTCGCCGGTTGCCGAAGTCTCCGGCACCGGAGATTCGGCGGGAGCGGGAATCGCGCCGCGCCGGTTGGCGGGCCCCCCCGCGCGATTCTCCGGCCCGGATGGGCCTAAGTCCCGCCGCTAAAATGCCTGTCCCGCCGGCGTAGATTAAACCACCTACCTTACCGGCGGGACAAGGCGGCGCGGGCTGGCTCCGGGGTCCTGGGGGAGGCGCAGGGCAAACTGGCCCCAGGGGGTGCCACCACGGTGGCCTGGCCTGCGATCAGGGCCCACCGATCCGCGGGCGGGCCTGTGCCGTGGGGGCGCTCTTTCCCTTCCGCCTCCGCCACGGTCTCCACCATGGCGGAGGCAGAAGAGACTCCCTCCACTGCGCATGCGCGGGAATGCCGTCAGCGGCCGCTGACGCTCCCGCGCATGCGCCGCCCGGAGATGTCATTTCCGCGCCAGCTGGCAGGGCACCAAAGGCCTTTTCCGCCAGCTGGCGGGGCGGAAATTCGTCCGGCGCCGACCTAGCCGTTTAAGGTTGGGGCTTGGCCCCCAAAGATGCGGAGCATTCCGCACCTTTGGGGCGGCGCGATGCCCAACTGATTTGCACCGTTTTGGGCGCCAGTCGGCGGACATCGCGCCGTTTCCGGAGAATTTCGCCCATGGTAACCCATAACTACTTTCATCTGACATTGCATTTTGGCATGCACATGTGCACTGATTGAGCTAAATGGTCTGTTTTGTAATTGTGTTCACTATTCAGCTTCCGAGTACAAGCAACTTCCTAATGGGATAGGAAGTCCTATTGAGATGTCTTGAATGCTTGCGAGTGGATAGACAATTCAGCACAAACAGGAAATTCCAATTTCCTTTTACCAATCATCTGACGTATCTTTTCACAAAACTGGCGCCTGCTTTCATGAGTAGAATTAACAAGACTTCGAAGCAGAATACCCAGTTGTCTAAACAATGGTGGAAAATGGGCGAGGGCTGTTGATATTTTAAAATTTCAACCTTTTCCAGTTTAATCTGTGATGTTTTTACGTAGGTGAGCCTCATAAATCCATGCAAATCAGGATTCTATTCGTTGGAGCCTGAGTGGGGAAACCTTGCTTTCACTCTGGGCAGAAGCTTGTTTCCAGCTGATCAAAAATAGAAAAGGCACTTCAGTTAAGGATGAAACTTTCCTTCTAACCTTGCAGACTTAACATTAAGTTCAATGATTTCAGATCATAACCACAGATCCCATTATTCAAGACAGAAGCTGTTGGTAATGATTCTGCTGTTGCTATTTACACCTCCTATAAATCCTTCTTATATCTCTTTACTCTTTATCCATTATCATTCCCTTCTGCCTTGTACCATCAACCTTTTAGTCAATTGATTTCCCATAAAGCATATAAAATAGAGGCAAGAATAGATCATATGACGCGTGGGGCCTCTTCCTTCAGTCAATATGATCATGGCTGAATTTCTGCCTTGACCCAAATTTCCCACTCATTCCCCATACTCCTTGATACCCTGAGAGACTAAACATCTCCTTTAGCTCAGTCGCAAATATATTCAATTCTGGAGTGTACTTAAAATCTTGGGTTAGAGAATTCCAAAGATTCGCACCTCTTTTTTAAAAAAAAAATTTTTTATTAAGGTTTTCATAAAATATCAATAACAAACTGAAAAAGGAACCCAACAGGGTTAAGTACAAAACACAGTCCAAAAAAGCAACCTTCCATACTCCCCTCCTCCCTGTACATAAATAATAAATTAACATTAACACCCTGACTTAGCACAACAAATATATACACCCCCTCAGACCCCCCAGTGTAAATAATAAACAACAAAAATAAAGTAAACTCCTCCCCCCCCCCCCCGAGTTGCTGCTGCCATTGACCAATGTATACCGTTCTGCCAATAAGTCTAAGAACGGTTCGCCATATCGTTGATCCAGGATTCCACGCTTGGGGGCCTCGCATCCTTCCACTGAAGAAGAATCCTCCGCCGGGCTACCAGGGACACAAAGGCCAGAATACCAGCCTCTTTCACCTCCTGCACTCCCGGCTCCTCTGCCACCCCAAATATTGCGAGCCCCCAGCCTGGCTTGACCCCAGAACCTTCCACCCTCGACACGTCCTCGCTACGCCCTTCCAAAATTCCTCCAGCGTGGGCATGCCCAGAACATATGGGTGTGATTCGCTGGACTCCCCAAGCACCTAACACACCTATCCTCGCCCCCAAAGTACCGGCTCATCCTTGTCCCGGTCAGGTGTGCCCTGTGCAGCACCTTAAACTGTATGAGGCTGAGCCTCGCGCACGATGAGCCCTCCCTAGGGCATCTGCCCACGTCCCTTCCTCGATCTCCTCTCCCAACTCCTCCTCCCATTTACCTTTCACCTCCACCACCGAGGCCTCCTCCTCCTCCTGCATCACCTGGTAAGTTTCCGAGATCTTTCCCCCCCCCCCCCCCCCCCCCCCCCCCCCCCCCGAGAGCACAGTGTCCTGTACTGTGCGTGGCAGCAGCCATGGGAATTCCACCGCCTGGCAAACACCCTTACCTGTAAGTACCTGAAGGTGTTCCCCGGGGGGAGCCCATACTTCTCCTCCAGCTCACCCAGGCTCGTGAAATTCCCGTCCACAAACAGGTCCCCCAACCTTCGTATCCCTGCCCTGTGCCACCCTGAAAACCCTCCATCTGTTCTCCCTGGGACGAACCGGTGGTTCCCCCGTATTGGGGTCCACACCGGGGCCCCAACTTCCCCACTGTGCCGCCTCCACTGCCCCCAGATTTTGAGGGCAGCTGCCACCACCGGGCTCGTGGTATACCTCCTTGGAAGGAACGGCAGCGGCGCCGTTACCAGCGCCCCCAGACGCGTACCCACACAAGACGCCGTCTCCAGCCTCTTCCATGCAGCCCCCTCCCCCAGCATCACCGACTTGCGCACCATCGTCGCATTGGCGGCCCAGTAGTATCCACAGAGGTTGGGCAGCGCCAGTCCCCCCCTATCTCTACTCCGCTCCAGGAACACCCTTCTCACCCTCGGAGTCCCTCTCGCCCACACAAACCCCATTATACTCCTGTTAACCCGCCTGAAAAAGGTCTTCGGGATAAACACGGGGAGGCACTGGAACAGGAACAAAAACCTTGGGAGCACCGTCATTTTGACTAACTGCACCCTACCCGCCAAGGACGGCGGCAACGCATCCCACCTCTTGAACTCCTCCTTCATTTGCTCCACCAGCCTTGTGAAATTAAGGGCCCCCCAGCTCCTGGCCACCTGGACCCCCAAATACCTGAAGCTCCTCTCCGCCCTTTTTAGTGGGAGCTCGCCAATCCCCCTCTCCTGGTCCCCTGGATGAACTACGAACAGCTCGCTGTTCCCCATGTTGAGCTTGTACCCAGAGAAATCTCCGAATTCCCTGAGGATCCTCGTTACCTCCGGCATTCCCCCCACCGGGTCCGCCACATATAGCAGCAAGTCGTCCGCATCGAGCGACACCCTATGCTCCTCCCCACCCCGCACCAAACCCCTCCAGTTCCTCGACTCCCTCAGTGCCATAGCCAGGGGTTCAATCGCCAGTGCGAAGAGCAGGGGGGACAGGGGTCACCCCTGCCTCGTCCCTCGGTGCAACCAAAAGTACTCAGACCTCCTCCTGTTCGTGGCCACACTTGCCATCGGGACCTCATACAACAGCCTAACCCACCTGACAAACCCCTCCCCAAACCCAAACCTCTTCAGCACCTCCCACAGGTACCCCCACTCTACCCTATCGAAGGCTTTCTCAGCATCCATCGCCACCACTATCTCCGCCTCCCCCTCCCTCGCCGGCATCATGATAACATTCAGATGCCTCCGCACATTCGCGTTCAACTGCCTCCCCTTCACGAACCCGGTCTGGTCTTCGTGGATGACCTGCGGCACACAATCCTCAATCCTCGTGGCTAAGACCTTCGGCAGCAATTTTGGCATCTACATTTAGCAAGGAAATCGGTCTGTAAGACCCACATTGCAAGGGATCCTTGTCCCGCTTCAGGATCAAGGAGATCAGTGCCCGGGACATCGTCGGGCGTAAAGCCCCCCCCTCCCTTGCCTCATAGAAGGTCCTAACTAGCAACGGGCCCAACAGGTCCGTATATTTTTCATAGAATTCGACCTGGAAACCGTCCGGCCCCGGTGCCTTCCCCGCCTGCATGCTCCCTATCCCTTTGGTCAGCTCCTCCAGCCCCATCGGGGCCCCCAATCCCGCCACCAGTCCCTCCTCCACCTTCGGAAACCTCAATTGGCCCAGAAAGCGGCCCATCCCTCTCTTCTCCAGTGGACCGATACAATTCCTCATAAAAGTCCCTGAAGACCCCATTGATGCCAATCCCACACCACACCACACTCCCTCCCCTGTCCTTAACTCCCCCGATCTCCCTAGCTGCGTCCCGCTTCCGAAGGTGATGCGCCAGCATCCGGCTTGCCTTTTCCCCATACTCGTAGACCGCCCCCTGGGCCTTCCTCCACAGCACCTCCGCCTTCCTGGTGGTCACCAGGTCGAATTCGGCCTGGAGGCTGCGCCTCTTCCTCAACAGTCCTTCCTCTGGCACCTGCGCATACCTCCTGTCTGCCCTCACCATCTTCCCCACCAGCCTCTCCCTCTCCCTCTGCTCCCTCCTCTCCTTGTGGGCCCTAATGGAGATCAGCTCTCCCCTAGCCACCGCCTTCAGCGCCTCCCGTACCATCCCCACTCGGACCTCCCCGTTATCATTGGCCTCCAGGTACCTCTCGGTCCGCTCACTCACCTCCTCGTCCGCCAACAGCCCCACCTCCATACGCCACAACAGGCGCTGGTCCCTCTCCTCCCCAGCTCTAAGTCCACCCAACGCGGGGCGTGATCCGAAATGGCTATCGCCGAGTACTCGGTATCCTCTACTCTCGCTATCAGCGCCCTACTCAAAATAAAAAAGTCAATCCGGGAATAAGCCTTATGGACATGTGAGAAGAATGAAAATTCCCTAGCCCCCGGCCTTGCAAATCTCCAAGGGTCCACCCCTCCCATCTGGTCCATAAACCCCCTCAGCACTTTAGCCGCCGGCGGCTTCCTACCCATCCTAGACCTGGAGCGATCCAGTGCCGGATCCAGCACCGTGTTAAAGTCTCCCCCCATTATCAGGCCCCCCCTTCCAAGTCTGGGATCCGACCCAACATGCACCGCATAAAACCCGCATCTTCCCTGTTCGGGGCATACACATTGACCAGTACCACCCTCTCTCCCTGCAACTTACCACTTACCATTACGTACTTACCACCATTGTCTGCCACTATGCTCGACGCCTCGAATGACACCTTCTTTCCCACCAAGGTCGCCACCCCTCGATTTTTGGCATCCAGCCCCGAATGAAACACCTGACCTACCCACCCTTTCCTCAATCTTACCTGGTCTGCCACCTTCAGGTGTGTCTCCTGGAGAATAACCACATCCGCCTTGAGCCCCTTCAGGTGCGCGAACACGCAGGCCAGCTTGACCGGCCCATTCAGTCCCCTTACATTCCAGGTTATCAGCCGGATCAGGGGGCTACCCACCCCCCTCCCCCGCCGACTAGCCATAACCCCTCCTCGGCCAGCCACGCGCCCGCACCCCGTATTGGGGTCCACACCGGGGCCCCAACTTCCCCACTGTGCCGCCTCCACTGCCCCCAGATTTTGAGGGCAGCTGCCACCACCGGGCTCATGGTATACCTCCTTGGAGGGAACGGCAGCGGCGCCGTTGCCAGCGCCCCCAGACACGTACGCACACAAGACGCCGTCTCCAGCCTCTTCCACGCAGCCCCCCTCGGCCTGCCACGCGCCCGCACCCCACGCCCGGCCCGTTCCCCACAGCAGCAGACCCCCGCCTTGACCACCACCCCCCCCCCCCCACACTCGCTCCAGCTCCCCCTTGACCATAGCAGCAGCAACTCGATTCCCCCCCACCACCCACCCTCCCCCGGCTAGGACCCATCCTAGCTGCTTTACTCCCCCCATTGTACTTCCGCAAGTCAGCTGACTCCTGCTGACCCCGGCCACGCCCGCCTCTCCTTCGATTCCTCCCATTGTGTGACTCGCCCTCCTCTTCCATTCCCCATCCGCAGGCTCTCCCCCTCCCCCTTCCATCCCAAGCGCGGGAAACAACCCTCGCTTCCCCGCCCCGGCTCCACCCCCTCCAGTCTTCAGCGCGGGAAAAAGCCCGCGCTTTCCACCTACCCGGCCCCGCAACCTCTGACGTAGCTCCTTTTACAGGCCCAGTCCCCTCACCCCCGACTCGGGCCTCCCCCTCCCCCGCGAGGCCCGATCTCACTGCCGGCCATCCACCCCTGTTCCATTTGCTTACCCCCCTCCAAGAGCCCCCCCCCCCGACCAACCCAACCAAAACAGTGCCCAACCCACCCTAACCACCCTCACCGAACCAGAAAGAAAAAAAAACAAGAGCAAAGGGCCCCCTCTCAAAAAGTTACATATCAACCGCAATCCCCAAACACCCATCCCGGCCCTCAATCTGTGTCCAACTTCTCGGCCTGAACATTGTGAAACCCATCTTAAGTGTGCACGGTAGCACAGTGATTAGCACTGTCGCTTCACAGCGCTAGGGATCCGGATTCAATTCCCGGCTTGCGTCACTGTCTGTGTGGAGTCTGCGCATTCTCTCCGTGTCTGCGTGGGTTTCCTCCGGGTGCTCCGGTTTCCTTCCACAATTTCCGAAAAATGTGCTTGTTAGGTGAATTGGGCATTCTGAATTCTCCCTCTGTGAACCCGAACAGGAATGTGGCAACTAGGAGCTTGTCACAGTAACTTCTTTGCAGTGTTAATGTAAGTCTACTTGTGACAATAATAAAGATTATTATTATTCTTAAACCAACCCTTTTATTTTCAACTTACCTCAAGTTTTGTGTGCAAGTGAAGACTTGAGGTTTGGAACATTTCCAAATTTAAGGCTTGGAGAAACAACATTTATAAAGGGGGGCATCAGAATTTTAAAACATGTTCTGTTTACGGACAGGTAGAGAGTGAGGAAACTAGAGCAGTTTAAATCGACCCCCCTTCTGCCCATGACAATCAATAAAACCAGGACCAGCGGACAACTTGGGCTGGATTCTCCGCCGGCGGGATGCTCCGTTTTGCCAGCAGCCCGGGGGTTCCCGGCGGCGTGGGGCTGCCCCACAATGGGAAACCCCATTGACCAGCCGGCCAAATGGAGCATCCCGCCGGCGTGCCGAACCAGAAATCTGGCGCAGTGGGACGGAGATCCAGCCCCTTGTCTCCCCAGCCTGGACTATAAAAAGGGAGTGCCATAAAAATTGTGTGTTAGAATTCTCTTAGAATCCCAATGTGCAGAAGAAGGCCATCAAGTCTGCACTGGCCCTCCAAAAGAGCACCCTGCCTCGGCCCACTCCACCGCCCAATCCCCGCAACCCCACCTAAACATCTTTGGACACTAAAGGGCAATTTAGCATGGCCAATCCACCTCACTGGCACATTTTTCGACTGTGGGAGCAAATCATAGCACCTGGAGGAAACCCACACAGACATGGAGATAAAGTGCAAACTCCACACAGACACTGACCTAAGGGCAGAATTTGACCTGGGTCCCTGGTGCTGTGAGGCAGCCGTGCTAACCACTGTGCCACCGCGCCGCACCATGCAAAAGTCCGCCATCTATCTCCTGAGGTGAACAATGGATTTTGACCAGAGGGATTGAAAGTGCTTGTTAGCTTGCAACTGACTCAGTAATCAGCAACATCACATGACCTAAGCTTGTGGAAAGTTTTAGTGTTATATTTCTAGACTCGCATTTCAATTTATTGTTTAAACTCCAGCCTACAAACATCAAAGCAACTGATCCTGGCAAACGTCCAAGCGATCGAAAACAAGCTGGATGAGCTTAACGCTAGACTTACATCTCAGAGGGAAGTGAGGGACTGCTGTGTGCTCTGTTTCACAGAGACATGGCTCACTCCTGCCTCGCCAGACTGTGCCATACAACCTGACAGCTTCTCATACATCGATGGACCGCAACTCCTCCTGGTGCTCAGACGTGGCCACCCTGGTGACCTAGTGCTCCCCGGGCCTGGAGTACCTGACTATGAAGTGCTGACCGTACTACCTTCCACGTGAGTTCACTTCAGCCATTATCACAGAGGTCTACATCCCACTCCAGACGGAAGTGAAGAAGGTTGATGAATTGTACACCGTCATAAATAACAGTGAAACAGAATACCCGGAGGCCTTGTTTGTCGTGGCCGGGGAAGTCAACCAGGCCGACCTCAAGGGCATACTGTCAAATTTCCACCACCACATCTCCTGTCCAACCAGGAGCCCCAACATCCTTGACCACTGCTACACAAACATCAAGGGCGCCTACCGATCCATCCCCCAACCACAGTTCGGAAAATTGGACCACAAGACGGTGCTCCTTCTCCCGTCATATAGGCAGAAACTTAAGAGCGAGAATCTGGTTAAGAAGGTCGTGCAATGCTAGTCAGAGGCAACATAAGAGCTCCTACATGACTGCCTGGAGTCAGTGGGCTGGTCTACATTCAAGAACTCAGCGGCCAACCTAAATGAGTATGCCACCCCCATCACAGACTTCATCAGTAAGTGTGTCAAAGACTGTGAGCCAAAGAAGGTAGTACTTGCGTTCCCCAACCGTAAACTATGGTTTAATCAGGAGATTGACTCCCTACCGAAATCCAGGTCTAAGGCGTCCAAGGCAGGTGACCCTGACCTATACAAGAAAATCTATGTACGGCCTCTGCAAAGTTATCAGGGATGCCAAGAGACAACACCAGACTAAGCTAGAGTCACAGACTAATGACACGGCATCTCGTTGGTTGTGGCAAGGCTTAAACAATATAACAAAGAAAAGCCGAGTAGAATCTTGGTAACACAGCACCCTTCCTCGATGAACTCAATGCATTTTATGCTTGTTTCGAGCAGGAAACCAATAAACCATTGTCAACTGCCTCAACAGCCTCGGACACACCCATGCCAACCGTTACAGCATCAGACGTCATATCAGCCTTATTGAAAGTGAATCCACAGAAAGCAATTAGGTCCTGATGGAGTCCCTGGTCGTGCACTAAGATCCTGTGTTGACCAACTGGCGGGTGTGTTTGAGGACATCTACAACCTCTCCCTACTCCGTTCCGAGGTTCCCACCTGCTTCAAGAAGACCACGATCATACCGGTGCCAAAGTATATCAGGCAACGTGCCTCAACGACTAACTTCCAGCGGCCTTTACATCTATCATTACGAAGTGCTTCAAGAGCCCGGCCCCGGGTCACTGTTCATGTGGAGTTTGCCCATTCTCCCCGTGTTTGCATGGGTTTCACCCCCACAACCAGGGTAGGTTGTGCAGGGTAGGTGAATTGGTCGCACTAAAATTGCCCTTAATTGTAAAAATATAATAGGGTACTCCAAATTTTTTTTTTTTTAAATGAATTGCTTCGAGTGATTGGTCACGAGGCACATCAACTCCATACTCCAACAATGCCTTGATCTACTGCAATTCGCATACCACCACAACTGGTCCACAGCAGACACTATCTCTCTGGCCCTACACTCCTATTCATTGACCACAGCTCTGCCTTCAAGACCATAATCCCAGTCAAGCTCATTTCCAAACTCCAAAACCTATTATTTGGCTCTTCTCTCTGCAACTGGATCCTTGACTTCCTGACCCATAGACTACAATCAGTAAAGATAAACAACGACACCTCCTCCATGATAAGCCTCAATATCTTGGCCCCTCAAGTTTGCATGCTTAGCTCACTACAATACTCCCTATACACACACACGTCAAAATTTGGCTCCAATTCAATCTACACGTTTGCTGATGGCACAACCGCAGTGTGTCGGATCTCAAACCACAAAGAGTCAGAGTACAGGATGGAGATAGAGACCCTACCTGCATGGTGCTACGACAACAATCTCCCCCTCAATGCCAGCAAAGCTAAGGAGCTGGTTATCGACTTTAGAAGGCAAAGTTTCGTACACATGGGCAGCTGAGTAGAACAGTGGTTAGCAATGTTGCTTCACAGCTCCAGGGACTTGGGTTCGATTCCCGGCTTGGGTTACTGTCTGTGCGGAGTCTGCATGTTCACAGTAACTTCATTACAGTGTTAATGTAAGCCTACTTGTGACACTAATAAAGATTATAGACACCCTTGTCTGCATCAATGGTGCCAAGGCGGAGATGGTCGTCAGGTTCAGATTCCTAGGTGTAAACAGCACCAACAATCTGTCCTGATCCACCCACATCGATGGTATGACCAAGAAAGCACAACAATGCCTGTACTTCCTCAGGAAATTAAGGAAATTCGACATTGACACTTTTACAGATGGACCATAGACAGCAACCCATCTGGCTGCATCACAGCCTGGTACGGCAACGACTCGGCCCAAGAAACTGCAGAGAGTCGTGAACACAGCCCAGTCCATCATGCAAACTCGCCTCCCATCCGTTGACTCTGTCTACACCTTCCGTTGCCTCGGGAACGCGGGCAGCATAATTAAAGACCCCTTCCATCCTGGGAATTTGCTCTTCCAACCTCTTCCATCGGGCAGAAGATACAAAAGTCTGAGAACAAGCACTTACAGATTCAAAAGCAGCTTCTTCTCCACTGCTACCAGACTCCTGAATGTCCCTCTTATGGATTGAACTGATTTCTCCACATATCATCTCTCCTGAGTAGTACTACACTCCGTATGCTTCACCAGATGTTTGTGTCTATGCATTTACATTGTGTATCTATCGTATGTCCTATGTTTTTCATGAATGGTACGATCTGACTTGACTGTATGCAGAGTAATGCTTTACATTGTACTTCGGTACACCGTCATAGTAAATCTAAATCAAAATCAACAACCTGCATCAACTTAGGCACCTGTTTTTTCTGGAAGATTGCTGCCGTCGCCTGTCAAGCAGACAAAGTCTCTCTACAACCAACCTCATCGCATCATCAAAAGATTCTGCAAACTCCTGCTTGAGCTAGCTTAACCACCTGCTCCTCCATGAAGAAACCTTAACAGGACTCTGACTTTCTGGACTCTGAAAATCACACGAACAGATATCCATATCAGTGATGCTTTCTCTTTTAAGTTATTCATAATCGTAAAAGCTCCTCTTTCCTGTCTTCTTATTGTGTGCATGGGTGTGTGTTTGAAGTTTCGACCATTCCCTGGGTGTGAATGTATGAATAAACTATCATTCTGATTGAACCCTAAAGAGAGTTTTCTGAGATTTACTTTCAAAATTGATTATCACTTATAAGCCATACCAACTTAGCAATAGACCGGTCTGAGCAGCTGGGAGTATGCGTTTCAAGTTTATGAACATTTTTTCACAATCTAATCCTAGCCTAGTTTGAAAATGAATAGTCGATCACTTAATTGTCAAAATAGGTTTACAAACAGAGGTGGAGGATATTGTTGATGACATACTTTACTGCAGTCGAACTTTGTCTGTCAAGCAGCAACCGTCTTAGTGAACTTTGGGTTGCTGTGCTCACAATAAGATGCAGACAGCAGGAAGCATGCACAACGAAAGGAAACCTGCTGGATGGTATTGATTCAAGTTTATAAGATCTCAAAAGGGATTGATGCGGTAGTCGCAAAGAAGGTTTTTTACCTCATAACTGAGACATATACAGATCTAAGTCCAATGTAATCCAACGACAACATTTTGGATTTGTTTACTCACCTTAAGATTACGTAAGATTTGCTTATTGACAATTGAGAAGGGTGTGGCCCATTATGAATTCTGAAGACAGGGATTAGCGAGGTTCTGAAATTTGTGTTTCAGCAAATAGAAGATAGAATAAAAGCGAAATACTGCGGATGTTGGAAATCTGAAATAAAAACAGAAAATGCTGGATAAACTCAGCAGGGATGAAGATAGACGTTGGACTGATGCTGAATATAGGCCGAAATGAAATAGCAAGTTGGTTTAGTTGAATAGTTTCTTCTCGTCCAATGTTTACTTTACTTTGCACCACAGAATAAGGCAAATGTCATGGCTCTGACATTTTTCAGGGCATCCCATCAGTCTTCCACTGGCGGAATCGTCACAAAAACATCAAGATCTTTCACATGGTGTTGCTATTTATGGGAATTTCTTGAAAGCCCAATAAAGGGCCAGAATATTTGTGTGCCCTTGAGAAGTCAAACCCACCACCAGATGGAGTTTGAGATCATTCCTGGTGTCTTCTTGGATCTCGCGTAGTTTCATATCTGATACTGGTAGTTGTTTGGAAATAAGATTGACATGCAGATCTACATCTGCAGCAATTCCACGACTAATATTTTGTAGCGGCTCTTGATAATGCATCTGTTGAGAATAAATATTTGCCTGGCATGTCGATGAGATTGAAGTCATAGCGTTGTAATTTCATTATCAACCTCTGAATGCGCAGAGACATTTGGCTGAGATTCTTCTTGATGATGTTAACCAAAGGACAATGATCTGTCTCAACTGTGAAAGTTGGAAGCCCATACAAGTAATCGTGGAATTTCTCCAAACTTACAACTATACCCAGCAATTCTTTTTCGATTTGAGCGCATCTCTGCTCTGTCATGGATCGTGATGCGTACACGACTGGTTTCCAATCATTCTCGAGTTGCAGAAGAACTGCATCTAGACCATCTTTCGACATGTCTGTTGACACTTTAATCTGCTTAGATGGGTTAAAATCTGTGAGAATTGGTGTGGTGGTTAGTGAAGCCATGAGCTTCTTCCACTCTTGCTCACGTTGCTCAATCCAAGTGAAATCCGTTCTCTTATGTAGGAGATCACGTAGCTGTGTTGTTTTTGCTGACAGGTTTGGAATGAATTTCCCTATAAAATTGATCATACCCATGACTCTTAAGATGGTTTTCCTGAATGTGGTTTTGGCATGTTGAGAATTGCTTGGATTTTGTCCTTGTCAAGGTTCAATGCCATGCGATGAGAGCTTGTCATCTAGGAATGTGACCTCACTTACTCCAAATTGGCACTTTTGCTCATTGAGCGTTCAGCCCGTTTCTCCTGATGCTCGTTAGAGCTTTAAGCAACCTCTTGTGCTCTTCTATGGTTGCGCCCAAGCAATGATATCATCCATATACACACATACACCTTTGATGCCTTTGATCATGTGCTCCATGGCACGGTAACAAATGCTGAAACGATGCCAAATGACACTCTCGGAAAGCAGTACCGTCCAAATGGCGTATTAAACGTGCAGTATTTTGTACTTTGTTCCTCTAGCTTTAGTTGCCAGAAACCTTGAGATGCGTCAAGTTTCGTAAAGAATTGTGCACCAGCCATCTCAGATGTGATTTCCTCATGCTTTGGTATTTGGTAATGTTCTCTTTTGATATTCTCATTATGATCTTTAGGATCCATGCATATGCAAATATCGCCATTCTCTTTCTTTGCAAACCATGGAGTTTACCCAATTGGTTGGTTCTTCTATCTTTCTGATTACTTTTAATTTTGTCATTCCGTCTAGCTCCTTTTTGAGCTGATCCCAATGAGGTTGCAGGTACCCTTCTGGGTGCCTGTATGACAGGTTTTGCATCCCCTTTGAGTTGTATCTTGTAAGTGAATGGTAGTGTACCAAAACCTGTGAACACATCGCTAATTTGCTGATAATGTTCTCAGAATCGTCGGAGTGTTGATCCAATCCTTTGTGGATGCTGTATACCAACTGCACTAGACCTAATTCTTCACAGGACCGATCACCTAATAATGAATCCAAGCCCTCGGATACAATATAGAATGGGATGGAATAAACTGTGTACTTCACCACCACACTCAGGTCACAAGCGCCATAACATTTCATGCTTGAACCATTATAATCTCTCAGAGATATTTCGTGATTTCTTCCAATTGGCTGAATTTTTAGATTTTTCTAATCAGTCATGCTGATTAAATTGACGTTGGCACCAGTGTCTAACTTCAATTGGACCACTGTACCATTCACTTCAAGTGGTAGCAGCCATTTGTCCTCATCAACCACATTTATTTTAAATGGAGTATCAGTGTGCATTTTTTTTTAAAGCTTGAGAATGTTTGATGTCTCTAAAAATTATTATTCTCTGTTATTACTCCAATAAACAATGATGTTTCATCACTGGAGACTGTGCCGACTGATCTGGGGTTGAGCTTAGAGTGACAATTCTGAGCAAAGTGATTTTTTGCTTTTGATCTGGAACAACACTTGTCAAACGCTGGACACTGCCTTAATTTGTGTCTTTGACCACATCTTTTACACAGGAATACTTTGTCCTGATCTTTAACCTGTTTGTTGGTGTGCAAGGAGCTGCAGGAACTTTCCCGTCTTTTTATGGATGTTTCCCGCCTATTTAGAAAAAGGGCAGTAACCAGAGTGCATTCCTCCAATAAGACCACCATTACTGAGAAACATTTTAGAATGCTGTGCTGCTAGTTCGTGAGTCTGACAAATCTTAACTGTTTGTTCCAAAGACAGGTCCGATTCCCTCAGCAACCATTCCCTCAGTTTATTTTCAGTCACACCAAACACAATCTGGTCCCGAATCATGGAAGATTCCACCACAGAAAATTTGCAGGTTTTAGTTTTTAACTTTAAATCAGTGATGAAATGATCTATGGACTCTTCTGTCTTCTGTAAACATGATCTAAACACATAGCATTCATAAATTTCATTCTTTCTGGAGTGCAATGTTCATCAAATCTTTGAATTACTTGATTAAAATTTTTACTATCATCATCGTTTGCAGATTTAAACGTATTAAGCACAGCAATTGCTTTGGGCCCTGCCGCTGTTAGGAGCATTGATACCTTACGCGAATCTGATTGACTTCCGAAATTTACTGCAGTAAGAAACAAATTAAATTGTTGTTTAAACACATGCCAGTTGCTCTGCACATTACCATGAAATCTGAGACTCATTGGTGGCTTCAACGACTCCATGTTGCTAATTCTGGCCATGATGTGGCGATGCCGGCGTTGGACTGGGGTGAGCACAGTAAGAAGTCTTACAACACCAGGTTAAAGTCCAACAGGTTTGTTTCAAATCACTAGCTTTTGGAGCACTGCTCCTTCCTCAGGTGAATTTAACCTGATGTTGTGAGACTTCTTAATTCTGGCAGTCTGCAAAATCTTAAAATCTCTGTGGAGCTCGTGGAAGGCTGATAGTTTTATTTCTCAGTGTTTAATACCATCCAACCCTGGTACCATGTAATGTTCTTGTCAAATGACCTGATTTATAATACAAGAATACTTGTAGCTAAAGTTATAAACTATTTATTAACATTAACTGTGGATCAACTATATAAAAACAACAGATGAATAACAGTGTAATTGTGCACAAGCAACCTCTCTCTCTCTTCGTCAGTCTGAGGTCACCTGACTCTAACATTTACTTATATACTAATGAGACTTCTAGTGGGCAGTCAGTGAATTACAACACAACCATGATATCACCACAACTATCCATAACTCTAGACTACAGCATAAGTATAAAAGTGCATGTTGCCACACAACATGGACTCCCAGAGGGATACACCACCGCTATCAATATTTATAGCCCCTAGTTTTGATCCGTCTCACAGCTGGGAAATCTTCTTTTATCTCTACCCTACCAGATTCTTTCATATTGTGACCTCCATCAGATCACCCCTCAATCTTCTTCTGTCTGCAGAAAGATCCCCAGCTGTTAGCTGTATAACTTACCTGATGAATAGAATGCTCATTGTTGTAAACCTCTTTTGCATTTTCTCCCGTGCCTGCATATACTTTTTTATAATATGAAGACCAGAACTGTGTACAGTTTTCCAATTGTGATTTCAGGTTCCTCACAGTTTTAGCATGTCTTTTCAACATTGTGCCTCTAGAAATGAACCTCAGTGCTTTGTTCACTTTTAAAATAGCTTCAATAACTGGGGTGCCACTTTAAGTGATTTGTGTATCTGTACCCATATCCCTTTGCTCCTCCACCTCATTTAAACTCTTATTTTCCAAGGAGCATGCTGTTCCCTTATTCTCCCTACCAAGATGCATTACCTCGTTTGCCAATTACACACCCATTCTCCAAATTTATTAATGTCTCTGCTATTTTGTTGACTTTTTACTCTATATTAACTGCAATCTCCAATTTGAAGTCATCCATAACTTTTGAAATTCTACTCCCAATTTCCAATTTCAAGTCATTTACGTAAATAGTGCACAATTGTGTACTCAACACAGATTCCTGTGGAACACCACTTTCCATCTTCGACCAATTTAACTCCTACTCTCTGGTTTCTGTTTTGCAGCCATCCTCTATTCTTTCTTCTACTTTTTCCCTGACTCCACACACTGACTGTTGTGAAAACCCCCAAAGAGCATCGCAAATGCTTACTGGAGAAAAAATGTCACCCAGGGAAATGGAAGCATTAGAACAGGTGACCAACAGATATTCAAGCAGTTAGGTTTCAAGAGCACCTTAAAAGAGAAGAAAGAGGTAGAGAAATATTTAGGTACGAATTTCCAGGGCGGGATTCTCCGAAACCCCGGCCAAATGTTGATGCCGGCGTCAAAACCGGTGCGAGTGACACCGGTGTCAACGGGCCTCCAGGCCCAGTCATTCTCCTCTTCCTCGGGGGCTCGAGCGGCGCCGGAGTGCTGTGCGCTGCTCCAGCATCAAAAGCCAGCCCTTCACAGCCAGTGCAGGTCCACGCATGTGTGCCATGGGCGGCGTGGGTCCATGCAGGCACGCCACGGCCATCTCCGTGCCGATGCATGTGCGTAGGTTGCCGACTCTGCGTCCGCCCCCGAGAAACATGGCGGCGCCCTACAGTGGCCCGGCGCAGAAGAACATAGACCCCCACCCCTGGAATGAGCGCACCCGCCGATCGGTAGCCCCCAATCGCGGGCCTGGCCACCATGGAGGCCCCCCCGGAGTCGAATCCCCCCGTCCCCCACCAGGACGGCCCCTGCAGCCAGAACGCCGAGATCCCGCCGGGTGGGACCATATGCAAACCACGCCGGCGGAACTCGGCGGGCACTCGGCCCGTCGAGCGGGGGGGAATCGGCAGCCCGGCTTGGGAGCGGTGTGGCTGGATTATCACGCCCCCCCCCCTGCCGATTCTCCGACCCGGCGCAGGCTCAGAGAATCCCAGCCCAGAACTTTGTGCCTCGGCAGCTGAAGGCATGGACACCAATATTACAACAAAGAAAACTACGGTGCATATGAGGCCAGTACTGGAGGAGTCCAGAGATCTTGGATATATGCAGGAGTGAAAAAGGTTTGAGTAATAGAAGGGTGAGGCCATGGAGTAATTTGAAAAGAAGATCGAAATTTTTAAATCAGGATGTTACCAAACCAGGAACCAGTGTCGGTCAGTCAGCACAGAGTCAATGATAACCAAAACAGCTTCTTCCCTACTGCCATCAGACTTTTTAATGGACCTACGTCGTATTAAGTTGATCTTGTCTCTACACCTTGCTATAACTGTAATATTATATTCTGCAGTCTCTCGTTCCTTCCCTAATTACGCTATGCATTGTTTGTACAGCATGCAAGAAAAAATACTTTTCACTGTATACCAATACATGTGACAATAATAAATCAAATTAAAGTCAATAAGCGCAGTCAACAGGACTCAAGGCAAGTTAGGATATGGGTTTGAACCAATAACTTTCTGACTCAAAAGTGCTTGTTGCTGAAGCATAGCTGACACCTCTTCGAAATAGTTCCACAGGATAGTCTTTGCAGTTTCCCATTCTGAAACTTAGGACTGGACTCTCCGTTTCAGTGGCTAAGGGACGGCTGAAACGAAGAGTTCTCGGGTGTTTTATGACGGCAAAATCAGCGCTGAGGCCTCACCGATTCCGGGACCGGTGAGGGGCTAGCAGCGGCACCGGGTAAAACTCCTGGCTCCCGTGCCAAAAACGGCCGGAGAATGGCTGGGTCCATGGCCACGCATGTGCACGGCGACTACCTGCAGCGATCGTGGTGTACAACATGGCGCCGGCCATGCGAGGATCCGACCCTCACATGGGACCCCACCGGCCACACCCTGGTCACCCCCCACCAGTCCCCCCATCAGCCCCCCTGGCTAATGGCATGGATCCCGGCTGAGTGTGGCGGCGTTGGACACAGTCCGCAGCCACCACACTGGGTTCCCGACCGTCCAGACCACACGTCAACCGTGCGGTCGGGAACTTGGTCCATCGGGAGCAGAGCATCGTGGGAGGGCCTTCCGAAGATGCCATTTCGGAGGGGGCGGAAATTTGAAAACCGCATCAAACCACCGCCGCCCCATATTTGGACGTCGGAAGTGATTCTCTGCCCCAATCGCCGATTATAATATCGCCGTCGGGCAACGGAGAATTCCGCACACAGTCTCTTTAGCCAGTTGTCAACGTTTGGTTCATGAGTTCCCAAAGTTGCTAAGTTTCTCTTTCTGCTCGTTGGCCCTGCAGTTGAGTATACCAGTGATTGTGTCTCATTTGCTCTGCATTTTTTTCCTTCCAGCTTCTGTAGAAATAACAAAATAGACAGATACACAAAATGTATTGTTTTCTTTTCCTTGCTGTTATTTTTATGCATCTCCTCACATTGCATAAACCTTATCCATAAAGCTTTTCTTCTGTTTTAACACTAGTTGTGCACAAATGAACTGTCAGTACTAGTGCTCCCATGTCTCCTCAACCTGCCAACTCGACAAAGTGAGGTCCCTGTATCTCTGCAGCCTCCCCTTTAATAGAAGGGTATCTACCGTTTCTTCTGTTGGTTGGCATTCACATGAATTATGTGCAATTGTTCCTGCATGAGAACAGAAAGCTTGTTATTTTCTAGCACAAACAGATTGATTTGGGAACTATTGGAGACCTCTCATCACTTCTTTTATGGGGTTTCCATGGAGATGATAAGGCTTCAAAGGCATGCTTGCATCATAGAATTCTGCAGCTATGCATTAAACTTCTTCCATACGAAGGAGTCTCTACACATAGGTATCACAGGGTTATGTACTTTATTGTATGACTGTACTTTAAAGATAATATTAGTCTGCACTCTGCAAAGTGGCTATACAAGAAAAATGTCAGCATGCAAATTGATGATTGCTGACCTAATGGGGTTATTAAACCTATTTCAGCATTGGAGATGCACCTGGACATAAACGAGTTACTATTCACTTTCCCCGCCATTTTTCTGAGTTTTGTATTGTGGGGTCTCTTGCTTTTGATCCAGTGAATTATTTGAGTTATGATTCTCTGGCCACCATTCAACCGGAAAAAAAAATCTGTGTCCTGTTTCGGGCAGTTTTGTCGCTATTCAACAACATTTTGACATTTTTCTGGCCTCAGGGATCTCTCTCTGCGGAAGCCGCACTTGTGCCAGGACTTCAGGAAATGCCCTTCGCAGATCGTCTGGCTGCCCCGATCTGTTCCCCCCACCCCCTTTCAGCCCATCTCCCCACATTTGTGACTGCCTCCCCCACCCCCAACCTTGGGGAGCTCTCGGGGACACCCCCTCCACCTGGTATTACCCCCCCCCCCAACTCCCTGGGCCTGATACCTGGCAGTGTCGACCTGGCACACGACCTGACATGCCAACACCAGCTTGGCACCCTGACAGTGCTCCAGTGCCAGAGGGAGCGCAAGGTGCCATCCTTCTTTGTCCCGGACCACCCAGTGGTCCCTAATGGCACAAAATACCCCTCCAGGTGCTATTACTACTGGTCCACATTTGTGGAAACCAGTAGTAAACGGCTCCCTGGTGAGGTCTCCCAGATGCAGCCGTTGGGTCGTGGGTGCTGAGAGAATCCCGCAAATGCATATTTAAATGAGCCTAATGGTTCATTCAAATATGCTGGACCACAGTCAGTGAGGGCAAGATCCAGATCGCGAGATTTCGTTAAATCTCAGGAAGCATTTTGAGCGTCCCAAATCTAACGAGAGCCCTCTTGTCCCGACAACAAGTCAGGCGCGATGAGACCGTTGAATCTCGACCTCTGAGAAGTTTGCTGATCACCTTTACTTTCTTCCTGCTGCACTGTTTTGTTCAGTTTGCTGCCCATTGATTTTATTCTGAGTAGCACAAGTTTGAGTTAGAAACAGGATTCTCAGAGCTGCTCATTCAAGAGTCAGCTGTGGCTCATTTGCCCCACTCTCGTCTCTGAGTTAATAGGTTAGAGAGTCAAGCCCCACACCAGTGACTTGAGCACAGGAACGGAGAATTCCGCTGCAGATTTCAGCTGAGGGAATGCTGCACTGTTGAAAGTCCCTCTTTAGGATGGCACATCAAATTAGGTGTTGTCAAAATAGAGCAGGGTAGTTCGCCCTGATGTCCTAGCCAATATTTATCCCTTGACCAATTTCACTAAGAAACAGATAATCGAGGTCTTATTATGTGAACATTAGTTTGTTATGTTTTATAAATTACTGCAGTGACTGCTCTTCAGTGCCCTTCATTGGTTGCAAAGTGCTTTGGGAGGACCTGAGACTGTGAATGGTGCTTATATAAATACAGGCTTTTCCTTCTTTCTTTTTTGTTTCTTACCACCTGCGCCATGTATCTTCTGATCCTCCCAGGAGCAGTGTATCATTTGCTGATGAGATTGATAACTTTGTTCTGCTCAGCAATATTAAACTGAGCTCAGCTCAGGGTTTCTGGTGGTGTCAGTATTCAGGTGGAGCCAAACGGAGTGAAAAGATTTATCCCTCTCTTTGTTCCGGGAGCAGATTACAGGGCTTGGAATTTTGTAGCCATTAATTCCAGCTAAACCTCAGCAAGCACATATGGCCGGATTCCCCATTCCTGAGAAGCCGGGGTGGGATTCATGGAGTTCTACGACAGCAAAACTGCCACCGCACCTGGACTGATTCAACAACCGCTAAGGGGCTAGCACCGGCGCCAGGAGAAACACAATCGATTCCAATGAGAAACAGAGCTGGATTCGCCTGGTTCAGGATTGCACCCAGGAGGCTGGCAAATTGCAGCCGCATATATATATACTTCACTCCCCACACACACCACCCCAGCCAACAAGATGGCAGTAAGTCGCGCGGCTTCGAGATTTCCCGACGCGGAACTGGAGATCTTGCTGGACATCGTGGAGGAGAGAATGATGACCCTCGACCCTGGGGTGGGAAGGAGTCTACCAGCTGCTGCCATTTGGCAGGCCTGGGCGCAGATGGCAGAGGTGATCAGCGCCATGGGCAACACCATCGGACCAGCAAGCAGTGCCGCAAAACACCGCACGACCTCCTCAGGGCGGCCGGGGTGAGTAGGCAACACTGTGCCCCTGACACTAACCCCCGTCCCACACACCCATAACCCACCCCCCACCCCCACCCAGAGGGAGGCCAATACCCCACCTAGCACCACATGCTGGCACCCATACCGGCCGTCATGGCCGGGTCCCCTGGCCACTGAAGGCACCAGCTACCTTCCCCCTGGGCTCCATGTGTCTACCAGTGACAAGGGTGAAACAGACAAAGACGGCAGCCCTCGACACGTATTCCGGGACACCCCAGAGCTTGAGTCCAGGCATGATACTGACTTCCCATCACGACTATCTCCAACACCATCCACCATCCGAAAGAAACTCACCTCGGTTGGGCACCTTAGTGAAGAGACTCCCAGGGCACTATCTGGTATGCACTGCTCACATGCTCCGGTACAGCAGGTGAGGGTAGGAACTCCCGAGAGGGCGGACAGTTGGAGGGCGGGCCGATCCCAGGAACTAGCTGCCGGCCAGATGGGTTTCAGGCTTCTGGAACGGATGGTCTCATCGATTATGGAGATGCAGTTGCAGAGCCAATGACTGCATGAGGGGTTATCAGTGAGCATCCAGCACCTGCAGCTGCAGTTGGAAGAGTTCAACTGCATGCAGAAGCAGGAGGTGATGCCGACCATGCATGCCACCGAGTCCAACCCCACACAGGTGGTGTCCACAGTCGAGGCCTTGGGGACAAAGGTTTCGGCTCTTGTGTGGCCTCCTGTTCCTGCCCATTCTCACCCTCCCTGCATCCTCCTCATCGGACGAGGTCTGGCTCCATTCTCTTCCTCCAGCACATCGCTCCTCTGCTGCGCGATGTTGTACAGGACGCAGCAGGTCACCACGATGTGGTCAACCCTCCCAGCACTATACTTGAGGGACGCTCCAGATCGGTCCAGGCACCTGAACCGCATCTTCAGGATGCCGAAGCACCGCTTGATCGCAACCCTGGGCATGAGCATTGTTATAGCGGGTCTCCGCGTCAGTCTGTGGCCTCCGGATAGACGTCATCACTCACGACCGTAGCGGATATCCCCTGTGGCCCAGGTACCACTGCAAATCAGGGTTCAAAGTTCATGGGCGCGATTCTCCACTCCCGCGCCGATTGGGAGAATCACCTGGGCCGCCAAAATTTCCCAGGACGCCGGTCCGAAGCCCTCCCGCGATTCTCCCAAGCGGCGGGAACGGCCCGGTCGGGTTTCGCGGGCCGCAGGCCGGAGAATCGCCAGAGACACCCAAGATGGCGATTTTCCGGCACCCCCGCTATTCTCAGGCCCGGATGGGCCGAGCGGCCAGGCCAAAACGGCGGGTTCCCCCCGGCGCCGTCCACACCTGGTCGCTGCCGTCATGAGCGGTGCGTGAACGCTGGGGGGGGGCCTGTGGGGGCGCGAGGGGGGATCCTGCACCAGGGGGTACCTCAAATGTGGGGTGGCCCGTGATCGGTGCCCACCGATCGTCGGGCCGTCCTCTCTGAAGGAGGACCTCCTTCCTTCCGCGGCCCCGCAAGATCCGTCCGCCATCTTCTTGCGGGGCGGACTTAGAGAGGACGGCAACCACGCTTGCGCGGGTTGGCACCAGCCAACCCGCGCATGCGTGGATGACGCCCGTTATGCGGCGCCGCCTTTACGCGGGCGACAAGGCCGGGCCGATTGTCAGGGCCCGAATCGGTCAGGACAGTGGCCGTTTCACGCCGTCGTGAACCTCGCGCCGTTCATGACGGCGCGGCCACTTCGGCGCGGGAGTGGAGAATCCCACCCCATGTGTGTTATATGCAGGGAAATGAAAGTTTTAACCTCTTTATTTTTTTCAACGGATGCAGTGAGATCTTAAATCATCAGCTGAAGTAATTATCAGAAATGTAACATTGAATAACAAAGCAATGCGATTGTGAGAGGGGAACTCTTGCACAGAGCGGCCAGCATTCTGAAAGCAAGTTGCGTATTGGGCATTTCTTCCTGCGATCTGGAACGACACGATGCATCGCCCCGTGATTGGGAACACGGCGACTCATGGCCCGGCGACCCATCCTCAGGTCACGACTCTGGGTTTAAAAATGACTGCTCTAATGCATCTCAACATTTACACAATGTTAGGCAATCTAATGGTCAATTTATCTTTGAAGGACAGTGCCCTATTTTCAATCACTGCAATGAAAGCACACCTAAATTATAAGACAGCATCTAATTTGAAGCTGTCAAAACATGCAACGCTTAGCCGTCAGAATGTTCCCAGCTCCTGAGCAGGCTTCCCCAACGTTTAGGAATTCTCTTACCAGGTAGGTTTTAGAAGCCTTCCAAATCCTGTCCGAACCAATGAAAATACGAATTTTCCCTCGGGCCACCTCGATGCCAGAGGACCTGATGCAGGGTTGCAACTTGACCCTCGCCCAAACCACTTTGTGCCAATGGGAAATTTGTGAGGGCCCATTTTTATACGGGAAATTAACATTTGCAGTGAAAAAAAGTTTTCGCGATTCCTAACCCCATTCCCAACTCCAGTAGGATACATAAATGCAAACCATGAGATCAGCTTTCATATGCATGTTGAATATGAACATACATATTTGAACCTCATACCATTTCCATCAACCTACTGTGTGCTGCCAGAATGCCTATCCAACATTATGGCATAGATGAGTCACCATTTCCTTCAACAAAACTGACTTTATTGGTTTCACTGGATTCTGCAACTTCATCACAGTCTCTATCCCTCTCCCTAGACAGAATGTAGCAAACCTGTGGTAGGTTTTACCCAGAAATGAGGTTCCTTATCCCCATGCTTACCATCCTCAAAGCTGCTTCCTCGTACCCCTAGAACATTGTCCGTCTCCACCTCTATTTCAGCTTACCACAACTGAAATCCTTAGTCGAAATGTTTCCTTACTTAGCTCCACTTGTTCTCTTACTGGCCACCCTCCTACACCCTCCACAAAATTAAACTCGTCTAAAGTTCAGCCATGTATACCTTGATATGCAAGTGGGAAGGAGATCAAGGGGAACAGACTTGTAATTATTTCAAGAAAATGATAAAACCAAAGTAATACAGTGATATTTACACATCATGCCTTCTCATTATTCCAGTGCAAATATTCACTTTTAATTTATTGAGATGTAAAAGATGGCATAGCTAAAAAAATTTAATGATCTCTGAAATAAAAATGTATACTGCCAAAAATACTCAGCAGCACAGGCAACGTCTGTGGAGAGATAAGCAGATTAATGGGGGGCAAATTTTAACCTGAAAAGGTGGGTGGATTTACGAGTGGGTGACAAGTTAAAGAACGAAAATTGCAGGGAAGTCAGAATGTTGGCAGGAAATTGCCGACTTCTATCTTTAACCTGAGCGTGATCGGCAGCACGTGGGTGAACCATGAGAAACAATTGGTCAGCTATTTAAGTAGGTCAAGTGCTCATTATCTGCTTCTTTAAGCCTGAATTCTGACTTTAACATGGGCCAGATTTCTATCTGCTCTGGAAATGGGATAGGGAAACTTAGATTTTGGAAGCAAATTTGAAATTCCAGCCCCCTCCCAACCCTGTCCTTTTTGGGGATTGAGATGGCCTTGAGTCGTAACTCTTCATGCACAATATCAGGGTCGCCATCATATTTCCCGTTGCACACTATTTTCACCTGCTCTAGCTTGTTTTGTGAACCTTAAAAAAACAATTTTTTAATATTAACTTATGGGATGAGGGTGTCACAAGTTTGGACATCATTTATTGCCCATCCTCAATTGACCTTCAGAAAGAGGTGGTGAGCTGCCTTCTTGAACCGTTGCAGTCCCCGAGGTGTAGGTACACCCATGGTGCAATTAGGGAGGGAATTCCAGGATCTTGACCCAGGAACAGTGAAGGAACGGCGATATATTTCGTGGTCAGGATAGTGAGAGCATGGTCGACTGCACATGTGTTGCAATAAGGGCTCCAATGCACAATACATGAGCCAAAAGGGCTATCTCTTTGAATGTGTATTTATTCTGTAACAACCACACAAGGTTCCTGCATGTCTGCACCTGTTACCCTGGAAATTGCCACGATAATTTATTTTATGGGAACAAAGGCTGCCAAGAATGTTCCAGCTACGTCCACAGATGTATGGGTGGATACTTGGAGGATATTTATCCCCTGAGGAGGTGGCAATACAACAACCTCAGCCAGACAGCACAGAAGGTACGACAAAAGCTATACAAGAACTATAATTTGAGCAGCCCAATGGCCTGTTCAGATGTGGTTTAGATGCCCTGACTGCTCAGTGGGGCTTTGGAGTGTGCACTGTCCAGAATATCCCAATCATTACAGCACGCTGCCTACTCCATAACTTTGTGCAGCAAAGGAGCATGGCACTGCAGCTAGAGGAGGGTGAGGAACAGAACCTCTCCTTGGATGAGGAGCAGCAGGATGAGGGAGGCAGAAGGCCCATGGGAAGGACCCCAAAGACAAGGCAGATGACCTGACTGCTGATGGAATGAAGAGTCCATGCAGGACCTCATTGAAATCAGGGGCTTACTCATCCCATGCCACTTTATATGATGGTTACCTTGCAAGAGTATGAAGCACGACTTGGAAGGCAGAGAAAGGACCTGCAAGCACCAAAGGCAGGGCACTTGAAGCATAATTAATTCAACTTGATACTATACTAAGGTGACAGGTGAAAAATGAATGACGTTTGATCACATATAAACTGCAACATTCTGAAATCATAGAATCCCTACAGTGTAGAAAGGGGGCATTCAGTCCATCGAGTCTGCACCAACCCTCTGAAAGAGCACCCTACCTAGGCCCACTCCCCCGCTCTATTCTGTAACCCAGTAACCCGACCGAGCCTTTTGGAAACTAAGGGGCAATTTAGCATGGCCAATTCACCTAACCTGCACATCTTTGGACTGCAGGAGGAAACCGGAGCACCCAGAGGAGCAGGCACGGGGAGAATGTGCAAACTCCACACAGTCACCCAAGGTCGCAATTGAACCCAGGGCTCTGGCGATGTGAAGTAGCAGTGCTAACCACTGTGCCACTGTGCTACCCTATATATGTAAATAATCCCACATTTTAAAAATTTGCTCTTGGGATGTAGACGTCGCTGGACCAGCATTTGTTGCCCATCCCTAATTGCCTTTCAACTGAGTAGCTTGCTCGGCCATTTCAGTGGGGGCAGTTAAGAGTCAACCTCATCGCTGTGTGAGCCTGGAGTCACATGTAGTCCAGGCAGCATAAGGATGGCAGATTTCCAGGGGCGGCACAGTGGAGCAGTGATTAGCACTACTGTCTACGTCGCTGAGGACCCAGGTTCGTTCCTGGCCCCGGATCACTGTCCGTGTGGAGTTTGCACATTCTCCCCATGTCTGCGTGTGTTTCACCACCACAACCCAAAGATGTACTGCTTAGGTGGATTGACCACGCTAAATTGCCCCTTAATTGGAAAAAATATAATAATTGGGTACTCTAAATTTATGAAAATAAAGGATGGCAAATTTCCTTCCTTGAAGGACATTAATGAACTAGGTGGGTTTTTACGACAATTGGCAATGGTTTCATGGTTATCATTAGACTTTTAATTCTAGATTTGTATTGAATTTAAATTTCACCATCTGTCATGGTATGTTCAAACCCGGGTCCCCAGAGCAGTACCCTGGATCTCTGGATTACTAGTCCAGTGACAATACCACTACGCCACCACTTCACACAAAGGTTTTTGCTTAAGTTTATGCACGTCTTGTACGTTCATCTGCATTACTACACTTATCTAAACACCATAGTGTCCCAGTTAGTTAATTAGTACTCTAAGTTACACAGTGTCCTCCGGTCTTGGACACTCCTACATAGTTCTCCTCTTATTGCCTTTTAGGAGCTGGAGGCAGGCTGCTCCTATCTCTGGCTATATGACTGGGAGGAGCATGGTAGTCTACCTCATCATCCAGGGATCCACTGGGACCCACAGTGTGACTGCACTACCTGCATCTCTGCAGAGGCAGCCACCCTCACTCAGATCCAGCTCGTAGATGGTGCAACAGGCTGAGGGGCCAAGGAATCTGACGATGGTGAAATTCCCTCAAAATGCATCAATCCTGTACCCTCCAGTTCAGATTGCTCAGACCATGGTGTGCTGTCCTGATGGCTGGGTGGGGTGGGCTGCTGGTGCACCGTTGCTATCCCTTGCAGCCAGCAATCTTCTGCCTGTAAGATAGTCCTGTTCAGGGACCATAGCTCTTCCCCACTACTGTTATGGACCTAGTGTCATTGCGCAGGTGTTCTTATAACTCTTGCATGCACTCCACATGTTGCTGCATGCTGTTCACCATAAGGCTGGCTATTCTCTTGTCGCTGCTGATCATTGTCAAGGAAATGACTACCACAGACTCCTTTTTACATAATGCATGAGCTCGCTATGCCTCAGGAAACTCAGCCAGATTGCCAATTATCTGCCACTGTAGGTCCAAATACTCAGACTCCTGAGATTCTGCCTCACTGGCCCACAGAGCTTCCCTGGGACTGTCCTCTGCCATCCGGGGGGTAACTGTTCACAGAAACCTCTGCCTTTGACACCACCTTCTGTACATTGGTGCCCTGCTCTTCAATCAATGCTCTGCGCTGTATATCCCCATTTATTCAGCACCGGCCCGCGGCAACATGGCGGAGCCCTACAGGGGCCCGGCACGGAGGAACATAGGACCCCCCCGGAATTAGCACGCCTGCCGATCGGTTGCCCCTAATTGCAGGCATGGCCACCGTGGAGGCCCCCCCAACCAGGACGGCCCTCGCAGCCAGAACGCAGAGGTGCCGGCAGGTACGACCATACGCAAATGACACTGGCGGGACTCAGCCCATCGAGCGCGCAGAATCGCCGCGGGGGCGCTTTCAACGGCTCCGACCGGCGTCGCGGCGACCACGCCGGCGCGATTGGAGAATCGGCGGCCCGATGTCAGAGCGGCGTGGCGGGACTTGCGCACCTCCCCGGCGATTCTCAGACCCAGCGCAGGCTCGGAGAATCCTGGCCAAGGTTTCTAGGCAAAGGATAAACTTCCTGGAGCAACAATACCTCAGGAAGCTCAGAATTCCCTGTCATGTGGGCTCTTCGTGATATACATTGTGGTGTCCAGGGCACGAGTTCACTATTTGAGAATAGTCTTGAACTTCAAAGGACATTGGTGGATTGGGCAAACAAGTAGCAGATGAAGTTCAATGCAGAGAAGTGTGAGATGATTCATTTTGGCAGGAAGTCTATGGAGCCACTGTAAAATAAAGGGAGATACTCTAAAGGAGGTACAGAAACAGAGGGGCCTCATTGTCCATAAATCATTGAAGATAACAGGACATGTTGAGAGAGCAGTTAGTAAGGATTATAATATCTTGGGCTTTATTAATAGGGGCATTAGTACAAGAATAAGAGGTAATGTTGAACTTGTATAAGACCTCATCTGGAGTACTGTATCCACACTGGAGGAAAAATATGAAGGCATTGGAGTGAGTACGGAAGAGATTCACAAGAATGATTCCAGGGATAAAGAACTGTAGCTATGGGAATAGATTGGAGAGGTTGGGTCTGTTTTCCTTGGAGAAAATGAGGCAGAGAGGAGACTTGATCGAGGTATTCAAGATCCTGAGGGGTATGGATGGGGTAAATAGTGAGAAATTGTTGCCACACGAGAACATCAAGAAGTAAAGGGCCCAGATTCAAAATAATTGACAAAAGGAGCAAAAGTGATGTGAGAAAAAGATTTTTCACCCAGAAGTGTTTGGTGTTTGAAACAAAATTCTTGAAAGAGCAGTGGGGGCAGGTTCAATCGCGGTATTTAAAAGGGAATCAGGTTGCTATCTGACAAGAAAGAATGTATAAGGTTATGAGGATAGGGCAGGGGAGTGGGACGAGGTAGAGTGATCTTTCAGTGAGCCAGTGCAGACCCGATGGGCTGAGTGGCCTCTTTCTACACTGTAAAGATTCTTCCACCCCGCAAGAACGCCATGGGCGAGACCCGGACGCTGGGGAAGCCCATTGACCTCAGGCGGGATTCTCCGGTTGCCGGTAGGAGACGGCCGGAAAATCCCATCCTGTGTGATTTGCAGCCTCCAGGAAGAAATCCGCCTGCTAAGCAGACCAGGTGGACAAACATTGTGATTGGCTATTAAAGCCAACACAGTCCTCAATATCTTTGCCCCTCGCTCCTTCTGCAGATCAGCAGATGATAATTACTATCTGTTGCTCACAGATGACCAGTGCCACGTTTGACACTTATTTGCACTTCTGATTTGATGAGACCACTCAGAATGAGCGGGTGCTGAGCATTGCCACTCTGGTTTGTTTCCCACAGGGCCTGAGAGTCATTGAATGCAGACATTTTGCAAATATGTTCCCAGATCACCCTGGAGTCTTCATGAACCTAAAGTGCTTCCATTGCATCAATGTGCAGCTAGCACGCAACCACAGGAAGATCATCATGCATATCTGTGCAAGATTTCCAGGGAGCTACCAAAATGTTTTCACCTTGCACCAGTCAAGCCTCTCTGAGATAGTCACACCTCGAAGCAGTATTGCTCTTCGTGACAAAGTTTAACCTCTGAAGGCAAGGCTGATAACACCAGCGAGGAGCCCAAAGACTGATGCCCAACAAAGATGCAGTCGAAGCCAGAGCATTAAAGTATTGATAGGCAAGCAGTCAAGATTCTGAAGATGCATGTTAGGTGCCTCAACAGATTTAAGGGCTCTATTCACCAAGCATCAATTTGAACCAATGCTGTAATGAGGTCAGGAGCTGATTGGTCATGCAGAACCCTAACTGAGTGTCAGTAGCAGGTTATTACTAAGCAAGTGCTGCTTGATAGCACTGTTGATGACCCCTTCCATCACTTTACTGATGATCAAGAGTTGGCAGATAGGGCAGTAATTCACTGGGTTGAACGTGTCCTGTTTTTTGTGTACAGGACATACTTGAGTAATTTTCCACATTGCCGGGTAGATTGCGACTGAAACTGCCAACAGCAACTTCACACCAATTACTGCTCCAGACTTGCCTCTTTCTCAATGACCCTGAGGCTCAGCATCTTCATTGAACAGAGTTTGGAGTGTCCAGCACCCTCTGGGAAATCTCCACTTCTGTCCTTGGCTCCTTCACCTGCTCCTGCCCACTTGTGATGTGCGAGACCATGTGACAACCCAACTACCTGTCTTGGTAGCTCCACCAAAGCATGTGTAGCTGAGCTGGTGGAGGGTGCACATGAGTGCTTTGAGAGTGGATGCTCAGAGTAAGTGACCTCCCCCAAAATGTCTTCCTCCTCCTCCTGCACCACCTCATGACAGACAATTGTCGGGTCAGTGTAAGACGAAATGCATGAATTAGCACTGTCAAGGAATGAGGATGTTATGTCACAGCATATTTATAATAATGATAATCTTTATTGTCACAAGTAGGCTTACATTAACACTGCAATGAAGTTACTCTGAAAATCCCGAGTCGCTGCACTCCGGCACCTGTTTGGGTACACTGAGGGAGAATTCAGAATGTCCAATTCTCCTAAGAAGCACGTCTTTCGGGACTTGTGGGAGGAAACCGGAGCACCCGGATGAAAACCATGCAGACACGGGGAGAACACGCAGACTCCGCACAGACAGTGATCCAAGCCAGGAATCGAACCCGAGTCCCTGGTGCTGTGAATCAACAGTGCTAACCACTGTGCTATCGTGCCGCCCTCATTCATGCTTCGGTGCTGACTCGATGGGCTGAAGGCCTCTTCTGCACTGTATTATTCTGTGTTTCTGTAAGTCTGACCGCAGAGGTTAAATATTTTAGCTGAAATAGACTGTTGCAGATCATCATCACACTCCTTACACTAACTGGTGAGAAAATCCAGAAGTCAAATGCAAATACAGTAGCTTAGTTTTTTAAAATAAATTTAGAATACCCAATTTTTTTTTTCCAATTAAGGGGCAATTGAGCGTGGCCAATCCATCTAATCTGCACATCTTTGGGTTGTGGGGGTGAAACCCACGCAGATATGGAGAGAATGTGCAAACTCCATACGGACAGTAACCAGGGGCCGGGATTTGAACCCGGGTCCTCAGTGCCATAGCCCCAGTGCTAACCACTGCGCCAGGTGCCACCCTTACAGTGGCTTAGTTAAAAAGAGACTGAAAAATGCACTGCTGGAACATCTAGGTTGCCAAAGTGCTGTCAGGTTTCCCTGCTGCGAGCAGGTTCAAACATTAAAATTCAGCGTCATGTTTCAGGTCAATAACATTTAATCAAATCTGTTTTGGATTCCAGCAGTTTCTGATTTTATTTCAAAAATTTAGTTTTTGTCATAAAGTGAATCTTGTATGATAAATAAATGATCTAACTTCCTCTGCTGTTTTGACAGAATTAGAGGTGTATGTTTGAATTTGTTTAAGAAAGTAACAACAAAACGTCCATTATTTTTTCTTCAACAGTCCCACCAAACAAAAAGAATGCTGCTGAGAACATGTGGGGAAATGGTTCAATAGGCAGGCCTTGTATTTTGAAAATGGCATGCAGACATGCCTCTGTAAATACCCAGGCCAAACCTTTACATGCTCACTCCCCCCTCCCCCTCCTCGAGGTGGATTCTGAAGTGGGAGGATAGGGCTGGAGGCGTAAAATTGCATGGGCAAGGTTCCCTCTAGGATCCCACCTGCCCCGACCCAGATGCTATTTTATGGTAAGGCAGACAGGGCCTTGGACAGGAGGCACACCCGTGCTCCCAATAAGGCCCTCAAGTGGCCACAGAATGGCCTTTCCTGGCGAGTCTCAATTTTTAAGCTGCCGGGCGCCAGTTGGATCAGGGTGTCGAATAGAAAAAGTGAACAATCTCAACCACAGGTGGGGCGGGGCGGGGGGGGTGGGGGAGGTGGGATGCGGTGTCTCAATTGAAGGCCCATCCTCTCAGGGACCTTGGAGCGTCTGCCTTCCATCACCCCCCCAGCCTTCTTCCCAACATCAAGATCATTCCCCTCCTGAAGCTCGCTGGGCATTCCCTACACTCCCACTGGGACTCCTGGTATTACCTGCAGTGTGGTCCCAGGACTGAGGGAGTGATTTAATGGGAAAGAAACTCCCGTTTTGGGCGCGTTCAGCTATTTAACGGGATTCCGTTTATTTATTGGGCCTTGCCGAGGATCGCCCTGCCGAGGCTGCACTTGGACTAATGCACTTGCACTAACGAGTTCAACCACCCCCACCACGGCCTCCGGACCCCCCCCCCCCCCCCCTCCCCCAACATCCCAACTTAACAATTCAGATGTCCTCAAGCCCTCCCCTCCCTGCACCCCACCTTATAAGGGCAGGGCATCCCCAGGCCAGATGCCCGGCATGGGCAAGATGCCACCTAGGCAAGCCAGCCTGGCACACTGGCAGTGCCACCTGTGCATCATGGCACTGCCAGGATGGCACCCAGGTAGAACAACCTGGGCCTAAATTTTCAGAAAGGGGAGCACTCAGTGCCCATCATCCTGTGAGTCAGCCAGAAACACATCCCTTTCGACTTTGACTGGCCTTCTGCCATTCCACGCTCAATTCAGGTGACACAGCCACGGTGGTCGAATGGTATCAGTAGTGCCAGGGTATCACCCTTCCCAGAGCCCAACTGCCCAGTGGCCCCGATCGACTGGGAGACACTACCCCCCCCCCCCCAAAGTGTCGGTATGCCTGTTCGGCACGGTAGCACAGTGGGTAGCACTGTGGTGTTACAGCTCCAGGGTCCCAGGTATGATTCCCAGCGTGGGTCACTGTGCGGAGTCTGCATGTTCTCCCCGTGTGTGCGTGGGTTTCCTCCGGGTGGTCCGGTTTCCTCCCACAATCCAAAGACGTGCAGGTTAGGTGGATTGGCCATGCTAAATTGCCATTAGTGTCCAAAAAGGTTAGGAGGGGTTACTGGGTTAAAGGGATAGGGTGGAAGTATGGGCTTAAGTGGTGTGGTCTTTCCAGGGTTGGTGCAGACTCGATGGGCCAAATGGCCTCCTTTCGCACTGTAAATTCTATGTTCTATATTTATGGAGACCAGTGCTAAATGGTGCCTGGCCGAGGCTATTAGGTCCCGTGCCTTGGGTAACCCCGGCGTCCACACATTCAAATGAGACTAACTACTCACTTGAATATGCAAATCTGGATCCCGCCCATTGAGGGCGAGATCCAGATCACGACGTCACACGAGGTCTCGCAAAAGGCCTCTCGTGACATTAACGACCTCGTTGCATCCCGAGTTGGGTGTGACAAGGCCATGAATCATGCCATTAGGCTCAAGCACAGCTCAGGCATGGCACTGTCGTGGAGGGGCTGGAGAGCTGTCAGCCAGTCTGATTGGCTGGCAGCTCTCCAAGGTTGAACCTCCATCCAAGGGCAATGGAAGTTCCGTCTGCTGCCAATTAACATTCAATTGAGCATGGAGTGGCAGCCGGCCAGTCAACGTCGGAAGGGATGCGTTTCCAGCCTACTCACAGGATGATGGGCACCGAGTGCTCACCATTCTGAAAATTCAGGCCCAAGTTTTTTATTACTGAACTGAGTGTTATTCCCTGTGTATCTAGCTGCCATAAAACAGGGAATAACACACTGCTGACTATGAGTTAATTGTGTTCTTTTAGAACTCTGAAAGGCCAATAGCTCATGAGTGCTGCAGACAGAAGTGAGTTATAGCAGTATTATGCGTGAGTGAAAGAACAGCTGGAACGTTGATTACCAGTGAGATAATTGGTTAATTATTTCAGAGTGAACGGCCCTTGAAAGCTCAGCACAACTTTAACAGAGAGAGACTCCTCATTAGTACAATCCTGAAAACTAAACAATGGATTAACAATGCCTTTAGTCCAGCTCTGTTTTTCCTAAGTGATTATGACATCAGCAAAGAAATTCTTTGGAGGATCCTAAGCCGAGAGTTCTGAAGAAGATGCATTATCATGCATCATTCAAATGACAAGCTTGCTAAATCGCCCTGCATCAATAACTAATTACAGATGTTGATTGAACTTCTTCATTCTGTCTCACTTTGTGATTCCTCCCAGGCACTTTGCCCAATGATTCCAGAATCATTTGTGATCTCTATAAAATCAGAGAGACGGAGACAGCTCTTCAACATTTACTTACCCCAACAAATCCAATATTTCTCAATACTTTGATCTTGAAAAGGTTTGCACAAGGTGGATACACCTATTGAAAGCCGAGTCACGCCCACACTACGTGGACGTGTACAAGTCAATTGGTTAGCGTTGTTTCTCCACTGGGAGACAACAGCAAATGCTTTCCAAAGCTCTTGTTGCTAATTCTCACTCTGGGGCCACTGGCAGCCATTGATGTGTTTTCAGATTTATATGGATGGCGAGGCTGATAGCCTCACACAAAGATGGCCTTTTACTTTTGTGTCCAACTCAGAATAATTCCTGATTTTGCAGAAAACAAACTAACTGGAATATCTGAAAATGTATTTCTGTCCAAGTTAGCTTCAGCTGCATCTCATTTAAGCAGTTAATTTGGGTGGCGAAAAATGGCACTCTGCTTAATCACTCAGTGGTCAGTGCTGACATCTTTGTCATTTTGTGTTATGTGTTAAAGGATGGAACATTGGAGGAAACATCAATACCTGAAGTGATAATGTGTGACCCCCGCCAGGCATAGAGGCCCTAAAGCTATGTGGAGTACAACCTCACAGTTACACCAAAATGTCACCTCTGATACGCTCTGGTACAATCCCTTGCCAAAGTTTCTGCGATCAATGGAAGAAGCCCCAATTTACATAGGTGCAAGTGCCATCTGGGGTATTTTTCTGCCACTATCTGCCCCATGTGGCTGGAAGCTGGAATGGTTAGTACCCCATTGTGAAGAAAGAGTTGCCCCTGCTGGCTATACCATAGTTGAAATGGCACCCAAGCAATTTGCTATCCTCTTTTTAAATTGTCTTATCTGCCCTCTGCAAGAACATTTTCTGACCCTGGATTTTATGTGGCTCGTGAATGCCACCTTTCTCAGTGTGCCGACTGCCATTGATACACCAAGTCGCTCATCCAGAACCAGGACTAACAACTCCCTAAACCCCTTTTAGCTAATACAGAAACTAGTACGAATGTTAGCAACCCAACATAACTTTTCTTTTTCACATGCTCAATAATTCCTCAGGTCTCCCCCTGAAGTAGATAAATCCTCCTGGAATCACAGTTTAGATCTTTCCTAATTGCAGTCTCCAATGCCAACAAAAGTGTGACGAGGTAGAACTCAGCCCATCGGGGGCGGAGCATCGGGGGAGGGCCTCAGGTGACGTCCTGAGGCCGTCCATACGCCGTGCGTCGTACTGTGCGAGTACGCCATTTTGCGTACTTCCTTGTCACGATTTGTGTTCTTTATTTGATGACACAACGCACATCTATCACCCAGCAAATAATGAATCCCAGCCAACTCTCCATCAGGAGAAGAAAGCCACACTTATCTTCCCACCTTAAGTTCTGTCAGTCCCCAAGCTAAAATCAAATCTTAATCAAAGACAAAGTTTGGTGTGATGTATCATGCCTCATGAATTAAGTTTCAATAGCATGCACCAATGTAGGATAACCTGGTCATAGGCATAAGATTTTGTTTTCCAAAACAGCTAGGGGAGGAGACAAATGCAAGGACAAAGTATGGTTGAGCTACTTTCATGCATCAGTTAATCACAGTTTGTGACAGCCCACTATTAAATGACTGATTTTTCCTGTTTCCAAATGGTTACATCTGACTTTGTTCAAAAACTGAGTGTGGAAGTTTTCACGTCTAATTGTACCACCCACAACAATAAAAACAAAATGACTATGTCACTGATGGTGCCATTGTACAATGGCCTAGATTTTGCTGGCCAAGTAACATCATGGTTAATTGTGCTGACTGTTATTTGTTTGTAAATCATGCAACCCCCAGTGTAACTCAGTGGGTTGGATTTTCTGAATGCCGATGCCGAAATCGCGTTCGGCGATTGGCCGGAGAATCCCAGTTGGCGCCGAAATCGGGGACAGCGAGCTTTTGGAAAGCTCTACCCCCCTCCAAAATGGCATACTCGCAAAGTACGAAGCACGGCATATAGACGGCCTCAGGACGTCACCTGAGGCCCTCCCCCGATAGGCTGAGTTCCTGAAGGCATGGGGAGCGTTTGCTATTTTTTTTCGGGAACCCGGCGTGGCGGGCGCAGACTGAGTCCAGCTCCGCCACAGTCGCTGCGGAGCCGATCCGCGGGCAGGGGGGTTTTGCCGAAGGCTGGGGATCCTCTGAGGGTGGCGAGTCTGGCTAAATTATTTGGCAGGCCGGGTCCGTGGGCGTCCGCCACCATGCCCACCTTGTTTTTGCAGACACCTTCCTGTTGCTGTTATTATTCCTTCCCTCCTTCTCCTTCCCTCTCCCTCCCACCCTCCCCTCCCTCACCACCTCACCCTCCTCCTCCACTACAACCCCCCCTCCCTCCCCCTCCCCCTCACCTCCCCCTACCGCCTCCCCCTCCCCTATTCCTTCCCTCCCCCTCTCCTCCCCCTCCCCCCATCCCCTCCCCCTCTCCTCCCCCTCCCCCCATCCCCTCCCCCTCTCCTCCCCCTCCCCCCATCCCCTCTATCTCCTTCCCCCCTCACTCTCCTTATCCCTCCTCCCCTCCCTCCCCCTCCCCTCCCCCAAACACCCCCCTCCTCCCCTCCTCCCCCCTCCTCCCCCTCCCCCCCTCCTCCCCTCCTCCCCCTCCCCCTCCTTCTCCCCCACCCCACCCCCTCCCCCTTCCTCCCCTCCCTCCTCCCTCCCCTACCCCCTCCCCCTTCCCCCTCCACCTCCCCCTCCCCTCCCCTCCCCTACCGCCTCCCCTCCCTCCCCCTCCCTCCCCCTCCCCTATTCCTTCCATCCCCCACTCCTCCCCTCCCTCCTCCCTCTCCTCCCCCTCTCTCTCCTCCCTCTCCCTCCCCTCCCCCCCAACCACCCTCCCCTCCCCGCCCCCTCCTCCCGCCTCCTCCCCCTCCCCCTTCTCCTCCCCCCACCCCCCCCACCCTCAACCCCCCCACCCACACCCCTCTCCCCCTTCCCCCTTCCCTCCTACCCCACCCCCTCCCCCCTTCTCCCCCCCTTTCCCCCTCTCCCCCCCCCCCCCCCCACTTTGCCAAATTCTGGTAAGATTCCATTTATATCTGAGCTGAAGAGTGAGGGATAAATGCCATTGAATGGACCACCATGGGATGGCTCAACTCAAGCAAAATCTAGGCCAGTGTCTGTGCAACAAATGAGACTTTGTTATGCAGATGTTATATTTTCTGAGACCTTTAATTGGTGCTTATGAATGTAATCTGTTAATAGAATACTGTGATGCATAACTCCAATAGTGCATATGGAATATTCCCAAGAATTTTCTCTGGGGACCTGGCTTTCTACACTGTTTTTTAGCGGTTATTAAGTAGGTGCTGGTATCTGTTCCCTGGGAAATCGTTTTGAAAGACTTTCATTCCAAAATGTGATTAGATTCCATAATCCGCTTTACATATAGAATTACTTCCAATTGATTAAAATGGAACAGCCTGACAGATTAAGTATTCCAAACATACTTGATGTATCAGTAAAAGGAAGGATTAAGCCCCTCCTACCCTGATTCTCAATGCTCGCCGTCTAACTGCCGATTATATATTTTTAGCGAGAATCCTTTCTCTCCTCCATCCAAATGCCAATTTTGCTCTCCTGCCACTTTGGCTGTACATCTTTTGACAGAAGCATCAATGCATATTGGGTGTTACATTGCATGTTTTCTGCCATGGGTCAGGTAAAAGCCATTGAATCAGAAGGCTGTGACTTCAAGTTCCCATGCACAAATTTCAGCACAACTTCAAGGCTTACACACCCAGTGTAGCGGTAAGCAAGCATTTCTTTGTCAGATATACCATGAGCTGAATTCTCTGTTTGGGAGATTATGGGCGGGATTCTCCGTTGCCCGACGCCGATATCGTAATCAGCGATTGGGCGGAGAATGCCTGTTTACGACCGAATCAGGAGCGGCGCCTGTTTCCAGATGCTCCGCCCCTTCCAAAAAAGCATCATCGAGGAGTACGCCACACGCCGTTGGGACGGCCTCAGGGCATTATCTGAAGGCCCTCCCCCGATGCTCCGCCCTTGATGGGCCGAGTTTCTGACGGCGCAGGACACGTGTGCTCGCAGTTTTCATGAATCCGGTGTGGCGGATACAGACTGTGTCCAGCACCGCCACAGTCGGAAGGGAGCTGAGCTGCTGGCCAGGGGGGCTTCAGCGAGGGCTGGGAGGTGGCCCAAGAGTGACGAGGGGGTGTCCAGGGGGACACTATCTGGCAGGTTGGGTCCGCGCGCAGCTTCTGCCATGCTGTACGGCGCAACTGCTGCAGGTCGCCGCCGTGCGCATGCGCGGTCACAGACCCAGCAATTCTCCAGGCATTTATATCGGGAAAGCCGTGCATTTTACGTGGCACAGCTGCTAGCACCTCACCGGTCAGAAGATCGGACACTTCCTCTGGACCGAGCATCAAAATCGGAGAATCCATCCCTATGTTCTCCGGCCAGAGATGAATCGCCTCTGACCTGCGCGCGCGTTGGGAGCAGGAATCCAGCGGTGATTCACTATCCCTTGCCATCCAAATTTATACATAGCGGGATTTGCGTGGGATTCATTTGTGGAACTGGCTAATGGACCGGCATTTTGAGCGGGCGGTCAGATAGCATGTCCGGTGGCTGGTCACCGTCCCCCACGCAACGTACCTCCACTCCCCCCTCACCATAGGATTTGATGGGTTCACCCCCCCCCCCCACATAGTACAAAAGTGAACCGATCCCCCATTCCCCACCGACCCCCAGTTAGAGACCCCCACCAGACACTCCCTCATTAGAGAGATCCCCACCAAAGGTCCCCCATTACAATTTGCGCCCACATAAATCCTGGCCCAGAGGACTGTAGAATCATGCAGGCTTGGAGAATCCAGGGTCTCTGGCTTGTTAATAGGATGTGAATGGGTTCATTTGACCTATTTGCATCCTCCTGCTGGTGTACGACACAAATCCCGATACCGCCACCAATGGAGGCACTGGAGCATCGGAACAGGACTGGTGAAGGACCTCCCGCCAAGGCCGCAATTTGTCCCATTTGCTGCACTAACGAGCGGAAGAGATTGGGGTGCCATTTTTACAAGGCTTCCCTATCTCCAGACCCCTCACCGCGGCCTCTGGACCCCTCTGGCTGGCAGTGCCCCTGCTAGGCTGAGAGTGCCACATGGGCCCCAGGTGCCAGACTGGCAGTACCATGGTGCCCAGGTGGCAAAAGTACTGGCAGGGTTCCACCCTGCCCAGGAGTCAACCATCTGGGGGCCTCCAATTGCCTGGGAGACATACTCCCCCTCCCCGGACCGTTCTACCTGGTCCACGTTGGTGGAGACCAGTGCGTTGGTGGAGAGGTCGCTCACGAGAATGCATCCTACAGGTCCGTTTGCTGGTGCTTGCTGTATGAAAACAAGCCTGCTGTGTTTCCCATATTATAAGTGATCAGTTTTCAGAAGTAATTCTTTGACTATGCTTCAGGATGTCCTGAGGTATTGAAAGTGCTGTCTAATACAAGTCTTTGTTTCGCATTCTTCCTTCTCTGAGTTGTTACGACACCCTGGGCGAATGCACGGTCAATTCCAGCCCCACAGCACAGGATGCACAACACAAGTGAATCAACTAATAATCCTTCTGAAAATACAAGATCCTTGGCTATCCGATAATTACAGTCACCAGGTTTGGACACAATTACTGTTTATTTACAACCAGAACAAATATTGAATATGCAGTAAAACAACTAGTTAAAGGCGAATGATTACCTGACTCCCTTTTTAACTGCCCCGTCCTCTACCCACACACAGAAGACAGACAACATGGTGTGGGGGGGAGGGGAAGAAAATAATGCGGATGAAGGTCGAAAGTCTTTGCTTCTGATGGTGCACTTCCTTCACCATAAACTTGCAGATTAGATTCTTCCGTTTCCAGCTGGGAATGGTCTTTTTGTAGCGTCATTCAGTCAGAATCCTGGGAATTTAGGAAATATCTTACTCACAGGCAGCAGGCTTTGTGGAGACCCATTAGTTCTCATCAAGCTGGGCCTTCAGCTGGGTGTTTGCTCCAGGCCTCAATC
The DNA here is from genome assembly GCF_047496885.1 of Scyliorhinus torazame. NCBI lineage: Eukaryota > Metazoa > Chordata > Chondrichthyes > Carcharhiniformes > Scyliorhinidae > Scyliorhinus > Scyliorhinus torazame. Next base: position 208,487,672 of record NC_092708.1, on the reverse strand, counting down.
TTCGTATAAATACACTTCAATTCGCATCAATCCCTGCTTTCAGCTCGTGGTCTGACTTTACTTCTCTGCAGTCCCAAGTAAACCATGCCCAGACTTGCTAGAGAGAGAGATCTTTCACTGGATTTCCAGAGAGAATTCATCAGGGGCGGGATTTTCCCCTATCCGGCAGGGCGGGGGGTTCCGGCGTAATGGAGTGGCGGGAACCACTCGAGCGTCGGGCCGCCCCAAAGGTGCGGAAGTCTCCGCACCTTTAGGGGCCAAGCCCTCACCATGAGGGACTAGGCCCTCGCCGGCCGACACCAAAAGGTCTTCGCCGGGCGACGCATGCAAGGGAGCGTCAGCGGCTGCTGACGTCATCCCCGCGCATGCGCAGGGGAGGGGGTCTCTTCCGCCTCCGTCATAGTGAAGACCATGGCGAAGGCGGAAGAAAAAGAGTGCCATCACGGCACAGGCCCGCCCGCGGATCGGTGGGTCCCGATCGCGGGCCAGGGCACCGTGGGGGCACCCCCCGGGGCCAGATTGCCCCGCGCCCCTCCCCCCCAGGACCCCGGAGACCGCCCGCGCCGCCTTGTCCTGCCATTCAAAAGGTGGTTTAATCCACGCCGGCTGGAGAGGGCTGACAGCGGCGGGACTTCGGCCCATCGCGGGCCGGAGAATCACCGGGGGTGGGCCGGCCGACTGGCGTGTCGCGATTCCCGCCCCCACCGAATCTCTGGTGGCGGAGAATTCGGGACACGGCGGGGGCGGGATTCACGCCAGCCCCCGGCGATTCTCCGACCCGGTGGGGGGTCGGAGAATCGTGCCCCAGATCTTTGATCCAGGCTTCAGAACCAAAGTGAGACTAACTCCAGCCTTGCGACTCTGAGAAACATGTCAGTGGGACCAGAACCAATCACCAATGGGCAGGGCACAGACATTTGAGCCAATTCATTGGCCACCAGCCAAGTCAATCAAAGCGAGTCATCACTGATGTCTTCAGGATTCTTCCTGCTTGAGTTCAAGATCCAGGCTATTGCTTCTGCTTGAGTTAAAGATACAGGCTGCATTAAAGTCACAGGTCCCTCAAACATCCAAGGGTCAAAACTATGACCGCAAAATAAAAGAAAGGGGAAGTAAGGGAATAAACAGAAAACAAACAGAGGGACCTTTACAGAGTACATATCACAAGTTAACATTTGGGAAGCAGAAGAAACCTTTCCAGAATTTCCCACCCTTGTCCTAACAGTCGGAAGCAGACTGACAGGTGGGGGAGCCTAAAACTAGGTGGAAGCTTGTTGTGGAAGCGGGCACCATACTTATTGCCTACCCTTCTGCCAAGATTTTATCAGTGATTGGGTAGGTACCAGGTGTCCTGCATACCCTTGGACCAATTACTGTCTCCAAGTAGCCAATTAATAGCGACTTAAGTGCCTCTTCTTGCCACCGTTCGTACATTACCTTGGTGGGGATGACCACATTACTTTGCTAGGCTGGCAGGGTTTCGGGAGAAAGAGGTTGATCCTGTTTGTGAAGCCTGATCCCAAATGGAAACCCCACAGCAGCAAAGGTCAAACCTGCTTGCAACGCCACCTCCCCCCCCCATACCCCACCCCAAAGCCTCATCATCATCCCCCTCCCAGTCAATCCACCCCACGTTCATGATTATCCAGCCTCCATTGCTCTTCCTTGTTGAGGACAGACTACAGTCCTAGCACTGGCTACTGGTCCCAGTGCCACTGCTGGGACTGGAATGCTCACAGCTGTCTGATTGGCTGGCAACTCTTGGAGGTGGGACATTCTCCCGCAGCAGCGGCCAAAGCTGCGAGCTCTACCTGACAACTGTAAAATCCAGTTGTGCTTCCCAGGCTAGCCAAGGCAGGTTCACCCCTGACCTTTCGGTCAGTGAGTAGGTCCAAAAGCCCCGTCAATAATTCCAGCTAATGTGTCCACTTCTGCAAGTTGATAAACTGGTGATCTATACACGCAGATAGCAAAACTGGATACTCAAAAATTTTCATTCTATTTAATGTCAGAAATGGAATACTACAGGTAAAAATTAAAATATATATTCCTCCCGTTCGCTTCTGGCTGCTTTCATTGAATTTTCATGAGATGGAAGGCCTTCTCTTTGTTTTTCAGCCCTTGAGCCTTGTCCGCTGCTCACCTATTTGAAACAAGCATTTGGAACTTCTACGCTGTTGATTGGAGAATGCCCATGCTTAAAGCTGGTGCTGCTTCTCTTTATTTATCATACTGCTGTTTCTGCATGATTTATTTTACAATGTGCTGCTGATGTTTTTCCCCCCCTTGTGCCACAGGGCTCCCTTACCCAGAATCTGGCACTAATTTAATGCAAAATACAGTGAATGCTGGAAATCAGAAATAAAAACAGAAAATCCTTCAAATACTCAACGGGTCAGGCAACGTCTGTGGAGAGAGAAATAATTAATGTTTCAGATCGGTGGCCTGTTATCAGAACTGCTAATTACACTAATCACACAGCTCAACATGGGCATTTATTTCAACTTGGCGATAGCTGAGCAGGGTTTGCTAAAGGAAGTGGAGTTCATGCAGAGGAAAGAAAAGAGGCATGATTCTCAGTTTCAGCGACTGAGTGCTGGCGGCGGAACGGAATCGGTGGACTGGAGGGGGCCCGCCAGACCCGCGGCCCCCCACCGCTGCAGAGCGGCGGACATTGGACCTGGTCGGTGGACCCAGAGAGCGCGCTGTCACTGAGAAGGAGGTCGGCATCAGGGAACTAAGTGAGCCCCGCTGAGTTGCTGTGTGCCTATGGTATGTGTGGCACCATCCCCATATCACCCCACCACTCTACCACCCCACCCCAGCACCCCATCACCTCGACACCACCCTTCCACCATCCTCACCCGAGATCCAACCACGTGTCATGTCTTGTGTCCTGCAGGATCACCTGGCGATGAATTGGGCCCTTCAGGTTGCCCCCCACCCCTGGCCACATCCCCAGGACACATCGAGCAACAAGGCGGGACCAGACAGTGACGCGAGCCACCAAACGCCAGCCTGCAACACCCCAGTCCAAGGATGTCACCCACTTTCTGTCACAGCTGTCTCCAATATCCTCCACCATCCCAGAGACACTCACCTCGTTGGGCATTATAGCGAAGAGGCTCCTGGGGCACTATCTGGTGTGCACCACACACATGCAGCGGTGCATCAGGTGGAGGTAGGAACCCCCGAGGCGGATGGCAGGATGTCAGCCCGACCTCAGGAACTAGCTGCTGTCCAGGCGGGTCTCAGTCTTCTGGAAAGGACGGTCCTATTGATGTTAGAGATACAGATACAGAGGAACCACAGAAGGGGTTGTCAGCATCCATCCAGCGCCTGCAGGTGCAGTTGGAGGAGTCCAACTGTCTGCAGGGGGTGGTGCTGACCATGCGTGTTACCCAGGCCAACACTGAATGGGTGGTGTCTACGGTGGAGGCCTTGGGGCAAAGGTATCGGCCATGGATCAAGATATCCAGGACCTGGGACACTCTGTGCGGGCCGTGGTAGAGGCATATGACAGGGCCAATCCTGTCAGAGGCAGCCAAGTGCCAGGGCCAGCTGGACATTGCAGTGGCGCTGCAGAGCTTGGCCCAGTCACAACAGGTCATGGCTACGGGCATCAACAGCATTGCCCGGGCGCTGGCTGACCTGAGCAAGTCACAACAGGACGTGGCACAGTCCCTGTTCCCTGTGCTCCATAGCCATGAGCATTGATATCCTGGTCGAGATGAGAGCGGGTCTCCAGGATTGGCAGGACCTGGTGGCGGGGTAGCCCCCGGAGCTTGCTCTGGCTGCACCATTAACCCAAAGAGTAGCCCGAGGGCCATCGGGCACCCCGAGGGAGGAGGAGGTGATGAGGCCCATGCCGGTGACCTCTGCAGGGGAGATTCCAGAACACCGCAGCGCTTCAGATTACCCCCCACTGCCCCTGACGCATCCAATGGGCATCGGGCAGAGCAGGATGGAATCACGCCGCCACCTGGGATACCAGAGAGACTATTCAGGCCCACTGGCTCCAGATGGCAACTGCCAAAGGGGGCCCAGGTCACAGGGCAGGAATTGCAGCAGGCTGCCTCCACCCTAATGTACCGCCTGGGAAACCACCTAGACGGAGCGTTAGAGCCCATAAAGGCAGAACGTTAGGGGTGATGGGTGGCAGTTGGAGATGGGCATGTGCCAGTGCCCCCAGGTCAGCCACCGCACATTGCCCCGGTACCCGACCCTGCCCCCTCCTCTCCCCCCACTCCCCCCAACCTGCCCCACCCCGGACCCCATCCCCACTTCCACCACCCCAAGGGTTCGATGGGGCCATGTGATGGAATAGCCAGCTCACATCCAGGCGGATTGTGGAAAGTGCACTGTGGGCAGGAGTCAGACATTGTTGAACGATACGGAACACCAGAGCTCATCACAGAGCGGGTTGTCATCCTTCTTCTCCCATAGACCAGACCCGCTGATACTGCCAACCTAGATGGCAGGTAGGAATTACGCAGAGAATTCCAAGTGCAGGACAGAAAGATGGTTCAGGGAATGTGGACATGGGTGGGGGGTGGTCAGCCGGGTTGGGGGGGTGGGGCGTGATGTTTGTGCCGCCATCGGCCAGGCCCCTAGTCGGTGAACCTGAAGGCAATTAGAATGTCCCATGCATGGGGGCCCTGGTGTACACATTGTGCAACCTCCTGTTGCTCCCCGGGCTTCATGCCCTGCCTATCCTGGCCCTCCTCTGCATCCTCCTTGTTGAAAAAGGCCTGGTATTCATCCCCCTCCTCCAGCACATCGCCCCTCTGCAGTGTGATGTTGTGGAGGACGCAGCAGGCCACCACGACATGGAAAACTCTCCTAGCGCTATACTGATGGGCCCCTCCAGAGTGGTCCAGGTACCTGAACAGCATCTTCAGGACATCGATGCACCGATCAATCATTGCCCTGGCCATGGCATGGGCATCATTGTAGTAACTCTCCACGTTAGTCTGTGGCCTCCGGATAGGCGTCATTGGCTACAACCACAGCCGAAAACCCCTGTTGCCCAAGAGCCAACCCCACACCAAGGGGTGCGCCTCAAAGGTGTCGGGAATCATCAAATCTACCAGGATGAAGGCATCGTGCACATAACTGTGTATCAGGTGTAGACGTGCATAATGTGCATCTCATGGTTACACACCAGCTGCACGTTCATGGAGTGGTACCCCTTTTGGTTTGTGAGGACTACTCTCTCATGTACCAGTGATCGTAGGAGGACATGTCGATTACCCCCATGGACCTGGGCATCCCGGCGTTGGCAGCGAACCCCGCTGCCCAAGAAACTTGGTGGGATCGGTCCACTTTGAAGCTGATACAGGGTCTGGTTTAGCACAGTGGGTTAAACAGCTGGCTTGTAATGCAGAACAAGGCTAGCAGTACAGGTTCAATTCCCGTACCGTCCTCCCGAACAGATGCTGGAATGTGGCGACTAGGGGCTTTTAGGGGCTGGTTTATCACTAAATAGCTGGCTTTTAAAGCAGAACAAGGCAGGCCAGCAGTGTGGGTTCAATTCCCGTACCAGCCTCTCCAAACAGGCGCCTGAATGTGGCGACTAGGGGCTTTTCACAGTAACTTAATTTGAAGCCTACTTGGGACAATAAGTGATTTTCATTTAATTGTGCCGACTGAGCATATAGGGCCTCCATGACAGTTCGGATGCACCTGTGAACTGATGTCTGCGAGATCCCAGACAGGTCCCCACTAGGCGCCTGGAAGGACCCCGTGGCAAAAAAGTTAATCTTGACGGCCACCAGGAGTGGGTGTCCTCCCCCATACCCCCGCGGTGCCAGGTGCACCATGATCCGGCAGATATGCCATACAGTCCCCCGGCTCAGCCAGAGTCTATGACAACACGCCCGGTCCGTCAGCTTCTCGAAGGACTAGCACACACAAGCCTAATGCGGCACCTCTTCCCACCTCCTCCTCGGCCTGTTGGACAAGCGGCTCTCCATCCTCACTAGCTGGCTCCTTTCCTCTGGGACAAGCTTCGCTGCTGCAGGACCTTCCCAAGCAACTTTTCGTACAGCCTCAGTGCATCCGTCAGGGCTGTGGCAGCAAGACAGGTGGCCAACCATTCCTGGTTGGATACCAAAATCCATTGTCAGCAGGGGGTAAAAGGCAGACATGTTGGCATGGTGCATACCCCCATGCCCAATCAGGTCCAATGGGCTACATGGTGGTCCCTGCCTGCACTGCAGCCCCTGCATCCGCATGCCCTTCTCTCCCCCCTCCTTTCCCATCCCTACACCCACCCCCGGCCATTCCCCCGTTCTCTGCCCTCCGCACCGCACCTCTGGCCCGGTCGGTGCCAGGCACCGCAGGGGCATCTGTCCCCAGCACCTGCCCCTGCCGGCATGAATCACAAAAAGCTAGCAGGCAGGTGCAACAAGTAGTTCAAAAAGCAAATGCCATTTTGGCATTTATTGCAAAGGGCTTGGTGTTTAGAAATAAGGAGGTTTTGTTGCAATTGTACAGGGTGTTGGTGAGGCCTCACCTGGAATATTGCATTCTGTTTTGGTCCCCTTATCTAAAAGAGAATACAGTAACTTTGGAGGCAGTGAAAAGGAGATTCACCAGGTTAATTCCTGGGATGAGAGACTTGTCCTATCAAGAGAGGCTAACTACTCTAGGTCTGTATTCCTTGGCGTTTAGAGAAGTGAGGAGTGACCTTTTTCAAACTTATAAGCCGGGATTCTCACTTCTCGGGACTAAGTCCCCACGCTGGCGGGAGAATCGGCGGCAACCACTCCGGCGCCAACAGACCCCAAAAGTGCAGAATTCTCCGCACTTTCGGGGGCTAGGTGGATGCCGGATGGGTTGGCACCGCTCCAGCTGGCGCCAAAGTGACGGCGCGAGTTTGCACATGCACCAATCGGCTGGCATGATCTCGCGCAAGCGGCGGTACAGCTGCCATGGGTCTGCGCAGACCGGCCGACGTATTTTGGCGCATGCGCGATGGGTTCTCTTCTCCGCGCCAGCCATGGCGGGGCCGATGCGGAAGGAAGACGTGCCCCTGTGGAACAGGCCCGCCTGCAGATCGGTGGACTCCGTTCACGGGCCAGGCCACCGTGGGGGCCCGCCCCCAGGGGCCGGACCCCCCCCCCCCGCACCTCCCCCGAGGGTACTGCCAGGTACCGCCGGTACGTGAGTTGAGTGATTCACGCCGGCGGGACTGGCCAAAAACGGACGGCCGCACGGCCCATCGGGGCCCGGCGAATTGCCGGGGGTGGCAGGTGCCGGCGCAGGGCGGGAATTGCGCCGCCCCACCAGGGATTCTCCGACCCCCCGCCGGGGGTCGGAGAATCCCACCCATAAGATCCTGAGAAACTTGAGAGGGTAGATGGTGAGATGTTTTCACTAGTGGGAGAGTCTCGAACAAGGGGACATAGCTACAAGATACAGGGCCGGTCATTTAAAACTGAGGTGCATAGAAATTTCTTCTCACAGAGGGTGGTGAATCTCTGGACTTCTCTGCCGGAGAGGGTGGTGGCGGCTGGATCATTAGAAGTATTTAAAGTGGAGGTGGATAACTAATTGAAAGATCGAGGAATAGAGGGCCATGGGGAAATGGCACAAAACAGGAGTTGAGACTGGCATAGATCAGCCATGATCCTATTGAATGGCATTGCAAGCTTGGAGGGCCTGGTGGCCTTTTGCTGCTTCAATCCATGCTAATATGTTACCCCAACATCATGAGCTCTTATTTTGTGAAATATCCTATATGTAGCATCTTATTGAATATCTTTTGGAAATTCAGGTCCACCACATTTCCAGGTTCCCCTTTATCCATGTTGCTTGTCACTTCCTCAAAGAAGTCTAACAACAGCCGTACATGATTTCCCTTTCACAAAACCATATTGACTGCTTGATTGTATTCTGATTTTCTTAATGTCCTGCTTTTACCCCCTTAATAATGGATTCTAGCATTTTCACGATGACTGATTTTGGCTCACTGGCCTGTAGTATCCTTTTGTCTCCCTCCTTTCTTGAATGGTAGAGATGTCTGGAGATTGTGAAAAGCGCTATATAAATCCAAGAATTTCCATTCCTTCATTCGCTGAAGCAACCTGGGATGTTGAATTACGTTAAGAAGTGTTGTTGCAACTATACAAGGCATTGGAAAGACCGCATCTGGAGTATTGTGCACAGTTTTGGTCCCTTTGTTTGAGGAGGCATGTAGTAGCATTGCAGACAGTTCAGAGGAGGTTCACTAGATTGATTCCAGAGATGAGGGGTTTGTCGAATGAGGAGAGATTTAACAGTTTAAGCCTATACTCTCTCAAGTTTAGAAGAATGAAGGGATATATTAAGATGTTTCAGCTCGGGAGGCGAAATTGCCTACTCCTGCTCCGAGGTCATGTGTTCTAGGGAGGAGATGCTCTGGCTGATTTTGCAATCCAGCTCTTGGTCTGTAGCATTGTAGATAGTAGATGTGGAACATATTTGTCATGATAGAATGGCAGGGCAGACTCGATGGGCCGAATGGCCTAATTCTGCTCCTATATCTTATGAACTTATGAACATACAGGGTGGAATTTATGCCTCCTCCGGGGAAGGTTTGATAGGTGGGGGAGGCAGAAATTGAACACGGTGGCATGAGCACCATTCCCATCGTCTACTCACACACCCCACACTGCACCTGCTGCAATTTCACCTGGGATAGGGAAAGCCTGCCTGTCTGTGGGCTAATTGAGGACCTTAAGTGGCCAATTAATGGCCTCTTCCCAGCACAACTAGGATTTTACTTGTGGTGGGTGGAAGCCAGCCCCAGGTGAGAAGCCGAGCAGTTTTCACTGCTTAAGCTAGTGGCAGGCATGGAATGAGTGCCTCCTTTCCTGGTCACATGGTCCATCAGAGTGTCTCCCCCTTTCTCGTCCTCCTACCCCCATATTTTCCCTCCCGCTGACCCTATCCAGGCCAGCCCGCTTCACCCTCCTCAATTGGGGCTTGCCAACCTGGTCCCGGCAAGACTCCCTACACTTTGCATCCAGTTCCAACAATGATTGCCACTGGGGACTGGATGGAGTCTCAGCAGCGGCCGCCAGTCCCAGTGACGATGCCGGGACCAGAGAACTGTCAGCTATTAGCAGCTGTTAGTGGTGGGACCTCCTGCCCAGATTGGGGCAGAAGTCTTGTCTTGGAGCAAATGGAGGAGGAGTTCAAAAGATGGGACAGGTTACCGCTCTCGCTGGCGGGTAGAGTGCAGTCAGTCAAAATGGTGGTCCTTCCGAGGTTTCTGTTTGTGTTTCAGTGCCTTCCCATCGTGATCACCAAGGCCTTTTTTAAGAGAGTAGGTCGGAGTATTATGAGGTTTGTGTGGGCGAATAAGACCCCGAGGGTAAGGAGAGGGTTCCTGGAACGCAGTAGGGACCGAGGAGGGTTGGCGCTGCCAAACCTAGGCAGCTACTAATGGGCAGCAAATGTGGCGATGATCCGCAAGTGGGTTATGGAGGGAGAGGGGGCGGCATGGAAGAGGATGGAGATGGCGTCCTGTAAAGGAACGAGCCTGGAGGCATTGGTGACGGCACCACTGCCGCTCTCGCCGACAAAGTATACCACGAGCCCGGTGGTGGCGGCAACGCTAAGGATCTGGGGCCAGTGGAGACGGCACAGGGGTGCAATGCGAGCATTGGTGTGGTCCCCGATCAGGGGTAACCACCGGTTTGTCCCGGGGAAGATGGACGGGGGGTTCCAGAGCTGGCATCGGGCGGGGATTAGAAGAATGGGGGACCTGTTCATTGACGAGACGTTTGCGAGCCTAGGGGCACTGGAGGAGAAGTTCGAGTTACCCCCGGGAAATGCCTTTAGATATATGCAGGTGAGGGCTTTTGTGAGGCGACATGTGAGGGAATTCCCGTTGCTCCCGGCACAAGAAATTCAAGACAGGGTGATCTCGGGTGTATGGGTCGAGGAGGGCAAGGTGTTGGCAATACACAAGGAGATGAAAGAAGAGGGGGAAGCGCTGGTAGAAGAGTTGAAGGGTAAATGGGAGGAGGAGCTGGGGGAGGATATCGAGGAAGGTCTGTGGGCTGATGCCCTAGGTAGGGTTAATTCCTCCTCCTCGTGTGCCAGGCTCAGCCTGATACAATTTAAGGTGGTTCACAGAGTTCACTTGACGGGGGCGAGGTTGAGCAGGTTCTTTGGGGTAGAGGACAGATGTGGAAGGTGCTCAGGGAGCCCGGCGAACCATGTCCATATGTTTTGGTCATGCCCGGCACTGGAGGGGTTCTGGAGAGGAGTGGTGGGAGCAATATCTCAGGTGGTGAAAGTCCGGGTCAAGCCAAGCTGGGGGCTAGCAATATTTGGAGTAGTGGACGAACCGGGAGTGCAGGAGGCGAAAGAGGCCGGCATTCTGGACTTTGCGTCCCTAGTAACCCGGCGAAGGATCTTGCTAATGTGGAAGGAGGCGAAGCCCCCCAGCGTGGAGGCCTGGATAAACAATATGGCTGGGTTCATAAAGCTGGAGAGGATTAAGTTTGCCTTGAGAGTGTCTGCGCAGGGGTTCTACAGGCGGTGGCAACCGTTCCTAGACTATCTAGCGGAGCGTTAGAGGAAGGTCGGTCAGCAGCAGCAACCTGCGGGGGGGGGGGGGCACGTCCTGGGAGCGGGGGGGGGGGGGGGGGGACTGCCTGGGAGGGTGGATGAGCAAGAGATAACATGGAGGGTTGGGGAAACTGGCACGTACGGGAGAGAGCCAGTGTACAAAGCTATGTAAACATATCATTTTGCCATGTATATAACTTGCTCTGTGCGATTTCTCGTTATTTTGTTACGGGGGGGGGGGGGGGGTTATTGTTTGTAAGGGAGAAAAATTGTGTTAAAAAACTTTAATAAATATATATATTTTTTAAAAAGAAACATAAAATGAAAATAAAAAATAATGGATAGGTGTAGGCAGGAAGAAAATAACCTGACTAAAGCTAAATTGTTGCAATGTGAGTTGCAAGGAAAAAACTTTGTATTACCATAATGCAATTGAAGATATTTAAGAGGACAAATTGCACTCGCAGAATGAAGTCTACTGCAATTTGTAAATAATCTATCTTACTGGGAGATGTGCAACATATATTTGTAGAATTAAAGTTTTTTTTAAAATTACCTGCAATATTTCTGAACTTTATTTTAACTGTCAATGTTTCTTTCTGCTAAAAATGACAATTTTAAAACAATACCGTGGGTGCATTCAACATTGAATGTAACTGATGTTGTCAGTGCCTGGGGCAAAAACCAAAGTCAAATTAATAGTTTGAGTCTCCGTTTTCGCTTGTGCAATCAAAGAGTGAACTATGGAAATACAGCTTTGTCCAAAGACATTTACAGCCTACAGTTCTATTAATATGGTTTTATTAAAGTATGCATGCTGTTGAAAATAATCATTCAGTTTCCACTGGAACCCAGTACTAGATCTGTTAATTGAATAGCTCCAGCATTGGCACTGCAAATCCTTTTAAATAGCTTGCATTCTTACATGTGACTATGTTAGTACAATTCTGAGCATCTTAAATGTCCAATGATAACAGTATTGTACCATTCTTTAGCATTCAGCTTTTGATGGCACAGGCAGATGTCAAAGCCGATCAAGTTTCTACATTTATTGTTTTCCACTGAGAAAAGCTGTAATGAATTGGTTCCATTTTTCTGCCAGTTATATACCAAACAATGAAATATGACCTTGAAAACCTTTAATTGCACTTATATTCAAATACACAAGTTATTATAAATATCGTAATGAAGCATCCTGTTAAATGACTCGATCCTGGTGAAATTTCTTTGAGGATGTTTGTTGACACTATGCAACCCTCGGCGACGCCTTCATTTATTTTTGTACAATTTATTTCAATCCGATTTAGTGAACATGAAATACAAAATAAGACATCTTACACTTTTTTAAAAACTCTGTCGTAAATAAAAATAAATTCACATCTTGCATGTGGTAATGATTTTAGCATTGCTGACTTGGACTGGAGTACACAGAAAATACACTGGCCGGAATTCACCAGCCATTCGCTGACGGGATTCTCTGGTCCCACTGGCAGCGCACCCCAGCCCCTGGGTTTCCCGGTGGCGTGGGGTGGCTTCAATGGGAACTCCCATTGACAGCGGCGGAACAGAGAATTCCACACCAGTGAACGGGGTGCCGTCTTCAGCCATGAGAAACACCTAGCTGGGAGGCCAGAGAATCCCGCCCAATATAACTGGTTGTTCCTCCCGATCGGTCTGTATTTGTGCTTATCTTCAACATTCGCATGTGTACACTGTTCCCACATCCCTTCACTCCCATTTCCTTCAATCGCCAAATTTATTCTTGAATGTTAACAGGATGATTAATAGCTTCTTTTAACTGAATGAATTTCTCACAACTTTTGAATATTGTGCATGAAATAATGAAAGGAAAATCTAATGGAGCCCATATCCGGTTAAACAGCTCTCTTCAATTTAACTACACTTATCAAACTTTAATACCTTAAGTAATCTGTATAACTATATTTCAAACATTTCATTGCATAAGAATTAGCCACACTACACCTGACATATTCACACATTGAAAAAATGGTCTCATTGGCACATTACTATGGAATAATAGACTATTGATTATTTGATATATTCATAACTGTAAAGATCTTTTCAGAACAAGCAATGACATTGTGCCTGCACCCTGAGCATACGAGTACTACAATGCAAGCAAGCATAATCCATTAAATCTACTCGATGTGAATAGATTAGATTAAATTTTGAACGATAGTGTAAACCAGGTGTTAGTGAATCGACAGCCCATTTCACATCTCTCTTGTTTGACTTAAATGGAAAGACAAACCAGGAGAGCTGTAAAACAGGATGTGGATTTGCTTCCACCCGACTTGCATGATCACACAACGACAAATTCTATAGATTGTTGGGCTGTCCGAGGTAGATAACTGAAAGAGACAGTACAATCTTGTGGTATTATAGGTATTACGGTACCTGATAGGCTAAAGCACTATTGGTGGAAACTGTATGCTTTCTGTTGGTTAGAATGTATGATAGCTCCGCCCTGCTAAGCGGGGTATAAGAACCCGTGCCGCCCCAGCAGCCTTCATTCTGTACCTGAGCTGCTGGGGGAAACATCTAGCTTATTAAAGCCTTCAGTTGGACTACAACCTCGCTTTAGTGGTCATTGATCATGCATTAATTTAATAAGCTAATTTTTTAAGACGAAAGGATGGAGCTCCGAATCAAGCCGGAGTGTCTGCAACTTAGCCCCCACACGGCGAACTCAGCGGCAATCTTTAAGCACTGGCTGGCGTGCTTTAAAGGGTATCTCGGGACGGCCGAAAACGCACCCACGGGAGAGCAGAAACTGCAAGTCCTGCATTCAAGGGTGAGCCCGGAGATTTACACCCTCATCGAGGAAGCGGAAGACTTCGATGCAGCAATAGAGCTGCTAAAAGGACACTATATTCGCCCGGTAAACGAGGTCTACTCCCGGCACCTGCTTGCAATAAGGCGATAAACCCCTGGGGAATCGCTGGAGGAATTCTACCGTGCACTCCTGGTGTTGGGAAGAAGCTGCAGCTGCCCGCAAGTTTCGGCGAGCGAACACACGGAACTCTTAGTCCAGGACGCTTTCGTGGCAGGTATGCTATCTTCACAAATCCGCCAGCGTCTGTTAGAAAAGGACACCCTGGGTCTCAGGGAGGCACGGGCCCTTGCAGGCTCCCTGGACGTAGCCTCCAGGAACGCCCGCGCTTACGTTCCCGACCGCGCGGCAGCCCCCTGGGCAGTGTGGAACCCCTCCGCGGCCGACCCCGAGACTTCCCCCATTCCCCCACAGGCCTGCGCTGCAAGGCGGCCTGGCAACCCCGGGGGACCCCGCTGCTACTTTTGCGGGCAGGCCAAGCACCCCTGCCAGCGCTGCCCGGCCCACGCATCCACCTGCAAGGGATGCGGCAGAAAGGGCCATTTCGTGGGGGTATGTCAGGCCCATGCGGTTGCCGCGGTCTCCGGCGGCGAATGCGGACCGCAACCACAAACTTCTCCACGGTCCCTGTGTGGCCAGCGGTCGCCGCCATCTTCATATTTCAGGGCCACGTGTGGACCCCGGGCGCCGCCATCTTGTTCTGCGGACGCCACGTTGGAGGGATTGGCATCGCCATTTTGTGCACCCCAGCCATGTGCGACCAATGAGAGCCGCCATCTTGGATGAACCCCCAGGACCCCAGCTCGGCTGACCACGCACTGCCCGAAGAGAACTCTCAACTGCTGCGATTAGCCTCGGTGACTCTGGATCAGTCTCGGCCTCGAACACTCTCAACTGCTACGACAACCGTATTCATCAACGGGCACAAGACGTCCTGCCTAATTGACTCTGGGAGCACGGAGAGCTTCATACACCCTGACACGGTAAGGCGCTGTTCTCTCCTCATCCACCCCATTAATCAAAAAATCCCCCTGACTTCCGGCTCACACTCATTGGAGATAAAGAGGTTTTGTATAACAAACCTCACAGTCCCGGGAAGAGAGTTCAAAAATTTCAATCTCTACGTCCTTCCCCACCTCTGCGCAGCTACACTCCTGGGTTTCGACTTCCAGTGTAACTTTCAAAGTCTGACCTTCAAATTCGGCGGCCCTATACCCCCCCTTACTGTCTGCGGCCTCGCGACCCTGAAGGTCGACCCGCCTTCCCTGTTTGCGAACCTCACTCTGGATTGCAAACCCGTCGCCATCAGGAGCAGACGCTACAGTGCCCAGGACCAGATCTTTATTAGGTCAGAGGTCTACTGAGGGAAAGGGTCATTGAAGCCAGTAACAGCCCCTGGAGAGTTCAAGTAGTGGTGGTAAAGACCGGGGAGAAGCCTAGGATGGTCATCGACTACAGTCAGACCATCAACAGGTTTACGCAGCTGGATGCGTACCCTCTCCCCCGCATATCCGACCTGGTAAACAGGATTGCGCATTATAAGGTCTTCTCCACGGTGGATCTCAAGTCCGTCTACCACCAGCTCCCCATCCGTACTAGTGACCACAAATACACTGCCTTCGAGGCGGATGGGCGGCTCTATCACTTCTTAAGGGTTTCCTTCGGTGTCACCAACGGGGTCTCGGTCTTCCAGCACGAGATGGACCGAATGGTTGAACGGTACGGTTTACGGGCAACATTCCCGTATCTCGATAATGTCACCATCTGCGACCATGACCAGCAGGACCATGACACCAACCTCCGAAAATTTCTCCAGACCACAAAAATCCTTAACTTTACCTACAACAAGGATAAATGCGTGTTTAGCACCAACCGCCTAGCCATCCTCGGCTACCTCGTGCGAAATGGAGTTATAGGCCCCGACCCTGAACGCATGCGCCCCCTTATGGAGTTCCCCCTTCCTCACTGCACCAAGGCCCTGAAACTTTGCCTAGGGTTTTTTAGCTACTACGCCCAGTAGGTCCCCATCTACGCGGACAAAGCCCGTCCCCTGATCCAATCCACAGCTTTTCCCCTGTCGAAAGAGGCCTGCCAGGCCTTCAGCCGCATCAAAGCAGACATTGCAAAGGCCACGATGCACGCCATGGACGAGTCCCTCCCCTTCCAGGTCGAGAGCGATGCGTCCGACGTAGCTCTGGCGACCACCCTCAACCAAGCGGGCAGACCCGTGGCCTTCTTCTCTCATACCCTCCATGCTTCCGAAATCCGCCACTCCTCAGTCGAAAAGGAGGCCCAAGCCATAGTAGAAGCTGTGCGACATTGGAGGCATTACCTGGCCGGCAGGAGATCCACTCTCCTCACGGACCAACTGTCGGTTGCTTTCATGTTTGATAATGCACAGCGGGGCAAGATAAAAAACGACAAGATCTTGCGGTGGAGGATCGAACTCTCCACCTACAACTACGAGATCTTGTATCGTCCCGGGAAGCTAAACAAGCCTCCTGACGCCTTGTCCCGCGGCACATGGCCACTGCACAAGTGGACCGCCTCCGAGCTCTCCACGAGGACCTCTGCCACCCGGGGGTCACTCGCTTTTTCCATTTTGTCAAGACCCGCAACCTGCCCTACTCCGTCGAGGAGATCAGAACAGTCACCAGGGACTGCCAAATCTGCGCGGAGTGCAAACCGCACTTCTACCGACCAGAGAAAGCGCACCTGATAAAGGCTCCCCGTCCCTTTGAATGCCTCAGCATGGACTTCAAAGGCCCCCTCCCCTCCACCGACCGCTACACGTACTTCCTGAACATGATTGACGAGTACTCTCGGTTCCCATTCGCCATCCCCTGCCCCGACATGACCGCAACCACCGTCATCAAGGCCCTCCATAGCATCTTTGCACTGTTCAGGTTCCCCGCTTACATACACAGTGAAAGGGGGTCCTCCTTTATGAGCGACGAACTGCGTCAATTCCTGCTCAGCAAGGGCATCGCCTCGAGCAGGACGACCAGTTACAACCCCGGGGTAACGGACAGGTAGAGAGGGAGAACGGAACGGTCTGGAAGACCGTCCTACTGGCCCTACGGTCCAGAAACCTCCCAGTCTCCCGCTGGCAGGAAGTCCTCCCGGATGCCCTCCACTCCATCCGGTCACTACTTTGTACGACCACCAATCAGACACCTCACGAACGTCTCCTTGTCTTCCCTAGGATGTCCTCCTCTAGGACCTCGCTCCCGACCTGGCTGGCGCACCCGGACCCATCCTGCTCCGAAAACATGTGCGGGCGCACAAGGCGGACCCGTTGGTCGAGAGGGTCCATCTGCTCCATGCTAACCCTCAGTATGCCTACGTGGCATACCTTGACGGCTGACAAGATACGGTCTCCCTACGGGACCTGGCGCCCGCCGGAACCCCACGCATATCCCAGCCACCAGTCCCACCCTCCCCTCCACCGCAGCACCTTACAGGAGGATCGGTCCTTCTGCCGGCCCCGTCTAGGCCCCCCCACCCACTGACGCCCCCCGCAGGCGCTCCCTTCCCAGGTCAACCGTTTTCCCCACCAGCGCCGTCTAGGGGTGCCGAAGCTGCCATGGAGATCGAAGCCATGCTCCCGGAGTCACAGACGCCCGAGCCTCCACCGGAGAAACCCAATCGACTGATTGCTTCATTTTAAATGGTAGACTGGAAACTGTAATCTGATTGCTCCATTTTAATTGTAAACTGTGAATATAAACCATCAAATGTACATCGGTATCAGAATTGTAAATAGTAACTAAACACTGTCTGGAGGTATTACGGTACCTCCATAACTAATTATACCACGTTGCCATGTTTGGTAGTTTCAGGCCACCACCCTCGCCGGACTCTTTTTTAACAGGGGGTGAATGTGGTATTATAGGTATTACGGTACCTGATAGGCTAAAGCACCATTGGTGGAAACTGTATGCTTTCTATTGGTTAGAATGTATGATAGCTCCGCCCTGCTAAGCGGGGTATAAGAACCCGTGCCGCCCCAGCAGCCTTCATTCTGTACCTGAGCTGCTGGGGGAAACATCTGGCTTATTAAAGCCTTCAATTGGACTACAACCTCCCTTTAGTGGTCATTGATCGTGCATCAAGTCTTGATGGGCTGAATGGTCTCCTTCTGTGCTACAAAATTCTCTGATTGGTGGTTCCAAGAATGACAAAACTCAGAAGGAAAGGACACTACCTGCTTTACGTCATAAACCATTCACTTGACCTTAACACCACAAGATCTGAGGGATTTTGCACCTTAGGTAGAGTTTCATATTAGTGACTCTGCCCTGTCCACTGCAAGCTAAAATGACACTGTTGAAGTGAATGGGAATGTAACGGGAATTGAAATCTGGTGAATTCTTTGAAGGATGTACATACAACAAAATTCAAACAGAACTTTATTGTTGAGTATTCAAAAGGTCAGTGTTTGAAATGTATTTTGGATCAAATATTTGCTCAAAAATGTAAAATATATTTTTTAAAGCATTGGAAGTAAGCATTTTTGAATATTATAGGGCATCAGCCAGGTACAGCTCCTTACCACATTTGTCGTCAACGCTGAGGTTGTAATGTTATAGCTGCAGCCACGCTGATGCTTTTTAAAAATAGTTATGAGTGACCAATGATCATTTTCAACATTTACAGGATGACCATAAATCAAGGGCACGATTTAACAGCCTCGTCGCACCCAATTTGGTGTTGGGACAAGGTCATTGAATCGCGCAAGAGAGGCCTCTCACAAGATTTGCGACGCTCGAAAGCCTTGTGAGATTTAACAAAATCTCGTGAGGCATCGTGATCTGGATCTCGCCCTCACTAGGCGTGATCCAGATCTGCATATTTAAATGAGCCACAAAAGTGTAGCAGTCATAATGGCACCTGAGGGGGTCTCCCTGGCCATCAGAGACCCCTGGGTGGCCGGGGACAGGGCAGAGTGGCACCCTGACACTCCCTCTGGCACCTGGCCACCTTGACACTGCCAGCCTGGCATGTGGTAGTGCCATCCTAGCACCCTGGCAGGGGCACTGCCGTGGTGCCAGGGTGAGAGTGCCAAGGTGCTCGGGTGCCAAGTTCGTACTGCCAGAGATTGGGCCCAGGGGTCCTTACCAGGTGAAGGGGGATGAGGGATTGTTCCCAGGGACCTCCCTGAGGTTAAGGGGTTGAGGAGTTGAAATCAGGGTGGGCAGGCTGAAAGAGGAGGTGAGAAGATTTTGAAAAACTTGAGGATAGACAAGTCCCCCGGGCCTGACGGGATATATCCAAGGATTCTATGGGAAGCAAGAGATGAAATTGCAGAGCCGTTGGCAATGATCTTTTCGTCCTCACTGTCAACAGGGGTGGTACCAGGGGATTGGAGAGCGGTGAATGTCGTGCCCCTGTTTAAAAAAGGGACTAGGGATAACCCTGGGAATTACAGGCCAGTTAGTCTTACTTCGGTGGTAGGCAAAATAATGGAAAGGGTACTGAAGGATAGGATTTCTGAGCATCTGGAAAGACACTGCTTGATTAGGGATAGTCAGCACGGATTTGTGAGGGGTAGGTCTTGCCTTACAAGTCTTATTGAATTCTTTGAGGAGGTGACCAAGCATGTGGATGAAGGTAAAGCAGTGGATGTAGTGTACATGGATATTAGTAAGGCATTTGACAAGGTTCCCCATGGTAGGCTTCTGCAGAAAGTAAGGAGGCATGGGATAGTGGGAAATTTGGCCAGTTGGATAACGAACTGGCTAACCAATAGAAGTCAGAGAGTGGTGGTGGATGGAAAATATTCAGCCTGGATCCCAGTTACCAGTGGCGTACCGCAGGGATCAGTTCTGGGTCCTCTGCTGTTTGTGATTTTCATTAATGACTTGGATGAGGGAGTTGAAGGGTGGGTCAGTAAATTTGCAGACGATACGAAGATTGGTGGAGTTGTGGATAGTGAGGAGGGCTGTTGTCGGCTGCAAAGAGACATAGATAGGATGCAGAGCTGGGCTGAGAAGTGGCAGATGAAGTTTAATCCTGAAAAGTGTGAGGTTGTCCATTTTGGAAGGACAAATATGAATGTGGAATACAGGGTTAACGGTAGAGTTCTTGGCAATGTGGAGGAGCAGAGAGATCTTGGGGTCTTTGTTCATACATCTTTGAAAGTTGCCACTCAAGTGGATAGAGCTGTGAAGAAGGCCTATGATGTGCTAGCGTTCATTAGCAAAGGGATTGAATTTAAGAGCCGTGAGGTGATGATGCAGCTGTACAAAACTTTGGTAAGGCCACATTTGGAGTACTGTGTACAGTTCTGTTCACCTCATTTTAGGAAGAATGTGGAAGCTTTGGAAAAGGTGCAAAGGAGATTTACCAGGATGTTGCCTGGAATGGAGAGTAGGTCTTACGAGGAAAGGTTGAGGGTGCTAGGCCTTTTCTCATTAGAACGGAGAAGGATGAGGGGCGACTTGATAAAGGTTTATAAGATGATCAGGGGAATAGATAGAGTAGACAGACAGAGACTTTTTCCCCGGGTGGAACAAACCATTACAAGGGGACATAAATTTAAGGTGAAGGTGAATGGTGGAAGATATAGGGGGGATGTCAGAGGTAGGTTCTTTACCCAGAGAGTATTGGGGGCATGGAATGCACTGCCTGTGAAAGTAGTTGAGTCGGAAACATTAGGGACCTTCAAGCAGCTATTGGATAGGTACATGGATTACGGTAAAATGATATAGTGTAGATTTATTTGTTCTTAAGGGTAGCACGGTAGCATTGTGGATAGTACAATTGCTTCATAGCTCCAGGGTCCCAGGTTCGATTCCGGCTTGGGTCACTATCTGTGCGGAGTCTGCACATCCTCCCCGTGTGTGCGTGGGTTTTGTCCGGGTGCTCCGGTTTCCTCCCACAGTCCAAAGATGTGCAGGCTAGGTGGATTGGCCATGATAAATTGCCGTTAGTATCCAAAATTGCCCTTAGTGTTGGGTGGAGGTGTTGACTTTGGGTAGGGTGCTCTTTCCAAGAGCCGGTGCAGTCTCAATGGGCCGAATGGCCTCCTTCTGCACTGTAAATTCAATGATAATCTATGATTAATCTAGGACAAAGGTTCGGCACAACATCGTGGGCCGAAGGGCCTGTTCTGTGCTGTATTTTTCTATGTTCTATGTTCTAAGATCAGGCCAGTCTTCCAAAATTGCACCCTGATCTGCAAATAGTCGTTCCTCCTGGCGAGATCAGCCCAGCAGCAGGAAATCAACGAAAACGTGGCCTCGGTGGGGAGAAACTCTCTGACTCCAAAAAAAATGTCAAAGTGCCGTTGAATAGCGGGCTGTTTCTCGGCACTGCAGCCGCTAAGAAACACCCTGCTAAATGCATCCAAAACTGGACATGGATTTTTTTTCCGAATGAATCCGCCTGAAATCCCTGACAGGCGAAAACTAGAGCGAGGAGTTCTTTTTCAACCTGAGAATAAGGAGTGTAAGTGTCAGCGAGGGCGCTTGAGGGCTATTGGTCTGCCATTCTGGGTGCAGACTGCGCCAAGCCCATGCTGGGAGGTGTCAGCTGATAAGAGTACGGGTGCTCAAACTTCAAAGTATTGGAGCACCAGCAAGGCTGAGAGTGCTATTTGAGGCTGTTGAAGACAGTAATGCGGTGCTCCTGCCAACATCATCGATGTTCAGGTGGAGGAGCTGACTAAGAGGTCCAGTGACCTCACTGTAGCAAGGAATAAACTTGGAAAGATAATTCATCATACCAAGGAAAAGCTACAAAGCATACCTGTCCTCGGGAATGGACATCTGTCATAAAGCCGTTGCCTGAATCTTGCTTCACACCATCAGTTGTGAGTAAGTGACCCACGTAGGGAATCTGGTTGACCCTGAATCTGCATTTAGCAGAGTTGAGCTTTAATTGTATAGTCCTAATTCTGTTGAGGACTAGACAAAGACGTGCTACATGTTCTTGCACTGTACAACACCAAACTAGATGTCATTGACAATGATTTTTCAGGGTTAGCCTGCAAAGAGTTGCTCCCTGCACTGTTGGAAGATCTTACTGCCAGTGGAGATCCCAGAGGGCATGTGGAGAAAACGGTACCTGCCTACTGGAGAAATGGATGTAGTGAGTTTCGAGGATTCTTCATCAAGCGGGATTTGCCAGAACCCACATTTTGCATACAAGATGCTGAAAACCTTGGCACTTGACATGTCAGCTATCACCTGTTCAACCATCTTCATAGGGTGATGAGGTCTGAGCAGTGCCTTATTTAAGTGGACTCGATGCAAATCCTGACTGTGCCATCTTTCTTTACTGCAGCCACTATTGCTGAAACCCGTTCTGTGGCCTCATCAATGTGAGTTCTGACACCCAGTGTCTTCATCCGATGGCAGCTCATTGACTATCTTCTGCTTCATAGCTAAGAGAACTCATCTCAGAGCACAGACTGTTGGTGGTACTGAGTAATCTAGCCTGGTGCTGCAGAGCGTGTACATGTGGACCAAGGTGGATTAGTCCCAGATGCTGCCCCAAAGACTCAACAGTGGCCTTACATTCGAGACGACTATGTGAAATTTGAAACTGTCCTATGTGCAGTGGAGAGTGACCACACCTTCCATGCTGATGATTTGTCCACCATTAGTCAGGAGGTCTACTTGGGTGTTAGGATCTTGTGCTGCATATGGGCCTAGTTCCCATAGCGTTCGCCTGAGCAATATGTTGCACTTTGTTTCAATGTCGATTTTTACTTCAATTTTGCATTGCTGCAGGCAATATTCAAGGTGGTGAAAATCCCACCCTTCTCTGTGATGGTGTTGACACTCTCACAGTAAAGTGTTGTTGGAAGATGAATGGTTCGGTTTCTGATTGAGCTCCAGTTCATTTACCTTGCCTGTGCTCTCAGCCTTCAAGGAATGATCAGCTGCAATGTGGCTGGTGGTATAGGAAGGTTGCTGGCGTTTAGATCTGCAATATTTTGCAAAATGGTTCCATTTGCCACATTTATTGCAATATTTATCAAACGCCGAACATGCTGTTCTGAGGGAGGAGGCCCCCGCAGTTGGGACAGGACGTACCCTGTACGGTGAAAACTTCTGTTTCCCGCCTTAACTCCTAGCTGCATTTTTCTGACTACTCATTCAGCATGCAGATGCTGATGGCTGATTGAAGTGTTAGATCTTTCTCACAAAGAAGCTGTTTGCAGGCAGGTCACGATAGACCCACTCACAATGTGATTTCTGACTAAAACATCGGTAACGGTGCCAAATGTACATTTCTTTTGCTAAAGTTTTTAGAATTACAGTGTAAGACTACCAATTCGTGAAATCTTTGGTTGGTAGTGTTAAATGTGCATTTATCGAGTATGATGTTCTCACTGGCAAGTAAATGTTCTCAAACTCATTAAACAGCTTCTCCTCCTCAGGGCCTGCAAAATTTAGTAAATTTACTGGATTTGTCTGATAGACCAGCACTGTAGTAGATGCACCACTCTTTTTCAAACTGTCCAGTTAGCACAATGTTTTTGTCGAACATGAGCAGGTTGATACAACAACATCTGTGTCATTCTGCCAACTCCTGAGACCATGTAGAAATGCTGGGTCCCAATGACTGGCGACCAAGGACTTATAATAACAACAGTTCATTAAGTACTCTGAGCAGCTCTTACATGCTGTAAATTTGCCCGCGCTCCGGAGAGAACTCCTGTGGCCGGCACGTGATCCCTTAAGTAGCTGCGTCATCAAGGCGTCCATGTGGCCACTCAGTCTACAATTACTACCGTTGGATAAGGGGCGAATGGAATTATGTATCAACATGAAAAGTGTTTACATCTTAATATTAATAGAGCCTAATTCTGAGGACCTGCTGTTTTGGTGTTTTTCAAGTTTAGATTTATTTTGTAATTGTGAAGTCTTTGAAAACTGGATGCAGACTTTAGCTTATTAAGGAGACCAGGGTTTTAGAAATTGCAGGTGTAGCATTTAATTAACTTCTGCAGCTTGAGACCTGTGCAGTCTTAAATTAGACAATCGTATTCATTCCTAATTAAACTTCCTTTCAGAAAATCACTGAGGCACACTCACACAAATTGAATTGTGGTAAAATAATAAACAGCAAACTTTCAGCCTACTACCAGCAAATTATTTCCCAGACGTTTTAGATCAAAGTATGCTGTTAATTACACTGCATGTGGTGTGCTGCCACAAAGATTTCTTGTGCAGCTTATAAATGCAAGGGGAGAGAGGAGAAGGAAACTACACTTTGGTGATGTAGTCTTTTGGATCAGATGTTAAACCAAGGCCCATCTGCTCTTTCAAAAGATGTAAAAAATCCTTGGCACTATTTTGAAGAACAGCAGGGTAATTCTTCTGATGTCCTGGTCAATATTTATTCCTCAACCAACAACACTAAAAGAGATAATCTGATCAATATCAGGTTGTTGTTTATGAGAACCTGGGGCTGGATTCTCTGCACCCCGATGCCAAAATCGTGTTTGGCAACCGGGCGGAGAATCCGTTTTCCTGCACGAAATCGGGATTAGCGCCGATTCCACGATTCTGCACCCACCGAAAAGCAGCGTAATCCAAGTATCCACCACCCCAGGCTATTGCCTGAGGCTCACTATTCTCCATCCCCAACCTGCCGAATTCCCGATGGCATGTTTGTAATGTGGTCCTGCCGTTCGGAAACCTCGCGAAGCGGCTGCTGACTCAGTCCGCGGCCGCCACAGTCGGGAGCGGGCCGATCGGAGGGCAGGGGGGCCTTATTCAGGACTGGGGACTATATGTGCGGGTGCTCCAGGTCGGGCGAATGGCCGATGCTGGGCACTATTTTGGTGGTCCAGGTCTGCGGATTGAGGCCGCCGCCACGCGCACTCGCGGCCTCTGACCTGGAAGTGCGGGGGGCCGTATCGGCAGCTGGAGCTGCGAGCTCCACGACAGCTGCCTGCTAGCCCCTGCAAGGCAGTGAATCTGTGGCCTTTTGACACCAGTCTTCCTGGTTAAAAGACCATGGGCGCGATTCTCCACTCCCACGCCGGTTGGAAGAATCGCCTGGGCCGCCAAAATTTCCGGGGACGCCGGTCCGACGCCCTCCCACGATTCTCCCAAGCGGCGGGAACGGCCCGGTCGAGTTTCGTGGGCCGCAGGCCGGAGAATCGCCGGAGATACCCAAAATGTCGATTCTCCGGCACCCCCGCTATTCTGAGGCCCGGATGGGCCGAGCGGCCAGGCCAAAACGGCGGGTTCCCCCCGGCGCCGTCCACACCTGGTCGCTGCAGTCGTGGACAGTGCGTGAACGCTGGGGGGGGCGGCCTGTGGGGGGGCGAGGGGGGATCCTGCACCGGGCTTCACCTGCAATGTGGGGTGGCCCGCGATCGGTGCCCACCGATCGTCTGGCCGTTCTCTCTGAAGGAGGACCTCCTTCCTTCCGCGGCCCCGCAAGATCCGTCCCCATCTTCTTGCGGGGCGGATTTGGACAGGACGGCAACCACGCATGCGCGGGTTGCCGCCGGGCACCCCGCGCATGCCCTGATGACGTCCGTTATGCGGCGCCGGCCGCGTCATCTATGCGGCGCTGCTTTTACGCGGGTGACAAGGCCTGGCGCGGGTAGATGACGCGGCCCCGATACTGGCCCATTGTCAGGGCCTGAATCGGTCGGGACCGGGGCCGTTCCGCGCCATCGTGAACCTCGACGGCGTTCACGACGGCGTGGGAGTGGAGAATCCCGCCCCATGTTTTCACGACGTCATGGGGACATAGTCCCAAAAACAGAGAATCCAGCCCAGGATGCGCACCATTTGCGGCCATGTTTCCTATTACAACAGCGATTGGAATTTTAAAGTACTTCCTTGGCTGATTTGGAAGTTTGCAATTTTTTTTCCTTTAGTACTATATACTTTTTGGACATATTTTTCTTTGAAATGACACTGGACCTATATTTTCCTGAGGTGCAAAGCTCATTCTCACTTTTATCTGACTAACATTGACAATTTTTTACTTGGTAACTTTGGTGAATCCAGCTCACACTGACAGAAAGGAATCACAGAATAGAATAATAGAATGGTTACAGCGCATAAAGCAACCATTTAGCCCATAATGGCACACTACATGAGCAATTTAGCTGGTCTCACTCCCCACCCTTTCCCATAGCCCTGCATTGTATTTCCCCCTTCAATTCCCTTTTGAAAACCCTGGTTGAATCTGCACAAACACTCTTTCAGGCAGTGCATTTTAGATCATAACCACTCAATGCATATCAATGTTTTTTCTCGTGTTACCTTTGGTTCTTTTACCAATCAGCTTAAATCTGTATCCTCTAGTTCTTGACAATTCTACCAAGGGAATAATTTCTCTTTATCTACTCTAGATGATAGATTCCTCATGATGCAATGCCAATTCAGTGGGCTCTTTGTCTCAGATGGTTTCAAAACTTCTTGACTGTTATTGGAGCTGCATTTCTTCAGGCAAAGGGAGAGATGAAATCACTCTCCTTACCTGTGCCTCACTAGCCACCTCACCATTCACTACACTTCCAAATTTTGTGTCATCTGCAAATTTTGATTTTTTTTTTTCCTGGACACCCAGGTCCAAGTCTTGAATAGATATCAAAAAGACCCTTGGGGAACATAACTTTTTTTAATATTCATCCTTGGGATGTCAGTGTCATTGGTAGGCCAGCATTTG
Organism: Scyliorhinus torazame; assembly: GCF_047496885.1. Classification (NCBI taxonomy): domain Eukaryota; kingdom Metazoa; phylum Chordata; class Chondrichthyes; order Carcharhiniformes; family Scyliorhinidae; genus Scyliorhinus; species Scyliorhinus torazame. The sequence goes on along the minus strand of NC_092708.1, from coordinate 208,461,601 downwards.
TTGCTAAAGCCTAATTGCCTTTGAGAAGGTGGTGGTGAGCTGCCTTCTTGATCTGCAAATGTCCATGTGGTGTAAGTACACCCACAGTGCTGATAGGGAGGGAATTCCAGGATTCTGACCCAGCGACGGTGAAGGAAAGCAATATATTTTGAAATCAGAATGGTGTGTGACTTAGAGGGGAACTTGGTACAGGTTACGATATCTGTCATAAGCACGCTTTCTCTGCTTCTTTTTGCCACTTATCAGTCCAAACCTGAATGCTGTCCAAGTCGTCTGTGGACACAGACTGCTTCAGTATCTGAGGTATTGTGGACAGTACTGAACGCTGTGTAATCATCAGGGACAACATTGATTGACTGCTTGTTCTCTGAAAAAGGGGCCTTGTTCTGATCCCCAGAAAGGAGTGAATTTGAACTTGTGAGAAGTTAAAATGTTTTGTTGTCAAGTCCAACCTCAAACCACCTCAAACTCGTACAAGTTCAGTTTTAGCCAAATCAGGAGAAGGGGCAGTTAATCAACTGCTCAGAGTGGGCTGTCAACCAATGAAAACTATAGGAATCTCGAGTGTCTGTTTTTGCAACCTTTTTAATTTTAACTCATATAAATCAATGAGGAGACCTTTCCCGACTACCATCTCTCCCATTGACCACCCTCTTGTCCTGGTGATCTCACCCCATTATTAACATCTCTCCCCTTCAACTCCCAACTATTCCCCCAGCATCTATTCATTGACCACCAATTCCACCACCGCCAGAATCCTACCCCTAACGACTATCTCCACCATCACAATCCCTCCCGTAACCACTATCTCCACCCACCACAATCCCTCCCCCGAACCATCAGCTCCAGTCCCGGAACTTCTCCTCATGCACTGTTTCCACCCTTCTCAGTCTCCACCCCTGACTCACTGCCCTAACCACCATCTCCACCCCTGAATCCCTCCCCTAACCACCATCTCCACCCCTGTATCCCTCCCCTAACCACCATCTCCACCCCTGAATCCCTCCCCTAACCACCATCTCCACCCCTGAATCCCTCCCCTAACCACCATCTCCACCCCTGAATCCCTCCCCTAACCACCATCTCCACCCCTGAATCCCTCCCCTAACCACCATCTCCACCCCTGAATCCCTCCTCTAACCACCATCTCCACTCCTGAATCTCTCCGCCAATCACCATCTCCACCCCTGAATCCCTCCCCCAATCACCATCTCCATTCCTGAATCCCTCCCCTAACCACCATCTCCACCCCTGAATCCCTCCCCTAACCACCATCTCCACTCCAGAATCCCTCCCCTAACCACCATCTCCACCCCTGAATCCCTCCCCTAACCACCATCTCCACCCCTGAATCCCTCCCCTAACCACCATCTCCACCCCTGAATCACTGCCCCAACCACCATCTCCACCCTTGAATCCCTCCCCCAATCATCATTTCCATCCCTGAATTCCTCCCACACCTACTATCCCCAATCCCGCAATCCCTCTCCCCAATCACTATCTCCATTCCCACAACTTCTCCTCAAGCACTGTTTCCACCCTTCATAACCTCTTTTTGGCCACCAATGGACCCTGCAATCACTGCCGCAACCACCTTCTCCACCCCCACAATCACTCCTCCCAATCACCCTGTCTACCCTTGCAACCTGTCCCCAACCACCATCTCAACACCCCCTCTTTCCCTCTCTCCACTGCCCCCCCCCCCCCCCCCACATCCCCCATCGATAGTTATCTCCACCCCTCCTGGCAATCTCCTCCCATGGACACCTACTCCAACCCCCCACCGACCCTTCTCCTGCCACCCTACAATCAGGTGGACCACTGGACGGAGACCTAAAAATTAAAAGGTGTGCTTTCCCTGTAAATATTAAAGCCAATGTTTCCACAACGAGTGTTCACTTTATCCCCCTTCAAATGCAAGCTGCGTCCTCTGGTTCTGAATTAACTGCAAGGGTTTATAATACATGATCTAATCCCTTTTGAAGCCGAAAAACAGCAATCATATTCCCTCTCAACCTCCCTTTGCCAGTGATAACATGTTCAATTTACATAATTGCTCTTAATAAAATAATTCCTCCACCCCCTCAATCATTCTGCTGGTGTCTTTTGTACTTTTCAATAGCTGCCATGTCCTTTCTGTTCTGAGGTGACCAGAGCTTTTTGCAGAATTCTAAGTACAGTTGCACCAATGGTTTTTGAAGTGGAAAAATTACCTCCCTATCTTGGTTCAATAGTGACCTTTTAATGCATCTCAACATCTGATTTGCTTTACACACTGCCACTGATGTTATTGTAATAGCTTCAATTTACTGTCAAACATGATCCTGAGCTCTTTCGTTTTTCATGCTCATTATTTCATTTCCAATTGAAGTTATAGTACTTGCTGGATTCCTTTTGTCCCCATGTGAAGCACTTTGCATTTCTCCACACTGCATTTCATCTGCTACCAAATCCTCCGCTGTCTTATCTTGTTCTGCTTTAAAGTCTACTTACCTTCACCAGCTTTGTATCATCTGTAAATTTAATCTCCGTGCTTGTGATGTGCAACCTTAAATGGCTCCATGCTTACCGCTAATGAGTAATGCAGATGTGTCCAGCGGTTTTACTTTCCCTTCAAAGACTTTTGCTTCTCTTCTCTACTTCTTCCTCTTTTCCAGCTCATATGTCAATATTTGCAATGTCTTCAGTTACATTCACAAATGAAGCAAACCTCCGATGCCATGGCCTCTATTTTTGGCCACCTGTACATGGCAATCCCCTTGTGACCTTGGATGAAGTGGAGGCAGCCTGCATACTTACTCCTGCTTAGTAGAGCTGCTCATGGGCACACCTCCAGAGGCTATCGCAGCAACCTCAGTCACAGGACCCTGCTGCATAGATGGTCCCTGACACAAGGGGTCAAAGAGACCATAGAATCATAGAATTCTTACAGTAAAGAAGGAGGCCATTAGGTCCATCGAGTCTGTACCGACCCTTTAAAAGAACACCCTACCAAGGACAACGCCCCCTCCCTATTCCTGCAACCCCACCTAACCTTTTGGACACTAAGGGGCAATTTAGCATGTCCAATTTGATTTGATTTGATTTGATTTATTATTGTCACATGTATTAGTATACAGTGAAATGTATTGTTTCTTGCATGCTGTACAAACAATGCATACCGTATATAGGGAAGGAAGGAGAGACTGCAGAAAATAATGTTCCAGTCATAGCTAGGGTGTAGAGAAAAGATCAACTTAATACGAGGTAGGTCCATTCAAAAGTTTGATGGCAGCAGGGAAGAAGCTGTACTTGAGTCGGTTGGTACATGACCTCAAACTTTTGTATCATTTTCCTGACAGAAGAAGGTTGAAGAGAGTATGTCCGGGGTGCGTGGGGTCCTTAATTATGCTGGCTGCCTTTCTGAGGCAGCGGGAATTGTAGACAGAGTCAATGGATGGGAAGCTGGTTTGCGTGATGGATTGGGCTACATTCACAACCTTTTGTAGTTTCTTGCAATCTTGGGCAGAGCAGGCTCCATACTAAGCTGTGATACAACCAGAAAGAATGCTTTCTATGGTGCATCTGTAAAAGTTGGTGAGAGTCGTAGCTGACATGCCAAATTTCTTTAGTTTTCGGAGAAAGCAGAGTCGTTGGTGGGCTTTCGTAACTATAGTGTCGGCATGGGGGGACCAGGACAGGTTGTTGGTGATCTGGACACCTAAAAACTTGAAGCTCTCGACCCTTTCTACTTAGTTCCCATTGATGTAGACGGGACATGTTCTCCACTATGTTCCCTGAAGTCGATGACAATCTTCTTCATTGTGTTGACATTAAGGGAAAGATTATTGTCGTCGCACCAGTTCACCAGATTCTCCAATCCACTTAACCTGCACATCTTTGGACAGTGGGAGGAAGCTGGAGCACCCGGAGGAAACCCACGCAGACACAGGGAGAACGTGCAAACTCCACACAATCACCCATGGCCAGAATTGAACCCAGGTGCCTGGCGGTCTGAGGCAGTAGGACTAACCACTGTGCTTCTGTGTCACCATGCCACATGATAATGAGGCTGTGAGGGGTGGCATCCTCATTCTCATAGCTGCCTGCCTCAGCCCTTGGATCACACTCTAGATATTTGAAGGGAAGCAACCAGGACCCTCAGATCTCTTTCATTTTCAACTGGCATCCACGCCAAACTTCTCTGTGCCATCAGTCCCACTGACAGGCAATGCTACAGAGCATTCCTTACATCCAATGCATGTTGAAGTGCTGGTCTTGCATGCTCTCCAAGTGCTGCAACATATGACTTACCATGGGTTTGGCCACATTCTCAAGAGACAATCTCATGCATTCAAAGCCCTGAGCCATGGTGTGTGTGTGTGGGTGGGGGGGGGGGGATGCATACATGTGAACTGAATGGACTTCTTCATTTAGAGCCCATGATGCACACTCCCTCAGGTAACTCACATTTGGGAGTACATCTGTTACTGTTGACCTCAGTGGAGCCTCCTTCATTGTGGCTCACAAGGCCCTGCATCTGCACCTAACTGAGCATGGCTGTGTCTGTCCTCTACCCTCTGAGGGGAGCTGCCCACAGATGCAACTGCCTCTCTCATTTCTTCCTGTTCACTAGTGCCATGATCTTCAGCAGTGCCACCCTAACTAAGCGCATGTGAGAAACCATTATTGAGAGTGTAATTATGCTCGTGGAGTGTGCACTTATAAGATCTGACTATGCTGACTCAGGTTTCTATCTGTACCCCAGAGCCATAACAGTGTTATGGCAAACCCCCTCTATGTCATAATCCACAGGAGACACAAAAACAGATCATGAGAACTAACGAACCTTTGACAGGCTAAATCTATGCTTCTCAATGCAGCCGAGTCTTTGGCATTTTGACTGCAGACACAAAATCCCTTCTCCAGCTCCAGATCAGTGGCTCCCAAACTTGGAATTTGGCTAAATATTTCAGGGAGTTCACAGGAAACATCTACTCCCCTTACGATTGAATCCCCTATGACTATAGCCCTGCCAGTATTTTACTCGTCCTTCTGTGCAGCAGAGCCAGCCACGGTGCCATGAGCCTGGATACTACTGCCTTTCCCTGGTGAGTCATCTCCCCCAACAGTATACCTGTTTTGGAGGGAAATGACCGCAGGGGACATCTGCACTGCCTTCCTGCTCTTTCTCTGCCTTTTGGTCACCCATTCCCTGTCTCCCTTACCAATCCTAATCTGTGGTGTGACCAACTCACTGAACGTGCTATCCACAACCTCCTCAGCATCGCGGATGCTCCAAAGTGAGTCCATCCGCAGCTCCAGAGCCGTCATGCGCTCTAACAGGAGCTGCAGCTGGACACACTTCCCGCACATGAAGGAGTCAGGGGCATCAGCCGCGTCCCTGAACTCTCACATTGAGCACAGGGGCTCGGGCCGCATTGAAGAAGCAAGTGCCAGAGGCATCATATTAGTCAAAATCAACAGATTTTTATTATTGACACCTGCCCCACTCTCCCAATGGTGCCGCCCCACTCATTCCACTCCTCCCAGACCCTCCCCGAACCCTTTCCCCCTCACCTCCCTTACCAACCCCCCTCCCCACCCCTCTCAGTGGTCCTCGATGTGCTTAGACTTCCGTGCTCTACCGCTGCATCTAGGTGTGCCGCAGGATGCACATCAGCGGTGGAGGCAGCCTGCTGCTTACTGCTTCCCATGGCCTTCGATGACCCTAGCGGGCATCCTGTAGGGGTTCTGGAGTCAGAGTGTCCTGGCGCAGTTATCGGCGGCACATGATCCGCAGAGCCGCACTGTACTGGGTACTGACTGCAAGACGTGCTGTTGTCAGGGGGGGTGGAATCCAGGGGAGTTGATGGCCGCAATCGCTACTCCTTAGGATGACTCCAGGTTGACACCCAGCACTCCCTCCTCCTGATCAGTGCCCATCGGGCCCTGGGGTTCACTTCGGGTCAGAAGGGCAGCTGGATTGAGCCCCGGCTGCCCCTACATCATCTGGCTCTGCCAGCCCTGCAGTTCCCCAGTGTCTGCAGCATGGTGTCGATGCCCTCGGCGATGCTCCTCAGTGACTGGGACATGCTCTGGAGTGCCCCAGCAATGCCCACCTGCAACTGGAACACGTCCCCCAGCGACTGGGCCATGCTCTACAGCGTCTCGACTGTTCCCACCTGAGACTGGGCCATGCTCCGCAGCGTCTCATCAACGTCCACCCGGTACTGGGTGACGTCGCCCAGCAACTGGGACACGCAGTTGAGGCGCTCAGCCATGGCCTTCACCAACTGAGCCACACCTTGGACACCTCCACTTACGCTGCTGACGCCGTGCACCAGGCTTTCCACGGAGCCTGCCACCCTAGCAGCATTGCCGACATCATCTCCTGTGCTCGTAGCCTCTGGGACATCTCCAATCGACTATGAACCTTCTGGAGTGTCGCTGACATCCCCATCTGAATTTCACGGTCGCACCCTATCATCTGCATCAGCTGCGGCCGCGGCTGCAGGTTATGTGGGAGAATGGACATGTGATCAGTGGGAGGGATGGGTCAGTCTGCATGGCATTAACAACTCACATGTGACAGGTCATCTGGTAGCTGACCGGTGGATCCTCATCTCTCCGCTGTGCACTGACCTCTACGATGGTCACTGACTGCCAGGGCCCATTCCTCATAGGGATGAGGACTCGGATGTCCTGCACTCCGCTGCCTATCTGGGCCCTCTCCCATCGGTTGTGAGCCTGTTATAACCAGCCTGATTACTACTGGCTGTGGACTAATGGCAATCCCACAATCCTTAGTGAGTATGAGCTTCCCCAATGAAGGGGGCAGAGAAATCATTAGCAGAGTCACCTGCATAAATAGAGCTGACCAGTATGAAACCAGCTAGAGGAGTGAGCAGTGGTGAAGTGATTCTGCTGTTTTATATATGTAATTGTAAATGAAGTGATTTCTTTTGATTCTACAAACTCGTGCTGGATTCTTCGTGTTCCTCACAAAAGGGCCAACCTCTCCTCCTGCTGGTACATCCCTCTTTCTCTGGACTTTTGTCATCAGGATGCCACATTAAACACCTTTTCACTCAGCCCTTGAACCATCCTGTGTGTCAACCAGTGTACTTGTCGGGTGTGATTTAACCAACACATTTCTAAGTGTGGTAGTGAGTGGGAACTGCTGGGAGCATCCCGATGCTCGGCCCGGCGAGGCCGTCAGAAGGAGCATTGTTAGCCGCATGCGTGGTTACTCGCAGGGGGTTTGGGGGAGGGGGCTTGGGGAGATGGGCCCTAAAGAGGGGGATTGGGCATATGGGGAGAGGGTGGGGAGTAGGGGGGGGGGGGGTGTGGAAAGAGTGTATAGGGAGGGGAAAGTATGGTGCGGGGGGGGGAGGGAGGGGGGGTGCAGGGATCCAGTGTCAACTCACCCGAGCGACTTGGTCAAGGTTGTTGACCTTCTTGCGGCACTGGGAGCCGGTCCACCTGGTCACACTCCACAAGCTGACTGCTGCTGCCACTTCCTCCCAGATGGCAGTGGCTGCCCTGTGGCTGACCCTCCGTGACCCTCGGGGGAACAAAGCCAGGTTTTGGCCTGAACCGCGTCCAGTTATCTGCCCAGGTCAACATTGCCAAATCATGGGGCTGGTCATCTCAGTGGCACAGGTGCAAACTGAGCGGGGCTGGCTGTGCAGGATCGGTTAAAGTGCTGCTCTCCCTTGTTGGCGGGGTCTGGAAAGCGCAGTCCAGGCGAATCAGCCGGCAGGACCGTGATTGGCGGCGAGAAGCCTGTGGGGCCTCGTTAAGTGGATCAATTAATGTTTTATAGCGGTGACGGCCTCGCCGGGCCGTGCATCGGGAAGCTCCCAGCAGTTCCCACTCACTACCACACTTAGAAATGTGTTGGTTAAATCACACCCGACAAGTACACTGGTTGACACACAGGATGGTTCAAGGGCTGAGTGAAAAGGTGTTTAATGTGGCATCCTGATGACAAAAGTCCAGAGAACGAGGGATGTCCTGTACCAGCAGGAGGAGAAGGGAGTCCAACTTGTCATCCCATTGCCAGGGTATAAGAAATAGGATTAGGAATAGATCATGTGATTCCTCAAGCCCACTCCACCATTCAATACAATACTCGCTTCCTTTATGGCTTCCCTGAGAGATTAAATAAATTCCTATCGCACCCTTGAATGTTTTCAATGATGGAACATCCACAAACATCTGGGATAGAGAATTCCAACAATTCAAACCCCTTTGAGTGAAGAAATATCTCCTCATCTGAGTCCTGAATGATCCACCTCCTATTTTGAGATTATACTCCCATGTTCTAGGTTCCCCAGCCAAGGAAACAGCCTCTTGAGTGTCTACCCTATCAAGCTCCTTCAGAATCTTGGCAATTTTAATGGGGTTTTGTCAAAGTTCCAGATAGTATAAGACCATTTTTTATGGCCTCTCACATGGGAGAATCCTCTCTCCTGTATAGTGTTGCTTTGTCTGGCCATATCTCCTCCTCCCATTCCTCCTACAGGTCAGGGTGGGTGGTAGCAAGATGCCCATAATCAAGCACTCCCTTTCTCCTGATGACTCTTAAACGCAACATTTACTCCTTTTAGGCGAAGCCCTCAGAGAATTTCAGGAATAAATGTTAATAGTGCTAGTGAAGTCTGATGCGACCATCAATTCACTCGAGACAAGAGTAAAAGTAAACCGTGGCTTTAATCAACTTAGAACAGTGCCAGCCTGCGACTGATACAATACTGAGAACCGCCTACAGGTCAACTGCTCTTTATAACCCCCCCCCCCTTCAAGGGGAGGAGCCATGGACGGAACCCATACGTGTCCCAACATGTTCCCCTATGGATAATGCCATACAATGGCCCATAGGTGGAGCCCACAAGGGCAACAGCATAGCATAGATGCAAATACAAAGGCAAAGCATGGTACTGATACAATGGTGGATTATTGGTATGATACATTCACCACAAAGTCTTTATAAAATGTCCCAGAAAGTCTCCCTACATGTTTTGAAGTTTCTCTTTGAACATTTGGCAGCAAGTGAATAGTTAAAATAGATACTTGAAGGGCTTAAAATTCTCAGCAATGACTTGTTCACTCCAAATCAACAGGTCACTGTTTGGGGAGGATGTTAGGTCGAGTACTGTCCACCAAAATGTCATGTGGCTTCATTAATGAATCCCAGCAAGCAATTTAGGTCACAATCAGGCCCTGAACAATTCTCTGTTCCTACTGTCAGCTTCAGCTTCTTTTGCAGAATGTTGACTTGCACTAAACAAGGATGAAGCCATTGTTTCAGTTCAAAACTCCAGCTTGGACACCTCATGATTGGAAAATGTTCAATTTGCCAACCTTACCAATACACTCAACTTGATGAACGAAGAAGAGGGGCGATTTTCTATGTTATATATCTTGGATTGCCAAATTGTATTTCAAAGTTTTCAAACTGCATGTATAACCCAGTGCACTATTCTGTAATGGGCTTCTTCTCCCACAAACTAGACAACATTCCACATTACAGTTTATTTTAACATTTGATTTAGAATCATAGAAGTTTACAGCATGGAAACAGGCCCTTCGGCCCAACCAGTCCATGCCGCCCAGTTTTTACCATTAAGCTAGTCCCAGTTGCCCGCACTTGGCCCATAACCCTCTATACCCATCTTACCCATGTAACTATCTAAATGCTTTTTAAAAGACACAATTGTACCCGCCTCTACTACTACCTCTGGCAGCCCATTCCAGACACTCACTACCCTCTGAGTGAAGAAATTGCCCCTCTGGGCCCTTCTGAATCTCTCCCCTCTCACCTTAAACCTATGCCCTCTAGTTTTAGACTCCCCTACCTTTGGGAAAAGATGTTGACTATCTACCTTATCTATGCCCCTCATTATTTTATAGACCTCTATAAGTTCACCCCTAAGCCTCCTACGCTCCAGGGAAAAAAGTCCCAGTCTATCCAGCCTCTCCTTATAACTCGAACCATCAAGTCCCGGTAACATCCTAGTAAATCTTTTCTGCACTCTTTCTAGTTTAATAATATCCTTTCTATAATAGGGTGACCAGAACTGCACACATTATTCCAAGTGTGGCCGTACCAATGTCTTGTACAACTTCAACAAGAGGTATTTTCAAAAGTGTGAATTTTCACAATCATACTTTTACCTAGAGTGCATGAACTACTGCAGCATGACCCCCCCTCCACCCTCCCGCCAGCCCAAATACCTGACCTGACCAGACCCCCCTCCGCCCCACAGCAGGCCACACCCAATCCCCTTGCTCCCAAGGTCTGATCTGGTCAGAGCCCCCCCCCCCACCAATGACCAACCCCTCAATCCCCCCCTAATGTCTGACACCGACACGCTCCCCCCCGATGTCTGACACACCCAGCACCCGATGTCCAGCCCCCCCACCTCACCACAATGTCCAACCCCCCAATGTCTGACACCCCTACCCCCACAATGTCCGACGCCCCCTACTCCCCGATAACCAACACCCCACCTCACCCTCGCCCCCAAGGTCTTACCCAACCCTACCTGTCCAGAGCCAACACCCAATCCCCTGACCCGCCTGAAGCCCCCACCCCACAGGCCCAACCCTCGACCCCCGACCCGTTCAGACCTCCCTCAAATCTAGTCCAACCCGGCCCAATGACTGATCCAATACCACCCCCAATGCCTCGTCCCCCCAACTCACCCCTGATGTCTGACCCCTCCCAATATCTGAGACCCCCCTCCTATCTGCACCAGCCCTACCACTCCTGGCCTCTGATCCACGCCCCTCAGATCCAATGCACTTACCTTTAAATTTGCCTGGTTTACAGCAGGTAGTGCTGCTAAAAAAGAGGGCAATGTTATCATTCAGTCCAACTTTGCTGCTCTGCGATACTGGGCTTGGGAGGCAGTTGTGCTCCTTGGACCTCACCTGCTCTGAGTCGGAAAGTTGGGCGAGATAGACACAGAAGAAACTTGGTGCAGGTAAGCGGGCAAGGCATGGCAATCCAACACAGGATGGATCGCAGGGTAGCTTTAATTGGTGAGTGGGTGTTAGATGGGTTTGAGGGGGGTCCAGATTGTCATTCGTGGTGGGGGGGGTATAGTTGAGGTTTGGAAGTGTAGGCGTGGGGGCTGTGAGGGTACTTGCAGAGGTGGGTTGTAGTTGGGGGTAGGGGGCTGGATTGGGGGTTAGTCTGGGGTGTCAGAGGGGAAGTTGAGGGGTGTGGGGGCAGTCTGGAGTGGGGAGACTGGGAGATATAGTCGGAGGGGGATGGGGGATTTCCAGTGGGGGTTTTAGGGAGTCAATACCATTGCTACCCAGGAGTTAGAAATGGTTTTAATCCTTTTACTATTTCCTCGGTAACTGTTCGGCAATGAGAGTCGGAACCATCCAAAGTGTCTGATTTAAATCAAAATAGCAGATAGTTCCAGCCCGCTACAGAGTAATTGCCCATCAGAAGTTTAAACTTCCCAAGCAATTGCCTTGCAAACCTTAAACCTCCGCCTGAACATCTTCTGGGGTACCCCTGTACCCAGTGCAAACCCCCGGAGTCTGAAAGTTCTGGGCCAGTATTATCTTTAATCTTAAGATCTATTGCATGATTTATAAGTTCCCTTCGGAACATTTCCCTTTAAATGCTTAAGAAGTTTTTGCTGTTTTAAAATATTGGAGGTTAACAAATTGATTCCACTGATAAAGTAAGCTGTCAGTTGCACATGTACTTAAGCACTGTGTATATTTGAAGCAGTTTATTGTTGACCATTAACTACTTAATTCATCCCCATAATAATCTTCCTTCTTCCATAATAACGATGACATAAAGTCATTTTAAATCACGTACTGCAGTGTTTCTACTGATTGGGAATCAGACTTTGTTGACTTAAAGTGAAACAGCCGAGAAGATAATCAGATCACTGTGGAATCAATGCTAATATTGTGATTGACTATCATTTGTGTACTTGCTTGTAATGTTACTTTTCTCAGAATTTATATTGTATGCTTAGTTGCCCTCTGCATAATGATTTTGCTTGATATTGGCATGACTGCCAATCACACTGTAAAGTTGGTTTCAAAATGCTCTGGATACACTTTATCTTTTTTATTTTAAAACAGTTATTATTGATTTTTTTCAGCAGTGAAAAGGGTACAGGATGTAACGGGAATAATAAGCAAGAAAGTGTACATATCATCTCCTCGGTGTCTGTTTGGCGCTTGGCTTCACCTTGTATTAAGACAATCCTGATATGCTAAAACTCTCAATGCATGCATGCCTTCTTGTTCAATGTTGCCTCAACCCATCAACTAACAGATCAATCAGATTACATAAAACCAATACTAAAGAGCGGGTACTGAATTTTTTTTCTAAAAATGTGGCAATATTAGCTTGGTGTGGCTTTACTATAAGCACAAACGATAATTGAAAACTATTAATTGCTACTTCGATAATTATGTACAGGAAAAGATGTTTCGATTGCACTATTCTTTTAGTGAATTCCACATATCTGTAGTTCATTTCAAGCTTCAAGTTCAATTTGAAAACTCACATAATATAAAGAAATTATATTTAATAGTGGCACGAATTCAGGATTGAATAGTTAGGGATTGGGATTCCCTCGCACATTTTATTCTGAGGTAGATGACAATTGCTGCTGAAGTACAAGACTGAGCAAAAAGAGGCTCACTGTATAAATGACAGCCTCCCAGTGCTGTGCTGATATTTTTACAAATCAACTCGGAATATTGGGGAGAAATGGCATGGGAACAATAGGTGCTCTGCTTGAAAAGATACCTATTTTATCCTGCACCTCTCATGAATCTCTTCTGCGATCAGAACAAGTATTTCTGGCTGATCAGGAGCAATACGATGATTTCTAAATTTATGTTTGTTTCTTTTCTTTTGTTGCTTTTTTTAGAATTCATTTACGGGATGTGGGCGTCGCTGGTTCGGCCAAAATTTATTGCCCATCCCTAGTTGCCCTTCAGAAGGTGGTGGTGAGCTGCCTTCTTGAACTGCAGTCCTTGAGTTGTAGGTACACCCACAATGCTGTTAGGGAGGGAGTTCCAGTATTTTGCCCCAGCAATAGTGAAGGGACAGTAATATATTTCCAGGTCAGGGTGGTGAGTGACTTGGAGGGGAACCTGGGGTTCCCAGGTATCTGCTGCTCATGTCCTAGATGGTAGTGGTTGTGGGTTTGGAAGGTGCTGCCTGAGGAACCTCGGTGAGTTACTGCAATGCATCTTGTAGATGACACACACGGCTGCCACTGTTCAACGGTGGTGGAGGGTTTGAATGTTTGTGGAAGGGGGAGCAATCAAGCGGATTGCTTTGTCCTGGATGGTGTTGAGCTTCTTGAGTGTTGTTGGAGCTGCACTCATCGAGGCAAATGGTAAGTATTCCATTACACTCCTGACGTGTGCCTTGTAGATGGTGGACGGGCTTTGGGGGGGTCAGAAAATTAGTTGCTTGCCGTAGGATTCCTTGCCTTTGACCTGCCCTGGTAGCCACAGTATTAATGTGGTTAGTCAAGTTCAGTTTCACATCAATGGTAACCCCCAGGATGTGGATTGTCGGGGATTCAGCAATGGTAATTCCATTGAACGTCAAGGGGCAATGGTTAGATCCTCTCTTGTCAGAGATAGTTATTGCCTGCACTTGTGTGGTGTGACTGTAACTTGTCACCTGCGAGCCCAAGCTTGGATATTGTCCACGTCTTGCTACATTTGGACATCGACTGCTTCATTATCTGAAGAGTTGCGAATGGTGCTGAACATTGTGCAGTCATCAGCATACATCCCACTTCTGACCTTATGATGGAAGGGACATCATTGATGAAGCAGCTGTAGATGGTTGGGCCTAGGCCACTACCCTAAGGAACTCCTGCCGTGATGTCCTGGAGCTGTGATAATTGACCTCCAACCACCACAACCATCTTCCTTTGTGCCAGGTATGACTCCAACCAGTGGAGAGTTTTCCCCCTGATTCCCATTGACTCCAGTTTAGCTAGGGTTCCTTGATGCCAAGGGCAGTCATTCTCACCTCACCTCTGGCATTCAACTCTTTTGTCCATGTTTGAACCAAGACTGGAATGAAGTCAGGAGCTGAGTGACCCTAGCGGAACCCAAACTGAGCATCCGTGGTGAGCGGGTTATTGCTGAGCAAGTGCCGCTTGATAGCACTGATGATAGGGCAGCACGGTGGCACAGTGGTTAGCACTGCAGTCTCACGACGCCGAGGTCCAGGTTCAATCCCGGCTCTGGGTCACTGTCCGTGTGAACTTTGCACATTCTCCCCGTGTTTGTGTGGGTTTCATCCCCACAACACAAGGATGTGCAAGGTAGGTGGATTGAACACGCTAAATTGCCCCTTAATTGGAAAAAATGAATTGGGTACTCTACATTTATTTTAAAAAAGCACTGTTGATGACTCTTCCATCACTTTGCTGATGAGGAGAGTAGACTGATAGGGTGGTAATTGGCTAGGTTAGATTTGTCCTGTTTCTTGTGTACAGGTCACACCTGGGCAATTTTCCACACTTCCGGGTAGATGTCGGTCTTGTAGCTGTACTGGGACAGCTTGGCTAGGGGTGCGGCAAGTTCTGGAGCATAGGTCTTCAGTACTATTGGTGGAATATTGTCAGGCCCCATTGCCTTTGCAGTATCCAGTGCCTTCAGCCGTTTCTTGATATCGCATGGAGTGAAATGTATTGGCTGAAGACTGACATCTGTGATCAGGTGCTTATCAGGTGAAGGGTGCTAGTGCTGTGAAAGAAAACATTTCTGCCTGAGGTTCCGTCTCAACAGCAAGCAGAGGGGAAGAAAGAGGACATTCAGCCTCTGGAGCAGTGCTTCCCAAACATTATCCCTGTGACCCCATTTTGAGGCTTGAAAATTGCCACAACATCCCAGATTGAGGGCCAGGTTTGGGGGAGGTGATGTGCGGTGGGGGTGGGTAGAGCTGTGAGAGCTGAGGGTTAGATTTGTGAGAGTGGGAGAGGCGTGATTTGTGAAAGTAGAGGGGGAGATGTTTGAGAGCAGAGGGGGAGAGATTTGTATAAGTGGAAAAAAACCAACCTTTTCACTGGCTTCTTTGGAGCAGGAATCAGGCGTCAAAAATCTGTCTGACAGGCTAAATCCAGTATTAGAAAAAACAGAAGGATTTAAAGAGGCCTTGCAGTTGTTAGTCCTCAGTCCGAGCTCCAAGCTCCATGGCAGCTACTGCTGCCTCGGAGCTCACAACCCCAAAATCTCATCTCATGTCGCGGCCTACAGTTTGGGAAGACCTCTTCTAGAGCCTGTTCCACCATATTTTGGCTGATCTGTATTTTAACTCCCTTTATCCATCTTGGTTCTCTCTTCCTCTATATCCCCACCCAACAAAATTCTCTAATTTTCACCACTCTCGAAACCTCTCAGTTTTGAAATGGTCAATCGAGCTCCAGTCTCAGCAGCTTTTTGGGCTAGAGAATTCCAGGTCTCCCCTACCATTTCTGTGAAAATGTACTTCCTGACATATCTCCTTAACAGCCTGATCCTAATTTTTAAATTATGTTTCCTTGTTGTGAACTCCCCCACTCTGCGCAGCACTGTAAGACTAGAGGCAGATAAAGCACATTTTATTATAGCTCAACAATAGCATAACTTAAACCTAAATGCCTCTCCGACTTGCATATTCGGAATTCTTTCAACTTAACAAGAGACAGAGAAGTCCAGAACTCATGGGGCCCAGTCAGCTGAATACATCGCCACCAATGATGAAGGAATAAAAATGAGTGGTATGCAAGAAGCCAGAATTTTAGATATTTCATAGCATTCTTGGTATGGAAGAGGTACAGAGTTAGGAAGGAGTGAGGCTATGAGGGAATTTGAAATCAAAATTGAGAATTTTAAAATCAAGGCATCGCTGCACTAAAAGCCAAAGTTAGCCGTGAGCAGAGGATTGATAGGTAAGCTAAGTGTTAATGATATAGCTGAGTTTTATGAATGGAGGGTGTGAAAAATTAAAGTACAGTAACCTAATATTGACTCTTCTTCTTCGCCATCACTCACTAATAAGTATGATTGTCCACCTAAAAAACTCCATGTTACTGTCATGGGTTCTGTGGGCCCTTACATGGCTGATGAGCCTGGTCCTAGAGCCTCATCTTCGACCGCACACTTGGCAGGTGTTTCCAAGAGGTCCTTGGCCTCCAGATCACTGGTATTCCTTCTTGAGGTTCCTTTTCTGGGCCTCCTCTTGCAGTCTGGTGTCCTCAACAAATTGTGTCCTTTTAATCAGGAGATTCCTCACAGTAGGTATGTTTTGAGCAAGTGTCTCCCAGGCATTGACACTGATGTTACATTTCTTGAGGTAAGCCTTCAGAGTGTCTTTGAAGGGATTTTGTCCTTTGTCCTCCTCTTGTTCAGAAGACTTTTTTGAGCAAGACAAGGAAGATTTGCTTTGGCAGTCTGGATTCTGACATCCTAAGCACATGGCCTGCCCAGTGAACTGCTTTCAGATGATCATGGCCTCAATGCTGGTGCCCTTGGATCCTTCAATGACACTGATGTTAGTACACCTGTCTTGCCAGCTGAAACAGAGAATCGTCTCAGACAGCGCTGATGGTACTTCGACTGGATCTTGAAGTGGTACAAGTACGTAGTCCAAATTTATGAGCCATATAAAAGAGTTGGGAGGACGACTGCCTTGTGCACGAGGATCTTGGTGTCAGCGCGGATGTCACGGTTGTCGCAGTCTCTCAAACGTGGGCGTCCATAGGAGGCATTCGCGGATTAGATACGATGCTGAATCTCCACCTCAATGTCGGCCTTAGAGGTGATGGGAAATGTTCCACGTTTGGTAGGGTTTCTCCATTGATCTTGATGGAGGGAGAGAGCTTGCCTTAGGGCTGGTTGGTAAAGGACTTGGTCTTCTTGAGGTTGACCCTGAAGCCAATTCTTTGGTATGCATCCGCAAAGGTGTCAAGCATGGCTTGGAGATTCTCTGCTGAGAGAGTGGAGATGGCGATATCATCTGCATACTGAATATCCACAAGTGATGTCAGTGCCGTTTTCTTCCGGAGTTTCAACTGGTTGAGGTTGAAAAGTTTTCCGTCCATCCTGTAGACGATGTCCACTCCACTGGGAAGCTTGTTCTTGACAGGATGAAGGATGGTGGCGATGAAGATGGAGAAAAGGGTGGGGGCAATGACACATCCCTGCATGGGGCAGCGCGGTGGTGCAGTGGTTAGCACTGCTGCCAACGGCACTGAGGATCCGGGTTCAATCCCGGCCCCCGGTCACTGTCTGTGTGGAGTTTCCACATTCTTCCCGTGTCTGCGTGGGTTTCACCCCCACAACCCAAAGATGTTCAGGTTAGGTGGATTGGCCACACTAAATTGGCCCTTAATTGGAAAAGAAATAATTGGATACTCTTAATTTTTTTTAAAAATGACACATACCTGTTTGACTCCAGTCTTGCCCGCAAAGTTTTCTGTCTTATTTCCATCAATGAGGACTGTCACTGACATCTTGCGTGGAGGAGTTGGGAGGATTCTGATGAATTTCTCTGGACAGCCAACCTTTGACAGGGTCTTCCACAGCACTTCCCGATTGACTGAGTGAAAAGCTTTGGTCGGATCGATGAACACCATGTATAGTGGTTGATGTTGCTCCTGACATTGCTCTTGAAGTTGCCGAGCAGTGAAAATCATGTCCGCTGATCCACGTTTGGTTGGAAGTCACATTGGCTTTCTGAAACAATTTCTTCAGAGACTACTGTTTACATTAACAGTTCAATTTATATTTTGTATTTATGATTCTCTCAGTTTAAGTACATCATGCCTTTTGTGTGATTTTGTAGGGTCCGATAATCACAACAGTGTTCACTTGAACATTTCTTGCTCGTGTCTGGTGTCGTATATTCAGTTAGCAGTGCTTCCTACCAGAAACAAAACAAAACTGAACACACAAAATCATCTGTTAATGAAAGCACCCTCACATACCTGAACACTATCACTGACCTTTCTCTTTTATGTTCTCTTGTTCATTGTATAAATGATCTGTTTGAGCTGCACGCAGAAAAATACTTTTCACTGTCCCTCGGTACATATGACAATAAATAAATCCAATCCAATCCATACAGAAATAAACAAATGTTACAGTTAATTGAATACTCGGTGACGCAAAGAGGCAGGGCTCTCGTAAGATTTACGGCACATGTTATGCCTCATGAGATCTAATGAGATTTTGCAAGATGTTGCGATCTGGATCTCGCCCTCAAGGGGCGGGATCCAAACTTGCATATTCAAGTGATTAGTTAGTCTCACTGGAATATGTCAGTGCCGGAGTTACCCAAGGCGTGGGATCGAACGGCCTCGCCTCGGAGTCCCCGCCGTGGTGCCATTTAGCATTGGTTTCCACAAACATGGACCAGGTGTAATGGCACTTGGGGGGGTCTCCCAAGTGATCGGAGGCCCGCGGGTGATCGGGTCGGGGCAGAGTGGTACCCTGGCACCCCCGATGCCACACGAGCACCTTGGCATTGCCACCCTGGCACCTTGGCGCTGCCACCATGGCACCCTGGCAATGCCACTCTGGTAAGTTGGAGTGTTGGGGAGCCCGGTGGCTGCATTGTGCGGGGGGGGGCTCGAGAGATTGGGGTGCCATTTTTATCTCTTCCTGCACTGACGAGCTGAGCAAGCGCCCGCTAAATGTGCCGAAAATGGAACTCTTTTTTTCAAATAAATCGTGCCCAATGACCAAATGATCTGTTTTTTGGGGATAAATGTTAGTCAGGTCACCAAGGAAAATCACCCTCCTGTACCTCAAAGTAATTCCGAGGCACATTTAAATTCACCTGAGAGGGTAGTCAGAGCTGCAGTTTAACATCTCATCTGACAGTGAAGCACTCCCTCAATGTTGCACTGGACTGTCAGCCTAGATCGTGTGTTCATTTCTCTGGAGTGGATCATTAAATTCACAACTTTCTCATTCAGAGATGAGAATGCAGTGCACTGAACCATGCCTGACACATTCAATAAGAGACTTGGGTATACGGAACATAATTTCAATGTTTGTAAATGGCACAAAATTTTGGAAATACAGCGAACAGCAAGGGGGATAGTACCAGACTTTCTGTGGAGTAACTGTACTGTTTTAATAATTCACGTATAGCATAGATCTTGGAAGTAAATCATCCTGTTCTGTAAGTGCCC
The DNA here is from genome assembly GCF_047496885.1 of Scyliorhinus torazame. Lineage (NCBI taxonomy): Eukaryota > Metazoa > Chordata > Chondrichthyes > Carcharhiniformes > Scyliorhinidae > Scyliorhinus > Scyliorhinus torazame. The sequence continues at coordinate 208,442,417 of NC_092708.1, read as the reverse complement.
GATCCATCAAAAGTGCTCGAGGTGGAAGGTGCTGTCAGATACTAGTTAATATTGTGGAACTGTTATTTCATTCTTCAGTGAAACTGTATACGGTGTGCCTGCAGTGCATTGTGAATTCCATGCCTTTACCACTTACACTGGAAAAGAAATGTAATTTTCAAATGTTTGTGGTGTGTGGCAGGATCATCCTGTGCTGCTTGGATGATTACATTGACAAGTTCTTACTAGTCAAACTAAATCTAACTCAAATCTGTGAGCTAATTGAGGTAATTTGTCTTTATTTATTTCAGGAACATGATCCATAATGCTCATCATTAGAATTTGCATGTCTTTGAGGGGTCTAGTGACAGTTCATTTGAATATTTGACGTTGCACTTTATAAAGAAAAATTAAGACAGAGTCAAACTTGGGTTTGTAGTTTTGCATTTTGAAAAGCTAAAGTATTAACTTTCCAGATAAAGTAATGTGTTGATCTTCTAGGGTATGTTGAAGGAAAAATAAGAACATATGTTGATGGATAAATACGTGCTATCAAAGATTTTCAAATATGTGTTTAATGCTTGAGGTGAGATTCTCTGGCCTACCTCGCGGCATGTTTCTCGGCAGCGGCCAGCGGCCTGCTATTGGTCAGTGGCAGGATCTTCTGGTCCCGCCGCTGTCAGTGGGATTTTGCATTGAATCCACCCCACGCCACTGGGAAACCCGTAACAGGGGGTGGCCATCAGCGGGACTGGAAACCCCCCAACAGGGGGTGGCCATCAGCAGGACTGGAAAACCCGCAGCGGGGGTGGCCATTAGAAGAACTGGGAAACCCACAGCGGGGGTGGCCATCAGCAGGACTGGGAAACCCGCAGCGGGGGTGGCCATCAGCAGGGCTGGGAAACACGCAACAGGGGGTGGCCATCAGCAGGACTGGAAAACCCACAACAGGGGGTGGCCATCAGCTGGACTGGAAAACCTGCAACAGGGGGTGGCCATCAGCAGGACTGGAAAACCCGCAACAGGGGTGGCCATCAGCAGGGCTGGGAAACCCACAGCGGGGCTACCATCAACAGGACTGGAAGATCTCACTGGCTTGTGTTTTGTTATGCTCTTGTCGTAGCATAAGCTGCTTCCTTGATGTGCACTCTGACAAAGAAAGGCTCAGACTTGGAGATAGCTTTAACACGTTTATTAAACTATTCACAATTCTCCTACTTGGATTCGACGCTACTGTTAATCCTACTAAAGCTACTCAGACTTACGAACCAGTCTGCTACAATCCACATGGTGGGTATGATGTTCAATCAACCCTGTGTCTGTACTCACTGAGCGTCTCCACTGGAAAGAGACTGAGTATGTATGATGTGTCCTTTTATATGGGTTGGTGTAATGCCCTCCTATGGTAGTGTCACTTCTGTGTGTATCGTGACTGCCTATTGGTCGTGTCCTATCTTACTGACCTATTGGTTGACTGCCTGTGTGTCATGTCTTTGGTGTTCCCTCTAGTGTCTAGCTAGGTGTAGTGTATGTACATTAACCCTTTGTGTACTTACAGTGATGTCGATCACCACATCCCCCCTTTTTTCGTATTACATATTTTCTGTACAGTGTTAAAGAAAATTGAACAAACTAGGTAGATGAGTGATACTCTGTACAAGTTATGATAACAGTGATCATTAAACAATAAGTCCAAATCATATGCATGAGTCCAAAGTTCATTAATTATTATGGTCGAGTGGATTTCTTGTTTGGTTGGTGATGTTGATGGTAGCATTGCATTGTAAATGCCATCGTGTCCCTGTGCTGAAGGAACCAAGAAGTTGTCAAATCACTTCGTTGTCGGATTTGGACTCTTTTTTTTTTTCTTTCGATGCTTGTGGTGGTAATTCTTGATGGCATCTGTCCTGAAAGCCAGGTTGCCTGTTGGTAGTGCAGCAAACGTGAATTGGTAAGATGCATCGTACTGCCATGGCATGTCATTGCACTGAGTTGAGCAGTAACAGTGTCCCTCATTTGCAGAGTTGTACCATGTCGTACCAGTCGTAGTTCCATTGGTGTTGTATTTGTCGTGCTTGTTGTCGACGTTGTTGCCTTTGGTACGCTCCTTGCTATTGTCTTTGATGTTGTTGTGGTTGGTTTTATTGCCTTGTTTGCTGCGCTCAAGGACCACACTCTGTGGATAATGCGAGTCCTTCACACAGTTACTCGTGTTAGCGTGCTTTGTGGCATCTGCTGTCTCCTTGAGCGTGCCATCACTGAGTTTGTGGCGCTCCCCGTCTGGACTCATGTCCGGCTTACTTGAATCAGCTTTGGCTTGTCGATGCTCCCCGTCTGGAGTCTGGTCTGTTTCACCTGAGTCAGTTTTGGTTTGTCGATGCTCCCCGTCCGGAGTCACTGCACGTTCACTTGAGTCAGCTGAGATTTCTTGATGCTCCCCGTCCGGAGTCATTTCAGGTTCACCTGCATCTTCTGAGGTTTCTTGATGCTCCACGTCCAGATTCAAAACATTCAGGAATGCATTTACTTGTGGAGAGGCTCGAGCGAATGAGGTTTGAAGTAACATGGTGTCACCGGAGTCACCAGTAGTCTCACTGTGATTGTCGAGTGCCTCTGTACATTCTAGCTGAGGTCTGTCACGTTGCACATCTGGTATGGGAAGTGGGATGCCGTCGTCACTTGTCTCACATACAGTGGGTAGAGCCTCAGTGTCTTCTTGTCGTTCACTTGAGCTGGGTAGACTGTCAGAGTCTTCTTCTGGTGGCTCAAATAATATGGGTGGACTGTCATAGTCTGCTTGCTGTATACTTGAGCGTAGTAGGCTCTTCAGAGTCTTCTTCTTGTTCACTGGAGCGTGGTAGACTGTCATAGTCTGCTTGCTGTACACTTGAGCATGGCAGACTGTCATAGTCTTTCTGTTGTTCACTTGAGCGTGGCAGACTTGCATTGTCTGCTGCTGGTTGCTCAGAGGAGGTTGCCAGACCCTCATGGTCTTGTTCATGCAAGGACTGCGCTTTGGAGTCTTGCATTGCTTCTATCGTGGAGGCTGTCCACGAGCTCGCTGTGGAGGCTTGTGTCACTCCCTCTGTGGAGTCTTGCAGCATTCCTTGTGTGGAATTGTGCATTGGTCTCTCTGTGGAAACTGTCATCACTTCTTGTTCATGCAAGGACTGCGCTGTGGAGTCTTGCGTTGCTTCTATTGTGGAGTCTGTCCACGAGCTCGCTGTGGAGTCTTTCATCGCTTTTTGTGTGGAGGCTGGGACCATTTGTGGTGCATGGACCACTCTCTGTGTGGAGTTGGGGACCCTTCGCGGTGCGTGGACCACTCTCTGTGTGGCAGCAGGCCGCTCTCTGTGGGCTTGTACCGTTTTCTGTCTCTTGGTGTCAGGCCGCAGCATAATCCTGCACTCACGAGTCGGGATGTCATATATGCTGGGCTGAAGATTCCCCAATCCGAAGAACTCGTCGTCAGGGTCTTCACTGTACAACACGTCTAGTTGCTGATCGGATTTGGTCCTGGGGTAGCCTCCCAAGGTGAAAGCTTCGTCTGAGTCGTTGTCTTCCAAGACCATATCATCACGTTTTGTGTCGGAGCTGGCATTGGGCTCGCGATGTCCAAAGAAGAATTCAAGGTCTGAGTCATAGTCTTCAAGGCCTGTATCATCTCTTTGGGCGGTGCTAACTGCTTGTTGCAGAGGTTACTTTCAGCTACTGGTCGAATTTCAGGCATTGTGCTGTCGTTCCAGGTGAAAGAATCTGGTTTTGAGGTTTAAAAATGTTTTTTTCGTGTTTTGGGAGATTTCCCATTTAAGTCGACGTGGTCCGGGGCCTCTGACGTCATGAAGCGTGTGACGTAGTGCGTCGGAAGGGATTGCGCATGCGCAGATCGCTGTTCCTTTACTTGGGGCCTATTTCGCAATTGCGCGTCCGTGGTTTCTCACGCATGCGCAAATGGACCTACCCGTTCTGTGCGCTCTTGTCGCAACTGCGCATGTGCAGCACCTTTTCCAAGATGGCTGCAATTCAAAACTGCCGTTCGTTGCTGCAAGCCTACCTCGCGGTGAGTTTTGGCGCCTCTTTTACCTTTTCTTCTTGTCTGTTCCTCGCAGAATTCTTGGAATTTGTCCAGGACTGCCTGGAAATCGCCCTTGTTTTGTCCCTTTTGAGTATTTGAAGGTCTGGAAGATTTGAGCTGCTTCTGGACCCGTGATGGTGAGTAGAAGCTTTATTTTCTCTGCATCCGCCATGCCATCTAGGTCGGACGCTACCAGGTAGATCTCGAATCTCTGCCTGAACCAACGCCAGTTTTCACTGAGATTGCCTTGGTACCTGAGCTGCTGTGGGACCGGAATCTCGACCATCATCTTGCCTGGCTGCTGTTGCTGGTAGTCACTGTTTGCTGAGTTTTAACTATATGGATTGAAACAGTTCACTCCTGGGTACCATGTTTTGTTATGCTCTTGTCATAGCATAATCTGCTTCCTTGATGTGCACTCTGACAAAGGAAGGTTCAGACTTGGAGATAGCTTTAACACGTTTATTAAGCTATTAACAATTCTCCTACTTGGATTCGACTCTCCTGTTAATCCTTCTATAGCTACTCAGACTGACGAACCAGCCTGCTACAATCAGTGGTGGGTGCGATGTGTTGAATCAACCCTATCTGTACTCACTGAGTTTCTCCACTGGAAAAAGACTGAGCATGTGTGCTGTGTCCTTTTATATGGGTTGGTGTAATGCCCTCCTGTGGTAGTGTCACCTCTGTGTATGTCTTGAATGCCCATTGGTCATGTCCTATCTTACTGACCTATTGGTTGAATGTCTGTGTGTCATGTCTCTAGTGACTATCTAGTCTACGTGTATTTACATACACGCCTGGACAGCAAGCTACATACACTTCAACTTGGACCAGGCCCATCAGGATGCCCGGACTGATACATTTTCTGCCATCACTGGAATGCCCCGGGTCCAGGTGGTTATTGATAACATGCATATCACCCTCGGAGCACCACCTCAACATGCCGTGCCCTTCATTAACAGGAGGGGGTTCCACTCCCAGAACATGGAGTTGGTGTGCGACTGTGTCTGCACACGGTCTGTAGCCTCTGGACATTTCAGGAACTGTTGAGTGTGCCAGGATGATGAAGTCGTGCACGCTGCCCAGGTGCAGACATGTATGATATGCAGCTGATGTCACATATCAGCTGCACATTCATCGGGTGTGTTTTGTTATGGTATTGACATAGCATAAGCTGCTTCCTTGATATGCACTCTGACAAAGGAAGGTTCAGACTTGGAGATAGCTTTAACACGTTTATTAAACTATTAACAATTCTCCTACTTGGATTCGACGCTACTGTTAATCCTGCTAAAGTTGGGTACAACTGTGGCTTTATTACAGTCAGATGTGTGGCCTCTTGCTGCAGCTGGCGAAATTGCAGGGCACTGGAGGTCATGCATATTTATACAGTTCTCCGTGGGCGGAGCTAGCCGGCAGGAGCTACCGGCGAACCTGTAGTGCAGGTCCTACCTTACATCTCCTATTACAGTGGTTCACCACATTCACCCCCTGTTAAAATGAGTCCGGCGGGGGTGACGTGAAACTATATACAATTAGTGCAACTATGTACAGTGGTAGGGAAAGAAAAGTCCATGTTGACGGTTCGGAGTCTGTCAAAGGTTCAGCCGGTCCGGTGCTTTGTTGCTTCGTTGGGAGCGGCATAAAGCTAAGTCGGTGCTGGCGGTGGTGGAGATGGCACCGATGGCGGTGGTGGTGCTGATGCTGGCCAGTCATCGGGGATCTCCGGGAGCGTGCCGAAGTCCTCTTCATCCTCTTGTGCGGAAAAGGGGAGGGTGGGTGGTCTGTTGGAGTCAATATTGGCGGCGCGGTGGGAGGTGGGGGGGGGCGCATTGGTGGGGCGCTGTGTTGGGGTGGAAACTGATGGTGCCAGGTCCCTGAGTGCATCAGTATCTTGGCGGCCGTCAAGGAACTCAACGTAGGCATATTGAGGATTGGCGTGGAGCAGGTGAACCCTGTCCACTAAGGGGTCCGCCTTGTGGAGTCGGACGTGCCTATGGAGAAGGACCGGTCCTGGAGCAACGAGCCAAGTCGGGAGCGACACCCCGGATGTGGACTTCCTGGGGAAGGTAAAAAACACGTTCATGGGGTGTGTTATTAGTGGTGGAGCACAATAGTGACCAGATGGAGTGTAGAGCGTCAGGGAGGACCTCCTGCCAGCGAGAGACTGGGAGGTTCCTGGACCGTAAGGCCAGCTGGACAGCCCTCCAAACCGTCCCATTCTCCCGTTCTACTTACCCGTTTCCCGGGGGTTGTAGCTGGTCGTCCTGCTGGAGGCTATACCCCTGCTGAGCAGGAACTGACGCAGCTCATCACTCATGAATGAGGATCCCCTGTCACTGTGGATGTAGGCGGGGAAACCAAACAGAGCGAAGATGGTGCTGAGGGCCTTGATGACGGTGGCAGACGTCCACGCTGAGGCGTTCAAAGGGGCGGGAAGCCTTCACCAGGCGCGCACGGTCTGGCCGGTAGAAGTGCGGCTTGCACTCCGCACAGACCTGGCAGTCCCTCGTGACTGTCCTTACTTCCTCGACGGAGTAGGGCAGATTGCAAGCTTTGACCATATGGTGCAATCGAGTGACCCCCGGGTGACAAAGGCTGTCATGTAGGGCCCGGAGTTGGTCCACTTGTGCGCTGGCACATGTACCTTGGGTGAGGGCGTCTGGGGGCTCGTTGAGTTTACCAGGGCATTACAAGATCTCGTAATTATAGGTGGAGAGCTCGATTCTCCACCCCAAGATTTTATCATTTTTGATCTTGCCCCGCTGTGTGTTATTGAACATGAAGGCTATCGACCGTTGGTCCGTAAGGAGAGTGAATCTCTTACCGGCCAGGTACTGACTCCAATGCTGCACAGCTTCAACAGTAGCCTCCCTTTTGACGGATGAGTGTCGAATTTCAGAGGCATGAAGGGTACGGGAAAAGAATGCCACGGATCTGCCTGCCTGGTTTAGAGTGGCGGCAAGGGCGACGTCTGAAGCATCGCTTTCTACTTGGAAAGGCAGTGACTCGTCCACTGCGCGCATCCCGGCCTTGGCGATGTCTGCTCTGATGCGGGCGAAAGCGTCTTGTGCCTCGGCTGCGAGGGGGAATTGGGTGGACTGAATAAGTGGGCGGCGCGGCGGGAGGGGTCCGATTGTACGTTACAGGATGCGACCATCATGGAGAGCGCCAAGGTTTTCGTCTCCGCCAGTTCGAGCGTGGCCCCTTCCAGTAATCATTCTCGGATGCGGTCCGACGCAATCCCCGTCACAAAGGCATCGCGCATGAGGAGATTTGCGTGTTCGGCGGCCGTAACGGCCTGACAGTCACAGTCCCGGACGAGTGGAATTAGGGCCCGCCAGAAGTCTTCGATGGACTCACCAGGTAGTTGCGAGCGGATGGCGAGTACATGCCTGGCGAAGAGCGTGTTCGCCTTCTGCGCGTCATGTTCCTTAAGGATTTCCATTGCTTTTGTGTAATGGCATCTTGGATCAACAGGAACATGCTGGAGCTCAGTCTGGAGTACAGGACATTTATCTTCTGAGCATCCGTTGGCTCGGGGTCTGCTGCGTTGATGTAGGCCTCAAAACATGCTAGCCAGTGAGCAAAGTCTTTCCTGGCGTTGGGCGAGTGCGGATCCAGCTGCAGGCGATCGGGCTTAATTCGGATATCCATTCTGTGGAAAATCTGACTGTAATACATTGATGCACGATCAATTGCACAAAAACTAAAGTTGGGTACAACTGTGGCTTTATTACTCAGATGCGTGGCCTCCTGCTGCAGCTGGCAAAATGGCTGGGCACTGGAGGTCATGCATATTTATACAGCACTCCGTGGGCGGGGCCAGCCGGCAGGAGCTACCGGCGAACCTGTAGTGCAGGACCTACCTTACATCTCCTATTACAGTGGTTCACTACACACCTGCAATCACAAAGCAGGGCAAGGTTAGCACTGCCAGTGCCTGTCAAGATCACAGTGACTCTCAGATTCTATGCCTCAGGATCCTTCCAGGCTAGAGACAGCAACATCACCAACATCACAGTCCGCCATGCATCACTGCATTGGGGGAGGTCACAAAAGGCCCTATTCAAAATCAGAGGGAACTTCACTCTCTTTTCTCTTACCAGGGAGAAGCAGGAGGCACAGAGCTTTTTTAAAAATTTGTTCATGGGATGTGGGCATCACTGGCTGAGCCAACATTAATTGCCCTCCATTTCCACATTGCTGTGGTTCTCAAAGCCATGGACAGCAGATACATGGAATACCACCACCTGCAGGTGGTATACAATGTGGAAAAGTTTGAGGTTATGCACTTTGTCAGAATGTTAGCACAGTGGTTAGCACTGTGGCTTCACAGCGCAAAGGTCCCAGGTTTGATTCCCGGCTTGGGTCACTGTCTGTGCGGAGTCTGCACGTTCTCCCTGTATCTGTGTGGGTTTCCTCCGGGTGCTCCGGTTTCCTCCCACAAGTCCCGAAAGACGTGCTGTGAGGTAATTTGGACATTCTGAATTCTCTCTGTGTGTACCCGAACAGGCGCCAGAATATGTTGACTAGGGGCTTTCCACAGTAACTTCATTGTAACTTCATTGTCGTGTTAATGTAAGCCTACTTGTAATAGAACTCACAACAGTTGAGGACTCGGGTCTGTATACATTGGAGTTTAGAAGGATGAGGGGTGATCTTGTAGAAACTTACAGGATACTGAGAGGCCTAGAGTGGATGTGGAGAGGATGTTTCCACTCGTAGGAAAAACTAGAACCCAACGGCACAGCCTCAGACTGAAGGGACGGTACTTTAAAACTGAGATGAGGGGGAATTTCTTCAGCCAGAGGGTGGTGAATCTGTGGAACTATTTGCCACCGAAAGCTGTGGAGGCCAAATTACTGAGTGTCTTTAAGACAGAGCTAGATAGGTTCTTGAGTAATAGGGAGATCAGAGGTTATGGGGAGAAGGCAGGAGAATGGGGATGAGAAACATATCAGCCATGATTGAATGGCAGAGCAGACCCGGTGGGCCAAATGGCCTAATTCTGCTCCTATGTCTTATGGTCTTATGGACCGATGTCTGGAACCAGACAACGCAGGACCAGTGGCTGGAAGGCCACACCAACCCCAGGCCTCGAAGACAGGATGAGATGTGCTCCATCAAATTTAATTTGCCCAGTCTCCAGATTGAGATTTCTGAAACATGGCACCCAATTCTCAAACTCACTGGGAACTTCTCCATTGCCTCACCTCGGGGACCGGGGTCAGCAGCACGCCTCTCTCGTTTCCCCTCTTTCTCTCCGGAATCCTTCAGGATGAACGACAGGCCAAGCAGCAGGAACTCAACCGTACGGAGGCGGGCTCCCACCAGGGACCGTGCTCTCCCCAGTGCAAGAACCTTCTCGTGTGCCTCCATTGCCTCCATTTTAACACCCTTTGCAACTCCTGAAATTTGCTTTAATAACTTATACCTCAGAGCCAAGACTTCCAGCCAGAACAGTGCCTTGGTAGGCCACCATATCCGTTGATGCACACCGTCAGGACAGGGAACCGCTCAAAAGCATCATTGCCACCAGAGGCAGGGCCCATCCCAACTCCTTCCAGCAGCACAAACAAGCGAGGATTTAGATATTCTAACTCAGCCCTATTATGCAGAAACACTGACCAACAATTCTCGGGTCAGAGTAGGAACTATGTAAACCAAGAAAAGACAAAAAAGAAATGCGCACAAGAATGAAAAGATGGATTCAAAGCCGGAGCTCGCGGAAACGCAGCAGTTCCCGCGCTCACATCACGTGACCCCACCTGAAAAGAGTTTTAAAAATTCAATTACCTGAACCACTCACGTGAGTCCATTGAACCTTTAGAAACCCACCAGCCAGGTCCTTGGAGTCACTTTCCTGAACGGTTTCCTTGACGACCTACTCCCATTCTCTCAAATTGTGATAACATCACGAGCAGAAGAACATCAGTCTGGCATCTCCAAATTGAATTTGCAATTCTCCCTTAATCGTTCATCTGTAATACACCCCCACCAGCCACCCTCCCAGCCCCACTCCCCGCCACCCAACAGTGGAAATGAGGGGACATGTTATAAAAATCAGAGAAAGAGTGAAACTGTAATCCTGGCAAGCCACGCTCAGGGCTAGAAGCACACATGGAAGATCTATCGTCCCAAACACATCAAATGTAGCTGCTATGAATGTAAAGTTGGCACTTTACTATGGTTGAAGTACTCACAAGCTTTAAACATCAGAGTTGCTGCCTCATTAAAAGAAAATGCTCTATATATATTTTAGAGCAGGTGCACATTATTGGTTTATTTTTCTCCCACAGTGCAGTTTATTGAGTCTTTTATGTTATACCACTAAATGATAAATTACAATTCTGCTATGACACAGTGGAATTTGAGAGAAGGGAAAAATATATGTGCAATGCATTTAAAAATCCAATTATTCTGGTTGATTATACAGTGCCAATTCATGAAGATTTTCATACTCTTTTGTTTTAAATGCATTTATTTAGCCAGCGTTTCTAATGGAATCTTTGATACTAGTGTTTTTTTCTTTTCAATATAAATTCTACCTAAAACTATTAGGATTTAGGTTTACTACAATCCCTGGAGAAATCTGTCACTTTTAATAAGATTGTAAGAAATGGGAGCAGGAGTAGCCCATTTGGCCCATCAAACTTGCACCACCATTCAATAAGATCATAGCTGGTCTGGTCTTAATGCCACATTCTTGCCTGTCCATCATAATAACCTTAACTCATTGTCAATCAAAAATCTGTCTAACTCAGTCTTGAATATATTCCATGACTCAACCTTCACTACTATCTGAGAAAGAGAATTTCAAAGACAAGTGACCTTCTGAAAGAAAAAAATCCTCCTGTTCTCCACCTTAAATGGGAGACCCTCATCAGATTTGAACTTGCAGCTGATAGCGAAAAGAATGACACGAGATTTCACATTTTTAAACTTCTGCTGTAACAAATGACTGAAAGCATTATTGATTGAATGTTTAAAAAGAGATTGGAACAGTTGATAGCTGAAAAAATGACACAAAATGTCACATTTTAAATCATTTACTGTAACAAGTGACTAAAACATTGTTGATTAAACACCCTTTTCTTTTTGGAGGCAAGTTATACTTTAAACTACAGACAGGAACTTCTCCTTTCATACTTATCACACATCACACTCTCCATGGAATGACAGTTCTTATCGCAAACACTTCACAGTTGCTCCCAGCTTTGATTGGTTCCCTCGTCCCCACTTCACTGAGTAACTTTGAGAGATCATCTCTAGCAGTTACCGCTCGCTATGACATTTAGAAATATTTCCAGTGGGGAAGCAAAGTGGTGCAGTGGTTAGCACGGCTGTCTCACGGCACTGAGGACCAGGGTTCGATTCCGGCCCCCCGGTCACTGTTCTTGTGGAGTTTGCACATTCTCCCCGTGTTTGCGTGGGTTCGCCCTAACAACCCAAAGATATGCAGGGTAGATGGATTGGCAACGCTAAATTGCCCCTTAATTGAAAAAGGAAGAATTGGATACTCTAAATTTTAAAAAAAGAATTTAAAAAAAGAAATAGTTCCAGAGAATCGCGCCCAAAATGTCATGTTGGGTAGGTTTGGCGGGGTATTTCTTGCCGGTTTCTTGGGTGAGATCCACATTGCTATTCAACCACACTTAGGGCACAATCGAACGGTCACACTGCACCTGTCTTGCACCCGGCTCGCAACGCCTCACAAGAGCTAAAACGATCTCTCGAGATGTTGCAATGTAAATACCAGCCATTGTGGACGGGATCTCTTTTTTGGCAAATCTGCATATTGGAGCGAGCCAGCTAGTCTCACTCTAATATGCAGCTTCCCGGGGCACCTAAGGCATTGGGATCTATCCCCTTCACCTCAGAGACCTCGGGCGAGCGCCATTCAGTACTGGTCTCCCCAAATGGAGACGGAACGGTACTCATGGGGGTCTCCCAAGGGATCGGAGGCCTCCAGATGGATGCCCTTTGGGCAGGGTAGTACGCTGGCACTTCTGGTGCCAACTGACAGGAGCATTGTCAGAGTATCAGATTGGCACTGCCAAGGTGCCAAACTGGCATTTTTCACATGGTGGCAATTGGGCTGAGGGTGCTGGGGGGGGGGGGGGGGGGGGCAGGGACCGGGACCTCCTCATAATGAGTTGGGGCTTGGGCTGGTCGCATCGGGGACTCCATAAATGGCCTCCCGATTTCTTGTTACACTGAGGAGTTCCGACGAGCAAAGCTACTCAGTCCAGAAGACAGGGCTAAGTGTGGCCTCAGCCGCGCACTTCCCACTGAGGCCCACTATTTTACCCGAGTGCCATTTGATAGCATTGTGATTCTCGGCGCTGCGAGCGTCAGGAAACACGCAGCAAAACGCGCTCACTATGTGACTTTGTTCCCATTTAGTTAAATCGCACCCAATGTCATTTTCTGGGTGCCTTGGGGAGTTTTTCATCGGCCAAGCCCACACTTTGAAATTTTTTTCAATACTGCGGAACTGAACTCGCCGGTAAGACCAGCTCCTCAGAGATTGGGGAGCCATTTTGAAAGGGTGCACCGATCTCTAAGTAAGCTTGAGAGTCCCCCACACCTCCTACGCAGGGGCAATGCCACCCCTCAAAGATGGGCCTCAGCCCCATACCTCGCTATGGAGTCGCTGAGAGCCGCCTTCCTTTTCAGCACCCCCCACTCCTCTTTTGGGCCCCTCCAATTTCAGGACTCCCACCCTTCACCCCACATAACCTTAATTAGGCCCCTTCACACATGCAATCCCCCACCCTTCATAATCCCCTCATTCCCCCTTTCATGGCATGGCCTCCCTCAGGCCCAGATCCTTGACAGTGCCACTGTGACACCTGGGCACCATGGTAGTGCCACCCAGCACCTTGGCAGTACCAGGGTGGCAGTGCCAAGGTGCTGGGCTGGCTATGCCAAAGTGCCTGGGTGCCAGAGGGAGAGTGGTGGGGGCCACCCTGCCCCGTCCCTGACCACCCAGAGTTCTCCAAAGGGCACGACGTCTCACAAGGGTCAGATGAATCTTGCAAGACATCTCAAATGTCGAGAATCTCACAAGAGGCCTCTCGTGACATTCATCGGCCTTGTCGCACCACCAGGTGCACCCTGAGTGTCTACTCGTTGCAAACCCAAAGACAGCTGCCTTGTCTCCAAGTGTAAATATCTTGCATGTTCTTCTATGTAAAACAATCTAATCCTTCCTTTGAACTCCAACAATTATACCCACCCAGGCAGACTGCTGAACAGGTCACATGACCCCCTTCATTTAGCTTAAATGATACTGTCCCAAAATGTAGTAATCATATAAATCTCATAACTCCAATAAGTTTCTATAAAATGTATCTGCAACTGTTTAAATAAATAACATGGCATGTTCTGGGAGGGGAGAAAATCAGCAAGAAGGAATAATATTTTTGTTTTAGAGCTCTTAAAACAGAAAGGCTCATCTACATGGAAAAGTTCACAATCTCGTGATGTCTCAACACATTTTACAAGCATTAATTCTTTTTGAAGAGCAATCACTGTTGTGATGTAAGAAACGTGAAATTTGATTAAATTTACTTTGCTAATTGCCTCATGTAGACAACTTTGAATGATCTAAATAGTACCTAGGAGTCATGCAAACGTTATCAGTTTTCTGCATTGGCAGTAATCCAGAACACTATTGATAGATAAGGAATAGTCATGGTTCTGTAATGAAACAGCAGTTGTTCTTTGAAGGCAGCCCATCAAGTTGAAAATTATGTAGATAGATTGCATTTGTTGCCAAATATCACACCTGCTACAGCTGAAGATATTCTTTGTGGCATTGTCATTCTGTTTTGTAATAAGGCAGATCTCTCATCAGATTGAGCAAAGATTTTAAAATGTATTTGATATGCCTGCAGTTGCTCAGGATATGGAATGGGAAAACTTCCACGCATTGAGATGCACTGCTTTCATGCCAATGGAAAAATGATTTGTGTCCACCAATAATCAGAGAGATATTTATAGAAGAATTATAGAATCAGAGTGGTTACAGCACATAAGGAGACTATTTGGCCCATCAAGTCCATGCAAGCTCTCTGGAAGAACTAATTCGCTAGTCTACCCACATCCTTGCCCGTTCCCCTAGCCCTGTAATCTCTTCAGGTGCTTACCAGTTCCCTTTGAAAGCCACAGTTGAATCTACAGCTGCCATTCTCTGAGGCAATGCATTCCAGATCCTAAGCACTCACTCTGTTTGGAGAAACTCCTTAAATATCATTTTTGGTTCTTTTCTCATTCACCTTAAATCTGTGTCCCCTGACTCTCAATATTTCTGCCAATGAGTCCAATTTCTCTCTACTTACTCTGTTCTGAAGCCCTCATGATTTTGAAAACCCTTACCTACCTTCTTTTCTCCAAAGGGAGGTGGTGTCATAGTGGTATCATCACTGGACTAGTAAATCAGAGACCCAGAGTAATGCTCCGGGGACCCAAATCCTGCCACTGCAGATGGTGAGATTTGAATTCAGTAACAATCTGGAATTGAAAGTCCAATGATAACCATTATCATAGAATTTACAGTGCAGAAGGAGGCCATTCGGCCCATCGAGTCTGCACCGGCTCTTAGAAAGAGCACCCTAACCAAGGTCTACACCTCCACCCTATCCCCATAACCCAGTAACCCCACCCAAAACTAAGGGCAATTTTGGACACTATGGGCAATTTAGCATGGCCAATCCACCTAACCCGCACATCTTTGGACTGTGGGAGGAAACCGGAGCACCCGGAGGAAACGCACGCACACATGGGGAGGATGTGCAGACTCCGCACAGACAGTGACCCAAGCCGGAATTGAACCTGGGACCCTGGAGCTGTGAAGCATTTGTGCTATCCACAATGCTACCGTGCTGCCCTTAATTATCAATTGTCATAAAACCCCATCTGGTTCACTAATGTCCTTTAGGGAAGGAAATCTGCCATCCTTACCTGGTCTGGCCTACACATGACTCCAGATCCACAGCAATGTGGTTGACTTTTAATTGCCACCTCAAGGGACACTCAGGTCCCATGAACAAATAAAAAAAAGTAAAACAAAACTATTTGTAGATTTGTACGTTCCTCCCAATACTTTGCTTCCCTGCCCAGCAGAGTATGGCTGTGTCTGTCCTCCATCCTCCGAGGGGGACTACCCACAGCTGCCACTACCTTTGTCACTTCCTCCTGCTCATAGATGAAGTGTTGGTCACCTTGTACTGCCTGTTCTAAACTTATGTTAGTCCTCCCAAGGTGAATGTTTCTGCACGAGTGGAGGGTGTGGTTGACTCCTTTGACTGCCAACTGCACAGTAGTCTGATGAGGCTCTCCTTCTACAAAGTGACACTGCGGAAGACTTTAGTGCAGAAAGCTCTCATCTGTCAATAGGCGGTACTACAGAGCTGCCTGAGTCCATGATAGCTTTCTTCATTGGCATGAGGTAAACAAACAAGGATGAAGCTCTACCCCGTCACATGAAAGTGGTAGTATATTTTCACCCCGTCTTGGACAGATATCCATCTCGCCATCACCGACTTCCTACCAACCTGGCACCCTGGCATTTTCAAAGTCCACTCCCCCGTGCCATTTAGAACATAGAACATTGAATCGCATTTTTGTGCCATTGCAGCAACACACACATTGTACCCTTTCTTCCGTAATTTGCTTGTTTTTTGTATTCTAAAGCCCAGGATCTTGAATGATTTTTTTAACCACTCTCTCAACCTCCCACATCACATCAAATAGCTTGTGCACATACACCCCAAGTCTTGCTGTCCCAGTATCTATTCTGGAATTGTCCTCTTTACTTTATATTCCCTCTCCTCATTCTTCCTCCCAAAACATATCAATTCACACTTTACATGAGAGTTTTCTGATCAACATCAACTTGCATTTATATTATGTTACGACCTTCTGGGCGAGTGCGCGGCCAATTCCAGCCCCACAGGACCCAGAATCACAACACAATTGAAATTAGTAAATATTTCTTAGGAAAACAACCAAAGTCTTTGGCTTTTGACTGCCCAATAACTACAGTCATCAGGTTTGTAACATTTAAACATAATTACTTTATTAATAACAAGAATTATGATTAAGTATGCAGCAAATACAACAGGTTAACTATTAATTAATTCCTACCCCCCCCCCCCTCTTTAGCTCACCCCGTGTTCTACACACCCACACAACACAGACAAACACAGAGGAGAGAAGCAGGGTGTAAAAATAATAATGGAAGTAAAAGTATAAGAGTCTTTGTTTCAGATGGTTGATTCCAGCACACCCTTCTTCAATCTAGGCTTTCAGTTTGAGGTTTTCACTGTAGATTCATGCAGACTCTGTGTACAGCTCTGCAGCTTTTCTGATGAAAACATGAGGGTGAGAGAGACAGCAGCTTCTTTCCTTTGATCATCCAGGACTCCGATTTCCCTTCCTTGCTTCTCTGAAAATTTATATCCCACATGCGCAGGATCCAATCACCGCCAGCTTACCGGGCAGAATACAGCCTTTTGGCCAATTCATTGACCACCATCCAACCAATCAAATCGAGTCCCATTGATCAATCAATGAGATCCCATCGGGTGCTGAAATGTCTGAGTTCTGCTGTTTAAAAGTTAGCGCAGTGTTCTCTTTTGTAACTTTAGAGTTCCTTTCTTCCCCTGCTCGAATTAAAGATATATGTCCACTAAACACCCATGGAACAAAATGATAACAGCAAAAATAAATAAATGGGAAATAAGGGAATCAACAAGAAGGGCTCTTACAATAGCAGATTCAATGTAGTAAAACATCCAAGAGACTTCAAAGGAGCATAATCATTCAATATTGAACAAATACTTATTAAATAATTAAATGATCAAACCACTGTGGCACTGAAAGGGAAATTAGGACAGGTAACCAAAAGTTTGGTTAAAAAAACAGGTTTCAAAGAAGGAAAAAGGTGAGTTATGTAGAACATACCACACAGAATCAGACCCTTCAGCCTGAGTAGTCCATGGCAGCTCCATTTTGCTCCACTTGAACTTCCTTCCATCATTCCTTATCTAACCCTACTCCCCACATTCCCTTCCTCCTTTTATGTTTATCTAGTCTCTCCGTAAATTCAGTGTTCACTTCAACTAATCTCTGTGGTAACAAGTTTCACATTCTCACCATTTTCTGGGTAAAAGAGTTATTTCTGTATTCCTCAATGTCTTCTTAAAGACTATACTGTATTGATAGTTCTTCTCCCACGTGGAATCATGTGTCTGCTCTTTCAAAGCCGTAGTAATTTTAAAAACCTCTGTTAGATCACCCTTCAGTCTTTTCTCTTCAAGAAGAAATTCTTTCCTTTTTGGTATAATTTCACATTTCAGTTATTATCCTTGTCAATCGTTTTTGCAGTGCCTCCATATCCTTGTTATAGTGTGGCATGCAGAATTGGATGCAGTACTCCAGCTGTATTCTAACCATGGTTTGATACAAGTTTTGCAAAAGATCTCCAGCTAGATTCTCCATTGGCGGGATCCTCAGTTTCACCGGCAACGCATGCACACACACCTGCAGATTTCCCGACAGCGTGGGGTGCTCACAATGGGAACCCATTAGCCGGCTGCCGGCGGGGACGTGCTGCACCAAAAAACAGGTGCGGCGGGATGGAGAATCCTACCCCTCAACTTTACAATTCTATTAGTCTGGAAATACACCTTCATGCTTGCCTTACATTTCTGTGGCCTTATGAAATGAAATGAAATGAAATGAAAATGAATGAAATGAAATGAAATGAAAATTGCTTATTGTCACAAGTAGGCTTCAATGAAGTTACTGTGAAAAGCCCCTTGTCGCCACATTCCGGCACCTGTTCGGGGGGGGGGGGGGGGGGGGGGGGGCTGGTACGGAAATTGAACCGTGCTGCTGGCCTGCCTTGGTCTGCTTTCAAAGCCAGCGATTTAGCCCTGTGCTAAACCAGCCCCTGCGATTCACCTCTGTCACCACTTTTAGTGATTTGTGTACTTGTACTCCCAAATTGCTTTCGACTCTTATATTCCAAGTAATGGCCTCCTTATTTTCCACAAAAATTATCTGTGTTAAAATTCAGCAGTCAGTTGCAAGACCATTCTTCAAGTTTAATGCTTGTAATTTGTTGCCGACCTTCCACTCCACTCCCTAATTTGGTATCATCTGAAAAATTAGGAATACTGTTTTTGATTCCACAGGCTCATTAAATAATAGAAATGGAAATGGTGAAGAAAAGTGCGGCCTTCTTCCACCATCTGTCATTGCTACCCCTTACCCTACTCTCTGCTTTCTGTCTTGCAGCCTGCCAGCTATCCATTCTCCGATTTGTATCCTGATTCCACAGGCTTCCTCATTAGTGTATTATGTAGCACCTAATCAAAGGCCTTTCCAGATACATTGCATCACTACATTACCCTTGTCTGTTTTCTCTGTCATCTTATCAAAAGGCTGTGGAGGTGGTGGAGGGTATGAATACTTGTGGATGGGGTGCAAATACAGTGCACTGATTTGTCCTGAATGATGTTGAGCTTCTTGAGTGTTGTTGGAGTTTCACTCATCCAGGCATGTGGAGTGTATTCCACCACACTCCCGACTTGTGCCTTGTAGATGGTGAACAGGCTTTGTGGAGTCAGGAGGTGAGTTACTTGCAGTAGGATTCTGAGTCTCTGACCTGCTCTTGTAGCCACAATATTTATATGGCTAGTATGGTTCAGTTTCTGGTCAATGGTAATCCTCAGGATGTTGATAGTGGGGGATTCAGTGATGGCAATGCCATTAAATGTCAAAGGGTGATGGTTAGATCCTCTCTTGCTGGAGATGGTCATTGCCTGGCACTTGTGTGGTGTGAATGTTACTTCCACTTGTCCTCCCAAGCCTGGATATTGTCCAGGACTTGCTGCATTTGGACATGGACGACTTCATTATCTGCAGAGTTACGGGTAGTCCTGAACATTGTGCAATCATCAGTGAACATCCCCACTTCTGACTTTCTAAGAAAGAAAGGTCTCACACAATTCTACTGAAGCTGGAACATGCTTTGGTAAGGTCACAACTTAATAACTGTGCTCACTTCAGATCACTGGAGCACATTACCCTTGTCTGTTTTGTCAGGGGCTGGTTTAGCACAGGGCTAAATCGCTGGCTTTGAAAGCAGACCAAGGCAGGCCAGCAGCATGGTTCAATTCCCGTACCAGCCTCCCTGAACAGGCGCCGGAATGGGGCGACTAGGGGCTTTTCACAGTAACTTCATTTGAAGCTTACTTGTGACAATAAGCGATTTTCATTTTCATTTCATTTCACAAGCGAAACATTCAAGATGGAAATTGTGCAGAGAAGTTCCATCTTATTGCTGAATGTAGTTTTATCCTGTGCAACCGTGGAGTGGTGGGGAGATTTAAAGGGGGAAATTCCAGAGCTAAAAGATCTGGGCAGTTGAAGGTGTGGCTGCCAGTGGAGGAACTAAAAACCAGGGATACGCAAACAATTGAATTAATTTTGATCTTTTCATTTGAATGCCCACTGAAATAGAGATTAGCAGAAATCTTGAGTAAAGTAGGAGAACATGGATTTTAGAGTGCAGCCTTTAGTCGGTGAACCCTGAATGCAGAAAATAGCAGCAGCCCAAGGGAAAAAGAAGCAGGCAGGTGAGGAAATGTTTTGGTTCACTCACTTGGCTATTAGCTAGCTAGGCACGTCTCACACATATTTTTCTGCTCCATCAGGGGAATCTCTCCTGTAAGAGCAGCTGACATGCAGCCTAACAAGGTACATGGACTTCATACACAAGCAGAGAAGAAAATGCCACAATTTCACCAAGCCTGATCTCCAAGCCCACCTCTGGGAAATATAGGCCAAAGAAAAACGGATTAAAAGTTATTGCTCCACCTGGAGAGAGGCAGCACTGGCACAGAATGTCCACGAACAGCTGTGGTATTTTTAAATTATAGGCTTGCATCATAAAGGTACAAACAAGAACTTTACTCTACAGGCTGTTAGGACAGACTGCCCATTTGCCCATGCAAATGACCGATCATGTCATCAATACATCATGCGATCAGACTCTTAAAGTGATCTTGTTCCAACTAGGAACAAACATGAAGAGACAACACTTTCCTCCCATTTTACATTCAAGGTTTCTGCAATGAAACACAATATAGAGTTAACAATCAAAATTATCAATATGCAGAATTAATAAACACAAGAGTTAATAAGTTAGACATTTCCAAGGACGTCAATCTTGGTGTGGTTGTCGGCTGTTTTTTCATGTTGACTGCAACCTCTGGTGTTTTTAGTTTAATTTGGATGTCGTCGCTACTTGACTCAACTGGAGTCGCTGTCGTGTGCGAAGGTTGACTCAGTGTTCAAGTGTCCTTAACTGGGCTACTGTCTTCTATGGTTGGTTCTGGTATTGTCAGGTTCTCAGGAATGTCCAGGTCTTCACTTGGCACAATTTGTATCAGACTCTCAGTTGACTCTGTCTCGGCAAACCAGTTCTAGTTGCTAAAAGTTGGTCAGTGTGTCTCCTCCACACAATATTGTCCCAAGTTTGAACAATGCTGGAGACTGGTCCTGTCTATGTTAAGACAATGGCAGGTATCCATATCTCACTGGTGGTTTAGTTCCTTGCCAATACTTGCTGACCTTTGTGAAAAACACAGCGTTTAGCCCTGGTCTCACGTTGCAAAACGTGACTTTGCTGTTTTCTCTCAGCAATTTCTCTTGCCTTAGGCGGCTTCAGCAAATCAAATGATGCGCGTAACTGACATTTTACCAAGAGTAATGCCGGAGAACTTTGGGTTGTCAAACATGTTGTATTTCTGTCTGTCATCGGGAATTGGCTTAGTTATTTAGACAATGATCCTTGCTCACGAGTTGCCTTCAATGAACACTTCATTGTATGAACAAACCTTTCAGACAACCCATTTGTGGAAGGATGATAAGGTGTGGATTGGATGTATTGTATTTTGTTCACCTTTAAATAATTTGTGAATTCTTGCAAAATGAACTGTAGCCTATTACCGCTAACAAATTGTTCAGGGTAACTGAATCTTGCAAAAGTCTCACCCAGTCTTTCTATTGTTCTTTCCAAGGATGTTTTCTTCATAATGGCGACTTCAGGCTATTTCGAGTGCACGTCTACCACAATGAAAAACATTTGTCCTTTGAATGGCGCAGCATAATCTATAAGAACTCTTTGCCATGGCCCCTCTGGCTATTCCCATGGGTGCAATGGCGCTAATGGCAGCAAGTTTTGAACTTTTGCATAAGCTGAAGACATGCCCGCCTTCTCCTCAATTTCACCATCTAGCCCTGGCCACCAAAAATAGCTTCTAGCTATCACCTTCATCCTTACTATCCCATAATGACTTTCATGAAGTTGGTTGAGGACATGTTTCCTTAAAAATTATGGAATGATGACCCTCATTCTCCAGAGCAGACAACCAGCCTGAACAGGTAGTTCGGGTCTTTGGGTAACATATAGCTTTAACTCTGAGTTTGCTCCTATGGTCTTACCACAAAATACCATGTCCGTAACTTCTGACAGTCGTGGATTATTTCTGGTATACTTCTTAACTTGTCCTGCGGTTGCAGGAGTGTTATTAACTTCTTCGAAATAAGAAATATTACCACTCAAACTATTCATTGACGATTCATTCGGTAAAGGTAATCTAGAAAGTCCATCAGCATTCACATGGAGATTTGTTTTACGATATTTCATCATATATGTATGTGTTGACAGCAATGCCGATCTCAGCATCAGGCTCACTGCTAGAGATGGAATACCGGTGTACGGCCCAAGTATCATCGTCAGTGATCAATGGTCCGTTAGTATAGTAAATTTATTTCTCTATAGGTATTGGTAAAAATGTTTGATTCCAAAGGATGCCGAGAGCCTCCTTCTCTATCTGTGCATAGTTCATTTCTGCTTTGTTCAAGGATCTTGATAAAAACACAATTGGCTTCTTTTCACCATTGGACATTAAGCTTCCGCCCCATAAGGTGACGCATTGCAAACCTGTTGCAAGGGGAACTTCGGATCATAGTATGTCAAGACTTCTGACTTTAACAATGCCTCTTGAGCTTGTACAAAGGCCTTCTCGCACTGATCCACCGACTTTCATTTGCTGTTTTGACACAAGTGGCCCATAACTTCCAGATTCCCCAATGTCACATTTAGGGATGCGCTAGGAATCCTTCTTGGAAGATCCCAGGTAAGGGTTTACCTGGCAATTTCCCAGAAGTGATTTAAATTGCTAACTTCAGGTGGTTCTACTGGTTTTCCCCTGATAGTTCCTCTGAAAGAGTGAGAAGGAAAAAATAACTTATAACTCCAGAGTAACTATTTAAACAGCCAGACCCAGCCTCGCACAGGACATCCCACATAACCCTAGGCCCATCCCAGACTGAACTCCCCCTCCCTTCCGGACTGAGCCTCCTCTCTATTGGACTGACCCCTCCTCCCTTCCCAACTGGCCCCCTCCTTCGCTCCCTCTCAGATTGAGCCTCCCTCCCTCCCTGACTGAGTCCTCTCCCGGAATGACCCCTCTCCCTCCCTCACTTATTGAGCATTTTATTACACAGAGCAAGGATAAGTGTGGACATACATTTGAAGAAAAAAGAATAAAGAGAAATATTTACACATAAATGCTTCTGTTATTTACATCAGTCATCTTACGTAATTTAGAACGGTTTAGTTTCTGTTTTTGTTTCCAGTAGGCTTTTGATTCTAGCTGGATCCCTTCCTCCCTTTTCCTTCCATTCTCTCCGCCCCATTGACCGGCCGGTGTTATGGAGACTCCCGCCGGCCGGTCGGGGCAGAAATGTGGCGGGGCGGGTAGGAGAATTTCGCCCCAGGAGTGGGAAGAGCCTGGAAAAACAGTAATTCGAGCCGATCAGCACACGAGGCGGCGAAACTTGGACTTCGCCAGAGTGAGAGGAACCGTCCCGCCACATGAGTAGCTCCCCCTCACCAGCGGATGGATGGAGGATGTTCCCCTCAAGATATTTGAAGGAACACCGAGAAGAAAAAAAAATCAGATGTACAAACCGGGAAACGAGGCTATGTGTTGACGCCGGTATCAATGGGCCCCTTGGCCCAGCGATTCTGTTGCCCACAAGGGCCAGCAAGGTGCTGGAGTGCTCTGCGCTGCTCCAACTGCCATATGCAGCCCTGTACTGCTTGCCGCGGGTCCGCACTTGCGCGCGTCGGCCGGCTGCGGATCCGCGCGGCGGTTGCTTGCATACTGGCGGCGCGAAACATGACGGAGCCACACAGTGAGCCAGCGCAGAAGAAGGTAGGCCCCCCCCCGGATCGTGCGGGCCCGCCGATCGGTGGCCCCCAATCACGGGCCTGGCCGTCATGGAAGCCCCCCCCCCCGGAGTCTGATGCCCCCACCTGGACGGCCACTGCGGCCGCGGGTCCGAGCTCCCGACGGGTGGAACCATGTTAGAACCACGCCAGAGGGAACTCGGCCGGTTGACCGCGGAAAATTGCCGTGGGGGCCTCTTTCATCGGCCCCTGACAGGCGCCACTTCGACCGCACGCGCGCGGCTGCCGGTGATTCTCCCGTCGGCGGAGAATTGCGCCCCGGCGTCGGACCGGCATCGCAGGGCATCTCGGCGTCATCTCCGATTCTCCGAGTCGCCGCGGGCTCGGAGAATCCCGGTTACAAGCTGCAATGAAGGGTGCGGTGGCGAAAGCTCTGGCGAACTTGCAGGTGGTCCTGCACAAAGCCGAAAAACGACTGGAGGCCCAGGTGGCAACATTTAAAGATCTGGAAAGGGCTGCAACGGCCCAGAGCGACCAGATCGTTGCCCTGGAAAAGGTGGTGGCAAAGCTGGTCGTGACACAAGGCAACCTGAAAGGAAAGGTTGAGGATCAGGAGAACCAGTCGAGGCGGCAGAACCTACAGATCATGGGCCTACCAGAGGGGATCGAAGGTGGGAACCCTACAAACTGTGTGGCCCAAATGCTGGGTAACCTAGTTGTGGTGAACGTATTATGGCAACCATTCACCACTGTATTGCATTGTACTATGTTGTTGCCTTGTGGGCTCCACCTATGGACCATTGTATTGCATTACACCGCTTGTATCATGTTGGTGCCCTTGTGGGCTCACCCCCTTGAGGGGGTATATAGAGCAGCTGCCCTGCAGGCGGCTCTCAGTGCAGAGCAGTCGCAGGCAGGCACTGCTCTAGTTGATTAAAACCATTGTTCACTTCAACTCTCTGTCTCGTGTGAATTGATGGTCTCATCAATTTAATCAACTACAACATCGCGATGGAAGCAGCCCTCAAACCTGACCAACTGGAACTCGACCCACGGGCCGCGGAAGCCAAAGGGATTTTTTCGCACTGGCTCCGATGTTTTGTGGCCTACCTCGCCGCCTCCTCCTCGCCTTCAGTCACCAACGAACAGAAGCTGAACCTCCTCCACGCCCGGGTGAGCCAACAAATCTCCGTGCAAATCGAGGAAGCGACCACATACGCAGACGCGCTCGCAATCCTGAAGCGGCAATACATGAGGCTGGTGAACAAAGTGTTCGCGCGGCATCTCCTCACCACTCGCCGCCAATGCCCCAGGGAATTGCTGGAGGAGTACCTACGCGACCTGAAAGTCCTCCCGCGAAGCTGCAACTACAAGGCCGTCACGGCCTCGCAACACATGGAACTCGCCATCCAGGACGCCTCCGTGGCTGGAGTTCGGTCCAACTAAGTCAGACTCGAGAAGGGCCCTCGACCTAGAAGAGACGGTAAAGCTAGCCACCTCCCTAGAAGTAGCGTTTCAGAGCCTCAACGCTTTCCCCTCCGACCATGCGACCCCCTCGTGGACACCTGACCAGAGAGTACCCCAGGCCTTTGCCGCACGGCTGCCCGCCCAACCCGGGGGGCTGCCCTGCTACTTTTGCTGCCAGAACCAGCACCCCAGGCAGCATTGCCCGGCTTGGAACGCGAACTGTAGCGACTGCGGCAAGAAAGGATACTTTGCCAAAGCTTTCCTGGCCAGGTCCAAGTCCTCTAAATCGCAGGCCCGACACTCAGACTCACAGGCCCGCAGACCCCGCAGCGTGGCTGCGTGCCTGCCGGCTCTGCCCCCTTCGGACGCGTCACCCGCCTCGTGTTGTCCGTGGGGGCAGCCATCTTCGACTCCACACAACACGTGCGACTCACGGGGGCCGCCATCTTGGCCGCCGTCTCCCACGCGGCCCGTCATGTGTGACTCATGGGGGCCACCATCTTGGCTGCCACCTTCATCACCGCCCGACACATGTAACCGACGGGGGCCGCCATCATGGCCGCCATCTTCATCGCCGCCCAACACGTGTGACCGACGGGGGCCGCCATCATGGCCGCCATCTTCAACGCCGCCCGACACGTGCGACTTATGGGGGCAGCCATCTTGGGACCACCCCACCGCCTCTGACCACGCCGGCTATCCTCAACTCGGTGCAGTCACCCTCGACCAGTCACGCCCAAAGCACCTCAGGAACTCCATGATGACCGTCCGGGTCAATGGGCACGAAACGCTCTGCCTGTTTGACTCCGGGAGCACGGAGAGCTTCGTACACCCGGACACGGTAAGGCGCTGTTCTCTCCAAATCTCCCCCGCATTTCAAACAATCTCACTCGCTTCCGGATCGCACTCAGTGCAGATCCGGAGGTACACTGTCGCGAACCTCGCGATACAGGGTGTCGAATACGCAAACTTTAAACTATATGTACTCCCCGATCTCTGCGCTCCTCTTCTGTTGGGACTGGACTTTCAGTGCAACCTCAGGAGCCTGACCCCTACCCCCCCTCACCATTTGTAGCCTCGCGACCCTGAAGGTCGACCCTCCCCCGCTATTCGCGAATCTCACCGCCGACTGTAAACCCGTCACCACCAAAAGCAGGCGGTACAGTATCCAGGACAGGACTTTTATCAAGTATGTCCTTTAAAAGCACTTGTCTTTGCAGGGGCAGGCCAGTCGATTTCGTCGTGAGAACAGCTGGTGAGTCAGTTTCAGCGGGAGCATTGCGGAAGTGGTTGCTGGGAGGTAGTCTGTCCTTTAAAAGCACTTGTCTTTGCAGGGGCAGGCCAGTCGATTTCGGCGTGAGAACAGCTGGTGAGTCAGTTTCAGCGGGAGCATTGCGGAAGTGGCTGCTGGGAGGTAAGTCTGTCCTTTAAAAGCACTTGTCTTTGCAGGGGCAGGCCAGTCGATTTCGGCGTGAGAACAGCTGGTGAGTCAGTTTCAGCGGGAGCATTGCGGAAGTGGCTGCTGGGAGGTAAGTCAACCTTTAAAAGCACTTGTCTTTGCAGGGGCAGGCCAGTCGATTTCGGCGTGAGAACAGCTGGTGAGTCAGTTTCAGTGGGAGCATTGCGGAAGTGGTTGCTGGGAGGTAAGTCTGTCCTTTAAAAGCACTTGTCTTTGCAGGGGCAGGCCAGTCGATTTCGGCGTGAGAACAGCTGGTGAGTCAGTTTCAGCGGGAGCATTGCGGAAGTGGCTGCTGGGAGGTAAGTCAACCTTTAAAAGCACTTGTCTTTGCAGGGGCAGGCCAGTCGATTTCGGCGTGAGAACAGCTGGTGAGTCAGTTTCAGCAGGAGCATTGCGGAAGTGGTTGCTGGGAGGTAAGTCTGTCCTTTAAAAGCACTTGTCTTTGCAGGGGCAGGCCAGTCGATTTCGGCGTGAGAACAGCTGGTGAGTCAGTTTCAGCGGGAGCACTGCGGAAGTGGTTGCTGGGAGGTAAGTCTGTCCTTTAAAAGCACTTGTCTTTGCAGGGGCAGGCCAGTCGATTTCGGCGGGAGTGGAGCTGGCTGGTTAGTCAATTTCAGCAGGAGCTGAGAATTTTTCTTTTTTTTAAATTAGTTGTTTAGGCGGGAACAGGAAGTCGACCCGCGGACGTCTGGGAAGACCCTCACCAATAAATTCTGGTGGAGAGGAAACCCGAGACACTACACGTGTAGTGTCTCCCACCCGCCCTCCTCCTCTAACCTAATAATAAAACCCATTGGTCTGAGGTAAGTACCATATTTTATTATATTATTATTATTTTTTATAAAAATTTAATTTAGTTGTTAGCCAGATCTTGGTAGAAAGTTAGAGGAATGGCAGGGAAGGGAGTGCAATGTTCCTCCTGCAGGATGTTTGAGGTGAGGGATGCAGTTAGTGTCCCTGCTGATTTTACCTGCAGGAAGTGCTGCCATCTCCAGCTCCTCCAAGACCGAGTTAGGGAACTGGAGCTGGAGTTGGAAGAACTTTGGATCATTCGGGAGGCAGAAGGGGTCATAGATAGCAGCTTCAGGGAATTAGTTACACCAAAGATTGGAGATAGGTGGGTAACTGTAAGAGGGACTGGGAAAAAGCAGTCAGTGCAGGGATCCCCTGCGGTCATTCCCCTGAGAAACAAGTATACCGCTTTGGATACTTGTGGGGGGGGGGACTTACCAGGGGTAAGCCATGGGGTACGGGCCTCTGGCACGGAGTCTGTCCCTGTTGCTCAGAAGGGAAGGGGGGAGAGGAGCAGAGCATTAGTAATTGGGGACTCTATAGTAAGGGGCACAGATAGGAGATTTTGTGGGAGCGTGAGAGACTCACGTTTGGTATGTTGCCTCCCAGGTGCAAGGGTACGTGATGTCTCGGATCGTGTTTTCCGGGTCCTTAGGGGGGAGGGGGAGCAGCCCCAAGTCGTGGTCCACATTGGCACTAACGACATAGGTAGGAAAGGGGACAAGGATGTCAGGCAGGCTTTCAGGGAGCGAGGATGGAAGCTCAGAACTAGAACAAACAGAGTTGTTATCTCTGGGTTGTTGCCCGTGCCACGTGATAGTGAGATGAGGAATAGGGAGAGAGAGCATTTAAACACGTGGCTACAGGGATGGTGCAGGCGGGAGGGATTCAGATTTCTGGATAACTGGGGCTCTTTCTGGGGAAGGTGGGACCTCTACAGACAGGATGGTCTACATCTGAACCTGAGGGGCACAAATATCCTGGGGGGGAGATTTGTTAGTGCTCTTTGGGGGGGTTTAAACTAATGCAGCAGGGGCATGGGAACCTGGATTGTAGTTTTAGGGTAAGGGTGAATGAGAGTATAGAGGTCAGGAGCACAGATTTGACGTCGCAGGAGGGGGCCAGTGTTCAGGTAGGTGGTTTGAAGTGTGTCTACTTCAATGCCAGGAGTATACGAAACAAGGTAGGGGAACTGGCAGCATGGGTTGGTACCTGGGACTTCGATGTTGTGGCCATTTCGGAGACATGGATAGAGCAGGGACAGGAATGGATGTTGCAGGTTCCGGGGTTTAGGTGTTTTAGTAAGCTCAGAGAAGGAGGCAAAAGAGGGGGAGGTGTGGCGCTGCTAGTCAAGAGCAGTATTACGGTGGCGGAGAGGATGCTAGATGGGGACTTTACTTCCGAGGTAGTATGGGCTGAAGTTAGAAACGGGAAAGGAGAGGTCTCCCTGTTGGGAGTTTTTTATAGGCCTCCTAATAGTTCTAGGGATGTAGAGGAAAGGATGGCGAAGATGATTCTGGATATGAGCGAAAGTAACAGGGTAGTTATTATGGGAGATTTTAACTTTCCAAATATTGACTGGAAAAGATATAGTTCGAGTACAATAGATGGGTCGTTTTTTGTAGTGTGTGCAGGAGGGTTTCCTGAAACAATATGTTGACAGGCCAACAAGAGGTGAGGCCACGTTGGATTTGGTTTTGGGTAATGAACCAGGCCAGGTGTTGGATTTGGAGGTAGGAGAGCACTTTGGGGACAGTGACCACAATTCGGTTACGTTTACATTAATGATGGAAAGGGATAAGTATACACCGCAGGGCAAGAGTTATAGCTGGGGAAGGGCAATTATGATGCCATTAGACGTGACTTGGGGGGATAAGGTGGAGAAGTAGGCTGCAAGTGCTGGGCACACTGGATAAGTGGGGCTTGTTCAAGGATCAGCTACTGCGTGTTCTTGATAAGTATGTACCGGTCAGGCAGGGAGGAAGGCGTCGAGCGAGGGAACCGTGGTTTACCAAGGAAGTGGAATCTCTTGTTAAGAGGAAGAAGGAGGCCTATGTGAAGATGAAGTGTGAAGTTTCGGTTGGGGCGATGGATAGTTACAAGGTAGCGAGGAAGGATCTAAAGAGAGAGCTAAGACGAGCAAGGAGGGGACATGAGAAGTATTTGGCAGGAAGGATCAAGGAAAACCCAAAAGCTTTCTATAGGTATGTCAGGAATAAGCGAATGACTAGGGAAAGAGTAGGACCAGTCAAGGACAGGGATGGGAAATTGTGTGTGGAGTCTGAAGAGATAGGCGAGATACTAAATGAATATTTTTCGTCAGTATTCACTCAGGAAAAAGATAATGTTGTGGAGGAGAATGCTGAGCCCCAGGCTAATAGAATAGATGGCATTGAGGTACGTAGGGAAGAGGTGTTGGCAATTCTGGACAGGCTGAAAATAGATAAGTCCCCGGGACCTGATGGGATTTATCCTAGGATTCTCTGGGAGGCCAGGGAAGAGATTGCTGGACCTTTGGATTTGATTTTTATGTCATCATTGGCTACAGGAATAGTGCCAGAGGACTGGAGGACAGCAAATGTGGTCCCTTTGTTCAAAAAGGGGAGCAGAGACAACCCCGGCAACTATAGACCGGTGAGCCTCACGTCTGTAGTGGGTAAAGTCTTGGAGGGGATTATAAGAGACAAGATTTATAATCATCTAGATAGGAATAATATGATCAGGGATAGTCAGCATGGCTTTGTGAAGGGTAGGTCATGCCTCACAAACCTTATTGAGTTCTTTGAGAAGGTGACTGAACAGGTAGACGAGGGTAGAGCAGTTGATGTGGTGTATATGGATTTCAGCAAAGCGTTTGATAAGGTTCCCCACGGTAGGCTATTGCAAAAAATACGGAGGCTGGGGATTGAGGGTGATTTAGAGATGTGGATTAGAAATTGGCTAGCTGAAAGAAGACAGAGGGTGGTGGTTGATGGGAAATGTTCAGAATGGAGTACAGTCACAAGTGGAGTACCACAAGGATCTGTTCTGGGGCCGTTGCTGTTTGTCATTTTTATCAATGACCTAGAGGAAGGCGCAGAAGGGTGGGTGAGTAAATTTGCAGACGATACTGAAGTCGGTGGCGTTGTCGATAGTGTGGAAGGATGTAGCAGGTTACAGAGGGATATAGATAAGCTGCAGAGCTGGGCTGAGAGGTGGCAAATGGAGTTTAATGTAGAGAAGTGTGAGGTGATTCACTTTGGAAGGAATAACAGGAATGCGGAATATTTGGCTAATGGTAAAGTTCTTGAAAGTGTGGATGAGCAGAGGGATCTAGGTGTCCATGTACATAGATCCCTGAAAGTTGCCACCCAGGTTGATAGGGTTGTGAAGAAGGCCTATGGAGTGTTGGCCTTTATTGGTAGGGGGATTGAGTTCCGGAGTCGGGAGGTCATGTTGCAGCTGTACAGAACTCTGGTACGGCCGCATTTGGAGTATTGCGTACAGTTCTGGTCACCGCATTATAGGAAGGACGTGGAGGCTTTGGAGCGGGTGCAGAGGAGATTTACCAGGATGTTACCTGGTATGGAGGGAAAATCTTATGAGGAAAGGCTGATGGACTTGAGGTTGTTTTCGTTGGAGAGAAGAAGGTTAAGAGGAGACTTAATAGAGGCATACAAAATGATCAGGGGGTTGGATAGGGTGGACAGTGAGAGCCTTCTCCCGCGGATGGATATGGCTGGCACGAGGGGACATAACTTTAAACTGAGGGGTAATAGATATAGGACAGAGGTCAGAGGTATGTTCTTTACGCAAAGAGTAGTGAGGCCGTGGAATGCCCTACCTGCTACAGTAGTGAACTCGCCAACATTGAGGGCATTTAAAAGTTTATTGGATAAACATATGGATGATAATGGCATAGTGTAGGTTAGATGGCTTTTGTTTCGGTGCAACATCGTGGGCCGAAGGGCCTGTACTGCGCTGTATTGTTCTATGTTCTATATTCTATAAGTATGAGGTCCAGCAGCTCTTGCTGGAAGGGATCATCGAGGCCAGTAACAGCCCCTGGAGAGCCCAGGTGGTGGTCGTCAGGACCGGGGAAAAGAACCGGATGATTGTAGATTGCAGCCAAACCATAAACCGGTATACGCACCTCGATGCATACCCCCTCCCTCGGATAGCGGACATGGTTAATCAGATTGCATACTACCGGGTGTTCTCCACGGTAGATCTGAAGTCCGCATACCACCAGCTGCCAATCCACCCGGGGGACCGCCACTACACTGCCTTTGAGGCAGACGGCCGCCTCTTCCAATTCCTCCGGGTCCCCTTCGGCGTCACTAACGGGGTCTCGGTCTTCCAAAGAACAATGGACCGAATGGTCGATCAGTACGGGCTGCGGGCCACATTTCCGTACTTTGACAACGTCACCATCTGCGGCCACAACCAGCAGGACCACGACGCCAACCTTCAGAAGTTTCACCAAACCGCCCAAGTCCTCAACCTCACTTATAACAAGGAGAAATGCATTTTCCGCACAACCAGACTAGGCTCGGCTATGTCGTGGAAAACGGAGTCCTCTCCTATGGCCCGACCCCGACCGTATGCGCCCCCTCCTGCAGCTCCCCCTTCCCCAAGGCCCTGAAAAGATGCCTCGGGTTCTTTTCCTATTATGCCCAGTGGGTTCCCAACTATGCGGACAAAGCCGGCCCACTGATCAAAGCTACCATCTTCCCACTGGCGGCTGAGGCCCGCCAGGCCTTCAGCCGCTCAAGGCAGGTATTGCCAAAGCCACGATGCGCGCGGTGGACAAGTCTGTCCCCTTCCAGGTGGAGAACGACACGCCTGAGGTCGCCCTCGCCGCCACCCTTAACCAGGCAGGCAGGCCCGTAGCATTTTTCTCCCGTACCCTCAACGCCTCCGAGATTCGACACTCCTCAGTCGAAAAAGAAGCTCAAGCCATCGTGGAAGCTGTACGGCACTGGAAGCACTACCTCGCTGGTAGGAGGTTTACCCTCGTCACCGCCCAACGGTCGGTAGCCTTCATGTTCGACAATACACAGCGGGGCAAGATCAAGAACGATAAAATCTTGAGGTGGAGGATCGAACTCTCCACCTATAATCACGATATAGTATATCGTCCTGGGAAGCTCAATGAGCCCCCAGATGCCCTGTCCCACGGCACATGTGCCAGCGTGCAAGATGACCGACTCCGGGCCATCCACAATGACCTCTGCCACCCGGGGGTCACCCGGCTTATCCACTACATCAAGGCCCACAACCTGCCCTACTCCACCGAGGAGATCAGGGACATGACTAGGGGCTGCCAAATCTGCACTGAGTGTAAACCGCACTTCTATCGACCGGATAAGGCCCACCTGGTGAAGGCATCCCGGCACTTCGAGCGCCTCAATATCGACTTCAAAGGGCCCCTCCCCTCTACCAACTGCTATGCGTATTTCCTTGTCGTCGACAAGTACTCCCGCTTCCCCTTTGCAATCCCTTGACCGCGGCCACCGCCATTAAGGCCCAACATAGTATCTTCACCTTGTTCGATTTCCCCACGAACTGCGTCAGTACCTGCTCGGTAAGGGCATCGCCTCGAGCAGGACTACCAGTTACAACCCCCAGGGAAACGGACAGGTGGAGAGGGAGAAAGCGACGGTATGGAAGGCTGTCCTCCTGGCCCTGAGGTCTAGGAATCTCCCAGTTTCCCACTGGCAGGAGGTCCTCCCCGAGGCGCTCCACTCCATTAGGTCACTTCTTTGCACAGCCACGAACGAGACCCCTCATGACCGCCGATTTGTTTTCCTAGGAAATCCACCTCCGGGGTCTTGCTTCCAGCCTGGCTGAAGACACTGGGGCCCGTACTCCTCCGGAAACACATGAGGAGCCATAAGTCCGACCCCCTGGTCGAGAGGGTCCAGCTCCTTCACGCCAACCCCTAGTATGCATACGTGGCGCACCCCGACAGCCGACAAGATACAGTCTCCTTCCGGGACCTGTCACCCGCAGGATCCCCTATGACCATCCCTTCCCCCCCCCCCCCAACCTACACCGAACAGCGCCCCCGCCCCTACATGGCCTCTACACCCCCTCCTATGCCCCCTCCCCCCATCGCCGGCCTACAGAGATGAAACTCCAGAAGACACGCTCCCGGAGTCCACACCAGTGCCCAAATCGACGAGTTTAACACCCATGCCCGCATCACGAGTTCAACACCCATGCCCGCACCAACGAGTTTGACACCCGTGCCCGCTGCAAAACCAGAGCTCAGGCGATCGCAGCGCACGATCAGGGCGCCGGACAGACTCAACCTGTGAGCTCTTCACCCCCGCTGGGCTTCAATTTTTTAACAGGGCGTGAATGTGGTGAACGTATTATGGCAACCATTCACCACTGTATTGCATTGTACTATGTTGTTGCCCTTGTGGGCTCCACCTATGGACCATTGTATTGTATTACACCGCTTGTATCATGTCGGTGCCCTCCGTTCTCCTCATGAGGCCGGGACCGTGCGCACCGGCACTTCCCTTTGTCCAGGAACCACTCAATATGGCCGCCAACTGTGAATAGGCCATGTGGATGAGCCCCTGCACTCCTTTGTTCAGGGACCCTCCAATGTTGTTGCCTGCGGTGCCATTTTGTTCCAAGTCACCACGTGTGGCCTGTTGTAGCCAGCCTAATGCCCTCACTCCCTCTTTTCCAGTTTCCCACTTGTGGTGTTTTCTTTCCCCCCGCTGTCTTCCTTCATCGAGAGTAGGGAAAATGCTTGAATCCATTATCAAGGGCTTCATAGCGGAATATTTAGAAAGCAGTGGCAGGGTCAGTCAGAGTCAGCATGGATTTATGAAGGGAAAATCATGCTTGTCAAACCTGTTGGAATTCTTTGAAGAGGCAACCAGTACAGTCGACAAGGGGGAGCCAGTCAATGTGGTATATTTGGACTTTCAGAAGGCATTTGACAAAGTCCCGCAGAAGAGATTATTGTGCAAAATTAAAGCGCATGGGATTGGGGGAAATGTATTGAGGTGGATAGAAAGCTGGTTGGCAGAGAGGAAACAAAGAGTAGGGATTAATGGGTCCTTTTCAAATTGGCAGTAACCATTGGTATACCACAGGGATCGGTGCTGGGACCCCAGCTATTCACAATATATATTAATGATCTGGATGAGAGAACAAAATGTAACATCTCAAAATTTGCAGATGATACCAAATTAGGTAGGAGGGTGAATTGTGACGAGGATGCAGGGATCCTACAGCAAGATCTGGACAGGTTGGGCGAGTGGGCAAACCAATGACAGATGCAGTATAATTTGGATAAGTGTGAGGTTATTCATTTTGGAAGCAAAAACAGGAAGGCAGATTACTATCTGAATGGTTGTAAATTGGGAGAGGGGAGTGTGCAGTGGGACCTGGGTGTCCTTGTGCACCAGTCGCTGAAGGTAAGCGTGCAAATGCAGCAGGCGGTAAAGAAGGCCAATGGTATGTTGGCCTTCATTGTGAGAGGTTTTGAGTAAAGAAGCAGGGATGTGTTGCTGCAATTGTACAGTACCTTGGTGAGGCCACACTGGGAGTATTGTGTGCAGTTTTGGTCTCCTTCTCTGAGGAAGGATGTTCTTCCTCTCGAGGGAGTGCAGGAAAGGTTTACCAGATTGATTCCAGGGATGGTGGGACTGTCATATGAGGAGAGATTGACTTGGTTGGGATTGTTTTCGCTGGAGTTCAGAAGAATGAGATCTCATAGAGACTTATAAAATTCTAACAGGACTAGACAGGGTAGATGCAGGGAAGATGTTACCAATGATAGGTGTGTCCAGAACCAGGGGTCACAGCCTGAGGATTATGGGTAAACCATTTCGGACAGAGATAAGGGGCGTCATTCTCCGACCCCCCTCCGGGTCGGAGAATGGCCGTTGGCCGCTGTGAATCCCGCTGTGAATCGGGCCGCGCCGGTTGGCGGGACCCCCCGCTGGATTCGCCGGCCCGGATGGGCCGAAGTCCCGCCCAGGAATTGCCTGTCCCGCCGACGTAAATCAAACCTGGTATTTATCGGCGGGACCAGGCGGCGTGGGCGGGCTCCAGGGTCCTGGGGGGGGGGGGGGGGCACGGGGCGATCTGGCCCCGGGGGGGTGCCCCACGGTGGCCTGGCCCGCGATCGGGGCCCACCGATCCCCGGGCGGGCCTGTGCCGTGGGGGCACTCTTTCCCTTCCGCCTCCGCTGCGGCCTCCACCATGGCGGAGGCGGAAGAGACTCTCCCCACTGCGCATGCGCGGGAAACTGACAGCGGCCGCTGACGCTCCCGCGCATGCACCGGGAAACTGACAGCGGCCGCTGACGCTCCCGCGCATGCGCCGCATTTCCGCCAGCTGGCGGGGCAACAAACGCCATTTCCGCCAGCTGGCGGGGCGGAAATCCCTCCGGCGTCGGCCTAGCCCCTCAATGTTGGGGCTAGGCCGCCAAAGATGCGGAGCATTCCGCACCTTTGGGCCGGCGCGATGCCCGTCTGATTGGCACCGTCTTTGGCGCCAGTCGGCGGACATCCCGCCGTTGGGGGAGAATTTCGCCCAAGGAGACGCTTCTTCACACAAAGAGCAGTGAGCCTGTGGAATTCATTACCACAGGAAGTAGTTGATGCTAAAACTTTGAATATATTCAAGAGGCGGCTGGATATAGCAATTGGGGAGAATGGGATCAAAGGCTATGGGGAGAAAGCAGGATTAGGCTATGAGTTGGATGATTAGCCATGATCGTGATGAATGGCGGAGCAGGCTCGAAGGGCCAAAAGGCCTCCTCCTGCTCCTATCTTCTATGTTTCTATGTATATATTCCCTCCCTACCCTGTAGCTGTCCCCCCTTCTCCTTTCCCTCTGTTTCTTCTCCTAGCCATCCCCCTGTTCCTGATGTCTGCAAACCCCCGCCCCCCCCCCCGCGTCCTTGCCAGGCATATTCACCCTTGCAGGAGATGCGCTGAGCCTCTCTCTCCTGCATGCTTCCTGGTGCTAGCTACCTAGCTACCCCACTAGTGCGGTGGCCCCCCTCCCAGGGCTAGCTGTGCATCCTCCTGGTGGTTAACAGTTGGCAATTCAGAAAGTAAAAAGTAAAAGTCTCTTCCTAATAGCTCTTCATCGCTGTCCCTGCTGCCGTTTCTCTAGTCCGTTTTCCAAGACAAATTTGTCCACATCCGCAGAGGCCGTGAAAAAGTGTTCCCTACCTTGAAATGTGACCCAGATCTTGGCTGGGCACAGCATCCCAAACTTTACACCGCTTTTGTACAGCGCGGCCTTCGCCCTATTGAATTCTGCCTGCCGCTTGACCAGGTCAGCCCCAATGTCCTGGTATATCCGAATCCGGCGACCTTCCCAGTTACAGTTTTTACTTTGTCTCGCCCAGCGCAGGATTTATTCCCAGTCCTGGTACCGGTGCATTTTGACGATTATCCACTCAGCTATTCCCCGGCACTGGGCTGTGGGCGAAGTGACTGGTGCACTCTGTTGATTTCTGGTGGGCTAGCAAAGCTCTTCCTTCCCACCAGGTTGCCCAGTATTTGGGGCATATCGTCCGTGGGGTTCTTACCTTTGATCCCCTCAGGCACGCCCACGATCCGTAGGTTTTAGCGCCTCGACCTGTTCCCTTGGTCGTCGATTTTCCTCTTCAGACTTCCCTGTGTCGCGCCCAGCCTGGCCACCCTTTCTCCAGGGTGACGATCCGGTCACCCTGGTCCATTGTGGCTTTTTCCAGCTCTTTAATAGTGTTTTCCTGGGCTTCAAGCCACCTCTCCTCCTTGTCTAGGGCCACCTGCATAGTCGGCAGAGATTCCGCATCCACACCCTTGACCGCAGCCTGAATATCAGATTTTGTCTCTTCCCAATGTTCTCTCAATTCTCTTGAGAGAAACACCCCTACTCATGAAATAAAATGAAATGAAAATCGCTTATTGTCATGAGTAGGCATCAATGAAGTTACTGAGAAAAGCCCCTAGTCACCACATTCCGGCACCTGTTCGGGGAGGCTGGTACGGAGGGGCATTAGCTGGTGGGGGGGGGGGGTGCTCCTTGCACGGTGGGTCGGTCCTTTTCTTGGTGATAGCGGGCTATTTTGGGTGAAAAGAGCCTATTTTTCAGGTTCGTGGGAGGAGAGCTACCTGATATGTGACTTCTCAGCACATTCCCGTCACCGGAATTGATAGTTACATTTAACGACGTGCAGAGGCAAGTCTGCAGTCTGTCCATTTTGCTGCACATTTACATTGATACAGCCCCTCAACGGAACCCCCAGGCTAGGTTTCTAGTATTATCTTTGTGGATTTTAAGCCGATATGCCATAGTTTCTCTTGCTAAACCGTTTCTGGTACCAACAAAACTGCTGCTCCAGTGTCCATCTCCATTTTTACCAGTTGTCCTTCCAATAAAGGAATGACCTAGTAACGGTTTATTGTATTCACAATGGCCAGTAAGTTCAACGACTGTTCGTCATCTGACTGTGACTTTGGTCCTTTTTCACGCGCCTTTTGTATCACATGGATCCTTTCAATCTTCAGTTTTGCATTTGATGCACTTGGTTCTTGCTTTTTGTTGTTCTGGTTTGGAATTTTTTGTTTCTTTCCCAACACAATTACCACAATTCCTGCATTTTGCATCTTTCTTCCAGCAGTCTGGTGTTGCGTGCCCAGTTTTTGTACGAGCTGCCAGAGGCAGTAGTAGAGGCGGGTACAATTTTGTCTTTTAGAAATCATTTAGACAGTTATATGGAAAGATGGGTATAGAGGGACATGCTTGGTAGTAAAAATGGGCGGCATGAACAAGTTGGGCGATTCTCCAGCCCTGCCTGGGCTGAGAGATTCCCACGCATGGTTAGTAAGTTTGCAGATGACATTAGCAATGGTGGCATGGTGGTCAGTGAAGAAGATCTTCTAGGATTGCAACAGGATCTTGATCAATTGGGTCGATGATTGGCAGATGGAATTTAATTTAGATAAATATGAGGTGATGCATTTTATAGATCGAATCGGGGCAGGAGCTACTCAGTTAATGGTAGGGATTTGGGGAGAGTTATAGAACAAAGAAATCCAGGAGTACAGATTCATAACTCCTTGAAAGTGGAGTCACAGGGCACAGGGCAGGGAAGAAGGCATTCGGTATGCTTGGTTCCTTGGTCAGAACATTGAATACATGAGTTGGGACGTCTTGCTGAAATTGTACAAGATATTTAGACACTTGGAATACTATGTACAGTTCTGGTCACCCTAAAATAGAAAGGATATTATTACACTAGAAAGAGTGCAGAAAAGAATTGCCATGGGATGCTACTGGGACTTGATGTATGAATAATAAGGAGAGGCTGGATAGGCTGGGACTTTTTTCCTTGGAGCATAGAAGGCTTAGGTGTGACCTTATAGAGGTCTATAAAATAATTAGGAGCATAGATAAGGTAGATAGTCAACATATTTTCCTAAAGGTAGGGGAGTCTAAAACTAGAGGGCATAGGTTAAGGTGAGAGGGGAGAGATACAAAAGTGTCCAGAGCGGGACTTTTTTCACACAGAGGGTGGTGAGTGTCTGGAACGAGTTGCCAGAGGCAGTAGTAGAGGCGGGTACAATTTTGTCTTTTAGAAATCATTTAGTCAGTTATATGGAAAGATGGGTATAGAGGGACATGGACCAAATGCGGGCAATTGGGACTAGCTTGGTAGTAAAAATGGGCGGCATGGACAAGTTGGGTCAAAGGGCCTGTTTTCATGCTGTATGACTCTGTGACTCAATAATTCAGCTTCTTGTTGGTTATGATTATGGAACCTGAACCTCTCAGCGATGACCAAAGGTTTAGATGAGAAGTGGCACTGCAATATCTCTACAATCTCATCACAGGTTTTTGAGCCTTGTTTTTCTGGCTGTACCAGACTTCGCAGAAGGTTGAATGTTTTACCCTCCATTGTACTCAGGAATATTGAGTCTACAATATCTGCCGCAATTCTGTTCACTTGGACAGAATAATCAAATTTTTCAGTATATGAGCTCCACTGCTCGGTGTTCTCATTATACGATCCCACAACACCAAACCCCCTGCCAATTTTGCTATGGAAAGGGCTTGCATAAGCACGATGTGCCAAGAAATATTGAACACTAACTTACTTCTTTTTTTTCAAACAAGGCACCCCTGAGCACAGCCTGTTTCCTTCTGAGTGTTAGAACACCACCAGCTCTGAACTATTGTCGCAGGGTATTGCTACTCACAGTGCTCTCTGTACTGTTCCAGATCTTTCCAGGCAGGGCACATGGTGAACTTCTTTTCAATGTTGTTTCCTCCAAAATCTATGTTTAAATTTTGGTTCCTTCAATGGCTGCTATCAATATTTGTCACCCTCCTATCACCAGCTTTGGTGGACCGAAGTTTTAGCTTCTTAATCCTTTCAGATGTCTGCGCACAGATCAACGATTCTTCTATTTATTTTATTTCTCTGGGAGTCTGCCAGCATGGTTGCAATCTCCTCGTTGCCAGTTTTCTTTGTGGCTTTTTAAAGGATAGACTTGCAGACCACAAAGATACAAACAAACAAGAGCTTTATTGTAAACTTGCTTACTCTACAGGCTGTTAGGATAGACTGCCCATTTGCCTGTGCAAACAGCCAATGCTGTCATCAATACATTACGTGATCAGACACTTAAAATTACCTTGTTCCAAGTAGGAACAAACATGAATACATAACAATACCCTCAAACTTTAGTATTCTGCCACATGCCATTCAGATGACAGTTGTAAAGGATAAAATGATTTAATATAATTATGGTAATCAGCCATCTGGGCAAATAAAGTTGACTAATGTTGTGATGGCAATGCAGAAATATGGAACAGTCATGTGGGGAAAATGCAGACTCACACGTGATTCCTGCAACACCGCACCGATGAAATTATCAGCATTGCAATGTTCGCAGTACTCTGAACTCCTTGCAACAGCTTCTACTTATTCAATGCTGTTTGACTAGAAATAATAATGATCCTCTGCCATTATGTTTTGCAATTAACAAACAGGAAAGTATCTGAAAGCCGACAAAGTATTCAATAATAATAATAACAATAGCGCACCAATATATAAGACTACTGCTTTTGGAATTAGTCGACATCAGTAGAGCGATTTCTAAAGAATTACATTGAATGGATTGCACAGAAACAGGTCTCTTTCAAGACTTATGCTCCATAT
This sequence comes from Scyliorhinus torazame, assembly GCF_047496885.1. Lineage (NCBI taxonomy): Eukaryota > Metazoa > Chordata > Chondrichthyes > Carcharhiniformes > Scyliorhinidae > Scyliorhinus > Scyliorhinus torazame. The sequence continues at coordinate 208,402,183 of NC_092708.1, read as the reverse complement.
GAGCCCTCCTCCAACCTCGCTTCATCTGACACTTAGCATAACTTTCTATTACTTTCTCCCTCATAGGTCTATTACCCTCAGATGAAATATATCTATAATTTTGCCTCAACTACTCTGAGATTCGGACAACTCACTTGGTAAAGACATCTCTCCTGCAGTGGCCTCTTCTGTCAGTGGTTCGCCTGCCTTTAGGTCCACCTGACTTTGTTAATTAACCATCTCTCCTCACTTTTGACTCTTGATGGTCTCCACCTGGTAATTATTTGGCAGAATTCCCATCTCCTGCTCAACACCAGAGACATTTCCCAACATCAGGACTTCTGCCCTACTGGGAATATTCCACCCACCTTTTCTATGTCTATGATTGCCATCAGTCCAAGAAGACGCTCGGTCTACCAGTCAGTAGAGCAAAGTTGTGTGTGTATTTCAAAGCTGTCATGATACCAGATACATAGGCCATACATCCCAGCAATTAGCAGATTGAATTAGACAGCATGTTCTTTTGGTTAATCATACTAGGCAGAGTACAGACTATATTCAACAAGCCCACACTTGCAAAACCCCAAAACAAATGTCTACTGTTAGATGTGATGCAGCGATTGAGCAGCACTTGCTGAACAATCCTGAGTGTGCTAATAGCCAAGCTAACACCAATCAAAGATAATCAGTCGAGCTGATAACATGGTTCATTTACACTTGTTAGAAGCACCATACATGCAAACACAGTGACCTGTTCTGTGCAAACAAAAGGAACATGTTCAAGCCATGTGCCTTTTTTGAATTACCCGGAAGCTTGTGGAGTTTACTGTTCCTCGCTGTCTTCTCCATGGAGTTACTCCAGTGGTATAAATTAATATGATCATTTAAAATTTGTTGTTCTTGCATTTGTCCTGATGAGTGCCAGATGAAAATCTTTGGCAACACATCTCTTTTTTTTAAGCAATATTCAAGTTTTGTACTACCAAGCAAAATTTGATTATCTGTTTGGGATCTAAATGATACATGACTGTGAATTCAATCAATTGGATTAAAAAGCGTTAATACATTAAAAGAAATATATTGCTTTTACTTGCTGAGCCTTACTAATGTCAACAATGTGGAAGTTAAAGATACCCCTGTCGCAGAATGATCCATAGACTGCTCTTAAATTGTAGACATTCCAGTTTTGCGGCGCTTTTATGGTACTGTAATTGTTGTCTCCAGTATCAATGTTTTCCTCCCTGCTCAGTACGTCGAATTTTATCAGAATTTTATTGTAGAGTATGAAGTTAATGCTTTCATTTTGACACTAAGTCCTTAGCAAGTGTTAGCTTACTAAATTGAATTCTAAACACTTCCAAACACATCCTCAAAAAATATAATTCACTTGATATTACTTAATTTATTCAGAAACCAATAAAAATGTTACCATCTTGAGTGCAGTATTTGCAACAAAGTAACTTTACATTTCCTTTGTCCACCTAATTTTAAAAATGGTTTCCATACAGTAGCAGCGATTGCATTGACTGATTTGTCCTAGGTAAAATTCATAAGCCATTATAATCCATATGCCATGGAGAAGATACAATAAGTAAGGTAATTAAGACTATCTGCAACCTCAAATAGAAACCTAAGAGACATTGATCCGAATACACATAGACCATAGAACTGTACAGCACAGTACGGGCCCTTTGGCCCACGATGTTGTGCCGAACTTGGTCTGCTTTTTCAGCATTTGATGTTAAGTAAGTGCCTGCAACTATTTTTAATAAACTATATAATTTAGTGCTGTAGAATCTCATTCATATCCATGTGAGAAATGTTTCAAAAGCTGTGGAAAATGCAATTATAAATATTCTTTCAGTCATGTTGCTGACAATTAGGGGAGGGTGTGGCATAGTGATATTATCACTGGGCTGGTAAACTAGAGACCCAGAGTAAAGCTGTGGGGATCCAGGGTTTAAATCCCACTACTGCAGATGGTGAAATTTGAATTTAAAAAGAAATCCAATGATGACCATGAAACCATTGTCAATTCGTAAAAACCCATCTGGTTCACTAATGTCCTTCAGGGAAGTAAATCAGCTGTCCTTACCTGGTCTGGCCCACCTGTGATTCCAGACCCACAGCAATGTGGTTGGCTCTTAACTGCCCCCCAAGGGCAATTAGAAATGGGCAATAAATGCTGGCACAGCCTGTCACGCCCATATCCCATGAACAAATACAAAAAATAATTCACTTCCAATTTGATCCAAAGTTTTGGCAATCAGTGGGCTCAACAGAGCCCGCTGAGATATAACTACCACCATAACTAGCATCAACAGACTAGAGGAAAGGAGACATGAAATGACAGGTCTCTGTTGTGTATGCCTGTAAGGAATAGCATCACACCATCGCTAGAGGGAAAGTGTGTCATGTGATCCAGTTTTAGTTTCACGTTTACCTGTGAACAGAACACAGTTCTGCTGTCTTTAAGCTTTCTATCATGTGCCTCAACTAAAGGCACGGATCACCAGAAACATTTCTAAGTGTGGTAGCGAGCGGGAACTGCCGAGCTTCCCGGCGCTCGGTCCAGCGAGGCCAGCAATGCTATTTAACGTTAATTGGTCCACTTAAAATGGCCCAACAGGCTTCTGGTCGCAAATGAAGGCTCGCCAGCTGATTCGCCAGCAACACGCTCGTCAGCCCCCCGCTAACAAGGTCGAGCAGCACTCAAGCAGCACTTGCTCAGCCAACCCCAGCCAGCTCACAACAATGGCGCCGAGGAGACCGGACCCAAGATTCAGGGATGCAGATCTGGGGAGGCTCCTAAACGCAGTGAAGGCCAGGAGGGATGTCTGTTCCCTCGAGGCTCCCAGAGGGTCAGCCACAGGGCAGCTAGTGCTGACTGGGACGAGGTGGCAGGGGCTGTGATCTCTGGGAGTGTGACCAGGAGGACTGGCTTCCAGTGCTGGAAAATACCAAAGGTGCCAACGTGCCCCCCCCCCCCGAGACGTTTCCGCCCCCACGTGAGCATCCACCCCCCCCAACTTTCCATGCAACCACCAACCCTCCCTCCACCCCCTCTCCCTTCAACTCCCCAATCATTCCTCCACCCCCCCTCTCCCTTCAACCCCCCAACTGTCCCTTCATCCCCTCTCCTTTCAACCACCCCCAATCCATCCTTCAACACCACCCCCCCCCAACCCTTCCTTCAACACCCCCAACACTTCCTTCACACTGCCCTCACACCACAGTAAAACATGCGTGTGGCTAACAATGCCCTCGCTGTGTTTCTTCAGGAAAAGCTTTGGCACAATCACCAGGAGAGGGCCCAGACTGGCAGTGTGGTGCCGGACTTAAGAATCCTCACCTCCTTCGAGGAATGTGCCATGGAGGTGACTGGTGTGGCCGAGGACAGGGCGGTCACCAACGCGAAGGCTGGCGGATGCCGCAGAGGTGAGGAACCACCGGGCTCCACCCGGAGGACCTGTCAAACGTGAGTTCTTATTGCTTTACTGACTGACCCATCCCTCCCATTGACCACATGCCCATTCTCCCACAGGTCCTCCAGCCGACGGCACCGGCCCATTCTGGGTGGCACTTTCTCCAGCCTCCCAAGAGATCATCTCAGAGGGGAACTCTGAGGAAGACGTGATCGAGGCGTCAAAGCTGTCATCCCCACCCTCCACCAGTGCAGATACACGCACCTCGGTGGCAAATATTAGTGGACAGGCTCCTGGGGCACAATCTGGTGAGCAACACAGCTCTTGATGTACATCAGGTGGAGGCAGGAACCCTCAGGCAAGACAGCAGTTGGAGGGCTTCTGGATCCCAGGACCCAGCTGGGTACCAGCCTGATGCTGATCCTATGGAAGAGGTATTCCTGGAGCCGGTGGAGATGATAGGGAGCGTTCAGGATATTCAGAGGCAGATGTCAGCGACACTCCAGCAGATCCATGGCCGATCGGAGGTGTCCCAGTGGCTAAAGGCACATGAGATGTTGCCTGCAATGCGTGGCACCAAGGCCAACATGGCTAGGATGGTGACCGCAGTGGAGAGCCTGGTGCACAACGCCGGCACCATTAGTTAAGATGTCCAAGGCATCTCGCAGTCGGTGACAGCCATGGCTGAGGGATTCGGCAGTGATACAGACCGAGTGAGAATTTGGTAATTTGGTGCAGTGAGGTAATTTGGTGAAGAGTGGGAGAAGGTGCTTTTTCCCTACTGTTTTGTTCTCTCTCTTTCTTCGGGCCTAATTTCGGGAGCCGTTCGGAGGAGGAAGAGCAGTCTCTGTGAGTATAAAAACCTAACGGAAACGTCCTGTTTTCCAGTTTTTTTTCCCAAAAGTGACGTCAGAGGGAAGCTGTGATCTGAGTGGTTGATATCAAATCTGCCCCAAATTTAAAAAAAAACACAGCTAAACTCATAAACTTAAATTAAACTAATTAATTAGTGATGGCTGGTCAGGTGATGTGCTTGAGCTGCTTGATGTGGGAGCTGGCAGATCCCATTGCGAGCTGCAGTGACCACATCTGCAGTAAGTGTTGGCTGCTCGAAGAGCTCCGGCTCAGAGTTGATGAGCTGGAGTCTGAGCTTCAAACACTGAGGCACATCCGGGAGGGGGAGACTTACCTGGACACTGTGTTTCAGGAGGCAGTCACACCTGTCAGAGTAAGTAGTTTAACTCCTGCCAGTGGCCAGGGACAGAAGGGTGTGACTGCAAGTCAGGCAGGTAAAGGGAACCAGCAGTCAGGAACTCAGGAGCCTCAGCCCTTGACTCTGTCCAACAGGTATGAGGCACTTGCTCCCTGTGTGGATGGCGAACAGGGCTGCAGGAAGGATGAGTCAGCTGACCAAGGCACCATGGTTCAGCGGGCCATTCAAGGGGAGGGAGTAAATAGGCAAGTTGTAGTTGTAGGGGATTCTATTATCAGGGGGATAGATAGTATCCTTTGTGAGCAGGATAAAGAGTCCCGCATGGTATGTTGCCTGCCCGGTGCTAGGGTGCGGGACATCTCTGACCGGCTTGAAAGGATACTGGAGAGGGAGGGGGAGGATCCAGTTGTTGTGGTCCATGTCGGTACCAACAACATAGGCAAGTCTGGGAAAGAGGACCTGTTTAGAGATTATAAAGAGCTAGGATTCAAATTAAAAAACAGGTCCTCAAGGGTCATAATCTCCGGATTACTGCCCGAGCCACGTGTAAATTGGCATAGGGAGGCAAGAATCAGGGAAGTTAACACATGGCTGAAAGAGTGGTGTGGGAAAGAGGGGTTCCTTTTCATGGGACACTGGCATCAGTTTTGGGACAGGGGGGACCTATACCGTTGGGATGGTCTCCACCTGAACCGAGCTGGGACCAGTGTTCTGGCGAAAAGAATAAATAGGGTGGTCAATAGGACTTTAAACTAAAGATTGGGGGGGAAGGGAAAGTCAGGGAACCAAGAGGTGAAGTAATCAGTGGGAAGCGTAGCTGCTTAGGAATACAAAAAAGCACGAAAAGACAAAACTCAGGCGAGGTTACGATAGTCCCAATCCCACAAAATATGACACAGTGTATGGAAAGGCTCGGTAAACCAAGGTCCACCACACTAAGAAAACAAAAAGGGACGGTCAATAGAGAATTAAAGGTGCTATATTTAAATGCGCGCAGTGTACGGAACAAGGTAGATGAGCTTGTGGCCCAGATTGTGACTGGCAGGTATGATGTGGTAGGCATCACAGAGACATGGTTTCAGGGGGTTCAGGACTGGCATTTAAACATCCAGGGATTCACAACCTATCGAAAAGACAGGGAGGTGGGCAGAGGGAGCAGGGTTGCCTTGTTAATTAGGAATGAAATTAAATCCATAGCACTAAATTACATAGGGTCAAATGATGTGGAGTCTGTGTGGGTAGAGTTGAGGAACCACAAAGGCAAAAAAATCATAATGGGAGTTATGTACAGGCATCCTAACAGTGGTCAGGACCGGGGGCACAAAATGCACCACAAAATAGAAAGTGCATGTCAGAAAGGCAAGGTCGCAGTGATCATGGGGGACTTCAATATGCAGGTAGACTGGGTAAATAATGCTGCCAGTGGACCCAAGGAAAGGGAATTCATTGAATGTTTACAGGAGGGCTTTTTGGAACAGCTTGTGATGGAGCCCACGAGGGAACAGGCCATTCTGGACTTAGTGTTATGTAATGAGCCAGACTTGATTAAAGATCTTAAAGTAAGGGAGCACTTAGGAGGCAGTGATCATAATATGGTAGAATTCAATCTCCAATTTGAAAGAAAGAAGGTAGAATCAGATGTAAAGGTGTTACAGTTAAATAAAGGTAACTACAGGGGCATGATGGAGGAACTGACGAAAATCGACTGGGAGCAGAGCCTAGTGGGAAAGACAGTAGAACAGCAATGGCAGGAGTTTCTGGGAGTAATTGAGGACACAGTGCAGAGGTTCATCCCAAAGAAAAGAAAGGTTATCAGAGGGGGGATTAGGCAGCCATGGCTGACAAGGGAAGTTAGGGAATGCATCAAAGCAAAAGAGAAAGCCTATAATGTGGCAAAGAGTAGTGGGAAGTCAGAAGATTGGGAAGGCTACAAAAACAAACAGAGGATAACAAAGAGAGAGATAAGGAAAGAGAGGATCAAATATGAAGGTAGGCTAGCCAGTAACATTAGGAATGGTAGTAAAAGTTTCTTTAAATACATTAAAAACAAACGGGAGGCAAAAGTTGACATTGGGCCGCTCCAAAATGACGCTGGTAATTTTGTGATGGGATACAAGGAAATAGCTGAGGAACTAAATAAGTACTTTGCGTCAGTCTTCACAGTAGAAGACATGAGTAATATCCCACCAATTCCGGAGAGTCAGGGGGCAGAGTTGAATATGGTAGCCATCACAAAGGAGAAAGTGCTAGAGAAACTAAGAGGTCTAAAAATTGATAAATCTCCGGGCCCAGATGGACTACATCCTAGAGTTCTAAAGGAGATAGCTGAAGAAATAGTGGAGGCGTTAGTTATGATCTTTGAAAAGTCACTGGAGTCTGGGAAAGTCCCAGAGGATTGGAAAATCGCTGTTGTAACCCCCCTGTTCAAGAAGGGAACAAGGAAAAAGATGGAAAATTATAGGCCAATTAGCCTAACCTCGGTTGTTGGCAAGATTCTAGAATCCATTGTTAAGGATGAGATTTCTAATTTCTTGGAAGTGCTGGGTCAGATTAGGACAAGTCAGCATGGATTTAGTAAGGGGAGGTCGTGCCTGACAAACCTGTTAGAGTTCTTTGAAGAGATAACAAATAGGTTAGACCATGGAGAGCCAATGGATGTTATCTATCTTGACTTCCAAAAGGCCTTTGATAAGGTGCCTCACGGGAGACTGCTGAGTAAAATAAGGGCCCATGGTATTTGAGGCAAGGTACTAACATGGATTGACGATTGGCTGTCAGGCAGAAGGCAGAGAGTTGGGATAAAAGGTTCTTTTTCGGAATGGCAACCGGTGACGAGTGGTGTCCCGCAGGGTTCAGTGTTGGGGCCACAGCTGTTCTCTTTATATATTAACGATCTAGATGACGGGACTGGGGGCATTCTGGCTAAGTTTGCCGATGATACAAAGATAGGTGGAGGGGCAGGTAGTATGGAGGAGGTGGGGAGGCTGCAGAAAGATTTAGACAGTTTAGGAGAGTGGTCCAAGAAATGGCTGATGAAATTCAACGTGGGCAAGTGCGAGGTCTTGCACTTTGGAAAAAAGAATAGAGGCATGGACTTTTTTCTCAACGGTGACAAAATTCATAATACTGAAGTGCAAAGGGACTTGGGAGTCCTAGTCCAGGATTCTCTAAAGGTAAACTTGCAGGTTGAGTCCGTAATTAAGAAAGCAAATGCAATGTTGTCATTCATCTCAAGAGGCTTGGAATATAAAAGCAGGGATGTACTTCTGAAGCTTTATAAAGCATTAGTTAGGCCCCATTTAGAATACTGTGAGCAATTTTGGGCCCCACACCTCAGGAAGGACATACTGGCACTGGAGCGGGTCCAGCGGAGATTCACACGGATGATCCCAGGAATGGTAGGCCTAACATACGATGAACGTCTGAGGATCCTGGGATTATATTCATTGGAGTTTAGGAGGTTGAGGGGAGATCTAATAGAAACTTACAAGATAATGAATGGCTTAGATAGGGTGGATGTAGGGAAGTTGTTTCCATTAGCAGGGGAGACTAGGACCCGGGGGCACAGCCTTAAAATAAAAGGGAGTCACTTTAGAACAGAGATGAGGAGAAATTTCTTCAGCCAGAGAGTGGTGGGTCTGTGGAATTCATTGCCACAGAGGGTGGTGGAGGCCGGGACGTTGAGTGTCTTTAAGACAGAAGTTGATAAATTCTTGATTTCTCGAGGAATTAAGGGCTATGGAGAGAGAGCGGGTAAATGGAGTTGAAATCAGCCATGATTGAATGGCGGAGTGGACTCGATGGGCCGAATGGCCTTACTTCCGCTCCTATGTCTTATGGTCTTATGGATGTCCGACTCGCTGGGGGATGTCCCCCAGCACCAGGCTGACCTTGATGAGATTTTACAGGACATGTCCCGCGCTCAGATGCGAATGGCTGAGGTGCTGCTGAGCTTGGCCTAATCGCAGGTGGGCATTGCTGAGGCACTGCAGAGCATGGCCCAATCACTGAGGAGCATTGCCGAGGGCGTCAACACAATGGTGCTGACATTGGGCAGGCCGTCAGAGCTGGCAGAGCCAGATAATGCAGGGGCATTTGCCCCTCAAACCAGCTGCCTCTCCGTCCCAAGGTGAACCCCAAGTGCCTATGGGCACTGAACAGTAGGGAGGGGTGCAGGATGCAAACCTGGACCCATCCCATGGAGTGGCGACAGTGGCCACCAGCTCCCGTGAGTTTCACCCCTCTGATGCGGCTGTGTCTTGCAGTCAGCACTCTGAACAGTGTGGAACAGCTGTGCATGTGCTGCCGATAAGTGTGCCGGGGCTCTCCGGCCCCCAGACCCCTCAGAGGACGGCCGCCAGGGGCATCGAAGGCCAAGGGATGTGGGAAGCAGCTGGCTGCCTCCACCTCAAATGTGCATCTTTGGGACACCCCTAGCAAGGCAAAGCACATTGAGGACTACTGAGGGCACCAGGGGAGGGGGGAGAGGGTAGTGTGGGGGTAGGTTGGTGGATGCGGGGGGAGGAGGCAGCATCATCGGGTGAGTGGAGAATTTTAAAACACAATAAATACTCTTGTGCACATAAGACCATAAGACCGTACGACATAGGAGCAGAATTAGGCCACTTGGCCCATTGGATCCGCTCTGCCATTCAATCATGGCTGATATTTTTTCATCCCCATTCTCCTGCCTTCTCCCCATAACCCCTGTTCCCCTTATTAATCAAGAGATTAATCAGTATAATGCCTCTGTCACTTTCCTCCGCAATGCGTGCCGACCTCTGAACCTTTGGCCCATCACTCCAGGTATCTCCCCCTCCCCGGACACACCATGTGCAGGTGATGGGTGTGAAGGAGCACTCAGCAGACAGGCAGGGGTCAGACTATGGTGTTGTATCTGTAAAACCTCAGATACTTTCGACTAGTTCACTTACTCAAAGGTTTACCTCAGTGTCTTTAATAGGAGGAAAACAAACCACAAACACAAATTCAAGTTCAACAATATTCATTACACACAATTTACCTGTATATTACGCACAAATATAATCTAGAGGTACCCAAGATTGGTTTATACTACCCATAATGATGGCTTGGTATGTCGTGGATCTGATCCGTGAGCCCCTCTGGTTCATCGTCACAAAGGTGGTTCTCGCACGCTGTTTCTTCCTTCCCTCCTTTGGTCAGTCATCTTGATTGCCTCTGCATGGAGTCTTTGCTCCTGATGTGCCTTGGGTGCCTGTTTTTATCCCCCTTCCTTCGTGCCCTTTTGCCATTTTCTCTGGCTTTCTGCCAATGATGACTTGGGAGGGTGTCTCAGCACCAATGGTCCGGTTGATGACCGTTTGACAGGCCACCTGAGCCCATCCCAGTCCATTACTGGTGGTATAGGCTGCACATAACCTGTTCCCATATCAGGTAACAGCCGAAACTCTGGGTGACAGAAAGTCTGGCCCGATCTGGGCTACTGACAAAAGACCTGTAGACAATAGACAACAGACCAATAGCGTGTGAGGATCTCCTGATGGGTGATTGATGGAGCAGGTCCACACATGTTCTCACAGCTTGCCTGTTGGTTGTGTACTCTTACTTGGTCAGTTCAAATTCCCATGGAGCTGTTTGCTGGAGTGGCTGTGGCTAGATTTAAAGTGCCCAATTCTTCAATTTAAAATACCCAATTTTAATCGGGCCTAATCTAGGCTTTGCTAGGTTACCACTGTCATAATATACACCAGTGTATCATGGTGCAGACACACACTGATGGACACAATCAACATACACAACACCGCAGCCAATCACCAGTGAGAGCACACGCACTATAAAGACAGGGGGCATCAGAGTTCCCGCTCATTTGAGTAGCAGCTAGCTAGGAGCACAGAGCTCACAGCCTGCAACACAGACATTCACCATGTGCTGAGTGCATCAACTGGTTAGGACAAGGCAAAGGTCTTTAGTTGAAGCTAGTATCGTATTTACCCACAGTTCAAGTATGTTTAAATAGTTAACCTTTTAACAAAATAGTGTTGCACTACTTCAAATGTTGGTGACCTGTATGTGATCCAGAACACCCAACACATCACACCACAATGGCATAGATTGAGGAGCACTGGCGCTCAGCTCTCTGTGGGTTATAATCACTCCCCCTGCCCTCAACAGTGCCCTCTGACGGTGCCGACACAATTTCAGCACCCTGGAGTGATGTAACACATTCCCTGGGAGGGTGGGAGATGGGGGTGGGAGGGGCGGGTAAGGTAGCGATGATGCAACAGGCCATGTCCTAACTGAATAAGGCGGGTGTGAGGGCCTCCCTGGTCTTCCGGGCTTGCGGGACCCTCGCCGCTGCCGCCTGTGCTGCAGCCTCTGGCTGGTCCTCTGGTTCCTCCCTGGGCTTGACCTTCAGCCCCTGCTGTCCGTTGCCGCCTTATAAGAACATAAGAACTAGGAACAGGAGTAGGCCATCTGGCCCCTCGAGCCTGCTCCGCCATTTAATGAGATCATGGCTGATCTTTGTGGACTCAGCTCCACTCTCCGGCCCGTACACCATATCCCCGAATCCCTTTATTCTTTAGAAAGGTATCTATCTTTTTCTTAAAAACGTTTAAAGAAGGAGCCTCAACTGCTTCACTGGGCAAGGAATTCCAGAGATTCACAACCCTTTGGGTGAAGAAGTTCCTCCTAAACTCGGTCTTAAATCTACTTCCCCTTATTTTGAGGCTATGCCCCCTAGTTCTGCTTTCCCCGACCAGTGGAAACAACCTGCCCGCATCTATCCTATCTATTCCCTTCATAATTTTATATGTTTCAATAAGATCCCCCCGCATCCTTCTAAACTCCAATGAGTACAGTCCCAGTCTACTCAACCTCTCGTCATAATCTAATCCCCTCAACTCTGGGATCAACGTAGTGAATCTCCTCTGCACTCCCTCCAGTGCCAATATGTCCTTTCTCAGGTAAGGAGACCAAAACTGAACACAATACTCCAGATGTGGCCTCACCAACACCCTATGCAATTGCAGCATAACCTCCCTAGTCTTGAACTCCATCCCTCTAGCAATGAAAGACAAAACTCGATTAGCCTTCTTAATCACCTGTTGCACCTGCACACCAACTTTTTGCGACTCGTGCACCAGCACACCCAGGTCCCTCTGCACAGCAGCATGTTTTAACATCTTACCGTTTAAATAATAATCCATTCTGCTGTTATTCCTCCCAAAATGGATAGCCTCACACTTGGCAACATTGAATTCCATCTGCCAGACCCTAGCCCATTCACCTAACCTATCCAAATCCTTCTGCAGACTTCCGGTATCCTCTGCACTTTTTGCTTTACCACTCATCTGAGTGTCGTCTGCAAACCTTGACACATTGCACTTGGTCCGCAACTCCAAATCATCTATGTCAATTGTGAACAACTGCGGGCCCAACACTGATCCTTGAGGGACCCCACTAGTTACAGGTTGCCAACCAGAGAAACACCCATTTATCCCCACTCTCTGCTTTCTGTTAGTTAACCAATCCTCTACCCATGCTACCACTTTACCCTCAATGCCATGCATCTTTAGTTTATGCAGCAACCTTTTGTGTGGCACCTTGTCAAAAGCTTTCTGGAAATCCAGATATACAACATCCATTGGCTCTCCGTTATCTACTGCACTGGTAACGTCCTCAAAAAATTCTACCAAATTAGTCAGACACGACCTACCCTTTGTGAACCCATGCTGCATCTGCCCAATGGGACAATTTGCCTCCAGGTGCCCCGCTATTTCCTCCTTAATGATAGATTCCAGCATTTTCCCTACAATCGAAGTTAAGCTTACCGGCCTATAATTACACTTACTGCCGACCTCCTTTTTTAAACAGTGGTGTCACGTTTGCTACTTTCCAATCCTCTGGGACCACCCCAGAGTCTAGTGAATTTTGATAAATTATCACTAGTGCATTTACAATTTCCCTAGCCATCTCTTTTAACACTCTGGGATGTATCCCATCAGGGCCAGGAGACTTGTCTACTTTGAGCCCCATTAGCTTGCCCAATACTGCCCCCTTAGTGATTACAATCATCTCAAGGTCCTCACCTATCATATCTTTATTTCCATCAGTCACTGGCATGTTATTTGTGTCTTCCACTGTGAAGACTGACCCAAAAAACCTGTTCAGCTCCTCAGCCATTTCACCGTCTCCTATTATTAAATCTCCCTTCTCATCTTCCAAAGGACCAATATTTACCTTAGCCACTCTTTTTTGTCTCATATATTTGTAGAAGCTTTTACTATTTGCTTTTATGTTCTGAGCCAGTTTACTTTCATAGTCTACCTTACTCTTATTTATAGCTTTTTTAGTAGCTTTCTGTTGTCCCCTAAAGACATCCCAGTCCTCTAGTCTCCCACTAATCTTTGCCACTTTGTATGTTTTTTCCTTCAATTTGATACTCTCCCTCACCTCCCTAGATATCCACGGTCGATTTTTCCCCTTTCTACCATCTTTCTTTTTTGTCGGTATGAACCTTTTCTGAACACTGTGAAAGATCGCTCGGAAGGTTCTCCACTGTTCCTCAACTGCTTCACCATGAAGTCTTTGCTCCCAATCTACCTTATCTAGTTCTTCTCTCATCGCATTGTAATCGCCTTTGTTTAAGCACAAAACATTAGTGTTTGATTTTACCTTGTCATCCTCCAACTGTATTTTAAATTCCACCATATTGTGGTCGCTCCTTCCAAGAGGATCCCGAACTATGAGATCATTAATCAATCCTGCCTCATTACACAGGACCAGATCTAGGACCGCTTGTTCCCTTGTAGGTTCCATTACATACTGTTCCAGGAAATTATCCCGGACACATTCTATAAACTCCTCCTCAAGGCTGCCTTTACCAACCTGGTTAAACCAATCGACATGTAGATTAAAATCCCCCATGATAACCGCTGTACCATTTCTACATGCATCCGTTATTTCTTTGCTTATTGCCTGCCCTACCATCCTGTTACTATTTGGTGGCCTATAGACTACTCCTATCAGTGACCTTTTCGCCTTACTATTCCTGATTTCCACCCAAATTGATTCAACCTTGTCCTCCATAGCACCAATATCATCCCTTACTATTGCCCGGATGCCATCCTCAAACAACAAAGCTACACCACCACCCTTACCGTCCATTCTATCCTTTTGTATAGTTTGATACCCTTGGATATTTAACTCCCAGTCGTGACCATCCTTTAACCATGTTTCAGTAATGGCCACTAAATCATAGTCATTCACGATGATTTGCGCCATCAACTCATTCACCTTATTCCGTATACTACGAGCATTCAGGTAAAGTACACTTATGCTGTTTTTTATGTCTTTGTTATGAATCCTAACACCTTGATCAGTAACTTTTTGCAAATTATTTTTCCTCTTACCCTTTCTCCTAATTTTCCATATCTCTACATAATAACCTGTCACGTAACCTGCTGCCTTGCTCTCCATTAACCATTATACTGTCCATAGCTTTACCCTTCCCTTCCCCCCAACTTGCTAGTTTATCACCCTCCTCTTCCTCCTCCTCCTCCTCGGTGGCCACATATTCCCTATCACCAAGCTCCATCTTGTCAACCCGCTGCTGTGCGAGGTTGTGGAGGGCACAGCAGACCACCACAAAGCGGGTGACCCTCCGGGTGGTGTACTGGAGTGCACCACCGGAGCAGACGAGGCACCGGAACCACATTTTGAGGAGTCCGATGCACTTCCCAATGACAGCCCGGGTGGCCACATGGACCTCCTTGTACCAGGTCTCCGTTTCGGTCACCAGCCTTCGTACCTGCGTCATTAGCTAAGCAGGTATCCCTTATCCCCCAAGAGCCAGCTGCCCATCCTGAAGAAGCCGGGGGATGCCGACTGCCCAGGATGTAGCTGTCATGGATGCTTCCCGGGAAGTGTGCACACACGTGCATGATCTTCAAGTGGTGGTCGCACAAGAGCTGTATGTTGCGGGAATGGAACTCCTTTCTATTAATGTGGGGCACTCCCATTTGGCCCGGTGAGCGCAGGGCAACATGCGTGCCATGTGTTACCTGGACCTGGGCATCCCGGCAATGGCGGAGAAACCTGCTGCCCGGGCGGCTTGCTGAGCTTGGTCCATGTCAAAGATGATGTAGTTTTCCGCCTGGGCAAACAGGGCATCCGTGCCCTATCGGATGTACCTGTGAGCTGTGTCCTGCAACTGCTCAGATCCCCGCTCGAGCCCTGTAATGATCCCGAGGAGTAAACGTTCAAGGCTGCGATGACCTTGACGGCCACTGGGAGCAGGTGCCCTCCTCCTCCATGTAGTGTGGTGCCAAGTCCGCAAGGACATGGCACACGTGCCGTACTGTCACCTTGTTGAGGCGGAGCCTCCTGCGGGGAACGCACTGTCCATCATCCGTTCAAATGGCCAGCGACGCCTGTACACCCTGGGTTGTCGCGGGCCTCCCCCTCTGGGTCCCTCCCCAGCCTGATGGGCGGCCGGGTCCCCTGGGTGTGGGGCAGGGTCTGGGACATGGGCCGCCTCCCCGAGCATCTGCAGATGCTGCTGCTGCTGCCATCTCCGGCGTCTGGCCGCCCGGCCTATCAGCAGCATAACTAGGGCTAGTTCTGCTGGGTCCAAAATCACTGCCATAAAGTTCAATATTTGTAAAGTACTGGAAGAGAGTGTTAGACTGACAACAGCAGTGGCTCCCACCCCAGGACCCACATTCCCCCATTGATCCCCCCCCCCCACCCGGAACACCCTGCCCACGCAAACCAGGCCGTAGTGGGCTCCCCTCACCGGACCCCAGACCCCGTACCCTGGACACCTGCTCAAAATATCACTTGGACCAGGCGCTGGTCCCCTCTCGTTGCACTCACTCACCCTCCAGCCCTGTACATGTCCCCGGAGCTGTGTTCCGTCCCCTGGATTTTCGGATGTTGGCTGCTGTGTCCGTGGTGTTCCCTCCCGCAGTGTTCACGCACAGTGTCCAGGCATCATGGTCTTATTGGAATGCTAGGCAATGACTCCCACATGCTACATGGCACATCTACCCACAGGAATCCACTTGGCATGTGTGAAGAGCTCACTTAACCACGATTGCCAATTCCCGATTAGCAATAGTCTTCAGCTGCACAGCCAGAGGCCTCAGCAGTCAGTTGAGGATATGGGTGGTCATTGGGGCAGACGGGCAGAGACAAGGGTTGCCCCCGGAATGGATACACACACTCCAGCGACTGGCATGTTGGTGCCGCGAGCGGTTGCCCCCCGGTTGCTCCCCCCAGCGCCTCCCTCCCCACCCTCCCATGGCAGCCCACCCCAGCTGAGGGTCCCCCACTCCCCGCCAAGCACTATAGTGGCAACCCCAACACCCCCGGGCTCTTTGTCTGTGACCTAAGATGGCGACTCACCTCCTCAGCTCCCCACAGAAACCTTTCGCCAAGTTCACATTTTTCAAAAAGAGTATTAATCGGCACCAGAGCTACTCTTGCTGGGGAGGCCACTGAATGACCATAAGACCATAAGACCTAGGAGTGGAAGTAAGGCCATTCGGCCCACCGAGTCCACTCCACCATTCAATCATGGCTGATTTCAACTCCATTTACCCGCTCTCTCTCCATAGCCCTTAATTCCTCGAGAAATCTAGAATTTATCAACTTCTGACTTAAAGACACTCAATGTCCCGGCCTCCACCACCCTCTGTGGCAATGAATTCCACAGACCCACCACTCTCTGGCTGAAGAAAGTTCTCCTCATCTCTGTTCTAAAGTGGCTCCCTTTTATTCTAAGGCTGTGCCCCCGGGTCCTAGTCTCCCCTGCTAATGGAAACAACTTCCCTACATTCACCCTATCTAAGCCATTCATTATCTTGTAAGTTTCTATTAGATCTCCCCTCAACCTCCTAAACTCCAACGAATATAATCCCAGGATCCTCAGACGTTCATCGTATGTTAGGCCTACCATTCCTGGGATCATCCGTGTGAATCTCCGCTGGACCCGCTCCAGTGCCAGTATGTCCTTCCTGAGGCTGTGGCCCCAACACTGAACCCTGCGGGACACCACTCGTCACCGGTTGCCATTCCGAAAAAGAACCTTTTATCCCAACTCTCTGCCTTCTGCCTGACAGCCAATCGTCAATCCATGTTAGTACCTTGCCTCGAATACCATGGGCCCTTATTTTACTCAGCAGTCTCCCGTGAGGCACCTTATCAAAGGCCTTTTGGAAGTCAAGATAGATAATATCCATTGGCTCTCCTTGGTCTAACCTATTTGTTATCTCTTCAAAGAACACTAACAGATTTGTCAGGCACGACCTCCCCTTACTAAATCCATGCTGACTTGTCCTAATCCGACCTTATACTTCCAAGAATTTAGAAATCTCATCCTTAACAATGGATTCTAGAATCTTGCCAACAACCGAGGTTAGGCTAATTGGCCTATAATTTTCCATCTTTTTCCTTGTTCCCTTCTTGAACAGGGGGGTTACAACGGTGATTTTCCAATCCTCTGGGACTTTTCCTGACTCCTGGGACTTTTGAAAGATCATAACTAACGCCTCCACTATTTCTTCAGCTATCTCCTTTAGAACTCTAGGATGTAGCCCACCTGGGCCCGGAGATTTATCAATTTTTAGACCACTTAGTTTCTCTAGCACTTTCTCCTTTGTGATGGCTACCACATTCAACTCTGCCCCCTGACTCTCCTGAATTGTTGGGATATTACTCATGTCTTCTACTGTGAAGACTGACGCAAAGTACTTATTTAGTTCCTCAGCTATTTCCTTGTCTCCCATCACTAGATTACCAGCGTCATTTTGGAGCGGCCCAATGTCTACTTTTGCCTCCCGTTTGTTTTTAATGTATTTAAAGAAACTTTTACTATCATTCCTAATGTTACTTGCTAGCCTACCTTCATAATTGATCCTCTCTTTCCTTATTTCTCTCTGTTATCCTCTGTTTGTTTTTGTAGCCTTCCCAACCTTCTGACTTCCCACTACCCTTTGCCACATTATAGGCTTTCTCTTTTGCTTTGATGCATTCCCTAACTTCCTTTGTCAGCCATGGCTGCCTAATCCCCCCTCTGATAACCTTTCTTTTCTTTGGGATGAACCTCTGTACTGTGTCCTCAATTACTCCCAGAAACTCCTGCCATTGCTGTTCTACTGTCTTTCCCACTAGGCTCTGCTCCCAGTTGATGTTCGTCAGTTCCTCCCTCATGCCCCTGTAGTTACCTTTATTTAACTGTAACACCTTTACATCTGATTCTACCTTCTTTCTTTCAAATTGGAGATTGAATTCTACCATATTATGATCACTGCCTCCTAAGTGTTCCCTTACTTTAAGATCTTTAATCAAGTCTGGCTCATTACATAACACTAAGTCCAGAATGGCCTGTTCCCTCGTGGGCTCCATCACAAGCTGTTCCAAAAAGCCCTCCTGTAAACATTCAATGAATTCCCTTTCCTTGGGTCCACTGGCAGCATTATTTACCCAGTCCACCTGCATATTGAAGTCCCCCATGATCACTGTGACCTTGCCTTTCTGACATGCACTTTCTATTTTGTGGTGCATTTTGTGCCCCTGGTCCTGACCTGACAAGGCAACTCCTCCCCCTCTGCCCTCCTCTCTGTCTTTTTGATGGGTTGTGAATCCCTGGATGTTTAAATGCCAGTCCTGAACCCCCTGCAACCACGTCTCTGTGCTGCCTACCACATCATACCTGCCAGTCACAATCTGGGCCACAAGCTCATCTACCTTGTTCTGTACACTGCGCGCATTTAAATATAGCACCTTTAATTCTCTATTGACCGTCCCTTTTTGTTTTCTTAGTGTGGTGGACCTTGGTTTACTGAGCCTTTCCATAAACTGTGTCATATTTTGTGGGATGGGGACTATCGTAACCTCTCCTGAGTTCTGTCTTTTCGTGCTTTTTTGTATTCCTAAGCAGCTACGCTTCCCACTGATTACTTCACCTCTTGGTTCCCTGACTTTCCCTTCCCCCCCAATCTTTAATTTAAAGTCCTATTGACCACCCTATTTACTCTTTTCGCCAGAACACTGGTCCCAGCTCGGTTCAGGTGGAGACCATCCCAACGGTATAGGTCCCCCCTGTCCCAAAACTGATGCCAGTGTCCCATGAAAAGGAACCCCTCCTTCCCACACCACTCTTTCAGCCACGTGTTAACTTCCCTGATTCTTGCCTCCCTATGCCAATTTGCACGTGGCTCGGGCAGTAATCCGGAGATTATGACCCTTGAGGACCTGTTTTTTAATTTGAATCCGAGCTCTTTATAATCTCTAAACAGCTCCTCTTTTCTAGACTTGCCTATGTTGTTGGTACCGACATGGACCACAACAACTGGATCCTCCCCCTCCCTCTCCAGTATCCTTTCAAGCCGGTCAGAGATGTCCCGCACCCTAGCACCGGGCAGGCAACATACCATGCGGGACTCTTTATCCTGCTCACAAAGGATACTATCTATACCCGTGATAATAGAATCCCCTACAACTACAACTTGCCTATTTACTCCCTCCCCTTGAATGACCTGCTGAACCATGGTGCCTTGGTCAGCTGACTCATCCTTCCTGCAGCCCTGTTCGCCATCCACACAGGGAGCAAGTGCCTCATACCTGTTGGACAGAGTCAAGGGCTGAGGCTCCTGAGTTCCTGACTGCTGGTTCCCTTTACCTGCCTGACTTGCAAGAGCCCGTTGGATATGGGGTGGCTCTCGTTAATTGTATGGATGTGGGCTTCAGTGGTGATAATTGGTTTCCCGCCACATTACGGCAAGATCCCAATTTCGCCGAGGGGAGCGGGGCGGTTGCATTGCAAATTGGCGCCTGCCATGGTTCTCGTTTTTGGCTTCTCCCACTATTCAAAGGACACGTTTCGCTTGAGCGAGAGCGAAACAAAGCCGGAAAATTGCGCCCTTATTATCCATTATATGGAGGAATTCGCCCAAGTCCCCTCCGGCGTGTTTGACAGTGGACATTGGGGGGAGAATATGGCGTGGGAGGGCCAGCAATCAGTTTTTCTCCGGCATGAATTTATAATGGGGGGCGGGATTCTCCGACCCCCCGCCGGGTTGGAGAATCGCCGGGGAGCGGCGTGAATCCCGCCCCCGCCGGCTGCCGAATTCTCCGGCACCGGGGTTTTGGCGGGGGCGGGAATCGCATCGCGCCAGTCGGGGGCCTTTGGCAGTGGCCCCCCGGCAATTCTCCGGCCCGCGATGGGCCGAGTGGCCGCCCGTGTTCGGCCGGTCCCGCCGACGTAAATCACAACAGGTCCTTACCGGCGGGACATGGCTCTACGGGTGGCCTGCAGAGTCCTCGGGGGGGTGCGGGGGGATCTGGCCCCGGGAGGTGCTCCCACGGTGGCCTGGCCCGCGATCGGGGCCCACCGATCCGCGGGTGGGTCTGTGCCATGGGGGCACTCTTTCCCTCCGCACCAGCCGCTGTCAACTTCTGCCATGGCCAGTGCGGTAAAGAACCCCACAGAACATGTGCTGGAATGACGCCAGCACACGCTGGCGCTCCCGCGCATGCGCCAACTCTCGCCGGTTGGCGGAGGCCCTTTGGCGCCGGTTGGCATGGCCCCAAGCCCTTCTGCGCCGGCTTGCGCGGTGTCAAACACTCCAGCGCTGGCCTAGCCCCTGAAGGTGCGGAGGCGGCCCGACGCCGGAGTGGTTCACACCGCCAGTTCGCGGAGAATCCTGCCCGGGATCTTCTGCTCGTGCCCACCATGGCGGGTTGGAAAACCTGCCAGAGGACAGCGTGGACTTAATTTTCATCCCGTTAGTGGGAAATAGATGAAGGTCCGACGCCCCCCCCCATGTCTTGTCAACGATACCGGCGTGAAACACGTTTGTAAAACCTGGCGTGTAGTTGTCGGGACTTATCTGAACAATGCCTGGGACTGCCTCCATAGTTCAGGATGGAGGCTGCCGATAGCCCTGTACCCTGGAACACCACTGCAATGAGTCAGGGTGCATCTGCAGGTGGACCTTCCAGTGTCGGGGAGGGTATTCATGTTCCAGCCACAAAATGTTCTTGGAGATCCAACTTCATTTGCACGAGGTCCACCTTCTTAGTGTGTCAGTGATGATGGGCACCTTTTCAGTATGGCAGCTGGACTATGCACCATCCAGGCCAGTGAATATGATATGCGAACCTGGCTGCATAATGAATGAGGTGGCTGCTGAAAGATTTAGCATGTTTTCCTGCTAAATACTCCACATTGCCGCCCCAACCATGGCACTTAGGGCTGGATTCTTCCACCCCGCCCGCCACAAGATCACCACGGGTGGGACGTGGACCATGTAAAGGTCCATTGACCTCAGGCGGGAATTTCCGGTCACCGGGTAGGCTCGGCTGTAGAATCCCACCCCTACTCTCAAATTGGGAGAATTCCGACCATACTCTTGCCTGCGTCCATCTTTATAATTGCCCCACATTCCCCGTTGTCACCCTCTTTCTCTCAGTATATTCATACATTCCTTTTCCATTGGATTTGATATACCTTTCAAGATTGTTATGTTTAATATTTCTTTTTGCACCTCTGATTATTTTCCTTGTGTCCCTGTGTTGCTTTACATCACTCTTCCAGTCCACTAGATTTCCCCATTTATTTGCATATTTGTTTGTCTTTTCTTTTAGCTTTACACTATCTCTCACCTCAGTTCAGAGCTTGGATGCTAAAATGCATAAGTGAAACCTTTGCCTTTTAGGGTTGTTAATCTTTTTTAGACCCTCACCAAAATAAATATTCAAACAAGTTGAATTAAAATGAACATGTTACGTTAATAATACTTACTAACTACCCTCATGTTTACTTTTGAAGACTTTGTAAATTAACACCGTACCATGTTTGGACAGTTCTAAGAATTATTTGTGGGCAGGATACCTGGGTTTGCTGGGTGACTTTGTTTTGAGTTAGATGAATGCCCTACATTTTAATTCAAGCACGGCATTTGATCAGTGAATGAACCACAATCATTTTGACTTTTATGATTGATAGGAGCAAATAGGATGTGATGTAATAACTGTTCTTGTTCCCTATTCAGTAGTTTATTGTGCTAATCAATGTTTAGCAGGTAGGCAAGGAATTAAACATTACCAAGGGAGATATTCCCGAGCAGTTATACAGATGGAAAGGTCTGCATTGTTTACATTTTTGTCACCTTATCAAACATTGGTTTTGTGGTATTTGACTTTGTACAATTGCGGTGTGACTTAACATCAAAGTTACAGAAAGTAAATAGTTGTCAGGCACTAATAACGAAAAGCCTTTCTTTCAAAAGGCACCAGATGCCATTCAAAATGTGCAGCACTCAATACAATGTGGCTGAATCAATATGGTCCTCAACACCCAGTAAATGCTGAGAAACATTTCTGCCCATCTATATTGATCCAAAGCTTTGTTCCAAATTGTTTTAGATCTGTATAAAATCATTTAATCAATGATTACATCTGCTCTCTCAGTTACTTTAGTGAAGGGAGCGATTGTATCCTGTCAAATCTTAAATGTGAAATGTATGAGGATGACTGCTATTGTTCATTTTTACTGGCAAATAAAGAATTTGTACCACAGAATCTGCCCTGGCTGAAAATACCTCCATACTAGCGTTTCATACATAGAGCTCACTATTTCACAAGGGCCGGAGCTCATGCATGCATTTTGTAGATTTTCTTTTATATAAGTAAATGATAAATCTCTGCCAGTGAGCTTACCCTGCACCCCAATCTTCATATCCACACTTCGAAGAAACACACCGAGCAATCTAATTTATCAGTTTGCACTTTTTTCATTGAGCACTCCTGCCTCCTTGTTCACATTCACATTGCAAGTTAAATAATCTAATGCATCTATATGATTCATTCACCTCAGCAGTTTAAAAATCTGAATATTGTCTTCCCAGGAACCCTGGCAGGTTGTGAATCTCTGGAATTCCTTGCCCAGTGAAGCAGTTGAGGCTCCTTCTTTAAACGTTTTTAAGAAAAAGATAGATACCTTTCTAAAGAATAAAGGGATTCGGGGATATGGTGTACGGGCCGGAGAGTGGAGCTGAGTCCACAAAGATCAGCCATGATCTCATTGAATGGTGGAGCAGGCTCGAGGGGCCAGATGGCCTACTCCTGTTCCTAGTTCTTATGTTCTTATGTTCTCTTCATCTTTTCAGAAGAAGTGAGTTCAGTTCCATCGGTCTCACTCCGTAGCATCTCTCTTCTCCCCAAGGGGGAGAAATTCTGCTTGTGTACTGACCAGTGATCACTTACTGGCTCTACTTTGAACCTTCGCCACTACTTTAATATTTGTTTGCAGAAAATATATCCAGAATTGCACCAATCCTAATCTGGCACTACCAGTACTGTACTAAAAACAGAAAAGGCTGCTTCGGGTTAAATTAAATTGATGGGAACATTGTTGATTCCAGTCCTACTTTGGAGTCCTTAGCTCAAATGTAGACTAACACTCCCCGAGGGAGTGCTGTGCTGTCAGAGTGCTGTGTTTTAAATGAGGTGTTAAATTGTGGCCCTGTTTGCCCTCTCAGGTGAAAATAAAAGATCCTTCAGCACTATTTCATAAACGAGTAAAGGACTTTTCCCGTCGTCGCGGCAATATTGATACCTTAACAGAAATCACTAAAAGATGATCCAGAAACTATCAAATTACTGTTTGTGAGCCAATTGGCTGCTGCTCTTCCTAAATTACAATGTAAAGTACTTTGGAACAGCCTGAACTAGTAAAATGTGCTTTATAAATGCAAGTTCTTTCTTTATGTCTCATGAACTATGCTTCTTCTTCATTAATGCCACATGCGTTATCCCCATTGGAAATCATTGGCTCAATCGAATGGCCTCTTTGCGGCCGACTCGCAAGAGGCTTCTCGCGAGATTTGCACTGCTTGGAACGTCTCATGAGACCTTGCAAGTCTCACGACCTGGATCTTGCCCAGTGAGGGCGAGGTCCGGATTTACATATTCAAGTTATCCATTAGGCTCATTTGAATATGTCAGCACCAGATTCTCCGAGACTCGGGAACTAACATCCGCGCCTGGAAGACCTCGTCACGGTGCCATTTAACACTGGTCTGCACAAAGGTGGACCAGGCATAATGGAATCTGGGTGAAGTCTCCCAAGTCAGAGAAAGCCCCCAGGTGGTCAGGCTCTAAGCAGGGTGGCACCCTGGCACTCCCACTGGGACCCAGGCACTTTGGCACTGAGCCTGGCACCTTCACAATGCCACCCAGGAACCCTGGCAGGAAGCTCGGCTGGCAGTGCCAAGGTTCCCAGGTGTCAGGTTGCATGTCAGGGATTGGGCCCAGAGGTGCCCTGCCCTTCAGAGGTGGGATGAGCTCGTCAGTGCAGAAAGTAAGACAAGTGAAGCCTTGGCAGGACTTTTCCGACCGAAGCCCCCCAAAAATAGATTCCTGTTTGATAGCGGGGTCATTCTTGGCGCTACAGGGGCCGAGAAACACCCACTATCAAACAGGACTCTGTTTTTTGGGTGTTAATCGCATCCCATAGTTTCTTGAATACATGGGACATCACGTCATGTCACAGCACACCTTATAACATCACGTCATGCCACATCATGTCACGCAATACCATATCACGCCATGCAATGTGCTAATTAATATATAACTAAAAAGTTACCATATTGCACTTCATAAAAGGTTCAAAGAAGTAATCACTGCTTTTGTCAGCTTTTTGTTGTCTTTCCATTTTGCATGCCACAATATTGTCCATAAAGTCAATAAAAATTGTTGCTTTTGGGGAAATAAAATCTGTTTCTGGAGACTCGGCTAGATGTTAATAAAAAGGAAATGGGTATGTGGAAATGAATTATATTGCCCATATGCTGTTCAAATCATAGAAAAGTATTTTATTTCTAAGTGTTCTATGTGACTCATTCACAGTAGCATGACAAACCATGCTTACACCGATTTTAATGCCAATTGTACTATGCTTCAATAAAAACAGAAAATGGGCGAGAGGTCATTTCAGCAGCTCGATCTGCTTCTTCCACTTTGCAGATTTTTTCCTATTTTGATTTGTGTGCATTTTAAAAGGTTCTGACTAAATAAGTTTCTACAATTGAACTACTTTCAATTAACCTCCAATGTGCAGGAAGTATTTTTTTTGTGTGTAGAAGCAATCTTCTAATAAATGTAACAGGTCGGTAAACCATACACAACCTTGACATAGTTTCACTTTAGGCCAGTTTTGCACTTCTTGATTAACTTCCTAGATGTCCTGTTGGAAAGCTTTCTCACAATGTTTCTAACAACCTCAAGGTTGTTATTCTGAGCATTTGGTGACAAGTGAAACAAATAATGTTTCCATATTTGGACAAACCACTTAAACTCCCCTTCTTTCTGCATGTTGTGTCACATGTGATTAAGAATTGGTGTTAGTGTCTTCAACGCTAACATTTCCTGGTCTAATTCATTATTAATTGGGCGGCATGGTTGCACAGTGGTTAGCACTGTTGCTTCACTACACCAGGATCCCAGGTTCGATTCCAGGCTTGGGTCACTGTCAGGTGCAGAGTCTGCATGTTCTCCCTGTATCTGCGTGGGTTTCCTCCGGGTGCACCGGTTTCCTCCCACAAGTCCCTAAAGATGTGCTTATTAGGTGAATTGTACATTCTGAATTCTCCCTCAGTGTACCCGAACAGGTGCCAGAATGTGGCAACTAAGGGATTTTCACAGTAACTTCATTGCAATGTTAATGTAAGCCCAATTGTGACAATAATAAAGATTATTATTATTATTGGATGCAAGCTTAGTGAAGTATGGGGGGCACACCAGTGATAGGTGAAGAAATGTGTACCTAAATGAAATATAAAAAGTTAATTCGTCATAGGGAAAAGACTAAGGGGGAAAGAATAGGTTACTCATTATACAGCTGGTCCGATTTCCCTTTGACTGACTCTAATGGAGGTGCAAATCAGGCAGGGTATACAATCCGGTATCGGCAGAATTATAATAAGAATAATCTTTATTACTGTCACAAGGAGGCTTACATTAACAATGGCAATTACTGTGAAAATCTCCTAGTCGCCACATTCCAGTGCCTGTTCGGGTACACAGAGGGAGAATTCAGAATGTTCAAATTACCTAACAAGCACGTCTTTCGTAATTTGTGGGAGGAAACCGGAGCACCCGGAGGAAACCCACGCAGACACGGGGAGAACGTGCAGACTCCACACAGACAGTGACCCAAGCCGGGTATTGAACCCGGGACCCTGGTGCTGTGAGGCAACAGTGCTAACCACTGTGCTACCGTCCCATACAACATCAATTAAGGTATTGTATTGGGTTAAGATGTCAAGGTGTTGTATTCAGATGATTTGGAATTTGAAGGGAAGGACAGAGAATAAATACACATGGACACAGAGAGATAATTGTCTCTGTAATTTAAAGTCTTGCATCCTATTACTAACTAAAAATCTGGTGAAAGAATTTAGTATGAATTTAGTAGAATTTAGTCCAGAACTTATTCTGGACCAAAACAAAAGGCATGGGGCGGGATTCTCCGCCCCGCTGCGCCACATTTCTGCCCCGACTGACCGGCGAGATTCTCCGATACGGCAGCCGATCAATGGGGTTTCCCATTGTGGGGCAGCCCCACACCGTCGGGAAACCCCAGGCGCCTGCATAACGGAGAATCACGCCGGCGGAGAATCTCATCCAAGAAATCGAATTTGCAGCACAAGTTTACATGTCAGGATGACACTGAAAATGTGTCTCATACCACATTGGCCACAAATGAATGTTATTTAAATATGTTAATAAGCATGAACAAGGACTTTTAAAATTCTTTCATGAGATGTGAACATCATGGCAAGGCCAGTATGTATTACGCATCCCTAATTGTCCTCGAGAAGGTGGTAGTGAACCACCTTCATGAACTGCTACAGTCCATAAGGTGTAGGTACACCCACAGTGCCATTAGAGAGGGAGTTCCAGGATTTGACCCAGCAGCAGTGAAGGAACAGTGATATAATTCCATTCCAAGTCAAGATGCTGTGTGTCGTGGGAGGAAACTTGCAGGTAACACAAGTTCCTGTGTGTTTGTTGCCTTTGTCCTTTGTGTGGAAGAAGTCACAGGTTGAAGATGCTGCCAAAGGAGACTTGTTGAGTTTCTGTAGTGCACCCTATACCTCAGAAAGAATATATTGGACTTCCAGTGTAGATTCATCAGAACGTTACCAGGACCCAAAAATTAGATTATGCGGAGCAATTGTATAATCTAGACTTGGAATGTCAAAGATTAAGGGGTGATTTATTTGAGGTTTTAGGGTTTTGAAAGAAAGTAATAGGATAGAATAAGCAAAACTCATTAAGCTGGTGAGAGAGTCAAGGAAGGGGACATATCCTTAAAATCAGAGCCAAACCATTCAGGGGAGAAATTAGGAAACATTTTCTCAAGCAAAGGGTGGTAAAGGTGTGGAACTCTCCCCCATGTAAAATTAAATTCAATCATTCTAAATCTGAGATCAATAATTATTTGCTTGTTAAGGATATAGTGGGATATGGAACCAAGACAAGTGGATGGAGTGAAGATATTGACCTGCCATAGTCTCTTTGAATAGCAGAATAAGCTCAAAGGTCTGCATGGCCAATGCCTATTCCAAAGTCCCTGTGCAATCAGGACCCTTTTCTGAAATTGGCATCCTTCTGCACCTGAAATATCACTCCCTTCACCAGCGTAGCAAATCAGGGAGGGAGCAAGCAGCAAGCAGCTTTCATCAGCCATCTTTGAAACCTCCATTAAGGGAAGTCTCTGATTAGTTGTTTCTAGGCTGCTTCTTGGCCAAGTTATCCATTGTTTTGGCAAATGTTTTCCATCATATACAGTGCGCTTTCAGAGTGACTTTATGGATAACAAGAACTGGTTCACTGCATTTTCTGGTTCTCGATTGCTGCTCACTTTTGCAGGATTATCCTGAATTGCAAAAATAACCCATAGTTTCTGTTGCCCACTACAAATTGTCTTCTGAAACCCTTCTCCTCTGCTTCCTCCATTCTCACCACCAACAATGTGAGAGGTGTTTATGGATTTTCTTGTCACAGATATTGGGACGATCTGTTCAGCTGCCTTTACCACCACCCTTCCTTCTCCGAGCACACCAGGCCAAAATTCCCATAAGCATCCCCCTGTCCCAGGCCTGAGCTCACATCTTTTTCTAGCCTTCCCATCTCCTTTCATGCTCTCTCTGGGCTCACCTTGTCCATGAAACCACCTCCTGCTCCCTCAACCCTATTCCCATCAAACCACCGACCATCCAACTTCTCTTCCTGGCCCCCATGTTGGACGATATTGTTAATGGATCTCTCTGCTCCGGTACTCCCCCCATCTTTCAAATCTGTCCTCTCCTTGCAAAAGAGTATCCTAAATCTAAACTTCCCACCCTTTGCAAAGTCCTTGAATTTACTGTTTCCTTCTAAATCTCTGTACCTCTTTCCTGCATTTCCAGTTGGGTTTCTGACAATGCCAGAGGACCAAAACAGGCCCTTATCAAGTCACAAACAGAATTTAACTTAACTGTGACTGTGATAAACCATTCTTCCCCACCTTCACAACGTGTCTGCAAGTTTTGGCATGATTGAACAAATAACCTTCCTCAAACTTGTCCTCCATCATCCAGATGGGTTGAATCACCCTTGCTTTGATGTATTCTTATTAATCCAGTCGTAGGCAAAGATTTACCTGCAGGGGCTTTCTTCTAGTTCCAGAATCATTTCCTCTGGAACCATCCCCAACCCCCTCCTCATTCCCCATCTACTTGCTGCCCCTCGGCAACATCATCCAAAAACACATTAGGTTCCACGGGTACACTAACGACACCCAGATCTAACTCTCTCGACTCGCCATTTTCTTACTTTCCCACCACAAACTCCATTCCTAGTAATTGTCTCAATCTTCTCTGCCAACCGTCTGAGTCTGAACTGCATGGTTTGCAATCTTGCTATTGCAATTGACAATGAGGTAAAGCTTCAGACCATATATCCACTCCAACTTCAAATTTGCCTAATTCTACCTTGAAACTACTTCATATAATGGGAAACACTTATAATGGGATGTCTAGTTTGGCTATTGACCTGATGGCCTCCTGAGATGCCCAGTGGAGGAATTGAGGGGCTTCTCACAACACATTTCAGTGGACAGGTTGACATGATGTGATCCATGGTCTGAGAATCATAGCCACAATAATTCTTTGGGCCATCTTTCACTTTCCGCTTGAGGACCATGTGGTTTATTGTCCATGCTCTCTATGTATTTGGTTGCATTCTGCCCGTGGACTTTGAGGAATGGCCATCCCGGTTTTAAATATTTTCTTCACGGGTTTTTAATGTCTTTCTGAACAGGAAGGTCGGTGATACTCGTGACTTTTTTCCATTTCATTGAGTAGGGTAGTATCGAAGCAGAAGACGGATACCAGGAACCACCCAGTTGGAAGGGACACAAATGTCACAGAATCATAGAATCATAGAATTTACAGTGCAGAAGGAGGCCATTTGGCCCATCAAGTCTGCACCGGCCCGGAAAGAGCACCCCACTTAAGCCACACCTCCACCCTATCCCAGTAACCCCAAGTAACCCTGCCAACCTTTTTTGGACGCTAAAGGCATTTGATCATGGCCAATCCACCAATCTGTGCGTCTTTGGACTGTGGGAGGAAACTGGAGCACCCGGAGGAAACCCACGCAGACACGGGGAGAACAGACAGTGACCCAAGCCAAGAATCGAACCTGGGACCCTGGAGCTGTGAAGCAACAGCACTAATCACTGTGCTACCGTGCAGCCCACTGTGTCTCTCGGGTTTTAGGGGTGTGAGGGGAATCAGTGTGAATCAGTTGGGGGGGGTGGGGGGGTCAGTGTGGGTCTGTACAATAGCTACTCAGAAGCAAAAACACTGGGCGAGATTCTCCACTCCCGCGCCGGTTGGGAGAATCACCTGGGCCGCCAAAATCTCCTGGGACGCCGGTCCGATGCCCTCCCGCGATTCTCCCAAGCGGCGGGAACAGCCCGGTCGAGTTTTGCGGGCCGCAGGCTGGAGAATCGCCGGAGACACCCAAAATGGCGATTCTCCGGCACCCCCTCTATTCTCAGGCCCGGATGGGCCGAGCGGCCAGGCAAAACAGCAGGTTCCCCCCGGCGCCGTCCACACCTGGTCGCTGCCGTCGTGAACGGTGCGTGAAAGCTGGGGGGGTGGCCTGCGGGGGGGCGAGGGGGGATCCTGCACCGTGGGGTACCTCTAATGTGGGGTGGCCCGCGATCGGTGCCCACCGATCGTGGGCCGTCCTCTGTGAAGGAGGACCTCCTTCCTTCCGCGGCCCCACAAGATCCGTCAGACATCTTCTTGCGGGGCGGACTTAGAGAGGACGGCAACCACGCATGCGCGGGTTGGCGCCGGCCAACCCGCGCATGCGCGGATGACGCCCGTTATGCAGCGACGGCCGCGTCATCTATGCAGCTCCGCCTTTACACGGGCGACAAGGCGTGGCGCATGTAGATGACGCAGCCCCGATCCTGGCCCATTGTCAGGGCCTGAATCGGTCGGGATCGGGGCCGTTTCGCGCCGTCGTGAACCTCGACGCCACTTCGGCGTGGGACTGGAGACTCCCGCCCACTTTTTCTGGGTAACTATCAATTTAAAAGTTTGTTTAATAACACACTTGTGAAGCGCTTTGGGATGTTTAATTACATTAAAGGGCACCATAAAAATTCAAGGAGTTGCTGTTCTTTTCCAGAAACAGCTTAAAGAATATTTCTTTCTACCTCAGTTTTTTGCTTTTTGCTTGCATTGCTCGTGGCCGGCAATCCTGACTGTCCAGTGATATTGGATGCCGATGTCACTCAGTGTTGAGACAGACTAAGATGGTGCAAGCCATTATAAAGACTCCTGGGTCATTACCAGTGATCTGTATGTCTTTGCTGAGCCTGAATGCTCGGCTCCTGATCACACTTGTTTCATTGGCGGAAACATGCATCAAGGATAAGTGAGGGACTTGCAGGCTGAAGGATTCCTGTCTTTTCCTTTTGCACGAAATTGTGGGATAGAGGAAACTTTTTCACATAAGATATTAAACCATTGAAAGACTTACACAAGTAATGATCAATGCTAAATTGATTGCGGTATTGGAAAAATTGTTGGATAATTGCTTCAAGGAGGATATCAAAACCATTTGGGAGAGAAAAGAAAAATTGGATTTTTGTGAAATAATCCTCCAAGAGTGACCTAGATTCATGCAACTAAGACTAAATGGTCCACAATTGTATGGTATTAAGACTACTATTCTCCCATTTTTTCAGACAGGAAGTGCTGGTAATGGCTTGTAATGCAGAACAAGACCAGCAGCACGGGTTCAATTCCCATTCCAGCCTCCCTGAACAGGCGCCGGAATGTGGCGACTAGGGACTTTTCACAGTAACTTCATTGAAGCCTACTTGTGGCAATAAGTTATTATTATTATTATTATTATTAATGGTTATGTCGCTGCCATTTACAGCTCCTCCAGACCAGTGTTTTTCAAACTTTTTTTCCTGGGACCCACTTTTACCAACCGGTCGACCTTCGTGATCCACACCGACCGACCTTTGCAACCCATGCTGGCCAATCTTCGCCATCCACCATTTTCGCTTACCTTTAATGTGACAGGTGAGCCTGCTTGATCCTTACAATCTCTCTTGCTTTCTCGTTCAAAGTTACATTTCTGCTGAGGACTTCATCTGATGGTTTAAGTTCTCCCTGCATCCTTTGAAAAAAATCAAGAGGTTTGTCCTCAAACTTGTCATGCTTAGTCTCCCTCTTCCTTAGAACAAAACAATCTCTCTTCAGTTCTTCACAGTTCCTTGTCTAGCTGGCTCGCAGCTAGAAAATGGAGAAATCTCTCCTCTGTGATTTTGCACCAAATGCACCAAAAGCACAGGACAAGTGACATTGCTGGACGTGGCGGGCATGTGACCTGCATTCTGACGTGGCTTCCAGCCGGAAGACTACGTCATTTCATTTAAAAGCCAGTTGCAGCTGACATTTTAAATTTACTAGCCGATCGCTGTTGTTGGGCGCTTCGCCCCCGATCAGGATCGCTGCAACTGATCGCTCCGCGACCCTTCCGACATCCGCCTGTGATCCACCCGCAGGTCGCGTGACCTGAAAAACCCTGCTCTAGACCTACCTTTCATTTCTTTACTTGCTTCATTACCTACTTCCACCTTATTACAGACCTTCCCATTTTATCTCTCTTCCCCTCTCCCACTTTGCTTGCTGCTGTGCTCTCTTCAAAACCATTACATCCCTGACATCTTCGTGTTCTGACAAAAGATCATCAGCTTTTTATTTTAACTGTTTCTCACTCGACTGATGCTGCCCCACCTGCTGAGGACTTCTGTAAAGTTGTGTTTTTAATTTCAGATTTCCTGCTTTTGTTACAGCCTGAAGGGAATTGTTCACCTTCCCTTGCAGGCTTTCTGATGGATCATTCTGAGCATGACAGAATTTCAGCAGCATCAATTAAATGCTTCAAAAAAGGGACCATCATCTCCCACATGAATATCTCCGCACTTGAAGGCATCCAGAAATGACCTGTTTACTATTTTCTTAATGCAGCAAAGAAAAGATTGGATATTAAAGCAGCTCCCAAACCATGACTGTGGTAAATGACGCACCGAAGTACTGGAACGTTTTGAATAGGTAGCCAAGTTAGCAGTCCAAAGCTATCAAGTGAATATAATTGGATTTTCAGAAGACTTTTTATAAAGCAGCATGCATGAGGCTTCTAAAGGTTAAAGCTTGCGGAATTAATGTCGCATTATGAAACCAGACTGAAAACATATGTCAATCGGAAAGGAAGCAGCAGATGATAAATGGGAGAAACCTCTGGCATGAGCAGTGACAAGGTGAGTTTTCATGGAGGTCTGCTCTAAGTCCCCTGTTGTTCACATTTTTCATGGATGATGAGAATATCTCTGATACTATAGAGTCTACTGACGACATTAAACCATTGGCCAGACGACAAGTACAAAGAAGCGTTCAAAAAGATCGAGCAAACAGATCTGAGGAAGACAGATCAAACTCCAGGATGCATGACATAGAATTTACAGCACTAAAATAGCCATTTAATCTAACTCGTCCATACCAGTGTCTACTGTCCATGAGATTCTTCCTATCCTACTTCATATAACTCGATCATTCCTTTCTCCATCATGCACTTATCTTGCTTTCTCTTAAGCACATCCATGATATTTGCCTTAACCACACCACGTGATAGCATGTTCCACATTTGAACCACTTTGGATTCAGGAGGCCCAAAAAGGTTAAACAACAAAGGTTTATTTGGCAAACAAAAATAAAAGCTGCAACTTGACATACAGCACATAAGTCCCAGTTGGGACTATCGATCATGCCGGTCCCACCAGTGGAGCTCGTATTCCACAAGCCCCATGGGGAGATCAATTGGATCATCCTCGTGGGTCTTGTGAGGGCTATTACTGTCTATGACCCCAGGTGGAACGATCTGTGAATCTATCCTATCAAATATATTCATAATTTTAAAGAACCTCTATGAGGTGATCCCCCAGTTGTTTAATTTCTAGAGAAAGGGTCAGCCTACTCATTTTCAGTTATTTTAGACATTTCATCCCAAGCTAACAAATGTTATTCAAGTCTTGTTTACAATGTTACGGATGACACAGATGGAATACATACTGTGCAGGTAACCATTAACTGATAGACTAATTGGAACAGGGTTGCAAAATGGTCTAGAATCACATTCCACTTGCAATCCGTTCATTTCCAAAACTGAGCCTAATGCTCAGTTTCTAATAAGCGGGTAGTGAGAGGGCAAATTCTCCAGCCACCCTTCCCTGCACCTCAGGGCAGTGCTAGGTCTATTTCTGGTGGACCTGTCCTGAATATGAAAATGATGTACATTGATAATAGAACATTGGGTTCTTCCACCTGCAGAGCAACTCAATTGGGTTTTTTGGCCCTGATTTTAACCCAATCCACCCTGGGTGGCTGTTGGAGCAGTCAAAACAGTGAACATCGACGTGCAGGCCCATTCCTGCTGAAACCCCACCGACCTCCATTTTATCTTGAGGCCTGGCTCTTCCTCCAAACGCATGGACCGAAAATAAGTGGATACCTCATCACAAAATGTAAATTGGGGCCTTATAATGCAATTCAGACCAGTATACAATTTAAGCTGGTCAGTTAAAACGTTTGCCCGACAGCAAATCTGCTGAGTAAAACGTTATTGGATTATCTTGACATGCTGACAGACAAGTCTGGAAACTGGATTTAAAGGGACAGCAAGCTGCAGGCCGCCTGATCACAGTACTCTGATTGTACAGTGTACTGTCCAATGAAGAAATTGCGAGGAAGTTCTTTAAACAACTGAGTGCGCTCTGAATTCTGGCCATTTGTTCAGTGCTTCCCGGTCACAAGCAGCGGGGGTTCCTGTTTCCTGACAGTAAGTTTTAAAGTACTGGTGGACAAGGATAAGAGTGGTCCGAGGATGAATGTGCTAAATTGGGGGAAGGCTAATTATAACAATATTAGGCGGGAACTGAAGAACATAGATTGGGGGCGGATGTTTGAGGGCAAATCAACATCTGACATGTGGGAGGCTTTCAAGTGTCAGTTGAAAGGAATACAGGACAGGCATGTTCCTGTGAGGAAGAAAGATAAATACGGCAATTTTCGGGAATCTTGGATGACGAGTGATATTGTAGGCCTCGTCAAAAAGAAAAAGGAGGCATTTGTCAGGGCTAAAAGGCTGGGAACAGACGAAGCCTGTGTGGCATATAAGGAAAGTAGGAAGGAACTTAAGCAAGGAGTCAGGAGGGCTAGAAGGGGTCATGAAAAGGCATTGGCAAATAGGGTTAAGGAAAATCCCAAGGCTTTTTACACTTACATAAAAAGTAAGAGGGTAGCCAGGGAAAGGGTTGGCCCACTGAAGGATAGGCAAGGGAATCTATGTGTGGAGCCAGAGGAAATGGGCGAGGTACTAAATGAATACTTTGCATCAGTATTCACCAAAGAGAAGGAATTGGTAGATGTTGAGTCTGGAGAAGGGGGTGTAGATAGCCTGGGTCACATTGTGATCCAAAAAGACGAGGTGTTGGGTGTCTTAAAAAATATTAAGGTAGATAAGTCCCCAGGGCCGGATGGGATCTACCCCAGAATACTGAAGGAGGCTGGAGAGGAAATTGCTGAGGCCTTGACAGAAATCTTTGGATCCTCGCTGTCTTCAGGGGATGTCCCGGTGGACTGGAGAATAGCCAATGTTGTTCCTCTGTTTAAGAAGGGTGGCAGGGATAATCCCGGGAACTACAGGCCGGTGAGCCTTACTTCAGTGGTAGGGAAATTACTGGAGAGAATTCTTCGAGACAGGATCTACTCCCATTTGGAAGCAAATGGACGTATTAGTGAGAGGCAGCACGGTTTTGTGAAGGGAAGGTCGTGTCTCACTAACTTGATAGAGTTTTTCGAGGAGGTCACTAAGATGATTGATGCAGGTAGGGCAGTAGATGTTGTCTATATGGACTTCAGTAAGGCCTTTGACAAGGTCCCTCATGGTAGACTAGTACAAAAGGTGAAGTCACACGGGATCAGGGGTGAACTGGCAAGGTGGATACAGAACTGGCTAGGCCATAGAAGGCAGAGGGTAGCAATGGAGGGATGCTTTTCTAATTGGAGGGCTGTGACCAGTGGTGTTCCACAGGGATCAGTGCTGGGACCTTTGCTCTTTGTAGTATATATAAATGATTTGGAGGAAAATGTAACTGGTCTGATTAGTAAGTTTGCAGACGACACAAAGGTTGGTGGAATTGCGGATAGCGATGAGGACTGTCTGAGGATACAGCAGGATTTAGATTGTCTGGAGACTTGGGCGGAGAGATGGCAGATGGAGTTTAACCTGGACAAATGTGAGGTAATGCATTTTGGAAGGGCTAATGCAGGTAGGGAATATACAGTGAATGGTAGAACCCTCAAGAGTATTGAAAGTCAAAGAGATCTAGGAGTACAGGTCCACAGATCACTGAAAGGGGCTACACAGGTGGAGAAGGTAGTCAAGAAGGCATACGGCATGCTTGCCTTCATTGGCCGGGGCATTGAGTATAAGAATTGGCAAGTCATGTTGCAGCTGTATAGAACCTTAGTTAGGCCACACTTGGAGTATAGTGTTCAATTCTGGTCGCCACACTACCAGAAGGATGTGGAGGCTTTAGAGAGGGTGCAGAAGAGATTTACCAGAATGTTGCCTGGTATGGAGGGCATAAGCTATGAGGAGCGATTGAATAAACTCGGTTTGTTCTCACTGGAACGAAGGAGGTTGAGGGGCGACCTGATAGAGGTATACAAAATTATGAGGGGCATAGACAGAGTGGATAGTCAGAGGCTTTTCCCCAGGATAGAGGGGTCAATTACTAGGGGGCATAGGTTTAAGGTGAGAGGGGCAAAGTTTAGAGTAGATGTACGAGGCAAGTTTTTTACGCAGAGGGTAGTGGGTGCCTGGAACTCACTACCGGAGGAGGTAGTGGAGGCAGGGACGATAGGGACATTTAAGGGGCATCTTGACAAATATATGAATAGGATGGGAATAGAAGGATACGGACCCAGGAAGTGTAGAAGATTGTAGTTTAGTCGGGCAGTATGGTCGGCACGGGCTTGGAGGGCCGAAGGGCCTGTTCCTGTGCTGTACATTTCTTTGTTCTTTGTTCTTTGTTCTGACAGAGTACGTTTAGTCTCATGCTATAGAACTCTCTAAGCTCACACAGCTTGTCACAGGTGTACTTCTCTTTCAATACTGTGCAAATAGAGCAGCAACTGGACCTGCTTGAGTACACCCAGTGTGAGGTGCCGCTCATCAGAGGCCTTTTACCAGCCCATAGGCATGTAGGGTAAGAGTTATTTCTTGGACGTGGTTGAGGAACACCACGTCGGGCTGCTATGCTTCCCCAGGCAGGTTGTCACTGATTTAAGCAGCCTCCCACATCAGGCATTGTTGCTTTCTAGACCAGATGATCAGTGGCTGTCACAATTGCTACTGTGCTTAACCTTTTTTGCCTCAGGCTCCTTCCAGGCTGTTCCAGGGGACGTTTCTGAGTCTGTGCAACTCACCAAGCAGATCAACAAAGCCCTTAATGTCCAGCTTGACAACAAGGCGGCGCTGTTGGGGCGAAACGTGGGCAGGGGGAGGGGCGCCTGTAGGGGGCTTCGGTGCCTGTTCGGCGCTGAGTAGGGGTGGTGGCAGTACTGACCCTCCGGTCAGGTGCTTCGGGGAGGGTGGGGGCAATGGTGCGGGTGCGCGTAGGGCTCCGGAGGGCGCCAGGTCCCGAAGGGAGACCGTTCTTGGCGGCCGTCGGAGAACGCTACATAGGCGTACTGGGGGTTGGCATGCAGCAGGTGGACCCTCTCGACCAACGGGTCCGACTTGTGCGCCCTCACATGTTTCCGCATCAGGACGGGTCCGGGTGTCGCTAGCCAGGTTGGGACCGAGGTCCCGGAGGAGGATTTCCTGGGGAAGACAAGGAGAGGTTCGTGAGGTGTCTGGTTTGTGGTAGTACAGAGCAGCGACCGAATGGAGTGAAGGGCCACTGGGAGGACTTCTTGCCAGCGGGAGACTGGGAGATCCCTGGACCGAAGGGCCAGCAGGACGGTCTTCCAGACCGTTCCGTTCTCCCTCTCTACCTGCCCGTTTCCTCGAGGGTTGTAACTGGTCGTCCTGCTGGAGGCGATGCCTTTGCTGGGCAGGAATTGACACAATTTGGCGTTCATGAAGGAGGACCCCCTATCACTGTGTATGTACGCGGGGAAACCGAACAGTGTAAAGATACCCTGGAGGGCCTTGATGACGGTGGTTGTGGTCATGTCTGGGCAGGGGATGGCGAATGGGAACCGGGAGTACTCGTCAATCACGTTAAGGAAGTATGTGTTGCGGTCGGTGATGGGGAGGGGGCCTTTGAAATCCATGCTGAGGCGTTCAAAGGGACGGGAAGCCTTTATCAGGTGCGCCCTCTCTGACCGGTAGAAGTGCAAATCTCCGCGCAGATTTGGCAGTCCCTGGTGACGGTCCTGACCTCCTCGATGGAGTAGGGCAGGTTGCGGGTCTTGATAAAAGGGAAAAAGCGAGTGACCCCCGGGTG
Organism: Scyliorhinus torazame; assembly: GCF_047496885.1. Lineage (NCBI taxonomy): Eukaryota > Metazoa > Chordata > Chondrichthyes > Carcharhiniformes > Scyliorhinidae > Scyliorhinus > Scyliorhinus torazame. The sequence continues at coordinate 208,364,421 of NC_092708.1, read as the reverse complement.
GCAGAGGTCCTCGTGGAGGGATCGGAGGCGGTCCACTTGTGCTGTGGCACAAGTGCCGCGGGACAGGGCATCAGGAAGCTCATTTAGCTTCCCCGAACGGTACAAGATCTCGTAATTGAAGGTGGAGAGTTCTATCCTCCACCGCAAGATCTTGTCGTTCTTAATCTTGCCTCACTGTGCATTGTCGAACATGAACGCTACCGACCGGTGGTCTGTGAGGAGAGTGAATCTCCTGCTGGCCAGATAATGCCTCCAGTGTCGCACAGCTTCTACTATGGCCTGGGCCTCCTTTTCGACCGAGGAGTGGCGAATTTCGGAAGCATGGAGAGTGCGGGAGAAGAAAGCCACGGGCCTGCCCGCTTGGTTGAGGGTGGCCGCCAGAGCTACGTCGGACGCGTCGCTCTCGACCTGGAAGGGGAGGGACTCGTCGATGGCGCGCATCGTGGCTTTTGTGATGTCCGCTTTGATGCAGCAGAAGGCCTGGCGGGCCTCCATCGACAGGGGGAAGGTTGTGGACGCGGTCAGGGGTCAAGCCTTGTCTGCGTAATTAGGGACCCATTGTGCATAATAGCTAAAGAAGCCGAGGCAGCGCTTTAGGGCCTTGGGGCAGTGAGGGAGTGGGAACTCCATGAGAGGGCGCATGCGTTCAGGGTAAGGGCCTATGACTCCATTTCGCACTACGTAGCCTAGGATGGCTAGACGGTCGGTGCTAAACACGCATTTCTCCTTATTGTAGGTCAGATTAAGGAGGTTCGCGGCCTGGAGAAATTTTCAGAGGTTGGTGTCGTGGTCCTGCTGGTCATGGCCGCAGATGGTGACGTTATCAAGATACGGGAACGTTGGCGTAAGCCGTACCGGTCAACCATTCGGTCCATCTCACGCTGGAAGACCGAGACCCGTTCGTGACACCGAAGGGAACCCTTAAAAAGTGATAGAGCCGCCCATCTGCTTCGAAGGCAGTGTACTGGCGGTCCCCATGATGGAGGGGCAGCTGGTGGTAGGCAGACTTGAGATCCACCGTGGAGAAGATCTTGTATTGCGCAATCCTGTTTACCAGGTCGGCTATACGGGGGAGAGGGTACGCGTCCAGCTGCGTAAACCTGTTGATGGTCTGGCTATAGTCAATGACCATCCTGAGTTTCTCCCCGGTCTTTACCACCACTACTTGAGCCTCCAGGGGCTGTTGCTCGCTTCGATGAGCCCTTCCTTCAGCAGCCTTTGGACCTCGGACCTGATGAAGGTCTGGTCCTGGGCACTGTACCGTCTGCTCCTGATGGCGATGGGTTTGCAATCCGGGGTGAGGTTCGCAAATATGGAAGGCGGGTCGACCATAAGGGTCGCGAGGCCGCAGACAGTAAGGGGGGGGAATAGGGCCGCCGAATTTAAAAGTCAGGCTTTTCAGATGGCACTGGAAATCCAGCCCAAGGAGGGTGGCTGCGCAGAGGTGCGGCAGAACGTACAGGCGGAAATTGCGGAATTCCCTGCCTTGGACAGTGAGGTTCGCTAGGCAGAACCCCTTTATCTCCACTGTGTGTGACCCGGAGGCCAGGGAGATCCCGTTGGTTTACGGGATGGGTGACAAGGGAACAGCGCCTTACCGTGTCAGGGTGGATGAAGCTTTCCGTGCTCCCGGAGTCGATCAGGCATGACGTCACGTGGCCGTTGATAGCTATCATTGAGGTGGCTTTCGCTAGCGTCCGGGGCCGACTCTGGTCCAGGGTCACGGAGGCCAGCTGCAGCAAGGAGGAGTTCTGGTCAGGCAGCGTGGAGTCGGCAGCGCTGGGGGCTTGAGGCCCCATCCAAGATGGCGTCAGCCACGGGTCGCACATGGAGTCCGGGGATAAAGAAGATGGCGTCTACGAGGGACAAAATGGCAGCGCCCATCCACCCAGCGTGGTGGCTGGGAGGCAAAATGGCCGCGCCCGTGGGTCGCACAGTGCCTGTGGGTAGGAGGGCGGCGGTGGGCCGGGACCTGGAACAAAGGCCGATGATAGTCGCTGACGACCGCTGCCACGGCGTGTGCCTGGCAGACCGCAACATAGTGGCCGCACCCTTTGCAGGTGACGGTGCGAGCCGGGCAGCGTGCGCGCGGATGATTTGCTTGGCCACAGAAGAAGCAGCGTTGGCCGGCGGTGAAAACGGGCCGTCTAGCGGCGCAGGCCTGCGGGGTTAGCGGGAAAGTCTGGGGGGCTGCATCCCAGGGGGGTGCAGTATGCCCGGGAGCAAAAGCCAGTGCGTTTTTGTGCGCAACGTCCATAGACCCTGCCAGGGCCCGTGCCTCAGTGAGGCCCAGCGTGTCCATTTCAAGGAGCCTTCTGCGGATGTCGGGAGAAGACATGCCTGCCACGAAAGCGTCCCGAATTAAAAGTTCTGTGTGCTCATTCCCCGTGATTGGTGGGCAGCTGCAGTTCCAGCCCAGCACTAGTAGAGCCCGATAGAAGTCCCCCAGTGTTTCTTCAGGGCTCTGCCTTCCAGTTGCCAACAGGTGACGGGCGTAGACCTGGTTCAGAGGACGGATGTAATGTCCTTCTAGCAGCGTGATAGCTGCAGCATAATTCTCCGCCTCCTCGATCAGAGGGTAGATTGCAGGGCTGACTCGGGAGCATAGGAGGTGCATCTTCTGCCTTTCCGTGGGGGTGTCGGCGGCTGTGTCGATGAAGCTCTCAAAACACGCCAGCCAGTGCTTAAAAATACCAGCGGAGTTGTCTGCGTGGGGACTGAGCTGAAGGCACTCCAGCTTGATGCGGAGGTCCACCTTTTCAGAAGTAATAGCTGATTAAATTGATGCACAATCAATTACTCGTGAGACAAGGAGAGTCATACTAATCGGCTTCAATCAGCTAGAACTGTACCCAGCAGCTTCGATACAGAAAGTGAAGGCTGTTGGGACGGCATGGGTTCTTATACCCCGCCTCGCAAGGCGGAGCTATGTGCATTAGCCAATGGTAGACTCCTAGGTCTAGCCAATGGGCATCCACCTCTCAGGTACTGCAATACCTGGTATTACCACAGATAGGTTTCTCATCCCTTTCCTCTTACCTCTACTTGGTGCAGCCCCTGTGACTCAGCAGAGCTGGGGGCAGTTTGCTGGTTCCCCTGCTCTGGGACATGAGATGCCCGTCTGGATCTCCTTAGAACTTTGGAGCCTGTAAGGGCCCCGTCAAAGACTGCCCACCTCCACCTGTTCAGCGACAGACTTGGCCATCGGGGCATGTGTGCATCTGTCCGAGAAGGGTGGGGGGGGCGGGGGGGGGGGGGGGGGGGGGGGGGGGCGGCGGCGGGCAAGGGATGAAAAGTGGAGGGTGCCTTCAGAAGAATCCCCACCACCATGTGCCCTTTCTCCATCTTCTCTCTCGTGGACCACCTATACTTTTCCTGCTAGCCAAAAGCTTCAGAGGACTTGTCTGTGCGTCAGTGAAACATTGAGCAACCAAGATGAGACTTTGCTGCAAGCTGTGTAAAGTGGCAGTCACAGTGTGCAGACCTATGGTCTAGGCCAGCATGCACTTAGCGGCCTGCTATGTCTGATTCTACATGCAGGTTACAACTCTTTCCATGGAGATGAATGTCTGCACAAATGCTTGAGGCATTATTACATGCCAGAGAATGAGTCTTCCATTCTCCCTCCACGGGTGCTCTCACTACCTCTTGGAAATGCTGATAGAACCACACACATTTTCCATTGCTGCTCCACAAATTCCCTTTTCATGGATGACTCTGGAGGCTCAGTACCTGAATGTACTGTGTCCTCCAATGGAGACCCACCGCTGCTGTCCCTGTCTCTGTCATCTGCTCTTGCTCATAGAATGCTCTTGTGAACCTAAATGCAAATTGACTCTTTAGCATAATCCATTTTCCTGCCACTAATGTGACTTTTCCTTAAATGGTCAGCTGCAGCCCTGGAAGAGCTACTGCCTCAGCAGACTTTTTTTTCTTTATTCTTTCATGGGATTTGGGAACCGCTGGCAATGCCAGCATTCGGTGCTCATCCCTAACTGCCCTTGAACTGAATGGCTTTGCTGGGCCATTTCAGAGGGGCAGTGAAGAGTCAACCATATTGTTGTGGGTCTGGAGTCACATGTAGGGCAGATGAGGTAAGGACAGCAGATTTTCTTCCCTGAAAGACATAAGTAAACTAGATAGCATTTTACAACGATCGATTATATTTTCGTGATCCCCATTCCTGAGATTTGGATTAAATATTAAGGCCATTGAATGCAAGCCTCGCCGTGGGTTTCCCGACAATAAGGGATGCATTCATCGGGAAATCCCGTTGACAATGTCAGGGTCAGAAGATCCTGCCACCGTCAATGGTGGACCACCTCTGCCGTGAAACACATGACGGGCTGCACACTAAATTCCACCCCAGATTTATTCAGCGAATTTAAATTCCACCAGCTACCATGGCGGAATTTGAACCCATGTCCCCAGGGCATTAACCTGGTCCTCTGGATGATTAGTTCAGTTACATTGCCACTATACCACCAACCAAATATGCTGCAAAGACAAGTTCACTGGACAAGCTTTTCCTGTGCCATGATCCAATAAAATTAGGGACGGGAATAATTTGGTTGCAAACCAGACATATTCTCATCAGTAGAAAAGATCATCTGAAGCACCCTGGATGTCAAAGGGAATGTCGGTTAAAATAAAATAGGCGAAGGAGGTTTATGATAAATGTCAGGAGCAGAATACAATTAAAACCCAGGCAGAATGCCTGAGAGAGTGCAGGGGGAAATTGAAAAACTGTAATAAGAAGGACAAAGAGAGAGAATGAAAAATTATTAGATGACCCTTTTAGCTTTGACAAAGGGTCATCTGGACTCAAAACGTTTGCTCTTTTCTCTCCCTACAGATGCTGACAGACCTGCTGAGATTTTCCACCATTTTCTCTTTGGTTTCAGATTCCAGCATCTGCAGTAATTTGCTTTTATGAGAAATTATTATTCAGTAACATAAAATGAAACCCAGAAATGTTCTAAAAACATTTAAAAAGGAAGAGGATAACTAAAGGAAAAGTGGGGGAGATTGGGGACAGCAACAAGAACATGTAATGCACTCGGGGCCCGAGATTCAGCAAGCCACAACCCCGATATCTCCTGATCTTATGCTGCCTCAGCATTGATCTATCCAAACTCTGTGGGATCAACTGGAGAATGACCCATTTCCTTCAGATCACCAGCTGGACTCATGCTTCTACAGATACATCACAAGTATGTGTCTGCACTTGTGGTCAGAAACCTCAATGCTTCGTTGCCTTTTAAGGGAGATTGCAGGGGTGGTGCAGGACATACCCAGGCTCCACTACCACCCTCGCCTCCAGGAATCTTATGCATCACCACCCACTCTCCATCCATTTGATATCCTGGGTTGGTGTCTCCTCTTCCCCAGCCGCATGTTTCTCGGCGGCACGCCATTCGTTGGTGGCGGGATTCTCTACTCCCACCACTTGCGCCTTGAAATTAAAAAATGTATTTCTGCCTAGTTTTGGAACAGGGACACTGGGCGATGAATTTTTGACCCTGTGTGATAGTGTGAAACAGTTACAGCAAGTTGCCCATATAAATCTGTCCCTATCCTCAATAGAAAGATAAAATCCCTTTTAAAACAGGCTGTTGATTTGCTGTCACCTGTTTTATGCTATCATTCAAAGTCAGAATCTATTTCACTAAAACTGTCAGAATATTTTACTTCAAATCCTTTACAGCTAGCAGACAGACAAACACTTCTGTCCATTTACACAAAATGACCCCAGCTTCTCCAATCTTTCCCATAACTGTAATCATTCACCTCTGGAACCATTCTAGTAAATCTCTTCTAAACCCTCTCCAAAACATTCACATCCTTCCTGAGGTATAGTGGTCAGAATTGGATACATTACCTGAGCTGGGAGAAATCTACTGTATTATATAGGTTTAACATAACTTCCTGGCTTTTATACACAACACCACCATTTATAAAGCCCTGTCAGCATCAACGGGGCAGAGGTGGGGAAGGTCGACAGCTTCAAATTCCGAGGTGTGCACATCACCAACAATCTGTCCTAGTCCACCCACGTCGCTGCTGTGACCAAGAACACACAACAATGCCCATTCTCAGGAAACTCAGGAAATTCAGCATGTCCACATTGACTCTTACTCATTTTTACAGATGCGCCATAGAAAGCATCCTATCTGGCTGCATCACAGCCTGGTATGGAAACTGCTCGACCCAAGACCATAAGAAACTATAGAGAGTCGTGAACACAGTCCAGTCCATCGCATAAACCCGCCTCCCATTCATTGAGTCTGTGTACACCTCCCGCTACCTTGGAAAAGCGGGCAGTGTAATCAATGACCCCTCCCAGCCGGGTTATTCTCTCTTCCATCCTCTTCCATTGGACAGCAGATAAAAAAGTCTGAGAGCACCCACTAACAGGTTCAAAAACAGCTTCTTCCCCACAGTTACCAGACACCTGAATGACTCTCTATTGGACTGAACTGATCTCTTCACACATCTTCTCTACTGAGTAGTACTACACTCCATATGCTCATCCAATGCCTGTGCCTCTGTATTTACATTGTATGTTTTTGTAAATCCTTTTTTTCATGTATAGAACGTTCTATCTGGACTGTATTCAGAACAGCACTTTTCACTGTACCTCAGTGCATGTGGCAATAAATCAAAACCATCCAAACCAAACAAATCCATTGTTTTATTAACTGCCTTATTAACTTGCCCTGCTACCTTCAAAGATGTGTGTGCAGCATCCCCAGGTCTCTCCCTTCTTGCATCCCACTTTAAAATACCCATTGTATCATTTAACATGCATTGGGCCAGGTCTTGCAGTCAGCGGTGAAGCAAGGACATTTGCTTCTTTCTCACAAGTATGTCACGCTGACAGGTCGACTGATTCCTCTGGTGAGGATTTCAATTCTCGTACTGTGCAGTGATAGGGCAGCTAATTGCAACATTGATTGGATATTCACAGTGTGGAGCTGGAGTGAAGTCATCAGGTGATCCAAGTAGCCAATCGCATTAGAGGATTGTCACAGCCAACCCCCGAAGCAGGAAACTAAAAGTATTAATATAAAACCACTTTTTAAGAAAGTTTCCACAGAGCAAATTAAAGATTGGGCGTGCACATGAAGGTAAAGACTAAAATATTTCAAGCAATTTCTTTAAGAAATTATTTTTCTCAAATTAGCTCAAAAATCTACTAGTTTATCATTTAACATCGCATCATAATTTTAAAAAAAAATTTTCATGACCAGTTTTCTGTTGTTCATCAAATACTATTAATCACATCACCATTGGAAACTGAGTTACACTTAATTGAGCAATGTGTAAGAGATCCTTATAGGTAATGAGTGGGCAGGAAAGTTGAAATTCTCACTGATTTCCTGTGCCAGCTCCTAAGTGACAGACTGCAATTTCAGGATTTCATATTAATCTGAACAAACCTGACATCCTGAAGTTGCGGTCCATTTTAGAAGGGTAATAATGGCAAATGCTGACAGTTCGCCATCAAACCTGCTTCACCTCATCCCCACCTCCCACCCCCTCCACCCTCAATGTCTCCCCTCATTCTTCTTAGAAAGGTGAATCATCTCATAGGTTCCTGCATTGAATTTCATCTGCCATGTGTGTGATATCCCACACGGGACCTATGGAGCGGAAATGCTTGTCTTCCCTGTGCTCCTTGCGGAGTACGAGCTCCCCCGCTAGAGGCGGGGTATCTCAATTAACCCAGTGTGTGTAAGGTCAGTCATTAAGGCATTGGCCAAGGAAGAACCCGGTAAGGGGTGTACCGAGTAATGTATATATCATTTGTGCATACTAAACCGTGTTCGTATTTTACTTAGTGTGGACACCCCGTGTCCTTATTAAAATGTGCCTGCCCATTCCATTAGTCCATCTGCATCCTCATGAAGTCCTTTATTACTTTCCCCACTGCTTATCCCACTTTGAAGTTTTGTGTCATCTGAAAACTTTGAATCTGTGCCCAGTGTCCCCAGGTCCAAGCCATTAATGTGTATCAAATACATCAGTTGACCCAATACCTATGCTACTGAACAGCTCTCCAGTCTGGAAAATAGCCATTCACCACAATTCTCTGTTTTCCGATGTTTAACCAATGTTGGTATGACATTGATATGCCCCATGGGCTTCAACTTTGCTGACAACCCTGATATGTGCCACCTTCCCAGATACCTTCTCAAAGTCCAAACACACAAAATCAGCTGCTCTGTTCTCATCCACCTCCTCAGCCACCTCGTCAGAAAGCTCAATCAAGTTAGTCAAACATGATTTGCCCTTAACCCATGTTGGTTCTCCTTTATAAGCATATGCTATTTATTTTTCTCCTGGATTGTTTTTCCTAGCTTCCTTGCCGCTGATGTTAATATAGCTGGACTGCAATTATCAGGTGAATTATTTTCATCTTTTTGAAAAAGGATGTGAAGTATGCAATCCTTGGCTCCTCTGGCACCATCCCTGCCGATGAGGAACATTGGGAGATTGTAACTAGCACCTGCAGAATTTCTACTTTTTTTTTTCAACAACCTGGGATGTAAACCCACCCAAACCAGGTGAAATAATCACTTCAGGTATTGCTAAGCTTTTTAGTACCTCCTTTTTAAAATTTATATCTCATCCAGTATCCCAAAAGCCTCCTCATTTTGCGACAGTTTCAACAAAGTCCTCTTTATTGATCAACACCGATGCGAAGCACTGATTTAATGCCTCAACCTAGCCTGCTGACCCCACCAATAAATCTTAATTTTGGTCCCTAATCAGATCCATCATTTCTCTGACAACCATTTTACTGCTTATATGCATCGAGAAGAACTTTAGATTCCCTTTTCAATGAGCTGCCAATCTACTCTCATACTGTCAGCTTGCCCTTCTTATTTACTTTTTCACATCTCCTCCACACCATTTATATTCAGCCTGATTCTCCCTGGCATTATCAAGCTGACATTTCTCATGGTTCCCCTGTTCCTGCTTCATCCAACTCTCTAACTCCTTCATCATCCAAGGAGCTCTGACTTTGGTTTCCCTCCCTTTCCTGGGATGTAGACCATACCCAAACCATTTCCTCGACAAAAAACACTCATTTCACCAGTGCATTTCTGTCCGACTATCTTTTCACCTATTTACCTGTGCCAGAGCCTTCTTTAATTGGTCAAACTAGCCTTCTGCCAGTTCAGTATTTTAATTCTAGATTTCTCCTAGTCCTTTTCCGTAATCAATTTAAGCCTTTTTAAAATTATCACATGGGCTGTGGGTGTCACTGGCTAGGCTAGCGCTTAAAAAAGATATATTTTATTCCAAACATATTAAAAAGTATAAAATCATAAATAAATCAAAGTTTGTACAAGTCTTTCCCCCTTTTCACCCCCTCCCCCATTTCCCTCCCTCCTTCCCCCTCCAGCCCCCCGCAACAAACAATTCCTCAAACATGGTCAAACCGTGTCTCAAAGCCCACCGTTTATCCCCTCAATTCAAATTTTCTCTCTTCCAGCCGGAGAAAGTTGCACATGTGCCCCAGCCAGGCTGCCCCCGGTGGCGTTGTTACCGCCATTCGAACAAATCCTTCACCAGGCAACAAGAGAGGCGAAGGCCACAACATCAGCCTTCCTCCCCTCCATCAGCTCCGCCATTTCTGATACCCCAGAAATCGCTACCATAGGGTCCGGCCTGCCCTCTACCCCCACAGTCTTTGATAACGTCCCAAACACATCCTCCCAGTATCTCTCCCAAGTTCTCGCAGCCCCAGAACATATGTGCGTGATATGCTAGTCCTCGACCACACTTCTCACACATGTCGACCATCCCCTCCAAGAACCCACTCATCCTCGCCTGAGTTACATGCACCCTATGCACCACCTTAAATTGAATAAAACTCATCCTCACGCACAAATTCACCCTATTCGTAGCCTCACTCCACACTCCCCAACCTATCTCCCTGCTCCCCCAATAGCCCCTCCTCCCATTTCTCCTTCGTTCTCGCCACCTGAGCTCCCTCCTGCTCCCCCAGCCACCTGCATATATGCCAAATCCTACCCTCCCCATCCACATCCAGGAGCCGCAACCGCTCCAACAGGGTATACTCCGGCAGCTTGGGAAATCCTCTCCATTCCTTTTGCGCAAAGTCTCTCACTTGAAGATACCTGAACAAGCTTCCTTTCAGAAGCTCAAACCTCTCCGCAGCTCTTCCAGACTTGCAAACCTCTCCTCCAGGTATAGATCCCTCACATTCACCAGTCCCACTTCCTATTGTTGTGAGTTCTTTCCTATACTCTTTTCTCTGTCCTTTCTGTGGCTCTGTTCCAATTATGGCAATCAGTGAGTTTGCCTTTCTTTCTATGTTATCTATGTCCTAATGCTTAGAGTCGCCAGGTATCAAATGATACCACCACAAGTTTCTTAACCAATAAGTGGGCGGGGATCTGGATGACTGACCCCATTGTTTGCGTTTCCCTTGAACAGGGAGTGGCGCCGAAATGTTTGGGACTGTCCCGGTTGCTCGAGACCAGTCCTTTGTTTCGGTGAAGATGGGCCATCAAATGCTAATCGGCCCCATTAAAATGCTAATTGGACGGAGTTTCGATACCATCTGGACTTCTTGCTTGCAAATATGCATTTCAGGCTCTGAGCCTGCCTGAGTCTTGGCTTGTCCATTGTACCTGCTAGGCTTTGCAAATTTCTCTGTACCTAGTTGGAAGTGGCCATCCCAGATGGCTACACTCCATCCTCTTGATCCCCAACGTGAAGCGTGAAGGATCAAAATACTGGGTCTTCTTTGTTCTCTGAAATGCCGGGTACCCTCAACCAAGGACAGGTTCTACTCTACTCTGCCCTATGGGTCAAAACATTTACCTAAATTTCCCTAAAACAACACATATCTAAAAATTCCTAAGGGACCATTTAACATTCAATAAAAAAAGGGAACCTCAAACTGTCTCTAACTAGACGACACTCATGCTGCTATTTAACAATCAAAGAACTTATCTTACAATACAAAAATCCGATAGCAGCATCACATTTCTTCTTATCACTAACATTCATACACAGAAAAATAAGCTTTATTGACAAAAACAACAACCACGGAATTTATTAAAGAGGAAGGTTCAGAAAGAGTGTGGGGTTTGCTGGAGTCCGAGGAAAGGGGCTCTAAGTGTGTATATTGGAGGGCGGGAGGCTCTCCTCCTCCATTTTCGCAATCTAATTGTCTGGATGACACTGCACAATATGGCTATCACTAGTAAGGCTTCCACTGTGTAGGACAGGGAATACCACTTAACGAGATTCTCACACCATGTGGGGGTATCGGTGCCTGGGGCTATGTGTGGTGTAGTGTCCGGGCTGGGGGTGTTGTGTTGGCCTGTGTGGTGAGGGAGGTGGGGGGTAGGTAACGCGTGCAACTGTACTGTTCCAGCGACGATCATGACGTAGATCATCAGGGTTGTCTTCATCTTGTTCAGGCTTTTCTCCGTCTGTAAGTATCTTTGTATCTTCCTAGGGGAACAAGCATAATATCTATTATTATCTTGTTGCTTAATATCTCGTTTGTCTATTTCTCCTTAATGTCAATTTCCCATTAGAATCGTCACCATATGTGGCTCCCTCATGTTTTTTTTAAACCAACCATTTGCGGAGACAAGACATCCGAAAACAAAATACCGTCAAGGTGCGAGCAAGGTCAAGGTGTTTGATGGGCTGAATGGGTGGACAATTTCTCCGTCCTCTGCAAACTCGTTTTTTCAACCAAGTGATTCTGACATGTAAATAGTAGGCGTGGGGGATAGCAACCGAAGGGTCGTCGCAAAGGGGCAAAAGGTGTGGCAAAATGCATTCTTTAAACCACAGGAATGAAAACGAACAGCAAAAGGGTTTTGAAAACAATTCTCCGAATGGGGTGCGTATGATCCGCGGCAGGGCAAGAATGGGTGGAATCCCCGGGTAGGGCGGTGACCAGTGCCGTTACTCCGCTACCCGAGCTTTACTGACCAAATGTATAGGGGGTCCTCAGGCAGGGCGAGGATCAGTGCCGTTACTCCACTGCCTGAGTGACCTTTCAAGAGCGGTAAGAATTTGTAAATATATGGGCTCCAACAAACTTGTTTCTCTAACTGCCATGTGGCGTCAGAAGAGTAATTATGACTATTTCAAGAAAGCGTCCGTGAGGACGACGCACAAAATCATACAAGAGAGAACGAACAACATTTAAAAACAAACTAAACATCAAAACGGGCAGGTTCCATCAGAGTACAGGACATCGTAAATCTCAATCGGTTCCTGACTCTCATCATCTGGACACTTCAAGGTTCCATTCCAAAAATATTTTCAAAGGGGTAACCATGGTGGGAGTCAGACTCGGAGTCATCGCCATCTCCCGGGTGCCAAACCCGCTCATGGAGTTTGCGTGCTGACGCGGCGTGTGCCGATGTGGGGTCCATTTTATCATTCCTTGTCAGACGACAGGAATTATCATGGTGCCAGTGTTTCATGTGCCGTAGGGCGGTCGCAAGGGGGCTGTCGCTATCGTTGGGTGGCAGGTCAGGTTCTGGTGTGGGCAAATAAATTGTTTCAAACAGGCTGAGCGTATCGTGGTCGGGGTCTCTGGGCCTGTAGTGACTGGGGACTGGTTCGTGGGAGCTTTGTTCGGGTCTCTCAGGGGCTTCCGTTGTGCTGTCGCTGTTGCTGCCACTGTCGCTAGCAGCCAAATCAAGCATCAGGGTGAAATCTGATTCTGGGGGCGGGGTCAAGGTCGTGTCTGTGGACCTGCTGCTTCTGCTGGCGGAGGGGGGGAATGGGTTGTCAGTGGGCGGGTCCTCATTGTCTGCCATCGCCAATGAGAGGTGGTGTGTCTGGCTGCACTGCGTTCCATAAACCTTAAGCTGGTTTACATGGAACCATCCTGATTTTCCGTTCGGATACGTGATTTTATAAACTGAGGGGCTTACTTTGTCCGAGATTGAATAGGGTCCTGCAAATTTAGGGGAGAGAAATGAGCTGGGGTAGTATAAGGTGATCATTACTTGCTGTCTGACTATATACTCTGTCGGGTGTACTGTTTTATCAAAGCAGGCCTTACTCTGCTTTCGTTTAGCGCCCAATCGAGCAACTGCAGCGAGCTGTGATGCTTTAATATTTTCTACAATGTGCTGGACTGCTTTCTCATGGGTCAGGGCGGTGACTGCGGGGCTGGCCAAATCAAGTCCAAATAAGTATTTGGTACCCTTCATGGGTCGTCTGGTCATGAGGGTATGGGGGGTATATCCTGTTGAGCTCGACACTGTGTTCCTAATAAACATCAGTGCGAATGGGAGCACTTTGTCCCATGACGTGTTGTGCAGCTGCACCATATTCCTAAGTGTGGCCTTTAGTGTCCGATTCATGTGCTCCACAATGCCGCTGGACTGCGGGTGATAGGCAATGTGGAACTTTGGCTTCATCCCAAATATCGTCATCACATTTTTCATGACCCTGCCCGTAAAGTGGGAACCTTGGTCCGACTCAATACTATGGGGGAGTCCCCATCTCGTAAAAATTTGCTCTGTTGAGATCTTTGCCGTGGCCTTGGCTGTATTTGTTCTCGAGGGGAACGCTTCAACCCATTTCGTAAATGTGTCTATTACCACCAACACATATTTGTATCCATTTCTGCAGGGGGAGAGGGAACCAATATAATCTAATTGAAGGTTTGTCCATGGCCATTTACAGGGCGGGTGTGGTGCAGCTGGGCTTTTTTCGCGTACCTATCTAGGTTGTTTTGTGCACAAATCAAGCAGTTTTTGACGTAATGGGATATGTCGGTTTTCAAATCAGGCCACCAGCAGAGGGGTCTGAGTTGGGCAAGGGTGGATTCAACCCCTTAGCGTCCATGTCCATCATGGAACTTACAAATTATCTCATTCCTATCCTGGGCGGGGACTACATAAATTCAACCTTTTAAAATGATTCCCTCATGGACTGTCAAAGAATTCATAAACTTTCTGTAGGGAGCTGGGAAGTTTTGTTTTTAAATTTCCTTTAATGCCTCGTCTTCCTTTTGAGCCTGGGCTAAGTCTTGGATGTTGGTCTGTGAGACCTGAACCGTGTGTACTGGGGCACTCTCGGAGGGTTGCCAAAAGTGGCCATGTCGTGAGCCTGCCTTCGCTAGGGCGTCAGCTTTCACATTACCGGGGGGGAGGAACGATGGTGACTTCTTACTTTGACAATGCCATATTTCCTGCCTTTAGCTGTCTGAAGGATGTGTTTGAGCAGTGGGGCTGAGGGGAGAGGTTTTCCATCGGCGGAAATAAATCCTCTAGATTCCCACAGGGGTAGGAATTCCGTTCGGCTGTTGCAGACGTACAAGCTGTCTGAATATATGTCTGCAGAGGTCGGGAACGAATTGGGGTGTTGGACAATGTCAGCAATGGCTGCTAACTCGGTTGCCTGCGAACCTAAGTGTCCAGGTAATTTTAAAGCTATCTCTTCTAAAGCGCGTCCCGGCACATCCTCTACATAAATCCCACATCCTGTTATCCTTTTTCCCTCAAGGACTGTGGAGGAGCCATCTACGTAAATTCTCAGTGCTTTGTCTGTGGGCTGGGTCGTCTGTTGTCCGATACCTGTCTTTCTTGGTACTAATTCGGGAACAAAGGAGCCTGTTCTGTGCTTGGGGGCTATGATCTCGCACACATGTGGGGTTCCTGCATAGTGCAAATTATCAGCCAGAAACGTGTGCGTTTTTGTCCGTTTTACAATGATGTCGCGTCCCTGTAGGAGTAGGGTCCATCGCGCTGCTCGAATTTGGCTTACTGTGCCGTCCTTTAGTCTGCCGTCCAATAAAAGCTGCGTCGGGGTGCCCTCGGTCAAAATGGTTACTGAGTTGAGTCCGGTTATGTACGAGAAGTACTGTACCGCCCAGAAAACTGCTAACAGGTGCCTGTCGCAGGCTGAAAATCCTTGTTCCACCGGATCTAAGACTCGTGAGGCATAGGCTACAGGTCCTAGATGATCGTGCCTTTCCTGCAGGAGTACAGCCGAAAGGGTTCGGTCGGTGGTCGCTACCCCTATCGCGTATGGGGAGTGTGGATCTGGGGCTTACAAAGCAGCCAATCACAAGCAGTTCCACTTCTCCCTAGCCCACCGCAGAATCTTCTCCTTTTCCACAAACTTATGGAGCCTTACAATCACCGCCCGCAGTGGCTCCCCGTTCTCGGCTTCTGCCTTAGGGACCTGGGCGCTCTATCCACCTTTGGGGCCTTGTCAAGCACCCCCTCCGCTACCAGCCCTGCCAACTTCCTTGAGACGTATCTCATGGTAATGGCGCCTTCCACAACTTCAGGCAAGCCAATAATACACAGGTTCTCCCTTCTAGATCTGTCCTCCTAATCCTCTACCTTTGCCCTTAATGACTTGAAAAGGTCTCCCAGGAGCCCATCTCCACCTCCAATGCCACCACCCGATCACTATAATCAGACATCACTGTCTCCATCTCCTGGACCTGCGGTCCCTGTACCTCCAAGCACTTCTCAACTCTCCCCATCGAGCTTTTCAGGGGTGCTACCGCCCCCTCGATGGCCTTAGAACAATCCTCATGCGTATCCTTTCTTTGTTGGCAAAACTCCTCTCTGATGAATGCCATCAGCTGCTCCTGGGGTTTTCCAACTTGCGATGAACCTTCCCCTTCTGCCATCTTTCCAGTTGTTGCTGTGCCACAGATCTCTCCCAATTACTTGGCCAGGTCTTTAACCTTCTTCTGCCGGGTCTAGTAACCAGAAGACATGCTACTCATAGAACATAGAACGATACAGCGCAGTACAGGCCCTTCGGCCCATGATGTTGCACCGAAACAAAAGCCATCTAACCTACACTATGCCATTATCATCCATATGCTTATCCAATAAACTTTTAAATGCCCCCAATGTTGGCGAGTTCACTACTGTTGCCGGTAGGGCATTCCACGGCCTCACCACTCTTTGCGTAAAGAAAGGCGGGGGAACTTCTCCCGGGGGAGCTTCTCCTTCACACCTTCAGCTACAGTTTCCTGTCGAAATTCCCCCGCTTTTGGGTAGAAAGAGCTCAAATCAACGCCTTCGAGCCGGAGCTGCCCTGTGTGCGACCAGTCATTCCATGACTGCCACCCGAAGTCTGGCTAGGCAGGCATTTAATGTCCAATATTAACTGCCCTTGAGAAGATGATGGTAGTGAGCCACCTTCTTGAACTGCTTCAATCCATGTGGTATTGATATGCCCACAATGGTGTAAGGGAGGGAATTCCAGGATTGACCCAGTGACAGTGAAGGAACGGTAATATAGTTCCAAATCAGGATGGTGTGTGTATTGGAGGGAAACTTGCAAGTGGTGGGTGTTCTATTGTGTCTGCTCCCTAGTCCTTCTAGGTGGGCGAGGTCACAGGTTTGGGAGCTGCTATGATTCTATGGTCACTATTCCCAAGATGGTTCCCCACTATGACATTCACCACTTGACACATTTCATTCCCTAGGGTTAGAACCAGCAATGTCTAGGTCAATTACTAGGGGGCATAGGTTTAAGGTGAGAGGGGCAAAGTTTAGAGTAGATGTACAAGGCAAGTTTTTTACGCAGAGGGTAGTGGGTGCCTGGAACTCACTACCGGAGGAGGTAGTGGAGGCAGGGACGATAGGGACATTTAAGGGGCATCTTGACAAATATATGAATAGGATGGGAATAGAAGGATACGGACCCAGGAAGTGTAGAAGATTGTAGTTTAGTCGGGCAGTATGGTCGGCACGGGCTTGGAGGGCCGAAGGGCCTGTTCCTGTGCTGTACATTTCTTTGTTCTTTGTTGTTCTTTGTCTTCATTATACAGGAGACATATTGTTCCAGAAAGTCCCCCTGAACATTCTTCATAAATTCCTCCCGTTTCTGCCCTTAAGACAGTCTCTGACAGACAATAAGGTCTCCCATTGTCATTACTCTACAGTTCATGCGCCTCTCAGTAATTTCCCCGCAAATTTGCTCCTCCATCTCCTTCCCATTATTTAGTGACTCATAAAATACACCAACAGCATAATAACCCATGTACTTACCTAACTTCCCTTTAAATGCACCTTAACCAGTCCATATGGTGGCAAGTTCTCCATTCCTAACACTCTCTGGATAAAGAAGCTTCTTCTAAACTCCTTATTGGATTTAGTAGTGATTGTCTAATATTCATGGGCCCTGGTTTTGGACTTTCTCAGAAGGGGAATCAACTTTTCGATGTCAACCCTATTGAAACCCATCATGATGAAACCTGAAGTAAAGACCTGTCCACACAGATTGACCTAAAAGATCCCATTGCATTATTTTGATGGTGATCAGGGGGTTCTCCCCAACATTTACTCCTCAATTAGCATACTGAAAACAGATTATCTGCTGTTATCATAGAATTTACAGTGCAGAAGGAGGCCATTCAGCCCATCGAGTCTGCACTAGCTCTTGGAAAGAGCACCCCACCCAAGCCCACACTCCCACCCCATCCCCATAACCCAGTAAGCCCACCCAACACTAAGGGCAATTTTGGACACTA
Organism: Scyliorhinus torazame; assembly: GCF_047496885.1. Taxonomy (NCBI): domain Eukaryota; kingdom Metazoa; phylum Chordata; class Chondrichthyes; order Carcharhiniformes; family Scyliorhinidae; genus Scyliorhinus; species Scyliorhinus torazame. The sequence goes on along the minus strand of NC_092708.1, from coordinate 208,346,891 downwards.
AGGGCAATTTTAGCATGGCCAATCCACCTAACGTGCACATCTATGGACTGTGGGAGGAAACCGGAGCACCCGGAGGAAACCCACGCACACACGGGGAGAACGTGCAGACTCCACACAGACAGTGACCCAGTGGGGAATCAAACCTGGGACCCTGGAGCTGTGAAGCAATTGTGCTAACCACTATGCTACCCTGCTACCCATCAGATCTGTTATCAGATTACGTGTTTTTGTGGGATCTTACTGTGCACTGTTGCCTTTGGCGTATCCTACATTTTCAACAGCGAGTATTCTCAAAAAGTATTTCATTGACTGTAAGGTGCTTTGGGATGTTGTGAGGAAGAGAAAGGCGCTATATAAATGAAGGCCCTTTTTCTCTTATCAGTTTGCCTCGCTCTCAGTCTTCCCTTTTCTCGAGAAAAGAGCTTCTGCCTATTCAGTTTGTCCAAATGGATTTGAAAAGGGCTGTTTCAAAACCAAGATCAAAAAGAATATGCTAATGTTGTAATAATATTTACCCTGGGGGGATAAGAGGTGTGCTTGTACTGCATTACCCAACTATGCGGTGTAGTCACCCTGTGAAATAATAGATCGTTAGGGAACAATGTTCATGATTATACTGCATCTACAATGAATTCAAATGTACTGGATTGGGGGAATCCCAATAATAAAATTAAATACAAGAAAAATTAAAACAGAACAAAGAACAAAGAACAAAGAAATGTACAGCACAGGAACAGGCCCTTCGGCCCTCCAAGCCCGCGCCGACCATACTGCCCGACTAAACTACAATCTTCTACACTTCCTGGGTCCGTATCCTTCTATTCCCATCCTATTCATATATTTGTCAAGATGCCCCTTAAATGTCCCTATCGTCCCTGCTTCCACTACCTCCTCCGGTAGCGAGTTCCAGGCACCCACTACCCTCTGCGTAAAAAACTTGCCTCGTACATCTACTCTAAACCTTGCCCCTCTCACCTTAAACCTATGCCCCCTAGTAATTGACCCCTCTACCCTGGGGAAAAGCCTCTGACTATCCACTCTGTCTATGCCCCTCATAATTTAAACATGCTGGAAATACACAGCAGCCCCATTAGCATGTGAAAAGAAAAGAACAGTTTAATGATTCTAATGCAGCTCCAATTCAGAACTGCTTTCACAATGTAATGTGTTATTTTATTTTTTATTTTTGTTTTGCCGAACAAACATTTATATGGTTTGCTTCATTTCTGGCTTTTAAGAGTGTCTTCGGCTCACAATATTTGCAGTAAACAGTATAGCGACATGTATACAAAAATATAATTTGTTTAGGTAACATTGTACTTCAACAAGTTTATAGAAAGATATGCACATTCAATCAATTCTAAATTATGTATGCTTCAGTTTGTTGGACTTTGGTTATCTGTGCGGTTGCTTTATTCCTTATTTATAGATAGGAATGACATTATCGGCCTTCTCTATTATTGTCTTGTCTTTTGAGTTCTAAATGCCACTTAAGCTCTGGTATTGTGATATTTACTTTGAAGAAAATTTGCATTTGTCTCTTGATAATAGACCCATAGGAAAACTGCTTATTGAAAAACTTTTCCTCATATACTGCACATAACAAATGGTTTCCATGTGGAGACCCATCCTATTTCCCCGTGTAAGATTGGATTCCAAGGGTCGCAGATGATTCAAGAGTCGAGAAGATTTACAAGCGATTTATTAAGAACTCATAATTCAAATTCAGACTAAGGACACAGAATATGACCTGTAAGAGGTGAGGATGGTTTACAGGCATGGTGTTCCGTGCTCGTCCATCCCGACCCCACGGCCCACCTGCTGGCCATCCCCCGCTATTCCCCCCAGCCCTGGCAGAAGCCCTCGACCAGTGGCACAACTGTCAGCAAACTATGGTGACATTGGACACTTTCCGTACCCCCTCTCTCTCCCTCAGCAGCCATGGCGCCTGTTTCCCGATTTTTGAAACCACAAGTGAACCTCGTCATCGGTAATTCCTCCTGGCAGAGGCGGAGCATTGCGGAGACCCCGGAGAGTACCGGGTCAGGCCAGCTAATGATATGCCAACTATACGTGTGGAGTAGAACGCATTGACGCTGCTGTCTAGGTACCGGAGCATGCCATTCTGGGGGGCACCCGACGCCGACCACGATTTTGGCTTCACAACCGATTCTCCACCCAATCGCCTTTCCCGATTTCAGCGTTGGCCGATGGAGAATCCCACCCATTATCCTTTGGTCCTCTCTCCAGCTGGCTGCAGGTGTTAATCCAAAGCTAGCATGGAGGCTTTTCCACCTCCAACATGATCTTTCCCCCTGGGCTGTCTGTTTATATATGTTATCTTCAGGACTGATGGGTACCTTATGCCAGTCACTCATTCAATCACACCTTCTCATTCAATTGTCCAATACCAGGGGGTGGGTACCCAAGTTGAACTCATGCTACTTCAACTCCTAGGCAGCGAGGTCACCCTTGACCTATCTCTTATATGGACATATTGCTACCTTCTTTCAGACAGCTTGTGTTAGATATTTGGATTTGAGATTAAATCTTATGAGGCCCAGGAATGCCTACACAAAGGCCTGTGCTTAGAGTTATGCCCTTGGCAGAGAAAGCAGCCCTTGTGAAAAATCCTGACCATGCTGTTCTGTGTCTGCGTCAGCTCTGACAAGCTGCTGATTTAGAGAGAGCAGAGAATAATTTCTTAAGATTTAATAAGGCCATTATCCTATAATTTCTTACATCCATGCTTTATCAAGGATATTTGTCCCAAATATTCTGGGAATGAGTCTAAAACTAACAAGAGGCCAGTGACAGATTAACAGAGTGCAATGGCAATTTTTCCAAGGACAATTCAATTTCTTCCATTTTCAGTTATAAAAAGGAAGGGCTAGCATTGATACGGCTCCTTTCATAACCTCAGGGTATCCCAAAGCACTTCATAGCCGATGAAATACTTTTGACGTGTAGCCACTTTTGTAATGTAGGGAAGTGAAGGAATGCCTTGGAACAGTTGAAGAATTGAATTGCCGTCTGCAATATTCAATGATTTCCACAGTGTCGAGGCTGAGCATGGTGTCAGGATGATTAATCAAATACCCTTTCCAAACATCTTTGGCTCAGTATGTTATAGATCATAGATCATTGAATTTACAGTGCAGAAGGAGGCCATTCAGCCCATCAAGTCTGCACTGGCCCTTGGAAAGAGCACCCGACCCAAGCCCATGCCCGCACCCTATCCCACAACTCCACCCTATCCCTGTAACCCCACCTAACCTTTTTTGGACACTAAGGGCAATTTAGCATAGCCAATCCACCTAATCTGCACATCTTTGGACTGTGGGAGGAAACCGGAGCACTCGGAGGAAATCCACGCAGACACAGGGAGAACGTGCAGACTCCATACAGACAGTGACCCAAGCCGGGAATCAAATCTAGGACCCTGGAACTGTGGAGAAACTGTGCTAACCACTGTGCTACCGGGCTGTTCTCAGGGGCCTGGAAGGAACATCGACTTTAAAAAATAAAAGGACAAGGGCATTCACCTGACACAAGGAATGCAGATGGTAGGTTCCAGACTGATCACTTTATTATCTTTTTGGACCTAAACTGTCAGTAATTTATCCTTTGACAAGTGCAGGCCATGTTTGCCAATGCCCCATGTAATCTAGCATATCACTTTAGAAAATCAATCATCTTTGAAGTTTGGGCTATAAAAGCCTGTCACACACTAATGAATTGAATTTAAGTATCCGGACCATAACAACTGGAGCCATGTGGCTGCATCTATAGTTACCGACTGACAGTGATAAGATTCTGAATCGGACACATTAGTGAAGTAGCTCACCAAACGCAACATAATTTGAATATTGATGAAAAAGCAATGTACTGTTGAGGTTTTTCATCTTGCAGTCATCAAGACAGACACAAGAATGCCAAATTTCAAAGAGAGCAACAATTTGTAATGCATAAACAAAGGCTGATGATTGGTTGGCAAGTTGACTCTGATTAGTCAAAGTATTTCCATGGAGAATGCACCTGGGAACTATTGGCCCACACACTTATATTTAATTCAAAAAGGCACGATGGCTGGACATATTCCTTTTGCTTGCATATTCCTTGGACATATTCCTTTTGATTGGTCCCTGTGTATAAATATGTACAACTTCTAGCAAGCATAGGTGAGCCACATTGCATACCGAACTGATAATCTTCAATTGGTTATTAGCGTAATTCCTAGCACATTCAGGATTGTTCAGCAGTGCTGTCTAATTGCAGAATCCTATCTAATGTGAAAAATTATGGTCTGGGTTTGAAGAGCATGGGTTGTTTAACAAAGGTCATTATTCTGCCTATTACAGACTGTCTAAGGCACATGGTGTTTGATACAATCTTTGGGACATAGGGCCTATGTACCTGACATCATACCAGCACTGAAACTCACATACTGTCATTTGTATGGTCGGCAGAACATCTTTTTAGTTTGACAGCAGAATCCTGTTAGTGGAAAATACCATCTGTGTTGCTACTGCAAAGTAACAATGCGAAACAGCTAACTTGTTCAAATTTTTGAAATACCTTACTCTTCCGTGGTCATTTGAGGTAGACTGGGCACTTTTCAGGGCTGAAAGTGGTGGCTTTAGGCCTGCATGATACACATTGAATAATAATCTGATCTAAGTAGCCATTATACAGCAGGATCACATTGACGATCCCTGTTTCGGTGACTTCCGGTGAAGGCCATGTAGTGTGTGGTCACACACAGGGCAGCTCCAGCTCGAAGGCATTTGTTCGTGCTCTTTTTACCCGAAAGTGGAGTAGTTTCGACAGAAAAGTGTAGTTGAAGGTGTGGAGGAGAAGTTCCCCCATGTATGGCATGTCAGCTGGTTACCAGTCCCAGCAGAAAAAGGTTAAGGACCTGGCCAAGGAATTGGGGGAGACCTGTGGAGCAGAAGCAATTGGGATGATGGCGGAGGAGGTAAGATTGTCGCAAGTTAGAAAGCTCCAGATGGAGCAGTTGGTGCCGTTTATTAAAGCACGGTAGCACAAGTGGATAGCACTGTGGCTTCACAGCGCCAGGGTCCCAGGTTCGATTCCCTGCTGGGTCACTGTCTGTGCAGAGTCTGCACGTTCTCCCCGTGTCTGCGTGGGTTTCCTCCGGGTGCTCCGGTTTCCTCCCACAGTCCAAAGACGTGCAGGTTAGGTGGATTGGCCATGATAAATTGCCCTTAGTGGCCAAAAAGGTTAGGATGGGTAATTGGGTTACAGGGATAGCGTGGAAGTGATGGGCCGAATGGCCTCCTTCTGCACTGTATGCTCTATGACTATGATTATGACTAAGAGTTCCACCAGTGATGGAAGGAGATGCACGAGGATCGGTCAAAGGCCATTGAGGGAGAAGTAGCACCCCTGAAAGGATTGGTGGAGCGAGTTGAGAAATGTCTGGAGGTACAGGGGTCGCAGTTCTGGGAGATGGGGAAGGTGATGTCCAATCACAGTAATCGGGTGATGGCGTTGGAGGTGGAGGTGGGGGTCCTAAAGTCCCTTTGCAAGTCACGAAGGGCAAAGGTAGAGGAGCAGGAGAACAGATCCAGAAGGCAGAACCTGCGTATTGTCGGACTGCTAGAGGGTGTGGAAGTGCCATGAGATACGTTTCAAGGATGCTGATGGGGCTGGTGGCAGAGGGGGTGCTGGACAAGGCCCCAGAGAAGCACATGGCGGACAGGTCCCTAAGGCAAAAGCCGAGAGTGGGGGAGTCGCTGTGGGTGATGATTGTGAGGCTCCACAAGTTTGTGGAGAAGGAAAAGGAGAAGCAGGGAGAAGTAGAACTGCAAATGGGAGGGGAACCGTGTCCGAATTTATCAAGATATCGATGCAAAGCTGGTGAAGAGCCATGCAGGATTTAACAAGGCCAAAGCAGTGCGATATCGACAGAAGATTCATTTTGGGGTACTGTACCCGCTGAAACTATGTTAACTATTGATGGTCGGGAGTACTATTTTGAAACTCCAGATGAGGCCAATGACTTCATAAGAGACCATAAATTGGGAGAGAACTGAATGTTGATGGGAGATGGAGGAGCTGGAACAGCAGCAGTCGGAAGATGTCGGTATTGTGGGGGCCGGTGGTTGGGGGGCTTTTGGGTTGGGTGATTTTGGCATTGCCGATGGCCCCTGGGCTATTCCATGGGACGGGAGTGCAAGTGGAGCTATCTCCTGAGGCTCCCCCGTCACCTGCCGCTGCCAGTCCTGGAGGCCCACTCTTGTCTTGACCAGGTTCTGCATGCTCCCGCCATGGAGCACAGGGAGCGGACCATCTCTGTCTGGGACTGCGCCAGATCATGCTGCAACTGTGCTACCACCTTCTGGGTTTGTGTCATATCAGCTAGTGACTGCACCATCTCCCTCTGGGACTGGGAAACCTCCATCTGTGTCTGTGCCACGGTGACCAGCTCAGGAGTGCCACTGCGATTTCCAGATGGCTCTGGGATATGGTCGCCTTTGAGGCTGCAACCCTGTCCTGGGCCTTGGCCAATGCCTGCACAGAATGCCCCAGGCCTTGGACATGCTGATCCATAGCCAAAATCGCCATCCCCAATGCCTCCACCGTGGACGCCACCCACGCGGTGTTGGCCTAGGTGGCATGCATTGTCGGCACTACCTCCTGGAGAACACATAAAACACCAGTGTTAGACAGTCTGACGCATGCAGCCCAGGAGTGGATAGGTGATGGCCTCAGTGGCCAGGCCACCCGGCCATTGCAGCCGGTATGGCTATCCGCATGTGGTGCAGGGTGGGAGTTCGTCCGTCCCCCGTGGGGGGGGGGGGGGTAAGGTTATGGGTGTGGGGACAGGGTTATTAGCAGGGGCACAATGCTGCCTACTCACCCTGGCCACCCTGAGGAGGTCGTCCAGTTCTTTCCGGCACTGCTGGCCCATGTGCGCCCAGACACGACAAACGGTGGCAGCTGGCAGCCTCCTTTCCGGGACGAGGTACAGGGTCATCCACTGCTCCTCCATTGCCTCCAACAGGGTCTCCAGCTCAGTGTCTGGGGACCTTGGGGCTGCTCTCCTCACTGCCATCTTGTTGGATGGGATGGTGTATTTGGAGGGAGAATTGTTTATGTGCAGCTGCAGCTTGTCAGCCTTTGCGTGTTAATCGTGAAACTGGTGAAGCCGGCACTGTTTTCGATTAGAATTGATAGTGTTCCACCTGGCGCCAGTGCTAGCCACGTAACGGTAGCAAAATCGGCCCAGGTGCGGCACCAGTTTTTCTGTTGTAAAAGACCACAGATTCAACATTGGGTGGGATTCTCCATCCCGCCGCGCGGCACACCGTCGGAATTCTCTGTTTTGCAGGCTGGTTAATGGGGTTTCTCGTTGTAGGGCAGCCCCACGGCGTCGGGAAACCCCGGGCTGCCAGCAAAACGGAGAATCCCGACGGTAGAGAATTCAGCCCTTAGTCTCAGAACCGGAGAATCCCGCCCCATGTCTCACATAATTGATTGAGTTTTTTGAAGGGGTAACCAAGAAGGTAGATGAGGGCAGTGTAGTCGACATCGCACCACGAAGACTCCTAGTGAATTGAGGAAGGATAATGTGGGGCAATACACTGAGTGAACTGTTCTGCTCTTCTTCATAAGACGACAGGGGATCTTTTACATCAATTGAGAGGACAGATAGAACCTCAGATTAGCGTCTTATCCAAGGGACCTCCAACAGTGTAGTACTCCTTCAGTGGGGCAGGGGGGTGCATTTCCATTTCCTGCGCCAGCCCCATCAGAAGATATAAACCATTTTCAAATTCTAGCCATTTGGTTTTGAAATGAGAAGCGAAAGTGCACTTTAACACTCTAACAAGAGAGGCGGGGGGGGGGGGGGCGGAGGATCATTGTTTTAAATCTTGTGGGAGCATTTAAGATAAAGTGTAATGATTCAATCTATTATCTGAATGCAGTTTTACAACTCTGGTAAGATCACGTTTCGATTAAGATCAATTCCTCTTCCACAGCATTAAATTGACCTTCTTATGCTTTGTCTGCTTAAAATGAAACTATTTTATCGACCAACACTGGGGAAGTATGTGGGCAGATTCACTGCCTCGCATTAGAGCACAGTGGAGTGAAGTGATTCTTGTATCTATTTCTTCTCCCTAATGTTCTTAGTTGTCGCATATTCAATCCTTCTGTACAGATGTGAGCCCTGTTTGCTTCTAGGGGCCATCTGTTTGGTGCTGATGGTGTGTTTATATTCCTGAGGCAGTGGGGCAGTGTCCGTTCCTCAAATTGTTGGCATCAAGAACAAAAAACACCTGGAAACTCGATGTGAAGCCTTCACTGGACTCTGTAATAAATATTAGAACCTGCTGCATTGGACACCCCCATCTATCCAGTAGCTGGTGCTGCGTCAGGTTTTGTTCTAGCTGAAGAAGCTAGCTAGTTATTAAAGGCTGGTAAACAGTGTGAATTTATCACACTTAACTGCAGACAACAAAATACACCTTTTGCAAAGGCATTGGAATATTCATGGCAATTACTGTAGAAATATTTTTCGATCTAAAGTATGTACATTCATGTAACTCTCTAGCTGTCTCAATTGTGCTGTCTATTAATAAAAGGGAGGGGATTGATTAAAGTTTATGTGTTATGCCCCACCCCCTTCCATTATTTATGTTGTGTGCAGCCAAAGTCACAGTATTGAGAGCAATTTAATTTCAATTGAGCAGCAGGACAATTCTCTGGTCACATTTACATACAGAAGGTCAGTCAAGGCTCACAGTCTTTCTTGCTGTCTCAAGTGTCTTTGATATTTTAAATCTGCTTCCCAGATTATTATTTGTATTGATTCATTGGTGTCATCACAGCACACTTTAACATGACCTAAAATATACCAGACATGATGCTGCTCGGAAGGGATTGCATTATGAGTTGTAATAAATGCCTGTCCACACCTACAACCTTATTTATACACATGGGCCCCCAAATTAGGCCTTGAAAGAAATTCATCGATTTTTCACTGAGTGCAACTCATCACTATAACATTTAGTTCATAAGCAGAAGGACATTAGCATTCTGAATTCTGGTGAGATAGATTCATTCCCTCCTAAAGGAAGCCAATACAATATTGAAAAGGGTTTCAACTATTAATGTCAAACACAATCATTAGGAGAACTGGCGTTATGTGCGGGTTTATTAAGTGGTATAAAGTTGGCTGATTTACAGACAGTGTACAATGTGTATCTTGCACAATAATTAACTGACCTAACCATCTTGTATGAGACTGTTGGTGCATGAGTTGGCCATGTTTCTTTCCACCTGGCTGCACCTGTGTAAGTAAAGGTCCATCCACTCTGGCCTACTTGATTCCATGTAAGTGGACATTCTGTACCAAAGTGGTTTTCCAGAAGCAATCTCTCAGAGCCAAATACATAGCCTGCTCTGTCAAAACAAATTCAGAGAAGGATTTCTTCCTCAACAAAAATCAGAGCAACAATATGTAAACAACACCTAGTACCAAATGAGCCACGTTGAACTCAGCTTCACAGGGAAAGTCTTCAGGCCTTCACTCATTGGACTAGGCCATTCAAGCCCTCCAGCCTGTTCCACCAAACTGTTGGATTATGTCTGATCTGTATTTGAAATCTATTCATCTGTATGGTCCCACATGCCATAATATCCTTACCAACAAAAATCTATCAATCTCAGTTTGGAAATTTTCAATTGACCCCCAACCTTAACAGCTGTTTGGGGGAAGAGTTCTAGATTTCCACTATATGGCAGTTTCATGGTCACCGTTCTGGAGATCTTGTGGCTCAGTATGTAGTGCCCCTGCCTCTGAACCAGAAACCCCAGGTCCGCATTACATGAAAGGAGTGGTCATAATCAAAAGATTTTGGGGGAAGGTGAGATCAGGCTATTGAGTTGAATGATCAGCGATGATCATAATGAATGATGGAGTAGGCTCAAAGGGTCGAATGGCCTCCTCCTCTTTTCTATGTTTCTATGATGTGGTTCAACAGCCTGATAATAAGCCTGTTAATCCGTCTAACACTTCCCCACTAATCCCCAAAGGAAAGAAAATGTGGGAGATGGAAAACAAACATGGTCACAATGTACTGAGACGAGTTCCTTTAATTCCAGATTTATGAGTTAATTGAATTTAAATTTTACTAGCTGTCATGTTGGGATTTCAGCACATTCCAGAACATTAGTCAGGACTTCCGAATTAGGAGGCCAGTGACATTTTCACTACACCACGGCCCCCTGCTTTGTCAAGTGGCATTTCCTGACATCATTCCTAAATGGTCTACCTCTAATTTTAAGGTTATCCCTTTCTTCTGCGCTCCTCCACAAGTTTCTATCTCTCTACCCTAAAAAATCCTTTAATCATCTTAACCACTTCAATTGGATTACGCTACTAATCCTCTATACCCAAGGCAATACAGACTAGTTCTAAGCAACTCTTCTCATAATTGAACCTTTTTAGGCTGACCTCAAATACAAGTTCCAGTGGAACCGTGGAGTTATAGAATCATAAAATGAGACAACAGGCCATTTGTTCAATCCAATCTGTGCTAGCTCTTTGAAAGAACTATTGAATCAGTCCCTGCCCCCATGCTCTTCCCCCATAACCCTGAAATGTTTTTGTTTTCCCCTGAAGAGTCTATCAAATTTATTTTTGAAAGTTACTATTGACTCTGCTTCCACCAGCTTTTCTGGCAGTGCTTTCCAGATCATAACAATTCACTGCCTAAAACAACTACCCATCATCTCTAACCTTTGGTTGTTGTACCATCCGTGTTTAAATCTCTGACCTTTGGGTCCCAATCGTTCTGCCGGTGGATTTAGTTTCTCCTTATTTATTCTACCAAATGTTTGATGATTTTGAACACCTTTAGTAAAGCTTCCCTGTGGGCCTTCCATGCTTTGGGGGGAACAATTCCAGTTTCTCTAGCCTCGCCATGGAACTTCAGGCCCGCACCCCTGGTATACCATTCAAAGGTTCTGTACCCTCTCTAAAGTATTGAGCCCCTTTTTCCAAAGGACAAACAGACTTTACACACAGGCACATTGCAGAAAGGACTAGGATGTTTTGTGCTCCTTCTACACGTTCGTGCACTCGGCACCAAAAGCCTAATTTCCACCTTATGAGATTGTTTGCTGCCTAAACACAGAAAGTTCATTCATTCAAATCCCTGTTGCTTTTGATCATATTGGCAATAAGAAATTAAAACAAGAACATCCGAGCTGCTGATGTGATTTCCACAGCAGGGCACTCTTGACACCATGTGACCTTTTAATGGGTACATATTATTACAAATAATTTATGAGCCATTTTGCGAGAAACTGTACGTATCTGAGGGGGGGGGGGGGTTAAGCAGGTATCAGCAGTTTTTTCTTCAGATGGCACTGGCGTTAAACCGGTGGTCGCTAGGCAGAGATTGAGTCCATCTCAATCACACTGCCCTGTTGCCGTGATGACACTGATAGTGATGCCACTTTCATTCAAGCTAATGGTTGTACATTTATCGTGTGTGTTTTGTGTTCCTTCCTAGCTCACCTGGTGGTCATGGCCAGCAACGATGGAACTGTGAAGATACTGGATCTGCCCTCGGGCCAGTTGCACAGTCTAGCGGGACATGAAGATGCCGTCCAATGTGTGCGGTTTGATCACAAGGGCGAGTATGTGGTGTCAGGCGGCTCTGATGGTACTGTCCGCCTCTGGACTTGAAGCAGAAGAACCTAACATTGAGTCTACATTTCCTTCAGTTTAACACGTGCCTTTGACTCTTGCTGTAATGAATCGGATTTATTTCTGTAGAAAAAAATGGATAGTATAATGGGCCCGTTCTTCTAAACTTTGTATCTGCGGTGTGCAACTATCAGCCTTGTTCAACTTCTGTCACTTAATAAACTGTTGTGTTTAAAATCGACTCTGTTTTTTCCAAGTAAACAATGTTGGTATTTAATCGCGTCAGTGATGTTCATTTAAATATCAAAGCTCCATAACTAGGAATTGTTCGTGTCTGTGTTATTTGCAAGAAGCTGCATTAATTGACGCAAAAACAGTTAACCCAGCTTCGACAAAGAGTCATCCAGACTGGAAACGTTAGCTCCCTTCTCACCTCCACTGATGCTGCCAGACCTGCTGAGATTGTCCAGTATTTTCTGTTTCTATTTCAGATTCCAGTATCGGCAGTAATTTGCTTTTATTTCGCCTTGTTGCTCTGCTAGCTGGTATTGGGATACTCCAAGTTACCCTCCCTGAAAGGGGCCTGAGGCAGACTCAATATCAGCTTCCAGCAAATAGTTGGATAAAATAATTGGAGGAGAGGAAATTGGGAAAGAACAGCTGTGTGGGAATAGCCCCGGCACGATGGGCCGAGTGGCGCTTGCAAGATCCAATCATAAATCTGGCCAATTGGAATTGGGGTCACTGCAGAAGCCGCAGTGTCCCAGTGTTTGGTATGTTCTGTGTGTTACAGCGCTGCATTTGCACTGACCCTGACCTGTGCGTTCTGTGCTGGGGGGTAACGATCCCTCGGTCTCACCCCCACCCCCTTCCGATCGAGATATGCATATGCTTGCTTGACAATGACGCCTAATGACAACGCCAATGTACTGCATGCCTGCAAACCTCGTGGCCTCTGTCCCTCTTCCGGGAGTCTCAGCCAAGAGAGCAACATGACCTGGAGTGGAGTGGATAGCTGCGAGCTGCAGCCCAGTGAGAGCGGGGGAGCTGCAGGGAGGGAGTCACAGTGCCTCCCCGGGCCAGGACACTCAAACCTCATGTAGACAGGCTGCAGTGCCGACAGCAGAACATTAAAACCATTTCCGAGAGGCGAGGAACAGCTTCAAATTGTGAACAGAAATAAGCAGCGCCTCGCTCAGCAGCCAGTGAGGGGGCTCCAGACGGGGTGGTGAGGGAGATCCAGCCAGGGTAGTGAGGGGGCTCCAGCCAGGGTGGTGAGGGGGCTCCAGCCGGGGTGGTGAGGGGGCTCCAGCCGGGGTAGTGAGGGGGCTCCAGCCGGGGTAGTGAGGGGGCTCCAGCCGGGGTAGTGAGGGGGCTCCAGCCAGGGTGGTGAGGGGGCTCCAGCCGGGGTGGTGAGGGGGCTCCAGCCGGGGTAGTGAGGGAGTTATTGAAGGGCTCCAGCCGGGTGTAGGATGGGGCTCTCTCCCTTGCCGCTGGGAGCCTGTTTGCAGTGAGACATTAGCGGGCGGTGCAGGCAGGGCGCCGGGTCTGGAGCATCAACAACAGAGTGGGAGAGCTGTCCGCGGTGCTGTCCGTGGTGCTGCCCACGGTGCCTGTCCGTGGGGCTGTCCGCAGTGCCTGTCCGCGGTGCTGTCCGTGGTGCTGAAACTGCATTCCTGGCTGCAGCCAGTGAAGGTGATGCTCAGTGAGTGTGGACACTTGGAGGGATTGCGAGCAGGAGGGATCGGGAGCTGCTGACATGCAGGATCTGCCAGACACCCAGGTGGGCTCCGCACCGCTTTCCCCACACTCTCGCCACAAGGCGGCTTCTCTCGGTTCTACCCTCACTTGCCACCGAGCCTTTGAGACGGGCAACTTTCTATTATTTTACCGGGTTGGCCATTCCCGTTGGGGTGGAGTGCGGAGGGGGGGGGGGGGGGATGTGTACTTCCCGAGCTCCCGCTTCGCCACTCTCCTCCTGCCTTCATTGAAGATGCGCTTTGCGTAAACAAGTGTCAACTGAGCACAAATCATCTTGCGAGAGACCGTCGCGATCATAGTTTATTGGGACCAGGTACAGTCTCCCCCACACACCCACATGGTCACTGTATTGCACTGAGCTCTAACCCTGCTGTGGGCTGCATGTTTCCATTACCTGCTCCAGCCCAATGCTATTCACCCGCGCACAAGTTGCCAGGCGAAAATGCGGCAATGTGTGCAACTGGTGTCAATGTTGCTCCCATTCCCGGGCTTCCCGTTCTGTGGAGAGAGCTCGTGTCCAGGAACTGATCCCACACACCCATCTCCCAAGTCACCTTGTCCTAGCTTCCTTCGCCAGCCAGTGAATATTGCGGAGCTGGAAAGCAGCCTGCACTCGGTGTAATTCTGAATCCCGGAAGACCGCAGGTCCTGCCACTTCCCGAGGAGAATGAGACTCCGCGCCGGGGCAGGAGGTCATTCTGTCTCTCTGCACCCCACGCCCTATTTCTTTTGTTTTAAATGTAAAGTTTGACCTGCTTGCCATGCTGCAGAATGGGCTAGTGTTCTCGGTTGAAAGTTTCCCTGTGCTTCGCCTTTGCTGTGTGTGTGTGTGTGTGTGTGTTTGAGATGCAGCTACTTTGGTGTCAGCCTGGGTTCAGGGGGCAGCACTGGGTATCTGGGAGCTGCAAGGTTGTGGGTTCAAGACCCACTGCAGAGACTCAAACACAGCCCAGCACAGCGCTGAGGGGGTGCTGCACATTGGTCTTCTCGGGTGGATTTAAAAGATGGCATTATTGGGGAAAGAGCGCTTGTTTCTGCCGACGACACCGAAATCGGGTGCTTGACTGAGAGCTTGCTGAGGATTGGCAGGTCGCCGCGGTCCCTGCAGCTTCACAAAGTACTTGAGGAAGATGCGCTGGGTTGTGGCGAAAGGCGATGTTCAAAGACAAGTCTTTCTTTAAACTTGTTATTCTACCATGTGTTTTGCAGTGTGGAGTCGATGGGCAGCTGTAGCCCGGTGCAGAGCACGAGCTGATGGCCAGGCAGAGACATTTGTGGACTATGGCTCCTGGGCTTGCTGCGGAGTGTGTCCTCCTGCTCCTCCTGAGCCCCGTGCTCCTCAGCCCGGCTGCAGCCCACCAGGAGGATGAGCTGGAGGTTGACAACACCCTGGGGCCGGCCAACAACGACATGGACTTCGACGACTATCGAGGCAAGGGCTGCGTGGACGACAGTGGTTTTGTGTACAAGCTGGGCGAGCGCTTTTTCCCCGGCCACTCGAACTGCCCGTGTGTGTGCACCGAGGACGGCCCAGTATGCGAGCAGCCCGAGTGCCCCCAAATCCACCCCAAGTGCAGCAAGGTGGAACACAACGGCTGCTGTCCCGAGTGCAAAGAGGTGAAAAACTTTTGCGAATATCGGGCGAAAACCTACAAAGTGCTAGAAGAATTCAAGGTAGGAGCATTGCAACGCCAACACAGCTGTGTACACCATTCCACATCTGTCACCATGCCAGAGCTTAAAGGCAGATGTGAGTGCAAACACTGATCCCAGTGTAGAGGGTGCATTATCTTCCTAAAGTGGCCCATTGCAACATGAAGGATTCCCTAGCTGTACTTAATCCCGAGAATGTAATGCCCCCGCGCCCTGGCTACCCAGAGGAAACGGTGGCAGATCGATTTTCTTAAATGGCATTACACAAATTAAACAGGCCATGAATCAGATTGAGTGGGCAGCAGAACAGTAAGGAAGCGAAGTGAATTGGTGTGAGGAAGCATTTTAAAGGAACCCTCCCCGCCTCCCAGATATTTATTTCTTTCTCTGCTGATTTATTTTAATTTGGGGCGGCAAAGGTGGTGGGTGCTGTTAAGTGTGCTGTAATGTGAGTGTGTGTCTCCACTTGGGCGACTGTGTGCAGTCTGAGGATCTGAGTTAAACACCAACCTGTGTGGTTCTTTCAGCCGTCCCCCTGTGAATGGTGTCGGTGCGAGGCGAGCAGTGAGGTGCACTGTGTGGTGGCGGACTGTGCCGTGCCCGAGTGCGTCAACCCGGTGTATGAGCCCGAGCAGTGCTGCCCCGTGTGTAAGAACGGTAAGGAGCTGTGAACCGAGACGAACTCTTCCTATCCCCCTCCTCGGGCCACTCACTCAGTCAGCAGCAGGGGCTTTTATTTCAGAAAACAAAATAATTCCACATTTCCATAAGATTCACATTGGAACACTTGTCAGACGGGTTTTGTCACCTGTCCGGGAGGTGAGAGTCAGAACTAACCAAATAAACTTTCATTCCACCCCAAAGCCATTCTAATCCGCTTTCTTTCACCGCCCCGCTTCGGGGGAATTACAATTGTTGTGTATTTCCAAAGCAGACGGTATTAGGAAGGAACTCAGGCACCAAGTAAATTGCAAGGAATACATGAAAGTGCAGATGAAGGAGGAAACTGGAGACATCAGGAAAGACACAAGAGCAGGGGGCCCAAACATTCTGAGGTGAGGACTTCAGAGATGGCGAGATGCCCCCACCTCCTCAGTGGACACTGATGTGTGATTAGCCTAAGCCTGCCTGCTCATTATTCATTTCAACTTGCAACCAGTGCTGAGAGAGCTGCTGGTTCACAGGGGGCCTGAGCAGAGAACCAATAATGTGGATGGTTCGGACCAGTTCAAGTCAGCCCACAGCTACCTTAAAGGAAGGGGAGGGTGTGGTGGGGTGGGCGGTGAGGTGCCTTGAGGCGGGAGCTGGTATTCAGAATCGTGCAGGAAGTGATCCCGATCCCAGCAATATTGAATAGTGGCACAGCTGGGAAGAGAGCTGGCTCCAAGGTTTTTGGATGCTGTATTGGATACCTTGATGGAGGAAGTGCAGAGGAGAAGAGCTGTTCTATCTGTACAGGGAGAACAGGTGGCCATCCATCCTCAAGGTTAAAGGCAGTGGGAGCAGATGTCAGTGAAGGTGAATGCCAGCGGTGAATGAAAGCGGACTGTAAACGCTTTTATAAGTATATTAAAAGAAAACGATGGGGCAGTACAGTGGCGCAGTGGTTAGCACTGCTGCCCCACGGCGCCGAGGTCCCAGGTTCGATCCCGGCCCTGGGTCACTGTCCGTGTGGAGTTTGCACATTCTCCTCTTGTCTGCGTGGCTCTCACCTCTACAACCTAAAGAGGTAGGTTGCAGGGTAGGTGAATTGGTCATGTTAAATTGCCCCTTAATTGGGAAAAAATGAATTGGGTACTTAAAAAATTTTTTAAAGTGAAAAAAAAGGAAAAGGATGAGTGAAATAGGTCCCTGACAGTCTGAAATGGGAGAATTTCTAATAGTAAACAAGGAAATGCCAGAGCAATTAAACAATGACTTTAGCCCTGCCTTCACGGAGGACGACACAAATAATTCCCCAGAAATGCTGAGGAATTGAAGGAAATTAGCATTACTAGAATAATAGTGCTGGAGAAATTAGTGGGACAATGGCGATACATCCCTAGGGTCTGATTCTCTACAGCCCAGAGTACTAAAGGAGGTGGCCATGGAAATCTTGTCATCTTCCAAAATTCTGTAGACTGTGGACCAGCCCAACAGATTGGAGGGTGGCAAATGAAACCCCGCTATTTAAAAAAAGAGAAAGGGAGAAAACAGGGAAATACAGGTCAGTTAACCCAACTTCGGTAGTAGGAAAAATATGCAATAACTGGACACATGGAAAATATCAAGGGGATTAGATAAAGTCAACATGGATTTATAAAGGGAAGTCACGTTTGACAAACCTACTGGAGTGTTTTAACAATGTAACTAGTAGAGTAGATATTGATGAATCAATGGGTGTGGTGTATTTGAATTTTCAGAAAGATTTTGAGAAAGTCCCACATAAGAGGTCAGTGTGCAAAATTAAAGTGTTGGGGTTCGGGGTTCGATATTGGTATGGATTGAGAATTGGTTAGCAGGGAGGAAAGAAAGAGTAGGAATGAATGGGCCTTTTTGAAGTGGCAGGCGGTGACTAGTGGGGTCCCGCAGGGATCAGTGCTTGGGTCCCAGCTATTCACAACATACATCGATGATTTGGATGAGGGAACCAAATGTATATTTCCAAGTTTGCCGATGATACAAAACCTGGTGGGAATGTGAGTGGTGAGGGGGATGTTTAGAGGCTTCAGGGTGATTTAGACAAGTTGAATGAGTGGACAAACACTAGCAGTTCAGTATATTGTGGATAAATGTGATGCTTCCACTTCGGATGGAAAAACAGAATGGCAGAGTATTATTTAAATGGTGATAGATCAGGAAATGTTGACGTTCAATGGGACCTGGGTGTTCTTTTACACCAGTCACTGAAAGGAAGAATGCAGGTACAGCAAACAGTAAGGAACGCGAATGGTATATTGGCTGTCATTGCAAGAGGACTTGAGTACATGAGCAAGGATATCTTACTGCAGCTGTACAGGGCCTTGGTGAGACCACACTGGGAGTATTGTGTGTAGTTTTGGTCTCCTTAACTAAGAAAGGATATACTTGTCATAGAGGGTGCACAGCGGAGGTTCACCAGACTGATCCTGGGATGATAGGATTATTTTACAAGGAGAGATTGAGTCAACTGGGCTTGTATTCATTGGAATTGATAAGAATGAGAGGGGATTTAATTGAAACATATAAGTTCTGACAGAGGTGGACAGACTGGATACAGGGACGTTGTTTCCTCTGGCTGGGGGCCTAGAACAAGGGCTCACAAACTCAGGATATATGGGGTAGGCCATTTAGGACCGAGATGAGGAGAAACCTCTTCTTTTTTTTTAATAAACATTTTATTGAGGTATTTTTCTGGCATTGTAACAGCAGCAATATAAACAACGTACATAAAAATATAAACATAATGCAAATACCACGTCTCTCCCCCACAGGTCCCACCATTAATTAACCCCCTAATCTACGCTAACCTAACCCCCTCCCCCCACAGCCCTTCTGCTGATGATTAATTCTCTGCGAAGAAGTCGATGAATGGTTGCCACCTCCGGGCGAACCCTAACAGTGACCCTCTCATGGCAAATTTAATTTTCTCCAGGCAGAGGAAGCCAGCCATGTCCGATAGCCAGGTGTCTGACTTTGGGGGCCTTGAGTTCCTCCATGCTAGTAATATCTGCCTCCGGGCTACCAGGGAAGCAAAGGCCAGAACGTCTGCCTCTTTCTCCTCCTGGATTCCCGGATCCTGCGACACCCCGAAAATCGCCACCTCTGGACTCAATGCCACCCTTGGACATGATATCAGCAAACCCCTGCCAAAATCCCCTCAGCTTTGGACATGCCCAAAACATGTGGACATGGTTCGCTGGTCCTCCCGCACATTTTGCACACCTATCCTCCACCCCAAAGAATCTGCTCATCCGGGCCACTGTCATGTGAGCCCGGTGCACGACCTTGAATTGAATCAGGCTGAGTCTAGTATAAGTTGCGGTCACGTTGACTCTACTCAGCGCGTCCGCCCAGAGACCATCCTCTATCTCTACCCCCAGCTCTTCCTCCCACTTTCGCTTCAGCTGCTTGGTCTGCATCTCCTCTGATCCCATAAGCTCCTTATAAATGTCAGAAATGCTCCCCTCACCAATCCACCCTCTAGAAACCACCCTATCCTGAATCCCCCTTAGCGGCTGGATTGGGAAGGTTGGTACCTGTCTACGCAGAAAGTCCCGCACCTGCAGATATCGAAATTCGTTTCCCCCCGCCAATGCAAACTTCTCCTCCAGCGCCCTCATCCTCGGAAAGCCCCCCTCTCTAATCAAGTCCGCCATCCTCTCAATCCCCCCTCTCCGCCATATACGGAACCCCCCTTCCATCCTCCCCGGGGCAAACCAGTGATTATCGCAAATTGGGGACCAGACCACATATCTCCTCTCAAGGCTGCCACCAGCACGGGGCTGGTGGAGTACCGCGCCGGCGGGATCAGTAGAGGCGCAGTTACCAGCGCCCCCAAACTTGTGCCCCTGCAAGAAGCTGCCTCCATACGCACCCATGCCGACCCCCCCACCCCCACCAGCCACCTCCTAACCATGGCTATGTTAGCCGCCCAGTAATAATTGCTAAAGTTCGGCAGCGCCAGCCCGCCCTCTCCCCGGCTCTGCTCCAGCATTACCCTCCTCACTCGCGGGGACTTGCCCCTCCATACAAAGCCCGCTGTAACTTTATTGACCCGCTTAAAAAAGGACCGCGGAATGAAGATGGCGAGATATTGAAATACAAACAGGAATCTCGGGAGGGCCATCATTTTCAACGTTTGGACTCTACCTGCTAGAGACAACGGGAGCATCTCCGGAGATCATCTTTCATCTGATCCACCAACCGGGCCAAGTTCAATTTATGTAGCCGGTCCCAACCCCGCGCCACTTGGATACCTAGGTACCTGAAACTGTCCCCTACCAATCTAAACGGCAGTTCCCCCAGTCGCCTCCCCTGACCCCTCGCCTGGACCGCAAACATCTCTCTCTTCCCCATAATAAGCTTATACCCTGAAAACCGGCCGAATTCCCCTAAAATTCCCATGATTTCTTCCATCCCTTCAATTGGATCTGAAGCATACAGAAGCAGGTTGTCTGCATACAGCGAGGCTCTGTACTCCACCCCCCCGAACCAGCCCCTTTCAGTCCCTTGAGGCCCTCAGAGCAATTCCCACCGGCTCTATAGCCAGCACAAACAGCAGTGGGGAGAGGGGGCAGCCCTGTCTCATCCCGGTGCAGTCTAAAATAGTCCGAAGTCATCCTGTTCGCCTGCACACTTGCCACAGGAGCAACCTGACCGAGTCAATAAAGTCTGTCCCAAATCCGAACCACCCCAGAACCTCCCATAAATAATCCCACTCAACCCGGTCAAAAGCTTTTTCCGCATCCATCGCGACCACTACCTCCACCTCCCTGCTTTCCGGGGGCATCATGATCACGTTTAACAGCCTTCTTACATTGGCCACCAGCTGCCTGC
Organism: Scyliorhinus torazame; assembly: GCF_047496885.1. Lineage (NCBI taxonomy): Eukaryota > Metazoa > Chordata > Chondrichthyes > Carcharhiniformes > Scyliorhinidae > Scyliorhinus > Scyliorhinus torazame. Next base: position 208,326,271 of record NC_092708.1, on the reverse strand, counting down.
CCTTAACAAGCCCGTCCGATCCTCCACAATGACGTTCTGTACACAATCCTCAATCCTGGAGGACAAAATTCTGGCCAGCAGTTTGGCGTCTGCGGTCAACAGGGAAATCGGCATGTAGGACCCACATAACTCCGGGTTCTTGTCCCGTTTCAGGATAAGCGAAATCGTGGCCTGTGACATCATCTGGGGCGGAACCCCCCTTTCCCTTGCCTCATTAAACACCTTCATCAGCACCAGTCCCTATATCCCGGAGAACTTTTTATAGAACTCTGCTGGGTACCTGTCCGGTCCCGGATCCTTACCCGACTGCATGGCCTTCAAGCCCTCCACTATCTCTTCCAACCCGATCGGGGCTCCCAACCCTTCTACCAGCTCCCCGTCCACCTTCGGGAAAGTCAGCCCCCCCAGGAAGTGCCTCATCCCCTCCGGCCCGGCAGGGGGTTCCGACCTGTACAACCTGCTGTAAAAATCCCGAAATGCCTTACTCACCATTGCTGAGCCCCCAACTAAGTTCCCATCCCCGTCAATAACTTTCCCTATTTCTCTAGCTGCCTCCCTCTTTCTGAGCTGCTGTGCAAGCATCCTGCTGGCTTTCTCACCATACTCATCTCTCGCCACCCTCGCCTTTCTGAACTGTTCCACTGCCTTCCCTGTGGTTAACAAGCCAAACTCCGCCTGTAGCCTCCGCCGTTCCCTTAAAAGCCCAATCTCTGGAGTCTCCGCGTACCTCCTGTCAACTTGCAGATTCTCTTTCACCAGTCGGTCCGTCTCTGCCCTGTCTGTCCTGTCCCTGTGAGCCTCCCGGATCGAGATCAACTCTCCTCTCACCACTGCCTTCAGCGCTTCCCAGACCACCACTGCTGAGACCTCCCCCGTATCATTTACCTGCAGGTAATTTTGTATACATTTCCTCAGCCTCTCGCACACCGCTTCGTCTGCCAAGAGCCCTACATCTAACCTCCATTTGCGGGTGCTGATTGCTATCTGTACTAACCTGCAGGTCAACCCAGTGTGGAGTATGGTACGAGATCATAATCGCCGAGTACCACGTGTCCACCACCCCTGTCAGCAAGGCCCTACCCAAAACAAATCCGAGAGTATATCTTATGCACGTGGAAGTAGAAGGAAAACTCCTTCACCCTCGGCTGCCTAAGTCTCCATGGATCCCCCCCCCCCCCCCCCCCCCCCCCCCCCATCTGCTCCATGAACCCTTTCAGTTCCTTTGCCATTGCTGGCACTCTGCCCGTTCTCGAGCATGACCGATCCAGGCTGGGATCAATAACTGTCCCCTCCCATGATCAGCTTGTGCGAGTCCAGGTCCGGTATCTTCCCCAACATCCTCTTTATAAATTCCACGTCATCCCAATTTGGAGCATATACATTAACCAGCACTACCTTCAACCCCGCCAGCTTACCACTAACCATAATATATCGACCCCCCACATCCAAAACTATTCTACCCACTTCAAATGTCACCCGCCTTCAATCCCCTCAGGTGCGCGAACACACGTGCCCTCTTAACCGGTCCATTTAACCCTCGAACATTCCAGGTGATCAGCCTAGTTGGGGGCAAAGTGCCCACCCCCGCCGCCGATCTGCCATCCCCTTTCTTGGGCCCGCCTCCAGCCCATGCGCCGCGTCTCCTTCGGCCTGCCCCCCGGCGGCACCCGCCGCCGACCTCCTCTCTGTCCCTCCACCAAAGTCCCTCCCTCGACAGCAGAACCACTACCCCCCTCCCCCCCTGGAAACACTACTCTGAAACCTAACCCATACAATAAACTAAACATATGCACCCCCCCCACTGTGCTTCCGTGAGCTAGCTCACCCAGCTAACTTGGTGGCCCCTGCCCCCGGCGCCAAAAAAATCTCCCACCTATTGTTCCCTCACTCCCCTCCCTCCCCCTCGCTCATACAAACAAATTCCCTCATCTAACAATCCCCACACAATCACCCAGCTGAAAAAAAAACACCCACCGAAACCCAAACAAGCACGTCTCCATCGCACAAAAGTGCACATCAACAAAAAAAACATTGCCAACATCCACCAAAAAGAAAACCCGAAAACTAAAAAATCTTTTCCCCCCCCCCCCCCGCCTTCTTAAACAGAACTCAAAAATAGAAGAGAAAAAAGAAAAGGAAAAAGAAAAAGGGCCCAATATAAGCCAACAAGTTGCATCAAAGTTTGAAAGTTCTCAGCCCCCCACCAGTCCTTTTCTTTTCGCGAAGTCCAGCGCATCTTCGGGCGACTCAAAATAATGATGCTGGTCCTCATATGTGACCCACAGATGAGCCGGATACAGCAGTCCGAACTTCATCTGTTCCTTGGAGAAGATTGACTTTACTTAGTTGAAGCCTGCCCGTTTCCTAGCCACCTCCACAGTCAGGTCCTGGTACACCCGCAGGATACTGTTGTCCCATTTACAGCTCCGTGTTCACTTGGCCCACTGAAGAATACATTCCTTGTCCAGGAACCTGTGGAATCTCACCACCATTGCCCTCGGAGGGTCCCCCGTTTGCGGCTTCCTCGCAAGCACTCTGTACGCCCTGTCCACCTCCAAGGGGCGAGAGAATATCCCCTCCCCCAGCAGCTTTTCGAACATACCCGCTACGTATGCCCCAGCATCCGCTCCCTCAGCCCCCTCCGGGAGCGTGACAATTCTTAAGTTCTGCCAGTGGGACCTATTCTCTAGGTCCTCCGCCTTCTCCAGAAGCCTTTTCTGCTGGTCCCGTAGCATCCTCACCTCCAGCTCCACTGCTGTTTAATGCTCCTCCTGCTCAGCCAGCGCCTTCTCAACCTTCTGGATCGCCCGGTCCTGGGCGTCCAATCTGTGCTCCAGCCGATCAATCGACTCTAATCGGATCCAGGCAGTCCCGTTTCTGCTTGGCAAAGCCGTCCTGGATGACCTGCATCAACTGCTCCGCTGATCGCTGGGCCGACACCCCAGGGGTCCGGTCCTCGTCCATGCTGTCTCCTGCTGCAGCTTCATCACAGCTCTTGCCTATCTTCCCATTTCTGCCTTTTCGTGCACTTCTGGTTCTTTTCTCCATACACCAATACATGGAAACGGTGCCCAATTGCCTCAGCCTTCGAATTTACCGTTTAAAACCGGAAAGGTCCCAAAGTCCGACCAGAGCGGGAGCCACCAAATGTGCAACTTACTCCTTCATAGCCTCCACCGGAAGTCAGGAGAAACCTCTTCACTAAGATAGTGGTGAATCTGTGGAATTCTCTACCATAGAAGGTGAGGCCAACTCATTGAATATATTTAAGAAGTAAATAGATAGATTACACTCTAAAGGTATCATGGGGTATGGGGAGAGCGCGGGAGTGTGGTGTTGAGATAGAGGCCAAAATTCTCTGGCCATTCATTGGTGGCAGGATTCTCTGATTTCCCCCCCCAGCAGCACACCCCTCCCTGTGGGTTTCCCGGTGGTGTGGGGGTGGCTTCAATGGGAATTCCCATTGACAGAAAATCCTGCTGCCAGCAAACGGCCCTCTGCCTCCCGCCACTGAGAAACACGCAGCTGGGGGGCAGGAGAATGCCACCCAGAGGATCAGAATTTATTTCTTGAATGACGGAGCAGGCTGAAAGGACAGAATGGCCTACTCCTCCTATTTTCTATGTTTCTATGAGCCACGTCCTAGATGCAGTGCCGTCAGAGGATCCATGACCTCACAAAATGGTCAGGTCAGCAAATACATCTTCAAATGCTGTATCCCACCAACGGCACCTCAAGCTTTTGCTCACGCACCACAATTCCATCACTCATCTACCAACAATTTCAATCAATCACAGCTCATACAGGCCCTTCGAACCTGCTCTGCCGTTCAACACGATCATGACTGATCTGTTATGACCTCAGATACACTTTCTGCCTCCATCACATAAGCCTTGGCTCCCTTGCAGATTTAAACGCTGTCCAACTCAGTATTGAATACACTCAGTGGCCCAGCCGCCACTGCTGTTTGGGGTTGAGAATTCCATAGATTAGCAACCGCCTGAGGGAAGAAATTCCTCCTCATCGCTGATTTAAGTGGGAATCACAGTTCTGAAACTGTGCCCCAGAGTTCTTGCTTTTCCTGCACAAGAGGAAACTTCCTTTCGACATCTACACTGTCAAACGTCCTCAGAATCCTATTTATTTCAACAAGATCACCTCTCAGTCTGCTAAATTCCAATGGGAATGGGCCCAGCCTGCTCAAATATTCCTGCTAAGACAATCCCATCATCCCACGGAGCAACCTAGTGAACTTTGTCTGAACTGTCTCTGATGCAAGTATATTGTGATGACGTCACACCCATCTCTCACAGCTTGCACACACTGCTAGCTATTCAACCTCGATAGCAACATCAGTCAAGCATGTTGCACAAAATTCGCTGACACGCTTCCCGTTCTCTTGGAGGACAAGGTGATATACAACCAGAGGCAGCAGGAGCTAACCAGAGGGAGACGGGCATGCCCGAATGCACAATCCCAATGGAGGAGATGATGCTGGCTATTATTGGGAAGCCCTTTACCGAGATTGTGACCTGTGACTAAGGCACCACTCCAAGGAGGTGGCAGTGGCTCATGAATCTGTGGTCTACTCTAAAGTTGACAGCATTTGACACCTCACCCCTGCCACTCCACCAGTGCTCTCATTAGCATCCAACCCAGTCTGAGCCTACACTGAGATGGTGCGATGTGCAGCTGGGCCTTCTAGAGACAGAGCTGCTCGGGGTCATCCTCAAGGCAGTCTGAAAGTGCTTCCATTGAAAGACAGCATCCTTCCGTAAGCCGTGTTCCAAAGATCCTCCTCCCCTCCATTTCTCTGTTCCTCGGCTGATCAATGTATAGCCTCTACAAGGGCTATCCCCTCAGAACACCATAGCTGTTGCACTCACTCTACCAAGTACTGCAGGGCTCCTCCAGAGTGGTCTAGGCAACAGAAATGTTGTTTAAGCACAACAATAGTCTACACAATCACATTCCTTGTAGTAGCATGGATTTCATTTCATGTGGTCAGCAAATTATCCATGATGTGCGGCAGCCACACTTTAGTTTGGAACTGTAATATCACAGAATTGTTACGGCGCAGAAGGAGACCATTTGGCTCATCGAGTCTGCACTGGCTATCCAGACGAGTATTTTGGCTTAGTGCCATTCTCCTGCCTTTTTCCCGTACCCCTGCACATCGTTTCTATTCAAGTAATCATCTTATGCGCTCTTCAATGCCTCCATTGAATCTGCCTCCACCACACATCCAGGCGGTGCATTCTACACCCCAACCACTCGACGTGTGAAAAAGTTTTTTCTCGCATCACATTTGCTTCTTTTGCAAATCACCTTACATCTGTGACCTCTCATTCTTGATCCTTTTACGAGCCGGAACTGGCTCTCCCTGTCTACTCTCTCCATCCCTCTCATGATTTTGAACATCTCTACCAAATCTCCTCTCAATCTTCCTCTCTCCAAGGAGAACAGTCCCAACCTCTCCAATCTGAAGTTTCCCATCCTTGGAACCATTCTTGTAAACCTCTTCTTCACTCCCTCCAATGCATTCACATCCTTCCTATAGTGTGATGCCAATATTCCAGCTGAGGTCAAACTAGTGTCTTGTATAAATTCAGCATAATCTCCTTGCTCTTGTACTCTATGCCGCTATTAATAAAACCCAGAATACTACATACTTTATTGACTGCTCTCTCTACCTGTCCTGCCACCATCAATGATCTGCACACATATACACCCTGGTCCCTCTGATCCTGCACCTCTTTTAGAATTTTACCCCTTATTTTATATTGTCCCTCCATGTTTTTTCTACCAAAATGTATTACCTCACTCTACTCTGTATTGAACTTCATCTGCCACCTATCTGCCTATTCCTTGTCTATGTCCGTTTGAAACGCTGTTCAGTTTGCAACACTTCCAAGTTTTGTGTCACCTGCAAACTTTGAAATTGTCTCCTGCACACCAAGGTCTAGATCATTAATATATATCAGGAAAAGCAAGGGTCCCATTACCGACTGCGGAGGAACACCACTCTAAACTTTCCTCTAGCCTGAATGATATCCATTGACAATTCCTCTCTGCTTCCCATTATTCAACCAATTTTGTATCCCCATTACTACTGTCCCTATTATCCCGTGAGCTATAGCTTTTCTCACAAGTCTGTTATGTGGCACTGCATCAAATGCCTTCTGAAAGTCCATGTGCACTATATCAACAACATTACCATCACCAACCCTTTTTATTACCTCCTCAAAATACCTCAGCAAGTTAGTTAAACAAGAATACAGGGCACTGGGAAAACCCAGCAGGTCTGCCAGCATCTATTAGGAACATTTATTATCTCCTGATAGATGCTGGTAGACCTGCTGAGATTTTCCATGTCCTCTGTTCTTGTTTCAGATTCCAGTATCTGTCGAATAGTGCTTATTTTAGTTGAACATGATTTCCCCTTTAAAAATCTATGCTGGCTCTTGCTAATCAACCCATATTTTTCCACGTGACTACTAATTCTATCCCAAATAATTATTTCTAGAAGCTTGTCCACCACTGGTGTTAAACTAATAAAATTAGTTAGGGTCTATATTCCATACAGCTTTGAAGAATGGAGGCTGACCTCATTGAAATTGACCAATTTCCTATGGGGTGTGATGGTAGATAAGATGTTTCCCCTGGCTAAAACCAGGGCACATAATCTAAGGACAAATGGCAGACCATTGAGATGAGGAGGAATTTCTTCATTCAGAGGGTGGTAAATCTTTGGAAATCTCTACCCCAGAGGGTTGTGAAGCTCAGTTGTGGAGTATATTCAAGACTGAAATTGATACATTTCTGGAGACCAATGATATCAAGGAATTTGGAGATAGTGCGGAAATGTGGTATTGAAGTAGATGATCAACCATGACCAAATTGAATGGCGGAACAGGTTCGATGGGTTGAATAGCCTACTCCTGTTCCGATGTTCCTAGCATTGAGTAGAGAGCCTCAGTGACCTCCATTACACACAACAGTGAACAATGAACTGTACAATGTTGTAAATGCTTGCAGTTCTAACCTGAAAGACACCATAAAAGTTCAGCTCCACAGTCACTTTCGCAGACGTGACGATGTGGTCCTTGACCTGCTGTGAGGTTGGAGTTGTGACTGCAGAAGGTGGACTCATCTGTACTGAAACACAGATGTCTCAAGTAGTGTTGCTCACTGAGCTTTAGGTAGAGAATCACTCCCTGAACATCCTGGGAGGCTATGGCCCCCTGCTAAGAATCCTTCACCTCCGCCCTCTTCCAGCAACTTGGCTTGATCTGGTCATTCTCCAAGTCATGTTGTATTCCAGGGCAGTGCCTACTAATGTACCCAGGTCTAAGAGCAACTGCTTTGTGTAGGAGCCTTGGAGTCAGTAAAAGCTCATTCACTAGCTGCCACACCACTTTTGCAACTTTAAACAACTATACAAATGCTTGTAGAGTTGGGGCAACAGCCAGAAGAAATCAACCTGTAAGTAGCTGATGATCCACCTGCTTCTGGCCATGCCTTCAACTATGGACAATGAAGGGAGGACACTGAACTCTAATATGGCAACCCCAGCGTGAAATGACACTGTGACATTGTACGCCCAGCATACTACTTCATTGCATATGTGGCAACACCTACAATAATATGGCATAGTCTGAGACTTAGCCCCAAAATTGAGCTGTGCGCTGTGCATTCCTTTTTTGAGATCTAAGGCCACTCTTGGAGCATAAAAAACAGGCAAAATCAATCCTAATTTCAAGCCCCGGGTCTTTTGGTTGCTTAAGAGGAACTCTATCAGGAACATTATCCGTGCACAGGAACTGCTGTTTTAAACCATTGCAACACTGACGTAAACAAGCATAGAGTCAATCTACTTGAGTGTTTTGCACCGTCAATCATAGTTCGCCCACTGTTTACAATCTCAGCGGGGAAAAGAAAATCAACCAACCTCAAGGTTTCTGCCAGAAAGTTCATAATCACATTTAACAATACAGGGCCTGCACTGGTGGGTACTGAATAAAACATGTATTGAAATTGACTAATGAGGCACAGTGTGCATTTCTTTGACCCAATCATTGTTAAACAAGACCATTCAGGGGTGATGTTAGGCAGCACTCTTTCATGCAGAGTAATGAAAATCTGGAACTCTCTTTCCTACAAAGTTGTCGAGTCTGGGGGTTAATTAAAAATTTCAAGACTGTGGCCAACAGATTCTTCTTAGGTAAGGGTAATAGATATGTAAGCAAGGCAGGCTGATTGTGTTTAAGTTATTAAATTATTAATCAGCCATGTTCTAGTTGAATAGCAGAACCAGGGGCTGAATGGCCTATTATTGTTCCTGAGGTATGAACAACCTGGCCCATTAACCTATCCAAGACTTTTCAAACAAAATGCATTTCCCCTCCATACTACTTTTTAATTGCTTCAGCAACTCAGGCCTGGTACTTTTGGAAGAAAAATTGTGAGGTATTGTGCAGACTGCTACAAGCAGTTTACTTACTTTCACATATCCTACAATAAAACGAGTGGCTATTTATAAATAATCCCCCTGATGCAATGTACCATTTATAGATTGCAGTTCTTCAACTGCAGTTAACATTTCAAGTTTGTTGATTGTTTTATTTCACCATACTACATTTGTCACTACTTTGGCCTCAGTATCTTTTCCATATATAATTTGTTGATTTGTGCCAAGTTACTTGTAAACTTTGGAAATTGTGACAACTTTGCTGCTGCATTACCCACCGTTCCATTTTGTCTGGGCTCTAAACCCATCTATTTCATCCTTGCACCTCCCTGCCTCTCCACCTTCCTCTCTTCCTTTATGATGCTCTTAAAAATCTACTGCTATAATACTTGTAGAGACCAATAACTTTTAAAAACAGACATAAATTTCTGCAAAGAATTGCATAAGATTTCACATGTTAACACATTTACTATAACAAACCAACTAAAATCAACACAACTAAACACTACTAGTAAGCAACCAATATACTAAACTGTAGAAAAGGTACTCTCCAGTAACTTGTTAACATAACCAAAACCTCACGCCACATTTACACATTAGGACACACTCTCAGAAGAGACACAGGTTTGTATGTAAAATTTCAAATGCCTCCCCGCAATTCAACTGGCTCTTTTTTCTGTGTCTCTGCTGGACAAATCTTCCAGTATCCTTTTAAACACAGTTCTGTTCACGCATTCCTTCTGAGCATACTTGAATGGACCTCCAGCAGCAAGGCACCCACTAGTGATTCTTTAGCCTTCAACTATCCACAACAAACTTTGTTCCTTTGGACATGGGTTCCATCCTCACCAGGTATTTGCTTGGTGATTAACAGAAAAGCATCCTTTTCTTCTGCCTGACACAGCAGCACCTTCTTTCAGTTGAATAAGCGAGATTTTGAGTCTGCAAGAAGCAAGGCCAGCTGCTTCTCCCTTTGTATCCAGGTGTTAAAGTTAGCATCTGACTTTCAATAGGGCTTGACCTCTCCCCGCACCCCCCCCCCCCCCCCCCCCCTCCCCCACCCCCCCAAACCCATGGCAATCTCATTTGGGCCTTTCATCAAGCAGAGACCAGCAACATTTCACAACATCTCCCCTCCCATTCCATCCCAGCGCATTCTGTTTTACCTTATATTAAAAGAGACAGTTCAAAACATAACTATCTGGTTAGTACTGCTGCCTCACAGTGCTGAGGACTCGGGTTCATTCCCAGCCCCAGGTCACTGTCCATGTGGAGTTTGCACATTCTCCCCTTGTTTGCATGGATCTCAACCCAACAACCCAAAATGTTGTGCACTGTAGGTGGATTGGCCACACTAATTTGCCCCTTAATTGGGAAAAAAAGAGAATTGGATACTCTAAATTTTTTTTTTTTAAATAAAAAAAAATAAAACATAACATTTCACATGTGTAACACTACCTCTTTGACCAAGGCTTTGGTTACCTTTCCTGCTATCTCTGCTCCTGTGGTTTGGCACCAGATTTTGTCAGGTGGTAACCTGTGAAGCACCTTTTACTACATTAAAGGTGCTTTATAAATGCAGGTTGTTGTTGTTACGTGGTGACAACGAGTGTCATTCTTCCAAGACAATATGACTACTAGATAACTGTTTGCATAGTTTTGCTGAATATTGGGAGATTCGGGTCCAAGATAGTCAAGGTACGTGTACAGCGATGGTGAACTATGCATTAGCAAAAGGTAGCAAAAGTATGGAAATCAGACCCGGTTCATTTCTCAACCTGTGTTAGATTTTTATTTCATGTGTTATTGAGAATTTGCTATGTGATAAAAGGCCTTCCCAGTTTTTAATTCTTTCATGGGATGTAGGCATCACTGACAAGGCCAGCATTTTTTGCCCATCTCTAATTGCCGTTGAGCTTAGTGGCTTGTCCAGAGTCACATACAGGCCAGACCATGTTAGGGCAGCAGGTTTCCTTCCCTAAAGGATATTAGTTAACCAGATAGGTCAGTTTGGCAATCAAGGTCACCATTTGTAATTGCCTGAAATCAAATGCCACCAGCTGCCATGGTGGGATTTGAACCCATGTCCCCAGAGCATTATCCTGAGTCTCTGGGTTACTAGTCGAGTGATGTTACCACTATGCCACCATCTCCTCCGGTCTCCCATTGGTTATTTCTCCCGGCAGCAGTCTGTGCTTTAGGCTTATCATCATGAACATTTTAATATAAGTCACAGGGCATGAATTAGGTGGATTGCTGCTTGTACACCACCTCCAGCCACCCACCAGTTTGTAAAGCTAACATTGTGCCAGATCCTATCAGTTTGACAATGGATGGATTAGGTTAAAGTTGCCCAGAGGTGCTCGTACTCTACAAGTCAAAATCAGGCTTGTGCTGAGATTTTCTTCCATGCTGCAGAGGCTCTCAAAGATGCTCAGTTCATTGCATCTTTTCTATTGCGTCACCGACCAACTCAAACATTTATCCAAATGAATTAAGCGCAGGTAAAGGTGCCCTCCTTGCTCATTCTTCCAGAATGAGCACAAAGCATCTGTCTTGTCACAGTTTGACTTCTGATCACCTGAATCGCCGCCACCTGATGAATTCATAGTTACCAGATTGAACCCAAATGCGGTGAAATCAGATCCGATCAAAGGTTTACGAAAGCCACGTTCAGACCCCCCATTTGCAGATGAAGGGTTTTGTCATTATTTAGGATGTACTCTCCATTTAAAATGTTCATTGTTATAAGCAAAATAAACCTTTCTCCTTGGTGGAGGGCTCAATGACCAGGGGGCATAGGTTTAAGGTAAGGAGCAGGAGGTTTGGAGGGGATGTGAGGAAATACATTTTTACCCAGAGGGTGGTGGGAGTCTGGAAGGGTGGTGGAGGCACAGACCCTCATAACATTTAAGAAGTATTTAGATGTGCACTTGTGATCCCAAGGCACACAAGGCTATAGGCCAAGTTTTGGGAAACGGGATTAGAATAGTTAGGTGGTTGTTTTTGACCGGCACAGTCTCGATGGGCTGAAGGGCCTTTTTGTGCTGTCTGCCTCTATAAATCTCAATAACCCTGATTTCTGCATCCAGCAGAACTTGGTGAAGGCAGTGGAAATCATTACTTGGATTTCAATTGCATGAGTGTAAAGTGCAACCTGATCTGCTCCACTTTGGTAAAATGCTTACAATGTTTCAGTGTCAAAACGCACAGTACCCCTCATTTGCTGTATCAGTGACGTCCCATTTTCTACTTCCCAACATTAGATTTTTTAACCCGGTACTAATGGTTATGCCAATTCACTTAACTAAAGTGGTGGGAGGGTCAATAACTAGAGGATACCAAAAGAAGTGGGGCGTGAAGATAAGATTTTCTTTGTTTACTTAGTGAGTTGTTGTGATCTGGAATGTACTTACTCAATGGATAGAGGAAGCTCTGTGTGGAGTTTGCACTTTCTCCCCGTGTCTGCATGGGGTTCCTCCGAGTGCTCCAATTTCCTCCCACAGTCCAAAGATGTGCAGGTTAGGTGGATTGGTCACGCTAAATTACCCCTTCATGTCCAAAAGGTTGGTTGGATTACTGAGTTACAAGGATAGGTTTGGGGCGTGGGCCTCGATAAGGTGCATTTTCAGAGGGTCGGTGCAGTCTTGATGGGCCAAATGGCCTCCTTCTGCACTATAGGGAGCCTATGATTTTATGAAGCAGATTTTGCAGAAAATGTCAAACGGAATTGGATCTTTGTTTAAAGTAAAAATTTGCAGGGCTCCGAGGAAACCATAGGGGAGTGGAGCTTGGACAAATCTGGCAGACACATGATGGAACAAATGGCCTCCCGTTGGACAACATAATTCTATGTTTAAGGCATATCATGGCGACGATTGCTGACCATAACCTTGCCACATTTAATGAACACAAATTTTTCCTTAACTCATCAGAGATACATGGTGAGGTACATGGAGATACATGGTGAGTTTCCATTACTTTGATTTTGGGGGAACCCACATTCTGTAGACATGTGGGGCTGGATTCTCTCGTCGCCGCGCCAAAATCACGTTCGGCGATCGGCCAGAGAATCAAAGTTTCCGATGCTGCACCCCCTCCAAAGTGGCGTACTCTCCAGGTACGCCGAGCCACGTATCGATGGCCTCAGAACATTGCCTGAGGCCCGCCCCCCAATGCTCCGCCCCCAACTGGACGAGTTCCTGATGCACAGGCCACGTGTGGTCTCATCCGTCAGGAACTCGGCGTAGCGGCTGCGGACTCAGTCCAGCGGCGTCATAGTTGGGGAAGGGCCGCTCACGGGCAGGGGGATTTCATCAGGGGCTGGGGGTACTGTGGGGGGAGGGGTCTGGGGCATGTGAGCCCACCGAAGGGGAGCCTATTTCACAGGCCGGGTCTGCGAGCGGCCGCAGCCATGTTGCACAGCGCAGCCGCTGTGCACATGCACGGCCACGGACCTGGCAATTCTCTGGGCCTTATCAGCAGCTAGAGCCGGGTGCTGTACGCTGCCTTCCTGCTAGCCCCAGTAAAAGGGGGATCGGTGGCCATTTACGCCATTTTCTCTGGCGTAAAACGCCACTGTTCCCACGCCGGCGTGGAGTCATAGCCCCAGAACGGAGAATCCAGCCCGTGGTATCCCCTCTCATGAACAGATTAGTTTATCAGGAGAAGGGGCTAAATGCTAACTGGGAACTAGCAAATGATTTTTAAAATCTCATTGTGTGGAATACAGATGAGCTGGGAAATACTTCAAAGGGGATATTGTACTCCTTTCCCCTTTGAAAAGAAATCCCTGTTTACAACTTTTATCATGTGCAGTATTCATCCAGTGAAGAAAGAGTTAATACTTCTGGATTTATTTTTAAAAATTGAGCATTCTCTGTGGCCAATTGATTGTTGACGTCATATGTATTCGTGATCCTGAATTGCTTCCACATCACAAAAACCCATTCCTCCACAAATTGATTTATTTTCTCGTAGGTAGCTTTCTGCCTGTGTCCCTTCATATTGGTCGGTGACTAGACAAATTGGTGTTGGGCCATCACGTCTCATCACCTCCCCACCCCCCAACCCAAAGTATTCCAATCTTTGATCTGTTTGTACTGCCACATTATCACAAAATAAGGGCCCTTTATTTTCTCAAATAAATTTAGAGTACCCAATTATTGTTTTCCAATTAAGGGGCTTTTAGTGTGGCCAATTCAACTACCCTGCACATTTTTGGGGCTTTTGGGGGTGGGACCCCACGCAGACAGGGGGTGAATGTGCAAACGCCACATGGACAGTGACCCGGGGCCGGGATTGACCCCGGGTCCTAGGCACTATGAGACAACAATGCTAACCACTGTGCCACCATGGTGCTCTTGTAAGGGCTGTTTGTTTCCAATTTTAAACCTTTGCTGTCTGTTTCCAATTAAATCAGAGACTTTTGCACCCACTTGGCCATTTTAATTTCACCTGTAATTTTTTTAATAAAACTTCACAATTGGTTCCAAGATCTGACTGACATCAATTGCACTGGATATTGCATTAGATTTTGCCGTCAAAACAACATTGAGGATAATTGCACTCCCAACATTTATGTGTAAATGGTACAGCAATTTCAGGTGAAGAACAGATTCACAACTAAATGTGAATACCATTGAAGTTGCTATCTGAGTTGCAGCGCTTCACCATTAGTTTAGTTAAAATGGCACCTCCTGTCTGCTTCATGATTGACATGTATTGAATGTCATGTAGCTACTGCTTTTGCTGGTATACACAAACTATAGTTGCCAGTGAATTAAGTCTTGTAACCCTTTTAACGATGTTGTAACTATTGATTACTGCCATTCAACCTCTCTGGTCCTGAAGAATAACTTTCACAACTGTAGAGATTCGTTCCTTCAAGTAATCAGTGGAGATTTTAAAAATATCAAGTTTAACATTTTTAAACACTTTTGTTAATTTCCTTTGTCTTTTTTCTCTCAAAGCCAATCTTTCTTTCCCCCAGTTGCCATTTTTTGTACCTGATTTGATGTTGAATTCACCCACACGAATGCATACTTCCTTCTCAGTCCTTGCACAGTTTATTTGACAATCCTTCCATCTAATTGGTGAAAAGAATATTGGGCATGATACTGGCATCATCATGACCGACCTGATGATGCAGCAAGGCCATTGAGTCTTGTGAGAGGCTTCTCGTGGGATTTGCGTCGCTCGAAACATCTCAAGAGATGTGGTGATCTGGATCTAATCCTCGCTGGGTGAGATCCAGATGAGCATGTTTAAGTGAGTCATTCGCCTCATATAAATATGTCTGCGCTGGATTCTCCCACCGCCCTGGACTTAACAGTCATGCTGGGAAGACCTTGCCAGGATGCCATTTAGCACTGGTCCACACAAACGCGGACCATACGCAACGGCACCTTGGGAGGGTCTCCCAGGCCATTATAGATCTCTGGCAGGGTGTACCCTGGCACTCCCGCTGGCACCCAAGCACCTTGGCACTGCCACCTGGACAACCTGGCAGTGTCACCCTGGCAGGGCCAGGGTTCCCAGATGGCACTCCCATTGCACCAGGGTGCCAGACTGACAATGCCATGGTGCACTGGCATCAAGTTCCTGTGCCAGGGGTCAGACCTGGGTGCCTTGCCCACAAGAGGTGGGATTGGGGGGGGGGGGTGCTCCAGGAACCCGCAAGAGGTAAGTTGAGTGCAGTGGGGGAACCGGAAGCCACAGTGGGATATCTGAGGGTGGTCAAAAGATCGGGGCGGCCTTTAAAATTGGCGCCCCGATCCACGAGTCCTCTTCCTGCGCTGGTGAGTTGAGCCCATCAGTGCAGGAAATTATGTAAGTGTGATCCGGATGGGGCATTTCCCACTGAGGCCAGAATAACCCCAGCAAAGTGTTGTTGCATGGCAGGGTCTTTCAGAGCGCTGAGTTACCAAGAAGCATCCTGCTAAACGTGCCGGAAGCAGCACTGTTTTCGTCCCGTTGAATCGTGCCCATTGTCTGTCCTGATTACTCACATTCCAGATGCCCTGTTTTGCTCACTGTGCCACTCTGAGCTCACACTTAAAGCAAAAATGTTTTGAGCTTAAGGGGACAGGGACAAGTCTTAACAAACTGCAAATGTGATCAGATGCCCTGCTGCAGCAAATTCTGGGCACAATGGCTCGAAGTGTGAATGAAGATAGAGCTAAAGGGAATGGGGACTAACTGCAGCTGCAAAAATGATAGGATATTTCAAGGCTTTGGGGTCACAGTGTATTCTGCACTGCAATCTCAGAATGGCACAGATTGTTTTGATTCCTTCCAAGTTCAATTGGTGAAATGTGGGGGCAAAAGACCAGGAAAATGAGAACTACTTGCAACTGCAGAGCAGTTTTCACAGCTGCATGACATCACAAAACACTTTACTGCCAATGAAGCAGTATCCGCAGTGCAACCACAGTTGAAATGTAGAAAATCAGGCTTGCTCATTTGTGCACAGAAAGATCCTGCAAATAGTAATGTGATAATGACCAGATCATCTCTTTAAGTGATATTGACTGAGGGATAGATATTGACTAAGGCACCAGGAAAAGTCCCCATTTCCTCTCTGAAATAGAACCATCTTTGTGTCCACTTGAGTGGGCTGTTATGGGCGAGGTGTTTTCAGAACCCCAAAATGTATCATGGAGTTCAACCAACCTCTCCCTTTAATGGATTGTTGCTTTTGAAGCACAAGGCTTGTTCCCCAGGTGTGATATTACAATTATGGACACGTGGTTTTTAAAACAAAACAATGTTTATTCCATGAACTCAAATTAACCTATTAAATATACATTGGATCTCTTAACACCCCTTACTTCAAAGATAACCCCGGAAATAATACAACACTAAATAATCCCTCAGAATGTTCCTTCAAACATCCAAAAGGCTTCAAACCTTCAAAACAGTAACACACCAGGTCACAGAATATATATATTTTCTGTTTGATGGCAGAGATATATCAGCTTTGTTGACTTCAGCTCCAGCACCTTGCTTTTCTTCCTGGAGCTCTCTGGAAACACACAGACACACCCAAGCTGATTTTTAAAACTGGCTTTCTCCCTTCAAGCAGCTCACAGCAAACCAGAACTTCTCAAGCTGCTGGCTCAAACTGGCTTTCTCCTTTTAAGCAGCTCACAGCAAAACAGCCAGGCACTTTTAAGCTGCTCTCAGCAAAATCAGCCAGGCACTTTTCAGCTGCTCTTCACCCAAACAGCCAGGCACTTTTCAGCTGCCCTCAGCAAAACTGAAACCAAAAGCAGAAGTGAGCTCATCTCCCCCAACCTCTGACATCACTTCAGTAATATGATCATCTCCATTCCTGAGAGGTAAACATCCATTTCTTAAAGGCACTCTCGCATGACACCTCTCCCCAAGAAAAAAAAACCCATCAACTTCAAGATGGTTTCATTTTTCACTTTTGCACCATCGACTAAGAAATGCACACAGTAAAAATACTTTTTCGTTTCACAAAAAAAACCACACGCAAACAGGCATAATAATATAGTCCATTTTTCTTTGCTCTTCTTCCTCCAACCAAAATCTTTCTCGATTGACAGTCTGTTTGAACAAGAAAGTCTCTATGCGATCCATCCATTCCTCTACTCCTTGGCATTTCTCTTTAAAATCAGATACTTTAGTTCAATCTGGCCACAGAGACCCTTGCAATTCTCCAATACAGGAGCATTGGTTACCACAGTTTTCAGGCAGTCAAATGCCTGTTGAAAGTCTGCTGTCCATTGAAATTTTTGACGTTTCTTTAGCAAGTCCATCAGTGGAGTAATCACGCCACAAAAGATTTGCACAAATGTTCGATCAAATCTACTCATGCTAAGAAATCGCATTATTTCCCTTCATCTTGAGGGTATCGGAAACTCCTCAAGGAAAGTGACTTGGGCTTCTCCAAATTCACTTTCGGCTAGGTTCATCACCAAACCCACCGCCTGAAGTCGATCGAAGAACTCCATACGATGTTTTAAATATTCTTTCCATGTCTGGAAGTTGGAAATAAAAGCAGATTGTCCCATTTTCGCAATGCAATCCTTCAAACGTGGGATAGGATAAGAGTCCGTTCTTGTAACTGCATTCACCTTTCGATAGTCCACGCACAGCCGTGGGTACCGTCTGGTTTAGGTACCATCACTATAGGTGAGCACCATTGGCTGCAACCCACTTCAATTATGCCATTTTTAAGCATACTCTCAATCTCTCTGTTAACCTGTGCCAATTTTAAAGGATTAAGTCGATATGGATGTTGTTTGATAGGAACAGTATTTCCCACATCTACATCATGTATAACCATTTTAGTACTTCCCAATTTATCTCTACAAACTTGCCCATGTGATATCAATAACTCTTTCAGGTCAGTTCGTTTTTCCTCTGGAAGGTAACTTAACAATTTATCCCAATTTTTAAGAACATCCTCATTTTCCAATTTAATTTGAGGTCTGTCAAATTCACAGTCATCTGGATTTGGTTCGTCACTTTGAGTTATAAGCATTAAAACCTCCTTTTTCTCTCCTTCCCTTTCAAAGTACCTTTTTCAGCATATTCATACGGTCCACAAAACCTAGCTTTTAAAGGCTCACTTACCACTGGTAACAAGACTATCCCCACTGGCAAAACTCCGAACTTTGGATTTCTTGTCCGCCACCCGTTTCATCACATTTTGTGCAACTTTCAAATGTTGTCTCGCCAATTCACCTGCTCTATTTAATCGTTCCCTAAAATTTGACACGTAATCCAATAGTGTAATTTCCGATTTTTCACCCACCAATTTTTCCTTAATCAATTTAAGTGGTCCTTTTACCTCATGGCCAAAAATTAGTTCAAAAGGACTAAATTTGGTAGACTCATTAGGTGCATCCCTAATTGCAAACAATATGAATGGAATTCCTTTATCCCAATCCTCTGGATAATCTTGACAATACACCCTCAACATTGTCTTTGATGTCTAATGCCACCTTTCTAATGCTCCCTGTGATTCTGGATGGTATGCAGTTGATTTAAATTGTTTCATTCCTAAGCTATCCATAACTTCTTTGAATAACTTTGAAGTAAAATTTGATCTTTGATCCGATTGAATTTCTGTGGGTACTCCATATCTAGTAAAGAATTTAAGTAACTCCTCCACAATCCTTTTAGCTGTAATATTACGTACTGGAACGGCCTCTGGAAACCTATTACACCCATTATAGTCAAAAGATATTGATCCCCGCTTTTTGTTTCAGGAAACGGTCTGACACAATCAATTAGGACCCTCGTAAAAGGTTCCTCAAATGCTGGAATGGGTATTAAGGGCGCTGGTTTTATCACTGCTTGAGGTTTCCCTATCACTTGACATGTATGACATGATTGACAAAATGTTTCATGTCTCTTCCACCCTCGTGGATTTATTTTTTAGTCTGAGGTACAGTCTCCTTATTATCTACCATCAGATCAGCTTTACCACTTGAGTATTTCTCAAGTCCCCAGTTTCTATCCCTCACAGGCTGAAACTGATGTGGGAAACCAAACTTTGATTTACGAACTAATTCATAATCATCTGCCATTTCTGCTGCTAATCTCGCAGTTTTAACCCTCTGCTCTTCCACATGAGTTCTCACTACATCAGGAATTGAATTTTTAAACTCCTCCAAAAGTATAATTTCTCTGAGCGCTTCATACTTTTGGTCTATTTTCAAAGCCCTTATCCACCTATCAAAATTACTTTGTTTGATCCTTTCAAACTCCATGTATGTTTGACCCGGTTCTTTCCTTAAATTTCTAAACCTTTGTCTGTAGGCTTCAGGCACTCGTTCAAATGCACCGAAGATGGATTTTTTCACCTCCTCATTTGTCTCAGGTACCGATTGAATTTCTGTGGGTAGTCCATATCCTGTAAAGAATTTAAGTAACTCCTCCACAATCCTTTTAGCTGTAATATTACGTACTGGAATGGCCTCTAGAAACCTAGTAGACATATCCATTACAGTCAAAAGATATTGATTCCTACTTTTTGTTTTAGGAAGCCGTCCTACACAATCGATTAGGACCCTTGTAAAAGGCCCCTCAAATGCTGGAATGGGTATTAAGGGTGCTGGTTTTATCACTGCTTGAGGTTTCCCTATCACTTGACATGTGTGACATGATTGACAAAATTTAACTACACCTTTATGTAGTCCAGACCAACAAAAATGTTTCTGGATTTTAGCTTGAGTTTTCCTTATTCCCAAATGACCTCCCACTGGTACATCATGTGCAACTCACAACACATCCTTTCTATATCCTACCGGCAATACTACTTGATGAACTTCTGCCCACTTTTCATCTGCCTGCATATGTACAGGTCTCCATTTTCTCATCAAGACATCACTTTTACTGTAATAACACTCTGGTATACTCCCAGATTCCTCTTCCGTATATGCTTCCTGATATATCCGTTTTATTTCTACATCTTTCTGTTGTAACTTTCCTGAACTAAAAATATCAGCCTCATCCGCCACCTGTTCTTGTTCTTTTTCAACCATCTGATCAAAAATCATTTCTGATAATTGCACTTCAACTTCATCTTCACTCTTTGATTTCTCCTCTTGTTTTAACCTGTGACTTTTTTTTTTAACCTGCAATCCGGAGAAATCCCAGGATATTTGTCCTTCAACCCTTCAGATGTCTGATTTTCCACTGGCTTATCAACCACAGTAGGCATCACTCCCACCTGCGATCCAGCTATATCATTACCCAAGATAAACTGTATTCCTGGACAAGATAGTTTATCTATTACTCCTACTACCACTTCACCACTCTTCACTGGACTTTCCAACCTTACCTTATATAATGGAACGCTACTCCTCTCACCCTGAATTCCACATATCACCACCTTTTCTGGCAACATTCTTCCCAAACTACATAATTCCTCATCTCTTGCCATTAAAGATTGACTAGCCCCTGTATCTCTTAAAATTGTGACTTCTTTACCTGCTCCTCCTGATACACGAGTAAACTTTACCCACACAAGTAAATTCTTTAAAGACATCTGGCACCTTCTTAATAATCACTTCTTGAACAGGCTGTACAATCGTTTGCACCTCCTTTGCTTCCCTTGGGCTTTCCTTGACCACTCTAACAAATCCCACTGTCTTATCCTCTTTTGCCACATCAGCCTTCCCAGTGCTTTTCTTCAACCACCAACATTGTGACTTTACATGGCCTAGTTTATTACAGTGAAAACATTTGAAACTTTTCCACCCTCCTGGATTTCTTTTTTAATCTGAGGTACACTCTCTTTATTGTCTCCCACCAGATCACTTTTACCTTTACCACTTGAGTATTTCTCATGTTTCCAGTTTCTCACTGGCTGAAACTGATGTCGGAAACCAATCTTTGATTTATGAACTAATTCATAACCATCTGCCATTTCAGCTGCTAATCTCGCAGTTTTAACCCTCTGTTCTTCCACATGAGTTCTCACTACATCAGGAATTGAATTTTTAAACTCCTCCAAAAGTATAATTTCTCTGAGAGCTTCATACGTTTGGTTTATTTTCAAAGCCTTTATCCACCTGTCAAAATTACTCTTTTTGAGCCTTTCAAACTCCATGTATGTTTGACCAAATTCTTTCCTTAAATTTCTAAACCTTTGTCTGTAAGCTTCAGGCACTAGCTCACATGCACTTAAGATGGATTTCTTCACCTCCTCATACGTTCCAGATACCTCCTCCGGTAGTGATGCAAACAATTCACAAGCTTGACCTACCAGCTTTGTTTGAATCAGTAATACCCACATGTCCTGTGGCCATTGCATTTGTTTAGCTACCTTCTCAAATGAAATGAAAAAGGCGTCTACCTCCTTCTCGTCAAACCTTGGCAATGCTTGGACATATTTAAATAGATCTTCACTACGTCTTCGACTATGATGCTCTGTCTCATTATCCTCATCCATCTCCTCCAACTGTACGTGTCCCTTTGCGTCTGCCAATTTTAACTGATTTTCATGTTTCAGAGCCATTTTCCGAAGTTCAAACTCTCTCTCGTATTCCCTTTCATCTCTATCTCTGTCTTTGTTTCTTTCTTCTCTCTCCTTTTCTTTTTCCTCTCTATCTCTATCTTTTTATTTTTCTTTCATTGCATATTCAAGCCGCTTTAATTCTTTTTCATGTTCAAGTTGCTTTAATTCTTTTTCATGTTCAAAATGCTTAATCTGCAACTGGAGCTTTGCCATATCTAATGAGTCAGAATGTATCACAGGCAAACGTAAATGCACAGATACTGCGTTAAGTACTTCATATTTTCGTATTTTGCTAAGCAGTGTTAACTGCAATGTTTTTTGCCAAATCTAACAGTCTGTTTTTAGTCTCTGTTCGTAAGGTATCACGTGTCACCGCATCCAACCCCAACAACTTCTGAGCCTCCGAAAGAGCCATTGTTCACAACATTCTCCCCACTTAAACTAAAATACCACACTGGAAAAGAAACAATCCTTCACTGTCTTTAAGTTCACAAAAGCCAATCCAATAGATAGTCTTTTATCCCCCTCGAGCCCCCAGTTGTTATGGGCGAGGTGTTTCAGAACCCCAAAATGTATAATGGCGTTCAACCAACCTCTTCCTTTAATGGATTGTTGCTTTTGAAGCACACGGCTTGTTCCCCAGGTGTGATATTACAATTATGGCATGTGTTTTTTAAAACAAAACAATGTTTATTCCATGAATTTAAATTAACCTATTAAATAAACACTGGATCTCTTAACACCCCTTACTTCAAAGATAACCCCGGAAATAATACAACACTAAATAATCCCTCAAAATGTTCCTTCAAACATCCAAAAGGCTACAAACCTTCAAAACAATAACACACCAGGTCACAGAATATATATATTTTCTGTTTGATGGCAGAGATATATCAGCTTTGTTGACTTCAGCTCCAGCACCTTGCTTTTCTTCCTGCAGCTCTCTGGAAGCCCAAGCTGCTTTTTCAAACTGGCTTTCTCCCTTCAAGCAGCTCACAGCAAACCAGAACTTCTCAAGCTGCTGTCTCAAACTGACTTTCTCCTTTTAAGCAGCTCACAGCAAAACAGCCAGGCACTTTGAAGCTGTTCTCAGCAAAACCAGCCAGTCACTTTTCAGCTGCTCTCAGCAAAACCAGCCAGGCACTTTTCAGCTGCTCTTAGCAAAACTGAAACCAAAAGCCGAAGTGAGCTCATCTCCCCCCAACCTCTGACATCACTTCAGTAATACGATCAACTCCATTCCTTAAATGTATATTGCTTAAACATCCATTTCTTAAAGGTACTCTCACAATGCAGGGCTGAGGACACCTCAATTTAACACTTTATTTGAAAAGCAGCTCCTCTGACAGTGCAGCTTTCCCTCACTACTGCACTGGTGTGTCAGCCTAGATTTTGTGCTCAAGTCTTTTGGAGTGGGTCTTGAACACACAATGCTGTGATTCAGAGCCATGTTCATTTTCTATTAATTCATGGGGTGTGATCTTCGTTGGCTAGATCAGCCTTCTTTTCCCATCATTAATTGCCCTTGCAAAGGTGGTGGTGAGCTGCCTTCTTGAACCAGTGCAGTCCACAATGCTGTTAGGGAGGGAGTTCCAGGGTTTTGACCCAGCGACAATGAAGGAACGGTGATGTGTTTCCAAGTCCAGGTGGTGACTGAATTGGACGGAAACTTCCGGGTGGTGGTGTTCCCAGGTATCTGCTGCTCTTGATGTTCTCGACGGTAGTGGTTGTGGGTTTGGGAGGTGCTGCCCAAGGAATCTTGGTAAGATCCTGCAAGTGCATCTTGTAGATGGTGCACACGGCTGCTATTGTGTGTCGTTGGTGGAAGGAGTGAATGTTTGTGGAAGGGGAAGCAGTCAGGTGTGCTGCTTTGTCCTGGAATATGTTGAGCTTCTTTGAGTGTTGTTGGAGCTGCACTCATCCAGGCAAGTGGGGAATTTTACATCACACTCCTGACTTGTGCCTTGTAGATTGGACAGACTTTGGGGAGTCAGGAGGTGATTTACTCACTGCAGGATTTCTAACTTCTGATCTGCTCTTGTAGCCACAGTATTTATATATCTACTCCAGTTCAGTTTCTAGTCAATGGTAGCCTCCAATGAATGCCAAGGGGCGATGGTAGATTCTCTCTTGTTGGAGGTGGGCATTGCCTGGCATTTGTGTGATGGGTATGTAACTTCCCACTTGTTAGCCCAAGCCTAGATATTGTCCAGGCCTTGCCCATTTGGACTTGGACTACTTCAGTGTCTGAGGAGTCACGAATGATGCTGAACATTGTGAAATCATCAGTGAACACCCCCACTTCTGACCTTATAATGGAAGGGAGGCCATTGATGAAGCAGCTGAAGGTGGTTGGCCCTAGGACACTACCCTAAGGAATTCCTGCAGTGATGTCCTGGAGCTGAGATGATTGACCTCCAACCACCATAACCATCTTCCTTTGTGCCAGGTATGACTCCAACCAATGGAGAGTTTTGCCTTTGATTTCCATTGACTCCAGTTTAGCTGGGGCTCCTTGACACCATACTTGGTTGAATACTGCCTTGATGTCAAGGGCAGTCACTCTCACCTCACCTCTGGCATTCAACTCTTTTGTCCATGTTTGAACCAAGGCTGTAAAGAGGTCAGGAGCTGAGTGACCCTGGCGGAACCCAAACTGAGCCTCTGTGAAAAGGTTATTGCTGCGTAAGTGCCAATTGGTAACACTGTTGATGACTCCTTCCATCACTTTGCTGATGATGGAGAGTAGACTGTTGGGTGGTAATTGCCTGGGTTAGACTTGTCCTGTTTCTTGTGTACAGGACACACCTGGGCAACTTTCCACATTGCCAGATAGATGCCAATGTTGTAGCTGTATTGGAACATCTTGGCAAGGGGTGCGGCAAGTTCTGGGGCACAAGTCTTCAGTACTATTGCCGGAATATTGTCAGGGCCCTTAGCCTTTGCAGTATCCAGTGCCTTCAGCCGTGGAGTGAATTGAATTAGCTAGAAACAGGCAGCTGTGATGCTGAGGACCTCTGGAGGAGACCGTGATGGATCATCCACTTAGGACTTCTGACTGAAGACTATTGCGAATGCTTCAACCTTGCGTTGTGCACTGATGTGCTGGGCTCCTCCATCATTGAGGATCATAATTGAGGTGATATTTCTAGCGCCTCCTCCTTCAGTGAGTTGTTTTATTGTCCACCACCATTCACAGCTGGATGCGCAGAACTTAGGTCTGGTTCCTTGGTTTGGGATCGTTTAACTCTATCACTTGTTGCGGTTTAGCTTCACCAGGTTGACACCTCATTTTTCGGTATGCCTGATATGGCTCTTGGCATGCCCTCCTGCACTCTTCATTGAACCAGGGTTGATGCCCTGGCTTGGTGGTGATGGTAGACTGGGGGATATGCCGAGCCATTAGGTTGCAGATTGTGGTTGAATACAATTCTGCTGCTGCTGAGGGCCCCCAGCGCCTCATAGTTGCCTAGTCTTGAGTTGCTAGATCTGTTCAAAATATCCTATTGAGCACGGTGGTAGTGCCACACAGCACGACGGAGGGTATCCTCAATGGGAAGTGAAGATGGGACCTCTCCACAAGGACTGTGCGGTTGTCACTTCTACTGATACTGTCCTGGAAAGATACATCTTCAGTTTAGGATGTGATCAAGTGTGCTCTTCCCTATTGTTAGTTCCCTCACCACCTGTTCCAGACCCAGTCTAGCAGCTATGTCCTTTATGCCTCAACCAGTTCGGTCAGTAATGGTGCTACTGAGACACTCTCGGAGAAGTCCCCTACCCAGAGTACTTTCTGTGCATTTGCCACCCTCAATGCTTCCTCCAAGTACTGGTTCATCAGCTGAGGGGGGTTGTGGTGGTTGGTGCTGTATGTGGCAATCAGCAGGAAGTTTCCTTGCCTGAGACAGTCTGGAGTCGATGTTGATAACCTACTCACAGGGAACTTCCTCCCTACTGTGTCACACCTCTGCTGGTGGCATGGTGATGGTGATGTCTGGGACATTATTTGTCAGGTATGAGTCCGTGAGTATGACCAGGACAAGGCTGTTGCTTGACTAGTCTGTGAGACAACTCTCCTAATTTTGGCATTAGTAAGGAGCAGAGGGCCGTCAGGACTGGGTTTGCCATTGTCGATGCTGGGTGTGTCCGGTTCTTTTTCTAGACACTGGAAAGCTTGGAGAGGCTCACTAGGCCATTTCAGACCAAACCGCAATGCTGTGGACTCTGGAATCACATGTAGGCCAGGCCAGAACAGGAAAGAAGGGCAGATTTCCTTCCCTAAAGGACATTAGAGAACCAGATGGGTTTTATAACAATCGGTAATGGTTTCATGGTTATCATTAGAATTTTAACTCCAGATTTTAAAACATTCTAATGTCACCATCTGTCATGGCGGGATTTGAACCCAGGTCCCCAGAGCATTACCCTGGATTTCTGGATTGCAAGTCCAGCAACAATACCATTCTCAGCCACCTCCCCTCAGTGGTACCTATTGAGCCCCGGCTGACATCTTGTCATATCTTTCCTTATCTTTTTCCAATGACCAATATCAAATTTATAAATTCCTCTAAACGTCTCTTACCATGAATCCACACGGTGCCTTGTACGACACCATGTACAAACAAGAGATTAAAATCATAGAAGCTGACAGATAGCCTTTTGAGTTTAATTAGATGGGAGGTATTCACAGCAGACTGTGGCACCCCTGAACAGAGGTAGCTGCATTCAAAGCTCAGGCTAGGTTGAATTTTTCAGTGGTGCATTGACAGTTTCACAATAAAAGCTGCATCATCAGAACTTCAGAAGAGCTAAGCTGTAGGTCGGCTCATTTCAGTTGCCGACCGAGGAGTTAATACCCAGAAAATTCAAGTCAGGACATCCCAGAGTAATTTACAGACGTGTGTGCATTTGCGTGTGCATACATGTGTGTGTGTGCATGTGTATGTGCATGTGTGTATGCATGTGCATGCATGCATCTGTGTATATGCGTGTGTGTGCATGTATGTATGCATGCGAGTCTGTGTGCATGTGCATGCATGCGTGTGTGTGTAGATGTGTGTATGAGGATGTGTGCATGCCTCTGTGTTTGTGTGTGCATGAATGTGTATATGTGTGTGTACATCTGTGTGTGTGTGTACATGTGTGTATATATCTGTATGTGTTTATGTCTGTGTGTATGTATCTTTATATGTGTGTGTGTATATGTGTGCGTGTGTATGTATCTGTATGTGTTTATGTCTGTGTGTATGTATCTGTACGTGTGTGTGCATGTGTGCGTATCTGTGTGTGTGCATGTATCTGAATGTGTGTATGTCTGTGTGTGTGTGTGACCATAAGACCGTAAGACATAGGCACAGACTTAAGCCACTCGGCCCATCGAGACTGCTTCACCATTTAATCATGGCTGATATTTTTCTCATCTCCATTCTCCTGCTTATCCCCATAACCCCTGATCCCCTTATTAATGAAGAACCTATCTATCTCTGTCTTAAAGACACTCAGTAATTTGGCCACCAGAACCGTCTGTGGCAAAGAGTTCCACAGATTCACCACCCTCTGGCTGAAGAAATTACTCCTCATCTCTGTTTTAAAGGATCGTCCCTTTAGTCTGAGATTGTGTCTTCTGCTTCTAGTTTTTCCTACAAGTGGAAACATTCTCTCCACGTCCACTCTATCCAGGCCTCGCAGTATCCTGCAAGTTTCAATAAGATCCCCCCTCATCCTTCTAAACTCCAACGAGTACAGACACAGAGTCCTCAACT
This sequence comes from Scyliorhinus torazame, assembly GCF_047496885.1. Taxonomy (NCBI): domain Eukaryota; kingdom Metazoa; phylum Chordata; class Chondrichthyes; order Carcharhiniformes; family Scyliorhinidae; genus Scyliorhinus; species Scyliorhinus torazame. The sequence goes on along the minus strand of NC_092708.1, from coordinate 208,299,039 downwards.
GTTCCTCATACGACAAGCTCTTCATTCCAGGGATCATTCTTGTGAACCTCCTCTGGACCCTTTCCAAGACCAGCACATCCTTTCTTAGATACAGGGCCCAAAACTACTCACAGTCCTCCAAATGGGGTCTGACCAGAGCTCATACAGCCTCAGAAGTACATCCCTGCTCTTGTATTCTGGTGTATGTGTGTATGTAACTGTGTGCGTGTATGTCTGTGTCTATATGTGTGTGTATATCTTTGTGTGTGTATGTGTTTATCTGTGTGTTTCTGTGTGTGTATCTGTGTGTGTATCTGTGTGTGTTTGTATCTGTGTTTCTGTACGTGTGTGTATCTCTGTGTGTCTATGTGCTTGTGCGTATATGTGTGCGTCTGTCTGTGTGTGTGTCTGTGTGTGTGTATCTGTGTGTTTAATCATGTGTCTGTGTATGTTTCTGTGTGTTAGTGTGTATCCGTGTGTATGCGTATCTCTGTGTGTCTGTGTGTATCGGTGTTTGAGGGGCGGCATGGTGGCACAGTGGTTAGTACTGAGGACCCTCGTCCGATCCCGGCGCCTGTCTGTGTGGAGTTTCCACATTCTTCCTGTGTCTGCGTGGGTCTCACCCCCACAAGTCAAAGTTGCGCAGGTAGGTGGATTGGCAACGCTAAATTGCCCCTTAATTGGAAAAAAAATGAATTGGGTATATCATAGAATTTACAGTGCAGAAGGAGGCCATTCAGCCATCGAGTCTGCCCCGGCCCTTGGAAAGAGCACCCTACTTAAGGACTCTGCAGCTGTGAAGCAACTGTGCTAACCACTATGCTACTGTGCAATGGAATTTAAATTAAAAATATATTTAAGTGTGTGTATGTGCATGTGTTTGTGTGCGTGCGTATGTGTCTGTGTGTGTATGTGTCTGTGTGTGCTCGTGACTGTATGTGTCTGTGCGTGCGTGTGTCTGTGTGTGTGTGTGTGTGTGTGTGTGTGTGTGTGTGTCCTTACCCGCAAGTGATTATTTCCTCATTTCTGGTGATTTTTATAAGCAAAGAAGGTTGTTTATTATCGCAGTCTTTCCGCTGATGTTTCAAAATACCGTCTCGATCACTTGTCTCACTCACACTATCACACACGCAAAGATTAGATCCAGATGAAGCTAAAACTGTAATTATAAATGGTATTTCTAAGTTGGTCTTTGTATGTCATTCATGTTTGAGTTCATGCTTTAGTTGGAGTGAAACGGTGTGATTTTCCGGGCTCTTTGGTTGCGGGCGCAAATCCCATCATGGTTGCAAAATATCACGGGAGGCCAAAAACAGGGGGGGTGGGAGGGGTGGGGGGGGGGGGTGAGGGGGGGGGGTGGTGGGGGTGGGGGGGGTGGGAGGGGTCTGTTGGTGCAGGGCTTATGAAGTGGAGGGGGAAGGGTGTGATGTGATGAGACTGAGGAAGGTCGGCCTCAGGGGCCGGTTGGACGAGACTCTGAATGAAAAGGCAGGACGGTGACCAGCCTGGCGGCGGGTGGGGGATGGAAATGGGCAAGCATTTAAAATTCATGTGTAAAGACTTGACAGCAGTGATATCTCGGGGATGATGCAGCCTGAGTAGGGACTGTGTCTTTCGGTCTTGCCTGTACATGATTGAGAGAGTAATTGTGCCCTCGAACATTCCCGAGACTCATGCTCATCAAACTAATTGGCCACCATGAGTTAATCCTGAACAATGTCAGCTGTCCACATTCTCAAAGTCGGAGGGCGCGATTCTCCACTCCCACACCGGTTGGGAGAATCGCCTGGGCCGCCGAAATTTCCGGGGACGCCGGTCCGACGCCCTCCCGCGATTCTCCCGAGAGGCGGGAACGGGCCAGTCGAGTTTCGCAGGCCGCAGGCCGGAGAATCGCCGGAGATACCCAAAATGGCGATTCTCCGGCACCCCCGCTATTCTGAGGCCCGGATGGGCCGAGCGGCCAGGCCAAAACGGCGGGTTCCCCCCGGCGCCGTCCACACCTGGTCGCTACAGTCGTGGGCGGTGCGTGAACGCTGGGGCGGCGGCATGTGGGGGGGCGAGGAGGGATCCTGCACCGGGCTTCACCTGCAATGTGGGGTGGCCCGCGATCGGTGCCCACCAATCGTCGGGCCGTCCTCTCTGAAGGAGGACCTACTTCCTTCCGCGGCCCCGCAAGATCCGTCCCCCATCTTCTTGCGAGGCGGATTTGGACAGGACGGCAACCACGCATGCGCGGATGACGTCCGTTATGCGGCGCCGGCCGCGTCATCTATTCGGCGCCGCTTTTACGCGGGCGACTAGGCCTGGCGCGGGTAGATGACGTGGCCCCGATACTGGCCCATTGTCAGGGCCTGAATCGGTCGGGACCGGGGCCGTTCCGCGCCGTCGTGAACCTCGACGGCGTTCACGACGGCGCGGCCACTTCGGCGCGGGAGTGGAGAATCCCGCCCTAGGCTCCCCCAAAAGAGTTCAAAGTCAAGGATATGGATGAAAACTCAGATTTCAAGGATAAAACGTTGGGTGCAGGGGATCGAGAGGGAAGATGTAAGCATAATTACCGGATCCCAATGCCTGTCATAGAGGATCCAATGGCTCTCAGCTCTCAAGCTCACATAATTGTCCGTTGACCCTGGGCTGGATTCTCTCAAAATGGGACTGTCCCCACGCCGGCGTAAAAACGGTGGAGTTTTACTCCAGAAACTCAGAGAAACAACTTGGGCTAATTCAATGCCCCTGCATGGGGCTAGCAGGGACCCGGAGTAATTCACGCAGCGGATATGGGCGCCTGCACTTCCAGTTTGGAGTCTGCGCATGCGCACGGCGGCGGCCTCCAGTGGCCACGGCAAGCTCCATAGCGGAGCCAGCCGGAAAAATGAGACCCCCCAATCGACCACACGCCTGAACATCAAACTGCGCAGATCTAACCCCCGGCCGCCTATAAGGCAGATCTAACCCCCAGTGTCCGATCCGCCTGCCCGCGACCAGGGCGGCAGAGGACTGAGCCCGCAGCCGCCACACCAGCATTCTGACTGGCAATAGGTGGTTAGTTCCACGCCGTCGGGAACTCGGCCAGTCGGGTGCGGAGGATTGCTGGGCAGGCCTCTGTCAGTGGGCTCCCAGCCGTGCAGCGTACTCCGCGGTCAAGCCGATTTTCAGGTCCCGGGGAATCGCCGAACCGACGCCGGGCCCAATTATGGCGTGAGAGTGGATTCTCCGCCCCCGTGCTGCCCGCGATTTTGGCTCACGGCTGCGGAGAATCCAGCCCCCTGTCCATGAGGGATGGGCAACCATTGAAACAACCTGCCAGAATCCCCAGTGATGTATATATTACAGGAGGTAACTACCAGATGGGAGGCCACAGGGGGTTCTGAAGGGGTAAGGGTACTGACCGGGGCTGGTCAAGCAATGAAGTTGGACAGCAGCAGACATAGAAGTGAGCTCGAGCCACCGGGTAAGATGTAGGAGTGGCTGTTTCCAGGACCAGGAGGACAAAGGGTGAGGGGAGGGTCTGAAAGCTGGGGCACCAACTTGACTGTCTCTCCCTCTCTGTCTCAGATCCATCGCAGCTTTCAGAGATCCCGGGATGGAGCCAGTGGAGTGACCAATTCTGCTTATAAAAGCACAGACTCCGGCAGCAATGGACAGCCACAACCAGGGAGAACCCAGTGCCAAAAGGCCAAGGGGGCACAGGGCAGGCTGAAGGGCCGAACGCAGCACAAGCTGAACAGGGGGCTCGAAGAAGAAGAAGGAGACCAAGGGTTTACAGGACCCGTGTGCCGCTCATGGAACTGTCAGACAACATGTGCCGTAGGAGAATCCGCCTCAACAGGGATGCTGTGTGGCACTTGTGTGACTTTTAGCCAACTTTCGATCATGTGGTGGAGGAGGGCACTCGCTCCTTGTAACCATAAAGGTCACGGCAGCCCTTACCCTCTACGTCACGGGACCATTCCAGGGCTCAACGGGTGACCAGCGTACCACATCGCAGTCATCCACCCACAAATGCATCTGTTAGGTCACGGATCCACTCTATGCCAGGATATCGGACTACATAAATTTACACCTAGACCAGACCCATCTGGAGAGAGGGCTGCAGGATTCATCACCATAGCTGGTCTACCACAGCTGCAGGGGGCCATCGATGGAACTCATGTGGCTCGATACGCCCCATGGCATCATGGAGTCCTGTTCATCAACAGGAAGGGGTTCCACTCCCTTAATGTTAGGATGGTCTGTGACCACCAGGTGAGGTTCATGCACGTGTGTGCACATTTCCCAGAGAGCGTGCATAATAGCCTCAGCCTTGGGCAATCTCAAATCCCTGGGAATTTCAATGGTCACCCCAGGTTGCAGCGATGGCTCGTTATGGACAAAGGATACCCGCTGATGTACTGGCTGATGACGCCAGCGCAGAGGCCTGAGACCGACGCAGAGGCACGGTACAATGAGGCTCACAGTGCCACCTGTTCTGTGATTGACTGGTGGATCAGGTTGCTGAAGATGCACTTCTGCTGCCTCGACCATTCCGGTGGGGCCCTGCAGTCTTGTCCTCAGAGGATTTTGCGCATCGTCTTGGTCTGCCATGCCCGACATAACCTGGCACCGCAGTGGGATGACGTCCTTGATGATGGCAAACAGGAGGAGCAGGATGCCTCCCTTGATGAGGAGGTAGTGGAGGGAGAGGGCGAAGAGGAGCTGGAGGATGGAGCTCAGGGCGGGGATGATGGTTTGCATGGGCAGGAGGACCAGGGATACCCTCAATGCTTCCCGCTTTGCACAATGGCACCATCATGTTGTCCGATAGCTCTGCATCCCACATGCCCAAGAGCCTCATGATCACACCACGATTGAGGGAGGAGGTCCACATGAAAACCAAATCTTCAGGATCCTGGGCCTGGGGAGTCCTTGTGCCTGCTCTGCCTGTCAATGCAGGAGAGTGATAACAGCTCGCAGCGGGAAAAGCTCTGATTCTCCTCAGCTTTGACTTATGTCTGACTCCTCTCTGTCTGCTGCCTGTCCGCTGATTCCCGGCTCATGAGCGAGTGAGGTTCAGACCTACATCCCTTTGTCCATAGCACTAGAGGGAATTAGGGTCAAGGGTCTCGGGTTCACTGATTAATGCCAGCGTCCTTCAAGGATGTATGTTATTCTTGGTTTGATTGTGTCTAACTGTTTCCCTTACATTGAGGGCCTGTGAGAAAAGCTGTGTTCAGATGAGGTGAAGACCTACCTCAGTGGGAGGATGGTCAAAGAAGTAAGTCCTTAAAGTTGTGAATAATAAGAAATTTTAATAAGGTGATAAGTGCAATTCTGATATTTCATTATGACCCCCAACAATCTGGGCCTAACTCCACCCATGCCCACTCAGTGCCCCTACAACCCCTTACTCTTGCAAACCCTCCCACTCCACCTCAGTGTATTCTGCACATCTGAAGTGGAGACGGCCTGCTGCCGGAGGTGCCTTTAACAGGCATCCTCTGGAGGACTGGGACCTGGAGGGCACCAGCCTACTTTCTGGGTCATCAATGTTGCCATGTAACCTTGTTCTGCCCACTGCTCCTGAGATGCGCCGGTGTCAGAAAGGTGGGATTCAAAAGGGTTTGTATCTCCCAGGGTCTCCTGGGTGGAAGGCCCAAGCTTTGCTCAAGCGATTCCTCCTCCCTCCAAGTGCTCATGGGCCCCTGGGTTACTCCATGGGATGAAGGGGCAGCTGGAGTGAGTTCCAGAAGCCCCAAAGTTATTTGGTACTGCCAGTCCTGGCGGCCTACAATTGTCAGCACCATGGTGTCGAACCCCTCAATCATAGAACATAGAACATTACAGTGCAGGACAGGCCCTTCGGCCCTCGATGTTGCGCCGACCCGTGAAACCACTCTAAAGCCCATCTACACTATTCCCTTATTGTCCATATGTCTATCCAATGACCATTTGAATGTCCTTAGTGTTGGCGAGTCCACTACTGTTGCAGGCAGGGCATTCCACGCCCTTACTACTCTCTGAGTAAAAAACCTACCTCTGACATCTGTCTGATATCTATCTCACCTCAATTTAAAGGTATGTCCCCTTGTGCTAGACATCACCATCCGAGGAAAAAGGCTCTCACTGTCCACCCTATCCAATCCTCTGATCATCTTGTATGCCTCAATTAAGTCACCTCTTAACCTTCTTCTCCCTAACGAAAACAGCCTCAAGTCCCTCAGCCTTTCCCCATAAGATCTTCCCTCCATACCAGGCAACATTCTGGTAAATCTCCTCTGCACTCTTTCCAATGCTTCCACATCCTTCCTATAATGCGGCGACCAGAATTGCATACAATACTCCAAATGCGGCCGCACCAGAGTTTTGTACAGCTGCAACATGACCTCATGTCTCCTAAACTCAATCCCTCTACCAATAAAAACTAACACACCATGCACCTTCTTAACAACCCTCTCAACCTGAGTGGCAACGTTCAGGGATCTATGTACATGGACACCGAGATCTCTCTGCTCATCCACACTGCCAAGAATCTTACCATTAGCCCAGTACTCAGTCTTCCTGTTATTCCTTCCAAAATGAATCACCTCACACTTTTCTGCATTAAACTCCATTTGCCACCTCTCAGCCCAGCGCTGCAGCTTATCTATGTCCCTCTGTAACTTGTAACATCCTTCTGCACTGTCCACAACTCCACCGACTTTAGTGTCATCTGCAAATTTACTCACCCATCCTTCTACGCCCTCCTCCAGGTCATTTATAAAAATGACAAACAGCAGTAGCCCCAAAACAGATCCTTGTGGTACACCACTAGTAACTGGACTCCAGTCTGAACATTTCCCATCAACCACCACCCTTTGTCTTCTTCCAGCTAGCCAATTTCTGATCCAAACTGCTAAATCACCCTGAATCCCATGCCTCCGTATTTTCTGCAGTAGCCTACCGTGGGGAACCTTATCAAATGCTTTACTGAAATCCATATACACCACATCAACTGCTTTACCCTCATCCACCTGTTTGGTCACCTTCTCAAAGAACTCTATAAGGTTTGTGAGGCATGACCTACCCTTCACAAAACCGTGTTGACTATCTCTAATCAAATTATTCCTTTCCAGATGATTATACATCCTATCTCTTATAAACCTTTCCAGGATTTTTCCCACAACAGAAGTAAGGCTCACTGTCCTATAATTACCGGGGTTATCTCTGCTCCCCTTCTTGAACAAGGGGACAACATTTGCTATCCTCCAGTCTTCTGGCACTATTCCTGTAGACAAAGATGACTTAAAGATCAAGGCCAAAGGCTCAGCAATCTCCTCCCTAGCTTCCCAGAGAATCCTAGGATAAGTCCCATCCGAACCCAGGGGACATATCTATTTTCACAGTTTCCAGAATTGCTAACACCTCCTCCTTATGAACCTCAAGCCCTTCTAGTCTAGTAGCCTGAATCTCAGTATTCAACTCGACAACATTGTCTTTTTCCTGTGTGAATACTGACGAAAAATATTCATTTAGCACCTCTCCTATCTCCTCGGACTCCAAGCACAACTTCCCACTACTGTCCTTGACTGGCCCGACTCTTATCCTAGTCATTCTTTTATTCCTGACATATCTATAGAAAGCTTTAGCATTATCCTTGATCCTACCTGCCAAAGACTTCTCATGTCCCCTCCTGGCTCTTCTTAGCACTCTCTTTAGGTCCTTCCTAGCTAACTTGTAACTCTCGAGCGCCCTAACTGAACCTTCTTGTCTCATCTTTACAAAAGTCTCCTTCTTCCTCTTGACAAGTGTTTTGACTGCTTTAGTAAACCACGGTTCCCTCACTCGACCACTTCCTCCCTGCTTGACAGGTGCATACTTATAAAGGAAACGCAGTAGCTGTTCCTTGAACAAGCTCCACATTTACATTGTGCCCATTCCCTGCAGTTTTCCTCTCCATCCGATGTATCCTAAGTCTTGCCTCATCACATCATAATTGCCTTTCCCCCAGATATGACTCTTGCCCTGCGGTATATACCTATCCCTTTCCATCACTAAAGTAAATGTAATCGAATTGTGGTCACTATCACCAAAGTGCTCACCCTACCTCCAAATCTAACACCTGTCCTGGTCCATTACCCAGTACCAAATCCAATATGGCCTCGCCTCTCGTTGGCCTATCTACATACTGTGTCAGGAAACCCTCCTGCACACATTGGACAAAAACGGACCCATCTAATGTACTCGAACTATAGCGTTTCCAGTCAATATTTGGAAATAACAACTACCCTGTTGCTTTCGCTCCTATCCAGAATCATCTTTGCAATCCTCTCCTCTACATCTCTGGAACTTTTCGGAGGCCTATAGAAAACCCCTAACAGGGTGACCTCTCCTTTCCTGTTTCTAACCTCAGCCCATACTACCTCAGTAGGCGGGTCCTCATCAAACGTCCTTTCTGCCACCGTAATACTGTCCTTGACTAACAATGCCACCCCTCCCCCTCTTTTACCACCTTCCCTGAGTTTACTGAAATGTCTAAATCCCGGCACCTGCAACAACCATTCCTGTCCCTGCTCTATCCATGTCTCCGCAATGGCCACAACATCGAAGTCCCAGGTACCAACCCATGCCGCAATTTCACCCACCTTATTCCGGATGCTCCTGGCATTGAAGAAGACACACTTTAAACCACCTTCCCGCCTACCGGTACACTCCTGCAACTTTGAAACCCTATTCATGACCTCACTACTCTCAACCTCCTGTATACTGGAGCTACAATTCAGGTTCCCAAGCCCTCCTGAAGAGCATTAGCAAATTTCCCCCCCAGAATATTGGTACCCCTCTGGTCCAGGTGCAGACCATCCCATTTGTAGAGGTCTCACCGACCCCAGAATGAGCCCCAATTATCCAGAAATCTGAAACCCTCCCTCCTGCACCATCCCTGTAGCCATGTGTTCAACTCCTCTCTCTCCCTATTCCTCGTCTCGCTATCACGTGGCACGGATAACAACCCAGAGATAATAACTCTGTTTGTCCTAGATCTAAGTTTCCACCCTAGCTCTCTGAATTCCTGCCTTACATCCCCATCCTTTTTCCTACCTATGTCGTTGGTACCTATGTGGACCACGACTTGGGGCTGCTCCCCCTCCCCCTTAAGGATCCCGAAAACACGATCCGAGACATCATGCACCCTGGCACCTGGGAGGCAACACACCAACCGTGAGTCTCTCTCGTTCCCACAGAATCTCCTATCTTTTCCCCTAACTATGGGGTCTCCAATGACTAATGCTCTACTCCTCTCCCCCCTTCCCTTCTGAGCAACAGGGACAGACTCTGTGCCAGAGACCTGTACCCCATGGCTTAACCCTGGTAAGTCCCCCCCCCCCCCCCCCCCCCCCAACAGTATCCAAAGCGGTATACTTGTTACTAAGGGGAACAGCCACAGGGGATCCCTGTACTGACTGCTTCCTCCCAGCCCCTCTCACCGTCACCCATCTATTTTTATTCTTCGGAGTAACTACATCCCTGAAGCTTCTATCTATGACCAACTCTGCCTCCCGAATGATCTGAAGTTCATTGTCCTCAAGGCAGGAACCATGGTTCAGAGTTCACCAGTCATGGCTCTGACATCCTGCTCCAGGCTTTCCACAGCAGACCCCACCCTTGCAGTGTTGGCCTGGGTGCCACATGTATTTGGCAGCATCCTTTGTGACCAAAGGATTTGGAACTCCTCCATTTGGCCTTGCATTTGCAGGAATGTTGCTGACAACCCCTCCTGCCTTGCACCTTAGCAGGTGAGTGACCAATGTGTCCAGAGGCACGGCACCTACCTGCAGCACAGCTCTGTCCTGGGATGTTCCTGTCTCCACCTGATGTGCATCAGAAGCTGTGTGGTGCTCACCAGATAGTGACCCAGAAGCCTGTCTGCTAAGTGCGCCCACTGAAGTGCTTGTCTCTGCAGATGGTGGATGGTGTCATTCGTGTCCTCCTCGGAGATCTCCTCTGAGGTGCTGCTGAGGGTGGCTGGCTGGGGCACAGTTGGTTGCCAGCCGAGGGCCATCGGTTGATGTTCCTGCAAGGCAGGGTACATGGTTTTAGGACGCGGCCTGGACAACAAAAAACTCACTTGAGACTGGTGAACCGAATGAAGGTGCAGTTGCTCCTCACTTTTCTGTCGCAAGCCAACCTCGCACTCTGTGTAGGCCCACTTATGCTCCTCCCGTGCGAGCCCCATGGCCCTCTCCTCGAAAAGATCCAAGATCCTTAATTTGGGCTTTCATTCCACCGCCCATCTTATCTCTGCGGTTGTGGGCTATCTTCTGCAGGGACACAAAAGGGGATAACGCGAGTCAGACACTTAGCAGGTCAGAAGGCGAGACAGCCTCTCCTCCACAGCATCCAGCAATCGAGTGAGAGCCCTCTGTGAAACTCTGGGGGTTGGTCTTCTCGCTGCCATCCTCCTGGCTTGAATGAGACCAAGTGTTGTGGATTTGTTCAAATGTGACGCTTCCTTGATTGAAGTGCTCAGATGAGCCCTGGGGAGGGTGAATGACAGCATTGCATCTCAGGTGCAGCGTTTTTCACATGGAGACAGAAATCATTTTCAAACTGCCTGAAGATTGCGATCCAGACCGCACCGGAGCCGACAAGATTTGCACCAATATTTGCTCCGAAAATGATACTTTGCCATTTTTTCGGTAAATTCCACCCAATGTCATTTCGAAGCAAAGGATTCTCACAAAACTGCAAAACCTGCAAGCGAATAGCAATCTAGAGATTTCATATTCCTCAAATACTGGTACATTCTTACACTATGAGACATTTATACTTCACAGGTGGCTGTGAAGTCCCCTTATTTAGGTTCATGTGTAACTAATATTAGTCCCAATATTCATTACTGTCCAAGATTCAAAAGTCCATAGTGACATGTTAATTTGTCGCCATCTTAACAGAGTTTGTAGCCACTCTCACAAAGTATGATCTTACAATTCACAATACCCAATATCCTTCTGCTTGTTCTGAGTGTGACAGTTGCTTTCCTGAACCACTGCAATCCTTGTGATGTGGGTACACCCACTGTGCAGTTAGGAAGGGAGATCCAGCACTTTGACACAGCGACAGTGAAGGAACAGTAATATATTTCCAAGTCAGGATGGTGAGTGGCTTGAAGGGGAACCTCCAGGTGGTAATGTTCCCATGTGTCTGCTGCCCTTGTCCTTCTAGATAGTAGAGGATTTCTTAAAAATTTATTCATGGGACATGGGTGTCACTGGCTAGGCCAGCATTATTGCCCATTGTGCATACAGATGCACTACAGAAAGCATCCTATCAGGCTGCATCACAGACTGTTATGACAACTGCTCGGCCCAAGACGTTAAGAAACTTCAGAGTCGTGAACACAGCCCAGTCCATCACACAAACCTGCCACCCATCCATTGACTCCATCTACACCTCCCGCTGCCTGGGGAAAGCGGGCAGCATAATCAAAGACCCCTCCCACCCGGCTTACTCACTCTTCCAACTTCTCCCATCGGGCAGGAGATACAAAAGTCTAAGAACACGCACGGACAGACTCAAAAACAGCTTCTTCCCTGCTGTTACCAGACTCCTAAATGACCCTCTTATGGAATGACCTGATTAACACTACATCCCTGTATGCTTCATCCGATGCCGGTGTTATCTAGTTACATTGTGTACCTTGTGTTGCCGTATTATGTATTTTCTTTTATTTCCTTTTCTTTTCATGTACTTAATGATTTGTTGAACTGCTCGCAGAAAAATATTTTTCACTCTACCTCGGTACACGTGACAATAAACAAATCCATCCATCCATCCCTAATTGGAGTTTGCACGTTTCTTCTGCATAGGTTTCTTCTGAGTGCTCTGGTTTCCTCCCACAGTCCAAATAAGTGCAGGTTAAGTGGATTGTCCATGTTAAATTGCTTTTTGTGCCAGGGATGTGTAGGTTAGGTGGGGTTACGAGTGGGGGAGTGGGCCTAGGCAGGATGCTCTTTCATGGGGTCGGTGCAGAGCCGATAGGCCGAATGGCTTCCTTCTGCACTGTAGGAATTCTATGGATTCAAATTGCCCTTCAGAAGGTGGTGGTGAGCTGAATTGCTGCAGTCCATGGGGTGTAGGTAACCCCACATTGCTGTTGGAGAGGGAGTTCCAGGATTTTGACCCAGGCCATGGGTTTGGAAGTTGCTGTCGAAGTAGCCTTGGTGAGCTCCTGCAGTGCATCTTGTGGATGGAACACACTGCTGCTACTGCGCGTCAGTGGTGGAGGGAGCAAATGTTTAAACTGGCAGATGTGGTGCCAATGAAGCTGGTTGCTTTGTCCTGGATGATGTCAAGGGCAGCAGTGGTTAACACTGCTGCCTCACAGTGCTAGGGACCCGGGTTCAATACCGAACTCTGGTGACTGTGTGGAGTCTGCACGTTCTCCCCGTGTCTGTGTGGGTTTCCTCCGGGTGTTCCGCTTTCCTACAACAGTCCAAAGATGTGTAGGTGGATTGGCCATGCTAAATTGCCCTAAGTGTGTAAAGGTTAGGTGGGTTTGCAGGGATAGGACGGGGGATTGGGCCCAGGTAGGGTGCTCTTTCAGAGGGGCGGCTCAAACCCGATGGGCTGAATGGCCTCCTTCTGCACTGTAGAGATTCTATGATTCTTGTATGTTGTTCGAGCAGCACAACTGGATGCCAAGCACCAGTGTATTACAAAGCCAGCAGCCTGTAACTTCCTCAGAGAGGTAATTTCCGGTGTATTGCCACTCTCGATGCGATTCTGAAGCTCCTGTCTCGCCCAACCTTCCTCAGTCAGCCTGGGTGAGACAGCAGCAGCGAAGCGTGCCCCCAGCTGCACCAGCGAGCAGTAACTAGGGGGCAAGGAAGAAAGGAATGTCTGCTTTTTAAAGCACAAGCTCGAAGGAGACACGGAAGGAGGGCAGAGGGGAGAGAGGGAGGTGTAGGAGGGTTGATAGTGGTGGGGGAGGGGGGAGAGTCAGACCGGAGTGGGAGGGGTTGGATTGAAGTGGATGGGCGTTGGAATCAGACTGAAGGGGAGTCAGTCCAGGGTTGGCCTTGGGTTGAATCGGAGGGGGTGGGGTGTCTGTCCGTGTGGAGGTGGAACTGGAGTGGGGGTGGTCAGCCTGGGAGGAGGGATCGGACCGAGAGGAGGGGTCGGACCAGGAGGGGTGGGTATCGTGTCGGGTCAGACCAAGAGGGGGGGTCAGATCGGGGCAGGGCGGTCACACCAAACCGGGAGGGGGGAATTGCACCTGAGCGGGGGTTCAGACACAGATGGGGGGGGTCAACTCAGGGGTTGGACTGGGAGCGGGAGGTGCTTGAACAGGGGTTTGTCAGTCACAGGTGGGGGGGTTTCAGACTGGGTGGGGGGCGGGGAGGAAATATCTGTCATCTGACTGGGAGAAGGGAGTCATACCAGAGGGGTCGTCAATCCGGGAGGAGGGGCGGGGGTTGTCAATCCAGGAGGGACCGGGAGGGGAAGGGAGGACTGGAGGGGGCGGAACGGACAGGAAAGTGCGGGTGTCGGGTCTGGTCAAGTCGGACCGGGGGTGGGGGGGGGGGGGTTTGGACTGCAGTTGGGTCAGGGTCAGGGGCGGGTTGGTGTGGGGGATCCGCTGGGGGGTTGTGTGTGTGTGTGTGGGATGTCTCATGCAAGACTAGGGACTAGGTCTGGGTGTTTAAATAGTTGCTCTGGATTTATAAGCGTTTTTGCCTTCTAACGTGTCCTTGATATGTATGTCCCTGTCAGGCAGGGAAGAGATGGTCGAGTGAGGGAACCATGGTTGACAAGAGAGGTTGAATGTCTTGTTAAGAGGAAAAAGGAGACTTATGTAAGGCTGAGGAAACAAGGTTCAGACAGGGCATTGGAGGGATACAGATAGCCAGGAGGGAACTGAAGAAAGGGATTAGGAGAGCTAAGAGAGGGCATGAACAATCTTTGGCGGGTAGGATCAAGGAAAACCCCAAGGCCTTTTACACATATGTGAGAAATATGAGAATGCCTAGAGCGAGAGTAGGTCCGATCAAGGACAGTAGCGGGAGATTATGTATTGAGTCTGAAGAGATAGGAGAGGTCTTGAACGAGTACTTTTCTTCTGTATTTACAAATGAGAGGGGCAATATTGTTGGAGAGGACAGTGTGAAACAGATTGGTAAGCTCGAGGAAATACTTGTTAGGAAGGAAGATGTGTTGGGCAATTTGAAAAACTTGAGGATAGACAAGTCTCCTGGGCCTGACGGGATATATCCAAGGATTCTATGGGAAGCAAGAGATGAAATTGCAGAGCCGTTGGCAATGATCTTTTCGTCCTCACTGTCAACGGGGTGGTACCAGGGGATTGGAGAGTGGCGAATGTCGTGCCCCTGGTCAAAAAAGGGAGTAGGGATAACCCTGGGAATTACAGGCCAGTTAGTCTTACTTCGGTGGTAGGCAAAATAATGGAAAGGGTACTGAAGGATAGGATTTCTGAGCATCTGGAAAGACACTGCTTGATTAGGGTAAGTCAGCACGGATTTGTGAGGGGTAGGTCTTGCCTTACAAGTCTTATTGAATTCTTTGAGGAGGTGACCAAGCATGTGGATGAAGGTAAAGCAGTGGATGTAGTGTACATGGATTTTAGTAAGGCATTTGATAAGGTTCCCCATGGTAGGCTTATGCAGAAAGTAAGGAGGCATGGGATAGTGGGAAATTTGGCCAGTTGGATAACGAACTGGCTAACCGATAGAAGTCAGAGAGTGGCGGTGGATGGCAAATATTCAGCCTGGATCCCAGTTACCAGTGGCGTACCGCAGGGATCAGTTCTGGGTCCTCTGCTGTTTGTGATTTTCATTAATGACTTGGATGAGGGAGTTGAAGGGTGGGTCAGTAAATTTGCAGACGATACGAAGATTGGTGGAGTTGTGGATAGTGAGGAGGGCTGTTGTCGGCTGCAAAGAGACATAGATAGGATGCAGAGCTGGGCTGAGAAGTGGCAGATGGAGTTTAACCCTGAAAAGTGTGAGGTTGTCCATTTTGGAAGGACAAATATGAATGCGGAATACAGGGTTAACGGTAGAGTTCTTGGCAATGTGGAGGAGCAGAGAGATCTTGGGGTCTATGTTCATACATCTTTGAAAGTTGCCACTCAAGTGGATAGATCTGTGAAGAAGGCCCATGGTGAGCTCGCGTTCATTAACAGAGGGATTGAATTTAAGAGCCGTGAGGTGATGGTGCAGCTGTACAAAACTTTGGTAAGGCCACATTTGGAGTACTGTGTACAGTTCTGGTCGCCTCATTTTAAGAAGGGTGTGGAAGCTTTGGAAAAGTTGCAAAGAAGATTTACCAGGATGTTGCCTGGAATGGAGAGTAGGTCTTATGAGGAAAGGTTGAGGGTGCTAGGCCTTTTCTCATTAGAACGGAGAAGGATGAGGGGCGACTTGATAGGGGTTTATAAGATGATCAGGGGAATAGATAGAGTAGACAGTCAGAGACTTTTTCCCCGGGTGGAACAAACCATTACAAGGGGACATAAATTTAAGGTGAAAGGTGGAAGATATAGGAGGGATATCAGAGGTAGGTTCTTTGCCCAGAGAGTATTGGGGGCATGGAATGCACTGCCTGTGGAAGTAGTTGAGTCGGAAACATTAGGGACCTTCAAGCAGCTATTGGATAGGTACATGGATTACGGTAGAATGATATAGTGTAGATTTATTTGTTCTTAAGGGCAGCACGGTACATTGTGGATAGCACAATTGCTTCACAGCTCCAGGGTCCCAGGTTCAATTCCGGCTTGGGTCACTGTCTGTGCGGAGTCTGCACGTCCTCCCCGTGTCTGCGTGGGTTTCCTCCGGGTGCTCCGGTTTCCTCCCACAGTCCAAAGATGTGCAGGTTAGGTGAATTGGCCAATGATAAATTGCCCTTAATGTCCAAAATTGCCCTTGGTGTTGGGTGGCGGTGTTGAGTTTGGGTAGGGTGCTCTTTCCAAGAGCCGGTGCAGACTCAAAGGGCTGAATGGCCTCCTTCTGCACTGTAAATTCAATGATAATCTATGATTAATCTAGGACAAAGGTTCGGCACAACATCGTGGGCCGAAGGGCCTGTTCTGTGCTGTATTTTCTATGTTCTATGTTCTAACTCTTTCAGAGAAACTAACAGGATAAAACTAGCAGAACCATCGGAAGTTAGCGATTTAAATCTTTTCTGTCGGATGGCTCCCAGTAAAGTGCAATTGTCCAGGGGAATTTAGAGTTTCTGGACAATTGTCAGGGAACCCTTACCTGGGAACTTCCTACAGGGATTGCACAGTACATCTTTGGGGTACCCCCTAAATGCAACACTGGGGAACCAGGAAGTTGTACCAATGTATTGTCAGAAGGGAGAACTGGAAGAAGTAAGGTGGTATATATCCATTCGCAAGGCACTAAATGCTATGTTTTCAGAAAAACGCAATGTAACAAATGACCTGATTCGTTATCCATAATGCAGTTGTCTTCTAATTGATATTCTTTTGAGGTGATCGGTAATTTTATGGCCTGTACAATCCACTTCACAGGATTGAAGCTCCAAGTGAATAATTCAAATGGTTGCAATGACGCATTGCTGGAAAAGAGTTAGCAGCAGGCTGCATTGCTGCACAATTCATTCAAAGATCTATCGGGAGCTGTGTAACTCAAAGAATAAACACAATATCCCACCGGAGGTAACAGATTTCAGGCTGCCTTGGGAAGGATGTCACCACTTGCCTTAGTATTTAAGCTATCATATCCATGGAAGGATGCCTAACCTCCCAGTCACCAGTGGGACCATTTAATATTATTTACAACAGTCATATGTTTACAGAGTGTGAGTGATGCTGTTAGAAAGAGCATGTGGCACATTTGAACAGAAAGTACTGGATAGAGGGAAGCAATTAGAAAACACTTATCTAATCACCAGGTCCAGGTGAAATTGTAAAGCGAGAGGGCAGTTTAAAAGTACAGTGCCTGCTGAGCTTTGAGGTTACATTACTGTCTTTTCATCTCTTTCTGGTAACTCTTATTGCTTGTAATGTGCATTGTCTGAATTTGCTGTGTTTCTCCTTAGTGTGTGCAGGGGAGTGACTGTGCTCTTCCTACAAACTGCAGTTACACTGGAAGTTGTGATTTTACCCAGGGCAGATTGGAAAGAATTACACAGAATTTACTGCCACTAAAGCCCCTCACATGCTTCCTCCCAAATCTAATTCATCTCTACCTAACAGCATCCTTGCTTAGATGTGTGTTTATCCAGCTTCTCCTGAAAAGTGTCAAAGATTATCACACCAACTAGTCCCAGTGGTACAAGTTCCACATTCTATTCACTCTCTGGTTGCATATGAACAAGGAACAGGAATGGGCCCCTCAGCCCTCACACATGCTCCACCATTCAATAAGATCATGGCTGATCTGATAGTAACTTCAAATCTGCATCTTGACGACCCCCGATAACCTATGACCCCCTTGTTTGCCAAGAATCCATCCACCTGTGGCTTAAAAATATTCAAAGACTCTGCTTCCACCGCCTTTTCAGGAAGAGAGTTCCAAAGACTCACGACCCTCTGAGAGGGAAGATTTCACCCCATCTCTTTTTAAATGGGTGACCCCCTTATTTTTAAAAAGTGACCCCTGATTCTAGATTCACCCACAAGAGGAGACATGCTCTCCACATCAACCGTGTCAAATCCCCTCAGGTTTCAATCAAGTCGCCTCTTACTCTTCTAAACTCCAGTGGATACAAGCTAGGCCTGTTCAACCTTTCCTCATAAGACAATTGACCCATTCTTGGTATTAATCTGGTAATCATTTTCTGAACTGCTTCCAACGCATTAACATCTTTCCTTAAATGCCCACTCACTTAACCTATTTATGTTCTTTTGTAAACTCCTTATGTCTTCACAATTTACTTTCCTACCTATCTTTGTGTCATCAGCAAATCTGGAAACCATCCCTTCATCCAAATGATTTACATAAATTGTCTACGGTTTTAAAAGGTTTATTCCGAATTACCCACTGCATTTATTTGTGACTATCTTGTATTTATAGCCCCTGGGCTGGATGCTCCGCAGCCCCAGGCTGAAATCGAGTTTGGGGCGGGGGCGGAGAATCGACATTCCCGACTGAATAACGCCCGGCGCCGCTCTGGCAATTCGCTCGTCCGTGAATCACGCCACGCGGCTCGGGGGCCATTGCCAGAGGCCCTCCCAGCGACACTCCACTCCCGACCAGCCAATTTCCCGACGCCATGCTTCCAACCAAGTATGGCCAGTCGGGACTCTCATGCGGCGGCTGTGGACTCAGTCCGCGGCCTCCCTGGTGGGGGGCAGGGTGATCCAGCACCAGGGGTGGCCTTAGGGCAGACAGGGCAGCGATCGGGCCGGTCCAATGCAGGGGCGAGCGGCCGATCGGGGGGACCTCGTTTCTTCGTGACGGTCCGCGGTCCGAGTCCACCATGGCGCGCCACGCGGCCGCAGGAGGTCGCCGCCATGCGCATACGCGGACTCGGAACCGGAAGTGTGGGGGTCCGTATCAGCAGCCAAAGCTGCTCCCCGGGTCCCTGCTAGCCCCCTGCAGGTAAATGAATTGCTCTTTATTTTTTGCAGGAAACTGGGGAGTGAAACGCCAGCGTTTTTACGCCAGCGTGGGGACATAGCCCCATTTTTGGAGAATCCAGCTCCCCTTTTTTTAGAATCACACAGCTGGGAGGCTGAAGAATCCCACCCCAGGTGTTCTAAACATGCAACAATAGGAAATGGAACACTTAATGAGACCATGCGACCTGGGATATGAACACACTGATCAGGGCTGGAATCTCCGGTTTCACTGCCACGTGTTTCTTGGTGTTGCGCTGATTCTCTACTCCCGCCGCTTGTCAATGCAATTTCCCAATGAATCCACCCCACGCCACCGGGAAACCCAGGGGTGCACTGCCAGCGGGAACAGAGAATCCGAACGGCCGGAGCATTCTGGTCCAGATCTGTTAACTGTAAGGAAACCACTGCTGAAGGGCCCATCTCCTCCGCCTCAGATATGCAATGAAATATGTCGCCTTTCATCTATTTTATATCTGAGGGCCTTTCATTTTTAAAGCTCATTTTTTCCTATTGGTTGGTGGCAACATGGATATGACATTGACTGAGCGACGGAGTATAGTAGTGAGTGGTTATTTATTGGGTTGGATGAAAGTATGTAGTGGTGTCCTCCTGGGTCAGAATTAGAACCAGCGCTCTGTTTGTTGTTTAAGATACCTGGCAAAATAAAAGCCAAGAGAGAGATGAAGGGAATTTTTATTTTAACGCAGCGAGTTGTCACAATACGGAAGAATGGCAGAAACTGATTCAGTAATAAGTTTCAAAAGGGATATAACTAGAAAATGTTTAAAATTGCATGTCCATGGTGAGTGAGGGTGGCGGCCGTGGAGTGAGTTGCATATTTGGTGGCTCCCACTCGAGATGGAATGTTTTGGTCCTTCCCCACCTGATTTGAAGGGTTTTGATGGCAAAAGGTGCATGAGTACTGAGGGACTGTAATACTCCTCTAGTGGGTCAGTTTATGGCTCATAAGACAAGGAGTGCAATGAGCAAGAGGCAGCAGCTTGGCCGAGAGATTAATAGAAGTGCGACACAGGAGAAGATGGCAGAGTAGGGGGGGCAGCACTGCCTGCCCAGTGGTCTACGAAACAGCTGGCAGAGTTCCTAAATGGCAAATTCCAGCAGCAGAGGAAAGAGGCCTTGGAGGACCTGGCTAAGGTGTTGGAGCAGCTTAGGGTGGCATGTGGAGCAGGGGCAGGAGACACAGGGCCTGGCAATCCAGAAGATGGAGGAGATGGTGGAGGAGCACGAGGATTGGTTGACCTCGCTGGAGGTGAAGGTGAGGTGGTGGTGAGCAGTCAAAAAAACCTGAGGGAGAACAGCTCAGAAAGGCGAAGGGGCGATCTACAAGCATGGTGAGAAGGCCTGCAGGATGTTTGCACAGCAGCTCAGAAAGAGGGAGCCAGCTAGAGAAATAGGGAAAGTTTTTGACGGGGATGGGAACTTAGTTGGGGACTCGGCAGGGGTGAGCAAGGCGTTCAGGGATTTCTACAGCATGTTGTACAGGTCGGAACCCCCTGCAGGTCCGGAGGGGATGAGACGTGGGGCCAGAGGGGATGGGGCTGACTTTCCCGAAGGTGGACGGGGAGCTGGTAGAAGGACTGGGGGCCCCAATCGGGTTGGAAGAGATAGTGGAGGGCTTGAAGGCCATGCAGTCTGGTAAGGACCCAGGACCGGACGGGTACCCAGTGGAGTTCTCCAAATTGTTCTCCGGGATATTGGGACCGGATGAAGGTGTTTAATGAGGCAAGGAAAAGAGGGGTTCTGCCCCAGACGATGTCACAGGCCACGATTTTGCTTATCCTGAAATGGGACAAGAACCCGGAGCTATGTGGGTCTTACAGGCCGATTTCCCTGTCGAACGTAGACGCCAAACTGTTGGCTAAAATTTTGTCCACCAGGATTGAGGATTGTGTACAGAACGTCATTGTGGAGGATCGGACGGAGCTCGTTAAGGGCAGGCAGCTGGTGGCCACTGTAAGAAGGTTGTTAAATGTGATAATGATGCCCCCGGAAAGCAGGGAGGTGGAGGTAGTGGTCGCGATGGATGCGGAGAAAGCTTTTGACCGGGTTGAATGTGATTATTTATGGGAGGTTCTGGGGCGGTTCGGATTTGGGAGGGGCTTTATTGACAGTGTCAGGTTGCTGTACCAGGTTTCTGTGGCAAGTGTACGGGCGAACAGGACGACTTCGGACTATTTTAGACTGCACCGGGATGAGACAGGGCTGCCCCCTCTCCCCACTGCTGTTTGTGCTGGCTATAGAGCCGCTGGCAATTGTTCTGAGGGCCTCAAGGGGCTGGAAGGCACTGGTTCAGGGGGGTGGAGCACAGAGTCTCGCTGTATGCGGATGACCTGCTTCTGTATGCTTCAGATCCAATTGAAGGGATGGAAGAAATCATGGGAATTTTGGGGGAATTCGGCCGTTTTTCAGGGTATAAGCTTAATATGGGGAGGAGCGAGATGTTTGCGGTCCAGGCGAGGGGTCAGGAGAGGCGACTGGGGGAATTGCCGTTTAGATTGGTAGGGGACAGTTTCAGGTACCTAGGTATCCAAGTGGCGCGGGGTTGGGACCGGCTACATAAATTGAACTTGGCCCGGTTGGTGGATCAGATGAAAGATGAGTTCCGGAGATGGGATGCGCTCCCGTTGTCTCTAGCTGGGAGAGTCCAAACGGTGAAAATGACGGTCCTTCCGAGATTCCTGTTTGTATTTCAATATCTCCCCATCTTCATTCCGCGGTCCTTTTTTAAGCGGGTCAATAAAGTTACAGCGGGCTTCGTATGGAGGGGCAAGTCCCCGCGAGTGAGGAGGGTAATGCTGGAGCAGAGCCGGGGAGAGGGCGGGCTGGCGCTGCCGAACTTTAGCAATTATTACTGGGCGGCTAACATAGCCATGGTTAGGAGGTGGTTGGTGGGGGAGGGGGGTTGGCATGGGTGCATATGGAGGCGGCTTCTTGCAAGGGCACAGGTTTGGGGGCGCTGGTAACTGCACCTCTGCCGTTCCCACTGGAACAGTACTCCACCAGCCCCATGGTGGTGCCGGTCTTGAGAGCCTGGGGGCAATGGAGGAGACCTGTGGGAGCAGCGGGAGCATCGGTCTGGTCCCCAATCTGCGATAGTCACCGGTTTGCCCCGGGAAGTATGGGTGGGGGGTTCCGGATATGGCGGAGAGCGGGGATTGAGAGGATGGCGGACTTGTTTATAGAATGGAGCCTTCCGAGTTGAGGGCACTGGAGGAGAAGTTTGCATTGGCACGGGGAAACAAATTTCGATATTTGCAGGTGCAGGACTTTCTGCGGAGGCAGGTACCAACCTTCCCACTCCTGCCGCTAAGGGGGATTCAGGACAGGGTAGTTTCCAGAGGATGGATAGATGAGGGGAGCATTTCAGGCATTTATAAGGAACTTATGGGATCAGAGGAGACGCAGACTGAGGAGTGAAGTGAAAGTGGGAGGAGGAGCTGGGAGGAGAGATAGAGGAGGGCCTTTGGGCGGACGCGTTGAATAGAGTCAATGCGACCGCAACTTGTGCCAGACTTAGCCTGATACAATTCAAGGTCGTTCACCGGGCTCACATGACAGTGGCCCGGATGAGCAGATTCTTTGGGGTGGAAGATAGGTGCACAAACTGTGCGGGAGGAACAGCGAATCATGTCCACATGTTCTGGGCATGTCCAAAGCTGAGGGGATTTTGGCAGGGGTTTGCAGACGTCATGTCCAAGGTATTAAATACAAGGGTGGCATTGAGTTCAGAGGTGGTGATTTTCAGGGTGTCGCAGGATCCGGGAATCCAGGAGGAGAAAGAGGCAGACCTTCTGGCCTTTGCTTCCGTGGTAGCCCAGAGACGGATACTATAAGCTTGGAGGGACTCAAAGCCCCCGAAGTCAGAGACCTGGCTATCGGACATGGCTAGCTTTCTCTGTCTGGAGAAAATTAAGTTCGCCTTGAGAGGGTTACTGTTAGGGTTCGCCCGAAGGTGGCACTCGTTCATCGACTTCTTCGGGGAGAGGGGGTTAGGTTAGCGTAGATTAGGGAGTTAATTAATGGTGGAACCTGTTGGGGAGGGAGGTGGTATTTGCACTATGTTTATATTTTCCTGTACACTGTTTCTATTGCTGCTGTTACAATGCCAAAAAATACCTCAATAAAATGTTTATTAAAAAAAAACCTGAGGGAGAAGTTGGAGGATCTTGAAAACCGCTCCAGAAGACAAAATCTCTGGATTGTGGGATACATGAAGGTGTTGAAGGAACGCAGACTGCCAAGTGCGTGGCAAGTCTGATGGGGGAGAGGGTCTTTGACCTAATTCTTGAGGTGGACCGAGCACACAGGACTCTGAGGAGACCGAAAGTGGGGGAGCCGCCGAGGGCGATGGTGGTGAGGTTGCATCGTTTTCTTGGCAAAGAGAAAATTATGAGGTGGACAAGGCAGACAAAGAAGTGCATCTGGGAGGAGAACGAGCTGCGTATTCATCAGGACCTGGGAGCAGAGGTGGCTAAGCGGAGGGCTGGTTACAACCTTATCAAGGTGGATGAAGTTTGGGTTGTGTAACCTGCTCGTCTGTGGATTATGCACCAAGAGTTCTATTTTGACTTGCCGGAGGAGGCAAAGGACTTTATGAGAGACTATGAGCTGGGAGGAGTGTGAGGACATTGAACTTTGGAGTTGTGCTCTGAATAGAATATGGGCGCACAGGGTGGGTGGATTTGAGAAGGTTATCAAAAAGAAGGAGGTAGTGGGTGTTTTAAAAGACATTAAGATAGCTGTTTCCTGGGCCTGATGGGATTTACCCCAGAATACTGAGGGAAGCAAGGGAGGAAATTGCCGGGGCCTTAGCTGACATCTTTGTATCCTCATTTGCTTCAGGTGAGGTCCCAGAGGACTGGAGAATAGCTAATGTGGTACTGCTGTTTAAGAAAGGTAGCAAGGATAATCCAGAAAACTATAGGCCGGTGAGCCTCACGTCGATAGTAGGTACATTATTGGAGAGAATTCTCAGGGGCAGGATTTATACCCATTTGGAAACAAATGGACTCATTAACGACAGACAGCATGGTTTTGTGAAGGGGAGAACGTGGCTCACTAACCTGATCGAGCTTTTTGAGGAGGTGACAAAGATGATTGATGAGGGGAGGGCAGTTGATGTTTTTTACATGGACTTCAGTAAAGCCTTTGACAAGGTACCTCATGGCAGATTGGTACAAAAGGTGAAGTCACACGGGATCAGAGGTGAGGTGGTAAGGTGGATACAGAACTGTCTTGGTCACAAGGCAAAGGGCAGCAGTAGAAGGATGTTTTTCTGAAAGGAAGTGTGTCTAGTGGTGTTCCACAGGGATCGGTGCTGGGGCCTCAGTGATACATAAACGATTTGGAGGAAAGTCTAGCTGGTCTGATTAGTAAGTTAGTGGATGACACCAAGGAGTGTCAGATCGTGTTGAGGATTGTCAGAGGATACAGCAGGATATAGATAGGTTGGAGACTTGAGCAGAGAAATGGCAAATGGAGTTTAATCTGGACAAATGTGAGGTAATGCATTTTGGTAGGTATAACATAAGAACATAAGAACATAAGCACTAGGAACAGGAGTAGGCCATCTGGCCCCTCGAGCCTGCTCCGCCATTCAATGAGATCATGGCTGATCTTTGTGGACTCAGCTCCACTCTCCGGCCCGTACACCATATCCCCGAATCCCTTTATTCTTTAGAAAGGTATCTATCTTTTTCTTAAAAACGTTTAATGAAGGAGCCTCAACTGCTTCACTGGGCAAGGAATTCCAGAGATTCACAACACTTTGGGTGAAGAAGTTCCTCCTAAACTCGGTCCTAAATCTACTTCCCCTTATTTTGAGGCTATGCCCCCTAGTTCTGCTTTTCCCGACCAGTGGAAACAACCTGCCCGCATCTATCCTATCTATTCCCTACATAATTTTATATGTTTCAATAAGATCCCCCTGCATCCTTCTAAACTCCAATGAGTACAGTCCCAGTCTACTCAACCTCTCGTCATAATCTAATCCCCTCAACTCTGGGATCAACCTAGTGAATCTCCTCTGCACTCCCTCCAGTGCCAATATGTCCTTTCTCAGTTAAGGAGACCAAAACTGAACACAATACTCCAGATGTGGCCTCACCAACACCTTATACAATTGCAGCATAACCTCCCTAGTCTTGAACTCCATCCCTCTAGCAATGAAAGACAAAACTCGATTAGCCTTCTTAATCACCTGTTGCACCTGCACACCAACTTTTTGCACCAGCACACCCAGGTCCCTCTGCACAGCAGCATGTTTTAACATCTTACCGTTTAAATAATAATCCATTCTGCTGTTATTCCTCCCAAAATTCCTCACTAACATAGAGGGAAATACACAGTAAATGGCAAAACTCTTAGGAATGTAGAACGCCAGAGAGATCTGGGTGCAGGTCCACAGATCTTTGAAGGTGGCAACACAAATGGACAAGGTAGTCAAGAAAACATATGGAATACTTGCCTTCATTGTACGGGGCATCGAGTATAACAACTGGCAAGTCATGCTACAGTTGTGTAGAAACGGGGCAGCACGGTAGCATTGTGGTTAGCACAATAGCTTCACAGCTCCAGGGTCCCAGGTCCGATTCCCGACTTGGGTCACTATCTGTGCGGAGTCTGCTACGTTCTCCCCGTGTGTGCATGGGTTTCCACCGGGTGCTCCGGTTTCCTCCCACAGTCCAAAGATGTGCAGGTTAGGTGGATTGGCCATGCTAAATTACCCTTAGTGTCCAAAATTGCCCTTAGTGTTGGGTGGGTTACTGGGTTATGGGGATAGGGTGGAGGTGTGGGCTTGGGTAGGGTGCTCTTTCAAAGAGCCGGTGCAGACTCGATGGGCCAAATGGCCTCCTTTTGCACTGTAAATTCTATGAACTATGGACAAACTTGGTCTGGCCGCACTTGGAATATTGCACACAATTCTGGTCGCCACACGACCAGAAGGATGTGGAGGCTTTGGAGACGGTGCAGAGTAGGTTTACCAGGATGTTGCCTGGTCTGGAGGATGTTAGCTATGTGGAGAGGCTGAATAGACTCGGACTGTTTTCATTAGAAAGATGGAGGTTGAGGCGTGACCTGATAGAGGTCTACAAGATTATGAGAGGCATGGATAGAGTGGATGGGCAGGCACTCTTTCCCAGGGTGGAGGGGTCAGCCACCAGGGGGCATAGGTTTAAGGTCCATGGGGCAAAGTTTAGGGGAGATGTGCGAGGCAGTTTTTTACGCAGAGGGTGGTGAGTGCCTGGAATGTGCTGCCAGGGAAGGTTGTGGAAGCAGATACATTAATGGTGTTCAAAAGGCATCTCGACAAATACCTGGATCGGATGGGTATAGAGGGATATGGCAGTCAGAAGTGCTGAGGGTGGGACTTCCGGTTGCGGCTATGCGGAGCTAAGCAGCACGATTCGGCAGCTCCCGCTATCACGGACTTTCGGGCTCTTTAGAGGAGCCCCAACGGAAATTTTTTTGAAGACGACCCATGGGGAAGGGAAGAGCGAGGTCCCCCTTCAACTTTTATGGACCGGACCAGAAGTGAAACGGCCAAAAAAGCGGCATTGGAGCAGCGGGAGAAGAAAAGCAAAATGGCGGCGGCCGGGGACAAAGCGGAGTCCGGGCCGGAGCTGCAGGAATTCATCAAGCGCTGCTTCGAGGAGCTGCGGAAGGAGATGTTGGCGCCTATGCTGTCGGCGATTGAAGGACTAGGGATGACCCAGAAGGCCCACGAGGTGAAGATCCAGGAGGTGCAGAAAAGAGTCAGTGAGAACGAGGACGAGATCTTGGTCCTGGTGGTGAGAGTGGAGCAGCACGAGGCGCTGCACAAGAGGTGGGCGGGAAGATTTGAAGACCTGGAGAACAGGTCGAGGAGAAAGAATCTGCGGATCCTGGGTCTCCCAGAAGGAGTGGAGGGGGCCGATGCCGGGGCATATGCGAGCACGATGCTCGGGTCGATGATGGGCGCAGAGGCCCCTTCGAGGCCGCTGGAGCTCGATGGGGCACACCGGGTGCTGGCGAGGAGGCCCAAGGCCAACGAGCCGCCAAGGGCGATGGTCGTGAGGTCTCACCGTTTCACGGACAGAGAGAGGGTCTTGAAATGGGCCAAGAAGGAGCGGAGCAGCAGGTGGGACAATGCGGAGATCCGGATATACCCGGACTGGAGGTTGCAAAGAGGAGAGCGGGTTTCAACCGGGCCAAGGCGGTGCTGCACCGGAAAGGAGTGAGTTTCGGAATGCTGCAGCCAGCGCGATTGTGGGCCATATACAAGGATCAGCACCATTATTTCGAAACGCCTGAAGAGGCGTGGACCTTTATTCAAACCGAAAAGTTGGACTCAAACTGAGGGTTTGTGAGGGTGGGGGGGATGTTTGATGGTTGTTGTATATAGGGGGTCAATCACGCACAGGAAATGTTACATGGGCTGGGGGAGAGAGACAAGGCCGCGACAGGAGCTGCGCCAGAGGGGGCGGGGCGGGCTTTGGAAAGCGCGGGGTTTTTCCCATGCGTGGGAAGAAAGGCGGGAGGGGGAATGGAGGAACGCACACTGATTGGGAGATTCCCACACGGGGTGGTCAATGGGACGGCGGGGGAAGCCGGGGTCAGCAGGTGTCAGCTGACTTACGGGAGTGATATGGGGGGAGCAAAAAAGCTAGACAGGGGTCTAGCGGGGGGGAGGGGAGGGGGGGAAGGGGGGGAGGGTTGCTGTGCACTGGCCGAAGGGGAATGGGACACAGAAAGTGAGGGGCCTGAATGGGCCGGTGAAGAGGGCCCGAGTGTTCGCGCACTTAAAGGGACTGAAGGCAGATGTGGTCATGCTCCAAGAGACACATTTGAAGGTGGCGGACCAGGTCAGGTTAAGAAAGGGATGGGTAGGCCAGGTATTCCATTCGGGGCTGGACGCGAAGAATAGAGGGGTGGCAATATTGGTGGGGAAGCGGGTGTTGTTTGAGGCCATGAATATCGTAGTGGACAACGGAGGGCGATACGTGATGGTGAGCGGTAAGTTGCAGGGGATGTGGGTGGTATTGGTAAATGTATACGCCCCGAACTGGGATGATGCCGGATTCATGAAGCGCATGTTGGGGCGCATTCCGGACCTGGAGGTCGGAGGCCTGATAATGGGTGGGGATTTCAATACGGTATTGGACCCAGCACTGGACCGCTCCAGATCGAGGACTGGAAAGAGGCCGGCGGCGGCCAAGGTGCTTAGGGGGTTTATGGACCAGATGGGGGGAGTGGACCCATGGAGGTTTGCCAGGCCGCAGGCCAGGGAATTTTCTTTTTTCACCCACGTGCACAAAGCCTACTCCCGGATAGATTTTTTTGTTCTGGGCAGGGCGCTGATCCCGAAAGTGGAGGGAACATAGTATTCGGCCATAGCCGTTTCAGATCATGCCCCGCACTGGGTGGAACTGGAGCTGGGAGAGGAGAGGGACCAACGCCCGCTGTGGCGGCTGGATGTGGGACTGCTGGCAGATGAGGTGGTGTGTGGGAAGGTGAGGGGGTGCATCGAAAGGTACTTGGAGGCCAACGACAACGGGGAGGTGCGGGTGGGGGTGGTATGGGAGGCGCTGAAGGCGGTGATCGGGGAGAGCTAATCTCCATCAGGGCTCATCGGGAGAAGATAGAGGGCATGGAAAGGGAGAGGTTAGTGGGGGAAATTTTGAGAGTGGACAGGATATACGCAGAGGCCCCTGAGGAGGGACTACTTGGGGAAAGACGACGTCTCCAGACGGAGTTTGATCTGTTGACCACAGGGAAGGCAGAGGCACAGTGGAGGAAGGCGCAGGGGGCGACCTACGAGTATGGGGAGAAGGCGAGTCGGATGCTGACACACCAGCTCCGTAAGAGGATGGCAGCGAGGGAAATAGGGGGAGTCAAGGATGGAAGGGGAGCCACGGTGCGGAGTGCGACGAAAATAAACGAGGCATTCAAGGCCTTCTATGAGGAGCTGTACAGATCCCAGCCCCCAGCGGGGGAAGAGGGGATGAGACGATTCCGAGACCAATTGAGATTCCCGAGGGTGGAGGAGCAAGAGGTGGCTGGTTTGGGGGCACCAATTGTGTTGGAGGAGCTGAGCAAGGGTTTGGGGAGCATGCTGGCAGGAAAGGCCCCGGGACCGGACGGGATCCCGGTGGAGTTCTACAGGAAGTACGTAGACCTGTTGGCCCCGATACTAGTGAGGACCTTTAATGAGGCAAGAGAGGAGGGGACCGGCCCCCGACAATGTCGGAGGCGACAATTTCTTTGATCCTAAAGCGGGACAAGGACCCACTGCAATGTGGATCGTACAGGCCGATCTCGCTCCTTAACGTGGATGCTAAGTTGCTGGCAAAGGTGCTGGCTACGAGGATTGAGGACTGTGTCCCGGGGGTGACCCACAAGGACCAGACGGGATTTGTAAAGGGCAGGCAACTAAACACCAATGTGCGGCGGCTGTTAAACGTGATAATGATGCCATCGGAGGAGGGAGAGGCGGAGATAGTTGCAGCTATGTACGTGGAGAAGGCCTTTGACTGAGTAGAGTGGAAGTACCCCTGGAAGGTGCTGCGTAGGTTTGGGTTCGGGGGAGGGTTTATCAGTTGGGTTAAGCTCCTTTACAGAGCCTCGGTGGCGAGTGTAGTGACGAACCGGCGGAGGTCGGAGTACTTTCGGCTGTA
Source organism: Scyliorhinus torazame (assembly GCF_047496885.1). Classification (NCBI taxonomy): domain Eukaryota; kingdom Metazoa; phylum Chordata; class Chondrichthyes; order Carcharhiniformes; family Scyliorhinidae; genus Scyliorhinus; species Scyliorhinus torazame. The sequence goes on along the minus strand of NC_092708.1, from coordinate 208,269,819 downwards.
CCGTGGGACGAGGCAGGGGTGCCCCCTGTCCCCCCTGTTGTTTGCATTGGCGATCGAACCCTTGGCCATGTCATTGAGGGAGTCTAGGAAATGGAGGGGGGTGGTCCGAGGGGGAGAAGAGCATCGGGTGTCGCTATATGCGGATGACTTGTTGCTGTATGTGGCGGATCCAGTGGAGGGGATGGTGGAGGTCATGCAGACTCTAAGGGACTTTGGGAATTTTTCGGGCTATAAGCTCAATGTAGGGAAGAGTGAGCTCTTTGTAGTACAGGCAGGGGACCAAGAAAGGGGGATAGGCGATCTACTGCTGAGGAGGGCGGAGGGGAGCCTTCCGTACCTGGGGATCCAGATAGCCAGTAGTTGGGGGGCCCTACATAAACTGAATCTGACGAGGTTGGTGGAGCAGATAGAGGAGGACTTCAAAAGATGGGACATGTTACCGCTCTCGCTAGCGGGTAGAGTGCAGTCGGTCAAAATGGTGGTCCTTCCGAGGTTTCTTTTTGTGTTTCAGTGCCTTCCCATCGTGATCACCAAGGCCCTTTTTAAGAGAGTGGGCAGGAGTATTATGGGGTTTGTGTGGGCGAATAGGACCCCGAGGGTAAGGAGAGGGTTTCTGGAACGCAGTAGGGACCGAGGAGGGTTGGCGCTGCCGAACCTAGGGAGCTACTACTGGGCAGCAAATGTGGCGATGATCCGCAAGTGGGTGATGGAGGGAGAGGGGGCAGCATGGAAGAGGGTGGAGATGGCGTCCTGTAAAGGAACGAGCCTGGGAGTGCTGGTGACGGCACCACTGCCGCTCTCGCCGTCAAAGTATACCACGAGCCCGGTGGTGGTGGCAACGCTAAGGATCTGGGGCCAGTGGAGTCGGCACAGGGGTGCAATGGGAGCCTCGGTGTGGTCCCCGATCAGGTGTAACCACCGGTTTGTTCCGGGGAGGATGGACGGGGGTTGCCAGAGCTGGAATCGGGCGGGGATTAGAAGAATGGGCGACCTGATCATTGATGGCACGTTTGCGAGCCTCGGGGCACTAGAGGAGAAGTTTGAGATACCCCCGGGAAATGCTTTCAGATACATGCAGGTGAGGGCGTTTGTGAGGCGGCAGGTGAGGGAATTCCCGTTGCTCCCAGCACAGGAAATTCAAGACAGGGTGATCTCGGGTGTATGGGTCGGGGAGGGCAAGGTGTCGGCAATATAGCAGGAGATGAAAGAAGAGGGGGAAGCACTGGTAGAGGAGCTGAAGGGTAAATGGGAGGAGGAGCTGGGGGAGGAGATTGAGGAGGGGTTATGGGCTGGTGCCCTAGGTAGGGTTAATTCCTCCTCCTCGTGTGCCAGGCTCAGCCTGATACAATTTAAGGTGGTTCACAGAGCTCACTTGATGGGGGCAAGGTTGAGTAGGTTCTTTGGGGTAGAGGACAGATGAGGAAGGTGCTCAGGGAATCCGGCGAACCATGTCCATATGTTTTAGTCATGCCCGGCATTGGAGGGGTTCTGGAGGGGAGAGGCGGGAGCAATATCTCAGGTGGTGAAAGTCCGGGTCAAGCCAAGCTGGGGGCTAGCAATATTTGGAGTAGTGGACGAACCGGGAGTGCAGGAGGCGAAAGAGGCCGTTATTCTGGCCTTTGCGTCCCTAGTAGCCCGGTGAAGGATCTTGCTAATGTGGAAGGAGGCGAAGTCCCCCAGCCTGGAGGCCTGGATAAATGATATGGCTGGGTTCATTAAGCTGGAGAGGATAAAGTTTGCCTTGAGAGGGTCTGCGCAGGGGTTCTACTGGCGGTGGCAACCGTTCCTAGACTATCTCGCGGAGCGTTAGAGGAAGGTCGGTCAGCAGCAGCAGCAACCCGGGGTGGGGGGGGGAGGGGGGGAACGTCCTGTGGGGGGGGGGAGGGGGGAGGGGGGAAGGGGGGTTTGCCTAGGGGGTGTTTGAGCAAGAGAACACATGAAAGATTTGGGAAACTGGCACGTACGGGAGAGAGCCAGTGTACAAAGCTATGTAACATATCGTTTTACCATGTATATATCTTGCTATGTGCGATTTCTTTCTATTTTGTTATGAGGGGGGTTGTTTGTAAGGGTGAAAAATTGTGTTAAAAAATTTAATAAATATATTTTTTTTAAAAAAAGGAAGTGCTGAGGGTTTGGGCCAAGGGTGGTATCTTGACCGCTACAGGCTTGGAGGGCCGAAGGGCCTGTTCTTTGTCCTTTGTCATGGTGAGGGGAATGGAGAGGGTGAGTGTGTCTTTTGTTTTTTATTGTATGTTTGTTGTTTGGGGGGGGGGAAAGGGGTGGAAGGGCAGATTGAGGGGATGGGGAGTAGTCAGAGGCCAGGATGGGGGTCACTATGGGCAGCACAGTAGCACAGTGGTTAGCACAGTTGCTTCACAGCTCCAGGGTCCCAGGTTTGATTCCCGATTGGGTCACTGTCTGTGCGGAGTCTGCACGTTCTCCTCGTGCCTGCGTGGGTTTCCTCCGGGTGCTCCAGTTTACTACCACAGTCCAAAGATGTGTAGGATAGGTGGATTGGCCATGATAAATTGCTCTTAGTGTCCAAAGAAGGTTAGGTAGGGTTACTGGGATAGGGTGGAGGCATGGGCTTAAGTGGGGTGCTCTTTCCGAGGGCCGGTGCAGACTCAATGGGCCGAATGGCCTCCTTTTGCACTGTAAATTCTATGATTCTATGCCACCTGGTTGTGCGAGTTAACAGGCGTAAACTGGGGGGTTGTCAGGAAGGAGGGTGCGGCAGAACGGGGAGTGGGTTGGTTCTTTGTTTTGTTATGGGGAGGGATGCTGACGTGGGTGTGGGTCTAGTTTGAGAACACTGTTGTTGGCGCCCCTCCCATTCTCGCCAGTCTGGTATCCCGTGAGCCCGTTGGTGGTCTCAACATAGAACATAGAACATTACAGCGCAGTACAGGCCCTTCAGCCCTCGATGTTGCGCCGACCTGTGAAACCACTCTAAAGCCCAGCTACACTATTCCCTTATCGTCCATATGTCTATCCAATGACCATTTGAATGCCCTTAGTGTTGGTGAGTCCACTACTGTTGCAGGCAGGGCATTCCACACCCTTACTACTCTCTGAGTAAAGAACCAACCTCTGGCATCTGTCCTATATCTATCTCCCCTCAATTTAAAGCTATGTCCCTTCATGCTAGACATCACCATCCGAGGAAAAAGGCTCTCACTGTCCACCCTACCCAATCCTCTGATCATCTTGTATGCCTCAATTAAGTCACCTCTTAACCTTCTTCTCTCGAACAAAAACAGCCTCAAGTCCCTCAGCCTTTCCTCATAAGATCTTCCCTCCATACCACGCAACATTCTGGTAAATCTCCTCTGCACCCTTTCCAATGCTTCCACATCCTCCCTATAATGCGGCGACCAGAATTGCACGCAATACTCCAAATGCGGCCGCACCAGAGTTTTGTACAGCTGCAACATGACCTCATGGCTCCGAAACTCAATCCCTCTACCAATAAAAGCTAACACACCGTACGCCTTCTTAACAGCCCTCTCAACCTGGGTGGCAACTTTCAGGGATCTATGTACATGGACACCGAGATCTCTCTGCTCGTCCACACTGCCAAGAATCTTACCATTAGCCCAGTACTCTGTCTTCCTGTTATTCCTTCCAAAATGAATCACCTCACACTTTTCTGCATTAAACTCCATTTGCCACCTCTCAGCCCAGCGCTGCAGCTTATCTATGTCCCTCTGTAACTTGTAACATCCTTCTGCACTGTCCACAACTCCACCGACTTTAGTGTCATCTGCAAATTTACTCACCCATCCTTCTACGTCCTCTTCCAGGTCATTTATGAAAATGACAAACAGCAGTGTCCCCAAAACAGATCCTTGTGGTACACCACTAGTAACTGGACTCCAGTGTGAACATTTCCCATCAACCACCACCCTTTGTCTTCTTCCAGCTAGCCAATTTCTGATCCAAACTGCTAAATCACCCTGAATCCCATGCCTCCGTATTTTCTGCAGTAGCCTACCGTGAGGAACCTTATCAAATGCTTTACTGAAATCGATATACACCACATCAACTGCTTTACCCCCATCCACCTGTTTGGTCACCTTCTCAAAGAACTCTATAAGGTTTGTGAGGCACGCCCTAATCTTCACAAAACCGTGTTGACTATCTCTAATCAAATTATTCCTTTCCAGATGATTATACATCCTATCTCTTATAAACCTTTCCAGGATTTTGCCCAAACAGAAGTAAGGTTCACTGGTCTGTAGTTACCGGGGTTGTCTCAACTCCCCTTCTTGAACAAGGGGACAACATTTGCTATCCTCCAGTCTTCTGGCACTATTCCTGTAGACAAAGATGACTTAAAGATCAAAGCCAAAGGCTCAGCAATCTCCTCCCTAGCTTCCCAGAGAATCCTAGGATAAATCCCATCTGGCCCAGGGGAGTTATCTATTTTCACACTTTCCAGAATTGCTAATACCTCCTCCTTATGAACCTCTAGCCCTTCTAGTCTAGTAGCCTGCATCTCAGTATTCTCCTCGACAACATTGTCTTTTTCCTGTGTGAATACTGACGAAAAATATTCATTTAGCACCTCTCCTATCTCCTCGGACTCCAAGCACAACTTCCCACTTCTGTCCTTGACTGGCCCTACTCTTACCCTAGTCAGTCTTTTATTCCTGACATATCTATAGAAAGCTTTCGGGTTATCCTTGATCCTACCTGCCAAAGACTTCTCATGTCCCTTCCTGGCTCTTCCTAGCTCTCTTTAGGTCCTTCCTAGCTAACTTGTAACTATCGAACGCCCTAACTGAACCTTCATATCTCAACTTTACATAAGCCTCCTTCTTCCTCTTGACAAGTGTTTCAACTGCTTTAGTAAACCACGGTTCCCTTGCTCGACCACTTCCTCCCTGCCTGACAGGTACATACTTATCAAGGACACGCAGTAGCTGTTCCTTGAACAAGCTCCAAATTTCCATTGTGCCCATCCCCTGCAGTTTTCCTCTCCATCCGATGCATCCTAAGTCTTGCCTCATCGCATCATAATTGCCTTTCCCCCAGATATAACTCTTGCCCTGCGGTATATGCCTATCCCTTTCCATCACTAAAGTAAACTTAATCGAATTGTGGTCACTATCACCAAAGTGCTCACCTACCTCCAAATCTACCACCTGTCCTGGTTCATTACCCAGTACCAAATCCAATATGACCTCGCCTCTCGTTGGCCTATCTACATACTGTGTCAGGAAACCCTCCTGCACACATTGGACAAAAACAGACCCATCTAAAGTACTCGAACTATAGCATTTCCAGTCAATATTTGGAAAGTTAAAGTCCCCCATAACAACTACCCTGTTGCTTTCGCTCCTATCCAGAATCATCTTTGCAATCGTTTCCGCTACATCTCTGGAACTTTTCGGAGGTCTATAGAAAACCCCTAACAGGGTGACCTCTCCTTTCCTGTTTCTAACCTTAGCCCATACTACCTCAGTATACAAGTCCTCATCAAACGTACTTTCTGCCACCGTAATACTGTCCTTGACTAACAATGCCACCCCACCCCCTCTTTTACCACCTTCCCTGAGCTTACTGAAATATCTAAACCCCGGCACCTGCAACAACCATTCCTGTCCCTGCTCTATCCATGTCTCCGAAATGGCCACAACATCGAAGTCCCAGGTACCAACCCATGCCGCAAGTTCACCCACCTTATTCCAGATGCTCCTGGCATTGAAGAAGACACACTTTAAACCACCTTCCTGCCTGCCGGTACATTCCTGCAACTTTGAAACTTTACTCATTGCAAGCCTGGAAAAAGTACGGGCAACATTTAGGGTCGGAAGGCATGTCTCTGTGGGCACTGATATGTGATAATCACAGGTTTGTGCCGGCGGGGCTGGATGTGAGGTTCCGGGGTGGCGGCAGGTTAGGATAGATAACTTCAGGGACTTGTTCGTAGGGGATAGGTTTGCAGGCCTGGAGGAGCTGGAGGGAACGTATCAGTTGCCTCAGGGAAATGGATTCAGGTACCTGCAGGTGGGGGACTTTGTGAGGAAAGAGGCCATCCTTCCCAGGACTGCCACCTTTGGTGCTACAAGATAAACTGTTGTCTGAAGATGACATTGGGGAGGGGAGAGTGACAGACATTTATGGAGAGTGAGGACGCTCTGGCAGAGGAGATCAGGCGCAAATGGGAGGAGGAGTTGGGTAGTGAGGGCCGGGCTGTGGAAAAAAGTGGTTGCGAGGATGAGCCGGTTCATTGCAGGGTTGGAGGAATGGTGTGGGCATTGCGCGGGGTGGCCCGTGAACCACGTCCACATGTTCTGGGCGTGTCCAAAGCTGGGTTGTTTCTGGCAGGACTTCTCAGATGACATGTCCCAGATTCTGATTGTAGAGGTGGCCCCAAGTCCGGAGGTGGCTACATGAGTGTCAAATTTGGCCAGTGCCTCCCTGATAGTCCAGAGTTGGATTTTGCTGGGCTGTTGGGACTCGGAGCTGCGAAAGGTGGGGGTGTGGGTGAGCGACCTGGAAGAATTCCTGCACTCGGGAAAGGTTAAGATCACCTTACGGGGAGCGGAGGACAGTTTCACCCGGAGGTATCAACTTCTTTAAAGTGAATTAAGGTGTCTGCGGGGGGGGGGGGGGGGGGGGTTACGTCTTTTCTTTGTTTCGGGGGTTGGGGAGATAAGGGGGGAAAATAAGGGGCGAAGTGAGTGGCGGTCTGGTTATCAGTGGCCACGGTTGGATTGTGTTTTATATCTATTGTTTTCTTTTATCTGATATTTTGATGTTTCTATGCAAAATGCCTTCAATAAAAAATGTTTTTAAGTAGTTGGGGTCTGAGGACTGTACTCTGTGGCACACCACTGGTTACATCTTCCCAAGAAGAAAAGGATCCATGTTTCTCCCTGTTATAACCTGCCCCGAGCCTTTGGCTGGGGACTCATGAATTACACTCCAACCCGTTGGACCTTACTTTGTGTGTGGCACCTTATCAAATGCCTTCTGGAAACCCAGATACACTGGGCTGGATTCGCCGATTCTGAGACTAAGTGCTGACACCGGCGTGGGTATGGTGGCGTTTTACGACCGACAAAACGGCGCAAAACGGCCACCGATCCTCCATCTGGTGGGGGGCTGGCAGGCACGCAGCATAGAGCACCTGGCTCTAGCTGGGGATACGGCTGGAGAATTGCCAGGTCCGTACCCTCGCATGTGCACTCGGCGGCCTACAGCGGCCGCAACGTGCAACATGGTGCCGGCCGTGCGCAAAACCGGCCTGCCAAATAGTGATCCCCTTTGGCCAGGCTCGCCATCCCCTGACCACCCACCACCAGTGCCCCCGCCAAAGCACCCCCTGCCCGCGGATCGGCTCCTCCCTGACTGTGGCGGCGCTGGACGTAGTTCACAGCCACCATGCCAAGTTCCCGAAAATAAATACCACACACGACCGACACCGTTGGGAAATCGGCCCAATGGGTGCAGAGCATCGGGGGGGAGGGTCTCAGATAACGTCCTGAGGCTATACCGATGACGTGCGGCGCACTCCTAGAGTACGCCATTTTGGAGGGGGCAGAACATCGCGAATGTGGCGCCACCCCCGATTTCGGCGCCAATGTGAATTCTCCGGCTGATAACCGGAGAATCACGCCCACCGCTTCTACAGGAGCCCCAGTATCCACTTTGCTTGTTACACTTCAAAGAACTCCAGCAAATTAGTCAAACATGATTTACCCTTCATAAAACCATACTGACTGATAGATTACGTTTTGACTTTCCAAATGTCCAGTTACGACTTCCTTGTGTGTGAATTCTGTTTTGAACAGGATGGGGGTTAATTTAAAAGGCACCAATTTCTCCTCTCATCTCCCATCCATAAGTGGAAAGATGTTTTGATTGTATTTCCCTGTTTCTAAGCAGTGAAGTATTTCCCAACCCCTCAGTTTTGCTGTGATCCAATTTTCCATTAATAACCACACAGCAAACTCACAATAGGATGAACTCAGCAGATTAGTTTATTTGCACACTCAAAATGCAGAAGGAGGGTCGCAAAGTTGCCTCCGCTGCATTCATGCAGTAAAAGAGGGATAGAGAAAAAAAGATTTACAATGCAGAAATAACAGAGGAATTACATATTGGGGGTGATTCCCTGGCTGCAATGCACCCAACGCAAATCTCGCCATGCCGAGAGAATTGCGAGAGAGCCCGGAAATGGGATTTGTGTTGAACGCAAATCAGTTTCCCATTCTCCCAGCCTGCTCCAGCTGCATTGATCAGGACCTCACCCAGAAAGGGAAGAACCGGATCAAAACTCACTTGCATTAATTTTAATCTCATTTGTGAGGTTAAAGTTGATTGCAGCAGTCCCCCAGTATTAACCCACTAACCTTCCCAGTGGGAAGTCACCCAGGTGCGAAGCGCTACTGGCACGTACAAGTGGGAACCAGATGCTATGGACACAGAGTGGGGGCAAAGGGGTGAGTACCATCTGTACATTTACCTCCAGGTTGCTGAGTGTGATCCTTCAAGGGAGGTGGGGGTCGTAGAGGGCTCGGGCTGGGCTGGAAGTTGAGGGTCTTTCCCAGGATGGGGGTCGTGTGACAGGTCTTCCCTCGAGCTTTGAAAATATTTAAACTCTCATCATGCCAAGTTCAAAAATCTATCAGATGAAAGTAAACATCTTGCTTTTGATGTGTTTGAAACTTTTGAAGTGCTTTTCTCACATTCAATTTCATTCCCCTTTAACCTTTCCAAGCCTTTGGGTTTGCTGAAAAACCTAAACGCTTTGAATGCATTGTCTACATTCAATTTCACAGTTCATTACCTTTTACAAGTCTCTTGATTGACAGGTCCAGGCTATTTCAAAGGACGGATATTTTTTGTTTATAATTCTTCACGGCCCATTAACTCTAAGGTGCTCCCTCTTTTGAGCAGGTGTTCACAGTTTTTTCATAGCGGCTTTTTCTTTGTTCTGAAGTGCTTCTGAGAAGGAGCAGATGTTGTTTTTAACCACAGGTTTTTTTCTGCCAGGATTTCCTCTCTTCTGAAGTCCTTCCTGGAAAGACCAGGTGCTCTGTCTGACAGCTTTTTTTCAGAGTAGGTCTTTTTCAACCTCTTATACTGGATCAGCATGTCTCTACCGAAGGTTGTTTCCAGCCATTGAACAAGTTTTTTTTTGTAAATTTAGAGTATCCAATTATTGTTTTCCAATTAAGGGGCAATTTAGCGTGGCCAATCCACCTACCCTGCACATCTTTGTTTGTGGGGATGAGACCCACACAGGCACGGGGAGAATGTGCAGACTTCACACGGACAGAGTCCGGGGCCGGGATTGAACCCCGATTCACCACTCTATGTGTGAAGAAAATTCTCCTCACCTCAGACCTAAAAGGTTTACCCTTTTCCTCAAACCATGACTCTGAGCTCTGGACTCCCCACCATTGGGAACATAGAGGGCTCGGGCTGGGCTGGAAGTTGAGGGTCTTTCCCAGGATGGGGGTCGTGTGACAGGTCTTCCCTCGAGCTTTGAAAATATTTAAACTCTCATCATGCCAAGTTCAAAAATCTATCAGATGAAAGTAAACATCTTGCTTTTGATGTGTTTGAAACTTTTGAAGTGCTTTTCTCACATTCAATTTCATTCCCCTTTAACCTTTCCAAGCCTTTGGGTTTGCTGAAAAACCTAAAAGCTTTGAATGCATTGTTTACATTCAATTTCACAGTTCATTACCTTTTATAAGTCTCTTGATTGACAGGTCCAGGCTATTTCAAAGGACGGATATTTTTTGTTTATAATTCTTCACGGCCCATTAACTCTAAGGTGCTCCCTCTTTTGAGCAGGTGTTCACAGTTTTTTCATAGCGGCTTTTTCTTTGTTCTGAAGTGCTTCTGAGAAGGAGCAGATGTTGTTTTTAACCACAGGTTTTTTTCTGCCAGGATTTCCTCTCTTCTGAAGTCCTTCCTGGAAAGACCAGGTGCTCTGTCTGACAGCTTTTTTTCAGAGTAGGTCTTTTTCAACCTCTTATACTGGATCAGCATGTCTCTACCGAAGGTTGTTTCCAGCCATTGAACAAGTTTTTTTTGTAAATTTAGAGTATCCAATTATTGTTTTCCAATTAAGGGGCAATTTAGCGTGGCCAATCCACCTACCCTGCACATCTTTGTTTGTGGGGATGAGACCCACACAGGCACGGGGAGAATGTGCAGACTTCACACGGACAGTGTCCGGGGCCGGGATTGAACCCCGATTCACCACTCTATGTGTGAAGAAAATTCTCCTCACCTCAGACCTAAAAGGTTTACCCTTTTCCTCAAACCATGACTCTGAGCTCTGGACTCCCCACCATTGGGAACATTCTTTCTGAATCCTCCCTGTCTAATCCTGTTCGAATTTTATAAGTTTCTATGAGATTCCCTCTCACTCTTCTAAACTCCAATGAATTAATCCTAACCGATTTAGTCTCTCCTCATATGACAGTCCCACTATCCCAGGAATCAGCCTGGTAAACCTTCACCGCATTCCCTCCACAGCAAGGTGACCTTTCTATGGCTTTGTTTGATTTTTTTAAACTCATTCACAGGATGTGGACTACTCTGGCTGGGCCAATGTTCATTGCCCATCCCTAATTGCCCTTGAGAAGGTGGTGGTGAGCTGCCTTCTTGAACCGCTGCAGTCCACGTGGTGTGGGTACATCCACTGTGCTGTTAGGGAGGGATTTGCAGGATTTTGATCCAATGACAATGAAGGAACAGGATATATTTCCAAGTCAGGGTGGTGTGTGGCTTGGAAGGAAACTTTCAAGAGGTGGTGTTCTCATGTGTCTGCTGCCCTTGTCCTTCTAGATGGTAGTAGTTGTGTGTTTGGAAGGTACATGTCCAAGAAGCCTTGGTGAGTTCCTGCAGTGCATCTTGCAGATGGTACACACTGCTGCTACTGTGGAAGGAGTGAATGCTTGTGGAAGGAGGAGCAATCAAATAGGCTGCTTTGTCCTGGATGGTGTTGAGCTTCTTTTTTTAAAAATGTTTTTATTCTCCATTTTCACATTTTCCTTCAAAGTTTACACCCCACCAACAGGCAACAAAATGGTAACAAATACAAAGTCAATATCCTTAACATCAACAACGATCCCATCCTCCCACCACCCCACCCAACTGTCAATATATGCCTCAAATAAAACAAACCCTCCCACGTGGGGAAAAAAACAAAAGCGAAAAAGAAAAAGGAGTCCGGAATCGCCCATGGCCACCATTAACCGATAGAGTCGCCCCACCCCCCCGCCCACGACAACACTCAATGCCATCCAACCTCCAAAGGAGTACCGTAAATGACACCCAAGAGTTGTAAACCCCCCATCCCCAACTCCTCCCCCTCCACTTCCTCTTGTAAAACTCTTCCCCCCAACCTCGGTTCCTTCCCCCCCAACTTTACACCCCGGCTAGACCACTCGGACCCTGTTCTGCCAGGCAGCCCCTCCCCCTACCTCACTCCCGTTCACTGGCCGGCTTAAATCGGCCAGCGTGGAGGTCCCCGCCCAGGTCCCTTTCCCCCTTGCCCGGCCCCAGGAAAAACCCAGAAGTCCCCTTTTAGCACACAAACCCCAAAAAGCCCTCATTTCGACTGAAAGTCCATTTCTTCCCTTGTCCAAATATACACAACATTGGCTCCTATAGCCCATACACCAGCACGCAGTGAAACAAAACAAATACAGTCATGAGGCTACATTGCTACATGACCATTTCTCAGTTCTGCCACAGACCTTCTGCCTTCGCAAACTCCTCTGCTGCTTCTGCTGTCCCGAAATAAAAGTCCTTGAACTTGTAGGTCAGCCTCAGCTTCGCTGGATATACAATGCCGCACTGCACCCTGCTAACGTACAGTGCCCTCTTCACCCGGTTGAAGGCAGCCCGCCTCCTCGCCAGCTCCACCGTAAAGTCCTGGTATACGCGTATACCAGCTCCAGCCCACTGCACCACCCGCTTCTGCTTAGCCCAGCACGGGATCTGGGTTGGTACCTGGGACTTCGATGTTGTGGCCATTTCGGAGACATGGATAGAGCAGGGACAGGAATGGTTGTTGCAGATGCCGGGAATTAGATATTTCAGTAAGCTCAGGGAAGGTGGTAAAAGAGGGGGAGGGGTGGCATTGTTAGTCAAGGACAGTATTACGGTGGCAGAAAGGACGTTTGATGAGGACTCGTCTACTGAGGTAGTATGGGCTGAGGTTAGAAACAGGAAAGGAGAGGTCACCCTGTTAGGGGTTTTCTATAGGCCTCCGAAAAGTTCCAGAGATGTAGAGGGGAGGATTGCAAAGATGATTCTGGATAGGAGCGAAAGCAACAGGGTGGTTGTTATGGAGGACTTTAACTTTCCAAATATTGACTGGAAACTCTATAGTTCGAGTACATTAGATGGGTCCGTTTTTGTCCAAGGTGTGCAGGAGGGTTTCCTGAAACAGTATGTAGATAGGCCAACGAGAGGCAAGGCCATATTGGATTTGGTACTGGGTAATGAACCAGGACAGGTGTCAGATTTGGAGGTAGGTGAGCACAATTCGATTACGTTTACTTTAGGTGATGGAAAGGGATAGGCATATACCGCAGGGCAAGAGTTATATCTGGGGGAACGGCAATTATGATGCGATGAGGCAAGACTTAGGATACATCGGATGGAGTGGAAAACTGCAGGGGATGGGCACAATGGAAATGTGGAGCTTGTTCAAGGAACAGCTACTGCGTGTCCTTGATAAGTATGTACCTGTCAGGCAGGGAGGAAGTGGTCGAGTGAGGGAACCGTGGTTTACTAAAGCAGTCGAAACACTTGTCAAGAGGAAGAAGGAGACTTATGTAAAGATGATACATGAAGGTTCAGTTAGGGCGCTCAAAATGAAATGAAATGAAAATCGCTTATTGTCACAAGTAGGCTTCAAATGAAGTTACTGTGAAAAGCCCCTAGTCACCACATTCCGGCGCCTGTTCGGGGAGGCTGGTACAGGAATTGAACCGTGCTGCTGGCCTGCCTTGGTCTGCTTTCAAAGCCAGCGATTTAGCCCAGTGTGCTAAACCAGCCCCAAGAGTTGCAAGTTAGCTAGGATGGACCTAAAGAGAGAGCTGAGAAGAGCCAGGAAGGGACATGAGAAGTCTTTGGCAGGTAGAATCAAAGATAACCCGAAAGCTTTCTATAGATATGTCAGGAATAAAAGAATGACTAGGGTAAGAGTAGGGCCAGTCAAGGACAGAAGTGGGAAGTAGTGCTTGGAGTCCGAGGAGATAGGAGAGGTGCTAAATGAATATTTTTCGTCAGTATTCACACAGGAAAAAGACAATGTTGTCGAGGAGAATACTGAGATTCAGGCTACTAGACTGGAAGGGCTTGAGGTTCATCAGGAGGAGATGTTAGCAATTCTGGAAAGTGTGAAAATAGATAGGTCCCCTGGGCCGGATGGGATTTATCCTAGGATTCTCTGGGAAGCTAGGGAGGAGATTGCTGAGCCTTTGGCCTTGATCTTTAAGTCACCTTTGTCTACAGGAATAGTGCCAGAAGACTGGAGGATAGCAAATGTTGTCCCCTTGTTCAAGAAGGGGAGTAGAGATAACCCCGGTAACTATAGACCAGTGAGCCTTACTTCTGTTGTGGGAAAATCTTGGAAAGTTTTATAAGAGATAGGATGTATAATCATCTGGAAAGGAATAATTTGATTAGATAGTCAACATGGTTTTGTGACCGGTAGGTCGTGCCTCACAAACCTTATAGAGTTCTTTGAGAAGGTGACCAAACAGGTGGATGAGGGGAAAGCAGTTGATGTGGTGTATATGGATTTCAGTAAAGCGTTTGATAAGGTTCCCCATGGTAGGCTCCTGCGGACAATATGGAGGCATGGGATTCAGGGTGATTTAGCAGTTTGGATCAGAAATTGGCTAGCTGGAAGAAGACAAAGAGTGGTGGTTGATGGGTGATGTTCAGACTGGAGTCCAGTTACTAGTGGTGTACCACAAGGATCTGTTTTGGGGCCCCTGCTGTTTGTCATTTTTATAAATGACCTGGAGGAGGGCGTAGACGGATGGGTGAGTAAATTTGCAGATGACACTAAAGTCGGTGGAGTTGTGGACAGTGCGGAAGGATGTTACAAGTTACAGAGGGACATAGATAAGCTGCAGCGCTGGGCTGAGAGGTGGCAAATGGAGTTCAATGCAGAAAAGTGTGAGGTGATTCATTTTGGAAAGAATAACAGGAAGACTGAGTACTGGGCTAATGGTAAGATTCTTGGCAGTGTGGATGAGCAGAGAGATCTCGGTATCCATGTACATAGATCCCTGAAAGTTGCCACCCAGGTTGAGAGGGTTGTTAAGAAGGCGTACGGTGTGTTAGCTTTTATTGGTAGAGGGATTGCGTTTCGGAGCCATGAGATAATGTTGCAGCTACACAACACTCTGGTGCGGCCACATTTGGAGTATTGTGTGCAATTCTGGTCGCCACATTATAGGAAGGATGTGGAAGCGTTGGAGAGAGTGCAGAGGAGATTTACCAGAATGTTGCCTGGTATGGAGGGAAGATCTTATGAGGAAAGGCTGAGGGACTTGAGGCTATTTTCGTTAGAGAGAAGAAGGTTAAGAGGTGACTTAATTGAGGCATACAAGATGATCAGAGGATTGGATAGGGTGGACAGTGAGCGCCTTTTTCCTCGGATGGTGATGTCTAGCACGAGGGGATATACCTTTAAATTGAGGGGAGATAGATATAGGACAGATGTCAGAGGTTGGTTATTTACTCAGAGAGTAGTAAGGGCGTGGAATGCCCTGCCTGCAACAGTAGTGGACTCGCCAACACTAAGGACATTCAAATGGTCATCGGATAGACATATGGACGATAAGGGAATAGTGTAGATGGACTTTAGAGTGGTTTCACAGGTCGGCGCAACATCGAGGGCCGAAGAGCCTGTACTGCGCTGTAATGTTCTATGTTCTAGGACCTTCTCCTTTACACGGTAACTACGGAAGCACAGAGCCACTACTCTTGCCGGCTCACTCGCCTTTGGTACAGGCCTCCACGACCGATGTGCCCGATCCAGCTCATATCGGGAAGGATCCTCCCCCTCCCCCAATAGTTTCGCCAACATCGTGGCAAAATACTCAGTCGGCCTCGGTCCTTCAACTCGTTCAGACAGACCCACAATCCTCAAATTCTGTCGCCTGGATCTGTTTTCCAGGTCTTCCATTTTGCCTCGCAGATCCTTGTTGATCTCCATCACCTTCCGCATCTCATTCCCCATCAAGGTAAGTTGACCACTGTGCTGCAGTACTGTCTCTTCCACTTCCTTCAGCGCCTCCCCTTGCTCTCGCACATCCTCCACTGCGCTCGCCACCGCCGTCCTCACCGGGGTAATCGCCTCCTCCACCAGCACTTTCAAAATCGCCCCCATCTCCTTCTCATTGTCTCCATATGTTTCGTAAACTGCCTTTCGAATTCCACGGCCATCACCTTAGTTATTTCTTCAGCCGTAAGCAATGCGGCCTCCCCTAGCGCTCCAGCCTCCATTTTCTTTACTGACCCCGCGGTGACCTTTTCACTCCCCGACGGACTTTCAGCTGCTTTTTTCACGGCCTTTTTTTGCCGGTCTTCGAACTTTCCCTTCTTTGTGCTGTCTCCCGACTTTCACTGCCTTCACTGGCCCTAAGACCAGGCGTTAACCCCCGACAATGTCAGTCCTGAACGGGAGCCCTCCAACGTGCAGCTGCCTCCCGCCCGCCGTCACCGGAAGTCCCACAGAGAGGGAATCCTTTTGGCAGTGTTCGCTTCACCAATCTGCCCCAAAAGTCTGTGTAAACTCCTGAAAAATGTCTGAGAGTCCGTTCCAGAGGGGAGTTGCCGAATGGGTGACCTACTCCTCCATGGCCGCCACCGGAAGCCTCGTCCCCGCTTCTTCAATGGCCTTGGTGAGATCTTTTTACAGTTGTTCCCTCTGCTGCTAGAATTCACCTTTAATAAAGGCCCTCAAGTCAGCTTGAAGCCTTTAAGCTTGCCCTTCCCCCGCCTGCATGCTGGAAGAGGCTTTTGTCTTTACTGCAGCTCCAGCCAAATCTTTTACTGTTTCTGCCGGGTCTGGTAACCAAGAGACATACCATTCCTGGGGGAAAGTACCCCTCCAACATTCACCTACGTCTTTTCATCAAAATTCCATCCTGTATTGATTAAAAAAGAGCTCTTTTCTGTAACCTTGGGCAGGAGCTGCCTTGTGTGTGACCACTTACTCCATGGTCCACACCGGAAGTGGTGTTGAGCTTCTTGAGTGTTGATGGAGCTGCGCTCATCCAGGCAAGTGGAGAGTATTCCATCACACTCCTGACTTGTGTATTATAGATAGTGGACAGGCTTTGGGGAATCATGAATTGAGTTACTCACTGCAGGAACCCTAACCTCTGACCTGCTCTTGCAGCTACATTATTTAAATGACTAGTTAGTCCAGTTGAGTTTCTGGTCAATGTTATCCCCAGGATGTTGATAGGGGGCGATTCAATGATGGTAATGCCATTTTGATCTGAGCAGCCCACAGAAGATCAATAGTGGCTCTTCAGGGATAACGAAGTGTGCGTTTCCTCATACTGCCGAGTAGTTTCTTTTGTTTTGGGTTGCAGAAAGATATAGATTCAGCCCTTTTAGGCCATGGTCCTGTTTGACATTTTAGAGATAGCAAGAGCATATCTGTATAAACAAAAGTACAGGGTGAGGTTTTAGTCCCTCCCAAATCACTCCAAATCATAATATTTAAAATTTGTCTATATTATAATCAACTCAGAAGAGCTAATAAACTAGTGTAGAATAAAAAAAACTTGTTCCCATTTAATAGACCATCAAATTACTGCTTCATTGAATAGGCTAAAATATATCTTCGGTTGGCTGATCTGTGTACGATTAAATTGTACGAGGATAAAGACCTGTTTATGCACATAAATAATATTTTTATTTTCATTACACTTCCCATACATATTAAGATATTTAACATTAAAAATGCTTCAATAAAGTTAGAAAGTGGTTTAGACCGTTGGAAGCATCATGATAAACAGTGTGCACAGTTATATCGTTTTACGTACCCCAATCATCAGCCCAACCTTATATAGATGTCAGTCGGCTGGGACTTTCCGGTACCGCTGACAGCGAATGGAGTTTTGGCGGGAACGCCAAATTCTCTGTTCTCACTTGCATGGGGTCCCCCCCGCCCCCACACAGGGTGACATTTTCCCCCAGCAGGATTTTCCACTCCCGCCAAAATCAATTTGAATGGCTTGCCCCATTTTCCAGCCCTGCCGCCTATCCACGGCAGTGCCCATATTTCTACCCGTTGACTGAGACATGTGCATGTCTCCCAGCATTTCCCTATTTTGTGTGTGCTTCAAACGTGCGGTGTTTATTAACGTGAAATGAGTGGCCCCAACACTAATTCTCTGTGCCCTGGTACGCCTGTTTACTTCTCTGTTTAGGTCCCAACTGTTTTGCAGGCTCGACGATAATCCCAGCGGGGAAGGAGGTGAAAGTGGACGAGTGCACCATCTGCTACTGCTCTCAGAATGGCGACTGGTGGAAGACAGAACGACAGGCGACGTGTGTCAAACGCGAGTGTGAGCACCTGTGAACTGGACAGCGCAGCAACTGTTCCACCTTTAACTAACTGCCAGCAAAGCAGCACCTTAGGGTCCTGTATAGCCAAAAACAAAATATTGCCTCGCTCTACCCATTGCAACAGTCACCAGAAGGTCTAAATTCCTGGTGCAAGCACTGTTTGGTGAAACACTATTTTTTTACATTGTCAATTGTCTCATTCTCCCACTCTGGTTAAAAGTTAAATTAACGTCTTGACTGCTGATTACCAATATATTTTAGTTCTGCTGTCCTTATGCCCATTGCTATCGCTTTTTTGTGTCACCTGAAGGATTTTTCCTTGTCCTCAATTCCACTGCCTGTTTGCATTTCACATTTAGAGGCTGTTTGCAGACAAACTGATACTTTTAGAAATTCTGAGTTTAGTTCAGCTGTGACTATCTGCACTTTGCTGTACGCGTCATCTTCACTTGACGCTTACCGAAGGGAAGCTGTCATATGAAAAGACTGTTCATTTTATAGTCTGATACACTAATGTTGTGCCTGAAACTGTAAATGAGAATATTCTAATGAAAATAATTTACAATGTGGAATTATAGCGCAACTGTACTTAGTGTGGCAAATAATCATATATTATAAAATATATTATTTTGTTAAATATAAATTGTGACATTCCGCAGAATTCATTCAGTTGTCTTTTTTTCCCCAATGAGGTTGCAAAGGTATCAATTGTTCACTGGTACAACTGTTAAGGTTGTGGTATTGGGCAATTGGGGAGGGGGGGGTGGTTGCGGGGGGGGTAGAAAACATCTCATCCTAATTTTGACTTATTTCTTGCAATGCTTATATATCGATATGCTGATCCACACTGTATGTTGAGGCTCAGTGGGCACTCTCCCCTCTGAGTTGAAGAGCTACGGGTTTCCAGTAGGTTAGTGCAAAATCTGGACCATCATTCCACTGTGGGAGCCCTGCTCTGTCAGAGGTGCCGTTCCAAGATGGAACAAAGGGGGAATGGAGTTTGCCTTGTGAGGTAGGTGACTCCTATTGAAGTCAGTGCCAATGAAGATTGGGTGGAGTGTATGACGCTGCTATAATTATACAATGCTAGTTCTGAACTATACACCCCAGAGGCTTTCTGCACATCATTCTTCCCCCTAACCCCCGCCCCTCCCAACACTATCAAAGCCCTTTGGTTATAACTGGTTATTTATCTCTTTGAGTGTGGGACTTTTACTGTGTACAAAATGGTTTCTGTGTTTGCGGACGAAAGAACTGTAATTCATTTCATGAGGTTTATGTGATAAGGTATTATTAAATGTAAGTCTTGTCTGTGAGTTGCAATGGAATATTTCAAATTCAGGTTTTAACAGTACTTATTTGATTGAGTGTAATCTTTAGTCTTCGTCATAGAATGGGCCAGATAATACTGAGGCTTGTACGGGGAAATTCAAATGTACTTCTTTTAATTTCTTGATGTGGAGATGCCGGCGTTGGACTGGGGTGAGATCAGTAAGAAGTCTTACAACACCAGGTTAAAGTCCAACAGGTTTGTTTCGATGTCACTAGCTTTCGGAGCGCTGCTCCTTCCTCAGGTGAATGAAGAGGTATGTTCCAGAAACATATATATAGACAGATTCAAAGATGCCAGACAATGCTTGGAATACGAGCATTAGCAGGTGATTAAATCTTTACAATTTCTTGGTCACTTAAATGGCTCCTCACTGGATGAGAATAGCTATCCCTCCCCTGGATGAACCCCTGATTTTCCACTCTCTCAACCTCTGTTCACTGTCTTTCTGTGAGGCTTTGTGATTTTAACCTAACTCACCCTTTGGCGAACAGATGGGTCTGGGTGCAGGCCCTGTCTGTTAAAGCCGCAAAAGGTACCAAGGCTGCTGTTGAAACAAGTGCACACCCCCAACCTGAGAATGAACTTACTCGACATTCCTTTGTCAGGCTGATGGACTGCACCGGGACCTTGATTTCCCACCACAATGACCTCAAAATGGCCGATGCCTCCTGACAGGACTCACCAGCATCAGCTTCCCAAACACCACTGGGAGGGAAGGGCTGAGTTCTACCTCAACATCTGTTCTTCGTAAAGAACAATAGCTTTCACCTTTAACATACGAATAACATCTTAAATTGCTCCACAGGGGTATATTGTCAAGCACAATCTGCCACTTGGTCACTATAAGTCAACGTTGAAAAAGGCAGGATTTCCAACCCTTCAGGACTGGCCTGGAGTTCCCAGCGTTTGAAGATCAATCTCTAGGTCACCGTTGTGTGCAACCCTGGAGAAAAATCATCAGGACATTGCAAAATGATGGGGTGAATTCCCTGACGGTGGGATTCTCCGTTCCACCGGCAGCGCGTCCCACCACCGGGTTTCCCGGCAGCGTAGGGTGCCTAAAATGGAAAATCCCATTGTCCAGCAGCAGGAACAGAGAATTCCCTTGCCAGCAATAGCGTGTCGCTGAGGAGCACGCGCTAGGGAGGCGTTTTTCTTTGGAGATTTTTCTTTTCCAGATATGAAAGTATGAAAATGGGGATAAGGTGGCTGGCTGCCTGTGGAGCATCATACAGTTGAGCAATGAGTATTTTTGCTTTCCAATTGGTGTAGGAAGGCCATACGTCACAACATCACAAGAATTAAGGTTTTGGCCGATGAATAGCTGGGGGGCAGGTTATATGAGGAAACCTTCAGGAATTCATTTAATCAGTTAGGAACCCTAGAAAAAAGTAAACAAAATGCTTGGCCAAGGACATTTTAAGGAGTATTTGAAAGGAAGAGAGAGGTGGAGCATTTCAGGGAGGGAATTCTATGGCATGCGGCCTTTGCAGCTGAAGGCGAAATAGACGGTGGTAGTGAGGAGAAACTTGAGGATACCCAAGGCTCGAATTCGAGGAACACTGAAGCATCAGAGGGTTGTAGAGCTGAAAGGGTAACAACATGGAGGAATTTGGAAACAAAAGTGTGAATTGTGATGGCTTGAGACATGTACCAGAGGCTTCCAGTAGTTAACAAAAGGCCTTATTGATGAAAGGCAAAGGCAGTTAGATAGCAGGCACAGAACACTTGACAACTCTTCAGCTCCGTGGTCCACACTGCCGGGATCCTTCTCCCAAGACCCGCACACACTCCCCAAGACAGTCAGATGGTCAGTGGAGCTTGCACCCTTAAAGGGACCACGCAATCACATCCTTCCCCTTAAGTGCCTTAATACATTTCCCCATAGCTATGTACAAAAGTTACAATTGCTAACATGAACAACCGAGGAATATGAGTCCATCAAAAAGTCAATTGGTCCGGACACCTTTGGGTCCTCCCTCCCGGACCTCCAAAGCCCAGCCACAAGCTCAGCACTCCTTTGGGTGATTGGGTAAACCACAGTCGATGCCACCTCAGGAAGGACCACTTCAACAATGGGCGAATTAGCCTCACCAGCCTTGACAGATGCAGCTGGTTGAATAGAAATGGAAGCACCTGGCTCCCATTGGCTGGGCCGAGTTACAGGAGTATTCATGGTGCTCACAGGATTTGTCGACTCCATGCTGGAGTTCATCACCTCGCGACTCCTCAGGTTGTCAACGTGTTTCTTAACGGTCTTTCCTGTAAACATAAACCACATAAGACACCGGCCCAGACCAGGCCGCACCCCGTGAAATTTCAGGCCAACACCAGGACTCCCACTCGGAATGACCTGTCGTCCCTCTGCTTTACAGCTAACTCTTCTAGGAAGCCTGACGTTCCTCCACCCTTACCGCTAAATTTTGAAATACAAGATCCAATCAGATTCTCAACCGACAGCCCATAAGCAGGTCAGCTACTATAACCGCCATGGTTGAATGAGGGGCTGAGATGTGCAGCAACAAAAAATTAGCCAACCTCTGGTGATGCAGTTTATCTGACTGCTTTTTCATGGCGTTCTTGAAAAGTTTGAATGGCCCATTCACCAGAGTGTTTGATGCTGGGTGATAGGTGGCTGTCCTCGTGTGTCGTATGCCATTCGCTCTCACAAAACGCTGGAAATCATCGGCGGTGAAGCGGGTGCCATTGCCTGAAACAATTGCCTTGGGAAGCCCATGAATGGCAAACACATGGCACAACATCTCCACCATGAGGTAGTAGTTCCCATCTGCTGGACCTATATCTGCTTCGAGTGGGTATCTACCGGCACCAAAAACATCTTGCCCAAAAGTGGGCCTGCATAGTCAACGTGGACCCTGATCCATGGGTGACCTGGCCATTCCCAAGGGTGAAGGAAAAGGTGGAAAAGATTACTACATTTAGCAAGGGTGGCACTGTTGTACTAATTCTTCAATGGCTTTCTCCATCCCTGACCACTAGATGTAACAACGCACCAACATCATCATATTTGTTTGCCCTGGGGAGACACTGTGTAACTCTTGAAGGTGGCGCCTCCAGGCTTGTCTACTACCTTTCCTGCTAATCTCTGTGACCAGTTCACCTTAGCTAACTCTATCCTCATTTCATTATAATTTTTAAAATACTGCATCTCGTTTTGGTCCTCTCACATGTCGGATGATGTAGAAGCCATGGACAAAATACAGGAAAGAGCCGCATACTTTGATAACCACTTTAACGGTTTTCATTCCATGATGGAGAGTTGGTGCCATTTTGCTCGACAAAAGTGCAGGCTTGGTTTTGATTGAAGCCTTTGAAATAATTGAAGTATTTAACTTGGTTTTGGTGGATAAGCTATTCAGGTAAGTTAGGAAGGACACATGTCCACATTTAAAATAGGTGCTTTTCTCTGCAGAGAACCATTGTGCAATGAGAGTGCCACAGGGATACTGGGGCCTCAACCTTTTACAATTTATATAAATGGTTTGGATGAAGGGACTGAAGACATGGTTGCTAAATTCACTGACGACACAAAGTTGGTTGCAAAGTAAATTGTGAAGAGGACATAAGGAGGCTACAAAGGGATGTAGACAGGTTCAGTGAGTGGTCAAAGATCTTGCAACTGGAGTATAATGTGGGCAAATGTGAAATGGTCCATTTTGGCAGGAAGAATAAAAAGTAAACTTATCAAAATGTGAGAGATTGCAGAGCTCTGAGGTGCAAAGGGATCTGGGTGTCCTAGTGCATGAATCTCAAAAAGGTGAGTATACAGTTACAGCAGTAATTAGCAAAGCTAAGAGAATGGTATTTATTGCAGGGGAATTGATTACAAAAGCAGTGAGGTTATGCTTCAGTTGTACAAAACACTGGTGGGACCTGTGTTTTTATGGTCAACTCTCGTTAAGAGTAATAATATTAATCCTTTCTGAATTACTATATCCGATAACTTGTTAACTAGTTGGCCACTCTAAGGTCTTCTATCCCTTAGACTCTCTTGCTGATACCAGATGGGAACTAATCTATTTCAAACTATATTTCAAGTTATAATAGGATCCCAAATCTACACGGAAGAATTCTAACTCACTTACCACTCAATGTCCTTTAAGGCTCTGGATCTGTTGAGGATGTATAGGTGAGTCTTATGGGTAAACCACTATTTCAGATTCAGATTTAAAATAAACCACTATTTCAGGTTTAAATTTAAAATCACACTTTTATTTGCTTTTACAAAATCTTAACAAATTACTTCCTATTGAAAAGCCTCTTTTAGTTGATCAGACTTAAAGAGCTTTATTTAATGATTTTTCTACTGCCTTGATGGCTTGTGGTTGTTCTTATTCTTTGGTCTTCCAGCGTCTTCCGATTCTCATGGACCAATGAACTGATTCGAATCGAATCTAAGAATAAATTCGAACCGAATGGCTCGGCCTGTCTCTTCTCCTCTCTCTCTCTCTCTGCCCTTTCTGCCTTTTGCCACTGGCATTCCGAGATTTTATACATTTTAATTCATCTCTCCAGCGCATGACAATTACAAAGCTTTGTCTCATATTGAACAAAATAGATGTGTTCCATTTAAAACCGCAATTTTGCACCATGCCCAAGACTGCCATACATTTCAAAAGCACGTGGTGCATTCTGCTCAAAGTCTAAAAAACCGTTAAGCTGTGTCTATCTTTGTCTATTTCAGCCATTCGCATTCTTTGTAAACTTCCTCTGCCATGCTGCTAGCTTTAAGCCGTTGCTCAAGGTTCCTTGCTCAAACACCTTGCTCAAGATTCTCATTGTTCGAGTTTGCAATGTTTCCAAAACTACTGGTTCCACTTTTTCTCAAAGGTTCCAAAAACTCGTTACGCGTCTTAAAATAATTGATAACTATTTCCTGTCTATTTTAAAAACAGCAACTTTCTTAATGATCTTTTCCTATGCCCGCTATTCTTTCTCAAATTTTATCAAACTTTTGACCTTCTGCGTACTTGCTATTTTTCAAGCTTTTACAAGCACTCTGATATTCCCTCATGTTCCTTTACCTATAATTTTATATGTTTACTTTACTCTATTTTGTTCCAAACTACATTCTTCCTTCCAATTATTAGTTACACCCCCTCTTGGAGTTTGGAACAAAAAAACCAAAGGCCTTTTCTGCCAGCTGGTGGGACGGAAATCAGTCTGGCGCGGGCCTAGCCCCTCAAGGTTAGGTCTCGGCCCCCCAAGATGCGGAGGATTCCGCACCTTTGGGACGGCACGGTGCCAGACTGATTAGCGCTGTTTTTGGCGCCGGTCGGCGGACATCGCGCCGATACCGGAGAATTTCGCCCCATATTTCCTATCTTAACCTGCCCTTTCTCGGGGTCCCATTGAGTACCATTAGTTTTTCCCGAATATTGTCTAAAAATCCTTAATCCGTCTGGTAGGTTTAGAACGTATCCCAGGCTGCTTGTAAGCGCTCCCCACATTTTACTGAACACGTCGTTACTGACACTTTTTCTTGATTCTAACATACTACCGTTAAACCCTATCTCTTGGATGTCTTGGAAATTAATGATTTTTTCTGTTATGTTTAAACATTTGTTTATTCTTATTTTTATTACATGTTCGATGTGATTCAATCTGGTGTCTATTTTTCCATACCCCATTACTTCACTTGATTTTCCTACGTTGATTAGCCATGCTAATATTCCCAAACTAATTACTGTAACCTCCATTAACATTTTCGCCCCCCATTTTAACCAATCTAGTCTACTTGCATTCTGGACCCGAAGCTTCTTTATTTTTAGGCGTATTCCAATCCTTGCCCGTGCCAATTTTCTTCCACTTATCTATCTTCCGAGTACTTTCTCCATCTGCAAAATCATAATTAACAATTTGGATTAGGTGGAGAGGGTCCCTTCATTTTTCATTCAACATCTATTTCTTGGAGATTCTAGAAGTACCCTCTCTGGAACTTCCAGATCTCCTTTGCCACCAGAATGGCCTCCTTTTGCACTGTATGTTCTATGTATCTATGTATGTATCTCCTCTTTTCTTATCTAACTGGTTTGTTTTTTGGATTATTTACATGTATCATACAATTGAAGCCTGTTAAGCCTCCTCCTTCTTTCATTTTGTTTGCTTGGACTTCATCTGCCCATTTACATAATGCTTTGGAGGTGGCACTGGAAGTCGAGCCCCAGAAATAGGGCAACGCAGAGATGGGGAAGGACGTTGAGCTTAAAGTTAGTGTACACTACGCCTTGTACAGTAAGGGTCGCGACACAGTACCCCCGGATTTCTACTGAATGTAATCCGGAAGCCAGGGAGATTTTCTGGGTCGCGGGTAACATTGGGAGGGAGCAGCGCCTTACCGTATCTGGGTGAATGAAGCTGTCTGTGCTCCCGGAGTCGAAAAGGCAGGCCGTCTCGTGCCCATTGATCCGGACGGTCATCGTAGATATTGTGAGGTGATGAGGCCGGGATTGGTCGAGCGTGATGGAGGCGAGCTTCGGAAGGTGATGGGTAGGCCAGTCGGAGGTGGCAGCTGCCAGCGTACGACTGGGTGAGCAGGGCTCCTGGGAGGTGGCGGAGTAGTCCCAAGATGGTGGCCCCCATGGGCCACACGTGGCGGGTGGCATAATAGATGGCGTCAAAGATGGTGGCCTCCATGGGTCGCGCGTGGCGGGTGAAGTGCAAGATGGTGTCAAAGATGGCGGCCGAAATCGGAGATGGTGGTGCCCATGGATCGCACATGGCGGGTGGCAGCGAAGGTGGCGGCGCCCACGGGTCGCACATGGCGGGTGGCGCGGCAGTTGGGGGCGGCCCTGACAGGCAGCAGGCAGCGCTGCTGGGCCTAGGAGTTTTAGAGAGAGATCGGGCCTGGCAGGCTTTCGCAAAGTGGCCCTTCCTCCCACACCCTTTGCAAGTCGCGTTCCACGCAGGGCAGCGTTGTCTGGGATATTTACCCTGGCCGCAAAAGTAGCACTTCAGGCTTCCGGCGTTGGCGGGCTGCTGCGCGGCACAGGCTTGCACTGCACTCGAGTTGAATGGTTGCGGCGCCCACGAGGTCCACGATGGTGCCGCGTGGTCGGAGGTGTAGGCCTCCATGTTCTGGAAGGCCACCTCCAGCGAGTTTGAGAGCTGCACTGTCTCTGGGAGGCCAAGTGTACCCCCTTCTAGCAATCGCTGGCGGATGTAGATCGATTTAATGCCTGCGACATAGGCATCCCTGATCAACAGCTCCGTGTGTTGGGTAGCCAATACCGCCTGGCAAGCACAGTTCCGGCCGAGTAACCACAAGGCATGCAGGAATTCAGCTTGTGATTCCTCAGGGCGTTGTCGCCTCGTGGCAAGAAGGTGCCTAGCATACACCTCATTTACAGACTTTACATATTGTCCCGTCAGCAGCATTATCGCCTCCGTATACGAGGGGGCGTCACTGATGAGAAGGAAAATTTGCGGGCTCACCCGTGCGTTGAGTATCTGCTGCTTTTGGAGGTCGGTGAAGTCTTCGGTGAAGAATCTGAGGTACGCTTCGAAGCAGCTTAGCCAGTGCTCGAATGTTGCAGTGGCGTCGGCTGCCTGTGGGTCCAGCTCCAGGCGATCAGGCTTGAGCGATTAATTCATCTTAGAAGTTTAGCTTATTAAATTGATATGCCATCAATGAACACAAAATGAGTAGTGAACGTAACTGAGGCTTTAATAAGCTAAACAGAAAGCCTCCTGGCCTCTGATCCCGAACTGGGTCAGAGGCAGAGACCAGCCACCTTTATACTGGGCCCGATGGGAGGCGGAGCCATCAGGCAGTGGTTTACCACATTACATGTAATACAGTAGCAGTTTACCACAATACACATATTATATACTACAGTGGCTTACCACACCCTGATCCAACTTAATCTTTCTTGTTTCAAGGTTTTCCACAATCCTTGTATTTCACCATCCCTCTCCCCCTTATTCCAGGGGAGCAGAGCTATCGTGGTGATCATTACTTCGAGATTTTAAATTTTCTATTTGAAAAACTTGAGGATAGACAAGTCCCCCGGGCCTGACGGGATATATCCAAGGATTCTATGGGAAGCAAGAGATGAAATTGCAGAGCCGTTGGCAATGATCTTTTCGTCCTCACTGTCAACAGGGGTGGTACCAGGGGATTGGAGAGTGGCGAATGTCGTGCCCCTGTTCAAAAAAGGAACTAGGGATAACCCTGGGAATTACAGGCCAGTTAGTCTTACTTCGGTGGTAGGCAAAGTAATGGAAAGGGTACTGAAGGATAGGATTTCTGAGCATCTGGAAAGACACTGCTTGATTAGGGATAGTCAGCACGGATTTGTGAGGGGTAGGTCTTGCCTTACAAATCTTATTGAATTCTTTGAGGAGGTGACCAAGCATGTGGATGAAGGTAAAGCAGTGGATGTAGTGTACATGGATTTTAGTAAGGCATTTGATAAAGTTCCCCATGGTAGGCTTATGCAGAAAGTAAGGAGGCATGGGATAGTGGGAAATTTGGCCAGTTGGATAACGAACTGGCTAACCGATAGAAGTCAGAGAGTGGTGGTGGATGGCAAATATTCAGCCTGGATCCCAGTTACCAGTGGCATACCGCAGGGATCAGTTCTGGGTCCTCTGCTGTTTGTGATTTTCATTAATGACTTGGATGAGGGAGCTGAAGGGTGGGTCAGTAAATTTGCAGACGATACGAAGATTGGTGGAGTTGTGGATAGTAAGGAGGGCTGTTGTCGGCTGCAAAGAGACATAGATAGGATGCAGAGCTGGGCTGAGAAGTGGCAGATGGAGTTTAACCCTGAAAAGTGTGAGGTTGTCCATTTTGGAAGGACAAATATGAATGCGGAATATAGGGTTAACGGTAGAGTTCTTGGCAATGTGGAGGAGCAGAGCGATCTTGGGGTCTATGTTCATACATCTTTGAAAGTTGCCACTCAAGTGGATAGAGCTGTGAAGAAGGCCTATGGTGTGCTCGCGTTCATTAACAGAGGGTTTGAATTTAAGAGCCGTGAGGTGATGATGCAGCTGTACAAAACTTTGGTAAGGCCACATTTGGAGTACTGTGTACAGTTCTGGTCGCCTCATTTTAGGAAGGATGTGGAAGCTCTGGAAAAGGTGCAAAGAAGATTTACCAGGATGTTGCCTGGAATGGAGAGTAGGTCTTACGAGGAAAGATTGAGGGTGCTAGGCCTTTTCTCATTAGAGCGGAGAAGGATGAGGGGCGACTTGATAGAGGTTTATAAGATGATCAGGGGAATAGATAGAGTAGACAGTCAGAGACTTTTTCCCCGGGTGGAACACACCATTACAAGTGGACATAAATTTAAGGTGAAAGGTGGAAGATATAGGAGGGATATCAGAGGTAGGTTCTTTACCCAGAGAGTAGTGGGGGCATGGAATGCACTGCCTGTGGAAGTAGTTGAGTCGGAAACATGAGGGACCTTCAAGCAGCTATTGGATAGGCACATGGATGACGGTAAAATAATATAGTGTAGATTTATTTGTTCTTAAGGGCAGCACGGTAGCATTGTGGATAGCGCAATTGCTTCACAGCTCCATGGTCCCAAGTTTGATTCCGGCTTGGGTCATTGTCTGTGCGGAGTCTGCACGTCCTCCCCGTGTCTGCGTGGGTTTCCTCCGGGTGCTCCGGTTTCCTCCCACAGTCCAAAGATGTGCGGGTTAGGTGAATTGGCCAATGATAAATTGCCCTTAATGTCCAAATTGCCCTTGGTGTTGGGTGGAGGTGTTGACTTTGGGTATGGTGCTCTTTCCAAGAGCCGGTGCAGACTCAAAGGGCCGAATGGCCTCCTTCTGCACTGTAAATTCAATGATAATCTATGATTAATCTAGGACAAAGGTTCGACACAACATCGTGGGCCGAAGGGCCTGTTCTGTGCTGTATTTTTCTATGTTCTATGTTCTATCTGCTCCCAATTCGTCCTTCTCTGCTGCAGCGCTGAGATTAAGGCTGGGCTCTCCTTTCTGGATTATCCCCAAGGTACTGAAGTACTTTGAGCTGTTTTAATAAACCAATATTTCAGGTAAGGGTAGGAAGGCGACTTTGCCTAGTGAGAAAGGGCGTCCCCGATTTTCTAGGTTCCTTTGTCACCTATCCTTCCTTACTTAGAGCTCTTGGGTTTCCTTCTTAATTGGTAATGGACCCGACTATTACCAGGCTGGTGAATTCCAGTTCAATGCTGCTTACTAACTGTTTGGGTTATGAGTACAGTGAGATTCAACTACTGGTATTTCCAACCCCATTCTCTAGCCCCACAATCCACAGATTGGTCCCGAAGTAAGATTAAAATAGCAATCGCTATTAAACATAACACGATGGGTATGGTTTAGCTATACAAACCACATATTGGCTCGAAACGTCTATATTCGAGGCCCCACGTTGGGTGCCATGTGTTTTTATGGTCAACTCCAAGACCAATGATATTAATCCTTTCTGAATTACTATATCCTATAACTTCTTAACTAGTTGGCCACTCTAAGGTCTTCTATCCCTTAGACTCCCTTGTTGATACCAGGTGGGAACTAATCTATTTCATACTATATTTCAAGTTATAATAGGATCCCAAATCTACACGGAAGAATTCTAACTCACTTACCACTCAATGTCCTTTAAGGGTCTGGATCTGTTGAGGATGGATAGGTGAGTCTTATGGGTAAACCACTATTTCAGGTTTAGATTTTTAATAAACCACTATTTCAGGTTTAGATTTAAAATAAACCACTATTTCAGATTCAGATTTAAAATAAACCACTATTTCAGGTTTAGATTTAAAATAAACCACTATTTCAGGTTTAAATTTAAAATCACACTTTTATTTGCTTTTACAAAATCTTAACAAATTACTTCCTATTGAAAAGCCTCTTTTAGTTGATCAGACTTAAAGAGCTTTATTTAATGATTTTTCTACTGTCTTGATGGCTTGTGGTTGTTCTTATTCTTTGGTCTTCCAGCGTCTTCCGATTCTCATGGACCAATGAACTGATTCGAATCGAATCTAAGAATAAATTCGAACCGAATGGCTCGGCCTGTCTCTTCTCCTCTCTCTCTCTCTGCCCTTTCTGCCTTTTGCCACTGGCATTCCGAGATTTTATACATTTTAATTCATCTCTCCAGCGCATGACAATTACAAAGCTTTGTCTCATGTTGAACAAAATAGGTGTGTTACATTTAAAACCGCAATTTTGCACCATGCCCAAGACTGCCATACATTTCAAAAGCACGTGGTGCATTCTGCTCAAAGTCTAAAAAACCGTTAAGCTGTGTCTATCTTTGTCTATTTCAGCCATTCGCATTCTTTGTAAACTTCTTCTGCCATGCTGCTAGCTTTAAGCCGTTGCTCAAGATTCCTTGCTCAAACACCTTGCTCAAGATTCTCATTGTTCGAGTTTGCAATGTTTCCAAAATTACTGGTTCCTCTTTTTCTCAAAGGTTCCAAAAACACGTTACGCGTCTTAAAATAATTGATAACTATTTCCTGTCTATTTTAAGAACAGCAACTTTCTTAACAATCTTTTCCTATGCCCACTATTCTTTCTCAAATTTTATCAAACTTTTGACCTTCTGCGTACTTGCTATTTTTCAAGCTTTTACAAGCACTCTGATATTCCCTCATGTTCCTTTACCTATAATTTTCTGTTTACTTTACTCTGTTTATTTTGTTCCAAACTACATTCTTCCTTCCAATTATTACTTACAGGCCACATCTGGAGTATTGTGAATCATAGTGATCTCCTTATTTAAGGAACGATGTAAATGCATTAGAAGCAGTTCAGAGAAGGTTTGCTGGACTAATAACAGGAATGGGAGGGTTATCTTATGAGGAAAGATTGGAGAGATTAGGTTTGTGTCCACTAGAATTTAGAAGAGTAAGAGGTAACGTGGGGCAGCACGGTAGCCTTGTGGATAGCACAATTGCTTCACAGCTCCAGTGTCCCAGGTTCGATTCCGGCTTGGGTCACTGTCTGTGCGGAGTCTGCACATCCTCCCCGTGTGTGCATGGGTTTCCTCCGGGTGCTCCGGTTTCCTCTCACAGTCCAAAGATGTGCAGGTTAGGTGGATTGGCCATGATAAATTGCCCTTAGTGTCCAAAATTGCCCTTAGTGTTGGGTGGGGTTACTGGGTTATGGGGATAGGGTGGCGGTGTTGACCTTAGGTAGGGTGCTCTTTCCAAGAGCCGGTGCAGACTCGATGGGCCGAATGGTCTCCTTCTGCACTGTAAATTCTATGATAATCTATGATAACTTGATTGAAACCTTTAAGATCCTGAAGGGTCTTGACAGGTTGGAAGTGGAGAGGATGCTTCCTCTTGTCGGAGAATCGAGAACTAGGGGTCACTATTTAAAAATATGGGGTCGCATATTTAAGACAGAGACGAGGAGAAACATTTTTTCTCAGAGGATCAGGAGTCCCTGGAACTCTCTTCTTCAAAAGGCAGAGAAAGCAGAGTGTGACTATTTTTAAGGCAGAGCTGAAGAGCGGCACGGTAGCACAATGATTAGCACTGTTGCTTCACAGCACTAGGGACCTGGATTCAATTCCAAGCTTGGGTCACTGTTTGTGTGGAGTCTGCGCGTTCTCCCCGTGTCTGTGTGGGTTTCCTCCGGGCGCTCCGGTTTCCTCCCACAAGTTTCTAAAAACAAATTCTCCCTCAGTGTAACCGAACAGACGCCGGAGTGTGGCGACCAGGGAATTTTCACAGTAACTTCATTGCAGTGTTAATGTAAGCCTACTTGTGACACTAATAAAGGTTATATTGTTAAAGAAAGATTCTTGGTTAACAAGGAGGTTGAAGGCGATCGGGGGTAGACAGGAGTGTGGGATTGAGGTTACAATCAGATCAGCTATGATTTTATTGAATGGCGGAGCAGGCTTGAGGGGCCGAGTGGCCTACTCCTGCTCCTAATTCATATGTTCATAAGATAAAAGCTAGCACCACCTACATTTTTTCTCTGTCAAACAATGCATAAATACAAATCTTAATAAGTTTAGGCACAGCGGTTTACCTCAGAACGTTTTCATTCTCTCATCTGCTCCATCCTTCAATTAATTTAATGAAATAGCATAGAAAGTGACCATCCAACACATAGCACCTGTCCTGGCTCTTTGAAAGAGCCTACCACTCAGTCCCACTCTCCTGCTCTTCCCCATAGTCCTGTCAATGTTCTGAAAGTTGCTATCACATCTGCCTCTCCCGACCTTTCAGGCAGTGCTTTCCAAATCATAAAAAACTTGCGGCCTAAAGAAGTAGGAACTCCCACCGGCCAATTCATTTCAATCTGTATGCCCTGGTTACCAATCCTTTAGCTGACTTGATGAACCTTTATTTTATCCATCATGGAATATAAGATTTGCTGGTGAGACCAATATTTGTTATCCATGTCTAATTGCCCTTGAGATGGTGGTGGTGACAAATACTTCCAATGACCTCTGGACAAGAGGTTACTGGTGCAGAATTGGAGCACTCCTGTACCACCTGGCACAACGTCAACCGTGAGACAAGTGGCCTTTTGGTAGCAGGGGATCCATCTTATAATTAGATTCAGGAGTGAAGTCCAATATTTCTTTTCTCACTACGTAGTAGAGAAAATGTAGAACTTGCTCACTGAGAAGGCTATGGATGCTGGGTGTGTGATGAAAATTGCAACATAGATCTTAGTTGGGTAAACTGAGTTGATGTACAGGTCAGACAGACAGTCACGGAAGGGGAGAGCTGTATGTTGGGGCCCATCAGTCCCTCCAGCAGCAGCAACGTGACACTGAGAGGAACAGTTCTTAACTGGGTAAAGAGTGTGTGTTAAGAACAGTGCACCAGAGCTCAGGATCTTGCACCTGGAGGCCTTGTTCATCGTGGCCAGTGACTTCAACCAGGCCAAACTCAAGAGTGTACTGCCTAAATTCCACCAACACATCTCCTGCCCCAATAATCTCGTGCCAACATTCTCAACCATTGCTGCACAAAAATCAAGGGCGCCTACCGATCCATCCCCTGGCCGCACTTCAGAAAATCGGACCATAAGACGGTGCTCCTTCTCCCGGCATACATGCAGAAACTTAAACGGGAGAATGCGGTTAAGAAGGTTATTCAGTACTGGTCCGAGGCAACAGAAGAGCTTCTACGTGACTGCTTGGAGTCAGTGAACTGGTCCATATTTAAGAACTCAGCGACCAACCTAAACGACAGTCTTCATCAGCGAGTGTGTAGAAGACTGCGTGCCAAAGAAGGTAGTTCATATGTTCCCCAACCGGAATCCATGGCTTAATCGGGAGATTGACGCCCGACTGAAGGTCAGGTCAGAGGCGTCAAGAAATCCAGGTACGACCTCCGCAAAGATATCAGGGATGCTAAGAGACGTTCCGGGTGCGGCGATGACCAGCTGAGTCGCACGTTTTGGCAGCTCCCGGTGAAACGGACTTTTGGGCTCTTGATAGGAGCCCCAACGGCAATTTTGACGGCTAAAAACACTGTGCGGTAAACCAGAAGGGAATCCCCCCTGGATACGGATGAAAAAAGGAGGAGAAAGTGGCCGGATTGCAGTGGATCCTTTAGAACAGCGGCAAGGAAGGCAAGCAAAAACCAAGATGGCGTCGGAAGGTGGCAGTTTAACATGGGGCCCTGAACAACAAGAGTTCTTGAAATGCTGTGTGGAAGAGCTCAAAAAGGAAATGAAGAAAGAGCTGTTGGCCCCGATACTACAGGCGATCGAAGGGCTAAAGGAGGAACAAAAGACCCAGGAGCGGGAGCTTTGGGTCGTGAAGGCAAAGGCAGCCGAGAATGAGGACGACATACAGGGCCTGGTGGTGAAGACGGAGATGCATGAGGCACATCAGAAACGATGTGTGGAAAGGTTGGAGGCACTGGAGAACAATGCAAGGAGGAACAACCTGAGGATTCTTGGTCTTCCTGAAGGTGTGGAGGGAGCAGACGTCGGGGCATATGTGAGCACGATGCTGCACTCGTTAATGGGAGCGGAGGCCCCGGCGGGTCTGTTGGAGGTGGAGGGAGCATACCGAGTGATGGCGCGAGGACCGAGAGCAGGAGAAATTCCCAGAGCCATAGTGGTGAGATTCCTCCGTTTTAAGGATAAAGAAATGGTCCTTAGATGGGCAAAGAAAACTCAGAGCAGTAAATGGGAGAACGCGGTGATTCGCGTTTATCAAGACTGGAGTGCGGAGGTGGCGAGAAGGAGGGCGAGCTTTAATCGGGCCAAGGCGGTGCTTCATAAAAAGAAGATAAAATTTGGAATGCTGCAACCGGCAAGACTGTGGGTCACATATCGAGGAAGGCACCACTACTTTGAGACGGCGGATGAAGCGTGGACTTTTATTGTGGAAGAAAAACTGGAATGAGCGGGTTATTAAAAAGAACGTTTGAACAAAGTGGTGGGGCGAATGTGGGGGGCGAAGGGGGGGGTTAAAAAGGGGGGAAAGAGGAGTTTTATGTACTAATCCTGCGATGTGGTAACTTTTCTCTCTTCCACAGGTGGTGATGGGGGGAGGAGGGGAGGTGGAGGAGATGGGGCGTTGGTCATTGGGGGCGGAGCCAAGGGAGAAGCGCGGGCTTGGTTCCCGCGCTATGATAATCATGGCGGGAATAGAGAAGCAGGAAGGAGGGGGCGTCGCACGGTGCGAGCCGAGGTCACGGGGGGAAGCCGAGGTCGGCCAGAGTTTGCTGACTTCTGGGAGCAACATGGGGGGAGTAATTACGCTAGCGGGGGATCTAGCGGGGGGGGTGGGAGGGGGGAATTATTGTGTTGCTGCTGCTGGGGAGAGGGGGGAGCTGGTATGGGAGGGGATGGGCGGGGGGGCACCACCTGGGGGAGATACAGCTGCGTGGGAACCGGGTGAGGAGCTGGAAAAAGGGGATGGCTAATCGACAAGGGGGGCGGTAGGAAGCCCCCCAACCCGGCTGATCACGTGGAACGTGAGAGGGCTGAACTGGCCGATAAAGAGGGCACGGGTACTCTCACACCTTAAGAAACTTAAGGCAGATGTGGTTATGTTACAGGAAACGCACCTGAAACTGATAGACCAGGTTAGGCTACGCAAAGGATGGGTGGGGCAGGTGTTCCATTCGGGGCTAGATGCGAAAAACAGGGGGGTGGCTATATTAGTGGGGAAGCGGGTAATGTTCGAGGCAAAGACTATAGTGGCGGATAACGGGGGCAGATACGTGATGGTGAGTGGCAAACTACAGGGGGAGACGGTGGTTTTGGTAAATGTATATGCCCCGAACTGGGATGATGCCAATTTTATGAGGCGGATTCTAGGACGCATTCCGGACCTAGAGATGGGAAAGCTGATAATGGTGGGAGATTTTAATACGGTGTTGGAACCAGGGCTGGATAGGTCGAAGTCCAGGACTGGAAGGAGGCCGGCAGCAGCCAAGGTACTTAAAGATTTTATGGAGCAGATGGGAGGTGTAGACCCGTGGAGATTTAGCAGACCTAGGAGTAAGGAGTTCTCGTTTTTCTCCTATGTCCATAAAGTCTACTCGCGAATAGACTTTTTTGTGCTGGGAAGGGCGTTGCTCCCGAAGGTGAGGGGAACGGAGTATACGGCTATAGCCATTTCGGATCACGCTCCACACTGGGTAGACTTGGAGATAGGGGAGGAAACAGGAGGGCGCCCACCCTGGAGAATGGACATGGGACTAATGGCAGATGAGGGGGTGTGTCTAAGGGTGAGGGGGTGCATTGAAAAGTACTTGGAACTCAATGATAATGGGGAGGTCCAGGTGGGAGTGGTCTGGGAGGCGCTGAAGGCGGTGGTTAGAGGGGAGCTGATATCAATAAGGGTACATAAAGGGAAGCAGGAGAGTAAGGAACGGGAGCGGTTGCTGCAAGAACTTTTGAGGGTGGACAGACAATATGCGGAAGCACCGGAGGAGGGACTGTACAGGGAAAGGCAAAGGCTACATGTAGAATTTGACTTGCTGACTACGGGCACCGCAGAGGCACAATGGAGGAAGGCACAGGGTGTACAGTACGAATATGGGGAGAAGGCGAGCAGGTTGCTGGCACACCAATTGAGGAAAAGGGGAGCAGCGAGGGAAATAGGGGGAGTGAGGGATGAGGAAGGAGAGATGGAGCGGGGAGCGGAGAGAGTGAATGGAGTGTTCAAGACATTTTATAAAAAATTATATGAAGCTCAACCCCCGGATGGGAGGGAGAGAATGATGGGCTTTTTGGATCGGCTGGAATTTCCCAAGGTGGAAGAGCAGGAAAGGGTGGGACTGGGAGCACAGATCGAGGTAGAAAAAGTGGTGAAAGGAATTAGGAGCATGCAGGCGGGAAAGGCCCCGGGACCGGATGGATTCCCAGTCGAATTCTATAGAAAATATGTGGACTTGCTCGCCCCGGTATTGACGAGGACCTTTAATGAGGCAAAGGAAAGGGGACAACTGCCCCCGACTATGTCTGAAGCAACGATATTGCTTCTCTTAAAGAAGGAAAAGGACCCGCTACAATGCGGGTCCTATAGACCTATTTCCCTCCTAAATGTAGATGCCAAGATCCTGGCCAAGGTAATGGCAATGAGAATAGAGGAATGTGTCCCGGGGGTGGTCCACGAGGACCAAACTGGGTTTGTGAAGGGGAGACAGCTGAACACGAATATACGGAGGCTGTTAGGGGTAATGATGATGCCCCCACCAGAGGAGGAAATGGAGATAGTAGTGGCGATGGATGCCGAGAAAGCATTTGAGAGAGTGGAGTGGGATTATTTGTGGGAGGTGTTGAGGAGATTTGGTTTTGGAGAGGGGTATGTTAGATGGGTGCAGCTGCTGTATAGGGCCCCAATGGCGAGTGTGGTCACGAATGGACGGAGATCTGCATATTTTCGCTCCATAGAGGGACAAGGCAGGGATGCCCTCTGTCCCCATTATTGTTTGCACTGGCGATTGAGCCCCTGGCGATAGCGTTGAGGGGTTCCAAGAAGTGGAGGGGAGTACTTAGAGGAGGAGAAGAACACCGGGTATCTTTGTATGCGGACGATTTGTTACTATATGTGGCAGACCCGGCGGAGGGGATGCCAGAAATAATGCGGATACTTGGGGAGTTTGGGGATTTTTCAGGGTATAAATTGAACATGGGGAAAAGTGAGTTGTTTGTGGTGCATCCAGGGGAGCAGAGTAGAGAAATAGAGGACCTACCGTTGAGGAAGGTAACAAGGGACTTTCGTTACCTGGGGATCCAGATAGCCAAGAATTGGGGCACATTGCATAGGTTAAATTTAACGTGGTTGGTGGAACAAATGGAGGAGGATTTCAAGAGATGGGATATGGTATCCCTGTCACTGGCAGGGAGGGTGCAGGCGGTTAAGATGGTGGTCCTCCCGAGATTCCTCTTTGTTTTTCAGTGCCTCCCGGTGGTGATCACGAAGGCTTTTTTTAAAAGGATCGAAAAGAGCATCATGGGTTTTGTGTGGGCTGGGAAGACCCCGAGAGTGAGGAAGGGATTTTACAGCGTAGCAGGGATAGGGGGGGGCTGGCACTACCGAGCCTAAGTGAGTATTATTGGGCCGCTAATATTTCAATGGTGAGTAAGTGGATGGGAGAGGAGGAGGGAGCAGCGTGGAAGAGATCAGAGAGGGCGTCCTGTAGGGGGACTAGCCTACAGGCTATGGTGACAGCCCCATTGCCGTTCTCACCGAGGAACTACACCACAAGCCCGGTGGTGGTGGCTACACTGAAGATTTGGGGACAGTAGAGACGGCATAGGGGAAAGACTGGAGCCTTGGGGAGGTCCCCGATAAGAAACAACCATAGGTTTGCCCCGGGGGGAATGGATGGGGGATATGGAATGTGGCAAAGAGCAGGAATAACGCAACTGAAAGATCTGTTTGTGGATGGGAAGTCCGCGAGTCTGGGAGCGCTGACCGAGAAATATGGGTTGCCCCAAGGGAATGCATTCAGGTATATGCAACTGAGGGCTTTTGCGAGGCAACAGGTGAGGGAATTCCCGCAGCTCCCGACACAAGAGGTGCAGGACAGAGTGATCTCAAAGACATGGGTGGGGGATGGTAAGGTGTCAGATATATATAGGGAAATGAGGGACGAAGGAGAGACTATGGTAGATGAACTAAAAGGGAAATGGGAAGAAGAGCTGGGGGAGGAGATCGAGGAGGGGCTGTGGGCAGATGCCCTAAGCAGGGTAAACTCGTCGTCCTCGTGTGCCAGGCTAAGCCTGATTCAGTTTAAGGTATTACACAGGGCGCATATGACTGGAGCACGGCTCAGTAAATTTTTTGGGGTGGAGGATAGGTGTGCGAGGTGCTCGAGAAGCCCAGCGAATCATACCCATATGTTTTGGTCATGCCCGGCACTACAGGGGTTTTGGATGGGGGTGACAAAGGTGATTTCAAAAGTAGTAGGGGTCCGGGTCGAACCAAGCTGGGGGTTGGCTATATTTGGGGTTGCACAAGAGCCGGGAGTGCAGGAGGCGAGAGAGGCCGATGTTTTGGCCTTTGCGTCCCTAGTAGCCCGGCGTAGGATATTGCTAATGTGGAAAGAAGCCAAGCCCCCGGGGGTGGAGACCTGGATAAATGACATGGCAGGGTTTATAAAGCTAGAGCGGATTAAGTTCGTCCTAAGGGGGTCGGCTCAAGGGTTCACCAGACGGTGGCAACCGTTCGTCGAATACCTCGCAGAAAGATAGATGGAATGGAAAAAAGAAGGCAGCAGCAGCAGCCCAGGATCGGGGGGGGGGGGGGGGGGGGAGGAGGAACCAGAAGGACTCTCAGGGTTGTTAATATATACTGTATAATATGTATAGGTCGTTGCTACAGATAATTATATATTGGACTGTTAAATTATATTTTTGGAGAGTGTTACTTGTGATAAGGCAGTTGCCAATTAGGGTTAGTTTTCATTTTTGTTATTTATTATTTATTCATTTTCTGTTTATAAAATAGGTCATTGTTATTTGTGTTGTTATAATATTGTGTAAAGGATGCACAATGTACTGTGTTGGTTGACCAAAAATTTTCAATAAAATATATATTTTTTTAAAAAGGGATGCTAAGAGACAATATCAGACTCAGCTAGACTCACAGACTAATGACACGGACTCTTGTCGGTTGTGGCAAGGCTTAAACAACAGAACAGGCTACAAAGCGAAGCTGAGTAGAATCTCTGGCAGTGGCACATCCCTCCTCAATTAACTCAATGCATTCTATGCTCAGTTCAAGCAGGAAACTATGAAACCATTTCAACTGCCCCAGCAGCCTCAGATACACCCATACCTACCGTCACAGCTTCCAAAGTCAGATCGGCCTTCTTAAAAGTCAACCCTCAGAAAGTGTCGGGTCCTGATGGAATCCCTGGTCATGCACTCAGATCCTGCGCGGATCAGCTGGTGGATGTGTTCACAGACATCTTAAACCTCTCCCTACTCCGTTCCAATGTTCCCACCTACTTCAAGAAGACCACCATCATACCGTTGCCAAAGAAGAACCAGGCAACGTGCCTCAACCATCTGGTGGCCTTGACATCGATCATTATGAAGTGCTTCGAAAGGTTGGTCATGAAGCGCATCAACTCCATACTCCCAGGATGCCTAGATCCACTGCAATTCGCATACTGCCACAGCTGGTCCACAGCAGATGCCAACTCCCTGGCCCTACACTCATCCCTGGAGCATCTCGACAACAGGGACTCCTACGTCAGATCTGATGACTTCAGCTCTGCCTTCAACACCATAATCCCAGTCAAGCTCACATCATAACTCCAAAACCCAGGTCTTGGCTCTTCCCTCTGCAACTGGATCCTCGACTTATCATCGAATCATAGAATTTACAGTGCAGAAGGAGGCCATTTGGCCCATCGAATCTGCACCTGCTCTTGGAAAGAGCATCCTACTGAAGCACATACCTCTCCACCCTATCCCCACACCTCCACCCTATCCTCGGAACCCCACTTAACCTTTTTTGGACACTAAGGGCAATTTAGCGTAGCCAATCCACCTAATCTGCACATCTTTGGACTGTGGGAGGAAACCGGAGCACCTGGAGGAAACCCACGCACACACAGGGAGAACGTGCAAACTCCACACAGACAGTGGCCCAAGCCGGGAATCGAACCTGGGACCCTGGAGCTGTGAAGCAACTGTGCTAACCACTATGCTACCATGCTGCCCACAGACCACAATCAGTAAGGATAAACAACACATCCTGCACGATAGTACTCAATACCTGGGCCCTGCATACTACGTACTTAGCCTCCTACTCTACTCCCTGTTCCCACATGACTGCATGGCAAAATGTGGCTCTAACTCCATTTACAGGTTTGCTGATGACACGACTGTAGTAGTTCGGATCTCGAACAGCAATGAGTCAGAATATAGGAGGGAGATAGAGAACCTAGTGGAATGATGTAACTACAACAATCTTTCCCTCAATGTCAGCAAAACTAAAGAGCTGGTCATTGTCTCCAGGAAGCAAAGTATTGTACATACCCCTGTCTGCATCAATGGTGCAAAGGTGGAGATGGTTGAAAGCTTCAAATCCCGAGGTGTGCACATCACCAACAACCAACAGGGGCTGTTTAGCACAGAGCTAAATTGCTGGCTTTGAAAGCACACCAAGGCAGGCCAGCAGCACAGTTCATTTCCCGTATCAGCCTCCCCGAACAGGCGCCGGAATGTGGCGACTAGGAGCTTTTCACAGTAACTTAATTCGAAGCCTACTTGTGACAATGAGCAATTTTCATTTTATTATTTTTTTCATCTGGCCTGGTTCACCCACATCGACGCTACAACCAAGAAAGCACAACAGTGACTATACTTTCTCAGGAAACTAAGGAAATTAGGCATGTACACATTGACTGTTGCCAACTGCTCGGTTGAAGACACTAAGAGACTACAGAGTCGTGAACACAGCCCAGTCCATCAGGCGAACCCGCCTCCCATCCATTGACTCTGTCTACACCTCACGTTGCCTGAGGAAAATGGGCAGCTCAATCAAAGACCCCTCCCAACCGGCTTATTCACTCTTACAACTTCTTCCATCGGACAGGAGATACAAAAGTCTGAGAACACAGACAACAGACTGAAAAATAGCTTCTTCCCCACTGTTACCAGACTTCTGAATGACACTCTTATGGACTGATCTGATCTCTTCACACATCTTCTCTGCTGAGTAGTACTACACTCCATATGCCTGTGGCTATGTATTTACATTGTGTATTTATGTATGCCCTTTGTTGTTTTTCCATGTATGGAATGATCTATCTGGC
Source organism: Scyliorhinus torazame (assembly GCF_047496885.1). Classification (NCBI taxonomy): domain Eukaryota; kingdom Metazoa; phylum Chordata; class Chondrichthyes; order Carcharhiniformes; family Scyliorhinidae; genus Scyliorhinus; species Scyliorhinus torazame. The sequence continues at coordinate 208,228,656 of NC_092708.1, read as the reverse complement.
ATCTACGCAGAACAATACTTTTCACTGTATCTCGGTACACATGACAATAAACAAATCCAATCCAATCCAGTTTCAACCAGAAGCTTGGGAAACATCTTAATAAAGGATTCGAGAGTGACATGGGCTGACCTGACAACAGGAAATATTGCTGTAAATTATTACTAAGTTTCATACATTCCCTATACTCTCTCCATCACCAAGGCCTCAGTAACAGCACCTGTCTGTGCTCCTGCTGTAGCTCATCTGCTGTTGAAACCTACATCCAAGCCTTTGTTACCTCCTGACTTGACGATTCCAATTCTCCCCTCATCAGCCTCCAACCTTGCACCCTCAGTCATCGTCACTTCATGCAATTCTCTGCTACATGTACCCTACCTCACATCATCCACCCATTGTCCCTTGTTCTCGCTGACATCTAATTGACTCTACAATGCAACACCTCAAAAATTTTAAATTCTCATTGTTGGTTTCAGGTCCCTCCATGGTCTCATCCCCTCCCTATCTGTGTAACCTCCCCAGAGCTCTATCACCCTCCGAGATCTCTGCACAGCTCCAAAGAACAAAGAAAGAACAAAGAAAAGTACAGCACAGGAACAGGCCCTCCAAGCCTGTGCCGACCATGATGCCTGTCTGAACTAAAACCTTCTGTACTTCCGGGGTCCGTATCCCTCTATTCCCATCCTAGTCGTGTATTCGTCAAGATGCCTCGCACATCTCCTCTAAATGTTCCCCCTCGCACCTTAAACCTATGTCCCCTAGTAATTGACTTTTTCACCCTGGGAAAAAGCATCTGACTATCCAGTCTGTCCATGCCACTCATAATTTTGTAAACCTCTATCAGGTCGCCCCCTCAACCTCCTTCATTCCAGTGAAAACAATCCGAGTTTACCCACCTTCTCCTCATAGCTAATTCCCTTTATGCCAGGTAACATCCTAGTAAACCCTTCTGTACCCTCTCCAAAGCATCCACATCCTTCTGGTATTGTGGCGACCAGAATTGTACACAATATTCCAAATGTGATCTAACTAATGTTCTGTACAGCTTTAACATGACTTGCCAACTTTAATACTCAAGCATGCCATATGCCTTCTTGACTACCTTATCCATCTGCATTGCCACTTTCAGTGATCTGTGGGCCTGTACGCCCAGATATCTCTGCCTGTCAATATTCCTAAGGCCTCTGCCATTCACTGCATAATTCCGACCTGTATTTGACCTTCTAAAATGCATCACCTCACATTTGTCTGGATTAAACTTGATCTGCCTATTTCCGCCCAAGTTTCCATTCAATGTATATCCTGCTGTATCCTCTCACAATCCTCTTCACTATCCCCAACTCCATTAACCTTTGTGACGTCCTCGTTCTGAGGTCTTGTGTATCCCCCATTGCTTAATCACTAGTGACCTTTAGCAAAATTCACTGTTTGAGAGACTAAGTGCTGACGCTGGGACTGAATTACGAGTTTTCTACGTGGATGAAAGCGGTGCCGTCCCAGTGTGATTCAGGTCCAGTTAATGGGGTAGCACCGGCGCCACGTAGAACTCACACAATTCCAATGCACGCCGACCCTCATCAGCCAAGATGGTGGCATGGTTGCTCAGGAGCATGCCCATCCCTTTGATGGGTCAGCTAGGGCCAGAGGATACCTTGGGGCGGGGGGGGGGGGGGGGGTGGCACCCATACCACCCGTGGCACTAAGTTCCCAATGGACAGTCAGCGGTGTGCGCAGCCACATGGCTGCGGCAATGGCGGTCTATGCAAGCCATCCTGACCCGACAACCCACCTCTTAGCTGCACCCCGCTACTCCCCCCGGCCCTGGCAGATGCCCCCCGGCCAGCAGCACAACCATCAACACGCTATAGTGATGTTGATCACTGTTTGTACTCCTTCCCACACTCTCAGCAGCCACGCCGCCTGTTTCCCGATTTGAAATATCACAAGTGAACCTTGCCATCGGTAATTCCTCGAGCATCGGGAAGGCCCAGAAAATGCCGTGTTGGATCCATTAATGATATGCCAACGGCCTTTACTGTGAAATTTGCATGCCCATGCAGGAAGATGGCATAGAACGCATTCACGCCGCTGTCGAGGGACGGAGCATGGCATTCTGCCTGCCGCCGGCACCAACCTCAATTTTTGGCTGATGCCGAATTCTTTGCCTGTTCTGCGTCTCTACACGGAGAATCCCCCGCCCCTTGTCTTTAGCTGATTTTCACCCCTAGACCTATCTGCCACAGACGTCCCTTAAAATAACTGTCACAAATAGTGATTTAACAATCTTGGGCTGGGTTCTCCGGTACCCAGCCGTGTGTTTCTCGGTGTTGCGCCGTTCGCTGGTAATGGGATTCTACACTCACACCCCTTGTCAATGGGATTTCCCACTGAAGACACCCCAAGCCACTGGGAAAATCATGGATGGGAGTGCACTGGCAGCAGGAAAAGTGAATTGCAATGGTTGGAAAATTCCGGCCCTTTTTGCGTTTTTCACATTTTCATTCTCACATATACATATTTGTAAATACTTGATATATTAATTTAAATGATTTTTGAATATTTCCTGCCTTCATTGGAACGTCAGATTTTTGGTCGCCATTCCTTATGTGGCTTGGTGTCAAAATCTGTCTGAAGATGCTCCCATAAGGTGCCTTGGGGCATTGCATTATATTAAAGGTGCTATACAAATACAAGTTGTTGTGTCATCCTTCACAAGCACAGATGTGGGCCCCACTAGCTCTGTCCAGGTGAGGAAGATGAGCAAGTCATTTTGGTTTTGAAGATGGGCTTCTTTGCTCAGGGAGGGGTTAAAGAGATGGGTTGGAGAGTTGCGGGCCCAGACAAATACCGAGGGAGGGGTGGGGGCACTGATTTTCGACCAGGCGTGTGAAGACATACCAAGCAGCAATGCCCGAGCCCAGCGGCCCTCCCACTCCGACCTCCAAGAAGTTGCACCATCTTAAATGTGATTCCCTCCTGCAATTTCAAGCAGTCTGCCTTTCTATCAGGGGGTGAACAATGCTGCACGAAAAAAACCTGAAATGCTGTAGCATCATTTTCACTTTGCTGAAGACATAAATCAGCCAACATGTTGCTTTTGCTGTACCTTTGATGCTGTACCCTTGAGAATTTCAACACAAGGGGTATTTTTTGAAAAGCACATCAACCTTTCCATATTCCTGCTTTTGCCAATTATAACACCAGTGGCTGCTTTCAAAGATTCCAGTAAAGTGCTAAAATGCTTGAATGAGCAGTAACATTTTCAGCTGCTAACTTCCGAATTACCAATATCTGCTGAAGGAGTTTTTGCACCGATGGAATTGACAGTCTAGCTGTCCCCCTCAGTCCAAAGTGGCAAGCAGGCTGGATAGGATTTTACTGTGTTAGGTCACTTGTGAAAACATTGCATCTTTACCGCAGTTTCTATCTCACATGCCATTTTTATAGAGTTGGCAGCTCCATGGAGATTATTTAATTTTACAACCTCTTTCTTTTAAACGCAATTGCCATGTTTATGAGAGGGATAAGAAGTGCGTGCTGACATCCATGTTCCTGTGTTAGTCATAGAATCTTTACAACAGACAAAACTCAGTGAAAGACAAAGGTAGGAAATCCCACTGCAATTATACAGAGCGTTGGATAGATCGGGGTGATATAGGCTGCAAAATTCCGCCCCATAGCAGGGTACCTTTGGCACTATGGGTGCCGGTTGAGGTGAAATATAGCATTAATATTCCTCCTAATCACGTCCGGTGTGGCCTGTGCAGATTGCCATGTCCATTGGTGGCAACAGCACGGGCATTATATTTGTGCACCAGACTTAAGCATAATAGGGGAGGCTATGATGCCAGTCAGCATTATAACACCCCGCCTGCTATTTTGGGCTTCACAACTCCCATTAACACCCTGTCTTAAATACACACACAGGAACATGTGTTTAGCTGAACGAGGGATCCCCCACCAATGCTATTCAACAGCATCACCATCTAACTTGCAGGTTAGTTGCTTTTGACTATCGACTTGTATTGAATTGTTGGAGGAGTTGTTTAAGTTGGTTAAGTCAGCAGGGGAGTGGTGCTGGACATTGGGAAGCTTTGGGCCAGATCATCCCCTCAGCAGCAGGAACTGAAAGTCATGTCATTTCTCCATCTCCACTCCATCCCACTCCCACAGTATTTTCACCTCTGTGAGACATGGGAGGGCAAGGTTCAGGTCTGCTGTCTTCCTAGGCAAGTCTAAAAGCATACAGCTGGTGAGGTGGGTTGGTTTAGAAGATCACCTTGGTTCTCTGTGGACATTGGCCTCTTCCTCTACATGGTTGTTTGGTCCGTAGCCTTCACCCCGATATTCCCCATGCCCTTTCGATTCCCTGTTCAAATAAACACTCAGGCATTGAAAAACCACATCAAATAAAGAAAAATCTGCTCAAATCTCATAAAATGTAAATCAAACAAAACTAACATCTCCCTGTGTGTCAACATTGTCTAAAGGAATAAGTCCATTGCTCAGGATTGAAACTCAGTTAAGTATTCAAACTACTGCCATTTGGCAATTGTATGAACAGAATCAGGCGGAACAGCTGGTGAGACATCTGTTTTACCAGATGGCCTCTTTAGAATTGATGAACTCAAGACTGCTTAATGGATTCAGCCTTGAAGACAATGTTGACATAGCTTGATGAGGAGTGCTAACTTTGTTTGATTGATTCTTTTTTGATGTTTGTACATAATTTTTCTTTCTTTGATGTGGTTTCTAAATGCCTATTTGTTTATTTGGACAATATTAAGTGGTGTTAAGTAGCTTTATTCATTGATTCTATGAATGTCTAATTTATTGATACTTTTATGAATTTGTAAGATAAGCAATTTTATTCAAATGAGATATTCAAAGTGCCAGTGCTTGTTGTGTCAGTGTCAGGAGCACTTTAAGACTTGCTTGACTTGCCAATGGCAAGGGCACATAGTGAATATTGCAGGAGTGGGCAGGGGTTACGGAAGAGACAGAGCACAATAGAAAGGATGAGGAAGATGCAAGGGGTGGGGGAGCTTTGGGGTATAAGGGATGTGAAGAGGAAGCATGACGATATGAGGATGTATGGAGGAGTCATGGGAGATTATGAGAGGGCATTGGCAAGACCTTTTGAACGTACCTGTGAAAAGGGTTCCTAACTCCACAGCAGGCTTCCCCAAGACTCACAAACTGACTGACCTGACCTGACCGAGTTCCCACACGTTACCTTTGCAACAAAGTTAGAGGGGTGGGCTGAAATTCAAATTTCCTCTGGACCTTTATAGTGCCCCCCAAAAAAAAGATCGCCGGAGGGAGCACGATCCAACAATTAAAGAAGGACAGCATGGATTAGGAATGAAGGACTAAGTCAGTAATTCCAGCCATGCCATTTGTAATGTTCTTGGATGGCCTGATTTATATTACAAGAACACATGTAGCTAAAGCTACAAATGATTTATTGACATGAACTGTGGGTCAAATATATACAAAACAACAGATGAATAACAGTATGAACATGCACAAGCAACCTCTCTACCAGCTCCCGAGTCAGTCTGAGATCACCTGACTCTAACATTCACTTGCATACTAATTAGACTCCTAGTGGTCAGTCGGTGAATTACAATACAACCATGATATCACTACATCCCCTTTTCTTTGAAGGAATAAATTAATACATTATCATCAGTATAAGTATATTTACATGTGGCATCATCAGCCTGTGAGTCTAACAGTGTTAATTTTTTTCTTCAAAATTTTAAAAACTTGTTTAACAAATATATATATATGTATATACATATATATACAAGAACAGCAATCATAGTGTTATGGGCGAGGCTTTTCAGAACCCCAAAATGTATCATGGAGTTCAACCAACCTCTCCCTTTAATGGATTTGTTGCTTTTCCGAGCACACGGCTTTTTCCCGAGGTGTGTGATTACAATTATGGACACGTGGGTTTTTAAACACAAAACACTGTTTATTCCATGAACTCAACTTAATATCTTAAATAAACATTGGATCTCCTAACACCCCTTCAAAGATAACTCAGAAAATATTGCAACAGTAAATAATTCCTTAAAATGTTCCTTCAAACTTCCAAGAGACTTAACACCTTTAAACACTATCACATCAGGTTAAAGGATATATTTTTTTTCTGTAGAATGGTAGAGACTGTCGCAAACTGGCTTTCTACTTTCTACTCTCAGCAAAACCAGCCAGGCACTTTTTAGCTGCTCTCAGCAAAACCAAACTGCAAAACTTGCAGCTCTCTGGAAACACACAGACACTGCTTTTAAACTAACTGCAAAACAAAACTGCAAAATGGCTGAACTGAGCTGAGCTCCACCCACTCTATGACATCACTGTTTTCTTAAAGGTACATTGCTTAAACATCCAGTTCTTAAAGGCACTCTCGCATGACAATAGCATGTACAAATAGTCCAAATCTACAAATTGAGTCGATCAGGGTTTCTTCTCTGATTGATCTTCTCAAAGTTTGACCTTGCTGCTCAGAACTTGTAGATTCAATGTTCTCCATGACATTCTCATGCTCAGGAACTGCTGAACTATCTGACACTGCAGCTGATGTTGATTCTGACGTAGATTCGTTATCCATCACATTGTTGTGAAAGTCTTCTCTGGTTTTCAAGAGTGCGCGACGATTTCTTCTTAAAACCATCCATCCCTTTATCTGTACATTGTCGGAACGAGGTGCTACTTTTTCAAGTACAATGGCTTTCCTTGACCAATTGCCTGAATCTTCTATTCTCACAATTTCATCACTACTCAGAGGTGGCAGAGTTCCAGACACTCTATCACATAACTGCTTTTGTTTTGCTTTAAAGTTTTGCATTTCCTGCAGTACCACTGCATTTTCCTCCTTCTTTTCCAAGTATGGAAGTGTAGTACCCAACTTTCTATTCATGAGCAACTCTGCTTGTATTCTACCATGTGACACTGGTGACGCTCTGTAACTCAATAGTGTGAGATATGGGTCAGATTGGTTGTCCATTGCCTTCTTCAACAATTGTACACTTTTTCCGGCTTTTCTATTGGCTGTGGGTACAACGGACTTGACGTAATGTGATTGAAATCGTATGTGACTGCAAAGTGTTGCCCCTCTTTACAGCTAAAACAAGGATCGTTGTCACTCATGGCAACTTGAGGAATTCTGTGTCTACCAAAAATTGACTGAGTACGCAATATTACACTGCTTGCCGTTATGACAGTAGAGCCATTTTGGGATAGTTTGGAAAATAGTCTATGATAATTAAATAGTTTTTCCCTCATCGGTGAAAGAGATCCATAGCTACTTTCTGCCATGGTGCCGTAGGTAAATCAGATATTTGCAGAGGTTCTCTCATCTGTTTGCAATAATGTGTCTGGCATGTGTCCCAACAACTGACCATCTTGTCAATATCCTGGTTTGTACCCAACCAGTAAACAGTCACGAGCTCTCCTTTTACATTTCTCAATCTCGAGATATCCTTCATGTATCTTCTTAAGTACATCATTGCAAAGAGTTTGAGGTATAACTATAGTGTTCAAATGAAGTACCACTCCAATAATGATACTGAATTCAGATCTTATATTGTAGATCTCCATAATTTAACTCTGGGCCAGTGTGAGTTGATGTTCCTCATCACCTCTTGAAGAGTTTGATCCTTCTTGGTCTCTTTTTGGATCTCGCGTGGTTTCGTATCTGATACTGGTGGTTGTGGGGAAATTAGATTGACACGCAGATCAACATCTGCAGCAATTCCACTACTAATATTTTGTATCGGCTCTCGATAATGCATCTGCTGAGAATATCTACATGCCTGGCGTGTAGATGAGATTGAAGATATCACGTTGTAACTTCATCATCAACCTCTGAATGCGCGGAGACATTTGGTTGACATTTTTCTTGTCAAGGACAAAGGACGATGATCTGCCTCAACTGTGAAAGTTGGACGACCATACACGTAGCCGTGGAATTTCTCCAAGCCTACAACTAAACCTAGGCATGATTTTCGATTTGAGCATATCTCTGCTCTGTTATCATCATGGATCGTGATGCATACGCGACTGGTTTCCAATCGTCATGCTCGAGTTGCAGAAGAACTGCCCCAGACCATCTTTTGCCACGTCTGTTGACATTTTAATCTGCTTAGGTGGGTCAATAAATGTGAGAATTGGTGTGGTGGTTGGTGAAGTCTTGAGCTTCTTCCACTCTTTCTCATGTTTCTCAATTCAAGTGAAATCTGTTGTCTTGTGCAGGAGATCACGTAACTGTGTTGTTTTTGCTGACAGGTTTGGAATGAATTTCCCGATAAAATTGATCATACCCATGACTCTTGAGATAACTTTCTTGTCGTGTGGTTTTGGCATGTTAAGAATTGCTTGGATTTTGTCCTTGTCAGGTTCAATGCCATGCGATGAGAGCTTGTCACCCAGGAATGTGACTTCACTTACTCCAAATTGGCACTTTTGCTTGTTGAGCTTCAGCCCATTTCTCCTGATGCTCGTTAGAATTTTAAGCAACCTCGTATTGTGCTCTTCTATGGTTGAGCCCCAAATGATGATACCATCCACGTACACACGTACACCTACGATTATGTGCTCCATGGCATGGTGAAAAATTTCTGCTGCCGAGATTATGCCAAACGGCATTCTCAGAAAGCAGTACCATCCAAATGGCGTGCTAAAAGTGCAGTACTTTGTACTTTGTTCCTCTAGCTTTAGCTGCCAGAAACCATGAGATGCATCAAGTTTCATAAAGAATTGTGCACTAGCCATCTCAGATGTGATTTCCTCACACTTTGGTATTTGCTAATGTTCTCTTTAATATTCTCATTAAGATATTTGGGACCCATGCATATGCAAATATCGCCATTCTTTTTCTTTACACATACCATGGAATTTACCCAATCGGTAGGTTCTTCTATCTTTCTGATTACTTATAACTTTGTCATTCTGTCTAGCTCTTTTTGAGGCGATTCCAAAGAGGTGCCCTTCTTTGTGCATGTATCACAGGTTTTGAATCCTCTTTGAGTTGTATCTCGTAGGTGAATGGTAGTGTACCAAAACCTGTGAACACATCACTGAAATTGTAGATAATTTGCTCAAAATCGTCAGAGTGTTGATCCAATCCTTTGTGGATGCTATTTATCAACTCCACTCGACTTAATTCTTCACAGGACTGATCACCTAAGAATGAATCCAAGCCCTCAGTTAGAATGCAGAATGGGACGGAATAAATTGTGTTCTTCTCTACCACACTCAGGTCACAAGCACAGTAACATTTAATGCTTGAACCATTATAATCTCTCAGAGATATTTTGTTATTTCTTCTAATCGGCTGGATTTTTAGATTTTTAAAATCAGTCATGCTGATTAAATTGACTTTGGCACCAGTGTCTAACTTCAATTGGACCCCTGTACCGTTCACTTCAGGTGGTAGCAGCCATTTGTCCTCATCAATCGCATTTATTTTAAACGGACTATCAGTATGCATTTTTCTAAGTGCTGGCGAATTTTTTGATATCTCCAAAAAACTATTCTTCTCTGTTATTACTCCAACGGACAATGATGTTTCACCATTTGGAGGCAGTGGGCTAAATTCTCCGCCATCGGGATTCTACATTTTGCCGGCAGCTCGACGGTTTCCTGGTCAGCCAGCGAAATGGAGAATCCCGACGGCGTGCCGCACCAGGTGCGGCGGGATGGAGAAACCCGCCCTGTGTCTTCCACTGTGCCGACTAATCTGGGGTTGAGCTTAGAGTAACAATTCAGAGCAGTGATTTTTTTCTCCTTTGCATCTGGAACAAAACTTGCCAAACGCTGGACACTGCCTTAATTTGTGCCTTTGACCACATCTTTTACACAGAAATACTTTGTCCTGGTCTTTAACCTATTGATTGGTCTGCGAGGAGCTGCAGGAACTTTTCTGCCTTTTCTTGGAAGTCTCCCGCCTTTTTGGGAAAAGGGGGGCAACCGGAGTGCATTCCTCCAAGAAGACGCCACCATTACTGAGAAACATTTTAGAATGCTGTGCTGCAACTCGTGAGCCTGACAAATCTTAACTGTTTGTTCCAAAGACAGCTCCGACTCCCTTAGCAACTATTCCCTCAGCTTATTTTCATTCACACCAAACACAATCTGGTCCCGAATCATGGAAGATTCCACCGCAGAAAAATTACAGGTTTTAACTTTAAATCAGTGATGAAATGATCTATGAACTCTTCTGTCTTCTGTAAATGTGATGTAAACACATAGTGTTCATAAATTTCATACTTTCTGGGGGTGCAATGTTCATCAAATCTTCAAACTACTTTTGCTATGTCAACTTTATCCATTCCCATTTGTTACATAAATTGTCACGATGTAGTTTTAGATACTGGCCACTAAGTAGTGATGTGGGGTTGGATTCTCCGCACCCTGACGCAAAATCACGTTTGGCGACGGGGCAGAGAATCCATTTTCCCACATGAAATCGGGACCGGCGCCTGTTCTGCGATTCGATTCTCCTCCCCCCCCCCCCCCCCCCCCCCCCCCCGAAAAGCAGGGTACTCGGGGAGTGCGCTGCGCTGAATATCCACCACCTCAGGCCATTGCCTGAGGCCTGGCCCACTATTCTCCGTCCCCCACTGCCATATTCCCGACAGCGTATTTCTAATGTGGTCCTGCCGTTAAGATTGGATTGGATTGGATTTGTTTATTGTCACGTGTACCGAGGGACAGTGAAAAGTATTTTTCTGCGAGCAGCTCAACAGATCATTAAGTACATGAGAAGAAAAGGGAATAAAAGAAAATACATAATAGGGCAACACAACATATACAATGTAACTACAAAAGCACTGGCATCGGATGAAGCATACAGGGTGTAGTGTTAATGAAATCAGTCCATAAGAGGGTCATTTAGGAGTCTGGTGACAGTGGGGAAGAAGCTGTTTTTGAGTCTGATCGTGCGTGTTCTCAGACTTCTGTATCTCCTGCCCGATGGAAGAAGTTGGAAGAGTGAGTAAGCCGGGTGGGAGGGATCTTTGATTATACTGCCCGTTTTCCCCAGGCAGCGGGAGGTGTAGATGGAGGCAATGGATGGGAGGCAGGTTCGTGTGATGGACTGGGCGGTGTTCACGACTCTCTGAAGTTTCTTGCGGTCCTGGGCCGAGCAGTTGCCATACCAGGCTGTGATGCAGCCTGATAGGATGCTTTCTATGGTGCATCTGTAAAAGTTGGTTAGAGTCAATGTGGACATGCCGAATTTCCTTAGTTTCCTGAGGAAGTATAGGCGCTGTTGTGCTTTCTTGGTGGTAGCGTCGACGTGGGTGGACCAGGACAGATTTTTGGAGATGTGCACCCCTAGGAATTTGAAACTGCTAACCATCTCCACCTCGGCCCCGTTGATGCTGACAGGGGTGTGTACAGTACTTTGCTTCCTGAAGTCAATTACCAGCTCTTTAGTTTTGCTGGCATTGAGGGAGAGATTGTTGTCGCTACACCACTCCACTAGGTTCTCTATCTCCCTCCTGTATTCGGACTCATCGTTATTCGAGATCCGGCCCACTATGGTCGTATCGTCAGCAAACTTGTAGACGGAGTTGGTCCCAAGTTTTGCCACGCAGTCGTGTGTGTACAGGGAGTAGAGTAGGGGGCTAAGTACGCAGCCTTGCGGGGCCCGGTATTGAGGACTATTGTGGAGGAGGTGTTGTTGTTCATTCTTACTGATTGTGGTCTGTTGGTCAGAAAATCGAGGATCCAGTTGCAGAGTGGGGAGCCAAGTCCTAGGTTTTGGAGCTTTGATATGAGCTTGGCTGGGATTATGGTGTTGAAGGCGGAGCTGTAGTCAATAAATAGGAGTCTAATGTAGGAGTCCTTGTTTTCAAGATGCTCTAGGGATGAGTGTAGGGCCAGGGAAATGGTGTCTGATGTGGACCGGTTGCAGCGGTATGCGAATTGCAGTGGATCAAGGCGTTCTGGGAGTATGGAGGTGATGCGCTTCATGATCAACCTCTCGAAGCACTTCATTACGACTGAAGTCAGGGCCACTGGTCGGTAGTCATTGAGGCACGTTGCCTGGTTCTTCTTTGGTACCGGTATGATGGTGGTCTTCTTGAAGCAGGTGGGGACCTCGGAGTGGAGTAGGGACAGGTTAAAGATGTCCGTGAATACCTCTGCCAGCTGGTCCGTGCAGGCTCTGAGTGCACGGCCAGGGATCCCGTCCGGGCCCGTCGCCTTCCGAGGGTTCACTTTCAGGAAGGCCGATCTGACTTCGGAAGCTGTGATGGTGGGTATGGGTAAATTATGGGCTGCAGGGGCACTCGCCAGCAGATTGTTGCTTACCTGTTTGGGAAACTCTCGCGCGGTTGGGGACTCAGTCCTCAGCCGCCACAATCGGGGGCGGGCCGATCTGAGGGCAGTGGGGGGGCCTCATTCGGGAATAGGGGCTATATGTGTGGGCGGTCTGGGGTGGGCGAGCGGCCGATCGGGGACACTATTTTGCCGATCCAGGTCCGTGGGCTGAGTCCGCCATGGAGCACGGCGTGGCCTCTGACCCGGAAGTGCGGGGGGCCGTATCGGAAGCTGGAGCTCCACAACAGCTGCTTGCTAGCCCCCTGCAAGGCAGTTTTCTTGGCGTAAAAGACCATAGTTTACACGACGGCGTGGGGACATAATCCCGAAAACGGAGAACCCAGCCCCATGGGAGAATAGAAGGGAGTGAACATCGTAGGCACTCTGCACACGCAAACTTGTCATTGTTTTCAAACCAGGCATTTATTTATGTTACTTGTGAAGCAGCTTCTCCCCGCACATATTCCAACCACAAATCAATTCTGAAGTCATTTATAGTTAATGCTTTTTCTGAGTTTCTAATGAGTGAGGCTATTCACTTTTTGGACTGTTGTCCGTTTTTTTTAATCATTGTGGAATAATGATCACAACAGGTGCAGTAGTGTCAATAACCAGAGGATACAGATTTAAGATAATTGTCAGGAAAACCAGGCAACTACCTCCCGTACCAGCCTCCCCAAACAGGCGTCGGAATGTGACGACTAGGGGCTTTTCACAGTTACTTCATTTGAAGCCTACTTGTGACAATAAGCAATTTTCATTTCATTTTTCATTTCAAGAAAACTATTTTATGCAGGTGAATGCTGTGAACAGGAATGCATAGCTTGAATGTGTAGAGGAAACAGATTCAACAGTAAAATGATTAATACGTAAAGTGAAAACAATTGCAGGGCTATGGGGAAAGAGCAGAGGAGTGGGGCTAATTGGATAACATGTTCAAATGGCTTGCACATGGATGATGGAATGAATGGCCTCCTTCTTTGACATCTCATTCTATTGCCCTGTACTTGCAACACCAGGGGCTGGATTCTCCACCGGTGGGATGCTCCGTTTTGCTGGCAGCCCGGGGGTTCCCGATGGCGTGGGGCTGCCCCACAATGGGAAACCCCATTGACCAGCCGGCGAAATAGAGCATCCCGCCAGCGTGTCGAACCTGAAATGCGGCGGGGCGAAGAATCCAGCCCAAGGTCTTAGAATATGATGTACAGCTTATTGTAAAACGATTGGAGCATCTGTAAAAATTACTTTAAAGATCTCTTCAGTTTATTTCTTTGAAACAGGCATTGTAGCGAAAGAAGGGAGCAGGGTGTGAGTCGTAATTAATAGTTTTAAACCTAGCTAATGTGTGCCGGCTAAAGGCACCACACAGTCTATCATCATGGGTCCTTTCTCTTTTACTTTTTTCTGCTAACTAATCATCACATTAGTATGTCCAAGTTTTAATTGTGCTGTTCATTCACGGCCTCCAGCTCTCAAGTCTTGGCCCATCATCCAGAATCAATAGAAATTAAATAGCACCGCTGACAGCTTTATCAAGGCGCCCAAGTATCTAACACTTTGTGAGAAGGTAAACAATTAACAGAAGTTGATGAACAGGACAGAGACAAATTCAGTCACTGTCCTCACCTCAGCTTGCTATTGGGCGACCCGCAGCTGGATGAGGATAACAATAGCAATTTACATGTTTTAAAAATTAATTCTTGGGTTGTGGGGGTCGCTGGCTGGGGCAACATTTATTTTCCATCCCAAATTGCCCTGGGAATGAGTGGCTTGCTCGGCCATTTCAGTGGGGGACAGTTAAGAGTCAGCCTCATCGTTGTGGGGGTCTGCAGTCACATGGAGGCCAGACCGGGTAAAGACGGCAGATTTCCTTTCCTGAAGGACGTTAGTGAACCGGATGTTTTTTTTACAACAATCGACAATTTCAACACTGAAACGACTACACGATGACATTAATAAGTTCCATCCAACCATCAGACTCACCATGGACTACTCTCCAAAATCAGTTGCATTCTTGGACACACTCGTCTCCATCAAGGACGGTCACCTCAGCACTTCGCTTTACCGCAAACCCACGGATAACCTCATGATGCTCCACTTCTCCAGCTTCCACCCTAAACACATTAAAGAAGCCATCCCCTATGGACAAGCGCTCCGTATACACAGGATCTGTTCAGACGAGGAGGAGCGTAACAGACATCTACAGACGTTGAAAGATGCCCTCGTACGAACGGGATATGGCACTCGACTCCTCGATCGACAGTTCCAACGCGCCACAGCGAAAAACCGGACCGACCTCCTCAGAAGACAAACATGGGACACAACCGACAGAATACCCTTCGTCGTCCAGTACTTCCCCGGAGCGGAGAAACTACGTCATCTTCTTCACAGCCTTCAACACGTCATTGATGACGATGAACATCTTGCCAAGGTCATCCCCACACCCCCACTACTTGCCTTCAAACAACCGCGCAACCTCAAACAAACCATTGTGTGCAGCAAACTACCCAGTCTTCAGAACAGTGACCACGACACCACACAACCCTGTCATGGCAATCTCTGCAAGACGTGCCAGATCATCGACATGGATACCACTATTACACGTGAGAACACCACCTACCAGGTACGCGGTACATACTCGTGCGACTCGGCCAACGTTGTCTACCTCATACGCTGCAGGAAAGGATGTCCCGAAGCGTGGTACATTGGCGAGACCATGCAGACGCTGCGACAACGAATGAACGGACATCGCGCAACAATCACCAGGCAGGAATGTTCCTTTCCAGTCGGGGAACACTTCAGCAGTCAAGGGCATTCAGCCTCTGATCTCCGGGTAAGCGTTCTCCAAGGCGGCCTTCAGGACCCACGACAACGCAGAATCGCCGAGCAGAAACTTATAGCCAAGTTCCGCACACATGAGCGCGGCCTCAACCGGGACCTGGGATTCATGTCACATTACATTCATCCCCCACCATCTGGCCTGCGAAATCCTACCAACTGTCCTGGCTTGAGACAATTCACACCTCTTTAACCTGGGGTTACCCCATCTCTGGATCTGTAAAGATTTAATCACCTGCTAATGCTCGCATTCCTAGCATTGTTTGGCATCTTTGAATTTGTCTACATATGTGTTTCTGGAACAGACCTCTTCATTCACCTGAGGAAGGAGCAGCGCTCCGAAAGCTAGTGACATCAAAACAAACCTGTTGGACTTTAACCTGGTGTTGTAAGACTTCGTACTGTGCTCACCCCAGTCCAACGCCGGCATCTCCACATTATGGGATTAAAGGTCAATAATGAAGCTTTTACTCACATCGTGACTCATTAATCTGTCTTCAATAGTTTACCACCATCAGGGGTTGATTTTCTTGTGTAGTCATTAGGTACCAATTTCTTCAAGCACTAAGCATGTTAGTGTGGAAGATGGGAATCACTGACATCTTCATATTTTTCTTTTTTTATAAATTTAAAATTCCCAATTCATTTTGTTTCTCAATTGTGGGACAATTTTGTAGCTGTGGGGAAGAAGCTGTTCCTATGCCTGGATGTGCGGGTCTTCAGACTTCTGTACCTTCTCCTTGATGGAAGGGTCTGGAAGAGGGCAAAGCCTGGGTGGGTCGGGTCTCTGACAATGCTGTCTGCCTTCCTGAGGCAGCGGGAGGTGTATACAGAATCAATGTAGGGGTGGCAAGCTTGTGTGATGCGTTGGGCTGAGTTCACCGCACTCTGCAGTTTTTTGTGATCTTGGACTGAGCAGTTGCCATGTCAGGCTGTGATGAAGCCGGATAGGATGCTCTCTATGGAACATCTGTAGAAGTTTGTGAGAGTCGATACAGACATGCTGAATTTCTTTAGCTTCCGTCGGAAGTAGAGACGTTGTTGGGTTTCTTGACTGTTGCATCCACATGAGTGGACCAGGACAGACTGTTGGTGATGGTGACCCCCAGGAACTTAAAGCTATCGACCATCTCCACTTTGGAGCCATTGATGCAGACGGGAGTGTGTGTCGTGCTACGCTTCCTGAAGTCGATGATCAGTTCCTTGGACTTTCCGACATTTAGAGAGAGGTTGTTTTCGGTACACCATGCAACCAGATTTATCTTCTTCCTGTAGTCTGATTCGCCGTTGTTTGAGATCCGGCCCACCACAGCCGTGTCATCTGCAAACTTATAGATTGAGTTGGAGTTAAATCTTGCCACACCGTCATGTGTGTATTGGGAGTACAGTAGGGGACTGAGCACACATCCCTGCGGGGCCCTGGTGTTGAGGATTAATGTGGAGGAGGTGCTGTTGCCTATCCTGACAGATTAATGTCTGTTGGTGAGGAAGTCGAGGATCCAGCTGCACAGGGAGGGGTCAAGTCCAAGATTGCGAAGTTTGGTTATTAGTCTTGTCAGGATAATGGTGTTAAAGCAGAGCTGCAGTCAATGAACAGCAGTCTTACATAGGTGCCCTTGTTGTCAAGGTGTTTGAGTGTTGATTGTAGAGCCAGGGAGATAGCATCTTCTGTGGACCGGTTGTGATGATAGGCAAACTGCAGTGGATCAAGACCGTCTAGGAGGCTGGCAGTGATGCGTCTCATGACTAGCCGGTCGAAACATTTCATGATGACAGACATCAGGGCCATCGGTCGGTAGTCTGCTCTTGACAACAAGGCAGCATTCAATTGAATGTGGTACCAAAGAGCCCCCAAAAATTTAAAGTCCTTGGAAATCAAGGGGAAAACTCTCCACTGGTTGGAGTCACATCAAACGTAAAGGAAGACGGTTGAGGCAATTGGAGGTCTATCACCTCAGTTCCTGGACATCACTGCAGGAGTTCCTCAGAGCAATGTCTGACCCAATCACCTTCAGCTGCTTCATCAATGACCTTCCCTCCATCAGGTCAGAAGTGTGAATGTTTTCTGGTGATTGTCTGTGTGGAGTTTGCACTTTCTCTCCGTGTCTGCATGGGTGCTCCAGTTTCCTCCCACTATCTAAAGATGCGCAGGTTTGGTGGATTGGCCAAACTAAATTGCCCATTAGTGTCCAAAAGGTTAGATGGGGTTACAGGGATAGGGCTGGGGAGTGGGCCTAGGTGGGGTGCTCTTTCAGAGAGTTGGTGCAGACTCGATGGGCCAAATGGCCTTCTCTGTAGGGATTCTATGATTCTGTGATTGCACAGTACTCAGTGCCATTCACAACTCCTCAGAAACCGAAGCAGTCTGTGTCCACATGCAGCAAAGACTTGGACAATATCCAGGCTTGGGCTGACAAGTGGCAAACATTCGCACCACACAAGATTGTTGCCAAACTGGAGAGAATCTAACCATCTCCCCTTAACACTCAATGACATTATCCACTCACTATCAACATCCTGGGGTTTATCATTGATCAGAAACTGAACTGGACTAGCTACATAAATACTGTGGCCACAAGATCAGATCAGAGGCTGGAGATTCTGCAGCGAGTAACTCACCTCATGTCTTCCCAAAACATGTCCACTATCCATCTACAAGGCCTAAATCAGGAGTATGATGGAAGACTCTCCACTTTCCTGGATGAGTGCAGCTCCATCCACACTAAAGGGGCAACACACTGATTATCAATCTTGCCTCCCAGCTCCAGGGACTCGGGTTCGATTCCGACCTCTGGTGACTGTGTGGAGTTTGCACTTTCTCTCCGTGTCTGCGTGGGTTTCCTCCGCGTGCTCCAGGTTCCTCCCAAGGTCTAAAGATGTGCAGGTTAGGTGCATTGGCCGTGCTAAATTGCTCCTTAGTGTCCAAAAGGTTAGATTCTACGAAGCTTGACACCATCCTGGACAAAGCAGCCCACTGATTGACACCCATCCGCCATCTTAAACATTCTCTCTCCACACTGCTACAAATTGGAAGCAATGTGTACAATCTACAAGGTGCACTGCAGCAACTCACCCTCAACTGTACTTTCCAAACCTGAAATGTAACAGGACAGGGGCAGTAGGTATCTGGGAACACCACCATCTGGAAGTTCCGTCCAAGTCACACACCATCCTGACTTGGGAATATATCGCCGTTCCTTCACTGTCGCTGGGTCAAAACCCTGGAACTCCCTCCCTCACAGCATTGTGGGTCCCCACACCACGTAGACTACAGTGGGTCAAGAAGGTGGCTCCCCACCACCTTCTCAAGGGCAATTAGTGATGGACAGTAAATGCTGGCTGGACAGCAACGCCCAAGACTTCAGAACTAATTAACTAACACAGCATGAGGAATGAGGCTGTTAAAGCGAAAGAGAGGCAAGTCGAGGGAAAGAAGAAAACAAAGAGGAATTGATCACCGAGAGACATGGGATACTATCTGCACAATTTAGTATGAGAGGATTAGGCGCAAGGGATTAAAATTTAAAATAATTTATTTTGTACGTTATATGAGAATACTTTTAAAGTTCAAATATATAATCAATTTTGTCAGATCACGCTTCTGTCCCTTAGACGTTGTACTACCTTAACCGTGCTATATAAATGTAATCAGTTGTATTATTTCACCTTTCCCTTTTCTCAATGTCCCCTTGCTATACTTGCCCCGGCCTGCACTGCAGCTCCTGCATCCACATATCTCCCCCACTTCCCCTCCCCCATCCCCCACCTGGTTGGTCCCCCTGGCACTCTGTTCTCCGCAGCGTTCCCCTGGCTCCATCGGTGCCTGGCACTGTGAGGACCTCTGACCCAGGCACCCATCCCTGCTGACAGGGGTACCAGTGGCTGGCACTATCTATGTCAGCTGTCTGCTCCACGGACCCTGTCAGGCACCCTATTGTACGAGCTGCTGTGGACATTGCCCTTGAGTGGCCCATGTGCTGCCCGCCAGTGGGTGGCACCCGGTTTGGGGAGGGTGGCAGGGTTGGTGGGGTGGAGGGTGGGGTAAGAGCATACATACAGCCAGTATCATTCTGCACAAGCATGGGCCATGGTGGGCCATGGTGGGCCATGGTGGGCGGTCAGTGGGGTGCGCAGCAAGGTGGCTGGTGTGCAGGCCGTGACAGTGGCAGCCCGTACCTGGCCACCCCGGTCCTGAAGGGTCACACCAACACCACAGCCCATGCTCTCGTCACCCCCCATCATGCCCTGCTCCTCAACCCCAGTCCTGGCAGATGCCTCCAACCCCCCCCAGCCCGCAGCCAGCCCTGCCAGAGGCAGGAGCGCAGCCCACAGTCGCGCCTCTGGGAACGTGTCCTACCTCTCCTCTCTCCCTCAGCAGCCACGGCGCTTGTTTCCCAATTTTTAAAACCACAAGTGAAGCTCACCACTGGCAATTCTTCCCAGTGGGGGCGGAGCATTCAGGGTGCCCCGGAGAATACCGGCGCAGGCCCGTTATTGATATGTCAACGGCATTTACTGTACATGCGAGATAGAATGCATTAATCCTGCTGTTGAGACACTGGAAGGAGGCATTCTGTCAGGCGCCCAGCACTGGGCATTCCGTCAGGCGCCCAGCACTGGGCATTCTGTCAGGCGCCCTGCACTGGGCATTCTGTCAGGCACCCAGCACTGGGCATTCTGTCAGGTGCCCAGCACTGGGCATTCCGTCAGGCGCCCAGCACTGGGCATTCCGTCAGGCGCCCAGCACTGGGCATTCCGTCAGGCGCCCAGCACTGGGCATTCCATCAGGCACCCAGCACTGGGCATTCCGTCAGGCGCCCAGCACTGGGCATTCCGTCAGGCACCCAGCACTGGGCATTCCGTCAGGCGCCCAGCACTGGGCATTCCGTCAGGCGCCCAGCACTGGGCATTCCGTCAGGCGCCCAGCACTGGGCATTCCGTCAGGCACCCAGCACTGGGCATTCCGTCAGGCGCCCAGCACTGGGCATTCCGTCAGGCGCCCAGCACTGGGCATTCCGTCAGGCGCCCAGCACTGGGCATTCCGTCAGGCGCCCAGCACTGGGCATTCCGTCAGGCACCCAGCACTGGGCATTCCGTCAGGCGCCCAGCACTGGGCATTCCGTCAGGCACCCAGCACTGGGCATTCCGTCAGGCACCCAGCACTGGGCATTCCGTCAGGCACCCAGCACTGGGCATTCCGTCAGGCGCCCAGCACTGGCCATGATTTCCGCTTCACGTGCAATTCTCCGCCCAATCACGTTTCGCAATTCCGGCGATGCTGGGCGGAGAATCCCGCCCTATATCTTCACAGAAAACGTCGTGGAAATTTGGAATTCTGTCCTCCAAAAAACTGTTGTAGCCAAGACTGGTAGTGGGGTGTGAGGGGGGCAATTGATCAATTTGAAACTGAGATCGATAGACTTTTGTCAGGTCAGGGTATTAAGGGATATGGAATCAATGCTGGTAACTGGAGTTGAAATATAGAGTCTTTGAGTCATCGAGTTTTTACAGCATGGAAAGAGGCCCTTTGGCCCATTGTGTGTGTGCCGGCCATCAAGCACCTATTGTCTCTAATCCCATTTTCCAGCATTTGGTCCCTAACCTTGATTGCTGTTGCATTTCCTTTTTTTAAAATAAATTTAGAGTACCCAATTCATTTTTCCAATTAAGGGGCAATTAGGCATGGCCAATCCACCTACGCTGCACATCTTTGGGTTGTGGGGGTGAAACCCACGCAAAGACGGGGAGAAATGAAATGAAAAGACGATTGCTTATTGTCACAAGTAGGCCTCAAATGAAGTTACTGTGAAAAGCCCCTAGTCCCCACATTCCGGCACGGCTGGTACGGGAATTGAACCGTGCTGCTGGCTTGCCTTGGTTTGCTTTTAAAGCCAGCGATTTAGCCCTGTGCTAAACAGCCATGTGCAAACTCTATGTGGTAGTTACCACGGTTTGTATATAGTACACATATGAGATGTAATACGGTAAGGCTCCTGTACTACAGGTACGGGGGTAGATCCCTGCCTGCTGGCTCCGCCCAGTAGGCGGAGTATAAATGTGTGTGCTCACCAAGCTGCAGCCTGTCATAATATGCACCAGTATATCATGGTGCAGACGCACACTGATGGACACACAGTGGGACCAATCAACACACACAACACCGCAGCCAATCACCAGTTAGAGCACACGCACTATAAAGACAGGGGACATCAGAGTTCCCGCTCATTCAAGCTGCAGCTAGCTAGCACAGAGCTCACAGCCTGCAGCACAAACATTCACCATGTGTTGAGTGCATCGACTGGTTAGGACAAGGCAAAGGTCTTTAGTTAAAGCTAGTATCGTGTTAACCCACAGTCAGCGTATGTTACAACAGTTAATGACTCAATAAAATAGTGTTTCAAGTGTTGGTGACCTGTATGTATTCCACGGATCCAGAGCGCTCAACACAACATGATACCAGGAGTTGAGGGATATTGGCACTTCTTAGACCTACCTGCAAGTGATCTGCCTTCCGCCAGCATTCCGTCATCCTGCACCATGGACAACATCAGCCCACCGCCGCTCCACATCGCCGGCAACCTAGGGGCCAACTGGAAGATATTCAAACAGCGCTTCCAGCTCTTCCTTGAGGCCACAGACAGGGAGGACGCCGCGGATACCAGGAAGATTGCTCTCCTCCTATCCACGGCCGGGGACCATGCCATCCACATTTTCAATTCTCTCACCTTTGCGGATGATGAAGATAAAACAAAGTTCAAGACGGTCCTCCTCAAGTTTGACACTCACTGCAGCATAGTGATGAATGAAAGTTTCGAGTGCTACGTGTTCCAACAGCGTTTGCAGGGTAAGGATGAACCTTTCCGATCCTTTCTCACTCACCTCCGCATCCTTGCGCAGTCTTGCAGCTACGGGCCCACCTCCGACTCGATGATACGCGACCAGATCGTTTTCGGTGTTCAGTCGGACACCCTACGACAGCAGCTCCTCAAAGTAAAGCAACTCACCCTAGCGACCGCCATTGAGACCTGTGTCTTACACGAAAATGCCACGAGTCGGTATTCCCACATCCAAGCGGCTGAAACGGCGCGGCAAGGTCCCCACGAGGCGGAACGGGTCCAAGCAATTGAGCAACTCCAGGGCCTTAGCCTGGATGAGTGCGGCCATTTCGCGCGCTTTTCGCGGACTCCCGCGCTTGTGCGCACCAAAAGAGGGGACGGCGACGTCGAAGAACGCAATGCGCAGGCACGCACCACGCACGGCCGCACCGTGCATGCGCGGTGGCGCAGTGAACGTGCTGACGCTACGACGTGCGGCAACTGTGCCTCTGCCCATTTAAAACGGCAATGCCCTGCCAAATCTCGACAATGCCTAAGATGTGGCAGACTTGGCCACTATGCTGCCTTCTGCCGAGCAGCTCAGCCTGCCAATTCATATTGCTTCAGCCACCCTCGCAGGAATGTCCGGGCAATTCAACCCACGGTCACCAAGTCGAATGCGGACCTCCCACACAGCAGTGACACCGAGGACCCGAAGGCGCCTTTTCGAGTCGGTGTCGTGGCAAAAATCAGGGTGTCTCCGAAGCAAAGACACCAGCCGCTGTCGGTATACAGCATCGATCCAGACGATGAGTGGTGTGCCACCCTGACGGTCAACCGGTTCCAAATATGATTCCGCCTGGACACTGGTGCCTCCGCCAATCTCATTGCGCGGTCTGACTTCCAAAGCCTTCATGTCAAACCAGCCATCCTTCCATCAGCCTGCCAGCTATTGGATTACAATGGCAATGTAATTGCTGCTGGCGGCTCGTGCCAACTTGAAGTGACGCACAGGTCACGCAAAGCCATCCTTCGTTTTGAAATCATGGGCTCCTCGAAAGTCTCCCTGCTTGGCACGCAGGCATGCAAGCTGTTGGACCTAGTTCAGAGAGTTCACTCTCTCTCTCCTGATGACACGTCTGCCTCTCAGGACACTGACTTCAGGGCGCAACTCGACGCCATCATCGACCAGCTCCACGACTTCTTTGAAGGCATGGGCACGCTCCCATACACCTACAAGATCTTATTGAAACAGAATTCCACGCCTGTAGTGCACGCACCTCACAGGGTCCCGGCACCCCTTAAGGACCACCTCAAGAAGCAGCTGCAGGACCTCCAGGACCAAGGAGTGATCTCCAGAGTCACGGAACCAACCGACTGGGTCAGTTCCATGGTAGGTGTGAAAAAGCCTTCCGGCAAATTGACAATTTGCATTGATCCCAAGGATCTAAATCGCAATATCATGAGGGAGCATTATCCAATTCCCAAGCGCGAAGAGATCACATGCGAGATGGCTCGCGCCAAGCTCTTTATCAAACTCGACGCCTCAAAAGGATTCTGGCAAATCCAGCTCGACAAATCCAGCAGGAAACTGTGTACATTCAATACCCCCTTTGGCAGATATTGTTACAACAGGATGCCATTTGGGATCATATCTGCTTCAGAAGTGTTCCATAGGATCATGGAACAAATGATGGAAGGCACTGAAGGTGTTCGCGTCTATGTCGGCGACATAATCATTTGGTCCACCACCCCGCAGGAGCATGTCAGTCGCCTTCAGCGCGTGTTCAAACGCATACGTGAGCAGGGCCTACACCTCCACAGGGCCAAATGCTCTTTTGGTCAGAAGGAACTCAAGTTCCTCGGGACCACATCTCCCAGTTGGGTGTGCGGCCGGATGCGGACAAGGTGGCTGCTATCACAGCCATGAAAACGCCAGAGGACAAGAAGGCGGTCCTCCGATTTCTGGACATGGTCAACTTTTTAGGGAAGTTCATCCCTAACCTCACCTCTCATACCACGGCTCTCAGGAACCTGGTCAGGAAGACGACAGACTTCCAATGGCTACCTGCCCACGAGCGCGAATGGAGAGGACTCAAAACCAAACCCACCACGGCCCCGGTCTTAGCTTTCTTTGATCCAGCAAAGGAGACCAAAATTTCGACCGATGCCAGTCAATCCGGCATTGGGGCTCCTTCAACGTGATGAGGCCTTATCATGGGCCCCCGTTGCATATGTGTCACGCGCCATGACCCCCATGGAACAGCGCTACACGCAGATAGAAAAGGAGTGCCTGGGCCTTCTGACCAGTGTGGTTAAGTTTCACGATTATATGTACGGACTTCCTCAATTCACTGCCGAGACCGACCATCTCCCACTGGTCAATATAATACAGAAAGACTTGAACGACATGACGCCTCGCCTCCAGCGTATTCTTCTCAAGCTCCGGCGATACGACTTCCAGCTGGTATACACCCCAGGCAAATGCCTCATCATTGCCGACGCTCTCTCCAGGGCAGTCAACACCCCGTGTGACCCAGCGGGATTCGTCTGCCAGGTTGACGCCCATGTGGCCTTCGTGGCCTCCAATCTACCTGCCTCGGATGAACGCCTCTTCCAAATTCGCCGCGAGACGGCGGCTGACCCCTTGCTACAGCGAGTCATGCGCCACCTAACAGACGGGTGGCTCAAGGACCAATGCTGTCAGTTCTATAACATCAGAGATGATCTGGCGGTAGTAGATGGGGTTCTTCTGAAACTGGACCGCATTTTCATCCCGCACAGCATGCGCCAGCTCGTCCTGGAACAGCTACATGAGGGCCACCTTGGCGTGGAAAAGTGCCGCCGACGGGCCCGAGAGGCAGTGTACTGGCCCGGCATTAATGAGAACATAGCCAACACAGTGCTCAACTGCCCCACTTGTCAGCGCTTCCAGCCGGCTCAACCACGTGAGACCCTGCAGCCCCATGAGTTGGTCACGTCACCTTGGACCAAGGTGGGCATCGACCTGTTCCACGCGCTGGGTAGAGACTATGCCCTGATCGTGGACTACTTTTCAAATTACCCAGAGGTGATACGGTTGCACGACATCACATCGTCTGCAGTCATCCGTGCCTGTAAGGACACCTTTGCTCGTCACGGCATCCCACTCACAGTTATGTCGGACAATGGCCCCTGCTTCACCAGCCAGGAATGGTCCAACTTTGCCAGGCGGTACAATTTTGCACATGTGACATCCAGTCCCCTGTACCCACAATCCAACGGCAAAGCGGAGAAGGGCATCCACATAGTCAAACGGCTCCTCTGCAAGTCTGCCGTGCTGGGTCCGATTTCTACCTCGCCCTGCTGGCCTATCGCTCCGTCCCGCTGTCCAGTGGCCTGTCGCCAGCCCAGTTGCTCATGGGTCGACCCTGAGGACGACGGTGAGGACGTCCATTCATGTCCCAGACCTCGACCATGTTCCGGTCCTGCGGTGGATGCAGCTGTCTCGTGCACAGCACAAGGCGGCTCATGACTCCAGTGCAGCTGATCTCCCAACTCTGGCTCCAGATGACAACGTCCGCATCCATCTTCTGGATGGTGGCTGGTCTGCAACCGCTGTGGTCCTTCGGCAGGTGGCCCCCCACTCGTTCCTGGTTCGTCTACCGGATGGCTCCATTCTACGCCGCAATCGACGCGCCCTTCGTCTCGTTCCGCGCTCGCTACGTGATCCTCCACTGTCACCTCGCCCTCCTGCTGACCCTGCCATGGACTATGCAGAGATCCCTGTCACTCTGCATCCTCCTCACTCTGACGCAGTCCAGCCCGCTACTCAGCCGGCGGCTCCCGACCCACCCTTGAGGCGGTCAACCAGAATTCGTCGCCCACCTCAGAGACTTAATTTGGGAACTTTGTGGACTTATGGACTTTCTGATTTGTTCTGTTCTTCCGTTTGATCGTTTACATGGTTTGTATATAGTGTTCATCTCGTTATTCTTGTTGCATACTGTTTTTCAGCACCAGGCACCTTCCCATGTAAATAGCTTGGTTCTCATGTACATAGTCCTGTAAATATTTTGCACACACGTAGTCAGGGACATTCTCACCAGACACTATTTATTGCCACACAGGTACATTCTTTTATAAAAGTAGGATGTCATGATATGCACCAGTATATCATGGTGCAGACTGATGGACACACAGTGGGACCAATCAACACACACAACACCACAGCCAATCACCAGTTAGAGCACACGCACTATAAAGACAGGGGTCATCAGAGTTCCCGCTCATTCGAGTAGCAGCTAGCTAGGAGGACAGAGCTCACAGCCTGCAGCACAGACATTCACCATGTGCTGAGTGCATCGACTGGTTAGGACAAGGCAAAGGTCTTTAGTTAAAGCTAGTATCATGTTAACCCACAGTGAGTATGTTACAACAGTTAATAATTCAATAAAATAGTGTTGCACTATTTCAAGTGTTGGTGACCTGTATGTGTTCCACGGATCCAGAGCACCCAACACAACACAGCCAATTCGGCAACAGCTGTAGGAGGCAACACATCTCTGCGTAATAAAGCCTTGATTACTCTCTACTCTTGTCTCATCGTAATTGGTAGTGCATCACTCTACATGGACAGTGAGCCAGAGCCGGGATTGAACCTGGGACTTTGGCGCCATGAGACTGCAATGCTAACCACTGCGCCAATGTGCTGCCCTATTGGCGTGGCATTTCAAGTGCTCATCTGAATACTTCTTAAATGTTGTGAGGGTTCCCACCTCCACCACCCTTTCAGGCAGTGAGTATTCCCACCATCCTCTGGGTGAAAATGTTTTTCCTCAAATCCCCTCTAAACTTCCTGCCCCTTACCAATTGAATGGTGGAACCGCTTTGAGGGGCGGAATGGCCGCCTCCTGCTCTGGTATTCCAACATTACTGCCTTTTCCTGCCTAATAATCACACTATTATTTCCTCTCTCTGTGGTATATAAAAATCCTTTTAGATTTCAATTGCAAAGGGTAGTTTGCAAATTCTTAACAGCACTGACATTATCTGTCCCCGAGGGCCAGCCATTTCTCAACTCACTTCACCAAGTCCCGAGGGCCAGAAACCATCCAATCTTACAATAAATCTGGTTTCAATATATTCATAGATATATTATAAAAATCCTTAGGCAATCACGTTTAGAGAATCATTACTTTCATTCCGTTTTTCTCTCCCCTCCCTATTCCCATTTTCCCTTTGGTTTTCCAATATTTCTAACCATTTTCCACATTTATTTAGAATTATTTTTGGGTTTAATAAGTTCACCAGAATGCACATATTTCTCCAAACATCTCTTCTGGGAAGCTAGGAAGAGATCATTCAGCTCCTTGAGCCTGTTCCAACATTCAGTCAGATCATTTATGACCTGCCTCTGAACTCTAATTACCTGCCTTGGTTCTGTCACTCGTAATAACCAACAAAAATCCCATTTCAGTTTTGGAACTTTCAATTGATTCTGAATCGGAGCTCCAAGATTTGGCAGCTTCTTCAAGGAGAGAGTTCTTGATTGCCAATGAGCTTCCTGTGAGGAAGATACTCCTGACTGGACCACCCTCTTTATCTCCAATTGTTCTGAACTCTCCCACCTGAGGAAATAGTTTCTGTCCATGCACATTGACATACTCATTTAGATCACCCCATAATCTTCTGCACACATGCGGGATTCTCCCCTACCCGGCGGGGCGGGGGGTCCCGCTGCCGAGGAGTGGCGTGAACCACTCCAGCGTCGGGCTACCCCAAAGGTGCAGAATCCTCCGCACCTTCAGGGGCGAGGCCAGCCCCGGAGCGGTTTGCGCTGCACCAGCTGGCGGGGAAGGGGTTTGGCGCCACGCCAAGCAGCGCCGAAGGGCCTCTGCAGGCTGGCGGGAGTTGGCGCATGCGCGGGAGCATGGCATCATCTGAGCGCATGCGCAGGGGGGTTCATCTCCGCGTCGGCCGTCGCAGAGGACCACAGCGGCCGACGCGGAACAATAGAGTGCCCCCATGGCACAGGCCCTCCCACGGATCGGTGGGCCCCGATTGCGGGCCAGGCCACCGGGGGGGCACCCCCCAGGCCAGATCCCCCCGCACCCCCCCCCGAGGACCCCGGATGCCGCTCGCGCAGCCAGGTCCCGCCAGCAAATACCTGGTGTAACATACGCCGGCGGGACTGGCCGAAAACAGGTGGCCACTCAGCCCATCGCGGGCCGGAGAATCGCCGACGGGGCCGCTGCCAGCAGCCGCCGACCGGCGTGGCGCTATTCCCGCCCCCGCCAAATCTCCAGCGCCGGAGAATTCGGCAGCCGGGAGGGGCGGGATTCACGCCGCCGCCCCCGATGATTCTCCGACCCAGCGGGGGCTCGGAGAATGGTTTTTCGAGACATAATCACCCCACTTAAGTATTCATCTCTGATTTGTCTTGTGAAATGGGACCAAATGTTTGCTTTGTGTACTAATTAAATGGTAACCCACTGAATCTTGACCCAATGGTTCCATTAAAGGGGTAGATTGAACTTTGTGTGGCAGTGTCTACCTGTAACTCGGAAAGCTCAGCGAACCCAATGAGATATGAGGACATTCAAACTCGCTACTTTCACATTGAGCAAGACTGAAGCTTGAGTGATTGGCAACAGAATAATAATGTAGGACTTGGGAGCAGGAGGAGGCCACTGGCCCTTCACGCCTGATGATTTATGATCTCCCTGCACCGTTGAGCAAAATAAGGAAGTTTGTCCTCAAACACGCCATGTTTAGTCTTCAAATGTCTTTGAAGTTTTGAGGGTTCTAAACTTTCATTTGCCAGTGCTTCCCTGCATATAACACACATGAACTTTGAATCCTGATTTGGAGTGGCACAATTAATAAACCCATACCTTAAGTAATCCTTTTTATGCTGCTTTGTTCCTGTTTTCATCTTCTTCTTCATGGGTTGTTCACCAGAGGCCCTGGAGTTCAGACCAGCGCTGCTGGCAGCTGCGAAATGGAGGAATCTCTCTCGCTCCCAGAACACGTGACGTCAGAGTAAGGGGAGTGCGACCTGCACTCTGCCGCCGTTTCCGGTGGGAGGACTCTGTTGTTTGCTGAAAAGAAAACTGGCCCTGGACAGCACGCTGACGTCAGGAGGACACGGTCCACCCCGCTGGGCTCCGGGCCTGCGCACTGCTTGATCCGGCACGCATGCGCGGGAAGGCCAGCAATTTAAAACGTCTGTCACAGCCGCCATTTTAAAAGCGCCGCTACCCTCCAGAAACCTGCCCGTGACCCACCTGTGGGTTGCAACCCTGAGTTTGAAAACCCCTGTCTTAAATGGTAGACCTTTTATTCTTAAACTGTGACTGCTCCTCCTGGCCCACGTGGAGTTCAAAGATAAGACAAATTTTGTAACTTAACGTGGGCCACATTTAGCCATGGTTCTGCTACCGGCCTTGAAACCGTTTGAGAGACCCTCCATTCCCCAGGATGACATCAAAATGACATTGCAGTGCCGATGCCATCGCTGGACGATGCTTCTGAAGCCCCCAATTGGTTTTATCAGGAGCGTTTTTGAGGGTGCGAATTGCAGCTGTTAATATGACGCTGTCAAAGAACACAATGAGTAGAGGGTTGGATCATAACTCCTCGGGCTGGTAGAGCAGTGGCTAAAATCAAGGCCTTTGCTTCTAGAATGTTTTTGAGGAACTTTATTTCGGAAGATTGGCTGGGATTTTCCATTGTTGGTGCGAGTGCAATTTGAAAATTGTGTTCCCAGAGACTGACACTGGATCCCATAGCCTCTGGGATGCGATACAATTTTCAAAGGGAGGAAGGGGAAAGGGGACCCCATTCGCCTCCAGTTGATGGTCCATTGAGGAGGTTGCTAACAGACTGGGGAGGGAGAATGGCATTTTCAAAGTTGGAATCACCAAACCTGTATGGTTTGATGCACAGCTTTCGGGTTCAAAGTGGGCAGTCATCCTTTAATGCTGAAATACCTTTGGAGCTGGGGGAATCTTGCACCAGAATAGGTGTTTAACCTTTCACCTGACTGTTTGGTGACTTTTGTATCCGGAGGAGTTGTTGGACTTTCCAAGATACAGCCTGATCTCTTTTACAAGACAGTGGCAGGCCCCATCATGGCTGCTGTCTGCCTTTCTTCTCAGTCTCTGCAGGCAGATCCTGCCTCCATGTGTCGCTCGGTGTCACAAGTTGAACGCCGAGCTTATCTCTGGCTCAATTAGGGTATTAACATTTCAAGGTAGCATTGCATCCCTGATCTCAGTGAGAAAATACAGCCCCTAGCTTGACAAACTTTTTGTTGATACCATTCTGTGGGCGGGAAACCAGCAGCAATTGAAAGATCTACGAAAGCCTTGCCAACATGGTCTTCAACAAAGGGGTTAAGCGTTCATGGCAGGAGCAGCTGACATACTCCATCAAGTGCATTATTGTCAAACAGACCATAATGGAAATGTAAAACCTGTGTGTTAATATATATGTGTTCCTGTGCTTCAACGGACAGTTATATCAGAAGGTTAGGAACAGGAGTATGCTATTTAGCACCTCGAGCCTGTTACACCATAATTTAAAAGCATTTGAACTGATTTTCAACAGTAGGAAATAAAGATTAGCTTTGAAAAAGCTAGACCTTCAGCAATTTTCTTTCAGTTAGTCTTGTGGAGTATAAATATCCGCTCACTGACTGCCAGCAGCCTGTTTCTAGGTTTGCTTTCAGCTGTGTTATGATCTCTGTAAAGAATGATAACTTTTCGAAAGATATTCAGATTTCCAGTGGTTGTTTGGAAGGATCACACAACAAGGGTCAGGATTCTCCATTTGGGAGACTAATGTTGATGCCGGGGCAGAATTGCATGCCGTTTGCGTTCCCGTCCAGGGCGCTATTCGGAGAGCAATTCAGGATATGCTAATGGGCCAGCACTCTGCCAACGTGAATCTAGAGTAATTCTCATTCCTGCTGGCATCGGATTCGCTGGGGTGGAGCTGCTTATAAGCACTCCACTCCCCACGCACTCTCATTCCAGCCAAGAAGATGGCTCCATGGAGACGTGCCCCAGTTGAGCAGAGGCGGGGCACTCTCTTCCCCAAGGTGGGCAAGAGACTAAAGTTTGCCATCCTAAATTAGGCCTGGGAGGAGGTGGCAGAAGCGGTCAGTGCTTCCAGCCTGACCAGGAGGACCAGCACAGCTTCTCAAGTGGCAGCAGTGATGTCACTGTGTGGGGGAGCTGGGCTTTGCTTTTTACTTTGGTTTTGAGCTGGAAGCTGTTTTTGGCTCTGAGATTTAGTATCGTTTTCAGTTGGAGAGCTGCATTCAAACCAAGGCGGTGTTGTTTGGCCACTCTCTGCATGCTAAAGAATGTCTCCAGATCACTTGATGATTTCAAAGTAATACCCATTTCTGTAAGGAATGCAAACCTATTGTCTTTGTTAAAAAAGGGTCTTTGACTTATGGATGTTGTTAGGAAAGTTACTAAGGGTTACCTATAGAGTACCGTATCTTTGGAGGGGGTATCAGTGTTGGTAGTTGATAAGATGTTTACTGTGTGTTTATAAAACGTTAATTGGATTCATAGAATAAACATTGTTTTGTTTAAACAAAGTTTAGATCTCTGTTGCATCACACCTGTAAAGTGGGCCCTTGTGCTCCCCATAACCAAAATCTATGAAAAGTTGTGGGTCAGGTGAACTCCATGATATACTTTGGTGTTCTCTAAACCCTGGCCCATAGTACCACTCTCTGGATGAAGAAATTCCTTATCATCTCTGTGCTAAATGATCTACCCCGTATCCTCAGACTGCGCCCCCTGGCTTTGGACACCCCCACCATCAAATACATCCTTCTTGCATCTACCCTGCCCAGTCCAGTTAGAATTTTATAGGTTTCTATGAGATACCCCCCTCATTCTTCTGAACTCCAGCAAATACAACCCTACCGGATTCAATCTCTCCTCATACGTCAGTACGGCCATCCGAGGAATCAGTCTGGTAAACCTTTGCTGCACTCCCTCTATAGCTGGAATTATCCTTCCTCAGATAAGGAGACCAAAACTGCACACAGCATTCCAGGGGTGGCCTCAACAAGGCCCTGTATAATTGCAGAAAGATATCCCAGCTCCTGTACTCGAATCCTCTCGCAATGAAGGCCAGCTTACCATTTGTCTTCTTTACCGCTTGCTGCACCTGCACGTTTACCTTCAGTGCCTGATGTACGAGGACTCCCAGGTCTCGTTGCATGTTCCCCTCTCCTAATTTATGGCCATTCAATAGCCTACCTTCTTGTTTTTGCTACGAAATTATACCGTATTTGTCATTCATTTGCCCACTCACTCAACTTGTCCAAATCACACTGAAGGATCTCTGCATCCTCCTCACAGCTCACCCTCCCACCCAACTTGGTGTCAACTGCAAATTTGGAGATATGACATTTTGTACCCTCATCTAAATCATTAACATATATTATGAATAGCTGGGGTCCCAGCACCGATCCCTGCGTACCCCATTGGCCACTGCCTACCAATTTGAAAAAGACCCGTTAATTCCTACTCTTTGTTTCCTGTCTGCCAACCAGTTTTCTATCCATCTCAATACACGACCCTTAATCCCTTGCGCTTTAATTTTACACATTAATCTTTTCTGCGGGACTTTGTCAACAGCCTTCTGAAAGTCCAAATACACCACATCTACTGGCTCCCCTTCATCAATTCTACGAGTTACATTCTCGAAGAATTCCAGTAGATTTGTCAAGCATGAATTCCCCTTCATAAATCCATGCTGACTCTGTCCGATCCTGCCACTGTTAGAAGTCCTCTGCTATAAAATCTTTGATAATGGATTCTAGGATTTTCCTCACAACTGACATCAGGCTTACTGGTCTGTAATTCACTGCCTTCTCTTGACCTCCCTTTATAAATGGTGGAGTTACATTAGAACCCTCCAATCTGCAGGAACTGTTCCGCTGTCTATAGAATCCTGTAAGATGACCACCAATGCATCTACTATTTCTCGAGCCACCTCCTTCGGTACCCTGGGATGTAGATTATCAGGCCCTGGGGATTTATCAGCCTTCAATCCCATCAATTTCCCCAACACCATTTCTCTACTGATATTGATCCCCTTCAGTTCCTCCTTCTCACTAAACCCTGTATTCCCCAACATTTCTGGTATCTTATTTGTGTCCTCATTTGTGAAGACAAACCAAAGTATGTATTTAGTTGCTCAGTTGTGCCCTATAATACATTTCCCTGTTTCTAAGTGTAAGGGACCTACATTTGTCTTCGCCAGTAATGGCAGTCTGAGCCAGGCCACCTCGATTCCGATGGGGATGCTCAGAATCCACGGAGCTGTCACCAAGTCACTGCCTGCTACTTCCCCCAACCCAGGCAGACACCACCCAAGCAAGCCCAACAATTTTGAAGACTTTTAAAAACTTTGCTTACCTTCTCGCTCCCCCTCAGCAGCTATGGTGCCCAGTCTCCATTTGTAAATGCTTGCACCAAATCGTGCCCGTGTGACTTCCATCTGAGAGGGGCGAAGCATTGTGGAAGGGCAGAGCATACTGTGTCCAACCCGCTAATCACATTTAAATGCATGCAAATATCGGTGTTGCATGTTGCCACCGGCACGGGGTGCAATCCTCATTATGGCCACCAGCGAGGGCCTGGGAGCATGGCACTGCAATCGGCGCCGGGCGGAAACCTTAATTTCTGTACGATGCTCCAGCCAATCGCGATTCACGTTCCCCACATTGCGAGATGGAGAATCCAGTTTCAGATTTAATTCCTTCTCAAAGGCAAATAAGCTGCTGTGGCACCTCTCTCTGCAGCAGGACTGAATGTTCTTTCCATTCACACTTTGCCAGAAGCTATGTGAATATGGCCAACATGTTACTTATTAAGTTCTCCAATTTGCATCTTGCAACACGTGGATGCCTTTTGCTTAAAATAAAATGGATTTTTATAAAGAATTTACTGCACAGAAACAGACCATTCAGGCCAAACGGTCCATGTTCCTTCTCCAAACAAGTCACCTCCCGTTCCACTGCATCTAACTCCATTGGCATATCCTTTGTTGATCTCCCTCCTGCCCCTATCTTACTTCCTCTAAAATGCATAAAAGGTATTCACCTCTGCTGTTCCTTGTGGTAGCAAATTTCACATTGCAACCACGCCCAGGGTAAAGAAGTGTCTTCCTTACTTCTCAACTGGATTTATTAGTAACTATCTTACACTAATGACTGGTAGTTTTGGATACCCTCCACAAATGAAAGCACATATTTTCTGCATCCATCCTCTCAAGCCCCATCGTAATTTTAAAGACCTCTATCAGGCCACCTTGCAGCATTCCTACTTTCTTGCACCTTGGCCAGTGGCTTTGGATCTTTTGGCAATGTGAAGACACAGTCCTCAGAAGAGAAGGATTTTACCGCAGGGCATCTGCAGTTGACATTTCCTTTCATCCTTTGCAGCTGAACTCCAGAAATGAACATCGGTAAGACTATCGAGCATGAATGATCAGTCTCCAAATCCATCACAATCCCTCTGACAGCTCCACAGATTCATTAAAAGTCAAAGACTATTGTTTGCTGTTGCTCTGTTTGCTTGGTTATAAATATGGCGGTCAATATGGTCGCCTTCCTTAATCCTAATTATGTTTACTTTCAGAGTCGCCAGGTATCCCTCGATACCGCCACAAGGTTCAAACCCGAATACCGATCAAAGAGACAAAACACCAGTTAGTTAGTTCAAAGTCAATACTATTTATTTACACACACAGTAATCTACTCATGCACAACAGTACTACAAACTAAACTATCTCTAACGGTAACGCCTATACTTAACTTCGGGCGCCCACTTGGTCAGAGGAACAATGGCCGTTGTTCGAATCTGAGGTTGTTGGGTTCGAAGAGATACAGGAGAACAGCTAAGGTCATCCGTCTGGTAGCGAGCGTTGACCCTGAGCTTACTTGCTTCTGGTGATGCTGGTGGGTGGGTCTCTCCGCTTGAGAGTGTTGCTAACTTTTGCCTCAGTTTAATTGCTCTGTTTTATCACCTTTGCTCTTGAGTCGCCAGGTATCTTTATGATACCGCCACGTGGTTCAAGTCCGAGTAATGATCAATAATCCAATACACCGCTTAGTAAGATTTAAATCAAAGCACATTTATTATACACAGTAATCACTACTCATGTATAAATTCTACGTCTAAGCTACTTCTACGACTATCAGGTCAATACTTAACTTGGAACTGGCCCACCAGGTCAGGAAAACAAATGGCCTTTCGTTCGGGTTCTGAGCCTGCGGGATTCGAAGTTGGTACAGATTGGTAGCTAGGAGCGCCTATCTCGTAGCGAGCGTTGAAGTAAGATTTACTGGATATCAGCGGTGGCTGGACCGGTCACTGTCAAGGGTTGGTTCGCGTTGCTGAGTGACCCGGTCAAGAAGAGAAGCATGATTTGAACTTGGGCTTGATTCTTACAGTTCCCAGGGGCTTCCCGCCTTTCGGGGCGAACCCTGTACCTGGTTCCAAGTGATTGGACTTTGTCCCAATCACTTGGTTCGACTTTCTCCAATGCTGGAGCGGTTCCCTGATCGATGGGCGGTCCTAAGGTGGTCGTTCGCCTCCTTTTGTGTAGGCTTCTGCTGGCGCCAAAGAGTCTGGTTTGGCTTTATGTGTCTAAATGTTGCTCATTGTTCCCGGGGATTGCTCATTAGCATGCAGATGGCTGGTGTTTTGTTATGCTGATGGTTGCCGGTATCGATCTTGTCTGGCCTTTCCAGAGGTAAATACACACTCAACCTGCAGCTGCTCGTTTGTGTCCTGTTGGCTGACTTTCCCATCAGCCATTGCCATTCGCCATTTTAAATCGGGAGTTAGCCATTCTAAATCGGGAGTTAGCCATTTTACCTGGCTACATTCCCTCCTTGTGATCCTAACGCGAAGCATGAAGGATCACATCACTATGTTGCTTTCCATTCCCTGACTTGGGAGGGACACTTCCTTCATGGCCTCTGCACTGACCATAGCTATGGAAAAAATGTTTAACTAACAATTCTAAGGGCGCTATGTCAAACAGGGACATGCATTACAAAACAATAAACTGGGAACCTCTAACTATTCTTAATGCACTACACTCACTTAAACATTTCATTATCCTACCTTCCTCAATCATACAACAAAATCACAGTATTTTATACATCAGTCTTCCTGGCTTGGCAGTCAAGCTCAGGATCGTACAATTTACTCATGAACAGTTCTTTACATTTCTTTATTTACAATAAACGCAAGTGAATGCTCTTTATTATAGATCGCAGGGGTCGGGGGTCTGGTCGTATCCGAACATAGGGGATCTGATCCTATATACCGGGGTTCGAGCGCGGTAGGCTCTCCTTCTCCATTTCCGTAGACGCATAGTCTGCACGATGCAGCAGAGTATCGCTAATACCAGTAAGGTTTCTATTACATATGACAGAGAGTACCATGGTATAAACCTGGCACACCAAGATGATGTGGTGTCGCTGGTGACTGGGCTCTGGGTACTGTGGGCAAGTGAAACATTAACGGCTGGGGGGCTTGAAGTCATGGGGTTCGCGTTCATGCGCAACCAAATGTCCATAAATATGATGCTGATCCATATGAAGGAAGTCCTCATGGCTCTTCTCTTTCCTTTCCTTTCTTCTCTTCTCCGGCCCTGGAGCTTCTGGAGTTCTGTGGAAACAAGCACAGTGTCTGTAACTATCTTTGTTTAATATCTCGTACGATAGTGTGTCTGTCCTGTAGTGCCAATTACTCCCTTTATAATTGGTCACTTAGTGTGACTCCCTCATTTTTTTTCAAAAATCGAATTTTAGGACAAGACACACTTCCCAATAATGAACCAGTGCGAGCCGTCTCGCAGACTGTGCAATTTACCATCCAAATGTTTCAGGATGTAAATAGCATGTGGTTGGCAACCTAAAGGTTACCTGAAACAAAACAAAACTTTTTGAACAAAAGTTTCCAAAATGAGGTGCGTATGGGCCGCGACAGGCTAGAGTTGGATGGAGTCCCCGGGTAGGACGGTTACCAATGCCGTGTCTCTCCTACCGGAGTGTAGTTGACCAGAAGGGGGGTTCCCAGGCAGGGCGGGTCCCAAGCCGTTTCTCCACTGCCTGAGCAACCGACAAGAACAGGCAAAAAATGTAGTCATCGTGGTGGGGCTGCCATAGTGGTTCTACCTTCGAACCAGAAGGGCAGTTACGAACAGGCGTCTGGTTCCTTAACCAGTCTCTGCAGACAAGCTCTCAGAGGTTTCTGCTGAACTAGTGTCTGGCAATGGTGAGTCTCTGTAGGCAAGTCCTCAGAGGTTTCGGCCGAATAGGCGTGGGGCAGTGAGAAAAAAAATTCTCCTGTCGGACATACAACATTTAACAAACGTACAAACAACATAAAACATTCTGCAGGTTCCATCAGAAAGGACACCACTTCTCCCAAGCGGTTCCTTTTAAAACATCATCTGGACACCTCAGTTCTCGGTTGCGAACAGGGTCGCAAAGGGGTTCTCGGTTTGGGAGTCAGACCCAAGGTCGTCCTCTTCTCCCAGGTGCCACACTCTTGCGTGTATCAGGGCTGAAAGGGCTGCTTGGTGTGAGGTGGGGTCGCTCTCGTCGTTGCGGACGAATCGGAACGAGTTATCTCGGTGCCAGTAATTGGTGTCTAGCTGTGTGGGGACAAAATCGGGGTCGTCAGTGTGGTTCGGTGGTCAGTGGTGGGGTTTATTTAGGAAAGTGATCATGAAGGGATCACTTGGATCGTAGTTGGAATCGTTGGGTGTGGGTCCTGTTGCATGGGGATAGTCGGGAGGCGTGCTGTGGCTATCGTCCGAGTCACAGACGCTGTCTCTGCTGCTGCAGTCTGTGGACGTTCTGGGGCAGAGTGTATATTTCAGGGGTGGAGTCGAGGTCGAGTCCATGGCTGGGCTGGACGTGTTGGGGGATGGTAGGGTTACGTTGGCTGTGGGCGGGGTGTGGTGTGCTGCGTCGAGCATGACGTGGTGTGTGTGGTTCGACTGTGTTCCATATGCCTTCAGCTGGTTTATATGAAACCACGCAGTCTTATCATTGGGGTACATTATTTTATACAGGGAAGGGATTACTTTGTCCGCAATGGAATATGGACCCGAATATTTTGGTGACAGGAATGTGCTGGGGTTATATACAGAGAGCATAATTTGCTGTCCTATACTGTACTCAGTCGCATGCACTGTCTTGTCGAAACAAGCCTTGCTCTGTTTCTTTCTGGTGCCCAATTTTACTGCGGCTGCTAGCTGAGCCGTTTTAACATTTTCAACTAATTGCTCGACTGCTTTCTCGTGTGTGAGGGCCGTCACTTCGGGGCTGGTCAAGTCTAAACCTAATAAATATTCTATGCCTTTCATGGGGCGTCCGGTCATGAGGGTGTGTGGGGTGTAACCTGTGGAAGTAGAAATTGTGTTACGTATAAACATCAGCACAAAGGGGAGGACTGAGTCCCAAGTGGTGTTGTTCTGCTGGACCATTTTTCTGAGGGTGGATTTTAGGGTCCGATTCATGCGCTCCACGATACCACTCGACTGTGGATGGTATGCTATGTGGAATTTTTGGGTGATGCCAAATATCGTGAGGACGTTCTGCATGACACGTCCCGTAAAATGGGAACCTTGGTCTGATTCAATGCTGCGGGGGAGTCCCCATCTTGTAAAGATCTGGTGGGTCAAAATCTTGGCTGTGGTTTTTGCAGTGTTTGTGCAGGCTGGGAATGCTTCCACCCATTTTGTAAATGTGTCAATTACCACAAGTACATATTTATAGCCATTCCTGCAAGGGGGCAATGGTCCTATAAAATCAATCTGGAGGTTGGTCCAGGGACCATTAACGGGTCGGGTGTGGCTGAGTTGAGCCTTTTTGGCATATCTGTCCAGATTATTCTGGGCACTGATAAGACAATTTTCTATGTAATGGTTTACATCTTCCTTTAAATTCGGCCACCAACAAAGCTGCCTGAGGTGGGCTGTAGTGGGATCGATTCCCTGATGTCCATGACCGTCATGGAACAAGCAAATCAATTGATTCCTGTCCTGTTCAGGAACCACATAAAGGGTGTCTTTTAACACCACATCGTCATGTGTGGTCAGTGCATTTCTAAATCTCTCATAGGGAGCTGGATATTTTCCCTTTACAGTCCGCCTGAGATTGCTGTCCTGCTTCTGGGCCTCCACTAGATCCTCGATCTTTGTCTGTGAGACCTGAACTGCACTCACTGGGGCGCTTTCGGGGGGTGTCCAAAAGTATCCGTGTCTGGAACTTGCTTTAGCCAGTGCGTCGGCTTTCACATTTCCAGGGAGGGAGGAACGATGGTGAATGCGAACTTTGATGATCCCAAAAGTCCTGTTCTGGGCTCTTTCTAAAATATGACGGAGCAATAGGGCTGAGGGGAGGGGTTTTCCGTCTGCGGAAACAAATCCTCTTGCTTTCCACTGGGGCAGAAATTCCATGAGGCTGTTGCAGACATAGAGGCTGTCCGAGTATATGTCTGCTGGGCTGGGGAAGGAATCTGGGTGCTCAAGTATATATGCGATGGCCGCAAGCTCTGCTGCCTGCGCGCCTAAGTGTCCGGGTAGTCTTAACGATATTTCCTCGAGGGCGCATCCCTGCGCGTCCTCGACATAGATACCGCAACCTGGTATGCGTTTCCCATCCAAGACTATGGAAGATCCATCAACATAGACCTTTATGGGCTCACACGTGTCCATGTGCTGGGGGCTCTGATTTGAACTACCTATCTATCTGGGGGGTGTTTTAGCGATAAAGGGGCCTGCACTGTGGTGTGGAGAGATAATTACGCATTCATGGGAGGTTCCGGGGTACTGTAAGTTGTCAATAGCTGTAAATAGGTGTGCGTCTTTGTCCTTTTAACAGTGATGTCCCGTCCCTGCAAGAGAAGGGTCCATCTAGCTGCTCTAATCTGGCTAACTGTATCGTCCTTGAGTCGTCCGTCCAGTAAACGTTGGGTGGGGGTGTGTTCGGTGAGAATTGTGATGGGGTTCAGTCCGGTAATATATGAAAAATACTGGACTGCCCAGAATACTGCGAGCAGGTGCCTCTCACAGGCTGAAAATCCCTGCTCCACAGCATCTAAAAGTCGGGAGGCGTAAGCTACGGGCCTTAACTGTTCGTGCCGTTCCTGGAGGAGCACGGCCGAAAGGGTGCGGTCTGTGGTCGCTACCTCTATGGCGTAAGGGGAAAGCGGGTCAGGAACTTGTAGTGCGGGGGCTGCTATGAGTGCCTGTTTTAAAGAGCCCACAGCATCCATATGCTGCGGAAGCCATTCCCAGGGGGCTCCTTTCTTCAGGAGGTCTGAGATGGGCGCTGCCGTGCTGGCGAAACCATCAATGAGGTTTCGGCAGTAGCCAACCAGTCCTAAAAATGACCGGAGGACTGAAACGTTCTGGGGAATGGGCAATTTACCAATCGAGTCAATCCTTTTATGCTTGATCTCGCGTTTACCGTGCGTGATAATTGTTCCCAAATATATCACTTTTTCTTCCAAAATCTGGGACTTTTTGGTGTTGACTTTACAACCGATTGAGTGTAATAGTTCCAGGAGTTCGGACAGAAGCTCAATGTGCTCTTCCTTGGTGTCTGCCTGCAGTAGTAGGTTGTCTACATACTGTACCAGACATTCGGGGCGAGAGAATTTGGCTAAACTATTTGCCAGCTGTCGGTGGAAAATGGAGGGGGAGTTGTGGAATCCTTGTGGAAGGCATGTCCACGTGTACTGCTGATTTTTAAAGGTGAAGGCAAATTTGTACTGGCACACCTTTGCCAATGGAATGGACCAGAATCCATTACTGACGTCCAAAACCGTGAAGTATCGGGAATTGAGTCCCTGCTTGAGCATGGTCTCGGGACTTGTTGCTACGGTGGGGGCTGCTGCGGGGGTGACTTTGTTGAGATCCCGGTAATCGATGGTCAGTCGTCATGATCCACCGGGCTTTCTCACTGGCCAAATCGGGGCATTTTTAGTGGACGCTACTGATCTAAGTACGCCCTCCTCTAATAAGCTTTCTATTACCTTGGAGATTTCTCCCTCTGCCTCTTGGGGAAATCCGTACTGTTTTGGGGGTCTAGGGTCAGGTCCTGTTACTTGTACGGAGCCAGTCATCCGTCCACAGTCGTGCTTGTGGGTCGCGAATGCTGCCCTGTTCTTTTGCAGAACTGCCCTAATCTGCTTGTCCGTACTAAGCGTAGTTGGGTTGAACCACAATTCGCCTACTGCGCTAATTTTGTTCATGTACTCTTCTATGTTGAGCATTGCGGGGGCTCTTGCGGATTTTGCCATCTTCCAGACACACTGGTTGACTGGATCGAATGAAAGATTATGGGAATTAATTAAATCAATTCCCAGAATGTGTTCTGCTGTGTGGGGCAGGTCAACTAAAACCATTGGGTGCTTGGTGGTGATGGTACCGATTTGAATGGGTACAGGGGCTGTGATGTGTCCCTGCTGTGAGTGGCCTGTAAAGCCACTGAGGGTGATGGTGGCTGTAGTGGGCCACGTGTCTTTTTGAAACAGGGTGGAGGAATTTATTGTGGTGCGGGACCCTCCTGCGTCCCATAGAAATTCGATGGGCTGTCCCCGAATTTTTGCTGCAACTACCGGTCGTCCGGACCTATCCCAAAGGGTGTCGCAGACCCAACTGGGGGAGCCTGTACACCATCAGTCCGTTCCGGTCAAGTCCGTCTGATCTGAATGGGCGCTAACGCCATAAATGGGCTCTGTCTTTTTCTTACTCAGAGTGCCGTCTGCTGGCCTCTCTGTGGCTTTTTAGGGGCATTGCACTCTCTTGCGAAGTGTCCCAACTGTCCGCAGTTGTAACACTCCTGTGACTTGGGTAGGGGGCTGTTCTTTCCCTCGTCCACCCATGCGGGGTTCTGGTGTGTGCTTTTACTGCCTGCATATCTGCGCCGGCCTGCTTTTCCTCGGTATTCTTAACAGCGCGGGACAATCTTTTCACTACCCACTTCTTGTTATGGGCCTCCTCTTAGGGATCATAACTCGCACAAGCTTTCTGTCCTGTTTCTGTGGCATGGGAGATAAGGGTGCGGGTCCATTTGGCCATGTTGCCTGGGGACAAATGGGCATGGTCTAAGTCTCCAAAGACTGCTGCAAAGTGGATCCACAGGCGTCCAGCAAACGCTGTGGGGTGCTCGGATTTCTTTAGCCTACATTTCTGCAAGGGTGCCTCCTCCTTCATTCTGTGGGTCGGGAAGGGCTGCTGCTGTGGACGGGTCTAAACTTAAAACTGTGAGCATTACCTGCTCTCGCTCATCCAGGCCGTACATGGTCGCCTGATGTTTAACTGTGGCAAAGAAATAGTGGGGGTCTGAGGTGGGAAGGAACGGTGTGATCTTATCGCACGCGTCCCATAATTGGGTCACTGTTAGGGGGGTGGAATATAGAAATTCCGTATCGTCCGATGTGGCTGTGCGGTGGGTGGTTACTGGGTTCATTGGAGCTTGAACTATCTGCTGTGTGGGGGGTTGGGGCGCTTTTCTCTTTTGTGGCTTTCCCTGCCCACATGTTCCCTGAACATATCTCTGCGCTATTTCATTCAATTCTTCCCAATCAGGGCTGTCTTCCTGATCTAATCTTTCTCCAAAGGTTTTCTGAAAACCTTTTTGAACAGAAAGCAGTGATTGCAGCTCTGCAATCTGCTTCTGGCACTTTGTGTGGTCTAATGTGCTTAGTCTGTGTTCAGTGGTGGCAGCATGGAGTGCTCTTAATGCTGCCTTGAGGTCACCACACTGTTTTTGTAATGCCTCTACCTGTTTTTCCGTTTCGTCTCGTACCAGGACTGCACGTTGCGTGTCCTGATAGGCCTTTTCGTATTGAGACTGGAAGCTGCTTAAGTGTGCCAGACAAGGCTGGTGAGCCCTTTTGGCGTCATCCACCTCTCCATCTTTTGCTGCCAATTTCCTTCTCAAGTCTAAATTCTCCTTTTCTACCTCGCTTACACGACTTTACTCATCCGATGTATGCCCTCTACTTCTTTCCGGAGCGTCCTAACGACCTCCTCTGTGCCTCGCAATTGTGCCAAACAGGACACGATTGCCATCGGCTTGCGAGCTTTCCCTAAGCTCTTTTTGTGGATCTCGCTCAGGTTCTCCCACCAAGTATGTCCTATACTCCCGGGACCTGATTCCTCATTATCGCAGAATTCATTCCAAAGGGGCCATCCTTTCCCTTTGAGATATTTCCTGATCTCTTCCTCCCAAATGGGACATTGTCCCACTCTACTGCTGCTGGTCGCTGCGACTGCAAATTCCTCGGTGTTCATTAGGCGCTGCATTGCCTGCATTGCCATCTTTCCTATCCGAATGCTTCTTTTAAATTTGGAACAGGGGAGCTAAGGCGGTGCTGTAAATATGGGTACGGCTTTCGCTACTTTCCGATATACAAACTTCCGACAGTTTTGACGCAACAAAAATCTATCAGTTTTACCTTATCGCCCTGTTAGTTACGCATGCATACACACACTTCCGAATTATGACTATTGATCAGAACTGCTTGAACACCTGTGATTTTCTGTTTCCAATTGGATCTCTAATTCAAATTCTGGGTTCTCCCGGAGTGGTTTTCCACGTCTAGATCGGGTCCCGTCAGGATGTCGCCAAATAATGTTGCTAACTTTTGCCTTAGTTTAATTGCTCTGTTTTATCACCTTTGCTCTTGAGTCGCCAGGTATCTTTCTGATACCGCCACGTGGTTCAAGTCCGAGTAATGATCAATAATCCAATACACCGATTAGTAAGATTTAAATCAAAGCACATTTATTATACACAGTAATCACTACTCATATATAAATTCTATGTCTAAGCTACTTCTACGACTAACAGGCCAATACTTAACTTGGAACTGGCCCACCAGGTCAGGGAAACGAATGGCCTTTTGTTCGGGTTCTGAGCCTGCGGGATTCGAAGTTGGTACAGATTGGTAGCTAGGAGCACCTATCTCATAGCGAGCGTTGAAGTGAGACTTACTGGATATCAGCGGTGGCTGAACCGGTCACTGTCAAGGGTTGGTTCGCGTTGCTGAGTGACCCGGTCAAGAAGAACGATTTGAACTTGGGCTTAATTCTTATAGTCCCCAGGGGCTTCCCGTCTTTCGGGGCGGACCCTGTACCCGGTTCCAAGTGATTGGACTTTGTCCCAATCACTTGGTTCGATTTTCTCCAATGCTGGAGCGGTTCCCTGATCGATGGGCGGTCCTGAGGTGGTCGTTCACCTCCCTTTGTGTAGGCTTCTGCTGGCGCCAAAGAGTCTGGTTTTGCTTTGTGTGTCTAAATGTTGCTCATTGTTCCCGGGGATTGCTCATTAGTATGCAGATGGCTGATGTTTTGTTATGCTGATGGTTGCCGGTATCGAACTTGTCTGGCCTTTCCAGAGGTAAATACACACTCAACCTGCAGCTGCTCGTTTGTGTCCTGTTGGCTGACTTTCCCATCTGCCATTGCCGTTCGCCATTTTAAATCAGGAGTTAGCCTTTCTAAATTGGGAGTTAGCCATTTTACCTGGCTACAAGAGCCAAATCCAAGAGAGCGAATCTCTCGTGGGGGCTCCTTCTTATACTTGGAGGGGCTTCGCGCGCTTTTAGGTGGGCCTTAAACTTGGTCCCAATTAATTGGGCAGCTTCTCGATCATAACCAATAAAGGGATGGGTGCCCTGATAGCTGGGCGAGTCTTAGGTGGCCGTAGGCCTTGCTTTGTTTGTGTCTTTCAGTTGGGGTACTGGCACCGGGATGTCTGCGACAGTATCAACTACCTGAGTGTTAGTCCTTTGTTCCTCGGAGATCGGCCGTC
This sequence comes from Scyliorhinus torazame, assembly GCF_047496885.1. Taxonomy (NCBI): domain Eukaryota; kingdom Metazoa; phylum Chordata; class Chondrichthyes; order Carcharhiniformes; family Scyliorhinidae; genus Scyliorhinus; species Scyliorhinus torazame. Next base: position 208,183,794 of record NC_092708.1, on the reverse strand, counting down.
AATATGTTAATCGACCCAGAGTTTCGATTCCGTCTGGTAACTGCTTCCCAAATATACATTCAGGCTCTGTGCCTGCTTGTTGTCTAGTATTTGTTCACATTTCCCTACATTTTCTGTGAGCATCCATTTTGTGTTCTGGAAGTGGCCATCCCAGATGGTTACACACCCTCCTTGTGATCCTCAACGCGAAGCGTGAAGGATCATATTACTGAGCCTTCTTTGGTCTCTGCCTAAGTCGAGCACCCGTAATCAAGGACAGGCTCTACTCTACTCTCTCTATGGATTGGAACTTTACCATAATTGTTTTATATACACACATTATTACATAATTCTACGGGGTGCTATGACATTCAGGCATGCATTATAATTAAAACACAGGAACCTCTAACTATTCCTATCTAAACTATCCTTAGTCACTTAAAAGAATTTACAACAGTATAAACTATACAACAGCAGCAATACATATCTCTATCTTGGCGGTCAAGTACAGGATTTTACATCTTTCTTTTATTATAACAAACAAACAAAAAAATTAGGCGATGCATTTTATTCACTTAAAGCGAGTGGAGGGGGTCTGCTGAAGTCTGAAAATAGGGGGTCTGAATGTATATACCGGAGTGCGGGAGGCTTTCCTTCGCCATTTCCTAGGTCTCAGTGTCTGGATGATGCTGCAGAGTATTGCAATGACTAACAGTGCTTCTACAATGTAGGACAGGGAATGCCAGGTGATAAATTTGTCACACCGGGTTGGTGTATCAGTTGCTGTCTCTGGGTATGGTGTATGGCAGGGATGGAAAACATTCACGGCCTATGGGATAGGGGTCAGGGGGGTTGGATCCGAACGCAACTGGAGGGATCCCGCGAAGATCCAAATGTAGACCATGATGTCTGTCTTCATGTTCTCCTCTTCCTTTTTGGCCTTCCTGTGCCTTCTGTGGTTCTGGGTTCCTGTGGACAGAAGCATAAATCTGTTATTATCTTGTTTAAGATCTCACATGTCTGTCTGTCTGTCCTTTTATTACCAATTGTCCATTATAATTGGTCACCATCTGTGACTCCCTCATTTTTTTTTTAAACCATTTATTTTGGGGACAAGACGTGCAAAAGAAAATACTGTCACCGTGCGAGCAGTCTCGCAGCCTGTGTGTGCGATGCGGTGAGTGGGCGGACAATCTCTCCATCCAGCAGCAAAGTGTTCCATCCAAGTGTTTGAGAATGTAAATAGCATATGGGAGAGCAACCTAAGGGTCGCCGGAAAACAAACAAAAGAGTTTTGAATCAAAAGTTCCGAATGAGGTGCATATGGGCTGCGGTGGGTAAGAATGGGTGGAGTCCACGGGTAGGATGGTGACCAGTGCCGTAAGTGCACCACCCGAGCGTAGCTGACCAGGTGGGGGTCCTCAGGCAGGGCGGGGACCAGTGCTGTTACTCCACTGCCTGAGCGAGCGGACAAGAACGGAAAGAATTTGTGTTCGCCGTGGATGTTGCCTCCTGTGATTACCTTTGAATCAGAAGAGTAGTTATGATCTGTTGTCTGCCGATAAACTAGTTCCTTTAACTACCAGTGGGCGTGAAAAGAGTGGTGGCGTGGGGCCATGAATAAACGTTAGGTGAACAAACAACATTTAACATTTACAGTAACAAACTAACACAACAAAATCATGCAGGCTCCATCAGAAGGACACCATAAATCTCCATCGGTTCCTTTTTACCATCATCTGGATTGGATTGGATTTGTTTATTGTCACGTGTACCGAGGTACAGTGAAAAGTATTTTTCTGGGAGCAGCTCAACAGATCATTAAGTACATGAGAAGAAAAGGGAATAAAAGAAAATACATAATTGGGCAACACAACATATACAATGTAACTACATAAGTACTGGCATCGGATGAAGCATGCAGGGTGTAGTGTTAATGAAGTCAGTCCATAAGAGGGTCATTTAGGAGTCTGGTAACAGTGGGAAGAAGCTGTTTTTGAGTCTGTTCGTGCGTGTTCTCAGACTTCTGTATCTCCTGCCCGATGCAAGAAGTTGGAAGAGTGAGTAAGTCGGGTGGGAGGGATCTTTGATTATACTGCCCGCTTTCCCCAGGCAGTGGGAGGTGTAGATGGAGTCAATGGATGGGAGGCAGGTTCGTGTGATGGACTGGGCGGTGTTCAAGACTCTCTGAAGTTTCTTGCGGTCCTGGGCCGAGCAGTTGCCATACCAGGCTGTGATGCAGCCCGATAGGATGCTTCCTATGGTGGTTCTATGGGCACCTCATTGCTCTATAGCAAACAGAGTCACAAAGGGACTCCTCTGGTGGGAGTCAGACTCTAAGTCGTCATCTTCTCCCGGTTGCCACACTCGTGACTGGAGTAGCTGTGCCAAAGCTGCCTGGGGCGAATTGGGGTCCATCTCATCATTCCGGATGAGTCTATAAGAATTGTCGCGGTGCCAATGTTTCGTGTCGAGGTTGGAGGTGGTAGGGCGCAATCCATAGTCGTCGGGCAGTGGGTCCCGATCAGGGGCTATGATATACGTGGTCTCAAAGGGGTCACTGGAATCTTGTTCGGAGTCACTGGGAGTGGGGCCTGGTGCAGGAGTGTAATCGTGTGGCGGTGCCATGGGGCTGTCGCTATCGCTGTCATTGTCGGTGCTGGATGAATGAAGGGAGAGGCGGAATCGTGCCTCTGGGGGTAGAGTCGCAGTAGTGTCTGATGATGGGCTGGACTGGTTGGGTGAGGGTAGTAATAGGCAGTTCGTGGGCGGGGCGTGTTCATCTGCTGCTGCAAGTGAGGTGTGGTGTGAGTGGTTGTTCTGTGTGCCATAAGCCTTAAACTGGTTTATGTGAAATCATGCAGACTTGCCATTGGGATAGGTGATCTTATACACGGAGGTGCTGACTTTATCGGAAATGGAGTAGAGTCCTGCAAATTTGAGGGAGAGGAATGAGCTGGGGTTATATCGGGATAGCATGACCTGCTGCCCTACTACAAATTCTGTGGCGTGTACTGTTTTGTCAAAACAAACTTTACTTTGCTTCTTCTGTGTCCCAAGCCTAACCACTGCTGCGAGCTGGGCTGTTTTTACATTATCGAGAATCTGCTGAACTGCTTTCTCATGGGTGAGGGCGGTGACTGTGGGGCTGGCCAAATCCAGTCCTAACAAGTATTCTGTCCCCTTCATGGGTGATCCGGTCATGAGGATGTGGGGGGGGTGTATCCTGTCGACGTGGATACCGTGTTCCTTATGAACATTAGTGCAAAGAGGAGAACTGTGTCCCAGGTGCTATTGTGCTGTTGCACCATTTTCCTTAGGGTTGCCTTGAGAGTCCTATTCATTCTCTCTACTATTCCGCTTCATTAGGGGTGCTATGCAATGTGGAATTTTTGTTTGATGCCGAAAATTGTGAGGACGTTTTTCATCACTCGTCCTGTAAAATGTGAGCCTTGGTCTGACTCTATGCTGCATCTTGTGAAGATGTGCTGCATTAGGATCTTGGCTGTCGTTTTTGCCGTGTTAGTTCTGGATGGAAAAGCTTCCACCCATTTTGTGAAGGTGTCGATGACTACCAACACATACTTAAAACCATTCTTGCAGGGGGGTACGGGTCCTATATAATCAATCAGCAAATTCGTCCAGGGGCCATTAACAGGGCGGGTGTGACTGAGCTGAGCTTTCCTTGCATATCTGTCTGGATTGTTCTGATTAAATAGTTTTCAATGTAATGTGTTACTTTGAGTTTTAAATCGGGCCACCAGCAGAGAGGTCTGAGGTGAGCAAGGTTTGCTCTATCCCTTGGTGTCCATGGTTGTCATGGAATTGGCAGATAATTTGGTTTCTATCTTGGGTGGGGACCACATAAATACCATCCTTTCAAATTATGCCGTCATGTGGCTTCAAAGTGTTTCTTCATTTAGCGTAGGGGGCTGGGAAGTTGCCTTTTAAAACTTCCCTGAGCTGTGCGTCTTCCTTTTGGGCTTGAGCCAAATCTTGAATATTGGTCTGTGAGACCTGGATTGCGTGTACTGGGGCACTCTTGGGGGGATTACAAAAGTGACCGTGTCTGAAACCTGCCTTTGCTAGGGCATCTGCCTTAACATTACCAGGGGGGGATGAACGATGGTGGCTACAAACTTTAATAATACCATAGTTCCGATCTTTAGCTGTCCTTAGAATATGCTGGAGTAATGGGGCTGAGGGTAGTGGTTTTCCATCTGCGGAAACAAAACCTCTAGATTCCCACAGGAGTAGGAATTCCGTTAAACTATTACAGACATATAGACTGTCGGAATATATGTCGGCTGAGGTCGGGAACAAGTCGGGGTGCTCTACAATATACGCTACGGCTGTTAGTTCTGCTGCCTGTGAGTCTAGATGTCCAGGCAATTTCAAAGATATCTCCTCTAACGCGCGTCCCTGCGTGTCCTCTACAGATATGCCACAAACAGTAATTTGTTTACCATTCAAAACTGTGGAGGAGCAATCCACATAAATCTTAAGGGGTGCACCTATGTCTGTGGGCTGGGGTCTCTGGGGTGTAGTACCTGGCTTTGGGAGAGCTGACTTTGGTACAAAGGATCCTGTATTGTGCCTGGTGGTGATTATTTCACACTCATGTGGGGTGCCTGCGTAATGTAAATTGTCTGCAAGGAAAGTGTGTGTTTTTGTCCTCTTTACTGTAATGTCCCGTCCTTGTAAGAGAAGGGTCCATCGGGCGGCACAAATTTGCTGACTGTGCCATCTTTTAGTCTACCATCTAGTAGAAGTTGGGTTGGGGTGTGCTCTGTTAAAATGGTGACGGGGTTGAGTCCTGTTATGTAGGCGAAGTATTGAACAGCCCAAAAAACTGCAAGCAAGTGCCTTTCGCAGGCAGAAAATCCTTGCTCAACTGGGGCAAGAACTCGTGAGGCATATGCTACGGGGCCTAAACGATCGTATCTTTCCTGGAGGAGCACGGCCGAAAGAGTTCGGTCGGTGGTTGCAACCTCAATTGCATATGGGGAGAGTGGATCTGGGACCTGTAATGCAGGATATGTGCTGAGGGCTCGTTTTAAAGCATCCACGGCATCCGTGTGCTGTGGAAGCCATTCCCATGGGGCTTGCTTCTTTAGGAGTTCGGAAAGAGGGGCTGCCTCTGTGGCAAAACAGTCGATGTGATTCCTAAAGTAGCCAACCAGTCCTAGAAATGACCGGAGGGCTGTGACATTATGGGGCAGGGGTAATTTGACAATGGAGTTGATGCGTTTCTGCTCGATCTCGCGTTTGCCATGGGTGATCAATGTTTCTATGTAAAGTACTTTTTCTTGTAGAATTTGGGCCTTTTTGGGGTTCACTTTACATCCAATTTGTTGAAGGAGTCCTAATAATTCGGTGAGAAGCGAAATGTGCTCTCCCTTAGTGTCCGTCTGCAGTAGCAAGTCATCTACATACTGGACAAGATAATCAGGTGGGAAAATTTGGCTAATCCATTCGCCAGCTGATGGTGGAAAATGGAGGGGGAGTTGTGGAAGTCTTATGGTAGGCACGCCCACATGTATTGCTGTCCCTGGAAGGTGAAAGCAAATTTGTATTGGCACGCTTAATCCAATGGAATGGACCAAAAGCCGTTGCTGATGTCCAAAACCGAAAAAGATTTTGACTGAAGTCCCTGTTTCAACATTGTCTCGGGACTCATGGCTACGGTGGGGGCTGCTACTGGGGTTACTTTGTTTAGTTCCCTATAATCGATGGTAAGTCACCATGATCCATCGGGTTTCCTGACGGGCCAAATTGGGGCATTGTTCGTTGAGGCTACTGAACGGAGTACGCCTTGGTCAAGCATACTCTGGATAACCTTTGCGATTTCTCCCTCTGCTTCTTGGGGAAAACCGTACTGCTTTTGGGCTTTGGGGTCGGGACCTGTAATGTTTACTAAGCCAGCGATCTTGCCATAGTCGTGTTTGTGCTGGGAAAAAGCTGTTTTGTGTCGCTGCAAAACGTCCCTAACTTCTCTGTCCTGACTAATGGCTCGAGGGTCAAACCAGAAGTCTCCAACTGCGCTAATTCTGTGTGCGTAGTGTCCAATTGTGAGCGTGACGGGGGGGGGGGGGGGGGGGGGGCTTGTGCTGTCTTTGCCATTCTCCACACACATTTTGTTATGGGGTCGAACGATAAATTGTGGGAGCTCATAAAATCTATACCTAAAATGAGTTCGGCTGTCTGGGGTAGATCGACTAGAACTACGGGGTGTTTGGTTTTAATGTTCCCTATCTGAATCGCTACAGGGGCTGTGATGTGTCACTGCTGTAAGTGCCCTGTAAAACCACTGAGAGTAATGGTGTCTGTGGTGGGCCACGTGTCTCGTTGAAACATTGTGGAGGAGTTGAGCGTGGTGCGGGACCCTCCTGTGTCCCAAAGAAATTCTACAGGGTGTCCTTGGACTGTGCCTACCACTACCGGTCTACCGGATTTGTCCCAAAGGGTGTCGCAGACCCAAGGTGGGGAGTCCGAACACCGTCAATCGGTACCGTTCATGCCTACGTTCTCGGAACGGCGCTAACACTATCAATTGGCTTGGCCCTATTCTTATTCAGGGTGCCTGTCTGCTGGTTTCGTTGCTGTTTCTGGGACGCATTGCACTCTCGTGCGTAGTGTCCTAATTGTCCGCAATTGTAACATTCTTGGGATTTAGGCTGCTGTAGGCTGTTTCTTCCCTCATTTACCCATGCAGGGTTCTGGTGCGTCCTAACTGGATGCATGTTAGCATCTGCCTGCACTTCCTCTACCTTACCATAGGCTGATTTTCCCTGAATGGACTGTTCCCAAGCTCGGGACAATCGCTTTAGTACCCATTTCTCATTGTGGGCCTCGTCTGAGGGGCTGTAATTTGTGCAAGCTCTCTGTCCTGCTTCAATCGCGTGAGAGGCTAGGATTCAAGTCCATTTGGCCATATTGTCTGGGGTCAAATGGGCGTGGGCTAACTCTCCGAATACAGCTGTGAAATGAATCCACAGGAATCCAGCAAACGCTCGGTCTTTTTCTGCCTACATTTGTTTAGGTCTTCTAGGGGGCCTCTCTTATTGTAGCCGATCGCATCAAGGATCGCTGCATGCATTTCCTGGAGGGTGCCTCCTCCTACATTTTGTGGGTCAGGAAGGGCTGCCACGACTGAGGGGTCGAGGCTCAAAACTGTGAGCTTCACTTGCTCCTTTTCATCCAGACCATGTACATGGTCGCCTGTTGTTTGACTCTTGCGAAATAATGGTGTGGGTCTGATGTGGGTAGGAACGGTGCTATCTTATCGCACACGTACCTTAATTGAGTGACGGTTAATGGGGTGGTGTACAGAAAATCGGGGTCTCCATCTGTTGTGGCCCTGCGCTTTGTGGTGATGGGGTTCATAGGATTGTGCTCTGCCTGTGCAGTCGGGGGTGGGGGTGCTTTTCTTTTCTGAGGTTTGTCCTGAGTACATGTTCCATGTACATATCGATGGGCAGTCTCATTTAACTCCTGCGAATCGGGGCCATTTTCTTGATCTAACTGGGGTCCAAATGCATTCTGGAATCCATTTTGTACAGAAAGCAGAGATTGCAGGTCTGCAATTTGCTTTCGGCATTTGGCGTCGTTTACCGAAGTCTGCCTTTGTTCTGTCGTGGAACTGTGGAGTGCTCGTAGGGCTGCTTTTAAATCATTACATTGTTTCTGCAATTGCTCGACTTGGTGTTCTGTTTCTTCTCTTACCAACATCGCACATTGTGTGTCTTGGTAGGCCTTATCATATTGCGAATGAAAGCTGCTTAAATGGGTGAGACAAGATTGGTGTGCCCGTTTGACATCCGGCATCTCCTTGTCCTTCGCCGCTAACTGCTCTCTAAGTTCCCTGTTAACTTCTTCATACTCACTAACGTCTCCCTCACTATTCTTATCTCTCTCTTCAATCTCTCTGCAGAGCGTCCTCACAACCTCCTCTGTGCCTCGCAATTGTGCCAAGCAGGACACGATTGCCATCGGCTTACAAACTTTTCTTAAGCTTTTCTTATGAATCTCGGTCAGGTTCTCCCACCAAGTATGTCCTATACTTCCGGGACCTGTTTCATCGTTTGCACAAAATTCGCTCCAAAGGGGCCATCCTTTCCCTTTGAGATATTTTCTAATTTCCTCATCCCATACGGGGCACTGTCCTACTCTATTGGTCGCTGCGACCTCGAATTCCTGGGGGTTCATAAAGCGTTCCATTGCCTTGATTGCCATTTCTATTGCTATCTCTGGGTTTCTACCGAATTTGGAACGGGGGGAATAAAGTGGTGATGTAACCACGGGTACGGCTTACGCTATTTTCCGGTCTACAAAGCTCCCAACAGTTTTACGCAACAAAATCTATCAAGTTTACCTTATATCCCTTGTTAGTACGCATGCAAATAACACACTTCCGAAACTTGGTGGTTTGATCGATACTGGTCTTACGCTTGTGGTTTTTACTTTTGCCAATTGGATTTCTAATTCAAATTTGGGTTCTCTCTGAGTGACAAAGCCACTTCTAGGTCAAGTCCCATCAGATGTTGCCAGTAATGTTGCTCTGTTTACTTGGATATAAATATGGCGGTCAATATGGTCGCCTTCCTTAATCCTAATTATTTTTACTTTCAGAGACGCCAGGTATCTCTCGATACCGCCACAAGGTTCAAACCTGAATACTGATCAAAGAGCCAATACACCAGTTAGTTAGTTCAAAGTCAATACTATTTATTTACACACACAGTGAGATCTACTCATGCACAACAGTACTACAAACTAAACTATCTCTAACGGTAACGCCTATACTTAACTTCGGGTGACCACTTGGTCAGAGGAATACGGTAGCATAGTGGTTAGCACAATTGCTTCACAGCTCCAGGGTCCCAGGTTCGATTCCCGGCTTGAGTCACTGTCTGTGAGGAGTCTGCACGTTCTCCCCGTGTGTGCGTGGGTTTCCTCCGGGTGCTCCGGTTTCCTCCCACAGTCCAAAAATGTGCAGGTTAGGTGGATTGGCCGTGATAAATTGTTCTTAGTGTCCAAAATTGCCCTTAGTGGGATGGGGTTACTGGGTAATGGGGATAGGGTGGAGGTGTAGCTTGGGTAGGGTGCTCTTTCCAAGAGCCGGTGCAGACCCGATGGGCCGAATGGCCTCCTTCTGCACTGTAAATTCTATGATTCTATAAACAATGTCCGTTGTTCGAATCTGAGACTGTTGGGTTTGAAGAGATACAGGAGAACAGCTAAGGTCGTCCATCTGGTAGCGAGCCTTGACCTTGAACTTGCTTGCTTCTGGTGATGCTGGTGAATGGGTCTCTCTGCTTGAGAGCCAAATCCAAGAGAGCGAATCTCTGGTGGGGGTTCCTTCTTATACTTGGAGAGGCTTTGCATGCTTTTAGGCGGGCCTTAAACTTGGTCCCAATTAATTGGGCAGCTTCTCGATCATTGTTATCGATCTTAACCAATAAAGGGGTGGGTGCCCTGATGGCTGGGCGCGTCTTAGGTTGGCTTTGCTTTGTTTGTGTCTTTCAGTTGGGGTACTGGCACCGGGATGTCTGCGACAGTATTGTCTACCTGAGTATTAGTCCTTTGTTCCTCGGAGATGGGCCATCAATATGTTAATCGACCCAGAGTTTCGATTCTGTCTGGTAACTGCTGCCCAAACATACATTCAGGCTCTGTGCCTGCTTGTTGTCTAATATTGTCCACATTTCCCTACGTTCTCTGTGAGCATCCATTTTGTGTTCTGGAAGTGGCCATCCCAGATGGCGACGTTGCACATCAAGCGGGCAACACTGCAGAGGCAGGAGGGGCTGGGCAGAAATATATAAAAGTCATTAGAAACAGAAATCATGAGCAGTATAATGCCCAGGTGAATGAACTTACATTTTTATAGCAACTTTCACAATCTTGGGATATCCTGAAAATTTTCCCAGTCAATGAAGCGATTCTCACCTGTAGTCGCTGATGCAGGATGTTGGATACCGCTTGGTATGCCTTAATGAAGTCTTTGGTTTCGGGTGAAGCTATGCAGAGCTAGGTCACATGTTCGGTAGGTCCTGCTTGGAACGGACTTTTGGGCTCTTTACAGGGCCCCTACAGCATTTGTTCAACATTTCCAGGTGTGGGAAGAAGACTGCAACATTCCCCCGACAGTGTCCCCCAGGAATGGTATGTCTCTTGGTTACCAGACCCGGCAGAAACAGTAAAAGATTTGGCTATAACTGCAGGACAAACAAAGCCTCTTCCAGCATGCAGCTTAAGGCTGCAAGCTGACTTAATGGCCTTTATTAAAGGTGAATTCTAGCAGCAGAGGGAACAACTGTGAAAAGATCTACCAAGGCCATTGAAGAAGCGGGGACGAGGCTTCCAGTGGCGGCCATGGAGGAGTAGGTCGCGCATTCGGCAGCTCCCGTCTGGAACGGACTCTCAGACCTTTTTCAGGAGTTTCCACAGACTTTTTGGGGCAGAGTGAAGCGAACACTGCCAAAAGGATTCCCTCTCGAGACTTCCGGTTGCGGCTATGCGGCGCTAAGTCGCACATTCGGCAGCTCCCGCAAAAACGGACTTTTGGGCTCTTTTCAGGGCCCCCAAGAGAACTTTTTCGACGTTTCCCGGTGTGGGAAGGAGTTAACAATAGCTCCCCGTCAGTATATGGCTTTAACTAGGAGCGGGTCAACAAAAAAGGTGGTGGTGGACCTGAAGAAGGGAGGGAAGAAGGACAAAATGGCGGTGGGCGGAGACCAGGCAGCGTGGAGGCAGTGGGCGGAGGAGCAACAGGAGGGTATCCAGCGCTGCCTCAGAGAGATTAAAACGGACCTGCTAGAGCCGATGAAGGCTTCTATTGATAAGCTGCTGGAGACACAGACGGCCCCTGGAGCTGGAAGGGGCCCATAGAGTGTTGGCAAGGAGGCCCAAGGCTAATGAGCCTCCTCGGGCGGTGCTGGTGCGGTTCCATCGGTTCGTCGATCGGGAGTGTGTGCTCAGGTGGGCCAAGAAGGAGAGGAGCAGCAGGTGGGAGAATGCGGAGGTTCGGATATACCAGGCCTGGAGTGAGGAGGTGGCGAAGAGGAGGGCCGGGTACAATCGAGCGAAGGCGGTGCTGCACAGGAAGGGGGTGAAGTTTGGCATGTTGCAGCCGGCGCGATTGTGGGTTACCTACAAAGACCGGCATCATTATTCTGAGTCTCCGGAGGAGGCGTGGGCCTTTGTTCAGGCCGAGAAGATGGACACAGACTGAGGGTCGGGATGGGCGATTGGGGACTGTGGTGGATATGTTATGCCTATTTTTGGTTCGGAGGGGGGGGGCCTCTGCATTGTTTTGGGTTTCTTTTTCTCTGTGTTTTGCTCTTTCGGGTTGGGGAGGGTGGATGGGGCGGGTTGGGCACTGTTTTGGTTGGTGGCGGGGCCTGGTAGGTGGGGAGTGCAGGCTTTGTTCCCGCGCCGAAGACTGGGGGGGGGGAGAGGATTGTTCCCCGCGCTTAGAAGGGAGGGGGGAGGAGGAGAGCCTGTGGATGGGGAGCGGGAGAGGAGGGTGTGCCACACAATGAGGGGAGTCGAAGGGGAGGCGGGAGTGGCCAGGGTCAGCAGGAGTCAGCTGACTTGCGGAAGTGCAATGGGGGGAGTAAACCAGCTAGGATGGGTCCTAGCCTGGGGGGGGGGGGGGGGCTTGGAGATGGGTGAGGAGAGGGACCAGCGCCCACTGTGGCGCTTGGAGGTGGGGCTGCTGGCGGACGAGGAGGTGAGCAAGCGGGTCCGAGGAAGTATAGAGAGGTACTTGGAGACCAACGACAACGGGGAGGTCCGAGTGGGGATGGTATGGGAGGCACTGAAGGTGGTGGTGAGGGGAGAGCTGATCTCCATTAGGGCCCACAAGGAGCGGAGGGAGCGGGGGGAGAGGGAGAGGCTGGTGGGGGAGATGGTGAGGGTAGACAGGAGGTATGTGGAAGAGCCTGAGGAAGGATTGTTGAGGAAGAGGCGCAGCCTCCAGGCCGAATTCGACCTGGTGACCACCAGGAAGGCGGAGGTGCAGTGGAGGAAGGCCCAGGGGGCGGTCTACGAGTATGGGCAAAAGGCAAGCCGGATGCTGGCGCATCAGCTTCGGAATCGGGACGCAGCTAGGGAGATCGGGGGAGTTAAGGACAGGGGAGGGAGCGTGGTGCGGAGTGGGGTTGGCATCAATGTAGTCTTCAAGGAATTCTACGAGGAATTGTACTGATCCGAGCCCCCACGGGAGGAGGGAGGGATGGGCTGTTTCCTGGACCAATTGAGGTTTCCAAAGGTGGAAGAGGGACTGGTGGCGGGACTGGGGGCCCCGATTGGGCTGGAGGAGCTGATCAAAGGGATAGGAAGCATGCAGGCGGGGAAGGCACCGGGGCCGGACGGTTTCCCGGTCGAGTTCTATAAAAAAATATATGGACCTGTTGGGCCCGCTGTTAGTTAGGACCTTTAATGCGGCAAGGGAGGGGGGGGCTTTACCCCCGACGATGTCCCGGGCACTGATCTCCTTGATCCTGAAGCGGGACAAGGATCCCCTGCAATGTGGGTCTTACAGGCCGATTTCCTTGCTAAATGTAGATGCCAAGGTGCTGGCGAAGGTCTTAGCCACGAGGATTGAGGATTGTGTGCCGCAGATCATCCATGAAGACCAGACGCGGTTTGTGAAGGGGAGACAGTTGAACGCGAATGTGTGGAGGCTTTTGAACGTTATCATGATGCCGGCGAGGGAGGGGGAGGCGGAGATAGTGGTGGCGATGGACGCTGAGAAAGCCTTCGATAGGGTAGAGTGGGGGTACCTGTGGGAGGTACTGAAGAGGAACGGGTTTGGGGAGGGGTTTGTCAGGTGGGTTAGGCTGTTGTATGAGGTCCCGATGGCGAGTGTGGCCACAAATAGGAGGAGGTCCGAGTACTTTTGGTTGCACCGAGGGACGAGACAGGGGTGTCCCCTGTCCCCCCTGCTCTTCGCACTGGCGATTGAACCCCTGGCTATGGCACTGAGAGAGTCGAGGAACTGGAGGGGGTTGGTGCGGGGTGGGGAGGAGCATAGGGTGTCGCTTTATGCGGACGACCTGCTGCTGTATGTGACGGACCCGGTGGGAGGAATGCCAGAAGTAATGAGGATGCTTAGGGAATTCGGGGACTTTTCGGGGTACAAGCTCAATATGGGGAAGAGCGAGCTGTTCGTAGTTCAGCTAGAGGACCAGGAGAGGGGGATTGGCGAGCTCCCACTAAAAACGGCAGAGAGGAGCTTCAGATATTTGGGGGTCCAGGTGGCCAGGAGCTGGGGGGCCCTGCATAGGCTTAACTTTACAAGGCTGGTGGAGCAAATGGAGGAGTTCAAGAGGTGGGACGCGTTGCCGCTGTCCCTGGCGGGTAGGGTGCAGTCAATCAAACTGACGGTGCTCCCAAGGTTTTTGTTCCTGTTCCAGTGCCTCCCCATGTTTATCCCGAAGGCTATTTTCAGGCGGGTTAACAGGAGTATAATGGGGTTTGTGTGGGCGCAAGGGACTCCGAGGGTGAGAAGGGTGTTCCTGGAGCGGAGTAGAGATAGGGGGGGCTGGTGCTGCCCAACCTCTGTGGGTACTACTGGGCCGCCAATGCGACGATGGTGCGCAAGTGGGTGATGGAGGGGGAGGGGGCTGCATGGAAGAGGCTGGAGACGGCATCCTGTGTGGGTACGAATCTGGGGGCGCTGGCAACGGCGCCGCTGCCGCTCCCTCCAAGGAGGTATACCACGAGCCCGGTGGTGGTGGCGGCCCTCAAAATTTGGGGGCAGTGGAGGCGGCATAGGGAGGAAGTTGGGGCCTCGGCGTGGACCCCATTACGGGGGAACCACCCGTTCGCCCCAGGAAGAACAGGTGGAGGGTTTTCGGGGTGGCACAGGGCAGGGATACGAAAGTTGGGGGACCTGTTTGTGGACGGGAAGTTCGCGAGCTTGGGTGAGCTGGAGGAGAAGTACGGGCTCCCCCCGGGGAACACTTTCAGGTACTTACAGGTAAGGGCGTTTGCCAGACGGCAGGTGGTGGAATTCCCACGGCTACTGCCACACACCGTACAGGACAGGGTGCTCTCGGGGGGGTGCGTGGGAGTGGGGAAGATCTTGGAAACTTACCAGGTGATGCAGGAGGAGGAGGAGGCCTCGGTGGTGGAGTTGAAAGGTAAGTGGGAGGAGGAGTTGGGAGAGGAGATCGAAGAGGGGACGTGGGCAGATGCCCTAGGGAGGGTGAACTCTTCCTCTTCGTGCGCGAGGCTCAGCCTCATACAGTTTAAGGTGCTGCACAGGGCACACATGAGCGGGACAAGGATGAGCCGGTTCTTTGGGGGTGAGGACAGGTGTGTTAGGTACTTTATTTTTGTTTATGTTATTTACACTGGAGGGTCTGAGGGGGTGTATACACCTGTTGTGTTAAGTCGGGGTGTTAATGTTAATTTATTATTTAGGTACAGGGGGGGAGGGGTTTGGGGGGTTGCTTTTTTAGATTGTGTTTTGTACTTAACCCTGTTGGGTTCTTTTTTCTTTCTCATTTTGTTATTGATATTTTATGAAAACCTTTAATAAAAGTCTTTTTGTTTTATTAAGTTGTTTAATTGTATGCATTTCTTAACTACAATAGTTATATAAATATGTCCAGCAAAGCTCGGAGCTGCCTCCATGCTTGCTTGCACACATGGTTCTGTCCAACACTAGACTGACCCCCTAGGTGTCAGTCGCATGTTCTCTTACATCACTGTGTGGGTGGTACTGTACTCAATCCCACATTAACCATATATTTGCCAGACCCTAATGCTACAGTCACTACAAATGTAGGAAGCACAGAAGACAATTTGCGCCCAACAGGGTCCCACAAGCAGCAATGGGATATTTATCAGGTAACATGCTTTCAGTGTTGGTTGAGGGATGTGAGAACCTTTCTGCTCTTCTTCTAGATAATGCCACGGGATCTTTTACACCGACCTGAAAAGGCAGGCAGGACCTTGGTTTCATGTCTCACTCAAAAGACATCACCTCCAGCAGTGCGCGCCTCATCAGTACTAAGCTGAAACATTAGCCAAAATGGTGTGTTCGAGTGGGACTAGAACCCACAATCTACTGACTCAGAGGTGAGATTTCTAACATGATGTAAAGAGCATACCAGTGAAACCAGGGCAGACGCTTTGATACATTGGGAGAGATTCGGTGGCCTCGTCGTGTCATGTTACCTGGTGGCAGGAGGTGGACCGCTATTGGCTGGTGGCGGGATCTTCTGGTTCCTCCGCTCTCAACCCACCCTGCGGTGCAGGGAAACTCGTGGTGGGGTGCATCGTGGTCGGGACTGGAAAACCTCACTGGGGTGAACAGCCGAAAGATCTCATCCAATAAAGATACAAAAGGTATTCATTCAAAAATCCTAGTTTGGGACTTTTCCTGCAAGTGAAAGGATCTTTTCTTCATGTACCTTATCATAGAATCCCTTCAGTGAAGAAGGAGGCCATTTGGCCCATCGTGTTTGCAGCAACCCTCCGAAAGAGTACCCCAACCAGGCCCATTCCAACACCCTATCCCCGTAACCCCACCTAACCTGCACATCATTGGACACCAAGGAGCAATTTAGCGTGGCCAGTCCATCTAACCGGCACATCTTTGGACTGTGGGAGGAAACCAGAGCAACCGGAGGAAACCCACACAGACACGGGGAGGATGTGCAAACTCCACACAGACAGTTACCAAAGGCTGGAATTGGGCCCGGATCCCTGGTGCTGTGAGGTAGCGGTGCTAACCTCTGTGCCATCGTGTGAATAGCCAAGAGAGGCAAATATC
Organism: Scyliorhinus torazame; assembly: GCF_047496885.1. Classification (NCBI taxonomy): domain Eukaryota; kingdom Metazoa; phylum Chordata; class Chondrichthyes; order Carcharhiniformes; family Scyliorhinidae; genus Scyliorhinus; species Scyliorhinus torazame. Next base: position 208,168,022 of record NC_092708.1, on the reverse strand, counting down.
TGGGAAGCTGAGAGAAAGTGGGAGAGAAGGAAGCTTGCTGGGGGGAGGGTCGGGGGGTAGGGGTTAAAACTGGTTTGAAACCATTGTTTATATAGCTTACTGGATGACCTCTGCCTAAATGCTCCACCAATAAAATATACCATTAAAATGGAGACGCTGCCATGGGCATGACCGAGTATTGCCACCTAAATGACAAGAGCTGTGGCATTTTGCCAATGTTGAACAAAGGCCCATGTATCTTCCTAATCTCATTAGAATCGATCCAAGTTCAACATGGGGATAAATCACCATGAACAATTGAGCCCAAGAAATGGTGAACTCACAGCAATAAATTCCTTCACTGAGTCTTAAGATTGTGATTTCCAACTCGTGTCACCGTTATTTAAGGACCTAAAACATGTGCAGGTTAGGTGGATTGGCCATGCTAAATTGTCCCTTAGTGTCCGAAGATGTGCAGCGAAGGTAGAGTTATAGGGCTGCAGGGATAGTGTGGGGGAGTGGGCCTAGGTAGGGTGCTCTTTCTGAGGGTTGGGGCAGACTCGATGGACTGAACGGCCTCCTTCTGCACTGTAGCAATTCTGTGAAATCTATGAAAAAATTGGTGCAAGTTGAGTGACTGTGTGTAGTTTGCATTTCTCCCTGTGTTCTTTACAGGAGGATTTTCTCCGGGAGCTCTGGTTTCCTCCCACAGTCCAAAGATGTGCAGGTTAGGTGGATTAGCCATGCTAAATTGCCCCTTGGTGGCCACGGATGTGCAGGTTAGTTGAGGTATGGGGATAGGGTGGAGGAATGGGCAAAGGTAGAGTGCTCTTTCAGAGGGTTGGTGCAGACTCAATAGGCCAAATAGCCTCCTTCTACACTGTAGGAATTCTATGGTTAATGGTTGCTTTCTTCTGATGTGAATAACGGAAAGCTGGTTGTCTCCTGCTGTTTCTTCAATTATTCAGCTTCACCTAGAGTAGCCTACCTGAGGAAAAGGCAACACAGGATTTCATAAGACCATAAGACGTAGGATTTCGGCCCATCAAGCCTGCTCCGCCATTCAAAGAATTCATGACTGATCTGATACAATCCTCAACTCAACTTTCCTGCCTTCTCCCCATAACCCTTGATTCAACCTCTGCTAACCTCTTCTGCAGCCTTCAAAAATCAGCAACATGCGTTTCTAAATGTTGCCACAGTCCCAGGGGACCATAGGCTCCTTTCTCCTTGGGGAGCTGACTGGTGGTGATTTAGCCCGAGGGTCACCACACCTCAGGCGAAGGGCAAGGTTGAGAAGACGTGACCTTCATGAATAATCTCAGCCGGTATGGGAATTGAAGGCTCGCTGATGGCACCTCTCCACATCACGGACCAGCCAACTGAGCTAACCAAACTCCCCTTGGGATAGTAGCATGGCTGGAGGAGGTTTCCAAGATGGGGCGAGGTGAGGGATTTGAACACAAGGATGAGAATTTTAAAATTAAGTGTGTTATGGATAAGGTGCCAATATTCAGTTGGTGTGTACATAGGGGTGTTGGGTAAATGGGACCTGGTGCAATTTAGGAAATGACCAGCTGGATTTTGGATGGCAATAGAATACAACTGTTTATACGTATTCGTAAATTCATGTGTCGAATGTTTCTTTCATGTTTTCCTCACATTCAGGTCCAACACCGCAGTGTCTCTGAGTGACGGGCAGGGTTGCTAAGATACGTGCAGAGACTTGATGTGTTTCCATTCTAATGTAACAATGCCGCAGACCTCTGGGCATGCCCCATACCTGGACTTACTGTTCTCTCGGTAACAACTCCCTTTCCCTGTTCTCAGAGTGCCCAAGATAAGAGAGGGCTGACCCTGATCCTGGATAACCTCCGATTTAAAGCACACCTTAAAGATTTCAAGACGATTTAATCTCCCACAAATGTGGGTTTGAGTATTCAGGCCACGGCCTCTCTCTCAATGTTCTTATGCCACACAGCTAGGTTTAAAAAAAAATATTGCTTCAACACATGAAGAACTGGAACAGATTATCTTGGAAAATTGTAATCTAGGTATTTGGTCATTTTCTCCAATCTCAGCCATGGTGGTGACACACACAGTGATCATTTTAACAGTCAAAGTGTTGGTGGCTGAGACAGTCAAAGGAAGTCGGTGTTGATTAGTGCTGTTCTCTGTCTAATGCTTTGATAGAGTTCCAGGCTCAGGCACACTCAGGTATCCAAGAAACTGTACGCACTGTTCTGCCTGATCCACACTGCAGCATTTACGCCTCCCCACATTTTGTGGCTATCTAACCCTGTTTCAAAGCTTCATTTGCTCAAAATCAGATGATCATGAAACAACTGCGCTGTCACCAGAGGAGAACTTCAGCATAGATGTATTATTTTTAAAGTTTATTTTCTGGACATGACATAGGCCAGCATTTATTGCCCAAAACCTGATCACCCTCGAAAAGGTGGGTGGTGAGCCTTGTTCTTGAACCGCTGCAGTCCACGCAGCGTAGGTACATCCACAGTGCTGTTAGGGAGGGTGTTCCAGGATTTTGACCCAGCGACAGTGAAGGAACGGCTGATATAGTTGTGATTTATTTTTGTGAGAAGTGTTTTTTTTAGTGTAATTATCTAAGTACTTTTTCCTCCATCAATTGAGCCCTTTCACACACTCTGGTCCCCTGACAGAGATGCAGTGTGACAATACAGCGGGGACGGCCTCATTAATATTTAGTTTGCAGCATGAAATGAGGCTTAGTGCAGCCAAATGAAATACAGCTTTGGGCATTGGTGCATTGCAATGTGGAAACAAGACTTGCATTTTATATAGGCCTCTTGTGTCCTCAGGGATTCCCGAACCACTTTACAGCCATACCAATTAGCTCTGAAGTGTGGGTGCCATTATTATACAGGCGATTGCGACAGCTGATCCGTGCACAGCAAGATCCCACAAAAGCAAATGATCTTGATATCCTGCATTTGGGGTAGGTGGTGGTCATGGGATTTGGAGACAAAGCCCTACTGCCACGATTTTGAGAATCCCGGCCAGTTGTCACCCCAGAATTTAAGGGCATGTTGGCCAGGGACTCCTCACATTTCATTTGCATGCCTCTGACATGGATGCACCACTCACACACTCAGCCCAGCATTGTAACTTGCAGAATTCCCGGGGGCAACGCGAAAGGGATAGAGTCCCAGAAAACGAGATCTCTGCCCCTTTTCCTTCCTGGCAATGTTCAAGTAACTGAGTGGTCCTGCTGGACAGGCAGGAGAACTGGCCCTTATATTTACCCATGGGAAAAGCAAAGCAGATAAAATTTGATAGGTGGCAGGGTGGCACAGTGGTTAGCACTCCTTCCTCACAGCGCCAGGAACCTGGGTTTAATTCCAGTCTCGGGTGACTGTGTGGAATTTGCACGTTCTCCTCGTGTCTGTGTGGGTTTCCTCCGAGTGTTCCGGTTTCCTCCCACAGTCCAAAGGTTGGCCATGCTAAATTGCCCCTTAGTGTCCAAAAGGTTAGATGGGTTTACTGGGTTATGGGGATAGGGTAGGGGGTCTAGGTAAGATGATCTTTCTAAGGGTCGGTGCAGACTTGTTGGGTTGAATGGCCTCCTTCTGCACTGCAGCGATTCTATGATTCTATTCTATGATTCTAATAAGGGCTATACCTGGGAACATAATGGAGACATATTAGTGACCTGTCTTCAACTAGCAAGGCGGGGGGCCCCAAGACTTGAGACTCCATACTGAGTGTGGCCAATCATTGCATCAACAAAGATCAATGGCTAACAGCTCTGAGGCTACTAGATGGGGTGGTAGCACCCTGTCTCAAAATCGTAAGGCTGTGGGTTGAAGTCCCACTCTTTTTTCTAATACTCCAGTGTATTGCTGTAGCAAGACTGTCTGGTTGGAGGTGTCAGATTAAACTGAGGCTCTACCTTTTCCACAGGTGGATGTAAAGAGCCCATGGCTCTATTTTAAAGAAGAGCCGGGGAGTCTGAGCAATATTTATACCACTGGCAACTTCACTAAAATAGATTACCTAGTCATCCTTTCCTCACAGTCTTACAAAATTAAAATAAAATATTGGGGATTCTGTCCAATATCCTAGCCACTGTTGGGGTCTGGTCTGAGATCATTACATCCTCTGTAGGGTGTCCTTGAATTTTGCCGCTTATGATCACGTGGTATATTTTTGCCAACTTTCTGGGTCCATATCTGGATCTGCCTGGCTGACACAGGCAGTGTGTCCATAACATTTGAAATCATGATGCCCTTGTCCATTCTTGGTTGGGAGTGCAAGCTTGTGGGCCGTGGTAGACGACTCAGGGTGCCAGCATTGGCTATTTGCGTTCCCGGGCGGTGCTCGAAGGATTACCCATGTGCTGCCAACAAGAGTGCCCAGCACTGGATCCGAGCCGAGGCAATGGATGGGATCACTCTGTCCCCCTTAAAAAGGCCCAACATGTGTTTATGGTCCATGATTATCATAAAGTGTTGGCCAAAGAAATAGGATGGAATTTCTTCACTCCGAATATCGCGGCCAGACCCTCTTTTCTGATTTATGTCAGAAATGCTTCACATTTGCCAGGATTCGCGACATATATGCAATCAGTCGCTCAATGCCATCATCCCACTGATGAGCGACGACGGCCCCTACTTCACTGGGACAGGCATCGCGTGTTAGTACAGTGGCCTTGTGGGATCGTAGTGTACAAAGATATTGGACCACTGCAGCTGTTGCTTCACTTTTGTGAATGCTTCATCCTGTGGTGACTGCCACGGCCACTTCTGTTTTTTCTTTAGCAGCGCGTGCAGAGGTACCAGTGAGGTGGCTAAGTTGTGGATGCATTTCCCATAATAATTGATGAGGCCTAGGAACAACTTCAATTCCATTGTAATTTACAGGGTCGGTGCCCCTTTTATGGCCTTCATTTTGTTTTATACAGGGTGCAGGCTGTTTCCTTGAAACAGTAACCGAGGTATGTTGGCCTTCAATCAAGCAAATGATATGTTGGTATTTATAGTGAGATGGTTTGAGTATAGTGATCATGATTTGAGTATAGGAATAGAGATGTTTTACTGCAATTGGGTAAGGCATTGATGAGTCCTGGAGTATTGTGTGCAGTTATGGTGTCCTTCTCTAAGGAAGATGTTCTTGCTGTGGAGGGAATGCAGCGAAGGTTTACCAGGCTGATTCCTGGGATGGCATTACTGTCATATGATGAGAGACTAAATCAGTTAGGATTATATCCGTTTAGAAGAGTGAGAGGGCATCTCTTAGAAACTTACAAAATTCTAAGTAAGGATCATAGTTTGAGGATAAGGGGTAAACCTTTTGGGAAATGAAATGAAAATCGCTTATTGTCACAAGTAGGCTTCAATGAAGTTACTGTGAAAAGCCCCTAGTTGCCACATTCCAGCGCCTGTCGGGGAGGCTGGTACCAAGGCCGCTGGCTGCCTTGGTTTGCTTTCAAAGCCAGCGATTTAGCCTAGTGTACTAACTGAGGTGAGTAGAAATTTCTTCACCCAGATAGTGGTGAATCTGTGGAAGTCACTACCACAGAAAGTAGTTGAGGACAAAGCGTTGTGTAATTTCAAGAAGGAATTAGATATAGCTCTCGGGCTAAAGGGATCAAGGGATATGGGGGGAAGGCAGGATCAGAGTATTGAACTTGATGATCATAATGAATGGCGGAGCAGACTTGAAGGGCTGAATGGCCTCCGCCTGCTTCTATTTTCTATGTTTCTATGTATGTTACCTTGCCCGCCTGAAACACCCACTTTTCCCATTTGAGGCAGACGGCTGCACCCGAGAATCGTCATAGGACTTCCTCCAAGTTTGCCAGGTGTTCTTTGTCGGTGGCTCCTGTGATTAATACATCGTCTAGGTACCCTGCTACCCTGGGCAGCCCTTGAAATTTATTTTCCATTACGCGTTGAAAAATGGCATACACTGATGAGACTCCCCAGATGGATGTATTCATTCAACCTCTTATGAGTGCTGATGGTGGCGAACTTCTTGTATTGAGCTCCAGCTGGAGGTAAGCATTGTTCATGTCCAGCTTGGTAAACATGTGGTTTCTCGCCAGCTTTGCATGGCGATCTTTGATAAGAAGCACAGGGTACCGGTCAAGGCAGGAGGCTCTGTTGACAGTCAATTTATAGTCTCCAAAAAGACTTGTCGGGCTTTAGTACCGGAACTACAGGCACTGCACTTTCCACAAACTGTACTGGGCTTATTATGCCAAGGTTTTCTAGATGCCCAGGTTCAGCCCTTACCTGTAATTCCGATATAAGGAGAGACACACCCAGCCATCTTCAGAAGAAGATTGAAAGGGTAATAAGACATACATGTTAATAGTCATGCTGGGTGCAAGTTCCAGAGGAGTAGTAAGCAGACTCCATGATAACGTGCTCCAAATCAGATTACTATCTTACCACAAAAGACTCAATAAAGAATCCGGTTTGGACAAGTCGCAGTGTTTGGTGGATTCCTTCGTAAGGTACAAAGGACCAAACACAACAATGCCCTCTCACTCAATTGTATTCAACTGCTACGAAAACACAAAAAAGGAATAAAACCGGATGGACCACCCGGCATCGACCAGGCACCGGAAACGACAACGGCAAACCCAGCTCTGTTGACCCTGCAACGTCCTCCTTACTAACACCTGGAGGCTTGTGCCAAAGTTGGGAGAACTGTCTCACTGACTAGTTCAGCAATAACCTGACATAGTCATACTCACAGAATTATACCTTACATAGAATGTCCCAGACACCACTATCATCATTCCTGGGTATGTCCTGTCTCACCAGCAGGAGAGACTCAGTAGAGGTGGCGGCACAGTGGTATACAGTCAGGAGGGAGTTTTCCTGGGAGTCCTCAACATCGACTCTGGATCCCATGAAGTCTCATGGCTTCAGGTTAAACATGGGCAAGGAAACCTCCTACTGATTACCACATACTGGCCACCATCAGCTAATGAATCAGTCCTCTGCCATATTGAACACCACGTGAAGGAAGCACTGAGGGTGGCAAGAGTGCAGAACATGTTCTGGGTGGGGGACTTCAATGTCCATCACCAAGAGTGGCTTGGTAGTTCCACCACAGACTGAACTGGCCGGGTCCAAAAGGACATAGCTGCTAGACTGGGACCGCAGCAGGGGGTGAGGGGACCAACAAGAGGGAAAAACATACTTGACCTCATCCTCACCAATCTGCCTGCTGCAGATGCATCTGTCCATCAGTAGAAATGACCACTGCACAGTCCTTGTGGAGACAAAGTCTCGTCTTCACATTGAGGATATCCTCCATCGTGTTGTGTGGCACTACCACCGTGCTAAATGGGATAGACTGCAAACAGATCTAGTAACTCAAGACTGGGCATCCATGAGGCGCTGTGGACCATCAGCAGCAGAATTGGATTCAACCACAACCTGTAACCTCATGGCCCAGCATGTCCCCCAGTCTACCATTACCACCAAGCCAGGGCATCAACCCTGGTTCAATGAAAAGTGCAAGAGAGCCTGCCAGGAGCAACATCAGGCATACCAAAACAATGAGGCATCAACTAGGTGAAGCTACAACACAGGACTACTTGTATGCCGAACAGCAGAAGGAGCAAGGTATCAACAGAGCTAAGCGGTTCCACAACAAACGCATCAGATCGTTTGCCACATCCAGCCGTGAATGGTGGTGGACAATTAAACAACCCACTGGAGGAGGAGACTCCACACATATCCCATCCTCAATGATAGAGGAGCCCAGCACAAATGTGCAGAAGATAAGGCTGAGGCATTCGCAACCATCTTAAGCAGAAGTGCCGAGTGGATGATCCATCTCGGGCTCCTCCAGACGTTCCCAGCATCCATAGATGTCAGTCTTCAGCTAATATGATTCACTCCACATAATATCAAGAAACGGCTGAAGGCCCTGGACACTGCAAAGACTATAGGCTCTGACAATATTCCGGCAATAGTACTGAAGACTTGTGCTCCAGAGCTTGCCGCACCCCTAGCCAGGCTGTTCCAGTACAGCTACAACACTGGCATCTGCCCAGCAAAGTGGAAAACTGTCCAGGTGTGTCCTGTGCACAAGCGTCAGGACAAATCCAGCCCAGCCAAATACTGCCCTATCAGTCCACTCTCCATCATTAGCAAAGTCTTGGAAGGAGTCATCAACAGTGCTATCAAGAAGGCAGCATGGTGGCTCAGTGGTTAGCACTGCAGTCTCAGGGAGCCGAGGTCCCAGGTTTGATCCCGGCTCTGGGTCACTGTCCGTGTGGAGTTTGCACATTCTCCCCGTGTTTGCGTGGGTTTCGTCCCCACAACACAAAGATGTGCAGGGTAGGTGAATTGAACATGCTAAATTTCCCCTTAATTGGAAAAAATGAATTGGGTACTCTAAATTAAAAAGAACAAAACAGTGCTATCAAGTGGCACTTACTTTGCAATAACCTGCTCACGGACGCTCAGTTTGGGTTCCACCAGGGTCACTCAGCTCCTGACCTCATTACAACCTTGGTTCAATCATGGACAAAAGAGCTGAATGCCAGAGGTGAGGTGAGAGTGACTGCCCTTGATATCAAGGTAGCATTTGACCGAGTATGGCATCAAGGAGCCCTAGCTAAACTGGAGTCAATGGGAATCATGGGGAAACTCTCTGCTGATTGGAGTTGTTGTTAATAATAACCACAAGCTGCGAGTATGATTCTTGCATTGACCAAAAGACCACACAACCAGTATGTTAGCTCAAAAGACAGTTTATTATTAAACACAAGACTTATCTCTCTGTGCAATGATACACACGGCTACGCATTAAACGACACCTATCAACTAAGATGACCTTTACTTAACGTCTGGGTGACCGGGTCTGTGCAGGTAGATAAGGCCTGATGCACGATCAATGACTACTAAAGCGAGGTTGTAGTCCAACAGAAGGCTTTAATAAGCTAGATGTTTCCCCCAGCAGCTCAGGTACAGAAAGAAGGCTGCTGGGGCGGCATGGGCTCTTATACCCCGCCTTGCAGGGTGGAGCTACCATACAGCTTGACCAATGGGAAACATACAATATCTACCAATGGTGTTCCAGCATTACTAGGTATCGTAATACCTCCACAGACTACAACTTTCACCCCCTGTTAAAAAAAAGAGTCCGGCGGGGGTGGTGGCTTGAAATTACAACATGGTGACGTGGTAGAAATGATAGTTATGGAGGTACCGTAATACCTCCGTACAGCGTTTTGTCTTATTGTTGTAACTATTTACAATTTCACAATTAACTATATACACTTTAAAATGAAGCAATCAGTCGATCGGGAGCCCTGGTCGTCCTCTGTGATCGTCGAAGCTTTGGTGGTGACGCCGGTGGAGGCTCGGGCGTCTGTGACTCCGGGAGCGTGGCCTCGATCTCTGTGGCAGCTTCAACACCCCTAGACGGCGCTGGTGGGGAAGCCGATTGACCTGGGAAGGGAGCGTCTGCGGGGTGCGTCAGTGGGCGGGGAGGCCTAGACGGGGCCGGCGAAAGAACCGATCCTCGTGGGAAGGGGGCGGCTGTAAGGTGCACCAGTGGGAGGGAGGGTGGGACTGGTGGCTGGGGTGTGCGTGGGGATCCGGCGGGCGGCAGGTTTTGTAGGGAGACCGTATCTTGTCGGCCGTCGGGGTACGCCACGTAGGCATACTGGTGGTTAGCGTGGAGAAGATGGACCCTCTAAACAAACGGGTCCAACTTGTGCATCCGCAAGTGTTTTCGGAGCAAGATGGGTCCAGGAGCTGCCAGCCAGGTCGGGAGCGAGGTCCCAGAGAAGGACTTCCTGGGGAAGACAAGGAGACGCTCATGAGGTGTTTGGTTGGTCGTGGTACAAAGCAGTGACCGGATGGAGTGGAGGGCATCCAGGAGGACTTCCTGCCAGCGGGAGACTGGGAGATTCCTGGACCGTAGGGCCAGTAGGACGGTATTCCAGACCGCTCTGTTCTCCCTCTCTACCTGTCCGTTCCCCGGGGGTTGTAACTGGTCGTCCTATTCGAGGCAATGCCTTTGCTGAGCAGGAATTGACGCAGTTCGTCGCTCATAAAGGAGGACCCCCTATCGCTATGTATGTAAGCAGGGAAACTGAACAGCGTAAAGATGCTATGGAGGGCCTTGATGACGGTGGTTGCGGTCATGTCGGGGCAGGGGATGGCGAATGGGAACCGGGAGTACTCATCAATCACGTTCAGGAAGTACGTGTTGCGGTTGGTGGAGGGGAGGGGCCTTTGAAGTCCATGCTGAGGCGTTCAAAGGGACGGGAAGCCTTTATCAGGTGCACTTTCTCTGGCCTGTAGAAGTGCGATTTGCATTCCGTGCAGATTTGGCAGTCCTTGATGGCTGTCCTGACCTCCTCGTTGGAGTAGGGCAGGTTGTGGGTCTTGATAAAGTGGAAAAAGCGAGTGACCCCCGGGTGGCAGAGGTCCTCGTAGAGGGTTCGGAGGTGGTCCATTTGTGCGTTGCCACATGTGTCGTGAGACAGGGCATCAGGGGGCTCATTTAGCTTCCCGGGACGATACAGGATCTCGTAGTTATAGGGGGAGAGTTCGATCCTCCACCGTAAGATCTTATCGTTTTTTATCTTGCCCCGCTGTGCATTGTCGAACATGAAGGCGACCGACCGTTGGTCAGGGAGGAAAGTGAATCTCCTGCCGGCCAGGTAATGCCTCCAATGTCGCACAGCTTCTACTATGGCCTGGGCCTCCTTTTCGACTGAGGAGTGGCGGATTTCGGAAGCATGGAGGGTACATGAGAAGAAGGCCACGGGTCTGCCCGCTTGGTTGAGGGGGTGGCCGCCAGAGCTACGTCGGACGCGTCGCTCTCGACCTGGAAGGGGAGGGACTCGTTGATGGCGTGCATCATGGCCTTTGCAATGTCTGCTTTGATGCAGCTGAAGGCCTGGCAGGCCTCTATCGACAGGGGAAAAACTGTGGATTGGATCAGGGGACGGGCCTTGTCCGCATAGTTGGGGACCCACTGGGCATAGTAAGAAAAAAAGCCTAGGCAGCGCTTCAGGGCCTTGGAACAGTGAGGGAGGGGTAACTCCATAAGGGGGCGCATGCGTTCAGGGTCGGGGCCTGTAACTCCATTTCGCACTACGTAGCCGAGGATGGCTAGGCGGTCGGTGCTAAACACGTATTTATCCTTGTCATATGTAAGGTTAAGGATCTTTGCAGTCTGGAGGAATTTTCGGAGGTTGGTGTCGAGGTCCTGCTGGTCGTGGCCGCAGATTGTGACATTATTGAGATACGGGAATGTTGCCCGTAAACCATACCGGTCAACCATTTGGTCCATCTCGCGCTGGAACACCGAGACCCCGTTGGTGACACCGAAGGGAACCCTTAAGATGTGGTAGAGCCACCCATCTGCCTCGAAGGCAGTGTACTTGCGGTCACTAGTGCGGACGGGGAGTTGGTGGTCGGCGGACTTAAGATCCACCGTGGAGAAGACCTTGTAATGCACAATCCTGTTTACCAGGTTGGAAATGCGGGAGAGAGGGTACGCGTCCAGCTGCGTAAACCTGTTGATGGTCTGACTGTAGTCGATGACCATCCTATGCTTCTCCCCGGTCTTTCCCACCACTACTTGAGCTCTCCCAGGGACCGTTGCTAGCTTCAATGACTCCTTCCCTCAGTAGCCGTTGGACCTCCGGCCTAATAAAGATCCGATGTTGGGCACTGTACCGTCTGCTCCTGGTGGCGACGGGTTTGCAATCCAGGGTGAGGTTCGCAAACAGGGAAGGCGGATCGACCTTGAGGGTCGCGAGGCTGCAGACTGTGAGAGGGGGTGTAGGGCCGCAGAATTTGAAAGTTAGACTTTGGTGGTTACACTGGAAGTCTAACCCTAGGAGTGTGGCCGCGCAGAGGTGGGGAAGGACGTAGAGCTGGTAATTTTTAAACTCCCTTCCCTGGACCGTGAGGTTTGCTACACAAAACCCCTTTATCTCTACTGAGTGGGAACTGGAGGCCAGGGAGATTTTTTGATTAACGGGATGGACGGGGAGAGAACATCGCCTTACCGTGTCGGGGTGTATGAAGCTCTCCGTGCTCCCAGAGTCGATTAAGCAGAACGTCTTGTGCCCGTTGATTAGTACTGTTGTAGCAGTTGAGAGTTTTCGAGGCCGGGACTGGTCCAGGGTCACCGAGGCTAATCGCGGCAGCAGTTGAATGTTCTCTCAGGGCGGTGTGTGGTCAGCCGAGCTGGGGTCCTGGGAGTCTATCCAAGATGGTCCCATTGGTCGCACATGGCTGAGGGTGCACAAAATGGCAGCGCCCATCCATCGCACGTGGCGTCCGCGGGACAAGGTGGCGGCACCCGGAGGCCGCACGTGGCCCTGGAGGAGGACGATGGTGGCCCCCGCTGGCCGCACGGGGACCGTGGAGAGGATTGTGGTGGCGGTCCGCATTCGCCACAGGAGACCGCAGCGACTGCTCGGGCCTGGCATACCGCCACAAAGTGGCCCTTTTTACCGCATCCCTTGCAGGTGGATGCTTGGGCCAGACAGTGCTGTACCTGAGCTGCTGGGGGAAACATCTAGCTTATTAAATTGATGCACGATCAATGACTACTAAAGCGAGGTTGTAGTCCAACTGAAGGCTTTAATAAGCTAGATGTTTCCCCCAGCAGCTCAGGTACAGAAAGAAGGCTGCTGGGGCGGCACGGGCTCTTATACCCCGCCTTGCAGGGCGGAGCTACCATACAGCTTGACCAATGGGAAACATACAATATCTACCAATGGTGTTCCAGCATTACTAGCTACCGTAATACCTCTACACAGACTACCACAAGGCCTTTAACTGAATCCCCATGTGTGTCGGCTGAAAGTCATCAGGTTCATCTCGGCTGCAGCTCGTCTCTCTCAGGTAGCGATCGCGGGTCCTGAACTTGGCTGATCGTTATGCTGCAGTTGGTGTGGGCACAGGCCAGTCCCAAAAGAGGCCGATCTCTAGTTGTGCAGTGCCTCTTATCCTTTATTCGCGCCCTTTTGGGCGGTGCTAACTCAGGATCCAATGGATCGATAGGGTCTCGATCACCTTAATCGATTCTGGCCAATTAGGGACGGGTACCACGATGGCTGGGCGGGTCCTAGTTACCATTGTCCCAAGTACGTATGCCTTTCCAAATAAGGGGAAGCGGCGCCGGTGAGTCTGCTACTGTTGCTATTCCTTGATTTGAGTCTATTGTCCTGGCGAAATTGGTGATTGATCTTTAACAGGTGCAAGTTTCAGTTCGGTCTGGTTTTCCTTTGCACAATTTCCAAGGGCTGTGTACTGTCTGTATCCCAAAGATGCCAGACAATGTTTGGAATGCGAGCATTAGCAGGTGATTTAATATATGTAAAGATTTAATAAATTTTTGTAAGGGCCCCGAAGAATCCAGCACGAGTTTTAAGGATACAAAATAATAAAGTTTATTTACTATAACAATATATAGATAGCAGTAGCAGTAACTTCCCTTGCTACCTTCTCCTTCCTCCTGGTTCCTGGACTGGCCAGCTTATTTATAGTAGGAGTTTCTCCGCCCCCCTCATTGGGGAAGTTCATACTCCCATAGGATTGTGGGATAATCATTAGTCCCCAGCCAATCGTCAGTAGGCAGGTTATAACATCCCTCCCCCGCAAAGTCCAAGGAATCCACCGTAGGCCCTGGCGAAGGAAGGTGTCGAACTCGTTTGGCCGCAGGCCGGACGCCATTTGCACGCGGCGCTGGATCAGGCGGCATATAACGAGACGGAGACCGGCGCTTCCGTGATGAACGGCGCGGTTGTACATCCACGGACTGTGGACCCGAGGATTCCCCCTCTGATTCATCCTGTGTCTCCATCTCGGAGTCAGGGTCTGCTGCCTCCGTCATGTCAGCGTCTCTGTCCCCATTCGGTCCCGTCATGACCTGCACAGGCTTTGAGTGAGGCACCAGTGGAAGATTTGGAGGACTACCTTCCCTTGTTTCTGGTCTTTGCCGCTGTTGAACTGAGCTCCGGGGGCGGGGGATCTTTTGCGGGGATGATCTTCTGGACCGGACGTGGTCTACATGTTTTCGCTGGAGACGACCCTGGGCTTGCACTTGGTACGATATAGGGCCCGTTTGGCGAAAGATTACCCCAGGAACCCATTGGGCACCACCAGCAAAATTCCGCACGAATACTGGGTCACCGGGCGCAAACTGCCGAATCGGCCGATGCTGAGACAATCCCGGTCCCTGCCGTTCTTGTGTGCGGCGTACTTTTGCGCCAATGTCCGGGAAGACCATACTAAGGCGGGTGCGAAGTCTCCGGCCCATTAGGAGTTCTGCGGGAGCTACCCCAGTCACTGTATGGGGGGTGGTCCTGTACGTAAACAAAAACCGAGCCAGTCTCGTGTCCATTGATCCGGAAGACTGCTTCTTTAGGCCTCTTTTGAATGTTTGCACTGCACGCTCTGCCAACCCATTTGAAGCCGGGTGGTAAGGGGCAGTGCGGATATGGCGGATGCCGTTCATCTTTGTAAACCTAGCAAACTCCTCACTCGTGAATGGAGTGCCATTATCCGTGACCAGCACCTCGGGGAGGCCATGCGTGCTAAATGATAAACGCATTTTTTCAATTGTTGTGCAGGACGTTGTCCCCTGCATCTTATGCACCTCCAGCCATTTGGACTGGGCGTCAATTAGTAGAAGGAACATGGATCCCTGAAAAGGGCCTGCGAAATCTGCATGTAAGCGTGCCCAAGGCCGCCCTGGCCATTCCCAGTGATGTAGGGGCGCGGCCGGCGGAAGCTTCTGATGCTCCTGGCAAATGGAGCAGTTTTGGGCCACCTTCTCAATGTCGGTGTCGAGGCCTGGCCACCAGACATAACTCCGGGCCAACATTTTCATCTTGGTCACGCCCGGATGCCCATTGTGTAAGTCTGATAATATCAGCTCCTGGCCTTTATCCGGGTCAACCACACGCGTCCCCCACAAGAGGATACCGTCTTCCATGCTGAACTCTGACAGCTTGGAGGAAAATGCCCGTAACTCGCCTGGGAGCGGTCTATGCTGCCCACCATACAGGATTATGTGCCGAACCTTTGACAGGACTGGCTCCGTCTGGGTCCACTCACGGATCTGTGATGCCGTGACAGGCAAGGTGTCCATAAAATTTAGGGTTGCGACCACCTCACCGGTCGTGGGGGTCGACATGGGGCCGGTCGATAAAGGCAATCGGCTCAGTGCGTCGGCATTTGCTATCTGCGTACCTGGTTTGTGCTCCAGAGAATACTCATATGCAGCAAGCAACAAAGCCCAGCGCTGGATCCGTGCAGAAGCAATGGGCGGTATCGGCTTATCCTCTCTGAAGAGTCCCAGCAGGGGCTTATGATCAGTCACGATAGTGAAATGGCGGCCGTACACATACTGGTGGAAGCGTTTCACCGCGAAAACCACTGCCAGGCCCTCCTTCTCGATCTGCGCGTACTTCTTCTCCGCTGCAGTCAATGTGCGGGAGGCGAAAGCTATCGGTCGCTCGGCCCCGTTCTCCATCTTGTGGGACAGGACAGCCCCAATACCATACGGGGATGCATCACATGTGACGAGCAAAGGCTTTCCCGGATCATAGTGGGTTAGTAACCCAGACGACGACAATTGTTGCTTTGCCCGCCGGAAAGCGGTTTCTTGCGGCTGACCCCAAACCCAGGTGTGATTTTTCTTTAGCAGCAGGTGTAAGGGGGCCAGAGTAGTTGCCAGATTGGGGAGGAACTTCCCGTAATAGTTTACGAGACCGAGAAAAGAACGAAGATGCGAAGTGTCAGTCGGGGTGGGGGCATGTTGAATTGCACGCACCTTCTCTGCGACGGGGTGCAGACCCTCGCGGTCCACCCGATAACCTAGGTAGACTACTTCTTTTGCCTGAAATACGCACTTTGTGTGACGTAAACGGACTCCAGCCTCCGAAAGGCGTTTAAGGGCAGCCTCCAGATTTTCCAAATGCTCTTGCTCCGACGTCCCTGTAATCAACAGGTCATCTAGGTAGACAGCCACACGTGGTAAACCTCTCAAAATGCCCTCCATAACACGTTGAAAAATTGCGCAGGCAGAGGATACTCCAAAGGGCAACCGTGTATATTCATACAGGCCCCGGTGTGTGTTAATTGTTACATATGGTCGGGAGGCAGGGTCCAGCTCTAACTGCAGGTAGGCGTGACTCATATCTAATTTTGTGAATGAGAGTCCGCCTGCAAGTTTCGCGTAGAGATCCTCTATGCGAGGCATTGGGTATCGGTCGAGTCGGGAAACTGTATTCACTGTAAGTTTATAGTCGCCACACAAGCGAACTGTGGCATCTGGCTTCATTACTGGCACAATTGGTGCTGCCCAGTCAGCAAAACGGACAGGCCTGATAATACCCAAACTCTCCAAACGAGTGAGCTCCCCTTCTACCTTCTCGAGCAAAGCGTAAGGCACTGGGCGCGCCCGGAAATAGCGCGGTGTGGCTCCTGGTTCAACTTGGATACGGGCTACGGCCCCTTTTATTTTCCCCAGACCAAGCTGGAATACCTCTGGGTATCGTCCTAGCACCTCAGTCAACCCTCCAGAAACTGTTTGGAGGATGTGCTGCCATTGCAACCGCAAATGGCGCAACAGTCCCGACCCAACAGGCTGGGCCCATGGCCACGCACTACGATAAGTGGGAAACGCCCCTCCTGGCGTCCATAGACAACAGGGGTCATTGTAGTTCCTGCAATGTCCAGTGGTTCCCCCGTGTAGGTGGCCAACCTGGCCTGTGAGTCAGTTAGTGTAAGGGTCTGTATACCCTGCTTGATGCGGTCGAATGTCCTCTGGGCGATCACGGAGACCGCTGCGCCAGTATCCAACTCCATCTCCAGCGGGTGGCCATTGACCCGTACTGTCACCTTAATGGGGGCCACACGGGGAGCTGCCACACAATGCAGCTGCAGGCAGTCGTCCTCCGTCTCCACGTCCTCAGGAGTGGTCGCCGCAGGTTCATCCACATGGAAGGTACGGCCTCTGGGCTGGTCCCAGTTACGGCCCCTGGGCTGGTCCCAGTTTCGGTCGGAACGACGGCGCCTCTGGCGTCCCCAGGACCGCCGTCCACGACGGGGTCGGCGCCTACAAGTCTGACACGGACATGGCTCCTCATCCATTGGCTCTGGAGAAGGCTCCCTTCGGGGAGGAATGTCCGATGGCCACTGGCGTCAGTCTGGTCGTTGCCTCGCCCAAGGTACCGCAGGAGTGCGAGGGGACGTTTTTGGGCGGAAAGGGTTTCGCCCCAAGGCATGCACTTCCATTCCCTGTAGCTCCTGTACTCCTCGCTCTGCGCTCTCTCGGGACAAGACTATTTGTATTGCCTGTTGAAAAGTCAATGTTGGCTCCGCTAACAACTTTCTCTGGGTGGCCGCATTGTTAATACCGCAAACCAAACGGTCGCGTAACATTTCTGACAAGGTCTCACCATAGTCACAGTATTCCGCAATCCCGCGTAGCCTGGATACAAAATCGGCAAGGGATTCTCCAGGGGTCCTCTCAGCGGTATTAAACCGGTAACGCTGGACTATCGTGGACGGGGTTGGGTTAAAGTGTTGCCCCACTATATTCACAAGTTCGTCAAACGTTTTGGTGTCCGGCGCAGCTGGGTACGTAAGGCTCCTAATCACCCCAAACGTATGCGGCCCGCAGGCGGTGAGCAATATGACCACCTGGCGCTCGTTTTCAGTGATATTGTTTGCCCGGAAATAGTAACGCATCCGTTGCGTGTACTGGTTCCAGCTTTCCAGCGCAGCATCAAAAACATCCAAACGTCCGTACAGAGGCATGGTATAATAGAAAACAACTTCCAACCTGTATCCAACAAAAATCCAGGGAGGTGGCTTCAGCAGTGTAGACAGCTATTCACTTTTACCTTCGTCGCCAGTTTTGTAAGGGCCATGAAGAATCCAGCACGAGTTTTAAGGATACAAAATAATAAAGTTTATTTACTATAACAATATATACATAGCAGTAGCAGTAACTTCCCTTGCTACCTTCTCCTTCCTCCTGGTTCCTGGACTGGCCAGCTTATTTATAGTAGGAGTTTCTCCGCCCCCCTCATTGGGGAAGTTCATACTCCCATAGGATTGTGGGATAATCATTAGTCCCCAGCCAATCGTCAGTAGGCAGGTTATAACATAAATGTAAAGATTTAATCACCTGCTAATGCTCGCATTCCAAACATTGTCTGGCATCTTTGAATTTGTCTATATATGTGTTTCTGGAACAGACCTCTTCATTCACCTGAGGAAGGAGCAGCGCTCCGAAAGCTAGTGACATCAAAACAAACCTGTTGGACTTTAACCTGGTGTTGTAAGACTTCGTACTAAATTCATTGCACAGTTTTACCTAATTCATTCATTATTACATACAACTCATCAAAATTAAATCTATTGCTAATTATTATCTCATTTTAAATTAAGTTCATATAAAGACAGTTATTTCGAACTAACCTTTCTAAGCTAACCTACTCTCATACCTTCTTATTGAATTCCAAGAAGGGGGGCTCGGACCGTGTGTACCTGGGGGTGGGAGGCTTTTGTCTACCATTTACGGAGTTGGAATGTGAGGAGGACAATATATATTACCGAGATCAGGAGGGGGGTCTCGACTATGTAGGAGAGGGGGTTCCATTTTGCAAAGTCTTCCCACCAGGTGGGGGTTTTGGTCTTGATCTCTAACAGTTGCTGGGTGGTATCCTGACTGATTGCCAAGGTGACGTGGTGGGCGTGGTTACGTTGGGCTCCGTAGGCTTTGAGTTGGTTGATGTGGAACCAACCAGTCTTACCGTTAGGATATGCTATTTTGTACACGGAGGGGTTTACTTTGTCAGAAATGGAGTAGGGGCCTGCGAATTTAGGGAATAGGAAGGAGCTTGGGTTGTACAACAAGATCATAACTTGCTGGCCGACTGTGTATTCTATGGGGTGGACCTTTTTGTTAAAGTTGGCTTTACTCTGCCTTTTCCTAGCGCCTAGTTGGACAGCAGCAGCGCGTTGTGCAGTTTTAATGTTTTCTGTGACCTGTTGCACTGCCTTTTCGTGGGTGAGAGCGGTTACTGCGGGGTTGGCCAAATCAAGTCCTAGTAAATACTCAATGCCTTTCATGGGTCTCCCTGTCATGGGTGTGTGGGGAGTGAAACCTGTGGAACTGGAAACCATGTTTCTAATGAACATGAGGGCAAAGGGAAGTACTGCGTCCCAAGTAGTGTTGTTCTGCTGCACCGTTTTCCTGATAGTCATTTTTAAAGTGCGGTTCATGCGCTCTACGATGCCACTGGACTGGGGGTGCTATGCTATGTAGAATCTCTGTTTAATGTCAAATATTGTCATTATGTTTTGCATTACCCTGCCAGTGAAGTGGGAACCTTGGTCTAACTCAATGCTGCGTGGAAGACCCCAGCGCGTGAATATCTGATGGGTCAAGATTTTAGCGGTGGCCTTTGCTATGTTGGAACGAGTGGAAAATGCCTCGACCCATTTAGTAAATGTATCACTAACAACCAGAACTTATTTGAAACCATTTCTGCAGGGGGGGAGGGGACCAATGTAATCGATTTGAAGATTTGTCCAGGGGCCCTCTACAGGTCAGGTGTGTCTTAATTGTCCCATTTTTGCATAACGGTCGGGATTGTTTTGAGCACAAATGAGGCAATTCTCAACATAATGGGTGACGTCGTTTTCAATTCGGGCATCCAACACAGAGGTTTTAAATTGGCAATGGTAGTGTCTATTCCCTGATGTCCGGGTCCGTCATGGAACTGGTAAATTAACTGGTTTCTGTCCTGGGTAGGGACAACATACATTTTGTCCTTTAAAACTATGCCGTCCTGTATAGTGAGTGTGTCTTTCCATTTGTCAGAAGGGGCTGGGTAGGTGCCGTTCAGAACCTGTTTAAGGGACTGGTCTGCCTTCTGTGCTTGGGACAGATCTCCGATATTGGTTTGGGATACCTGGAGTGTATGCATCTGCTCTCTTTCGGATGGCTGCCAGAAGTGACCATTACGGGCTTCAGCTTTAGCTAAGGCGTCTGCCTTGAGATTATCAGGCGGGGAGGTGCGGTGATGACTTTTCACGTTAATGATGCCATATGTGCGGCCGGCGGCTTCTTTAAGGAAGTGTTTCAGTACAGGGGCGGAGGGTAGGGGTTTTCCAGCGGCGGACACAAAACCACAAGCTTCCCACAGGGGGAGGAATTTGGTTAAACTGTTGCAAACATACATGCTGTCTGAGTGTATGTCCGCAGGCATTGGGAAAGAGTCCGGGTGGTCAACTACATAGGCTATGGCTGCGAGCTCTGCTGCCTGGGCTCCTAAATGTCCTGGAAATTCTAAAGATACCTCTTCTAGTGAACGTCCCTGTGAATCTTCCATATAAATCCCACATCCAGTTATCCTAACACCATCCTCTACAGTGGAGGAGCCATCCACATAGATTTTAAATGTGTCCCCTGAATTTTGGGAATCTCGGGCGGGTCGGAGAATCGCCGGGGGCTGGCGTGAATCCCGCCTCCTCCGGTTGCCGAATTCTCCGGCACCGGATATTCGGCGGTGGTGGGAATCGCGCCGCGCCGGTTGGCGGGCCCCCCCCCCCGGCGAATCTCCGGCCCGTGATGGGCCGAAGTCCCGCTGCTGGAATGCCTGTCCCGCCGGTGAGAATCAAACCACCTATCTTACCGGTCGGGACAAGGCGGCGCGGGCGGGCTCCGGGGTCCTGGGGGGGGGCGCGGGGCGATCTGGCCCGGGAGGTGCCCCCACGGTGGCCTGGCCTGCGATCGGGGCCCACCGATCCGCGGGCGGGCCTGTGCCGTGGGGGCACTCTTTTCCTATCGCCTTCGCCACTATGGCGGAAGAGACCCGCTCCACTACGCATGCGCGGGGATGCAGTGAGCGGTCGCTGACGCTCCCGCGCATGCGCCGCACGGCAAAGTCAGTTTCGCGCCAGCTGGCGGGGCACCAAAGGCCTTTCCCGCCAGCTGGCGGGGCGGAAATCAGTCCGGCGCGGGCCTAGCCACTCAAGGTGAGGGCTCAGCCCCTCAAGATGCGGAGGATTCCGCACCTTTGGGGCGGCGCGATGCCCGACTGATTCGCGTCGTTTTTGGCGCCGGTCGGCGGACTTCGCGCCGATTGCGGAGAATCCCGCCCCTGGTTTCTTGCTGCCTGCGCGTGGCTGTAGTGACTGCGGAATAAAGGTTCCTGTGTGGTGTTTGGCCGTAATGATCTGGCACTCATGTGGGGTCCCTGCATATTGTAAATTGTCACGTAAAAATGTGTGGGTCTTGGTGCGCTTTATGGAGATGTCCCTGCCTTGCAGTAATAATGTCCAGCGAGCTGCTCTGACCTGGCTTACTGAACCGTCCTTTAGTCTGCCGACTAACAAAAGTTGAGTGGGGGTGTGCTCGGTGAGAATCGTGACTGGGTTGAGGTCTGTAATGTATGCAAAATGTTGAACTGCGCAAAAGACTGCAAGCAGGTGTCGTTCACAGCCAGAAAATCCCTGATCTGCAGGGTCTAAAACTCTGGAAGCATAGGCCACTGATCCTAATCGGTCATGGCGTTCCTGTAGGAGCCCTGCTGATAGTGTTTGGTTGGTGGTTGCCACTTCTAGGCATATGGCAAGACAGGGTCGGGAACTTGTAATGCGGGGGCTGTTCTTAAGGTGCGA